>NC_072482.1:67256324-68506324 GCF_027574615.1 Eptesicus fuscus
GTGCACTGCATAGAAACACAAGAAAGGGAAATGGTTCGAAAGCCCTGATGCCTGAGGAACGCTAAGCCACCTGGGTTTTGATCTCAGCGGTTTTCTGTGACTTTTATTGTCACCCTGTGGCTGGATTTAAATTGTTGAGGGAATGTGGGGCTTAGTAATCATGGTCTGTGTGGTTCTCTCCTGGCGACATTTGACATTATACTGGCACAGCTAAGGTTTAAAGCAGGCCAGTGGGCCAGGCATTACATCACAAGTAAGACAGTCTCTTTTGTTCCAGTAACGGCTATCCTTAAAGTAGGCAGAGCTCCAGTGTACAGGCCTTTTAGGCACTTGTGGGTAGTTCAAACTCAGCTTGTTTTATTGTGTTTGTCAGTCAGATCGGCTGGCCGGGTCCCTGAAGTACAAAGCAGCTAACACAGGCCACAGAGTTTAGAGCCGGTCTCTCACCAGGTGTCAGTAATAGTACTCAATGTGATGCCCCAGACTGCATTTCTGTATGTTGTTTTGAAGTGCAAGATTTAAAAAGAAAATTATGGAAAAATTAGCCTATTGGCTTCATGTAGCCTTTCCACGCGTTTTTAAGAGTCATCCTCCAAACCCATGGCCTCAAGGAGGCTGTAATCACCTACTGAAATGACTGGGAAACTGGCTTTGCATTTCGGAGATTGACTATGGCCTCACACACAAAAAGGATGTGGATGCTATCAACAAAATCTAAAAGGAACCAGGGTTTCACGAGTGAGGAAAACTAAACCATAAATGAAATGGCTGGAAACTCAGAGACTAAGAGGCAATTCAAAGTGCCTGGGCCTGGAAAAATATTAAGAATCCTGTTCACTGAGGAAGCCAAGGAGGGGCTACCTTGGCTTCCTGCGCTTCAGCTTAGTGTCGGGACAGAAGCAATGGGATGGTGAACAAAAATAATGCTGAAGACAGAGAGGAAATGTGTTTTCTTTAGATGGAATGTTGCGATCTTAGAGTACATACTAGACAGTTTCCAAAGAAAAAATAAAATCTCGAAGGCCAGCTAGAAAGATATGAAATAAAAAAACAAACCTGGTTGGACTGCTCATAAAGGGGGTGCTTGAAGAGCAAGAGGGATTTTAGAGTTTACTAGATCTGAGAACATAAAATCTAGTGAAATCTACAGAACAAGAGAGGCAAGATCTCAGAGAGCCATTGGGGAGGCTTCCCCAGAAGGAGCTATGATTCAGGAAACTATTGAGATGTACTCCCTAAAAGTTGCCTGTAGAGTCAGAGGAAAAGCTAGTGGGGAATCACTTTTGAAGATCTGAGCACTCTCAGGTGGATTACAGGAAATCAGACAGATGAGTTTTAAAGAAATACAGATATTGTAACAGGAATCCAGCTATTGCCTATGACCTAAAGGCACATGCCCAGAAATGCATGGACAATTGACAGTAACCAAGATGAACTATAGCAAAGGGAAGGTAGGCAGGACAATGAGAACTTGCATTCAGACATGGTTCTGATGGGAGAATACATCCTCATCTTATATAGAGAAATTCAAGCATAGGGGCAGAGGCACAGTATGTTATAAGTGCAAATATCTGGGCCTGAAAACGGAGAGCATTCACATCTAGAAAACATTTCATAAATAAAAAGGAATTCAGAGCCTTTTCTAATAAATGCACTATCTAAAAAAAAAAATTAAATAACAAACAAGACAGAGATCTCAGGATAGATGAACATGAAAAAAGAGTAATCAACACTCTTTGACCTAGGTCTATATCTATAACCAGAGTACTAACTAAGGACCTCTTCCTATACAGATCTGAGACAAAAATAAAATTAAAAAGTAAAAGCACAGAGGAATTGACAGTCATCAATTCAACAGAAATAGAGAATAGAGAATTTTTGTATGTCCAGGCAACATTTATAAAGTTCAAATATGTAACTGGGCACAAATAAAATCTTAAACATGTTTAATTTTTAAAGTAAAATTTTTAATTTTAAGATAATAATAAAACAATCATTTAGATAAAAAATTTATTTACTTAGAAATTAAAAATCATAATGCTAGATTATATTTAGATAAAAAGGGAAAAAATTTTTAAAAAATGAAAAAGAAAAATTTAGCCAAAACTTAAGGAGCACAGCAAAATCTATACTCAATGAAAAGTATAACATTATATGCTTTCATGTAAAAAAAACCACAATATTTATTTCTAAATTAGACAAAAATTGAACCAAAAGCCACTAGAATAACTAATTAAGCTAAAGCTTAAATTAATGAGAGAACACAGCAGCAAAATTTTTTTTAAAGTTTATTTTTAAAAAGACCAGTAAAATAGATAAGTGTATCATAAGCACAATTAAGGGAAAATGATAATAAACAAAAATAATCAAGGTGTGAAAAGAGAAAGGAAACACACCAGGGATGCAGAAGCAATTAAGACCAAGGGAACACTGCTTGAAACTCTACAGCAACAACTTTGAGACTTAGAGGAAGCTTTCCAAATCTTCCACCGCCTGCAATGGTTTAAATCAATATTTCTCAAACACTAATGCACACATATATCACCTGGGATCTTGTTAAAATGCAGGCTGTGTTTCATTAGGTCAGAAGGTAGCTGAGACTTTGTATTAATTACTAATAAACTCCTAGGTGATACTGATACTGCTGATCCTAGGACCACATTTTAGTAGCAAAGGCTTAAGGCAGATGGGAATTATCTGTTATTAAATTTTACTTTTAAAATTAAACAGGCTTGTTTGAATGCAGCTATAGCCCAGCCAGTATGACTCAATGGTTAAGCATTGACTTCCTATGAATCAGAAGTCACAGTTTGATTCCTGGTCAAGGCACATGCCCAGGTTGTAGGCTTGACCCCCAGATGATCAGAATCTCCCTCTCCCTTCCTTTCAAAAATCAATAAAAATATATTTTAAAATAATAATAATAAATGCAGCTATAAATCCACTAACACTGATATGCTTTTCAAAGGTAAATTTTTAAATATTTTCAATATATTTTATAGTAATTAGTTTAGTCAAGTTTTTTAGCTTTTCTTGGGTTAACTTAGCAATTTATATTTTACCAATACAACTGGCTACACACCATGAAGAAAATAAATTTCAACCTTATTACTCCAAGAGAAGAAATTCCAGATAGAATTAAGGCCTAAAAATATAAACATCTTGGGAAGTTGGGAGGAGGAAAAAAAGACCTCTTTAAGCAAAATTGAAACTTTGGAAACTCAGCAATTATTAATGAAAATAAAAATATCTGTTTCAGCAAAACTTTTAATTTTTAGTATAAAAATTCACTAAGAAAGTCAACAAAAAACAGATTAGGGTAAAAAATCTGCAACATATTGGAGTGAGGTTAATATCTATAATATACAAAGGGTTATTACAAAATTAAAGGGAGACCAAAAACAAAAGCCTAGAGGGAAAATTTGTCAAAGAATATGAGAAATTCACAGAAAAAGGTAACCCCTGTGATGAAGAAACATGAAATTATGTTCAAACTCACTGATAAGCAACGAAATGCAAATTAAAGTAAAAATAAGAGATCTCTTTATACCTAGGAGACTGGAAAGAATTACAAACCTTGATTAATTCCCATTACTAGTAAAGATTATAGGAAAATATATATTCCCACACATTACTTGTATAATGTGAATTGTTAGAGCTTCTTGAGAAAACAACATGGCATCATTTACTAAAATTAAAAAGAACAGAAACAGTAATCACACTCCTGAAAAATCTATGCTATAAAATAAAGGCACCAACAGATAAGGATATATGAACAAGCATTTATTTGAACATGTTTCCAGTGGCAAAATAAAGAAAGAAAATCTATGGGGAAAAAGTTGTATTCATTTTGTATGCTAGGTAACAAACTACCACAAATTGAGTGACTTGAAACAACACTCATTTATTAATTCACTAGAGGCCTGATGCCTGAAATTTGTGCAAGGGGCTCAGCCCTACAGCCCCAGCCTTGGCCAGCCCTCACAACCCCGGCCAGCCCTCGCAGTACCTCGCAGCCCCAGCTGGCCCTTGCAGCCCCTCACAGCCCCTCACAGCCCCTCACAGCCCTGGCCGGCCCTCGCAGCCCCTTGCAGCCCTGGCTGGCTCTCACAGCCCCAGCTTCGTCCGGAAGGTCATCCAGAAGGACATCCAGAAGGTTGTTCGGCTGTCCGTTCTAATTAGCATATTATGCTTTTATTATTATAGATAGTTTCTGTGGATCAGAACTTGAGGCACAGCTTAACTGGGTCCTCTGCCTAGGGTTTTATGAAGTTGCAATGGAGGCTGCATTCTCATCTGATAGTTTGACTGGGAACAAACTGCTTCCAGTCTCACTCAATTTGCTGGCGAGGTCTCTGGCTTCTTGCTGGTTCTTGGCTAGACCCTGCCCTCAACTCTCAAAGGTCACCTATAGTAGACCCACAGTTCCTTGCTAGATGGGCTTTTTCAACATGGTCTAGCCAGAAAAAAAGAATCTCTAGAGTGGTTCGTTGAGCAAGCTAGTCGTATAAATGTAACATAATCATGGGAGTGACATTCCATCACCTTAGCTGTATTCTGTTGATTAGACACAAATCACAAGGTCCTCCAAATTTTCAAGGGAAGGAAGGTACACAAAGGTGTGAACAGAAAGAATGACCATTATGGGTGGCCACCTAAAAGTCTGTACCTCCAGAAAGAAAAGTCTCTCTGATCCCTTCATAATCATTCCTGAACTGGAAAGAGAAGAGGAGTGTTATGTATTGGCTCCTTTCAAATATAACATGTATCAACTATTACAATAATACAAGATACACTATTCACACACTCAAGTACTATATCAGTAGTGGCACAGTCTTCTATTTCTTAATGTAGACTGTGCCAGCACAAAGTAATAACTGTTCATTTTTGTTGGAAAAAGCTCACCAATTCCATGATGAACTTTTAGCAGTTACATCAAAGTATTATTCTCAATTTTAAAAGTACATAACAATAGAAATTATCCAAGAAAACTCAGGTCCTGAATCCTCAGAGCAACTAAATGCATAATGCTTGAATCAATGACAAAAACAAGAAAATGTAACATTTTAGGATATTGAAATCAGCATACAACTGAAAAGAACACTGGTTTCCACATGTCTATAGTCAATCAAGTACCAAAATCTTTCTCCTTTCTTTATGAATATAGCAAATGCACTTTCCTTTATGTCTTTTTACCTGGATATCTAAGTTGAAAAACACTAAGAAGATACTGAAATAAAAATGTTAGGTCTTGTAACCTATATTTAACAAAGAATCTAGTGACTTTAAATACTTGGTAGGTATCAGTCAACTAAAGAGCCTTTCATGTGATCTAAAAATAGCTGAGCCAAACAATGATCTGTCAGAATTACTTAAAAAAGAATAGGCTATGCCGTTTTAAATTCCTTTTCTGAAAACTGTTCAAGTTCTTTGTCCACTTTTCTTTGGAAATGTAGCGTTTTTCTTATCAATTTGTGTCATTTCTTTATCTGGTAATGATAGAAGCCATTTGGCATCTCTGTTGCAATTGTTCTTCCAGTTTCTCACTCATCTTTTAATTTTATTTATAATGTGTTTAAACATATGCTATTGTTTTCATTGTTATATAGTTATATCAATCAGCCTTTTCCATTGTTAGCTCTTCTATTATTTAATGTTTAGAAAATCATTTTCTGTCCAGATATTAAGTAAACATGCACTTGTATTTTCTTCCAGCTTTTTTATAGTTATAAGACATTACAAACATTTCTTGAGACTTAAGGAATAACATGACTAAATGAAGAAACATAACACACTTCTGAATGGGGAAAGTATTAGAAAGTACTGACACTATTATAAAGGTGTCAGTTCTTTCCAAAGTATAGTTTTACATATTCCTACTCAAAATTCTAAGGATTTGTGGATTAACATGGAAAAATAAACAGAAAAGAATAAGTAAAATATTTTTTTATTTTTTATTGAATTTATTGGGGTGACATTAGTTAATCAAATTATATAAATTTCAAGTGTACAATTCTACAATACGTCATCTGTATATTGTATTAGTATGTGTTCACCACTCCAAATCAAGTCTCCTTTTATCACCATTTATCCCCCCTATACCTTCTCTACCTCCCCCACCAAATAACTTTTATATTTTAAATAAGACATCAAAACAGAATTTAAAAGTTGCAATATTGGATCATGGTGAACAGAAATAAGTTCCCTGTGGCTGGAACACAGAGAATGAAAATGTGGCAGGAAATGAATCTGTAGAAGTAAGTAGGAGTCAGATCACACAAGACTCTGTGATATATTTGAGATTTTGAATTTTATCTAAGAGCAGTGGGAAGCTACTGAAGAATTTTAAGCAGGCAAATGACTTGATAGATTTGCCTTTTTTGAAGTGGATGCCAGAGACTCTTTGGAAGACTGTTGGAGTAATTCAAGTAAAAGATGATTGAAGTACTGCAAATGAGAATGGAAAGTGAAAATATTTAAGGAATATTTAGAGGTTGGTTTGATAGAACTTGGTGATTTAGTGGATGTGTAAGAGGGTGGAGAAAGGAAAGAGTCGAAGATAATTATATAATAAGTGATGTTCAGGACAACAGACCAGGTATGGGAGGGAGGAGATATAGTAATACATTGGATCCTTGCTTAAAAACAGATATCAAAATAACCTCTAGATGGAAAAAGAAGTTAAATATTTTAAAAGATGAAGCCACAGAAATACCTTAAGGAATCAAGGACCTCTGGATTGTGCTCCAAACTGCCTAAGAACCTACCTATTCCATCATACCTATTTTCCAGTCTCAATGTAGCATGTGTAGAGCACCCATCCACCCAGTACTCAACCCCCTTACCTGTGTCTATACTTTAATTCACATTCATCTTTGCAGAAGGGCCACCCTTAACATTATATCTCTAGCCACTAAACTCCTACTGATCCTTCAAAATACAGCTGAAATGTCACCTCCTCCACAAAATCTTTTCTGGCTCTCCAATAAAACTAAGTTTTACTTGCTGCCACAGCATTTTACTTAAATACTTTGCATAGTAAGTCTTACATTCTATTGTCCTATGGATATACATATAGAATTATATATATAATTTCTAAAGACTCATAATCACCTTAAAAGCATCACACCTTCATAGCTATGACCCACTCATGTTCCCTATAGCCTTCACAGCACTTAGCACGGAGTACTTAATACACATTTCATCAATCAATCCACTGCTAAATAAAGCTATTAGTTTAATTTTAAATAAGTGTTTCTAGATAAAACTAGGCATTTTTCCATTTAACTAACCAAAATTTCACATTTTCTAAATCTTATCTTTCTGCAAACTATGGAAAGTCTCAGGCCACATTCAATTTATTAACCTGAACTTGAGAGAAATGAACACTCTAATTTGGCACTATTTATCCTCTAGCTTCCATAAGTCTGTACTTCCTTTTCTCTTTTCAGATGTAAAGAGGTAGGCCACCAGTTATTACTAATTTAGTAATGCACAGCTACTGTTTTGAATCAGTGACATACTGCAGATCTTTAACATGACCCAGACCCCTTTACCAGCTGTAATTTATATTTACTGCCCTCTCTCTCACATTTTCTCTTTAGTTGTTGAACTTTTTATTTTGAAGTAAGTTCAGACACATGACATATACAAAGAAATTCTTACCCCAATTTCCCAAATGTTACTATTTTATCACAATGCTTTATCATTTTCCCACCCCCACCTCCAGACATTTGTGAACAAGTTGCAGTCTGATGTCCTTTTATCACATAGTACTTTAGCAACTCTGTGTGTTTTAGATGATGCTTTGCTGAGATGGACATTGTTCGAGCTGGCCTGGGGTCAACCATTCCCATGGGATGCTACTGCATCATGCCTCACCACCAGCAGCAAGGTCACTCAGATGCTGCTCTCAAGCCATCCCCACATCCCTTGCAGGCAGCTGGGAAACATTGAGCTGCTCCCACTCCATTGAGGGTTGTGGGAAATTCGGTGCAAATGTGTACGGCAGGTCCTTACTACATTTGAGCTCACACATAACAGTGTGTTGCCCTCACCCTCATGGGGAACAGAGAATTATGAAATTGTCTCAGCCCCCTAGACCTGGACAACACATGGCCATTTCTGTTCTATTGCTTCCAAGCCACAGTTGGAAACACCAAAAGATGGTCTTGCTGCCTGCATTTCCCCATTCCTCCCTCCCCTGTGCCCCATCCCCATCTTCCAAAGCCTTACTAAGGCCTAGATCCTCTTGTTCTCAAATCCCCCAAAACCTCTGAGGGCCATAGGTTTGGCCCAGGGAAGAACGGTAGAGGGCCCTTCTCAGGAGCCTCGACATCTAACTTTTTTGTTTACCTCATAGCGTTCTCCCTTATCTCACAACTTAAAAACCCTTTTCTAGTTTCAGGAGTGAAACACTAGCTCTCCCTGAATCATGTAATTCTGTATCCTGTGTCCCCTCGGGGCCTAAGTGTAGGAACCACAAAAGGTAAGATCTTGATTTCTCTGTTTTCACCTCTTGCTGTATCTTCCCTTCCTTGAAGCAGTGAAGCAAAAGCTTGTACACTCAGGAGAGGAAAGTAATTGGTTAATATTTCAAAGAGTTATCACACCACCCATATCATAGCATATATAAAATCCTCATATTAGCAAAATGTATAAAATGGTGAATAACTTGAACTGCTATATCGGCCTCAACAGCAGCTTCTTTCACATACTAACAAAGCACAATCACCATTCCCAGGGAAGCTACACCTCTGTCTCTGACTAGTGGGTTCTTGAAGATACTGTGATTCTCTGAGCCACCACAATCACAAGTTTGCCTAGTTTTTTGGGGACAGTCACCCAGGGCCATGCTTACTCTACAATTATGCACTGTCACTGTGACAAAGCTGTAATAAAGAATTCTGAAAGTCTCTGAAGCCCTGTTTTCACTGAAGAGAATGAAAACCAAGTACAAAGTGAAACCAGGTATCTATTGGAGCACCTTGAACCAGCTCTTAACCTATCCATAGCCTTAAAGAGATGTGATGGATGTGCACCAAAAGTAATGAAAAGGGAAATTCCAGGTGATAGATAGAGCTTGTACAATTCTGGGCTTTTAAAGACAATGTCAGTCTGGTTTTCATTTTTGATGACCAATGACTTATCAATGTTATATCTCTCCACAATTCAGAAGACATGGCTCTTTTATTGATTGCTTAGGGGGTAAAAAAGACATTCAGTGATTTTGTAATCAAGAGTACTTGATCTATGTTTCCAGGTACAATACAGAAGGGTAGGGGGTCACTGGACAGACTCCCTCTCTGTGCCTTAGTTTTCTCCCATGGAGATAAAAACCTCTTGGAACAAGATAATAAGTTTTTAATAATGGAGCCTTTCTTAAAGTGTTTCAACAACTTAAAAACAACAGCAACAAAACATGAAAGCTGTTCTCCAACAACCTATTCCAATAAGGAAGATTAATTCTGAGTCTTTTCTTTAAGGAGGCTACCCATCCCCGCCCCCCTTTCTCATCTCCTATTTTATTCACAGATGGCCTCCCCATCCCACCCATCACCTCAAAGTTGCACAAAGTTCATATCTAAGACATTGAAACGGTGTTGCTTTTAAACTAAAAATTGTCTCTGAAACTGCATACTTCTCATCCTGAATTCCAGTGCATAAGCTCTGCAACCAGTGCTTTTCTGCCACACCTCTGATAACTGCTATGGTACCATGTTCTTAGAGTCACAGAGCAAAAGGCTCTATGAAACAGAATGTAAGATTAGAATTACTAAAGTGCTCCAGCCACATTGGTTTGCTAAGTTCTGGCTGGAAAATTTAGTTTTAAATACTGTAAAACATTCTATAAATAATAATAATAAATAAGAATTTTGCCCTATGGTTCATCCAAGTATTTTAAATCTGGTGATAACATAAATCTTCCTTTACTTCCATGTCCATAATTCACGCCAGTGGAATGGTGATCAATACATTTCCTTTAATATCTCTATCACAGCATTTTAGGGCTATCAATGACTCCCTGGCTGAACCAACACATATCCAAATGCCAATCCTCATCAGCACTTGTGCTGAACAGCCAGAATCTTTTTTTTAACAATGTATTTCCACAGCTGCTATCTCAGTGAGCTATTCATCTGGAGGTCTTTCACACTGTCATTAGAAACTCGCATAGAGAAGCAGTTCAGAGACAGCACAGGGGAAGGATTTAACAAGGACAACCCTGTCTTTCATCTTCCAACATAGGAGCAGATCTCCACCTGCATAACAATGAAGCCCCTTTAGATGTGATGTGACACCGCACACTAACTAGAGGAAGCATTACCAGCCTGTGTAAAGTTTTTGCTGACAATGCCTACTCCTCTCATAATATAGAACGAGAAAGGAAATCTTTTCCCTAATAATCTTCATTTGCCTGTATTTTGTTGAACATGTCAGCTAAACTAGGAAGTGCTTTGTCAAAGGAATGAAAGCAAAACTCTGTCTATTTTAATAGGGACACCTTTGTCAGGCTCTCTGCAGCGTCCTCCCGCTCCCAGCTCAGAGTCTGCTCTTATTCCTGCTGCTTCGTCAGCTGCCCTTCCCTCTCTGAGCTGCAGCTCAACAAGCAATGGGTCTCCCTGCCATGCCCTGGCCGCTTACTTTAAGTTCTGCCAAAGTGAAGTAGAAAACTAGCTCTGTGTCCAGACCAGTGCCACGTACATGAGGCATTCAGTAAATACTTTTTTATATATATATTTTATTGATTTTTTTACAGAGAGGAAGGGAGAGGGACAGAGAGTTAGAAACATTGATGAGAGAGAAACATCGATGAGCTGCCTCCTGCGCACCCCCTACTGGGGATGTGCCCGCAAACAAGGTACATGCCCTTGACTGGAATCGAACCTGGGACACTTCAGTCCGCAGACCAACGCTCTATCCATTGAGCCAAACCAGTTAGAGCTCAGTAAATACTTGAGGATATTAAAACATGAGCCAGTTTTTGAAGGGGAGAAGGGTTTTCCTGAATTTCCTGGTAAAAAATTAAGTGAATAAGATTTGGATCCTTCACTACTTAGACATGAAATTAATTTTCTAATTTTTGTAAACAGTGGATAATTGGCAATTACTTCTATTCCTCTGAAATGCAACAGATATCTATTGATATCTCTGATGTTCAACCCAGACAGATCCCACTCTTCTGCACCACTCTGCTTCAAAGGTTGCCTTTGTGTTGAGGAAAATGTCTGTCTCCTCAGGGCTGAATTGGAGCAGCAGTGGTGGAGGAGATGAGAAAGGAGAGGCAGGAAGGAAGAGAAGGATGAGTACAAATCAGCAACTGATGGAAACCCACATGGGTAGAAGCAAAATGTCCTGCTGCCTTCCTCTATCTCCTGTACCCATGAAGTGCCACCATCCAAATAAAATAACTAAAATAGGGAAGGAATAGATTTATTGCATGCCTGTCTATGCATGCCATAGCAATGGTGGTATGGAAAATTCATGTTTCTATTTCAACCACAATGTTGAGTGGTCTTCCAGTCTAGTTATTGAAAAGTTGGACTCCAAATTTTTTTCTTTTAAAATATGTATCACTCATTCCAAACTGTGGTTTCAATCACAAAACCCGTAACAAATTTAACTGAAAATGAGAACAGTAAATTAGTGGGGGGGTTTATTACAATGCCAAAAGAACAGCAATTGACAAGCACAAACAACTCAGGACAATACCAATAATGTACTCATAGTATAGATTCATTTTTGAAATTTGCAGTAAGACCAACAACCTATGTGAGGACTGTCATAGAAAAGGCTTCTCAAGCGCACCAAGTATAGAGCAGCCACAACACTTCTTAGCATACTAGGTTACAGTTTTCAGTAAGCCTACAAATGCACTTGTTTTAATTTTATCACCAAAACTTAGTAATCTTAATGATTTGTAAGTAACCAGTACCTTTCCTTCATAATTTTTAAAATGAGAGCAGGGAGGGAACCAAAATGGCAGTGTATGTAAACACCTGTACTCGCTGTCTCCCACAACTACATCAAAATTACAACTAAAATATAGAACAACCATCATCCAGACCTGCCGGAAAGCTGGGTGAATGGAAGTCCTACAACTAGAGAAGTAAAGAATAAAGCACACTGAGACTGATAGGAGATGCAGGGGCATGGAACGGGCTAGTCCAGCACCCACATGTGCCGCTTTTTTAATCAGAAGGGAGATCGTCTTTGCGGAGGCTGCCCAGAGGAGCAAAGGGCCTCAGCTCAACACCAGACCCCCAGCCCAGGCTCCCAGAGCTGGGAAAATGAGTCCCCATAACTATGGGCTGTAAAAACCAGTGTGGATTGGGGCTCAGTGACACAGAGGCTGCTGGAGACCCAGCTGTTCCTCTTAAAAGGCCAGCACCACAAAGTGAACTTACAAGGTCCTGCTTCTTCTGAGCTCCAGCACCAGGGTGAGGCTCTGGGGGACACATTTGACTGGCATCAGGGCAGGAACTTGGGAGCAGCTTTCTCCCAGATGGAGGTACTCGCAGGGATCATTGTTCCTGTGCTGGGACCTCCCCATCACAGGGCTGACTGGCAGCCATTTCTGTTTGCTCCACCCTGGTGATTCCCTAAGACCAGGCCTCATCCAATTTACAACCCCACCAATCTGCTTGCAGCAGCTTTTGCATATGAATGGCCTGTCCTTGCTCAGGCTAAAATCTGTCAAACAAGTTGCAGCTGGGTCAGGGAGCCCCAAACCAATCAATAAAAGGCCCAAGACCTGGCACCAGCACCAGCCTGCCTTGCTTCACCCTGGGCCTCATCTGGGCACTTCCAAACCCAATACAAAAAGGAGGAATCTGCAAATTTCTCTGTAGCTCCTGCTGGGTGGCGCCAGGCAGTGGCTGACTTTGCACCTCCCTGGAGACCCAAGAGCCAGTGTACCCAGTGATCAGTGTCAGACCACACCAGATTACAACTCTACATGTCCATAAGAGACACACTCAAGGGGCAGACTCAGTGAACACCAAAGCCCCACTGAAGCAAGTCCTGCTCCATAGGGGTGCCTCCTGCATAGCAGCTCTCCCACTGTAGTTGCAGTGAGAGATCCTCACAGCCAATTGGCCTGGAGGTCTATTCCTTCCAGTGACACCAACAGCAATCAAGTCTCAACTACAACAAGACTGTACTCACAACCAACAAAGGGGTGCACCGAGAGCTCCCAACTCAGGTGACTGGAGAGGCTGAGCCCCTGGGCCCTACAGGACACCTACTGCACAAGGACAATCCACCAACCCAAGGAGACATAGCAGATCTACCCAATACATAGAAACACACACAGAGAAACAGCCAAAATGTGGAAACAAAGAAACATGTCACAAATGAAAGAAATGAAAGAAAGCAAACTACTGGATGTAGAGTTCAAAACCAGTTATAAGGTTAGTCAAGAATCTTCTAGAAACTTCCAAAGAACTTAATGAGAGTTTCAAGCAGCTTAGTGAGAATGCCAAAAAAATGGAAAAGGACCAGTCAGAAATTAAGCATACTAACTGAAATAAAGAATAATATACAGGGATTCAACAGTAGAGATGAGGATTTCGAGAATAAAACCAACAATTTGAAATACAAGGAAGCAAAAAACACCCAACCAGAAGAGCAAAAAGAAATAAAAATCCAAAAATATGAAGATAGTGTAAGAAGCCTCTGGGACAACTTCAAGCATACCAACATTCACATTATGGGGGTGCCAGAAGAAGAGAGAGAACAAGATATTGAAAACCTATATGAAGAAATGACAGAAAACTTTCCCTACCTGGTGAAAGAAATAGACTTACAAGTCCAGGAAGCACAGAGTCCCAAACAAGAGGAACCCAAAGAGGACCACACCAAGATACATCATAATTAAAATGCCAAGGGCTAAAGACAAAGAGAGAATTTTAAAAGCAGTAAGAGAAAAGCAGTTAGTTATCTACAAGGGAATGCCCATACAACTGTCAGCTGATTTTCAACAGAAACCATGCAGGCCAGAAGGTAGTGGCAAGAAATAAATGATGAATAGCAAGGACCTACAACCAAGGTTACTCTAACCAGCAAAGCTATCATTTAGAATTGAAGGTTAGATAAAGAGCTTCACAGATAAGAAAAAGCTAAAGGGGTTCATCACCACCAAACCAGTATTATATGAAATGTTGGAGGATATTCTTTAAGAAGAGGAAGAAGAAGAAAAAGAAAAAGATCAAAATATGAACAACAAAATGGCAATAAATACATACCTATCAACAATTGAATCTGAAAATCAAAATAAATTATTAATAAATCTAATAAACAGAATAAACTGGTGAATAAAATAGAAGCAGAGTCATGAAAATGGAACAGACTGACGATTCTCAGATAGAAGTGGGTGGGGAGGGCAGGAAGAGATTAAACAAAGGTCTTATATGCATATATGCATTACCTATGGACACAGACAACAGGGTGGTGAAGGCCTGGGGCCAGGCAGGATCTAGGTAGAGGGGGCAATGGGGGGAAAAAAGAGAGACATCTGTAATAATCTCAGCAATAAAAATTTAAAAAATAAAATAAAGTAAACTACAAGAGCCCCCAAAAAAAGAAAAGAAAAAAATGAGAACACATGGAACTGTGTGTGGCATTGGCAGGTGCAAACAAAGAAAAGACTTGAATATCTGAACCAGTCCCTGAGAAATGGGGAAGCTTCTGACTTCCCACCAGAAACCTCTCACCACCTTTGCATCCTTAGGAAAAAGTTGCTACTATCGGTCTCTTTCTTCCCTTGCTCTTACATTCCTACATTCTCCACACCTCATTCAAGGTCATTGTGGCTGAGAGGAACAAAAAATCAGAATCTGTCTCTCCTATGAAGACAGGAAGGAAGAAACGACCTGCTGGACACCATTCTCACAATGGTGTATGCCAGGCGTCCTCAAACTACGGCCCGCGGGCCACATGCGGGTGTTTTTGCCGTTTTGTTTTTTTACTTCAAAATAAGATATGTGCAGTGTGCATAGGAATTTGTTCATAGTTGTTTTTTAAACTATAGTCCGGCCCTCCAACGGTCTGAGGGACAGTGAACTGGCCCCCTGTTTAAAAAGTTTGAGGACCCCTGGTGTATGCAGAGTTAACACTGCATGAAACCTCCAGGGAGACAACAAAGTGGTTGCTCAAATACCTGGTCCAGAGCTTTGCTGGTCCAGAAGAGGTGCCTCTTCTAATTTGCATAGGTACTATCTGGCAGGAGGTAGCTCTTCATCAGATCTCTTCCATGAGCTCCAGACTTTTATGCACAACTAACTATCCATATCTCCATTCCAATGTTGAAAAGTTATCGCAAACATTATACAAACTACACTGAGTTGCTAATCCGGCCTCCAGACTCCATCCTTCCGGTTGCTTATGCCTATATCCCTGGGGTTACCCTTGAGTCTTTTTTTTTTTCTTATACCTACATGCAAGCTATGAGCAAATCCTTGGGCAATTCTTTTTGAATATACCCAAAATTCAGCAACTTTTCACCACTTCCACTGTTATCACCCTAATCCAAGCCACCATCCTATTTCACCTGGAATGTTGAAATAGGTTGTAATAAGATTTCATACAATCCTTAATCTTGACAATTTTTACAGATTTTAATTCATACATTATATTAACCATCAATGCTTCAACACTAAACAGTATCAACATTTGTACTCATTTCATATATAGATGTCCCTAGAGCACTTGATTGTCTTCATGGCATCAATCCACTTATGTTTATTACTTTCCTCAAAACTTAATTCTAGAATTTCATCATCCCAGGTGCAGATAAGGTTTGTTCAGTTGTAGTTATTTTTCCTCAATGCCTTTATATATGGCATTTAATATTCTTGTGGCCATTTAAAATTAGTTTTTATAATACTTGTAAGGATTTTCAGTTGGTTTTTTTTTTTTCCCTATCATTACTAGTTTTGCTGGCAACAAACTACAATGACTCCTAGATTTCCTTTTTAGCTCAGATTTGATAGCTTATGGCTTATTTTATAATGATTTATTACATTTTTATTGTGCTTTACAGTTTTCAAAGTGTACTCATATATTTGTGCCCTTTTGTCCTCTTATATAAGTCAGCCAAGTACTAGCCCCTAATACAAATGAAAAGTGAAGCTTAACAACTTGCTCATTCACATAACTAATACTGGTAAGTGGTGGGGCCTTTTGACCCTTATCCCATTGCCACATTTTACTACACCATGCCTTTACTCAAAAATTGAAGCTTCTCCTTTATCAGAAAGGATACTTTAAAATGTTCTCTTCTAAACCTTTATACTATTCGAACCCACACTGAAAATGTTTTAACTACTTAAGCTTTAGTGCCGGATTCCCCCTTCTAGCCACCAAGGTCGGTGAATTAATAAAGTGCTTGGCATGCTCATCAGTTAGTTAATCTCCCTTACAGATCCATCAATTTCTCTGAAGTTCCTCCAATCACTGTAACAAATATCCTCAGTCCTAATAAGCACACCCTGAGATACATAAATATACTTACTACATAATATAAATTGCATTTATTCTATTAACATTGTGGATAGATCACAAGAATTCTTGCTTCATATTACACAGTGTTTTACAAAGTATCATACTTTAAAAAGATATTAGCTTGTAAGAACATGTAATAAATAACTTCAAAATGCAATGGGTATTTAATTTTAAAGCATTCCTTTAACATTTATATAAAACGTTTTTTGTACTCATTCAATAGAAACTTATCTGGCCACTGGGTAAAGCTAGCAATAAAACTACTGGTCCACAATCTATATAATAAAAGCCTAAGCAACCCTTATAGTAGAACAACCAGGACGATCAGTCGCTATGATGTGCACTGACTACCAGATGCCCCCTGGTGGTCAGTACGCTCCCACAAGGGGAGCGCCACTCAGCCAGAAGCCAGGCTCAGGGCTGGTGAGCGCAGTGATGGTGGTGGGAACCTCTCCCACGTCTGCTGCAGGCGAGCGGTAAGGAGTGAGGGGTCCTGACAGTAAGAGTCCTGGACTGCAAGAGGGATGTCTGACTGCTGGCTTAAGCGTGACCCCCGGGGGGATCAGCCCTAAGCCAGCAGGAGGACATCCCCCACAGGGTCCCGGACTGTGAGAGGGCGCAGACCGGGCTGAGGGTATGTGTGTGTGTGTGTGTCCCCCACCCCGCCCCAGTGCACAAATTTCATGCACCGGGCCTCTAGTGTGTTAATATTTAACTAACCTAGAAAAGTAATAATCTCAAAGGTGGACAGAGTAGAAGCTGGGGAAGTCAAAGGAGTATTACAGACAGGAACAAGCATTTGAACATACATATGCAGGTGGCCACTGAGACCCTCATGCACATCTCACTGTGCATCACCACCAGATAGCAATTTGATTGGCAGTAGATATTCTTATTCATCTTCTTAACCTATGCTCCTAGCACATGACCCAGCATATTACAAACAAACCCTTAATGAATGCTCACTAGAGAATATGTCAAGTGTCTTCAGAAATTCATAGTTTTTACTTTTATCATCAAAATCTGATTTGATTACTTAACCATCCTTGTCTTTTGCTTTAGAATTAATATGCTTTCATCCACACAATCTCTTCTTCCTCTTTGGTACAAATAAGTAATTCCCACATTTCAACATGGATTCTTATTGAAACATGATATGTATCTGACAGCTATATATGCCATTTGACCTCAGAATTAGTACCAAATCCATTTTCTTTCAGAGCCAAACAAAAATCCAATTTAGGTTATGTTTATTCATTTACTTTGCTTTTGAGGTGGATGCTTGCTAAAATCTTTTGAAAGTAAAAACAAATACTATCCATCATTTTTTTTTTCCTTTTTATATCAATCACTTGGTCTTTTATGAACAAATGGTATAGTCCCGGCACTGTGCAGGGTATTATAGAATAATGCATAAATAAGGGAAAAATATCACAACATCGCTGTGCAAATTCTAGCCTGACAGTTTGCAGAAAATATCAGAAAATGTTACAGTTCAAATTCCTGCATAGGAAAGGCTGTGAAGTAATGTTGGAGGTGAGGAAATAAAAAGAAAAGAAATATCTCTTAATGAATAGCAAGGCTCAGGATACACTCTTGTTTAGTGTAAATATGCAAAGTGTACTGATTATCAACCAGGAGCCACACCAGCCCTCCCTCAGGTAAATATATCAGAATCACATTCTATGTTTATCAAAGGTTGGAATGGTTTTGAAAAGGTTGAGAAAGATTGGTTTAACTATGTCATTATTTCCTCTCTATGTAAAACTAGTGTCACGGATGCTGCATTGTGCTGCCAAGATCCTGTCTTTAGCAATGATGGATTCATTCCTCAGTTACTGAGACAGCGCTCAGCTATCAACCTTTTTCCAGAATTGCCTTCGTTGAATATTTCCTCACCCAAGGTCATGGAACCTCAAGGGCAGCCTGCAACCAATAACAATTCAGAGTTATGAAGGTCCAGGCCCTCGACCACAGATGGGTACAATATCACAGCTGCAGAGCCCCCTGTCTGGTTGACCAAGGCTTTGTTATGACTGCACCACATCCTGCTACCCAATCCTGTTTCCTTCCCTTACCTTCCCTCATAGGTGTGGATCCCAAAGGAATTTCTTATAGATTATTCTGCAGGTAATCTCTATCTCAGAGTCTGCTTCCTGGGAACCCAACATGTGACAACTAAAAAGTAAGAGATCTTAATAATACTTCATTACTTTTTTTAAAAAATGATGCTATCACCTGGCTAGTGTTGCTCAGTGGTTGAGCATCGACTTATGAACCAGGAGGTCATGGTTCAATTCCCAGTCAGGGGACATGCCAAGGTTGTGGGCTTGATCCCCAGTTAGGGATGTGCAGGAGGCAGCCAATCAACGATACTCTCTCATCATTAATCTTGCTATTTCTCTCTCCCTCCCTCTCCTTTCCTCTCTGAAATCAATAAAAATATTTTTTTAAAAGGTGATGCTATATTTTCCCAAAAGTCTTGCTTCTTGAGGCCATATGATTTTAGGATAAATATGATTAAAGAAAAACTCCAGCATTACCAAAGTAAATGAAGGTATGCAGCAATATGAAGCATGAAGTGATGTGGCATCCATAGTTCTGCTTTCTGAAAAGAAGAACTAAGAGGGACGTTTTCTAACAGAAAGTATATTGGAAGAAGTAATCCCCTTTAAAGAATCGAGAAATATTCTGTACTTGAAGTGACTTGTGAATAATAATCACATGGGCAGAGTCCAAGAATTTCCTGTCAATATAGCAATAACCTTGATGCAAAGAAACAGGCCAGAGTAAGACAAGGGCAGCATGAACAAAAGTAAAAGACTCACAAATTTGGAAGAGAAATCCTAATAGACCAAAAGCAGGTTATTCCCCAGGCCAATAAGACTAAATATTTCAATAGTAATTTAGTGAATTAGAACTAGAAATTTATGTCAAATCCTGCTTTATAGTACTTATAACTGCTGCATATAACGACACTTCAGTTAAGTTATATAATTCTCATTACATGGTATAGGTTTGGCCATTTTCAACTACTATTTACATTATAAGATCTTAAGCTAATAAATCTTTCCTGATAATCATTTAGAAAGAAATTTGAACCAAGAAGATCTATGAATGACTAATCAAGTCAGGATTCTGCTGCCAAAAACTGACAAATAGGTTTAGCATTATTTCTTATCAGATGAACATCAGAACCAGGTTTAAAACTGGTTATGCTATCTCTTACTTTTATATCTTAAACTTATTTTAACATAGATTCTATGAATCTACTTAGTATAATGGCAAACTTGCTGCTGCTTTACAAATCTCAGATTCCCTGAGGAACCCTCCCTTTTCCATGGTTGACAGACCAGAAACCAGGCACCAAAACCATGTGGGAGACAGAGATGGCATGATTCCAAAGAAAATGTGAAGGCTTTGGATGCTGTCAGACAAGATTAAAATTCTGGCATTTCTACTTACAAGTTAAGTGACCTTCACTGTATCTGTTAACCTCTATGAATCTTGCTTCCTTTTTATAAATCTTATATAACATACTCACCAGAAGATTGTTCCAAGTATTAAACGAAATCATGTATATTGCATTTCAAAATGTGCCTATTCTCTTTCCAATATATTTTCTCACTTATATCTTATACTAGAGGCCCAGTGCACGAAATTCATGCACCAGTAGAGACCCTAGCAGCTGGTGGTGGCCAGCCAGGGCCTCCCTCCCTTACCCCCGCTGGCCCTGCTCCTGGTCGAACTCCTGGAAGAACTCCTGGTCAAGGGGACAATTTGCCTACTACGCTTTTATTATGTAGGATGCTTTAAGCTTTTAGATTTTCTTGGATATTTTTAACTGTTGTAACAATTGCTCCTGGTGACCATTAAGAAATAAACTCATTTGAGAAAAAATAATTTTAAGTGCACTGGGGGAAAGATGGATAAGTGTGTTAAGGGCTTTCTCTGAGATTGCACACTCTTCAAGAGTAGCAACCAGGTCCTATTTATCTCAGTTTCCCAAGGCCAAACACAGAAACCAGAACATAGCACAAAACACTACGTTTAAGGGGTGTTTATTATGGCAGAACACAGTGGATGAAGATGAGCTTTGGAGATTATTCAAATCCCAGCTCCTCTATTTTATTGCCCCATGAACTTGGGCAAACTAAAGTCTCCAATCCTCAATTTCCTCCTCCCTAGTAGAATTGTTACAAAGATTAAATGAGCAATAGGCATCTCACAGGCTTATAATACTGTTCATGCCATTTCAGAATTCTAATATGTTTTCCCCTTTTGAACTAGAACAATCTGATATCCAGCAACTGCTATCCATACATCCTATTCTTTGCCTCTAAAACCACATGGAACAAGACTATTATATCTTTCACAGAACAGTACCTCTGATAATGAAGTACTTACTATTCTTCCTTCTTTTTCTTTATTACTACAAAAACATTCCCTACAAGGAGAGAAAACCTGTTGCTTCTATTGGTCCAACATTCCTTCTACCTTCTCCTGGCTGGATAACTCCTTTCTTGAGTTTGGGAATCTCATTCCATGTGGATCATGAGTGGTAGACCCTTCTCTTGCTCACAGGACTGTAGGGGCCAAGCCTGGCAGCATGATTGAATAAATGTTCTTCTCCTTTTTTTTTTTTTGCTATGTAATTTACATTCAGTATCTCACTTTTACTGAATGGATAATGGAACAAACTCTACAACAATGTCTGTGTGCCAGGCACTATCTCAGTTATCTGTTAATTATCCTTAAAGGTATATAAATAAGGAAATGTATACAGATAAGGAAATGGAAGCACAGGAGGTTAAAGACGCTGTCCAATGAGTGGCAGGGTCAGGACTGGACCAAAGGCAGCCTTGTTAGCATTGTTCAGTGCTGCCCTCATTCCACGTGGGACACAGTACAGCTAGATCCGAATGTGGTTCATATGCAGCCTGGGTCCATACCAGCACAGAAACATTACATTTTCCTCCAAAATCAACTCTGAAAATTAGTTTGTTTTTTTTTTGGGGGGGGGGGCCTTTTTGTGTATTTTTTTAGGTTGAGTTGTACTTTATTTTTTTCAATTTTTTTAATTGATTAAGGTATTACATGTGTCCATATCCCCCAATTGCCCCCCCACCCCACTCCCATACATGCCCTCACCCCTCAGTGTCTTGTGTCCATTGGTTATGTTTATATGCATGCATACAAGTCCTTGGGTTGATCTCTTACCTCCCCCACAGCCTTCCTGCTGTAATTTGACAGGCTGTTCGATGCTTCTCTGCCTCTGTATCTATCTTTTTGTTCATTAGGTTATAATGAAAATTAGTTTTAAAAGACAATAAAGAAAAATGTGAACATATTTTTTATAAGGTTCACATTAAGAAAGCTCTCTCCTGCATTTAAAGTAGTTATTTCAAGATCAAGGAAGACTTCAGAACTGAAAGATTTCCTCCCAGATGACATGAGCTTACAGAGTAATTTAGCATATTTTTTGTATTAAAACAATTTTAAAATAAAATTTTTTGAACTATTCAAAATAAAAATTTCAGATCATAAAAACTATCTAGTAACTATGGCATCCATTTTTATTAAGGTAAAACAGTGTATTAATTGTCATCTAATAATTAGATATTGATGATCTGTTATGTCTCAGACTTATACCAAGAAAAAAATCTGTAAATATATAAATCATTAGATAGTCATGGCAAGGGGTAGGCAGCCTCAAAAATAGAGTTGGTGTTTTGTTGTTGTTGTTTTGTTGTTGTTGTTGTTTTGGTGTCTTTTTTTGAGGAAATTTAATTTTGGAAAATATTTACTTTATGTTTAAAAATGAGGATTTTATAGTCGTGGGAATGTAAAGTACAGCATAGGGAAAATAGTCAATACTATTGTAATAACTATGTATGGTGCCAGGTGTGTACTAGAATTATCAACAGATCACTTTGCAATTATATAATTATCTAACCACTGTGCTGTACACCTACTAATATAAAATAAAACTGAATGTCAACTGTGATTGAAATATAAATTTTTTAAAAATAAAAATGAGTATTTTAAAAGGATAGTTTTTCTTAAATAAGAATAGACTGAGGTTGAGAATAGGCCAGGATAAGTAGAGTATAGCCAAATAAAAAATAGAGTAACAGATAAAAAAATCACTTTGGAGAAAAAAATGTAAAACAGGCATAGTATAAAACTAAATTGGTGATACAGTGAACAAACCAAAATATAAAACAAAAATGAATCAGGAAAGTTGAAAAGATAAAACACAAAAGTTAAAAGATATATGCAGAGCAAGACAGAGAATCGCCATCTCTGCCAGCAGGGGAGCCAGTGGGGCAGGAGAAAGGCTCACGCAAGGAAGGGCAAAAAGCAGAACTGGCAGGAGACTCAGATGCTGAGAACATTGACCAGGTGAGGCACAAAATGGGGTGAGACATCAACAACCTAGGTACATCCCGGTAAGTTTCCGCATTATTTCAAAGATAAAGAATGCTATGAACATGAACAAGGCTAGGGAAAAAACAACAACAACACAAACACACCTTCTACAGAATTCAAATTGGGATTTCCATAGGCTTTTCTCCTGTAACAATATCAAAGGATAATGAAGCTGCATCTTTAGACGTCTGGGGGACTCGGACATGTGGCATCTCAGAAGCTCTATACCAAAATACCTTTTCTTCAAAAATTTGCTCAATGATGTACACTATGAAATGAAGAAAGAACCACATTATTTAAAAAAAATGGATGATAGAACATGACTGAAGTAAGCTTTGTAATAATTTAAATATATAACAAATTATTTAGACAAAGATTGAAACTGGTGAGTATAAGTTTTATAATGAAGGGAAAAGTCAAATAAAAAAGTTAATCTTGAAAGCCTAGTGATATATTTATTTAATTATTTTTATAAGAAACAATACGGAATTGTTATATAGAATAGATGTAATGAATATATATCATTCTCACTGCATAATTTTTTAAAAGAGCATATATTTTTTTAAATATATTCTTATTGATTTTTTACAGAGAGGAAGGGAGAGGGATAGAGAGTAGAAACATCGATGAGAGAGAAACATCGATCAGCTGCCTCCTGCACATTCCTATTGGGGATGTGCCCGCAACCAAGGTACATGCCCTTGTCCGGAATTGAACCTGGGACTCTTGAGTCCACAGGCCGACACTCTATCCACTGAGCCAACCCAGTTAGGACTCACTGCATAAATATTATGTAAACATAAGTAGAAGTATATAAAAATAAGTAGTCAAAGATAAAATAATACTTATAGCTTTTTATTTTCTATATTTACAAATGAAAAATGAGGAATTTTGAAGGATAGCATTTTTTAAACAAGGAACATGTAGTTATAGGCTGGAACTGCTCATACTGGCTCACAAGATCCAATTAGATCTATATCTTCCCAACTCCACATTCAGCTCAATGATTAATGACATTTAAAACAACAAACATTAGCGTGAAGTTAAACATGATGGGAGAATTTACACCATGGAAATCAGAAAATCTACAAATCAGGGTTTTTGGGTGAGTTTTCTGGAGAGCAGCACACTACTAAATGTATTTGAGGAAAAACAAGACAAATCAGGAACATCCTGAATGCTTAAAATGAGGGATATTTTAGTACATCTAGTTTTTAATATCATGCCATCATTTTAAATCATAGATATTGAGACCAGGTAGAAACTTAGAAAACTGTTTATTATGTAAGATTAAGTAAAAAGAGGATGATAATGTGTTTTCTAAATAATTCTGTATATGAAATTACAATCACCCAAGGTCCTCCATTCAAACACTAATGTGGAAAAAAAATGGAAGAAGTCCAGAGGGGGAGGCGAGGTACAGAAATTAAACAAAGAACTCTTTTTAAAGAACAAATCTGGAGAGATATTGTTAAACTTCAAGCAACAGAATAACCTCTTTTCTCTAAGATTCCGGGTTTGATTCTATCTATCCAGTGACACAAATTAAATTGTTGAGATGGTTTAAATGGAGCAAAGCAGGAATGGTAGGAGAGACTTGGGAGGCCAATCCTAATCCCAAAGACTTACAGCTGCAGCATGCAATATCCAAAAGGCTATACTCTATTCCACTTGTACTTCCATTTCTCACGTTTGAATGAGGTAGGTCAGTGGTCGGCAAACTCATTAGTCAACAGAGCCAAATATCAATAGTACCACGATTGAAATTTCTTTTGAGAGCCAAATTTTTTAAACTTAAACTTCTTCTAATGCCACTTCTTCAAAATCGACTCGCCCAGGTCATGGTATTTTATGGAAGAGCCACACTCAAGGGGCCAAAGAGCCGCATGTGGCTCGTGAGCCACAGTTTGCCGACCACGGAGGTAGGTAATTGATTAGCATGTTACCTCGCTGACACATAGTAGTTTATGTTGTGCAAATCACTTTTACATCTAATTGCTTTCTTGTGCTCCTCACAACTCTATGTGATGGGGATTTTTTTTTTTAAACAGCAATTTTATAGATGAGGAAATGGAAATTCAGAGAGGTATGCAGTTTTCAAGGTTACCCGGCTAGTTATCAGCAAAGACAAAGGTGCTTAAGTGTGATGATTAAATTGTTACACTACACTGGGGATAGTTCCTAATTTACCACCTAAGATAGTGTATGGACACATTAATTGTATTTAAAGGCACTGTAAAGTACCACATTGAAAAGTGGCTACAAAGGCAATGTGCTATTCTTATTTCCTGCTGTAAGGAATTGTGTAACAGAATAAAAGAAATTATGTGACAGAATGAAAAAGAAAAGAAAAAAACTTGTCGTTTATGTCATTGTGTATCTCCCCTAATTTAGGGCTTGGATCTGTGTATTAAAGACACTGGTTACAATGATGTTTCTAGTGAATTAATGAACTGTGATCTGGTCATGACAAATAGGACAGTATTTACTAGGGTACCACACGGAAGTCTTGCTTCAGTAGGCGAGACAGACAAGGAAATGTGACAAGGACACCGTGTTTTCAAAAACTGCATCTGTTCGCAGCTCTTCTGGTGAGAGCTTATTAATATGTTTACTACAGCAGGAGAAAGCCGGGTTCTGGAACCCTGTTAACGATTGGCTTAGACTCAGAGACAAGTTAACAGAATTTTCTCTGGTCACTTTCAACAAATGTTCATAAACAACTCTCACAGGGGCCAAGAGTAGGCAGATTTCAAATATTTGGGGAAATCACGTAAGTCACAGTGAAAATAAGAATGGTAATGAATGTGAAGATCAGTTACTGCTCCTAGTAAAACCATAGATGTTGTGAAACTGGAAAAGACACTAAATTACATAGCATTTGACCCCAATCCCTAATTTTAAAAATGAGAGCGACTTGCCCAAGGTCCCCCGTTTAGTTCCTGCTTAGTGAGAAGCCAGGGTATCTAGCCTAGGGGTGGTACTCTTCCCACTACCTGATTATCCAAAGAGTGGCCACACACTGGCAGCCAGGGCACATGTGGGCTTGGTTGAGTCTACATGGTGTTTTAAAAAACTAATTGGTTGCCAAAAATGTAAAGATAGGAACATTCCACACAGGATTTTCAATTTCTAGCTTCTTGAGGTACAAGATCTGGCAACAGCAGGCCCACATTCTCCCATGGCTGCTAACTATTTAGCTGGAAATGGCGTGGCTCCCGCTCTCTGCGCCCTCAGGTTCCCACGTGGTTAGCCTCACCCTTTCATCCTCAACTGCCTGTCCCTTGTTTATGCCTCCTACTGGCATACTAGATAGTTTTAGGAAACAAATTTAAAATAACTAACTTTATAGAAAGATACTATATTCCAAGCCTATCTACTTTTCCGTCATGTCACAAAGATGAGAAATATGAGTTCTAACCTAACAGTGCTTATACACACAAAGCTAGTTTTTGGAGAAAGTGGACTACAGTAGCCCTCGTTATGGTCCAACACCCACAATGGATGCCTGAAACCAGTGATAGGACCAAATCCTATACATACTGTGTTTTTTTCCCTGATACATACATACATACCTCTGATAAATTTTAATTTCTATATAAGACACAGTAAGAGATTAACAATCCTATGTAATAAAAGGCTAATATACAATTCAAACGAACAGTGGAATGACTGGTCGCTATGATGCACACTGACCACCAGGGAGCAGACGCTCAACGTAGGAGCTGCCTGCCCCCTGGTGGTCAGTGTGCTCCCACAGGGGGAGCCCTGCTCAGCCAGAAGCCGGGCTCCTGGCTGGCGAGCGTAGTGGCCGAGGTGGGAACCTCTCTCACCTCTGAGGCAGCGCTAAGGACACCATGGGGGATGTCCACCGAGGGGTCCAGGACTGCAAGAGGGCACAGGCTGGGCTGAGGGGCCCTCCCACCCCCAGTGCACGAATGTTGTGCACCAGGCCTCTAGTATCTAATAATAAAAATAGAACAATTACAACAGTTGTGTAAATGTGGTCTCTCTCAAAATACGTTATTGTGCTGTACTCACCCTGCTTGCGATGATGTGAGATGATAAAGTGCATATGCGACAAGATGACTGGAGAGAACGATGTAGGCGTTGTGATGTAGAATTACGGTACCATTGACGTTCTGACCATACGCAAGGAGTATCATCTCCTTCCGGTGATCCTGGATCGTGGAGCCATGACTTTAACATATTCAAATTGGTAGCATCATTACTGCTGTGCTTTGGAGCCATTATTAAGTAAAATAAGGGTTACTTTAACACAGCGCTATGATTCACAAGAGCAGGTCTGATAACCGAGCAGGGTAGTAAGTGACTAGGGGATGGGCAAGTAGTATATACAAGGTCTGGAGACTCTTGACAAAGAGATGATTCACATCCGGGCAGGGACTGAGCGAGACAACGCAAGATTTCATCATGCTACTCAGATCGGTGTCTAATTCAACAGTTGGAAGTTATTTATTTCTGGGATTTTCAATTTAATATTTTTAGATTACGGTTGACTGCAGGTACCTACAATCACAGAGAGCGAAACTGTGGATGAGAGGGAGACTATGATCATTACAACAGCCTATGTTTGGAAACATTCTTTGTATGGTTTGAGTGAAGGGAAATTCATGTAAACAGTAAATATGTTAATAATTAATTAACCATTTGGAAGGTTTTTCTCACTGACTAGTCAGTTTCCCTTCAAATGAATTTAGTGATTGACTAAATTCAATTGTTTTGCCTTGTATATGCAGTGAGCTGTATGCATACATAAAAATTTATTAAAATTCACTAAATAAACAGGCATTTCTTTTTCACTACTGCCAATCCAGCTATCATTTTCCTAAGTTATTTATTTACAGTTATGTTCCCATTTTTGTGAGCAACCACCTTATTTTATTTAAAAATGCAAAATCAAAGATTATCCATCTTTACAGCTGCTGTGGGAATTTATTTATTTCTCTACATGCTGCCTACGTTGGAAAATAAACACACCTACCCAACTCCACTTCTCTTCCACGAAGCACAAACACATACCACTCCATGACAGGTTCATTAGATTTATACAAAAGGAGGAATTAGCAAGTTATGTTAGAAACTGGGAAGAGTAACTTTACTTTTGAATGAAATTAGTAATTTTTCTCAGTAAAAAATATTTAAAAAAACAAATAATGTAAACAGAAATAAGCTTTCCTAATATTTTTGAAAATCTGTGTTCTCAGTTCTTTCTATGTATAGAAAGTATTAAAATGTATAATGCTTATCTCAACTTCAATGCTAAAGGCTTGACCACAAAGTTCCTTATGTGCCAAGATGTACAAGATATTATGCTAGAACTATTAAAAGAAAGTCACCAAAACACTAGTCCTATTTATTACACCTCAACTTCTTCAAAAGAGTTGGCATAATAATGCAAATATGTGTGTGTGTGTGTGTGTGTGTGTGTGTATTCACTTAACATGTTTAAAAACAACAACACTGATACGTGTCAGGCGCTTGTGTTGGTCTCAGAATACAGCTTAAACAGGACAGGCAGGTTCCTTTCTGTAATGAAAGCTTCAACTAGACCCAAGGCAAGTCTTTTCCTCTTCATTCCTATCTTTTCACTTAGCCAGTGCTCAGCTCTCTCCACTCACCCACCCACCACCATCACCCCTGCCTCTCACTTGCCTTCCACACCTACCTATACATCTTCCCTGTCATAGTAGATCAGGAAGAAGATTATTGTGACACTAAAATTAAAGGGAAAACAGAGATTCTTTGATTTATTTTTCTCTGTTTAAGCAGGATTTTGAAGAGTTTATATTAAGAAGGACATCTTACTCACTTTCATATCCCTCATACTCAGTTGCTGTTGAATTTAATTAAATGTCAGAAGAAAGTCTTTAGCTGATTGAAATTTAGCTCAAAGCCTGATATTGTGAAGCTAAGCAAATATTAGAAGAATTTTTTTTGGCAAGTCCTATAAATGGTACTCTCCATACTTAATTTATGCAGTTACGGGTGAAACAAATTTGTGTATTAGTGATATGGTATACACGATGGTCCCCAAATTTGGCTGTGCAACATAATTACCTGGGGAAGAGGGATAATAAAATTTGAGTCCCAGAATACCATCCCCAGCATGTTTAACAACATCTCCAGGTGGTACTAAGCACACATATTTGGGAACAAAAGAGCCCTGGACTGAAAGCTGGGTTTTGATATCCGCTGCACCACAAAGTAATCACTTGACCTTGACCTTGACCTTGACCACTCAGTATGTCTGTCCTCTATTCCTCCTACAAGCATTCATGGAAAACAAACTATTATCCTCTCTGAGCTTCAATTCCTCATCTGCAAAATTAGGCTATTGGGTGGATGATCTGAAA
Organism: Eptesicus fuscus; assembly: GCF_027574615.1. NCBI lineage: Eukaryota > Metazoa > Chordata > Mammalia > Chiroptera > Vespertilionidae > Eptesicus > Eptesicus fuscus. The sequence goes on from NC_072482.1 coordinate 67,285,637, forward strand.
TCCCTTCAGCCTCTAATTCTACCTCAGAATCTACGCTATAATCATTCCTCGTGCATTTGTCATATATAGTCTTATACAAAGTACTTCTGTATCTGTTTTGAGGCCCCTATTGAATTAATTTCAGCAATGTATAATTGAAAAATGTATTATAACCAAGCATACGAAAAAGATACAAGCATTGGAGACATGTTGGGCAAAATCTGAATCTTGCTTCTTGTATTCTAAAATTTTAATAAATATTTTGGAGTAAATGAATAAAAGACTGAATGGACAAGTAGAAACTGGTTACTAGTTGAGCCGCAATTTCCTCAAATAAAAAAGCTATATACAAAAAAATTATTTTTTAAACCAGGGACTTAAAGTAGGTTTTATCTTGAATGTAACAGTAGATGATTGAGAAGAACTATGCCACTAAACCCAGGAGAAAAGATGCCACAGTCAGTTAGCAATGCCTACTTACATATTTGGCATTCCCGTTGTAAAACATAAGCCCTTGGGCTTATTCATTCAGAAAAACATATTTATTGCAAGACTTTTGTGTGCCAGGCACTGTTCAAGGCTCTAGAAATACAACAGTGTCCTGTTAGTAGGTGAGACTAAAAATATGTAAAAATTGCATAAATGAGATAATTTCCAATAGTCATAAATGGCAAAAAGTACATCAAAGGAAGCAATAGGGTAGAAAGTAAGAGGAGAATGGTGATAAGTTGGATAGAGAAGGCTTTCCCGAGGAAATGACATTTGAACTAAGTAAAGCCTGAGAGTGAAAAGAAGCAGGCAGCCAATCACCCATAGATCTAAAGGAAGTGGATTCCAGCCAGAGGAAACAACACTAAAGCCTCCAAGTGGGGGGGCGCCCTTCCAGTGCTTATGGACAGTGAGAAGGCCCATGACTATAGAGTTGTGAAGAAAGGTGGAACAGGAGATACTAGGTGATGCCAGGACAAGATTAACCTTTACCTATTCAGGGCTCTCCAGGCTCCATTAGAAAGAACCTCTGCAGCTCAGTGTGGTTCAATGGTTGAGCATCGACCTATGAACCAGGAGGTCATGGTTCAATTCCTGGTCAGGGCACATGCCCATGCCTGGGTTGTAGGTTCAGTCCCCATTAGGGGGCATACAGGAGGCAGCCGATCAATGATTCTCTCTCATCATTGATGTTTCTGTCTCGCCCTCTCCCTTCCTCTCTGAAACCAATACAAATATATTTAAATTTTAAAAAGAAAAGAAAAAGAAAGAAAGAACCTCTGCAGGTAAAGTTGGGCACCTGTAGGTTTTTAAGCTCCCCAGGTGATTATAATGTTCAACCATAAGTGAAAACCATTGCACTATGCAAAAAGTGAAAACTTAAGATATAGCTGAGTTTATAACCCAGAAAATAGTAAGGAAGGGAATGTAACATATATAGTAAATATGTTTAAGAAAGTTTGGGTACAAAAGAAAAAACACCCTCAAATCTCTAACTTCCTAAGACAAATAAAGAATATTTTTCCTCACAGCCTCACAATTCTGATAAACAATTCCTACTTTACAAATGTGAATTTATTTCAACATTTGCAATCTGAGTGAAAAGAGTTGTAATAGACGCTATAAGAATCACAAAAATGATAAAAAATGATTCTGCCCTCAAGAAAGTTACAACCAGGACAACAAGGTTCTATTTTCAGCTTCATGACCTTATGGACATGACTCAAACCCCACACCTGTGCAGCCACTATTGCCTTCCTGGTGTTGTCCATTTCAGATTTCAACCTTTTAGAGAATAGAAGTCATTACTTTCTATAAATCAAGATTATATAAGGGTGCTTAGGGAACAATAATGATGATGATTAAAGACGACCAGCAGGGACCTTCAGGAAACACATGCTATATCATAGCTGGAACCAAATAAAAATCATGAACTAGGAATAACCTTGATGTCCTCCAATGGGCCTGTACAGGATTAGTTCTTCCTTTCTGGCCAATCGGCCATGCCCACTATAAATGATTATCTGAAAACCTTAAGGTAAAGAGCTTTAAGTACTATGCTTTCCAAAGGTTCTACCTTTTCACAGAAGCTTATTAAACACTCAAAACTTTCCAGGTGAAAATCATTTCAAAGACAGGGGGGCTCTACTAATAAATTCTATGCTTCCTCTTAAAGGTATCATTTTTACAAAGGGAGGAAAGGTCATTCTAATAGAAGCTAACTAAAGTAGAATATGCCATATCACAACACCACTTTATTAGCTTATATGTATATACGTATGAATTTTATTGAGTTCTGATTATATGCCAGTCATTATCTCATTTAATCCCATGAGAAGTTAGTACCATTAAAATATTCAGTTTACAGATTTGAGGAGTGAAACTTAGGTTAAGTGACTTGCCTAAAGACACACAGTTCAAATATGACAGAGATAGGATAAGAAACCAGGTCTCACTCCAAAAGCTACCCCCTTAACCATTAATCTCCTTCTTTATACTCACACTGCTTATTGTGCATCTGCTTGACCACTAACTACAAATGGAGGGTCCACCATTGAAAAGGTTGATAGCTTCATTGGTAAGCTGGTCAATTGTAGACCCCTCCCAGGTAGAGATGCTCACACTGCTCTATTACAAAGCCAGAGACTCGGTGAACTCCTGCACGAAGAAGCATAGCATCTGAGGTGTGGGGCTCATTCAGTCCAACCACACCTAACATCTGAATTCCTTTTATAACAATCCACGAATCTCACAAACATGTGACCATAATCACACTAGGAATCAAACAAGAGAGACTGGCTTCCACATGAACTAACACTCCACAGGAAAACCACTGGCACTGTATACATTCTGATTTGAGAATAAATCAGTTCAGAGCACTATCAAATTTTTTAAAATGTAGTAAACTCCCCAGTACAAAAGCCCTAGAAATTTCTGGAGAGAGGATAAAGACTTTCTTCCCCTTAGCCCACTGAAAAATCTCTTATTTTAGCAACGGACCTAAATAGATACTTTTCGAAAGAGGACATAAGGAAGGCCAAGAGACATATGAAAACATGCTCAAAGTCACTAATCATCCGAGAGATGCAAATCAAAACAACAATGAGGTACCATCTCACACCTGTCAGAATGGCTATCATCAACAAATCCATAAATGACAAGTGCTGGCGAGGATGCGGAGAAAAAGGAACCCTCATGCACTGCTGGTGGGAATGCAGACTGATGCAGTCACTGTGGAGAACAGTATGGAGTTTCCTCAAAAAACTAAAAATGGAACTCCCATTTGACCCAGTGATCCCACTTCTAGGACTATATCCCAAGAAACTAGAAACACCAATCAGAAAGGATATATGCACCCTTATGTTCATAGCAGCACAGTTTACAATAGCTAAGATTTGGAAACAGCCTAAGTGCCCATCAGCAGATGAGTGATTAAAAAACTGTGGTACATCTACACAATGGAATACTACGCTGCTGTAAAAAGGAAGGAACACCTACCACTTGCAACAGCATGGATGGACCTGGAGAGCATTATGCCAAGTGAAATAAATTAGTCAGAGAAAGATAAATATCACATGATCTCACTCATTTATGGAATATAATGAGCAACATAAACTGATGAACAAAAACAGATCCAGAGACAGAGAAGCATCGATCAGATGGTCAAACCTCAGAGGGAAGGTAGGGGAGGGTGGGGGTAAGGGGGAGAGATCAACCAAAGGACTTGTATGCATGCATATAAGCATAACCAATGGTCACAGACACCAGTGGGGTGAGGGCATGAGCGTCGGTGGGGGGGGGGGAGTGGGAGGAGTAAAGGGGGAATAAGGACACATTTGTTATACCTTAATCAATAAAGAAGATTTAAAAAAAGAAATATAGTATGTTTGTTTCCTTTTGTAATTACAGGATTTTTCTGAACACAGGAAAATTATAATTATGTCTTTTTATCATCATATCTAGCAGTTACAAATTTGAAGGTTTTTCAAGAAGTATCAGGTATCTTTAAAACAAATAAATACATAGCCATCTTAATGCTCTGACAATGTTTCCCTACAGCCAAAAGAAGCAAGCTTTAGAATAGAACTGCCTTTTCTAAATAGATACTCATCTTAGAAGATAAAGAGAACTAGAAAAGAAGACCCAGTGTGTTTTTTATCTTATCCTTTTCTGAAGCGGTAATGACCTAGGCTAAGTGGTCCTCTTGGTTGAACAGGACAGGTGTTAGATATAATTGTATCCAATTCATATTGGATACAATATGACTCAAGGACCTGATATTTTTTTAATATTTTTTATTGATTTCAGAGAGGAAGAGAGAGATAGAAACATCAATGATGAGAGAGAATCATTGATTGACTGCCTACTGCATGCCCCCTACTGGGGATCAAGCCTGCAACCTCAGCATATGCCCTTGACCAGAATTGATCCAGGGACCCTTTAGTCCACAGGCCGATGCTGTGTCCGCAGAGTCAAACCAGCTAGGGCAGAACCTGTTGTTGTTGTTTTTTTTAAGATAGTGTCTAACTTCAGTGTAAACCCTGACAGATTTTTTTTTCTTCTTTGTAATACAAATATCTGGTTTAAGCTTTGATTGCCTAAGGCATCTATTTCAAAAAGGCATCCACTTCAAAGATGGCTATCTCCAATAAACACAGGGCAGCCCCTGGACTACACAAAGAAACAGGCTGCCTCCCCCACTGAGCCTCCCTTGTTTTGGAGGTCATTGTAATTGATTTCAATAGCTGGCCATTTGAGGTACTTGAATTTTTCTCTTCCTTCATTTCAAATTCTGGCTCTTGTGTTTTAAATTTACCAATAATGAATGAACCAAAACACTAGGCCTCCACTCTAATAAAAGCAGAACCCTAGGCCCCGTTCTCTCTCTCTTTCTCTCTCTCTGGCACTATTATGTTCTGTGATTTCTGGGTTTTCTAAGTTATAAAACTGTATCTTTTCAAAAGTTTCCTAATGGTTATTGCTGAAGGGCTTCTTGAAATAATAATTACCACAAAGGCTGGTCCAGCCACAGTATTGGTTGTTGATGGGCTGAGACAAGCACAAAACACTGACTCAGGGTAATATGGTCTTTGCCCTGATTACATTTCCCATACACATTTAAATAGGCATGCAAATTCTGACAATATCTAGCCCCATTCTTAAGCCTGGTCAGAAGTATGGTAGTGCCTCTGTATGCAGACTATGTTGTGGCCAGCCATTTGGGCTTTGGAATGAGACAGATTCATTCTGACCCTGTGTCTACCATTTTTTACTGATGTGACTTAGAAAGAAATTTTAATCTTTCCAGACCACCATACCTACCTTATAGGGTTATTGGAAGGATCAGGTGAAGTAGTGTACATGAAACACTAAACACAGTGCCTGACAAACAATAAAAGCTCAAAGATGCTGTCATTGTAATTATTTTTCAATAATAATGACAACAGATGTCTACATTATTTTAGCATTTTTGAGTACTGTTAACGAAAAAACCATTGAAACCTGTAAAGAATTTTAGTGAGTTTATTTGAGCCAAAATGTCGACATATGCCGGGAAGCAGAACCTCAATGAATTGAGGTAATGCTCCGGAGAATGCAGGGTTACATCTATATTTATACCTTGAAATCAAAGAAAAGGGACGTAGGTGAGTTACATGAAATCCATTGGTGACAGATTAGGGAGGTGGGACAAAGCAAAGCGGGGAAACCTCTGGGATTGGGTGAAAAGTGAAATGATGGACATGTGCTTCTCTTACAGAGATAGATACAGGATACTTTAACGTAATTAACAGTTGACAATTAACTTGATAACAATAACAATGAAGGAATGTCCCGGTGCCATTTGTTGTGCCCTGAGGGGTCCGGGGTAAAAAGGAAGTTACAAGTTACCCAGACATCTCACAGACATCTCACAGATATGTTATCTTAGAGGCAAAAAGGCAAATGGGCTCAGTAAAGATCTAAGTTGACCTTTGTCAGGGAAGATATCGGCCTAGGACATGACTGCCCACTATAACCTGTTTGTAGTTAAATATTTAATTTTCAAACCATCCTTTGTGGTTATTTCAGGTCTCTGAGTTTGCAAGACGGCCACGCAGGCCTCCCCTGAGCTTGTCAGGTTAGCATGTGGCTCCTTCCGTTCACAGTACAAAGTGGTGGGTCAGACATGGGAGAGGTTAAAGGTTATGAAACTGAGGATCAGTTGGGCCATAAAGACTAATTTTTCTCAGCAATACAATAACCTGAGAAGAAATGTATGCATTTCGTAGGGTCACTGTAACAAAGTATAAATGGGGTGGCTTAAATAACATAAATTTATTGTTCCAGAATTCTATAGGCTAGAAGTCCAAGATCAAGATGTCAACAAGGTTGATTACTTCTTCAGGCTATGAGGGTGAATCTGTTCCATGCTTCTCTCTTAGCTTCCAGAGTCTTGCTGACAACCTTTGGCATTCTTGGCTTATAGATGGTTCATCCAATCTTTACTTTTAACTTCACATGGATTTTTCCCCTGTTTGCATGTCTGTATATCCAACTTTCCTCATTTTATAATAACATCAGTCACATTGGATTAGGTCCCACCCTAATAACCTCATTTTAATTTGATCACTCTGCAAAGACACCATCTCCAATTAAGCTTACATTTGAAGGTACTGGAATTAAGATTCATACTTTTTGGGTGGGACACAATTCAACCAAAAACAAGGACAGATGAAAAAATAAGAATAATATTTGAAATTTTCTTAATATATGCATTTTAATATAGTTTTTTCTTGAGCCACTCAAAAATACAACAGAAAACATGTTATGAGCTCTTAAATATAATACTTGTGCCGAGATGGCATTATTATGACAGAAAAGATCTATATCTTTTCATAAAGGTAGTTTTTGAATTTATCCTTCTTAGAGAAATAGGAAGCCAAAGGATTCCAATATCATCATCAGCCCAAATGCCTATTAGATTACCTTTTCATGGGACCATCATTTGCTTCTCATTCAACATGTATTAATCAAGCATTTACTTGGTGCTTAACACCCTGTCAGACCTTACATATATGGGTACAAAAAATAAGGTACAAACTATAAGGAATGTTTTACCTGCCTGTGAAAATATGAATTATGTTTCTTGTTTTATATGCCTTAAAAGTTTATGATGCGTTCTATAGTGGGTCCAGAATGTGTGCTCTCTAAGGCTGATTTTCAGGAATCCTTGTATGCTATTAAGGACTGATATAAGGTGTGATCTTGTCATGTCACCAAGGGTGATTTCATGGCTAGGTGTCGAGTGGAAATATGCCTGTCATATTCTATCTACACATGTTATACAATTCACATTTTCATTCAAGTGCTATTCCCAAGGTTACAGCTATTCTTCCAGATTAAGATTTGACCCCGATAAGTATGGGTGATAATTCCCCACTCAATGAGTTCCAGAATGAATTCTACATTAGATAAAAACTACAGAGAAATATGCTGCAAAAGGCAGAGAACACAACCTCCCCATATGCAGAAGTGAATCAAAGCTATCCGTGCTCGATGCATGCCAGAGGGGACGGCAGCTTTGGGTGACAGGTGGCACGTCTCTGTGCCAAGGAGAAGGCGTTGCTCCTGGCAATTTTTTTATCTGAGGCATGTGACCTAAGTAGTGGCATTTCACAGCTGAGAAACCAGCTTGTAATATGCCTTTTGCTTCACTGAGAGGCGGGCCACATGTCCACAGAGGCTGCAACTCTAGCTGCAAAATATTGCAATACATTCACCAGTATACTTCTAATCATGAAATGTTTGCATTACTATGGAAATGGAAATGGACAGATTAATGACATTTTGACAGACAAAAAAAGGGGGGGGGGCTTTCCTATAAAAGTGTTACTTTCTAGCACAAATTCAACAAGGAAGAAGGAAAAAAGGCAGGGTGGGGGGAGAGTGGGCAGAAAAAGGTAAAAATAACTAGCTATTTATCAGTCTTTGAAAGAAATTTGCAAAAGAGGGTCTACTCTATTTTGACTAAATTATCAGGTAGAAGAAAAATTCAAACTCTGACATTCTCAGAACTCTGACATCTGAGCCTACTTTTCAATCAATTCTTCCACAACTCCCTTTTAGGTAACTTCTCCAGATAAATTAAACAGTTCACCATTCCTTGTAGTTTACCTGTTAGCATATTAGTCAGATCCCTTATTTAACATTTCCTTCATGAGAAATTCCTTTTCCATCTGGATTTTCATTTGCAAGTCTAGCTAGCATCCAAGATAGGTCCTAATGCCACTTATTCCAAGATACCTACTAATGACGCCACCTAGAAGTAATCTTCCCCTCCCTGAACCTCCACACTCTCTTCTCATCCACACTCATCCACACGTTGATATGGCAATAATTATTTCTCTATCTCTCCTTCTGGACCATAAGCAATGGCAGGTACTATAGGATTTCCATAAAGTCTGGAAACATAGATAATATTATTTTACTCTATAATAACATCTTCTATATATTCTCATATTTCATACTTTTATTCTAAATTTAATATCTATATAATTTCTTATGGATATTTGGGTATGTTACCAACCTTAATTGACATCTGAAATCTGGATTCATTTTTCATATCTGGTGCCCAGCACACTGACAGAGGATTAGTAGAATCTGTATTTGTTGAATAAATTAATTAACTGGTTGGCTCATTGATATGAAGCTGAGGCTTGCCCTTCAAACCCACGTAGAAAGACTGAGGGTGACAAAAAATCAGAGAGCAGACAAAGCATGTAAAGATATAGCGGTAAATGTCCAAAGGTGCTTCACGGGAGATAGAATGGAAAAGTTGGGCTGCAATGAGAGTCTTCCTCTTGTAGCAACTATCTGTGTGCAATCTTAGGCAAGTCACCTAACCTCTAATTTTTGTTTTCAAATCAGGGACTTAGATAAATGTTTCCTTCAACACATCTATCATTTTAAGTAGAAGCTAAGTAGAAATGGTTGCTTATAACTTTCTGGGAAAAGCAGATTCCAGGAGGCAGTTATTAATAATCAAAATGAGAAAATAGTATAAGTTATAGTAGAATATAATAATGCCACTTGCAGTTCCACATCGGTTCATTATGGAGGTCTGGGAGGAGGACATGGCAGACCTTTTGCAGATGAGAAGACGGGCTTACAGTGGTTCAGTGACTTGTCTGGAGTCACAGAAGTATCTGATGGAGGAAGTGAGATGAAACTCAGGTTCTCTCACTTGGTACACTTCCTACTTCACCTGGGCACTAAAATCTAAGGGAGGATAGAGAGTACCAGACACCAATATTTATAAAAAGGAAGAAAATGAGGAAATATAACAACCTGAGAGTTTTAATTGACAGTAAATATAGTGATTTTTCATCGGTTATTAGAAAGATAAAAGACTAAGGGGGATATTAAGAGGAGTGAGTCTACCCATGAAACATGAAATCAATTAGGTATTTTCTTTGCTTTATTCCACTACTATAAGGAAGAAGCAAATAAAAAGAAAAAATTATTTATGAAGAATTTAGTTTTAAAAAAAGACTTTCAAGGTTGTTGGCTCTTGGAAATTGAATAATTAGTCTACTATCTTGCTTCATTTACATTTATAGTGCTAGGCAATAAGAATCGATATGAAGCTTACAAGCTCTTAAATCATCAAACCCCTTACTAAGGCAGAAAAAAAGAAATTGAAACCAAGCCTTCCTTACTTACATCAATTAAACAAATAATTATTGAGCGTCTACTATGTGCAAGGCACTCTTCTAACTGCTCAGGATACATCAGTGAACAAAACAAAATTAAGATCCCACTCTTTAGGGGAGAAATTCTACTGGGGCAGAGTATTCTAGAAGAAGGCATACATGTCACCAGATATTTTATTAACTACAATGTTACTACATTCAGTAATTATTCAGGCTAGTTAATGCATATTTTAAAAAGTCATTGAATGTAATAAATGAATAGTTAAACATCTTCATTATAATTTTCTAAATATGCACATTTTAAAAGCCATTCTTTGCCTATTTCAGGATCATAGAACATTGTCTTGAGACAGATAAAACGACTCTGAAGGAAATAATTCATAAATGTGTGAGAAAGCATGCGCAATGCACCATCATGAAAGGTAAGTTATCAGAAGGGGCTTGCAGAGGTTCTGCTCTTATTGTGGACCAGGAGCATGTATACCACCTGAGAACCTAACCAGTTTTCCGGGTAATGGGCATGCATACTGAAGTTTGAAAACCAGTGTTCTAGGAGAGCCTAAAAATAATCTCCTGAAAGGGAGAATATAAGCACTTTAAAAATTAATCACTCACTCAATATTTTTCAATTTTAAGAAGTGGTTTCAAGTAAAATTTTACTTTTGTTTAGTTTTTATTTTATTTATTTTAAATCTTTATTGGTGAAAGTATTACACATGTCTCCTTTTTTCCCCCATTGACCCCTTAAAATTTTACTTTTAAAATGGCATATCAAGGAAATCACATGTTAAGGTTTTCTTCAGCACGTGTTGACATAAAAGAAAAAATAAAATTTGCCTTTCATAGTTTCAAATCTGGCATTTCTAGTTAAAAGCAAAGGGTAATTCATTCTTGACATATATCAATGGATAGGGCCTCCCTCTACTGTCTGTGATTTAATGACCATCTATACAAACAGGCGTAAGAGGTGTTGGGTGTCTTTTGGTATCTCATCCTGCATCAATCTCAGTTTTCTAAGATAAAGCATGTTGACCTTTGCCCAAAGGAGAAAGAAGTGAAGGACATAATCATAGCTGCCTAGAACACTCAGAAAAACCAGCTACCAGACTACCAGCAGTTATGGTCTAGAAGGTACACGATGAGAATATCAGGAAAAGTTAGGAAGTCAGTAAAAGGCAAGGTCCCTTTACATTTGTCACTGAACAGTCATTGAACAGATTTATTTTTTCCCTAAGGATAAGAAGAGAAAAAGAGACTGTTATGAATTATAGAGGCAGAGCAGCCCTGCTCAGTGTTGACCATGAGAAGAATGTTTTATACACACACACACACACACACACACACCGCCAAACCAAACAAATTTTCCCAGCACAGAAACATAGCAGATCCCAGAATGCACTGAAGAAGAAAAAGACAGCAGTGGGCAGAGCATCTCTGAGCCGGAGGACGGAATTTTGCACTAATTAAAGGAGCATGATTCTCCTCTAATACATAATCAACACTCAAGGATTCTTCTGTACACAACAAATATATAGAAATACTTTTTCCATCTTTACCATATTCATCTATGAGTTTAGAATAACCTCCCCCCTCACCTTTCCCAGTTAAGAAAATAAAACAAAAAACTCTCAGTTTGTCATGACCATCATAACATACAAAAACTTCTGTAGGGATCTGTACCTACATACAGTGAGGTCTCCTTTTAAAATGGAGTTGAGAAATTGTACAACTATTAAAAAGTATGAAATAATGTTGTTGAAGTAAGGTGGAAGAAGCTAACATCTACACATGTAATCTAAACATGTTCTATGGTTGAGCATTAAATTTAGCTCTGAGCTTCCTGGTAGGCAAAGATAAAAATGGAAAACACAATACTATCATTACCAATTAAAATGAAACATGTCAATTCTTCAAGAGAGATCAACAATTTCATGGTATTAAATCTAAAAAGAATTTTTAACAATAGACTTTATACAAGGGACATTGAGCAGCATAATAGGCATTAACTTAAAAAATAGTGAAAATTATAAAACAGTTAGATGATTTATTATTATTATGACAAAATTAAAATTCAACTTAGAAAAGGCAATTTTTCAAAAAGAGTAAAAAAAAAGTCAGGTATGTAGTATTATGGAAACTTAATGTTACGTTAACTGGTTGATAATGATCTCTTCTTAAATATCAATTCCCTCATCAGGCCTTGTGAAAAAAGCTGGACAAAGGATAATTCTAGGTTATGATCTCTGGTGAACACCTGGTATCCTACGTAATTAACTAAAGAAAGATCCTGGTGTTTGAGTCAGCAGGTGGCCAAGTTAATGAACTGCCATGAAAGCTAAGACTCCGAATTTGTGTTGGGGGATCTACACCACTGGAGAGAATATCAAAATAATATGAACTGACACTAGTAGTAATACATGGTTTCCAATCTCAGTTGGGCCCTCTGAAAATTTGCTCTATTTGAATTTGACCTCCCATTCCCTTTCCATCCCCCTCACTGAATAATTGAGAAAACAAAGGCTACCAAACGTTATTTTCAAACCTCTTTTCTCCTCTTGCCAAACTCATTACTACCCAACAGAAAGCCTTCTCCTATTCAAGCATGGCCCCTTCTTTCCATGCTATCTGCTCTCTCTTGGCAATCTCATCCATTCTTAAGGTTTTAACCCTAACTATTTGCTGATAAACTCAAACTGACCTTTCTTTCTAGATCTTTGACTTATGGGATCTCTCAACTTCATTGTCCTATAAGTACCTCAAATTAACCTTTCTAAAATTCATGTTTCCCAAAGTACGTGCTTCCTCTTTTCTTCCCTAGTTTGTTCTGTAAAATGGAAACCTGGGAGTCATTCTTGACTTCACTTTCTTCTTGAGTCATATAACCCATCAGTCACTAAATCCTAATCTCCCTACAAAATGACTGTCAAATCCATTCTCTCCTTTTCATCCCCATTGACTCTTCCTTTAGTAAAGCTTTCATCCTCTCCTGACTAAATTGAATATTAAATTGGCCTTCTCTCCACTATTCCCACAACCATCAATGGGCTGCCAACTTGTGCCTTGGCTTCCAATCTGATTTCTTTTCTTAACTTGTCCTCTCCAAAGTTTTTCAAGTCCCATTTCCAAATGTTAACCTATCACATTTCTTCACTGTTTAAATTTTTTCACTGGATCACAATGCTTATAAAATAGAATCTAAATTCCTTGGCTTGACAAGATTGCCCTTAGTGACCTAGGCCTCCTCTCTTTACAGCTTGACCCTTCCCCACTTCTTGTCTCTGAATATACATTTCAGAATTAGTTTATCTTATCTCTGGTCTGACTCAGAGAAGGTGCTCACTAAACATTTGTTCAATTAAGATAGAAATCTGAACATACCTTCTTTTTTATCAACAGAGTAATACCTGTTGACCAAAAAGTGAAGCTATAATAGAATATTTATTAAGGAAAAGAAGATATCATTTGTTTATGGTAAGTTGTTTCCACTGTTTTATCCTTATATTACCTTTTAAATTCTATTGTAAACAATTTCTCATTTTGAACATACTGTCAGCAATTTGTTTATTGATCTTTTTGTTGTACTCTCTATAACATATAAATTAAAAAATATGTCAGAACACCATAAAGAATAGAGGAAACTGCCTCAGAGTGTTCAGCAATAACTCTAGAGAGAGCTGCCCAACCAAAGGGCTTTCACTTAACATCACGTGCTATGTATGCAATTGTTATGAAAGGAGAGAATGTGAATCCAAATGTGCTTTTCAAATGAGCAAATATGCAAGATATACATCTTTTCTTTATATCTGCACACCCTTTACCCAGAAAATTTCTCTATTTATTGCACACAGACTCACCTAGACTAAGGACATCTTCTTAATTAAGATTAGAGTAGCTTGACAATGATAATAGTATCTTACCTTTACCTAGTTTTATACACAGTTCCATTTAATCTCATCTTTAGAATAAATTTAAGGGATTAAGTTTAGCATGACTAATTCCACTAACCCTCTGGGTCAATCTTATCCCTGACCCCTGAAATTCAACTTTAGACATTCTTTCCTAACAAGTTATCCTTATCCACTACCCAGCACCCCTGGTTGTAGAAAAGATGCCACAGAACTGTCTGAGCAAATGTGATCTGCCACTCTTGACCACAGCCCTCACAGGCATGAGATCCTTTCCGCTTTCATTAAAAATATATATATAGTGTTCCCTTCTGTTCCTTATTTTTCTGCACTGAAGGGGCTGAGAAAAAATGGCAAACTTAAAATCTCCTCAACTAGAGCTTGATGTAGAGTAGCCACTTTAAGTTGGAAGTTCATTTTCTCCAAAAAAGGAGATTTATTACAACATGGTAACAAACGCAAATATGGGGCAAAGTCACTCAGATCAACAGGAGAAAAATAAGTAAAGTAAGAAAATGGCTTGATCCCATACTTTTCAGGGAAATGTGGAGAGCAGGTAAGTTGGGAGCAAGAGAAGTGGAAGAGAAGAGAAGGCTATTGTTCAGGGGCTTTCTGGTGTCTACAAGTTCAGAGATAGAACAGGTCTTGACGTTGTCAAGATGCCAGACTATGGTCAGAGTGGGTAGGTTGCTGAAGAGGAGGCAAAGGACACAGAGTTGAGCTGAATGAACTATGAGGATAGGTATCAGTGGGTCACACACATGAATGTTACAATCATCCAAATGTATGGCAAGAGTTGACACTGAAAGGAAGATTACCAGCAATAAGAATGCATTTTCAATGACAGGAGAGTCTCCTGGAAGCTGCTGAATGACAGCAGCAAAGTTGGGAAGAATGTAACTGGGCTGGATGATAAAACCTCACAGGAGAGAGGAATGCATGAGGGTGGATCTTGTGATTTAAAAACAAACAAATAAACTTTGATTTAAGAAAGTATCTAGCCGAAACCGGTTTGGCTCAGTGGATAGAGCTTCGGTCTGCGGACTGAAAGGTCCCAGGTTCGATTCCGGTCAAGGGCATGTACCTTGGTTGCAGGCACATCCCCGGTGGGGGGTGTGCAGGAGGCAGCTGGTCGATGTATCTCTCTCATCGATGTTTCTAGCTCTCTATCCCTCTCCCTTTCTCTCTGTGAAAAAAATCAATAAAATATATTTAAAAAAAAAAAAAAAAAGAAAAAAAGAAAGTATCTAACAGGAAGCTGTATTAGTCCTGCCTTTGATACTAACATACTAACACATTTTATGGTCTTGGGCAAGTCATTTTCATTTCCCTGGACCTTTGTTTTCTCATTTGTAGCATGAGAAAGCTTTCTAAAAGCTATGACAATTGCTGCACTTTTATTTTAACCATGAATTTCATTTTTATCTTATGTTACTAGGTTTTAGGGTAAAAAACCTATACCTGATTAACAAATTTCATGCATTTGCTCAATATTCATCAGTCAAGAAGGGCTAATACCTTAAGAATTCATCTATTAGGTGACAGTTTAATAACAACAGATGACAGGTAGTAATACATACCATTTCCTTGTTCTCTGAAATACTGCTGTTAGGTAATCATATGACAACAATTACCATTCACATTTTACAAATAAAATTCAGATGATCATACAGTATTTCCCACAGTCTTTTTGTGAATTTATTTTTAAAAAGTGACTAGATGTGCTTTTTTGTAACCCAGGAGCCTATAACAACCTGTATAGTTCTATGTCTCTTCCAGCAGATTATGGGACCCTTAAGGATAATAATAATAAAAGTACTACCAATAATAGTAGTTGTTATTCTTTTCATTTATGTGTTCCTAGCACTAAGATCAGTGTCTGAAACACAATAGACACATGTGTTTATCAATGAATAAATGGCCATGTGTTTGCTAGAAAACAAAATTAATTACTTGGTGATAAAGAACTGCTCCCCCAAATCTTGTGTTTCAATTGACAGTTAAAGCTGTTATCTGAATCCTTTAGAGCAGAGGTGGGGAACCCTTTTTCTGCCAAGGGCAATTTGGATATTTATAACACCATTCTCAGGCCATACAAAATTATCAACTTAAAAATTAGCCTGCTGTATTTGGTCAAACATTTAATTAATTAATCCCTAATGCCTCATCAGGGCCAGACCAAATTATTTCTTGGGCCTTATATGGCCCTCAGGCTGGACATTCCCCACCCCTGCTTTAGATAATTGTGCTGAATCTACAATTTGTTGGCCATAAAGTGACTAAAATAGATAATCTTAAAATTGATAAATGAGGATCTCTGATCACCAAGTTTCTGCTTGAGCCACTAATTTCTCTTTGCTATATTTGGTGCCACAATGCCTTAAGTTTATGAAAACAAAAGTTCCCAGGAGACTGAAGAAAATTAAAATGATAATTTTTATGTAAATTAAGATTTAAAATGCTGTGGACATTCATCAAGGACAATTTGGTGTAAAAAATAAGTGGAACCAGCACACATAAATACTTCTATATAAATACTTCCACATAAATTCAAAATCTAATGGTAGCTCTTTGATGGATAAGACAGCACGTCATTTTGACAAGGTTTCATGTCTCAGCTTGACTCTGGTTTTAAACGATAGCTTCCCTGAAAACGGACAACATCTCCTACTGAGATATTGCTTCCAATCTAATATCAGAACAGTATGCACTGAGTTGTTTCTTCAATGGTTCTAAGGTACTGGTTAAACTATCCTGTCCTCGCCTATGGTTTCCCAGCCCTCTGAGGTCTTACTAAAGGGCATGCTGGAAATATGGCTTCTGAAAAATCTCTTTAAGATGACACCAACACAGCCACTGTCCATAAAGTTATTAAAAAGCCATAAAACAGTCATTGTATATTAGCTCCAGAGATCACTAAGAGAAAAATTTTAGTGCCTAAAGAGGAATAGCAACTGAAGAATGGCAACTGGCAAGCCACATAATAGGAACATAAAGTAGAAGCTGCCACCACCATCTACCCTATGCAAGCCAGCTATTTATTTCAGAGAGGTAGGGAGAAGGGGAGAGAGAAAGAAACATCAATGATAGAAATATCAATGATGAAAGAGAGTCATTGGTCAGCTGCCTCCTGCACGCCCCACACTGGGATAGAGCCCGCAACCCAGGCATGTGCCCTGACTTGGAACTGAACTGTGACCTCTTGATTCATGGGTTGACACTCAACTACTGAGCCACCCTGGCTGGGCCAGGCAAGCTCTTTATAATATTTGTTCCAAGGCAAATGAAGTCACGGAGTGATTGATAGTTGGGCCGAAAAATTAAGAAAAGTTTACACTTTCTCAAAATAATAAAGGTGTATTCTTTCTCATCTTTGCATTTCATCTTAATCCTTTGTACATAGTAGCCCTTCACTAAATACTGATTATATCACTTAGAAAATGAATTTAATCAGCCCAGCCAATGTAAGACAAAAATAAATATAAAAATCTCAAAAGTATGTCAATATGGGGCCATTGGTAATAGAAATAAGTTGCTTTATATTTTTCAACTGGCTTCAAGATTACCACTTATCCCAGCACATGTAACAATTGATATTCATACTGGTTATTTGGTATATTCAAGAATATTAGCTATTAAATTAAGCAATTTCTTTAAAAGTTAGAAACGATATAATATAGTTTGCAAAAACCACCTTGTAAAATGTTTAAAATGTAAAAGGTCAGAGTTTAAAGAGGTCAACTCACAAGTTCCTTGGTAAGTCAGCTGAAGAATCAAGGTTCTGGATAAATAAGGCTTACTTGGATGTGAACACTTTTTTTTTTAATCACAAATAGAAAATCTCACAACTATCACTGGTTTTTAATCTATGTGCTCTTAGTTAACGTTCACATCATATTTAACATATCAAATTTAAGTCCATGTTGTTTAAACCTAACAGATCATGGTTTGGAAACCTACTTATCACAAATCTATTAATTGCACTAAAATTCTCCTGGTCCTCCAAAATTTCAAATCTGAAGGTAGCTTCGACCCCTTTTTGTCCCTAACTTTTTGCACAACAAATTCTCACATAAATTATTCCTTTGGAACACCTTTTATCCTTCTCAATCACTTTAATAACTGAATTCTACAATAATTACCTTTTTAAAATTACTTTTCCAGTCCCTATCTAATGTATCTCCTTATACATTTCAGTAAGAATTCACTTCCTCCAAAGTGCATTCAATTTTTATTTGTGGATAAAATTCTATTGCTTCAGAGCCCCCACCATTTGGCAGATAATATTTCAATATTCCCCTCAGGAATCAGTCCCCCAAAATTTCTGGAGACCTTATTGCAGGTACGTCTTATGTCAGATAAACTGACAGTTGTCATGACCAGAAGACAAGTGTGGCACCATGACATTATAGAAGATTTTAAAAGTATGCAAAAATATAACAACTAAATTCTAGCTGGTTAAACAGCAAAACCAGAAAATATCTCTGAGCTCTATGTTGACATAAAATGAACTACTACAGGAATATAAAAAAATTGGAACATTCAAAGAATAGGGTGTTCCACCTATGATTTTAAAGTCTATCAAAATTAACCATAGAAATGAAGTACACTAGTCTAGTCACTTAGTTATTTTGATATTAACTGTTCTAGGCTAACTTCTAATAGGAGAAATTGTGATGGTAAATTGACTAGAGAATAGATAATTTGGAAAGGAGAGGTGAAGGTCACCGGAGGTTCCAGAATTTCTAAGATCCAAATTGCTAATACCCAGACAAACTGACCGCTTTCCTAAATAGTGCGCAGATGGCAGAAGCAACACTGATATGTGGTCTTAGCTGTCTTATGACAGGGAACTATCACCAGTAGGTGACCCCATCAGTCTGAAGGCAGGAAAATTACTAAATGATGCAAAAAACTGCCTACAGGCCAGTAGAAGCAGGAGGGCAGAACCTCAGGAAAAACAAATTTACAATTAGAACTTATATAAAGGAGGCTGTGATACTTCTTCTTTGCTGATAGAAGAAAATAAAAGCAATTTAGTTTCCACAGATATTAAGTCTAATAAGAGAAGAAATAAATTCTCTTTGAGAAAATAAGATATCATATATAAAAGGCAAGGCAAATGGCATAATCTCTTGGTAATAAAATAGACACCAAAGTGAGCTCTGTGTTCTATGAACACAATCTAGTCTGGAATCAACTGTAATAGTATGGAGACATTATCTCTCCCACACAACACCAGTCAGAAGGTAGAAAAGAAACAAAGTCCAACTAACACACGGGTGACATTTTAATATGAGCCCTTCCTCAATAGAATTGGCAAACACAAGTCCAATTAATTTTTCAAAAACATAATTCTAGATGTCAGAAAGCAGCCCACTATTAGCAATTATTTTTAGTAAAGTGATGCAACTGGAAAACAGATTGAAGAAAGGAGGGGGTCTTTTCTCAACATCTCACCACCCCCCAAAAATAAAGTTATAATAAAATATGGAAAATAAAACTACTGTATCAAGATGAGGATGTATTGCTTTTTCTTGAAGG
Organism: Eptesicus fuscus; assembly: GCF_027574615.1. Classification (NCBI taxonomy): domain Eukaryota; kingdom Metazoa; phylum Chordata; class Mammalia; order Chiroptera; family Vespertilionidae; genus Eptesicus; species Eptesicus fuscus. Next base: position 67,304,745 of record NC_072482.1, read on the forward strand.
AGGAATTTACACTTCTAATATCTATAATCAATTACCTAATTCAATGGAGGGAAAATTATTAAATATTTAATTAAACCACATTCACTCTAGATTTTGTCATCCCCTTAGAAATCTCTCTAATGCTGATAATTAACAATTTTTAATGTGTGCTTTCAAGATGTTTCATCTGAGCACTAGAGGAAACTATATTAAACATTAAAATGTAAGAAATGAACATTGAACATTAAAATGTAAGGGACTGACATTTTAACTTAAATTTGCATCTCAACAAAAGTAATAAGATTTTTGTTAATAAAGAGGTATGCAATTCACTATTAAAAATTAAGATTCAGAAACATGAGTCAGTTGTTAGAAGTCACAATATTGCAGCAGAAAGTTGTTTTTCAAAAGCAAAGTCGAAAATTATAATGTATAATTAATTCTACATTATTTTTTAATGTTTGTCATAAAAACTCTGCTCCCTTAATAAAGTAAAGCATTTGTTTCCATTAACAAAAACCATATAACCACTTCAGTAAGAATGATTTTTAATTTCTGTCACCAAACTTCACACTGGTAACTGCATATTGTGTGACTGTTAAAAGAATATGAAGTCATGCCAATGGCCTTTCTCTTAATAATTTTATATTAAGGAATATAAATGCAGCAATACTCTCAAGATTCTTTTCATATGCCAGCATATACATGTGAATTATCCTACACATTAATGTATAACCAGGGTCTCATTTTCTTCATAAACCTAGCAAGGGAGTTAAAAGCAGATGACTCAAAAGTCTCATTTTATCCAAAAATTTATATAGGCTAAGATGAAGAGAGTAAAGAAAATCTTTATATAAAGAAGTTCTTTGAGAATTTATATCTGTAGGACTGTATAAATACCAAAGTTTTAACCTCAGGTAATCCTATTTTATTTTTAAAAAGTCATTTTAAACCTGATATCTACTATCCTTTTAGTTGTAATTTATAATTGGTCTAACTTTAAATTCTAATGAGCAGACATTGTTTAAAAGAAAAAGACTAGAAACCAAAACTCCAATTCAAGAGGTCACCAGTCGCTATTTCTCATAAAACATACAGGCAATTTTAACATATGTAGTGGGGAGAAAATAAAGAAGTGATTTAAATTATTCACGTTTCCTTTGTATCTAAGGCACCCCAGAATTTAAAACATAAGTATCTGATATACAGGGGGAGATGACCGCATAAATCCAGCATTCACAAGGGAAGTCTTGTGTGGGTACGAAGGGGCACATTAGGACAAAGAAGCACCTTCAGCTGTTCAAGACATGATAAAGATTTCAGTACCAATTTAAGGGCCAGTGAATTTTTTTTGTCTAATTTCTCATATTGGATTATTCCGGGAAACCAGAGCCAGTCACTTAAGAGCGGGATGACACCTTGGGCAAATAAGTCTACCAAACACAAACTTATAAAATGAGGGCTAACAAGCATGTAAGTCCAAAATCTGTTGGACACGGTCCATGGAGAGTTGGGCATCTTTTATGCTCCTTCTATCACTAGAAACACTTGGGACACCGTTTTCCTACACTACATTTAGACCAGAATAGGCATTAAAGGCAATGCCTGGGTGGGCCTGTGCTGAGAAGGGCAGAGTCTGTTCCCCCACAGAGCTGGGGGGGAACACAAGCAAACAGGAAAGATACTATGGTCCCAGGGACACATCATGCAATGCCCTGGCTTTCACGGCACCTTTCTTTCCCCAAATGCAATGCCTACCTTCCGTGTGGACTGCAGAGACATAGGTCCAATTGTAGCGCTTGACTATATCAAGCATCGCCCGTGCCTGCAACGTGTCGGAAGGGACAACCCTCAGGAAGTATTTGTACAAAGTTTTGTCACTCAGGTCGATACTCGTGGCGGAATAAGCGATCTGGGGGATGTCGAAGAGCTGGAGCAGGTTCTGCACTTGAATGGCTACAGAGCTGGAGCCCGGGCCGATTACACCCGCAATGGGCTTCTTAGTCCTGCCTGGGGGGAGGGGCTGCCCGTCCGGCAGGCACCGGTTGAGTCCATCCTTCTCATCTCGAATGGAAATCAGGGAGTCCCTGATGAACTCAATGCTCTGCTCCAGAGCCACCGAGGAGTGCCAGCAGGAGTCCCGGATCTCGCTGCCCAGCGTGATGTTGGGCAGGAGGACTGGGTCTGCGTTGATCTTATCCAAGGTGTGGAACATAGCCTCCACCCTCTGGATGCCGTACTGCTCCCGGATCTCCCCGCACTTCCTCTCCGGCACCTTTTCGGCTGGAGGCTGGTGGTGGACTGAGAAAAGGGCCCCGATGATGACATCTCCGTCCATTCTGGCCACCGAGCGCTGAGACGAGGCTCCCGCCAGCAACACTTTCCTGCCAGGGCTTCTGGGCAGAAGGGACATCTCCCAAAAGATCGCGGGGAAGAAAACCAACAGGAGCCGGACCATGGTGATGAGGACGCCGTCCACAGCCGGCCGGCCACGTTCCCACGCTGGTCCCGCAGCCGGCTCTGGGCACGCACCGCGGGTCCGCCCCACGCCTGCCTCTCCCGGCTGGGTCCTGCTCGCCAACACCGCTCTTCCAGCGTTTTCGCCGCCTGCACCACAGCCTCCTTCCCCTCCGCCTCCCGCTCCTTGTCCTCCACGACCACCTCCGCTCCCGGGAGGCGTTTCTAGGCGGATTCGAGTGCCCTTTCTTCACCGGTGCACCAAGGTAAACGGATCAAGGGGACAGTGGGCGTCGCGGTGGCAGCCAGCGGTGAGCTGAGAGCTGTCTGTCTACAAGAAAGAAAGAAAATCAAAGCTCAGTTATCACATGTGTCAAACTCAGGGGTCAGTGATGCGAATAGTTGCCCAGTCCCATTCATCTCAGCACATCACGATATCGGCTGGAGGGACCGCTTGGGAGGCAGCTCTGGTCCAAGCGGAAGGTGATGTGTCCGGTCCCCGGGTGCCCTCATCATCCGGAGAGACGCAGAGAGCCCCGCCGACCCGCCCCCTCCTCCAGCCACAAGTCCCTCCCGGTCCTCAAACACCCGGTATGCTTATTGATTTGAGGGGGAGAGAGCAATGGGCGGAGAAGCTAGATCTTTCACCTTCAGCGAACTTTCGGGATTTGAAAAGATCAACTTTTTCGCAGAAGAAATTTGGAAACTCTTTCATTAAGAAGGTGGAAGCGCTAACAAGGAAGGCACCTTTCACTTTAGCTTGAGGGATTGAAGAGACACTGGCGTACAACCCAAGTAGTAAATATAAATGTGCCAGCTTGAGGAGATTCATATTAGTTACTAAGGCAATGCCTGGTGAAGTCTGCACATCGGAGTTTGGTATGTCCCCTCCCCCTGCCCAAGAAGTCAGGCTTACAGTAGATGTTCGGGGAGGAAGGGTGCACATGAGGTAACTTGTTTCCTGCGATGGGGGATGGAGGGAGGGGGTGGAAGGGCCCCTGCACTCGCCTAAATGGGGACCTTTGGCTGTGCCTAGTTTGCCATAAAGGGAACCGAGCGTCAAGGTTGCTGTCGCGGTTGCAGCCCAGCCCTGCCGCCTTCAGAACCCTGGACAGCGCTCGGTCCAGGTACCCAGACATTCCCCTGGCAGAGCCTGGAGTGATCGGCGAGTTGCAATTCTTTGACAGCCCACCACCCTGGCTCCCGACTTCGCTCTTCCAACCACCACCCCCACTGCATTCTTCACACACACACACACACACACACACACACACACACACACACACACACACCTCCCCTCGCCTCCTCACCACCCTTCAGTCCTCATTCTCTTCCTTCTGCCGCCAGTGCTCTTGCAAGCATATTCAAACCTGGCCGCTTGTGGGGAGAGGGGACGGCGGGGGGAGGGGAGGGGAGGAGGGGGGGGGGTGAACAGAGGCGCCAAATTCCAGCTGCTCCAGGGGCTGAAGTTGGCTCCCTCTCTCGTCCCTGCTCGGCTTCCTTTTTCAAGGTGAGAGTCGGAGAAGAAAGGAGCTAAAGGAGCATGTGGGGTGAGGCAGGCAAAAGGAGGGAGACAACCCAGGCATCCATGGGTTCCAGTACTTCCCGGGATGTAGGACGAAAATAAATAAATAAGCGAGGGTGCCCCTGGGACCAGGAGGAAAATCCCATAGATTGGGACTGTCTCCCACTGGGGGTGGGTTTCTCACCGCCGGGAGGTTTCTGCTCACCTGTGTCGGCTTGGAGAATTTTGGGCTTGAGACGTACCTGAGTCCGGGTAGACAGCGCTATGGTCCCCAGGTCAGAGGACCGCCGCCACGCGCGGTTAGCAGACGCCTCAGCTCTAATCCAGACGGTGCAAGGATGCGATCTGGGCTGTACACTAGTGCCCTCTTTCTTCAGCACTATTTTACCGCAAGGAAAAAAAGAGGGAGGGGGAAGGAAAAAAATTAAAAAACAGGTCACCCAAGGCTTGTCTATAATCTCATGCAAAAAAATCAGTCGTTTAATGGAGTGGCGGGGGGAGGGGTGCTAGGAAGAAGTGGGGAATATTCTTTTACTACAATAGGGTTCTTAAACAGCTGCTAGATATATGAAAAGTCAGATCTGGGGAACCACTAAGACTGATTTAGGTGAATATTCCTTCTATGTATTTCAAGGACCCAAATGCATTTTCTCTCCCTGTAAGTAAAGACCCTTCTGAAGGAAGCAGAGTAAATACCCATGGAGACATCTAGAGAAAGGCTCTATGAGAAGGTTTCAATGGGGAGGGGTAGAGGTTGCATGGGGTGGGAGTAAGGGGAGAAGGGGGATGCACACCATGATCAAGGTGAGCTGAAGGAAGACAGGCAACCCGTGGCTACATTTTCCAGGTCAAGATGGAACTAAATTGAGAATGAAAGTCAGGTCACATGAAAACACTGGAGTGAAAAACACTTATCCAAAATCCTCCCAGGCTGCCATCACCCTCCCGACAGGTCTACAGTGTTGCTTCTTACTGTGTGAAAAGTGGAAGTTAAATCACATTCCTCTGGGAACATGGTGGCTGAGCAGAATGTGGCCCAGCTTCTTCGAGGAGGGGGGCAGAGGGAGACAAGTGTGCCTTTCCACTCTTGCTCAAAGCTTTCTATTTTTGTCATCTGTAGAGAAGAGAGATCAGCTTATGTGTGTCCCTTTATAGCCACCTTGTCCATGTCATCGTTATTCTATGGAATGATGCCATGTCGGCCTGGAAGGGACAACCATATGAGATAGTTTTGAATACCCTTTAGAAAGTTCCATGAAACTTAGCAAAGGAAACAATGTCTCCAGTCAAGAACAGAAGCTAATTCTCGTTCTGGTTCTGGTCTTCCTCCCCACCCCCACCCCCATATGTCAGATTTCCTGGATTTTTTTTCTTAGACAATGTAAAAAGGATAGGATTTTTTTTCTTTTTCCATTAATAATGCACTGAACCAGGTACACATCCTTTAGTGCTAAAACATCTCAGTTCTGGAAGTAACCATAGGTGTACCTGAGGAAAATAGAAGGTATGCCATTTGACTTCCATTTTGATAATACTATTAATAATGCATTGAACCAGGTACACACACATTAGTCCTAAAACATCTCAGTTCTGGAAGTAACTATAGGTTTACTTGAGGAAAATAGAAGGTAAGCTTCTGTCTTCACACATAGGGTAAAATGGTTCTCTGCCAGTACCCTAAGGAAGAGGTATGCTCCAAGAGCAACTTACAAGTGTTCACAGTGCCCCATCTCATTCCTTTATTAGCCATTTAACTTCCATTTTTGATAATACTATTCTAGTAAGATAAGCCCTAAACATGTTGTGGCATATTTCATAGACATGGTTAATGTACAAAGACTTCTGTGCATACATGCATCATTAAATATGATTTCCAGGATTAAAGAATGTAATGTCTCTGCTATCTAATTTAGCTTTAATGTGTACTCCTTAAAACTGAGTATTTTTAATACAGTATGTCATATTGGCATAATTTAGAAAAGATTCTGCTACTGAAGGAATAATTAAATGTTCAGATTTATTTGTTCTCAGAACAGTCCAAGTAAAAACTACACATTCAAGCTGGCTGAAACAATTTTAAAGAGGATGAACTTGGGTGTCATGACAGAAGATATATGCATAAATTATATATTACAGGTGTTATGAAAAAATAATTTCAAATGCATCAATTTGAAATTATCAATTAAATTTATTGATAACTATTTCAGACAAAACTTTAAGTCAACAAAGATAAAAGTAAGGCAAGAAGAAGGCATTGAGAAAGGAGAAGACGAAATCATTTAAATATGCTTTATCTTTCTGGAAATTAAGACTCTACCAAGACAGGCAGTATGCAATACATATGCAGACATCTAAGGGAAACATCTATTACTAGGATTGAAGGGAATTGCTAAAAGGATGAATTACATACATATTAACAAATATAGGTCAATACACTATTCTATAAGAGTTCAACAAATGTTAAAAGTGCATAAGCTCAGAGGTACTGCCAGTATAAATCTGTTCTGGGAGGGTAGTGTATTACATTCAATATGTGATTTATAGCAGGGTAAAAAGTGTTAGGAGTATTTTGGTTTGGGAAATCCATTTAAAACAAAATATAGTGGAGATCAAGCAAAAGAATCTCAAGATAACAATTTCAATGTGCTGCTGTAGCCATGGCTAGTTTGGTTCAGTGGATAGAGTTTAGCCTGAGGATCCTGGGTTTGATTACAGTAGAGGGCACATACCTGGGTTGCAGGCTTGATCTCTGGCCCTGGTCAGGCACCTGCAGGAGGAAACCAGTCGATGTGTCTCTCTCACATCAGTGTTTCTCTCTCTCTGTCTCTCCCTCTTCTTTCCACTCTTTCTAAAAAACTCAATGGAAAAATATCCTCAGGTGAGGAATAACAAAAAAATATAAAATAAATGTGCTGCTGTAACAATGAAGGCAACAAAATGTCCATCATCCTTATATGGTGATAAAACAAATATTACCTGTAAATAAAATTGTGATCACTCTCCTTAGAAATGTTTGCACAATTCTCATTGCTCTTCATCATAAAGGACATCATACAGAAACTAGTTTAGATTATAAATGAGCAAAAGGATGTAAAATTTTCCACATAAAATCGGTTGAAGATTTATAGTCTTCTAATGAGAAAGGTAAGACATGATTGAGAATAAGGTTTTTAAAAAGGAAGAAATGGATAGTCCAGCTGGTATGGCTCAGTGGTTGAGCATCAACCTATGAACCAAGAGGTCACAGTTATATTCCCAGTCAGGGCATATGCCTGGGTTGCGGGCTTGATACCCAGTGTAGGGCATGCAGGAGGCAGCCGATCAATGATTCTCTCTCATCATTGATGTTTCCCTATTCCTTCCTCTCTGAAATAAATAAAAAATATAAAAAATAAAATAAATGGATAGCCGAAACCGGTTTGGCTCAGTGGATGGAGCGTTGGCCTGTGGACTGAAAGGTTCCAGGTTCGATTCCGGTCAAGGGCATGTACCTTGGTTGCGGGCATATCCCCAGTAGGGGGTGTGCAGGAGGCAGCTGATCGATGTTTCTCTCTCATCAATGTTTCTTACTCTCTATCCCTCTCCCTTCCTCTCTGTAAAAAAATCAATAAAATATATTTAAAAAATAAATATATAAATGGATAAGCTAAACATTCAAAATTTTAGTGTACTCTCTGAGGCATTATGAAAAGTTTACACAGCAATTGAAATATGGAAGTGAAGTATACACAAGAGGTAAAAACTCATTTATGAAGAGGTATTACTGACTGAAAATAGAAATGGGATCAAAGAAGGTCTTTGAAGAAAATTGATTCGTAGAAAATTGATATGTAATGTATCACTAATGAATGTTCAAGGTAGATCAATGTCATGGAAAATGAATAACATGCTTTTGCATAAAATACTGTGCTCTATGGACAATTTATTTAACCTAGTATGATATTTGTTACATTCTTATTTTTAATTCATGGTTTCAGTAAGATAATTTAAGCCCAGTAAGAAATTTTAGTTTATTTATCCAATTTGCTATCCACATTGCTTAAATCAAGAGGGAAATTGCCATATCCTTCATTGGACTTTATGCTCTGAACCAAAAGTAACAAAAATTGTAAAATAAAAACTCTTATTTTATTTTTTAAAATCTTAATTGTTGAAAGCATTACATATGTACCTTTGTTCCCCATTGATCTCTTCTAGCCCACCCTGCCCCCCCCCCAGGCCTTCACCACCCTATTGTCTGTGTCCAGGGGTTATGCATATATGCATACAAGTCATTTGGTTGATCTCTTCCCACTCATCCACCCTCCCCCGCCTTCCCAGTGAGATTCCACAGTCTGTTTTATGCTTCTATGTCTCTGGATCTATTTTATTCATCAGTTTATTTTGTTCATTAGATTCCACATATGAGTGACATCATGAGATACCTGTCTTTCTCTGACTGGCTTATTTCACTAAGCATAATACTCCCCATGTTCCTCCATGCTATCTCAAAGGGTTAAGAGATTCTTCATTTTCACTTCTGCATAGTATTCCATGGTGTAAATGTACCATGGTTTTTTTATCCATTCATCTACTGATGGGCACTTGGGCTGTTTCCAGATCTTAGCTATTGTAAATTGTGCTGCTATGAACATAGGGGTTCATACTTTCTTTCTGATTTCTGTTTCTGGTTTCTTATGATATATTCCTAGAAATGGGATCACTGAGTCAAATGGGAGTTCCATTTTTAATTTTTTGAGGAAATTCCATACTGTTTTTCATTATGGCTGCACCAGTCTGCATTCTCACCAACAGTGTATTAGGGTTCCCTTTTTTCCACATCCTCTCCAGGACTTGTCATTTGTTGATTTGTTGATGGTAGCCATTCTGACAGGTGTAAAATGATACCTCATTGTCATTTTAATTTGCATCTCTCTGATGATCAGTGACTGAGCATTTTTTCATATGTCTCTTGGCCATCTGAATGTCCCCTTTGTAGAAGTGTCTATTTAGGTCATTTGTCCATTTTTAATTGGATTTTTGTCTTCCTTTTGTTAAGTTTATGAATTCATTATATAGGTTGGATATTAAACTTTATCAGATGTATCATTGCCAAATATGTTCTCCCATACAGTGGGCTCCCTTTTCATTTTGTTGATGGTTTTTTGCTTGCAGAAGCTATTTATTTTTATGTAGCCTCATTTGTTTATTTTCTCCTTAGTTTCCTTTGCCCTAGGAGGTGTATGCATAAACATATGGATACTAGAGATATCTGAGATTTTGCTGCCTATGGCTTCTTTTAGGATTTTTATGGTTTCATAATTTACATTTAAGTCTTTTACCCATTTGAGTTTATTCTTGTATATGGTGTAAGTTGGTGGTCTAGTTTCATTTTTTTTTGCATGTATATGTCCAATTTTTCCACACCATTATTAAAGAGACTGTCTTGACTCCATTGTATGTTCCTGCCTCCTGTGCAAATATTAATTGAGCATAATGGCTTGGGTCAATTTCTGGGATCTTTGTTCTGTCCCGTTGATATATATGCCTGTTTTTGTGCCAGTACCAGGCTGTTTTAATTACAGTAGCTTTGTAGTGTAACTTGGTATCTGGTATTGTGATCCCTCCAACTTTATTCTTCTTTCTCAAGATTGCTGCATCTATTTAGGGTCTTTTTTGGTTCCATATAAATTGAAAGACAAAAATCACATGATCATATCAATAGATGCAGAAAAAGCATTCAACAAAATACAACACCCATTTTTGGTAAAAACTTTCAGCAAAGTGAGAATAGAGGAATCATATCTCAACATAACAAAGGGCAAAAGTGACAAACCCACAGCCAACATCATACTCAATGGGAAAAAACTAAAATCATTTCCCTTTGGAACAAGAATAAGACAGGGATGTCTGTTTTCACCTCTCTTATTCAACAGTAGAGGCCCAATGCATGAAATTCATGCAAGAGTAGGCCTTCCTTCCCCCAGCTGCCAGCACTGGCTTCCCTCTGGCACCCAGGACCTGGTCTTCCCTCGCAGCCCCGGCTTCGTCAGGAAACTTGTCCAGAAGGACATCCGGTCTAATTAGCATACTATGCTTTTATTATTATAGATAGCACTGGAAGTGCTAGCTATAGTGATCAGACAAGAAGAAGAAATAAAAGACATCCAAATTGGAAAGGAAGAAGCAAAAACTCTCATTATTTGCAGATGACATGATATTGAACATAGAAAACCCTAAAGATTCTATCAAAAAAACTACTACATTTAATAAATTAATTAGGCAATGTAGCAGGATACAAAATCAACACCCAGAAATCAATGGGATTATTATACACTAATAATGAATTCTCAAAAAGAGAAACTAGACAAATAATCACATTTATCATTGCAACAAAAGAAAATTAAGATACTTAGGAATAAAATTAACCAAGGAGATAAAAGACTTGTACTTGGAAAACTATAGGACATTGAAAACAGAGGTATAGGAAGATATAAACAAGTAGAAGAATATACCATGTTCATGAATTGGTAGAATTAACATCATTAAAATGTCCATACTACCCAAAGCAATCTACAGATTCAATGCAAGCCCTATTACAATACCAACAGCATATTTCACACATCTAGAACAAAAACTCTTCATTTTAGATACTCAAACATTTTTTATAAAACATGGTTGATTAGCAAAGCAAACCAAATGGTTTAAAAAAATTAAGTCAAATTTAATTTTTTACTTAATTAAAATTAATTAGGCTATAATCATATATGCAGAGATAGAACCAAAAGCATCAGATTCCATAGCAACTAGAACTTATTAATGGCTCTGTGGACTCATGCAGGTGGACTGGAAAACACATTTGGCCACATACTGTTCTACCACAACTGTCCAAACTTTTATTTTTATTTTTTAAAATATATATTTATTGATTTCAGAGAGGACGGAAGTCGGAGAAAGAGATAGAAACATCAATGATGAGAGAGAATCATTGATTGGCTGCCTCCTGCACACTCCACACTGGGGACCAAGCTCCCAACCTGGGCATGTGCCCCAACCTGGAATCGAACCATGACTTCTTGGTTCATAGGTCAACACTCAATCACTAAGCCATGCCAGATGGGCCAAATTTTTATTTTTAAAGTATTAAAATACAATTGAGGAGAATGTAGCAAACACAATTATTCTGAAAGCATAGTGAAGGCCACAGTTACCATCTGTTTTACTACCTGCTGTCCCCAGTGTCTCAAACAGTGTCTGGTTTATGATAGGTGCTAAAATATTTGTTGAATAAATGAATAGATACATTCTTTCTGAACATTAAAAATAGCATCTTATTTTAATGCATTTCTTTTTTTACTTTATTTTTATTCTTCACATTATTGCATATGTCCCATACCCTTCCTGCCTTGCCCACCTCCAACCAACCCTTGCTCTCCATCCCTCTGGCCATCACCCCACTGTTGTCTATGTCCATGGGCTATGCACATATGTTTTTGGCTAATCCCTTCACCTTCTTTCATCCAGCTCCCCTCCCCACAACATCTGTCAGTCTGTCCCATGTATCATGTCTCCGATTCTATTTTGTTCATCAGTTTATTATGTTCATTAGATTCCACATTTAAGTGAGATCATATGGTATTTTTCTTCCTCTGACTGGCCTATTTCACTTAGCATAATAATCTCCAGGTCCATTCATGCTGTTACAAAAGGAAAAAGTTCTTTCTTTTTTACAATTGTGTAGTATTCTATTGTATAAATGTACCACGGCTTTTTTATCCACTCCTCTACTGATGGGCACTTGGGCTAAGAAGATCAAAGCCAAGTAGTTTAAAAATAAATATCATATGATCTCACTTATTTGTGGAATCTAATGAACAAAATGAATTGACCAACAAAGTAAGACCCAAAGCTTGGAGGCATGGAACAGACTGACATACCTCGATGTGGGATTGGGGGGATGAGAAGAGATAAACCAAAGAATTTATGTATTATATGCATAGCCCATGGACACAGGCAATAGGGTAGTGAAGACCTGGGGTGTGGGTAGAAGCTGGGAGGGGGGAGGATAAAAGGAAGGAGGGAATGAGAGATATCTGTAATACTATCAACAATAAAAAAATTTTAAAGACACTTCTAATTTCTTCACATAATGTAGGGATATTAATTATTTTGCAACTGTTTCTCAAGTGCAAGTAACTAGACTAATTAATATTAAACTATTTAGAAACATATTTATACTACAAACTTTACTACACTTAAAGTATTCAAATTTGTTCCAAATGTTATGAAACTATTTTCATTACTGTGTTCACCAATAGCAAATAAAACTTAGATACTTTACAAAGGTAAAAAGAAGCTAATACATAAATGAAAACTAACCTTTATCCAATGTGTGGCTATATGATTTGAAAAAACACACACACATGAAATGTCTTCCAGAATCATCATATGAGATGCATAAAATAGACATATTATCCTAGTCAATAAACAGGAAATTTGAGACACCAAGAATCTGTTCCTTGCCTGAGCTTAAGGAACAAATTAGGGGCACTGCCACATTACACTATCTTTATTCCAAATTTATAGAAACCACCACATGAACTGAGCTGTGTTACTTATTTTCATTTTTTCTTAAGCTTTGAACTGATGCTCTCTCATCAGGAAATACTTCAGTAATAAAGAACATGAATTTGCAATCCTCTCCTTTTGGCCTTTCATCTGTTGAGGGCATGTGCTTTACAGGTGATTGTTCTATTTGCTTAAAATAACCATCTTTTATAACAGTTCTAATAATGGCAGTAACCTACTTGCACAGTCTCATAGTCAACTTTTAAACAATTAGAAAAAAAGTATCTAAATTTTCAGATCTAATAAAAACTTACATTAGAAAAATGATTATCTTACTATAGTTTCACCTACATACACAAAAAAATTAAATTCTTGTTCCTGTTTAAACAGCAATATATTGCCTCACTATAACAAAAAATAAAATAATTAATTAGAAAAATAAATATGATTTTTCCATTGACCCTAGATTATTTTCAACTCCTACTGCATCTCTCTCCACTCAACCAAATCTCAGAAAGAAACTCTACACTAGATGACCACTTTTCTTCCCCTCTTCAACCTACTGCAAGCAATTCCCACTTTACCACTATTTAAACTCCTCAAGCAAAAGTCACCAATGATTGCCTAAAATATTCATGAGAACTTTTTAGATCTCTGCTTGTTTAATTTCTCTCCAGTGTTCAAGTGTTAAATGCTCCCCATATTCTCAGTCTCCTTTTCAGCTCTTTCTCCAGACCAGACATTTTCTCTAGCCCTATTCTCATGTAGTCATTCTTTTACTCATTCAAATAATCTAAATCAAGTGCCCCTTGTAAACATATCTAAACAAAGGTATCTGGAAATCAACAAGACCCAAACAGAAATCATCTTTTTTCCAAATTGTAACTGCTAGTGTACTTATCTCTATAAAAGTCACTACAGATTGCTCCCTCCTCTCCATTCCTCTGAATACTGTTTTAGTCCAAGTCCATACCATATCTGAGCTCACCAGCTGCGATGGTGTTCTAACAGTCTGTCTCCAGAGTCTTCCCATTCATTCCATCCTTCACAGCATGACTAGAATCATCTAAGACACAAATCTGGCCATTCATTTCCTTGATTAAAATCATTCTGTGCCCTCTATATTTTGCTAATAGAATAAATTTTAAATGCCTTATCAAGGTATTAAACATTCCCCATAATCAAACTCTTGGCTAATCCCCCATTTAATTTCACTTCTTGCTCTTCCCTCACCACTTTTTTCACTTTTGCTTTTCATTCCACCTATGTCCAACAGTCTGCAATGTCTTCAAATAATACAGATGGCTTTACATTTCCTGGCCCTCACACTTAAAGGTTCATTTTACTGAAGATACCTTATCTTCTTGTCTAGGAACACACCCATTAATCTTCAATATTCAATTATTCTTTCCTCTATGAGACAATTTTTAACCATCCTAACAAATAGTTTTTCATTTGCTCATATTGTGCCCTCACAATAATTTTCACTTCTATCATAGCACATACAAAAGTTTATTATACAATTTTTAACATATGTCTATCTTTTCTAATTAGATAGTCACAAAATTGACAAGGACACTTCCTCATTCAACTTGTAAAGTGTTTGACACACAATTTTATAAAGCACTTACTAAACAGAATTTATCATATGAAAGTTAAAAAAAAGGATTCCTGCATATGTGATATATTTATTCAAAGAAATAAATATCTAATTATATACATTCAAGTACCAAAGCAGGTGTGAGGGGATATTTTAGAGATGGAGGAGTGGAGAGTTGATTTCTATATCCTTTAATTATCCTCACATTGCTAGTGCTCCTATTGTGCCTGCCTAGGATACATCTGCTTCCTGGACTTCATATTTTTTTCTCTCATTATATGTATTAGCAATAAGGTAGCAGAGAAGTCAATTCTGTGCAGAAATTGGTCTCTATTTTTACCTCTTCTGTGCATTATTTAAAACCTCATTCAAAATAGGAAAGCTTCCTATAATTTTCAGGCAGTGTCTCTACCAAGCCATAGCATTTACATTCAAAATGTGGGTAATGAACATTTTTCTATGAGACTTGATCTCACAGTATCATGGCACTCATGTCTCTCCAAGAAATGGAAGGACATTATAATTTTACAGCACCATTTATTGAAGAGGCTTTCTTTTCTGCATTGTATGTTTTTGGCTCCTTTGTAAAAAATTATTTGCCCATATACATGTTGGTTTATTTATGGTACCAGTTTAAAAAAGAACACTGAAATAGCAAAGGGAACCATACAAACAATAGCAATGAAGCTTTTGTTGTTGTTTCCATCATTATACTAGTATGTAATTAGAAAATAAAGCATATGGTACAGAGAATCTAAAAACAAAATTTATTTACATTTACATAGTTTTTGCCATTATTCCTTTCAATATTTTGAATTTCCTAATAACTCTATATCCAGAAGCAACTGTAGGAATATTCTATTACATCTTCTTTAAGCTTGCATCATAAAAGGGATGAGGATGATGAAAAAGTTATTAACTAAAACTGGCCCTTTAAGGCAGGAGAACTTCAATAAATCTTGGTTTTATAAATGCAAATCTGTATTCAAAATGACTAAAAACACACATTCATAAATATTCTATTTGCATAAGAAATGTCTCTTTTGTAATCAAATAGTAATCACTGGTGATTTGAATTTATTTTAAATACTTGATTAAATATTTCATTTCTGCCAATATATCCATTATGAATTACCCTCCTTAATGATACAAACTTAGGCTTTTCAGGTTAATTTTAATATATTACATTTAACTAGAAAGAAATTGAACAAATATTCTACACAGACTTAAAGCAACAGGACTCCTTCATTGGTTTCTGGTAGAATAGGAAAACTGTTACCTCCTACCCCTTTGTCAAACAAAATGTAGAAAAGAACTATTTTTTAAAAATATTTGGGGCAAACAAATGGTTAGCTATTGTCATATTGTTTGGCTAAGAATTTCTTTACAGGAATAATTACCTTTCAAAGGATCAAAATATAATGTAATACATACTATAATACCTATTTGATTATAAATACTATAATACCTACTGATTACAATTGAATCATTTTTTATGAGGACAGTTCAAACTGCTAAAATTTCTCATTTATCACCCTTTTTCAGACTTATTATGGTACTGATAAATATAAGTTGTATATATTTACAGTAAATTAATATACATATGCATTGTAAATGATTATTAAAATTAAGTTAATTGGCATACCCATCACCTCACATAGTTATTATTATTATTATTATTTTTTAGTGAGACCACTTAAGAAAAACTCTCTTGGCAAATTTCAAGTATACAATACAATATTGTTAAGTATAGTCACCATGCTGCACATTAGACTTCCAGAATGTATTCAACCTGCATAAATGAATCTGTGTACCTTTTGAACCACATTTTCCCATTTCTCCTATCCCCCAGACCCTAGCAAACACCTTTCTGTTTTCTGCTTTATGAGTTCAAATGTTTTAGATTCCATGAAAGGAGATCATGCAATATTTGTCTATGGCTGGCTTATTTCACTTAGCACAAAGATCTCCATGTTCATCCATTTATCCATGTTGTCACAAATGGCAAGATTTTTTTTTTTTTGAGGCTAAATAACACTCATCTATTGATGGATATTTATGTTGTTTCCATATATTGGCTATTGTGCCTAATGTTGCAATGAACAGATGGGTACAGATATCTCTTTAAGATACCTGTACTGATTTGCACCCAGAAATGAGATGGCTGATCATACAGTTCTATTTTTATTTTTTTTAAAAAACTTCTAGACTGTTTTCTATAATGGCTATACTATTTACATTACCACTGACAGTATACCAGGGTTCTTTTTTTCTTCACATACTCACCAATATTTGTTACCTTTGTCTCTTTTTTTAAAATCTATTTTTATTGATTTCAGAGAGGAAGGGAGAGGGAGAGAAAAATAGAAATATCAATGATGAGAGAGAATCACTGATTGGATGCTTCCTGCATGCCCTACACTGAGGATAGAGCCTGCATATGCCCTGACCAGGAATTGAACCATGACCTCCTGGTTCATAGGTCGACACTCAACCACTGAGCCATGCTGGCCGGGCACCTTTGTGTTTTTTATGATAGCCATTCTAAAAGATGTAAGGTAATAACTCATTGTGAATTTGAATTGCATTTCTCTGATGATAAGTGAGGTTGAACACCTTTTTACATACTTGTAGGCCATTTTTATGTACTCTTTTAAGAAATATCTATTCAGGTCCTTAGCCCATTTTTTAATGAGGTAATTTGAAATTTTGTTTGTTTGTTGGCTATTCAGTTGTTTGTGTTCGTTACATATTTAGGATATTAATCTCTAATCAGGTATATATGATTGGTAAATATTTGCTCCCATTCTGTTAGTTTCTTTTTCAATCTTTTGATTGTTTCCTTTGCTCTGCAGAAAGTTTAGTTTGATGCAATCCCCCCAAAAGTAGAAAAATCCCATTATCTATTTTTGCTTTATTGTCTGTGCTTTTAGTGTCATATAAAAAAAAAAATCAGGAGAAACCAAGATGGCGGCATAGGTTAAACACCTAACCTGCAGCCGGGCACAACAATTTCAAAAATACAACTTGAGGTCAGAACGGACATCGTCCAGAACCACAGGAGAGCTGGCGGACTGAAATACCCACAGCTGGGGGGAAGGAGAAGGCCACGGGGACAGTCGGGGAAGCCGTAAAAACCTGAGGTATGGAGAAACGGGCGGAGACACGAGCACACGCGCCTGCGGGGAGGATGGAACCGGAGAGGAGGGGGCGGCTGATGACCTGGCCGGAGTTCACTGGCAGGAAGGAGATAAAGGCTCCGGAGTGCACTGAGCACCGGCTCCGATTGCACTGAACCCCATTCCGGGCGAAACCCTGGGAAACTCACTCACTTTCGCAACTCTGCCGCCCCCGCAGGCCACCTGGCCCGGGACGCTGGGGACGCCGCCGCAGCGGCGGCGCCCGGAGCCCGGCGGCCTCCCAGCACCCGTCCCCGCCGCGCAGCCCCCGCGCACCGGACGGAGGCCCGGGCGCCCTCTCCGTGCACCTCCCGGCGGCGCTAGACTTCAGTAGAGTTGACTGAATTCAAGGGATTAAGAAGTATAAATTGGGGGGACGCCGCGGCGGCGACGTCCGGAACGCGGCGATGGCGGTGCCTGGAGCTCGGCGGCCGCCCAGCGCCCGTCCCAGCCGCGCGACTCTCGCGCGCCTGGTTCCGCGGGACGCGCGCACCGCGCACTGGATGGAGGCCCGGGCGCCCTTTCCGTGCACCTCCCAGCGGCGCTAGACTTCAGTAGAGTTGACTGAAATGAAGGGATTAAGAGGTACAGATTGGGAAGTATGAAAAAGATGGCGGCGGAGGTTAGGGGCTGTTCTGTTGCCTCGCACCCAGCGAAATCGGAGGGGATGAGGTGTGGAGGTGCGTGGGTCTGGCTGGTGGCGGGGGAGAGGGGCTTTTGTTCCAAACCTAGGGGAGATTGGCTCTCCATCACCCTGAAACCCATCTTCTGGCGAACCCCGGGAGACCCAGATGCCTGCGGGGAGAGGCGGGACTCTTGCGGAGGTGCGCCCAGCAATCAGTGTTTGCTGCGCTGGAGTGCGGAACGAGGGGACTTAGATACGTGGAAGGCAGAAGGACCAGACTCACAGCCATCTTGGCTCGCCGCACCATGGCCTGTGGGCGCCCTGAGACCCTGCCCCGCCCTGGGACCCGCCCCGCACGTTTTGAAGACCTGCCCCGCAAATCTTGCAGGCACACCTGCGCCCCAAGCAACGGCTTATGCATGTGGGTGGCCTGCCCTCTGGCAGCGGACCAGATGATCTGCTGTTCTAGTCGGACTGCTCCAGGGCCACTCAGACAGGAGGAAGAAACTACAGTTTTTGCTGTAACCCTTGCTGAGTGCCTAAGGCAGTAGCTGATCTACACCCCATTGGAGACCCAGAAACGAGGGCATCTGGTGGTCTGTGGGAGATGACACCAGATTTCAACCACGTGCATAAGGGACACATTCAACGGGAATATTCAGTGAGCGCCAAAGCTTTGCTGCACCAAGACCCGGCCCATAAACGTGTCTCCTACACAGCAACTCTTCCTTTATAGACAAAGAGAGCCCCCCCAGTGACACCAACAACAATCAAGACTTAACTATACAAAGGAGGACCAAGATGGAGGCATAGGGCGGAAGCCTGATTGTTGCCTACCACAACAACTTTGAGACTACGACAAGAGAGCAGAGCAGACACCATCCAAGACCACCATAGGGCTGGCTGAGTAGATGCTCTACAACTAGAATAAAAGAGGGGTATGTGGGATGATGCTGATGCCGGTGACCCAAAGACCACACTTTAAGAACTACGGCTCAGGCGACACAAAAGAACTAAGGCTCAGGCGATACAACAGCGGCCTGGAACGTGCTCGGCGCAGATCCCCCGGCGGTCTCCGGCTGAGGGGACGGCTCCACTGGCAGCCAAGCACAGACAGACGAACCCCTATGAGACATGGGGTGGGAGACTCCGCGCTTGCTGACCTCTGAGTCCGTCAAGAATCTCAACGCCCCGGAAGCGGCCAGGTGCGCATGCTCGGCGACCAGCCACCGATGCAGACCCAAGGGCCGACGCAGCGACGCCAGACTGGCCCACGGCCATGCACCGGGTGCAACGGAGCTTCGCCGAGCCGCCGCCCGACGAGTTCTGAAGCAGCCATACTGGAGCTCTGGAAGGATGGCCAGGGGAATTGCTGAGGGGGGATTGACCGGCAGGAATTGGGATCGGGAAGACGGGGCCCCGCTGAGACCCGGGTGCGGGCGGGGTTGCGCGCCTCTGGGCTCGGGTGTGGTCACACGCCTCTGGGTATAAGTGAGGCCTCACGTCCCTGGGTCTAGGTGAGGCCACATGCCCCTGGGTCCAGATGAGGCCGGACTCCGGGTCCGGGTGAGGCCAAGTGCCCCTGGATCCGGATGACGCTGGATCCCGTGCCCGGGCGAGGCCAAGCGCCCCTGGGTCTGGGAGAGCCCACACACCCTTGGGTCCAGGCGAGACCATGTGTCCCTGGATCCGGGTGAGGCCGCGTGCACCTAGGCCCGGGTGAGCCCAAGTGGCCCTGGGTCTGGGAGAGGCTAAGCGTCCCTGGGTTCGGGTGAGACCATGTGTCCCTGGATCTGGGTGAGGCCTCGTGCACCTAGGCCCGGGTGAGCCCAAGTGGCCCTGGGTCTGGGGGAGGCCAAGCGCCCCTGGGTCCGGGTGAGACCATGTGTCCCTGGATCTGGGTGAGGCCTCGTGCACCTAGGCCCGGGTGAGCCCAAGTGGCCCTGGGTCTGGGGGAGGCCAAGCGCCCCTGGGTCCGGGTGAGACCATGCGTCCCTGGATCCGGATGAGGCCTCGTGCACCTAGGCCCGGGTGAGCCCAAGTGGCCCTGGGTCTGGGAGAGGCCACGCGTCCCTGGGTCCGGGTGAGACCATGTGTCCCTGGATCGGGGTGAGGCCTCGTGCACCTAGGCCCGGGTGAGCCCAAGTGGCCCTGGGTCTGGGAGTGGCCAAACGTTCCTGGGTCTGGGTGAGACCGTGTGTCCCTGGATCCGGGTGAGGCCTCGTGCACCTAGGCCCGGGTGAGCCCAAGTGGCCCTGGGTCTGGGAGAGGCCAAGCGTCCCTGGGTCCGGGTGAGACCATGCGTCCCTGGACCCGGATGAGGCCTCGTGCACCTAGGCCCGGGTGAGCCCAAGTGGCCCTGGGTCTGGGAGAGGCCAAGCATCCCTGGGTCCGGGTGAGACCAGGTGTCCCAGGATCCGGGTGAGGCCTCGTGCACCTAGGCCCGGGTGAGCCCAAGTGGCCCTGGGTCTGGGAGAGGCCAAGCGTCCCTGGGTCCGGGTGAGACCATGTGTCCCTGGATCCGGATGAGGCCTCGTGCACCTAGGCCCGGGTGAGGCCACGTGCCCCTGGGTCTGGGAGAGGCTAAGCGTCCCTGGGTCCGGGTGAGACCATGTGTCCCTGGATATGGGTGAGGCCTCGTGCACCTAGGCCCGGGTGAGCCCAAGTGGCCCTGGGTCTGGGAGTGGCCAAACGTTCCTGGGTCTGGGTGAGACCGTGTGTCCCTGGATCCGGGTGAGGCCTCGTGCACCTAGGCCCGGGTGAGCCCAAGTGGCCCTGGGTAGGGGAGAGGCCAAGCATCCCTGGGTCCGGGTGAGACCATGCGTCCCTGGATCCGGGTGAGGCCTCGTGCACCTAGGCCCGGGTGAGCCCAAGTGGCCCTGGGTCTGGGAGAGGCCAAGCATCCCTGGGTCCGGGTGAGACCATGTGTCCCAGGATCCAGGTGAGGCCTCGCGCACCTAGGCCCGGGTGAGCCCAAGTGGCCCTGGGTCTGGGAGAGGCCAAGCGTCCCTGGGTCCGGGTGAGACCATGCGTCCCTGGATCCGGATGAGGCCTCGTTCACCTAGGCCCGGGTGAGCCCAAGTGGCCCTGGGTCTGGGAGAGGCCAAGCGTCCCTGGGTCCGGGTGAGACCATGTGTCCCTGGATCCGGATGAGGCCTCGTGCACCTAGGCCCGGGTGAGGCCACGTGCCCCTGGGTCTGGGAGAGGCTAAGCGTCCCTGGGTCCGGGTGAGACCATGTGTCCCTGGATCTGGGTGAGGCCTCGTGCACCTAGGCCCGGGTGAGCCCAAGTGGCCCTGGGTCTGGGAGTGGCCAAACGTTCCTGGGTCTGGGTGAGACCGTGTGTCCCTGGATCCGGGTGAGGACTCGTACACCTAGGCCCGGGTGAGCCCAAGTGGCCCTGGGTCGGGGAGAGGCCAAGCGTCCCTGGGTCCGGGTGAGACCTTGCGTCCCTGGATCCGGGTGAGGCCTCGTGCACCTAGGCCCGGGTGAGCCCAAGTGGCCCTGGATCTGGGAGAGGCCAAGCATCCCTGGGTCCGGGTGAGACCAGGTGTCCCAGGATCCGGGTGAGGCCTCGTGCACCTAGGCCCGGGTGAGCCCAAGTGGCCCTGGGTCTGGGAGAGGCCAAGCGTCCCTGGGTCCGGGTGAGACCATGCGTCCCTGGATCCGGATGAGGCCTCGTGCACCTAGGCCCGGGTGAGCCCAAGTGGCCCTGGGTCTGGGAGAGGCCAAGCGTCCCTGGGTCCGGGTGAGACCATGCGTCCCTGGATCCGGATGAGGCCTCGTGCACCTAGGCCCGGGTGAGCCCAAGTGGCCCTGGGTCTGGGAGAGGCCAAGCATCCCTGGGTCCGGGTGAGACCATGTGTCCCTGGATCCGGGTGAGGCCTCGTACACCTAGGCCCGGGTGAGGCCACATGCCCCTGGGTCTGGGAGAGGCTAAGCGTCCCTGGGTCCGGGTGAGACCATGTGTCCCTGGATCTGGGTGAGGCCTCGTGCACCTAGGCCCGGGTGAGCCCAAGTGGCCCTGGGTCTGGGAGAGGCCAAGCGTCCCTGGGTACGGGTGAAGCCAGATCCTGGGTCCGGGTGAGGCCGTGCGCCCCTGGATCCATCCGGGTGAGGCTGGGTCCCAGGCCCGGGTGAGAACACGCGCCCCTTGGGTATGGGTGAGGCCACATGCCCCTTAGTCCGGGTGATGCCGTGCCCCTGGGTTCGGCCGAGACCAAACCAGAGGGAGTCGGACCTCCGTTACCACCATTTGTCCACCATCCAGAGCTGAGGGGTCAGTGCTGACATGTACACATAAGGAACTACTGGACATTGAAATTGGGTCTCAAAAGAACTGTTGGTCCAGGGGGAAGCTCGCTACAGATTGATTCATTTGCCTGTCAGCATAAATATTATTGCTCGTCTCACATTCAGTTCTTATTAGTATATATCTAGTGACATATGATCTCGTTCATCTAGAGGAAATGATGAACAACATAGACTGAGGAACAAGAACAGAACCAGAAGCAAGGAGGCATCGATCGGACTATCGGGCCTCAGAGGGAGGATAGAAGAGGGTAGGGGGAGGGAGGGGGAGGGGGAGAGTTCAACCAAAGGACCTGTATGCATGCATATAAGCCTATCCAACGGTTAAGTTCAACAGGGGATTGGGGCATGCGTGGGGAGAGGGGTGGGATGGGAATGGGGGGATGAGGACAAATATGTGACACCTTAATCAATAAAGAAATTAAAAAAAAAAAAAAAAAAATCATTGTCCAGACCAATATCAAGAAGTTTTTTCCCATGTTGTCATTTAGTAATTTTATAGCTTTAGGTTTTATGTTTGTTTATTTATTTATTTATTTATTTATTTTCTTTTTTTTTCCATCACCACCCATTCTCCTCAATCCCCACAATCACCACACTGTTGTCCATGTCCATAACTTCTTTCTTTTTTTTTTAAGGTTTAATTATTTAACCCATTTTGAGTTCAGTTTTGGATAAGATGTGGGAAAGGGTTTCAATTTCATTCTTCTCCATGAAAATATCCAGTATTCCCAACACCATGTATTGAAAAGACTATACTTTCTTCATCTGTGTTCTCAGCACCCTTGTCAATGATCAGTTGACCATAGATGCTCAGATTTATTTCTGGGCTCTCTATTTTGTTACATTGGTCTATATGTCTTTATGGTTTTTTAAATGGCAATATCATACTATTTTGATATCCTATCTAGTAAAAGAGTAATATGCAATTGACCGTACCTCCACCACACCCATAAGCCATGCCCACCAGCCACAGCCAATCAGGAGTGAATATGCAAATAAACCCAACCAAGATGGCTGCGGCTACCGGAGGGAGGCTTGGGTTTCCCCGGCAATGGAGGAAGCCAAGCTTTCTGCCTGCCCTTGCTGGCCTTGGCAAGGGTCAGAGCCGGGCGATCAGAGTGAGCTGGGGGTCCCTGCCCAGAGCCCAAGCCTCGGCCAGAGGCTTTCGGCCTTGGTCGGGGCAGAGCCAGGTGAGTGTGAGCCAGTTGGGGGTCCCTGCCCAGGGCCTGAGCCTTGGACAGAGGCTTTTGGCCTTGGCCAGGGTTGGAGCCGAGTGATTGGAGCCAGCTGGGGTCCCCTGCGGGTGGTCATAGCCAGCTGGGGTCCCCTGCAGGGGATTGGAGCCAGCTGGGGTCCCCTGCGGGTGATCAGAGCCAGCTGGGGTCCCCTGCAGGGGATCGGAGCCAGCTGGGGGTCCCTGCCAGAGCCTGAGCCTCAGCCAGAGGCTTGCAACCTTGGCCAAGGGCAGAGCCGGGCGATTGGAGCCAGCTGGGGTCCCCTGCGGGCGATCAGAGCCAGCTGGGGGTCCCTGCTTAGGGCCCGAGCCTTGGTCAGAGGCTTGCAGCCTTGGCCGGGGGCAGAGCTGGGCTGTCTGAACCAACTGGGGTACCCTGCAGGGGATCGGAGCCAGCTGGGGGTCCCTGCCCAGGGCCTGAGCCTTGGCCAGAGGCTTTTGGCCTTGGCCAGGGTTGGAGCCGGGCAATCAGAGACAGCTGGGGTCCCCTGCGGGCGATCAGAGCCAGCTGGGGGTCCCTGCTTAGGGCCCGAGCCTTGGCCAGAAGCTTGCAGCCTTGGCCAGGGGCAGAGCCGGGAGGTCGGAACCAGCTGGGGTCCCCTGTGGGGGATCGGAGCCAGCTGGGGGTCTCTGCCCAGGGCCCAACCTCGGCCAAAGGCTTTTGGCCTTGGCTGCAGTCGGAGCCGGGCAATCAGAGCCAGCTGGGGTCCCCTGTGGGCGATCAGAGCCAGCTGGGGGTCCCCTGCCCAGGGCTGGAGGCTTTAGACCTTGGCAGGGGTGGAGCCAGAGATCGGAGGAGATTGGTGTGAACTACAGAGGAAACACCTTTTCTGACTGCTCATTGGCTAAGCTCCCTGTATGCCACTGGTAATCTTAGTAACTTGGGTATAAGAATCCAAAAAGGTGATCTAGGGCTTTTCCACCACACTCCTGGAGAAAAAAATGAAGGTCTGCTGCTGGAGGGCTAAGAAATGTCATAACCTGCCCTAAGCCGTCAGTAGGACATCCCCTGAGGGCTCCCAGTATGTGAGAGGGGGGCTGGGCTAAGAAGACCCCCCCAGTGCATGAATTTTGTGCAACGGGCCCCTAGTAATTTTATAATATACTTTGAAATGAGCAAGTGTAATCCCTCCATCTTTGTTTTTCTTCTCAAAATTGCCTTGGCTATTCAGGGTATTTTGTGGTTCCATATGAATTTTAGGAGTTTTTTATTATTTCTGTAAAGAATGCCATTGGGATTTTGATAGGGATTGCATTGAATCTGTAGATGGTTTTTGGTAGACATTTTAAGAACGTTAATTTTTCTAATCCATGAACATAAGATGTTTCCATTATCTGTTTCTTTTTTATTTCCTTCATCAATATCTCTATATAAAAAAGGCTAAGTGACTGTAAGTATGTCGGACCGTCTGACCAACTGACCGCCTGGTACATATGACACACACTGGCAATTTAAAAATAAATGTTGACTCGTGCATGCACAATACATATAAAGCTCTTGCTGGTGCCAATTGCACGCATGTGTTTCGATCTGTCATTGTCAATCATGATTTGGTTGACACTTCTATTATAGAGAAAGGGTGAACAGGGATATTAAAATATTTCTTCTAATCAATTTCCTTTCAATGTGCACAAATCTGTGAACCAGGACACTAGTGTCTTATGATTTTCAATGTATAAGTTTTTTACCTCTTTGGTTAAGATTACTCCCAAGTAGTTTATTCATTTGGTTGCCATTGTGAATGTGATTATCTTCTTAATTTCCTTTTTGGATAGTTGGCTGTTTGTATATAGAAATGTGACTGATTTTTGTATGTCAATGTTGAATCATTAAACTATATTAAATTTAGGTATTAATTCTAACAGTTTTTTTGTTGTTATTGAGTCTTTAAAGTTTTCTACATAAATGATCATGTCACCATCAAAAGAGATAATTTTACTTCTTTATTTCCTATTGAGATGCCTTTTATTTCTTTTTGCTTTTCTCTTTGCTCTGGCTAGGATGTCCAGTACAATGTTGAATAGAAGTGATGAGAGAGTGGGCATTTTGGCCTTGTATAGGACCTTCAAAGGAAAGCTTTCAGTTTTTCCTCATTGAATATGATGTTAGCTGTGGGCTTTTCATATATAGCCTTACTGAGCTGAGGTTAAGTTCCTTCCATATCTACTTCCTTGAGAGCGTTAATCATGTATGGATATTGAACTTTTTTAAATGCTTTTTTGCATCTATTGAGATTATTATATAACTAGAGGCCCGGTGCACACATTTGTGCACCAGTGGGATCCCTCGGCTTGTCCTGTGCTATCTCATACTCCAGGATACATCAAGAGATGTCAGAGAGCCAGTTTCGGCCCAATCCCCATAGGCCAGGCCAAGGGACCCCACCAGTGCACAAATCTGTGCACTGGGCCAGTTTCAGCACAATCCCCACAGGCAAGGCCAGGCCGGGCCTCTAGTATGCATATAAGATCTTTGGTTAATCTCTTCCCACCCTCCCTCATCCCCCTTCTCTCTGAGATTCATCAATCTGTTCCAAGGCTGGCCGGTAGCTTAGGCTTTTAAATATATAGATTATATTTATTGTATTAGTATATAATTATTATTGTTTATTATCTGTTTTCTAGAGGCCCGGTGCACAAAATTTGTGTACGGGGGGGGGGGGGGTGACCCTCAGCCCAGCCTGCACCCTCTCCAATCTGGGATCCCTTGAGGGATGTCCGACTGCCCGTTAGGCCCGATCCCACTGGATCAGGCCTAAACGGGCAGTTGGACATCCCTCTCACAATCCAGGACTGCTGGTTCCCAACTGCTCGCCTGCCTGCCTTCCTGATTGCCCCTAACCGCTTCTGCCTGCCAGCCTGATCACCCCTAACCACTCCCCTGCCAGCCTGATTGATGCCTAACTGCTCCCCTGCCAGCCTGTTTGCTCCTAACTGCCATCCCCTGCTGACCTGGTCACCCCTAACTGCCCTCCTCTGCAGGCCTGGTCCCCCCCAACTACTCTCCCCTGCCAGCCTGGGTCTCTCCCAACTGCCCTTCCCTTCAGGCCTGGTTGCCCCCAACTTCCCTCCTCTGTCGGCTTGGTCACCCCTAACTGCCCTCCCCTGCAGCCTTGATCACCCCCAACTGCCCTCCCTTGCAGGCCTGGTTCCTCCCAACTGCCCTCCCCTGCTGGCCATCTTGTGGTGGCCACATGGGGGCAGCCATCTTTGACCACATGGGGGCAACCATCTTTGTGTTGGAGTGATGGTCAATCTGCATATTACTCTTTTATTAGATAGGATAGAGACCTTGTGCACAGGTGGGGGCCAGCTGGTTTGCCCTGAAGGATGTCCCAGATCAGGGTGGAAGTTCCCTTGGGGCATGGGGCAGCCTGGGCGAGGGGCCTATGGTGGTTTGCAGGCCGGTCACGCCCCGTGGCGACCCAAGTGGAGGCCCTGGTATCTGGGGTTTATTTGTCTTCTACAATTGAAACTTTGTAGCCTGGAGCAGAGTCAAGCCTTCTGCTTGCTCCGTGGTGGCAGCCATTTATGTTGGGATTTATGTATCTTCTATAATTGAAACTTTGTAGCCTTAAGCGGAGGCCTGGGCTGGCCAGGGTGTGTGGAAAGCTTGGCTTCCTCCATCACTGGGGGCAACCCTAGCCTCCTGCTCTTTCCAGCTCTGTGGCTGCTGCCATTTCTGTTTGGATTTATGTATCTTCTATTATTGAAACTTTGTAGCCTTGAGTGGAGGCCTAGGCCGGCAAGGGCAGGCAGAAAGCTTGGCTTCCTCCATTGCCAGGGAAACCCAAGCCTCCCTTCTGCTCTCTGTGGCCGAAGCCATCTTGGTTGGGTTTATTTGCATATTTGCTCCTGATTGGCTGGTGGGCTGGCTTGTGGGTGTAGCAGAGTGATGGTTAATTTGCATATTACTCTTTTATTAGATAGGATTGTTGCTTATTTGAGATTCTGTAGGCATTTATAGCTATGTGCTTTCTTCTTAGAACTACTGCTAGATCCCATAAATGTTGGTTTTTGTTATATTTCCAATTTCACTTGTTGCAAGGTATTTTTTGATTTCTCTTTTGATTTCTTTTTTGACTTATCGATTGTTCATAAGCACATTTTTAATCTCCACATATTTGCAAATATTTTCGTTTTCTTCTTTTAATTGATTTCTAGTTTTATACCATTGTGCTCAGAAAAGATGCTTGATATGGTTTCAATCTTCTTAAATTTATTAAGACTTGTTTGTGGCCTAACATACATATGACCTAACCTGAAGAATGCTCCATGTGCACTTGAAATGAATGTGTATACTTTTGCTTTGGATGAAATGTTCTCTACATAGCTGTTAAGTCTATTTGATCTAACGTGTCATTTAAGACTACTTATTATTTCTGTCTGGATGATCTATTCACTAATGTATATGAAATACTAAAGTCCCTTCTATTATTGTATTTCTATCCATTTCTTCCTTAAGTATGTTAATATTTGCTTTATATATTCAGGTGCTCATATGTTAGGTGTATAATTATTTACAAATGTTATATCCCCTTGTTGAATTATACTATACCTTTTTATCTCTTATTATAGTCTTTGTTTTAAAGTCTATTTTTGTCTAAGTATAGCTATCTCAGCTTTCTTTTGATTTCTATTTGTAAAGAATATCTTTTTCCATCCCTTCACTTTTAGTCTGTGTGTCTGCTTACATTTGGAGTTCTTGTTTTTTATCCATTCAACCACATTATGTCTTTTGATTGGAGAATTTAGTCCATTTACATTTAAAGCAATTTTATTAATGACCTTTTTAAGGAAAAAATAGTACTGGGCCTGAATGATCTTTATTGTTAATATACACAGCCCTGGGTATGAAATAATTACACACCTCTTGCCTTCATTTTTTCCATGTAAAGCTAGGAAGATTGATGATATATTGTTTATTTTTATTTGGAAGGGAACACAACTTAGTAATAAGAGGCAACAGCCTAGACCAGTGATGGGCAACCTTTTGAGCTTGGTGTGTCAAACTTCACCAAAATACTGAGCATAACTCGGGTAGTGTGTCACTTTGAGGAAAAAACATTATTTCGCAAATGTTTCATCCTCAGCATGTGGCCGCCTCAGCGGCCACGTGTCATCAGAAATGGCTACGCATGTCTGTGCTGACACGCGTGTCATAGGTTCGCCATCACTGGCCTAGATCAAGGAATCGAGATGAGTTCTAGATTCTCCTGTTCTCTTAGAGCTAAACTTTGGCAAATCACTAAATTTCTCTGAGTTTCATATTCCTCTACTCTAAAATAAAAATTTTAAATATCTAATATTGTCATTGTAAGAATTAAAAAGTGAACATTAAAAGGCTTTGCAAAATATAAAATTCTACTCATAAATTATCATTTATACCATTTCTCCCCATAAAGGGACTTGAGTTTATGTTAACTCATCTATTCCCTCTCAACAAGTTCTCCTTGAGAACAATTTTTAACATTCATTTCTAAAATAGATTACCTGAGTTAGGGTTATTGATAGAATAAAGCCAACTGTTCCCAAAAGAAACTGGTACTATTGTCTTGGCCTAGTGAGACCACACAAGAAAACAAGTGGTCTGACTGCCATCAAATTTATAGTTTCAAGAAGCAGTTGAACTCAATGAACGCTGAGTAGCTCACTGATTGGTTTATGTCCAATAAATTAATTCCAACTTGTGGAATGCTATTAGACCATTAGTATCTAACAGGTGGATGAACTCAGTCAGGGGTGAACAAGTATTTCACAGATGGAAGCTTCCAGAGAGCTAAGGTGCAAAAATAAACTATTTTTTTTCTTAAATTAGCTCTGGTGATTCTAATATTTGAAAACATGGCACCATAGAGAAATTTTCAAAGCATATACAGGGCACTTTGCAAATACAGGATTGAACATACCACTGGCAATTCAAGAGAAAAAATTTTGTTTAACTGTAACCACTGAATGATACTGTATAGAATTCCATCTCTATAGTTGAAATTACATTACCAAACACTTACAGCTGGATCTGTAGTTTAATATTTTGCACAGGATAACAATAACTATGTCTAGAGCTTAATTACGCCAATCAAGGTGAACAAAGAGGAAATGATGCTGTACTTACTTTTTTAAATATTTCTGCCTGGCACCAGTCGGACTCAGTCAAACTAAGAGTTTAAATCTCTGTTCCAATGTTGAGAAGTGACATAAAACTATCATAGATACTAACCTTTTACAGCACCGTGTATATTTAAATACCGGGTTTCAAATACATTTCCAAAGGAAAGGTTCCATTATGTCTTGTACTTAGTAAAATGGTAGGTTCGCCAATGTGGAGGGGCTCTGCTTGCCCACTGCGCCAGCATTCGCACTGCTTTTTCAATTTGTCTCTTGAAGCCTGGGATAAAGTAACTATTTGCATAGAATTTTACAGGGTTTCGTTTATGTAAATGGCTTCTTTCAGACTATCTTAGAGGTCTGTGATGAAGTTCTGTACAAAGTAGGATATGGACTGTCTCTGCAACTACAACTCCCTTAGGCAAGAACTTACTTTTGTGCTTCCGAGATCACACCTGCTGAGATGCCCCTCCAAGTCTAAGCACTGAGTCCTTATCAGCTGCTCATTTATCACCAAGTGCCTGCTGATTCCTGGCGGTTATTTTACAGGCTCTCGGCGCTGAAGCCTCTCAGTTATCCAAAGTGAACTAAGCGTTAGCCTATCTCTATGAGAAAGAGGCTACTACTTCTCAATGAAGGAAAAAATGACAAGTTTTCGTCGGCCACCTTCAGCACAACACAAGTAGTTTTTTCCCCTCAACTTACAATATGTACTCACATTTCTCTGGAAAGTCTTTTAGAGTAACTTTTTGGAGGAGGATAAGCTTCATCGGTACCTAATTAATGCCTGCTTTCTAGAAGCAAGTAAAAAAAAAAGTGCTTTTGCAGAATTCTCTTCTGCGTTTTTTATTATTAAAGTTACAAAAGGCACTTGCTTCAAAGAGAACCCCGCCCCTTCAGCTGGGAGAGCCGCTCTTATTTATATTTGCTGAGAGCCCGCCTCCTGTCTAGAGGTTCCAGCCAATCCTGTCACCTCTAATGTTGTGGGCAGAGTTATCGCGAGACTCCAGCTGCATCCCGTTACATTCTGGAACTGTGTGGACTTGCGCAGAAGTGGCTCTTGAAGTCACCGCCGGAGAAAAGGGGCGGGGCAACTCGACGTGCGCGTCCACCTTGACCCCGCGCTCCATCGCGCGTCCAGCAGGTAGGAACTGTGGTTTCAGTCTCCCCCCGGGAACCCCAACACTGACCAGGATAAAGGGCGCGTGCCCACCTCCAGCGGATGTTGGGTGGGTGGCGACTGCGTGCCCTGGAGGTGCGGGGACACTAGAGGGCCTTGGTGCTGAGGCTTTGAGAACCTGCCTAGGTAGGCGCTCAGGTGATGGAGGGTCCCGGGTCAGAGGTCGGGTGTGGAAGATAACCCTGGACACTGAGACTGAGGCCCCAAAGGAGGGTGGACTCAGTTGTTCTGGTGCCCGGGAAGCTAAAGGGCTAAGAGGGTGCCGCAGCGCGACGCTCCCCGACCCTTCCCCATCGCAGACCCGCGGGCCTCTGGACCGCCCCGGCTTCCGGGAGAGGAGGTGGGTCGTGGGAAAGGAGGCTGCGTTTCTCCCCGGGGGACTTGGGCCTGCAGTGTTTGGTTAGAGCGCCCGCGGAGCTATTGTCGCGCTCCTGGGCCGCGAGGTGGCTGGTTTGCTCGGCCTGCTGCTTGGGAGCGATCGGGCGCTGACCGCCCTGCTTGGACTCTTGCTTGAACCGCCTTTTGAGTCTTTCGGAAGCAAACAGTGGGTATCACCACTCGCCGCAGACGTGCCCCTGGAGGCTGGAACTGGGCAGCTGCCGAGCTTCGCAGTGCGTGAGGTTGTACTGCAGCAAAAGGGGAGGCCGAGGCTTCTAAGTTAGTCTGAAAGTTCTCAGTTACCTTTGGAGCCAGATTAATTACATTCGTATTCAAAACCATCCTTGCACGTTGTACATTGTGACTCCGTGGTAGTTGCTAGGTTTATGTTGTGTTATGATTGATGGGCACTACCAAATAGGCAATATTAAATAATGACTATTAAGCTTGTGCCTTTTTTCTCAGGGACTTGCCATTGGGCATGAGGCAGAAATCCTAGATGTTTGGTGTTTTCCAACTTGTTTTTAAATTAACTGAGGCTCTAACTGAACAAAATTAAATAATTTTTAATCATTACAGCTATTTTTAATTATTCTGCTGAGTAATAGCCAAAATGAAGAATTCCCCTGAATAGAAATGTCCTGTGATAATCGGTACTGTGACCAAAAAGACTAGTTGGTTTATGTTTCTATGCTAGAAACAGAACAGTAGTGAGCTGTAGTGGGCTAAGTATGCCTTTGCTGGATAGCCGGTGCTCCTTGGAGTTAGCCAATAAGCTGGCAGTTGAGAATAAAATAATTTATGTTTGAAAGATGCTATTACATATACATTCTCTTTTCGTTCAGCCTAAGAACTGTACTTACACAATTATTGTTTAAAAATCTTTTATAAAGAGTTCAGGCTAGAAAGATTTTTGGGGAAACAGAAGAAAGATTTTGGTGAAAAAAGCTTTTTATGAAGGCATATTTTCAAGTTTATGTGACTAACTTATCTTTTAGGGTTCAACAGATAAAAATACTTTCATCCTACTGGAGTTATCAACACAGAAAAAGACTGTGGTAATGTTAGGGATTTTTGAGAACTTTTCAGCCATCAGTAACGATTGGGCTTTGATTATATAAGGCTCACCTTGGACCTATACATACAGCAGATGTATTCTCCTGTACCCTTAATAGCCTAAACCCAGGTCTGCCATACATGTATGGTAATTCAGGATTTGTGCCCTTCAATGAGATTATAATTTGGTGGTGTGTGTGTGTGTGTGTGGGGGAGGGGATATGAATTTAAGTTTAATTGATATTCATTTGTCTTATTGTCTTATTAAGATTTTATTTTTCTGGCAGTCTTTGTTTTTTATTAAAGCTACAGGTCAGTCAGTTTTGTCTATCTCATTCTGGACCAGAAATAATAAAGAATAGTTTCACTTTACCAGTAGTCTTCTAGAATGTGGTTAAGAGATGTGAGTCCAAAAAGAAATGTGAGTAAGTACTACTAGGCCTATAAAAAAGGGGAGGGCATTCATGGAGTTAGAGATCTTTGTTTCACCTTATTTTGTATATCATTTCCATCCTGGCACTGACTTGGCATTGGAGGTACAATGCTGAATAGGATACTGTTGCTGCCCAGTTTTCATGTAGTTCATAGTCAAACCGTTGAGAACACTGTAGCATTTGGGATCAAGTAGGAGAGGCTCTTAACTCACCAGGCCTGGTCAGGGAGGGTTTGAGGGGGAAGATTGGGACAGCGACATTCAGAAAAAACATGAAAGAGCATTTCAAGCACCAGGAATTGAAAAATGCAGGACAGTAAAAGTTCAGTTCAAATAGAAAATTTCATATAATCATGTTTTATACAAATACTGTTATTTAAGGGGAAGGATTAAGAAGTAGAACCATCAAAAGTAGGATTCATGTGGTATGAAGAAAACCAGGAGATGGATTTGAAATATGATTAGAGATATACCAGTACTTGACATATTAGCTGCTGATTAACATTATGGTTATAAGTAGCTTATTATTCCTGGATAGAGATCCTGTAGGAAAAGAGTCAATCAAAATGTGATTGCTTGATTGGTTGATTTTTTTTTTTTTTAGTTATAAATGTACTAGAGGCCCAGTGCACGAAACTCGTGCACAGGAGGGGGGTCCCCTCAGCCCAGCCTGCACCCTCTCCAATTCGGGACATCCCTCTCACAATCTGGGACCGCTGACTCCTAACTGTTCACCTGCCTGCCTGCCTGGTCACCCCTAACTGCTGTCCCTGCTGGCCTAGTCACCCCCAACTGGCCCCCCCTCCAACCTAGTCACCCCCAACTGCCCCCCTCCTCCGGCCTGATCACCCCTAACTGCCCCTCCCACCGGCCTGGTTGCCTGTTACTGCCCCCCTGCTGGCCTGGTCGCCCCACACAGCCTGCTGTTCGGTCATCCGTCTGGTTGTTTCAGTCATGACAGCCCCTGGCTTTTTATATATTAGGATACTCGGTTTGGGTTTAGTTGGCTAGGATAGTACCTGAGCAGTAGGATTTTTTAAAGTTTCCACAGGAGCCCTTACCAGTTTGGCTCAGTGGATAGAGCATCAGCCTGTGGACTGAAGGGTTCCAGGTTCGATTCTGGTCAAGGGCATGTACCTAGGTTGCAGGCACATCCCCAGTAGGGGGTGTGCAGGAGGCATCCAATCAATGATTCTCTCTCATTGATGTTTCTAACTCTCTATCCCTCTCCCTTCCTCTCTGTAAAAATCAATAAAATATATTTTTTAAATAAATAAGTAAATAGATAAAGTTTTCACAGGTGATTCTAATGTGCAGTGGAATTTGAGACACACTGATCTGTGGATGTTGATTGTACTAGTATTTATTATAAAGTCTTACTTAGATTGCTTCATCTGTTTGCTTGGGTAAAAGTTTGTCTTTGTTGATTTATTTTCCTGTTGAAAATCTTTTAATGTTTTATTGTTGATTGTGAGCTCATCTTTGCAGTTCAGATTCCTACTTTACTTTCATTGTTTTGGCTTGTACAATTTATATAAGGGGAGGCTCAGAAGCCGTTGCTGGGACTAGTTTCTATTCTGTTCACTGATAATGGGGGAAATTTCTCTATAGGCAGAGTCCATTGTCTTATGATTTTTCTTCTGTACTCAGTAACAATGGATGTCTTTCCACTTTAGGCACTGTTCTCCCAGAGAATAGATACCTGCACCACAGCTATCTTACCTTTGTGAAAGAGAGGGCAGGTAAGGACCTGCCAATTCCCACTCTATTGCTCCATTATTATCTGTGTTTGTAGCCCTGGACCTACTTTGAGGTCTATTACCACCTCTGTCACCATTGCACATGGAAGCCCCGTTGGTGATGCCCGATGTGTGGTGCTAATTCATACCACCATTTTGCTTTTGTCTGATTCCCTGTGCATCATCCTTAGGAATTCCTCAGAGTTTCTGGCAACTGAAATTTTCCTTGATGGTTTTGTTGTTGCTGTTGTTGTAGTTTAAACAGGGCTTTGTATTTCTTAATTGTTTCTTTAAAACATATTTCTTATTCTCTCCTAGATTTGGAACAGAGTAATTAGGGATGGGGACTTAGTGGGGAGAGAGGGATGTAGTCTGCATTATGTGCTCCAATTGAAGAAACCAAAACACAATTTGTTGTCTGTACTTAATTAAAGATCATGATTTGATTTATACTTCTTTTATACTAGAGGCCCGGTGCATGAATTCATGCACAGGTGAGGTCTGGCCAGCCTGCCCCAATGGGGCCCCATTGGGCTGAGCCGGCATGGGGAGGGGCCCAGATCAGGCTGGTTGGCTGCCGCAGTGTGTATCACAGCCACCAGTCATTCCGGTCATTCTGCCGTTCCGGTTGCTGGGCTTTTATTTATATAGATTCTCTCCTTAAGTATAGCACAGTGTTGAGTACATAATGAGGACTCAGCAAATACCCGATTGAGCTTTCTTCAGAAACTAGAGGCCCAGTGCATGACATTCATGCACTCAGGGGGGTCCTTCAGCCCGGCCTGCACCCTCACAGTCTGGGACCCTCGGGGGATTTCCAACCTCCGAGGGGTCCTTAACACTGCTACAGAAGCGGGAGAGGCTCCTGCCACCACCACTGTGCTCACTGGCTCAGGGCTTCTGGCTGAGTGGCACTCCCACTGTGGGAACGCACTGACCACAGGGGGCAGCTCCTGTGTTGACCGTCTGCCCCCTGGTGGTTAGTGCGCATCATAGCTACCAGTCGTTCCACTGTTCGGTCGATTTGCATATTAGGGTTTTATTATATAGGATGGAATTAATTGTTGAAACTTTCTTAAACTTCATGTGAAACCAATTTTTCATTGTTTATACATTTTTTTTTCCAGTTACATGAAATAGGTCGAAATAAGCCCCAACCATCACTATGACTTTATGATTTAACCTCTGTAAGTTTTTCTGTTTCATGTAGAAATTGGCAATTATTTTGGGAAAAGTGTACTTTGAGGTCTACGTCATATAGGCTGCTTTCAGACCAATTCCCCCTTTTGAGATAGCAAAGCTTTCTTTTCCTTTTTTCCATACCCCTTTTTTTTAAACCAGAAGGGTTTTGTTTTTTTTCCTGTTTCAATCTTTTTTTTTTATTTTTCTTTTTTTAATATATTTTATTGATTTTTTACAGAGAGGACTGGAGAAGGAGAGGGATAGAGAGTTAGTAACATCAATGAGAGAGAAACATCGATTCAGCTGCCTCCTGCACACTCCCTACTGGGGATGTGCCCACAACCAAGGTACATGCCCTTGACCAGAATCAAACCTGGGACCCTTCAGTCCACAGGTCGACACTCTATCCACTGAGCCAAACCGGCCAGGGTTGTTTCAATCTTTTTTAAAAATTTAATTTATTGGGGTGACATTGGTTAGTAAAATTATATAGGTTTCAGTGCTACAGTACATCATCTGTATATTGTATTGTGAGTTTACCCCTCCACATCAAGTTTTCCATTACCATTTATCGCCTCTTTACCCTTTTCTATTTCCCGCAGTCCCCCACTTCCTTCCGTCTGGCAATCACCATACTGTTGTCTGTGTCCAGGAGTTTTTTTTTTTTTTCTTTGCTTAATTTCTTCACCCTTCTCAACCTGTCCCCAATCCCCTCCCCTCTGACAGGTATCAGTCTGTTCTCTGTATCTGAACCTAGTGAAGTTTATTTTCTTCACTAGGTTCCACAAATAAGTGAAATCATATGGTACATGTCTTTCTCTGACTGGCTTATTTCACTTAGCATAATACTCTCCAAGTCCATCCATGCTGTTGCAAAAGGTAGTATTTCCTTGTTTTTTACTGAGTAGTAAGTAGTCCATTGTGTGAATGTACCACCGCTTTTTTACACATTCATCTACATAGAGCTCAAATACCCGTACGTTATTTTGTTCTCTTGTTTTGTCTGCTTCGTTTCCCCTGGTTGCCATTATCACCTTATTCCTTGCCCAGCTATCCCTCTTAACCTTTTTATCTGCTAATCCATAAAAAGAAATGTATTTCTATATTTTTATCTTTCTCTTTTGAAAGGTCTATTTTGGGAATTTTTAAGGCTATGTAAGGATCAAGTGAGGTTTTGTTAACCCTTTGTGATTATAAAACAAATTTGAAATTCTGTAATGATGATATGAGTGTACATGTTCCTAAAATTCTTTAAATATGCATTTCCAGGATATT
Source organism: Eptesicus fuscus (assembly GCF_027574615.1). Taxonomy (NCBI): domain Eukaryota; kingdom Metazoa; phylum Chordata; class Mammalia; order Chiroptera; family Vespertilionidae; genus Eptesicus; species Eptesicus fuscus. Next base: position 67,341,555 of record NC_072482.1, read on the forward strand.
TGAGAGATATACTTTAAATGTATTTTTAGAATTTATTTTATTTTATTCAACAAATTATTATTATTAAATTTATCCATTAATAACTGGTAAAACCATCAGAATTTGTATATTGCATGAGATTATGGTCAGTGTGTTCCTTAGCTGTGTTTGACTTCTTAAAAAAATTATCCACTGCTTTTTGTATTTCTCTGAAGATTTCATGTTGTATATGTGGACGACTAGTTTATGCTGAATTTCTCATCTGGGAGCCCTTTAACTCTGAAATTCTCTCTCAGAATGCCTACTGTTGCATTTGTCTTCTAGAGTTCACATTTACCCATAAAAAAAAAAAAAAGTGAAAATGAGCAACCGACGGAAACGCGCTCCTCCAGTGAAAGTAGATGAAGAAAAGCAACAGCAGCTTCGTTGGAATATGCATGAGGACAGAAGGAATGAACCTGTCACCTTAACTGATGATGAGCATCCCTACCCAGCTTCAGAGTCCTCTTCTGCTCAGTGCATCATCCTAGATGATAGCCTAAAGGAAGAAGTGGCTCACAGAGATAAAAAGAGATGTTCAGAGTCAGTGTGCATCTCAGAATCAGTCGATAAAGAAGAGACTGGTGACAGTTTTTCCCCTTTGTCAGTAAAGCTGAATATTGTGATTTCTCCCTGTCGCTTTGATAATTCTTGGAAAGCACTTCTAGGAGAATTCACTCTTCAGCTTCTTCCAGAACAGAGTTTAATTGAAAATTTTTCTGAAAGGAGTTTTACACTGATGAGTTCAGAGTCAAGCAGTCAGTTCCTGATCTATGTTCATTCAGAATGCATAGATGTGGAGAAACAAGAAAAAGGACTCAACAAGCCAAGCAGTGTTTGTGACAAGGGTACCCGAGTGGAATCATCCTTCAGTGGTGAAATGTTAGAGGATTTGGGGTGGCTACAAAAGAAGAGAAGAATAAAACTTTACCACAAACCAGATGGAAATCACATTATTAAGGTACTCAATTTCTGTGGTGTCTTTTAGTAAGATTCTTCTGCATTGGCAGTCCTTTTTGAAGTTATCTTACTAGGAAGGTCTGTTAAGCCAGCAATAAACCTTTCATTAAGTTTCAAACTACACTTTATTTCGGGCTTTCACAATAACTGTAATACACACACACACACACACACACACACACACACACACACATTAGAGACCGGATGCACTAAGATTCGTGCAAGAATGGGCCTTTCTTCCCCTGGCTGCTGGCACCGCTTTCGCTCTGGCCGGAGCTGCCTTTCCGCCTTCCCACGCTGCCCAGAGGCCCGGAGTCCTAGGGTGGTGCAGAACACCTGCATCATCGTCATGGTGACGACACAAGTGTCCCGCCCCAGCCACTTGGAGCTGGCATATGCAAATTAACCTGCCATCTTTGTTGAGCTAATTTGCATACTCACTCCTGATTGGCTGGTGAGCGTCATGAGGGTACAGTTAATTAGCATGTTACTCTTTTATTAGGTAGATATTATATATATATATATATATATATATATATAAATGGCTGGTTATTTTCAGGCTGAATATTTTCAAGGAGATCTTCCCGATTTCTCCTTTGTAGCTCTACTCTTAATGACTTGTTTTGGTCCTCATTATTTCTTTCTCTTCCTACAGCAATCCTTTAACCATTTCTCTGCTTGCCTTTTCAAGTCTTTGATCTACTTTGCCTCTGGAATAGTATAATTTGAAATGCAAGTGGGATTCTGTTCTTTACTGCCTACTGAATTAAGTATAATCTGGCATATAAGTCCTTCCTTTGATAGACCCTTGTTTACTCCAGCTTTATCCTTTATCACTCTGCTTTTCATTTTGTCCCAGAAATTCTATATTGATTTGTTTCCTGCACATTTCCTGCCATCTTTCCGCATCTTTGCTTTTACTTTAACAGTTCCCTCTACCTGGGTTGTCCCTTCCTCTTCTTTGGTAATTCTTGGTCATTCTTTAATATTTAGCTCAGAGTTTGCTTCATATAGGGAGAGCTTTTCTTAAACTCCATGGATGGTGTTAACGTGCCTTCCCCATCACACCTGATGCCTATGCTTAATTTTGCCTCTGTCACTTGCAGCGTACTTACATTTTAGACCTTTCTCCCTCACTAGACAATAAAGTCTTTTATCTTTGCAGCCTGGTAAAATGCCTGATACTGAAGAGATTTTCAGTAAATAAATGAATAAATTTATTATTTATTTCAGGCTCTTCTACTCACTAACCATGTCACTATGTGAATCATTTAAATGTTCTAATTGCAGCCTTTATCTGTGTGAAATATAAACATTACCCATTCTTTTTTTAAAAAATAGATTTTTATTGATCTTTAGAGAGAGAGAGAGGGAGAGGGATAGAGAGAGAGAACATTGATGTGTAAGAGAAACATCAATCAGCTGCCTTGTGCATGTCCTCTACTGGGGATCAAGCCCACAACCCAGGCCTGTATCTTGACTGGGAATCGAACTAGGGACCCCTTGGTTGATGAGTCAATGCTCAACCACACACCAGCGTGCATTAATACCCATTCTTTTTACTTCATACATTTGGATTGAGTATCAGGTGAGATAATGTAAGTAAATATACTTTGTAAACTTTGAATCAGGTCAACATGCCTTCATGCTAAAACTTGAAAAGAAAAGAAGTTCTAATGTGTTGAATTTATCTTTGTTCAATTGAAAACTGTGTCTTATGTATTTCTCACATTAAAAAGCAATTATGTTGTAGCCCTGTTTGTAGTTTCAGAATTGACAGTAGGAAAGGAGAAGTGTTAAACTATAAATATTCCCTAGACAATGAAATTATGCAACCAAGCATTCTCTCTCTTTGTTGATTGTGAGTGCCAAAATTGTGGCTCAGTAATAACAAGTAAGATTTTATGGATTTGTATTTGTGTTCTGTCCACCTCTCTTACAATCCAAGTTTTGATCTATTCTGTGTTCCCTGACCTTGATATTTATAACTATTTAAGCATTTATTGCTGCTATAGTAAGCAATCTAAGTGAACACAAGCAGAGTAAAAATGTTAATGAAATGTAATCTTGGCCACCCATTCCTGTATAATGTTGGGTTGGATTCTTGTTCTTTAGTGAAAGAACATGAGAATCTCAGTGATTAGGGAATTTGGTCCAGGATAATAGAGGGAAGTGAAGGAAGCTGCACTTACCAGTATCTACCGTTAGGAAGTTTAAAATTATATCATCTAGGCCAGTGGTTGGCAAACTCATTAGTCAACAGAGCCAAGTATCAACAGTACAACGATTGAAATTTCTTTTGAAAGCCAAATTTTTTAAACTTAAACTTCTTCTAACGCCACTTCTTCAAAATAGACTCGCCCAGGCTGTGGTATTTTATGGAAGAGCCACACTCAAGGGGCCAAAGAGCCGCATGTGGCTCGCAAGCCGCAGTTTGCCAACCACGGATCTAGGCCATCTCATATAGGCTTCTCTCCATTTTGCAAATAACATTTAGGTCAAAACAAATTATTTTGCTATTTATTTAGCTCCTAAATACCAGTGCCATTATTCAAATTCAAGTATTTTCGACTGTAAAGCTTCCTACTGCATTGCTTCACCAGAATCAACATCTAAAAAAAAATCAAATTCAGTTTTCCTATACATTTAAATGTTTGAGCTAGTAACAGGGACTCCCAAATGTAACTCCTGGCATGTGTGTCAGCATCTTCTGGGAGAATCTGCACCTTAGCCAACTTCACTGATTACTCCGCTGCTCATCAAGGTTGGAAATCATTGACTTGCTAGGTAGAGTTGGTGTTCTCATCACATCTTCCCAGGTTTGGTTCAAGTTAGGGAAATATTTTTTCCTAGCAACTTGAAGGATGCACCACACATAGTAGGCATTGCATTTGTAGAATGAATTTGTTACTGAAAGTGAAAATAGATGAGGGAGATTTGGTGTTTGTGAGACAAATACTATAAAAATGGTGATAGTAAAAAAATGTTTTTTTAATATCTTCATAAAGAGTGGCATAGTACAATTTAAAATATTTCTATGTTGATTCTTCGTAGGTTGGAATTTATCTTTTGGAAGATGGCCTAGCAAAACTAGACTTTTTGAGTGATGCAAATTCAAGAATGAAAAAGTTCAATCAACTCATGAAGAAAGTGATGGAAAAGTTATACAATTTTATTATTCCAGGTAATTTTTTTTTTGTTTCTAATAAATAGTTATTGTTCAGATTATTACAGTATTTCCTCTTTTTTCCCCCATAGCTCCCCTCCACCTGGTTCCCACCCCACCCTCTGCCCTTACCCCCCCACCCACTGTCCTCATCCATAGGTGTATGATTTTTGTTCAGTCTCTTCCCCCACCCCCCACACCCCTTCCCCCTCGAGAATTGTCAGTCCACTCCCTTTCTATGCCCCTGATTCTATTATATTCACCAGTTTATTCTGTTCATCAGATTTTTTATTCACTTGATTTTTAGATTCACTTGTTGATAGATATGTATTTGTTGTTCATAATTTTTATCTTTACCTTTTTCTTCTTCCTCTTCTTAAAGAATACCTTTCAACATTTCATATAATACTGGTTTGGTGGTGATGAACTCCTTTAGCTCTTTCTTATCTTTGAAGCTCTTTATCTGCCCTTCAATTCTGAATGATAACTTTCCTGGGTAGAGTAATCTTGGTTGTAGGTTCTTGCTATTCATCACTTTGAATATTTCTTGCCACTCCCGTCTGGCCTACATAGTTTCTGTTGAGAAATCAGCTGACAATCGTATGGGTGCTCCCTTGTAGGTAACTAACTGTTTTTCTCTTGCTGCTTTTAATATTCTTTCTTTGTCTTTTGCTCTTGGCATTTTAATTATGACGAGTCTTGGTGTGGTCCTCTTTGGATTCCTTTTGTTTGGGGTTCTCTGTGCTTCCTGGACTTCTAAGTCTATTTCTTTCACCAGGTGAGAGAAGTTTTCTGTCATTATTTCCTAAATAGGTTTTCAGTATTTTGCTCTCTCTCTTCTTCTGTCATCCCCATAATTCTGATGTTGGTACGCTTGACGTTGTCCCAGAGGCTCCTTACACTTCATATTTTTGGATTCTTTTTTCTTTTTGCTTTTCCGGTTGGGTGTTTTTTGCTTCTTTGTATTTCAAATCTTTGACTTGATTCTTGCGATCCTCTTGTCTGCTGTTGAATCTCTGTATATTATTTTTTATTTCAGTCAGTGTATGTTTAATTTCTAGTTGGTCCTTTTTCATATCCTTGAGGGTCTCGCTAAATTTATTGGCCTTTTCTAGAAAATTCTTGAAAAACCTTATAACTGTGGTTTTGAACTCTATATCCAGTCATTTGCTTTCCTCCATTTCTTTCATTTGTGACCTGTTTCTTTGTCTCTGCATTTTGGCTGCTTCCCTGAATTGATAGAGTGGCTTTGTGTGCTACGTGTCCTATAGGGCCCAGTGGCTCAGCCTCCCCAGTTACCTGAGGTGGACACTCTTGGTACATCCCTTTGTGGGCTGTGTGCACAGTTTTGTTGTAGTTAAGCCTTGATTGTTGTTGGTATCACTGGGAGGAATTGACCTCCAGGCCAATTGACTGTGAGGATCAGCTGTGTCTACGCTGGGAGAACTTCTGTGCTGGAGACACGCTTATGAGACAAGACTTGTAAAAGCCTCTGTGCTCAGCTTGGATGGGGCGGAGTCTCAGGGTGGAGCAGACAGCCTTGGCTTCCCATCAGCCCTTCCCTAAGAGGCCCCGGGTCTCAGTGTCTCACGGTAATCGCTGCAAGCACTTCTGAGAGAAAGCCGCCCTCGAATTTTGCCCGCTGCCAGACAGTCCAGTTTCTCCCCGAATGAGTCTGGGTCCCCAGAGTCTCGCCCAGAACTGGAGTTCAGCGCAGTCGGGAGCTTTTGTCTCCCTCCCGCTTGAGAAAGCCAGCCGCGTACTCAGTTGCCAGTCCTCTCCGCGCATGTGTCTCTGTACCTCTGCCTTCTGCAGCTCCTCTGAGTCTCAGTGTGCTTTTCTCTTTCCTTCTAGTTATAGAATTTCCACTCAGCCAGCCTTCCTTTGGTTCTGGATGATGTCCGTTTTGTCTTTTAGTTGTAGTTTTGAAATTGTTGTGCAAGACAGCAGTTTAGGTGTTTACTTATGCCGCCATCTTGGTTTTCCTCTATTCCAGGTAATTTTTAAAGTAAGCTTAAAAATTGCTGTTACTTAAGAGTTGTGGTTGCCCCCCCCACACACACACTCCTATACATAACAACCAGAAAACTCAGCTAATAAAACCATAATAAAAATTAAACAACCTTCATAAAATCTGTATGTGACAAAATTATACTTTTATAATTTTACTAATATAATTTGTGTCCTTATTTGCTTTTTACTCTGCTTAGCTTATAGTCAATTTTTTTTTTCATGTTATAGTAGGCACAAATTTTCCACATGGCAGTTGTGTCCAAAAATTAATCTGATATTCTTACAAATTTGTATTATTGACTTATATACTTACCTCCTAATTGGCTACAGGTGCTTACCAAATGCCTTTTTTTAACATAAGATATACAGTGGGAACTCTTGCCATATTATTCATAGAGACATTATGTCTCATGTGGCTATTTTTATATGAATATATAAAAGTGAAATAAATTATCCTTTTATAAACTGCAAAAGATATTTACATTCTGTTCCTCAAATATTTATTAAATATCTACAATGGGCAAAGCATGTGCCAGCTCTAAGGAGCTATAAAAACAAAAGGCAGGCTTTGCCCTCAAAGAACATTACAGTTCAGTGTAGAAGGGACAAATACACATAGATGGTTGCACAACCAGACAGAATGCAATGCATTGCTATATCCAGCGTATAAGGGTATCGCATGAACACAGAGGAAAACATCATTCTAATCATGGGAGAAAAAAACACGCCATGGTAAAAGTAGAAGCTGAACCATCTTGAAGGATGGATGGGTAGATTTTTGATTCATGAAGAATTAAGAGTAGATCCTTCCAGTGACAAAACACGCTGATTAAATCCTCAGAGTTGAGAGAGTGCATGGTATGTTTTTGAAATAAGAATTGCTTGTAACTATAAAAGGTAAATCAGGTTGTTTTGAGCACCTTGTTATTGGATATACAGATGTGTTGGAAGAGGATGAGGAAGATTCAGAGAGTGAGCCAGAGGGACAGGACATTGATGAGCTCTATCACTTTGTGAAGCAAACACATCAGCAAGAAACACAGTCCATTCAAGTGGATGTCCAGCATCCTGCATTGACTCCTGTATTGAGACCTTACCAAAGAGAGGCTGTCAATTGGATGCTACAACAAGAGCATTTCAGAAGTGCTCCCATTAGTGGCAAGTATAAGATACTTCCAGAAAGGCAAATTGCTAAGAGGGATTATAAGAGAGATAGTGTGTGTGTGTGTGTGTGTGTGTGTGTGTGTGTGGGCGGGGGGTGGGTAAATGTTAAATAAGTCACATTGAAAAGATAGGATAGAATGGGTGTTACTATGAACAAAATTATTTTTTAAGAAATGCCTCAAAATTGAAGTTAGGGAAATTCATTCTTGGATAGTAGTTGATTATATGTATTAGTTTTCTTTTCCTGTCAATCCTTTGTTATTTGCTGTACTTTGTTTTTCTATCTTATCACTTGCTTATATGAAAAATAGTTGTGCCCAAAGCAAAGGAAGCTAAAGAATAATATCTGAAGAAAAGGGTATAAGAAATCCTAGCATTTTTCCCATGTGTATGTGGCTTATCAAGTTACCCTGTTTGTTAACTTATTTTTAATGTCATTATATGGCAGAAAAGAAAACAAACAAAACTTGTTTTTATGGTTATATTTTTCTTTAGAAAATGCCCTGCACTTCTTATGGCGAGAGATTGTTACATCTGAGGGTTTGAAACTCTACTACAACCCATATACAGGCTGGTATGGCAAAACTTTATTTATGTGTTTGATATTGAAAATAAATATTATGAAACCTATATGAGTTTGGTAATATATATCTTGAGCCTTGGCAGTACCTCAAGAAGGAATACTGAGTTAAAGTCTCATTAGTCATTTTTATAGATAGGATAGACATAGAATTAATAGCACTTGTCACTTTTCAGTAAATGAATGTTTTATAAGAGATTTAAGATGCTTAGTCATTGATATTTAAAGAGATTATAATTCTAAGACAATATCTCATCTTATTATGTGTCAGTATTTATATTTTTCATTAAATTTTTCAGTCTATTATAAAAATTACAGGAATCCTTAAATATGATTAGTGAGTCAGTAGTTACTGCCCTTCTTATTTTTTTATTCCCAAATTCATAAAGGTCTCAGAAAGAAGGCAGACACGCTTCCTTTTATTTTAGAAGAGAAGAAATGATGGCTGTTTACCAAGACTACTCTTGTTTCTCAATCTTAGTTGTCAGCTCAGGCAGTTTTTGATTATCACAGTTCTTATATTCTAGAAATAGGGATTTGAATTATTTCACCCTAAAATGTAGTTTTAAAAGTTAGACTTTATGCATTTCTCCTAGTTCTCTTTAGGAACAGTATAATTTTAATTGTATTCCTATGATGTATTTTTCTTGTTTCTTTTCTGTTAGCATCATCCGTGAGTACCCAAGTGCTGGGCCACAGTTGTTTGGTGGAATCTTAGCAGATGAGATGGGTCTCGGAAAGACAGTGGAGGTTTTGGCTCTGATTCTGACACACATTCGACAGGATGTCAAACAAGATGCTCTGACTCTTCCTGAGGTAAGAATACTGTAGGGCTTGGAAAGCAGGGGACATATGTTCTCATAAATCATCATAGGTCAAACATTTGCTTGGCACTTCAGTCAACCCTTGCAATTTTTGCTGCAGCTGATGACTTATATTAGCTATTAGTTACCTTCAAGTGGGCACAGAGAATGGGATGTTTGTGCCCTGGCAGGGTTGTCTTAAGTGATGTTGGCCAACTAGGAAGGTGCAGGGCGTGGGGCGGAGGGGGTTGGGGGGCGGAGAGGCAGCGATATTCTCGCACCGAACTTCCTTTTAGTTGGCAGAGAAACACCCTTAGGAAAATACATTACTTCCTCAAATGTTTTGTCACTGTTATAAGTCTCCATAGTACCACTAAATATTTTTGAGAACTGTTTTTTAATATTGCACAAATATCAAGTATGCAAATAAAAAACGTAATAATTAGAACTTTGTTATAGGATACATGGCTTATTAATTAGAGTGCTAGATGAAATAAATTGGAAGTCTTTGTTCCAAAATATATAATTGTGTATCAAAATGTAAATTTTAGAGTTTTAAAACTATTCCACTGAGGAAATAGAGTTCATATATTTCCATAATGAAATCTAAAATTAAATTTGCTGAAATGAACCCACTAATTAAGGATATAACTGTAATTAGCTGTAAGACCCACCACCATGCTCACAAACTTAGTGATAGTATGATCTTTTGATAGGGTCAGGTTTGCAATGTTAGGCTTTCAGATTTGAGGAGGCAGTAGAAAATATCTATTTCCGTTGTAGAAAAATAAATTGGAGTATGCAGTTCTAAGTATCCGTAATTTCTTTTTGGCATTTTCTTCTCATTAGATATTTTAATTCTAAGTTATTTTTAGTATTGTTATAAATTAAGTGGGTTAATTCTGTGTTTAAACAAGCCTTAAAAAGTTCATTGCAGCCCTAGCCGGTTTGGCTCAGTGGATAGAATGGCGGCCTGTAGACTGAAGGGTTCTGGGTTCAGTTCTGGTTGAGGGCACATGTCTGGGTTGTGGACTTGGTCCCTGGTAGGGGGCCTGCAGGAGGCAACCAATCAATGATTCTCATCATTGATGTTTCTATCTCTCTTTCCCTCTCCCTTCCTCTCTGAAATCAATAAAAATATAATAAAGTTAATTGCAGAAGTCCCACACTTAACATTTAGATAATTTAAGATAATATATAATTTGTACAGTTTGTAAAAGTGATAGCTAGCTGTAAGCCCTGAAACAAAAAAATAAGGTTTGTAGGTATGAATAGCATATTTAGCCTTTTTATAACTTTTTACAACTCTTTTGCATTTCCTTAATAGAAGGAAGGTTAATTTTAATAAGCAACTCAGAATACTGAAAGCAAAACCCTATGTGACTACTGAATGTTGTTTATATCAGGGAAAAGTGGTCAATTATTTCATTCCATCACATTCTGGAGGACAAGTAAAAAACACAGAAACTCAGATTATGGAAATTGAACCCAAAGAAAAAGTTCAGTGCCCCCGTAAGTATGAAATCTCTCAAAGAAATATCTTTTTACAGTTTTCTGTTGTAGCTCTTGTAATCCTCATATAGAGATATCTTGTTATTGTTATGAATAATTGTGTTTATAGTTGTTTATACTATGAATAAATAGGTTTAATTATAAGTCAAAGTGTCTTAACAAAATAAATTTTTTTTAACTTGGTCCAAGTAGTTCTTGCTCAATATTATATTTAAAGTTATTTAGCTTACAATTTAAACCAGGCTTTGTTTATTCTCAAGCTTAGCTACCTCAATTTCTGCTAACAAATGAATGTTTCCCTTACTCATAATAGCATATACATAGATAATTGTGAGAGGGTCTTTAAAATAATTTTAAGTGATACTTGCTTTGTAAGAATAATAAATTCATGAATAATTCTTTCTTAAATTATTTCCATTACAGTAATTATTAATGTGTTGAGGTAAATTTTTATTACATAGTCTTCAAAATGACAACATACCTTCAATAAATCTTTGCTTTATTTTTTTATTAACTTGATCCTCAATGCACATTAAAATGAACTGACTTTTATTTTATTTTAATTTTAATTATTTTGACTGAGTTAATATATCCTTTTACATTTAGCTACACGTGTGATGATCCTGACAGCTGTAAAAGAAATGAATGGAAAAAAGGGAGTTTCCATCCTTTCCATCTATAAGTATGTCAGTTCTATATATAGATATGATGTTCATCGTAACAAGAGTCTTCTGAAACGGATGCTGAAATGTTTAATTTTCGAAGGTCTTGTGAAACAGATCAAAGGCCATGGTTTTTCTGGCACTTTTACATTGGGGAAGAATTACAAGGAAGAGGATATATATGATAAAACCAAAAAGCAGGTAACAGAGCACTTACTAAGTAGCTATATATGATGCCTTACAGAATGAGCTGATGGATCCCACCTTGACACTGAAGCTTTTATCATCTGAAGATAAATAACAGACTGGTTAGGAACATCACTTATGGCTGTGACTTACATTTTCTACTTCCTGAATATAAGTTCCATTAAAGTAGAAACTTTATTTTGGTTACCATTAAACCTTGCTTGGCCTATAAGCAAGTACTCAAATATTTATTGCATGAATTATAAAATTAGTTGGTTAAGCATATAATAAAGTTTAACTCCTCTATTTTTATACTGTTGTCAGCAATTTAAAAGTTTGTTCCATATATTAAAAATGTTAACGATACTTCATATTTGCATAGCTCTTTATATACATTTTGAATCTTTTATATAAAGTCTTTCTTTTCCCATGGTCATCATCTTATAAAATGTTTGCATTTTGTTATAAAACTTCTTCTTTGGGGCTATTAATTTCAATTTGTTTTTAAGAAAATAGTTACGAATTTGTAAACATAAATCAAGGAAAGACTAATGACAGCAAGTCCAAGTGTGGAGCTCCCAGCTTGGCTACTGTGAAAAACGCAGATAAATAAGTTCATTTCCTCGAGTAGGGAGTCTCCAACAGTTTTTCCCCAGCCAGGGTAGAAGACAACAATGAACTCCTGGCTTTTACTAATTCTTCTGTCACCAAAACAAGAACATCTCCTTCGATTGATACCATTCATTCCGTGTTAAGTGTCCCAACTCCTCTGTTCAACATTGGCTCTGACCTCCCTTCTAGGAAGCTGTTGCTGGCACCTGCCTTCTCATCACAGCCCCTCTTCATAGCTCCAGAATCATCCTCTGAAGCCCTCTTACACATTCCTATAGCATTATCGTCTTATTGTTTACTGTTCTCTCTTTCCAACATACTCCTTTGAAAGCAGAGGCTAAATATTCCTCAAATTATATCCCCAACATCAAACACAATTGACATTCAATAAATAATTGCAGGAGGGAACACAAATAGAAAGGAGAAAGAAAGAAGGGCGTCGTTTGCTAATTGCAGTAACTAGTAAGTTAACTTTTCACTTTCTTTAAATGCTATATTTTAGTACTTGGAATTTTTATAATTGCCCTCATTTATATATTTATGTATTATAAACTACTAGTCTTTTATTGATTTAGGCAGACTATAAATTACAAGAGGTTAATACCTAAGTGTGAGTAGCTCCCTTTATCTTTCTAATTTTTATTTTTTCCATATCTTACTTACACAGTACGGCTTTTCTTTTAGACCTGCAGACTATGGGGAGGCTTCTTAGAAAGGGCAAATTGAAAGCCACTGACCAGGAGTGATTCTCCTCAGGAAAAAGAGTAGCAGGATATTTATGTAAAGCCCATCAACATAGTTGGCAATTTAATTTCAGAAATGTAGCTTGTTGAAATAAATTAATTAATGTTTTTCGTAGGCAGTATGGAGTCCGAGGAAAATTCAGAAAGAATCCAGAAAGTCATTGAGCAAGGACACAGATTCTGAGTACTTGCCATCAAACACCTCTGATGATGATGATAATCCTTACTATTATTACTATAAGCCCAGGAGAAATCGTAGTAAAGTGAGGAAAAAGCCTGTTCCATCCACAAAAAAGGAACAAAGTCAACCTGACATCGATCTCAGTTCACAAAATCATGATCCAGCGACCAGTGACTCTGGAATCACTGATGTTACCACATCCACAAGTACCTGTGTCTTTGAAGTCCAGCAAGAACATGCAGCAGAGACCCAAGCTGAATCTCTAAACTCTGCTGGTGGTGATGTGCCACATTCTAATATTATGAGTCCCTATAATTCATCCGATTATCGCTTTGAGTGCATATGTGGTGAACTTGACCATATTGACCGTAAGCCTCGTGTTCAGTGCCTGAAATGCCACCTGTGGCAACATGCAAAATGTGTGAATTATGAAGAGAAGAATCTGAAGATTAAGCCTTTCTATTGCCCCCACTGCCTTGTTGCAATGGAGCCAGTATCAACTAGAGCAACTCTGATCATCTCACCCAGTTCCATATGTCATCAGTGGGTGGATGAAATCAATAGGCATGTGAGATCATCATCTCTTCGAGTCTTGGTAAGGCAATTTGGGCTCCTTAAAGGGATAGAAAAGTGTAAATTTTGCTTCTTTATGATAGTTTTTATAATCTCTGTCACTTTGTTGTTTATCCAAAAAATAACGTAATGAGAATATTAAATCAGAACTTGAAGAGGAAATTGAGATAATTAAATCGAATAGTAGACTATTTTTTTCTCACATTCCAAGTTAAGAAGTTAAAGAATTTGAGTAGAAAGATATGAAAGCTTTTGAACAAATTCTTTATCATGTAAATGAAAAAGTCTTTTTATAAGCATTTATACTCAGAGAAGAATGCAATTCAAAAACAGCATTGCATGATAGTAGCTACTTCATAGCTCCAGAATCATCCTCTGAAGCCTCAGTTACCTTATCATAAAGTAGGAAGTTACTCATTTAACAAATACTTATCAAGCACCTATTTTATGCCAGGAATTGTGTTAAGTTCTGAAAATAGTATCTCCTCACAGACTTACTGGGAAGATTATTTGATAAAGTGCTGGCATGTAGTGTGTGGACATTCAGTGTTATTGTTTACTAATGTTAATGTTCTTTTTCACTCAGTTCTTTCCATTCAAATGTTATTGTATGTTTTCTGTATTTCAGCCACTTTCATAGGCATGGAGAGAGAATACAGTAATAAGCAAAATGCCATCTTAGCAATTGAATAGCTCTGTTCTGTGGAGTAAACAGACCTTAGTTTGAATCTTGGCTCTACCAGTTTATTTTTGTTTATTTTTCCGTTAATCCTCACCCGAGGATATTTTTTCCATTGGTTTTTTATATATACTTTTTATTTTATTTATTTATTTATTTTAATTTTCTTTATTGATTAAGTTATTACATGTGTCCTTATCCCCCCATTGCCCCCCACCCCCCATCCCCGCTCATGCCCTCACCCCCCTAGTGTCTGTGTCCTTTGGTTATGCTTATATGCATGTATACAAGTCCTTTGGTTGATCTCTTCCCCCTTACCCCCACCCTCCCATGCCTTCCCTCTGAGATTTGATTTTTAGACAGAGTGGAACAGAGCGGGAGAGACAGAGAGAAACATCAGTGTGAGAGAGACACATCGATTGATTGCCTCCCACATGTGTCCCAACTAGAATGGGCATTGAGCTTGCAACCGAGGTTTGTGCCCTTGACTGGAATGAACCCAAGACCCTTCAGTTTAGAGAAGCCCAACGCTCTAACCACTAAGCACCCCACCTAGGGCTTGGCTCTACTAGTTTTAAGCAAGTTACTTCATGTTTCTTACATGTGAGATAGGAATGATAACAGCCTCTAACAGGATTGTTGTTGAAAGTAGATAAAGCTTAGCACAGTGTCTGAAATATAAAAAGTACTCAGTAAATAATCCTTACTCTTCTAGCTTTTTATATCATTGTGCTTTTTTGCACATGCTGTTGATTCCATCTGCCTACCTACCTATATGTCATGTCCTTTTCTCCTTTCCTTCCCCTTGAGAACTCCTAAATGTTCTTCAAAATCCACCTAAAATTTTAACTCCTCTCTGAATTGACCTTTTCAGCCATGAGTTGGTCCTTCCACTGTGATGCTATTACATTTACTTCTGATACAGTCCTTTCACATTGCTCCTATTATTAGTCTTCCACATTAAAATGTCTCTTTCTCTCGACAGGTATAGAATGTATCTCAAAGCATGTTCGGTGCTAAACATGGAGAAAGGGCTCTGTAAGGGATATGTAAATGATTATTTCAATGATCTTTGGAGAGCTTTTCTGCAATTAACTCTCTGTGCTGGTTATTTCCTAGGTATATCAAGGAGTGAAGAAAGATGGCTTCTTACAGCCTCATTTTTTGGCAGAACAGGATATAGTTATCATTACCTATGATGTCCTTCGTTCAGAGCTAAATTATGTAGATATCCCACACAGCAATAGTGAGGATGGGCGTCGCTTACGGAACCAGAAGCGCTATATGGCCATTCCAAGCCCTCTGGTAGCTGTGGAATGGTGGAGGATCTGCCTTGATGAAGCTCAGATGGTTGAATGCCCTGCTGTAAAAGTGAGAGTTTCTGCAGATTTTTTGAGAGCTGAGGAAGAGATGGGGATGGGTGAAGGGCTTGGGAGAAGGTGTCCATAGAAAATTTAATAATTTAAATATAATTAACCACAGTGTTGATATTAGCCAGAAGTTTGCTGTTAAATACTCTTACTTTTGCTTTTCTCTTATGCTATAAACTGCATAACCCTTAGGAATTTTTCAGTACTCTGAATCATTGCTCTGTGTGCAGTGCCCAGGTATATTTGAATAAGATGGCAGTTTATGTGTGATGAAGATAAAAGTAAACTGTATTTAGGGACTTTTGTAAGCATTTCTGCTAAGTGGAAAGCTTATCATATAGACTCTGATAGCTTTGCACCAAAGTTGACTTTGGTAGTTTTTTATCAGAGAGACAAGATAGTAATGGAAATGCTACTTTAGAAGATAGAATTTTGATTCATCCTTTGTCACATGTCTTTATTCTGTCTTTGGCCAACCTGTAACCTGTCCTGAATTTTTGAATCACATCTCTTAGTACAGTGATTCACTGAAGGATGGGGTGAGGATGTATCAGTCATTCAGAGAGCCTTTTCACTCTACATATAATTGAACTACCCTTCTTTTTGCGGGGGCTGGGACGGGACACGTGGCATCCTGCTAATGAGAACCATTACATTGTAAGTTGGCCCTTTGAATAGGACAGTCAACATGAAGTATGGTAATTGCTAAATAGAAGCAAGTGCCTCTGGCCCAAAGTGTAGATTTCCATGGACTGTTTTCATGAGTAAACATTCCTGACTTCTGCATTTTTCCTGTGGTTATTTTTTCTTTTCTTTTTTATTCCATATTTTTCTCTCATCAGGCTGCAGAAATGGCTCAGCGCTTGAGTGGGATTAATCGCTGGTGCATCAGTGGCACTCCAGTACAGAGAGGACTGGAGGGTAATATATGGTTTTCTCACATACTGCTTATATTTGAAAAGCTTAATTTTTGAAGAGAAAGTATTGTTATATTTAACCTTTGCTGAAATCCTTACTTAAGTGATTATATATGTATTTATATTTGACTCCTGTAGTTACAAGCATTTATCTTTTTAAATGGAATTGGGTGAATTTTGATTGTAGACATGAGGACAGATATATAGTGAGTAGTCCCATTGTCCTAAGTTGAACAGTCATTGTGCTTGCCTACACAGTGGAAATATAGGTCCAAATTGAACTCAGAGTTCCAAAGTAGTAGGTAGAAAGCAGAATGAACCTGACGAGAGAGAGAGAGAGAGAGAGAGAGAGATCATTTTAATTGGCTGTATCTATAAAAATAGGACCATAATTTTTATTGCCTGAATTCACATAGTGGGTCTATAATTTTACTAATTGTAAAAGTAATAAAATATTAATAGCTGTATAATATACCATATGGTTATGCCATTATCCTTTCAACCGTTCCCCTTCTTGGACATTTAACTTGTGTATAGTTCCCCCCTCCCCCCCTCCCGCCACCACCACATACACAGTATAACTCATATTTCTGCTACATACTCATTTATGTAACTTAGTTTATCCAAAGAACAGACATTGCATTTTTAAAACTTTTATTCAAGTTGTGAATATTTAAAACTAAAAGTTTAAAGTTGTTTTACATAAGAATTCCCTAAAAAGCTGTCATTAAAATGTAGTTAAATTGTAAAATATAAATATTCTTGGCATCCTGTGGCAAATATTCATCCTCAAAACTTATCTTTCTGAAAATTCAAGTTATTGTATATTGTTTGTTTTCATCAGGATAACTGTCACTCTGCTAAAATAAAAATATCAACATCCATTATTGTGACCTAAAAACAGTCTGCTTTCTGATAATTGTTTTTAGGAAGAAAAACATTGTCTAGGGAGATTTTATAAGTACATACTTAAATATTTGTATAATTTTAGTAAGTTACATTAAAGTACATATTTATAGAATAATATCAGGATAACTAAAAGGCCAGATTTAGTGGTCTGCGCTTACATTGGAAACTGCCCAAATTGTAGTTATTTAGGTGTTACTAAGATCTCATTCAGCTCAAAAGTTAGCTGAGAGGTACTGAAAAAAGAAAAAGACTCTCAGAGTTACTTTTTTTCTGATTTTACTGTTAAAAGAATATGAGCAAAAATTTCTGTTTTCTGGGTATGTTACTTTGGATATGTGAGATGTTGGCAGATGTTTTGAGCGCTTGTCACCATTCAGCAAATTCTTGAGTAATGTTTTTAAAAACAGCTTCATTAAGTAGTAAATGACATATAATAAAGCTGTAAATATTTAACATGTAAAATTTGGAAATTTTAAATATACGTATATACCCATGAATTTATTTTCACAATCAAGATAATCACACCCAAAAGTTTCTTCCTGCCCAACTTATCTAAAAAAGCTTTCCAAAACTTTCTGGAATTTTAGGTTTTTTTCCTATTTGCGTCCTCTCTGATGTATTTAACACTCTCATTCTTGTGGTGTCTATTCTTTTTATAGTTGTTACAGTGGGAGTATTAGCCTGACATGATTTACTATGTTGTATTTGAACGTGGAAGTCTCATTTGTTCTGTTTGGGGTTTTTTTGTATGTTAGACCAGTATTTTTCAACCTTTGCTTCATTGACATTTTGGGCCAGATAATTCTTTTTCATTGGCAGCTGTCCTCTGCATTTAAGGATATTTAGCTTCTACCCACTAGCTGCTGGTAATACTCCTGCAGTTGTGACACCCACAATTTGGGCAGTTTCTAACAACTGCAATGAAGAAATACAGAAGCAGTTTTTCTCAGTGTGCTCTGTTCTTTTTGTCTTTTCAGATCTTTTTGGACTAGTGGTCTTTCTTGGTGTTGAACCTTTCTGTGTCAAGCATTGGTGGGTTCGACTTCTCTACCACCCTTACTGCAGGAAGAATCCTCAGCCCCTCTACAGCTTTATTGCCAAGATTCTGTGGAGGTCTGCAAAGAAAGATGTGATTGACCAAGTCAGTACAATCAGTTTTTATTAATTAAGGGTATTAAAAGGAAAAAAAAGAGATGGAATGGACAGTTAAATTTCCAGGTGAAATTTTTTTTTTCTCTCTCTCTCTACAGATTCAGATACCTCCTCAGACAGAAGAAACCCACTGGCTCCACTTTTCTCCAGTGGAAAGACATTTCTATCACCGTCAGCATGAGGTGTGCTGCCAGGATGCCGTAGTCAAACTCAGGAAGATTTCTGACTGGGCTCTGAAGCTCAGCAGCCTGGACCGAAGGACTGTCACCTCCATCCTGTACCCACTGCTGAGGCTCCGGCAGGCCTGCTGCCACCCACAGGCCGTTCGCGGAGAGTTCCTGCCACTCCAAAAAAGGTTTGATTATCAGTTTCCTTCCACTCCAACTAAGAATCTATAGATATAAAAGCCAGAGCGACCGTTCAACTGGTAGCTATGAGGCGCACTGACCACCAGGGGCAGAAACTCAACGCACAGGCATGGAAACATGGAGCAGACTGATGAATCTCAGAGGGAAGAGGGGAGGGGAGAGAGATTAACCAAAGATCTTATATACATACTAGAGGCCTGGTGCACGTATTCATGCACCAGTGGGGTCCCTCCACCTGACTTGCGGGGATAGGGCCAAAACTGGCTCTCCGACATCCCCCAAGGGGTTCTGGACTGCAAGAGGGCGCAGGCCGAGGGATCCCACTGGTGCACGAATCCATGCACTGCACCTCTAGTCTGTATAGTATAGTGGACTGGTCGTTCGATCATTAAGTTGTTTAGGCATATATATATATATATATGTATATATATGTATGTGTATATATATATACACATATATATATATATAAACAACTTAATGATCGAACGACCAGTCCACTGGTCGCTATGACATGCATTGACCACCAGTGGGCAAACGCTCAATGCCGGAGCTGCCCCCTCGTGGTCAGTGCACTCCCACAGTGGGAGCGCCGCTCAGCTGACCAACGGGCACCAGACACAGGGCTCATGGCGGGCAAGCGCCACTGCAGCGGCGCAAACCTCTCCCAATTGAGACTGATTGGGCGTGAGCCTGTGGCAGGCACAGTGGGGCCGGGATGAGCAGGAGCAGCAGGCGGCATTAGACTGCCGGTTTTGGCTGATCCCTGCAGGCCATGCCAAGGGACCTCTAGTATAGTAATAATACACAATATTTAAGCAATTAGCTTTCTAACTCACAGCTTCATGTCCTTGTCACTGAGTTGTCAATTATTTTAGCAGGGTGGTCATTTTCTTTAGTATGAAACATTTGTGGAAGAGAACCACATCTTCAAATTATTTTTATGATTTTTAACATCTCTTTTCAAATTAGGACTCTTGTGGAGAGTTTTGTTGTTTCTTTGCTTCACTCCAGATATAAAAGGCATTTGTTTTTATATTTTTTTAGTTTATAGGGTTGGTACTATCTCTAGTTTCAGGCATCTTCTGTGGGTCTTCGAATGTATCCCCATGGATAAGTGGGGACAACTGTAATTAAGTTAAAAGTGATAGCGATAAAAGTGGAGGTGAAGAGAAAGATGCTGAAGATCCCACAAAGACTCTGTAAGCATCTGATGATCTTATGCGATATAATACTCTCGCCTAGGATTTTCTTTCAAGTTCTAAGCAGTCTAACTCTTCTTGTAGCACCATGACAATGGAAGAGCTTCTGACATCACTGCAGAAGAAATGTGGAACTGAATGTGAAGAAGCACATCGGCAATTAGTTTGTGCTCTCAATGGCTTAGCAGGCATCCACATCATTAAAGGTAGAAGGTGATTGCTTTGTTATCTCTCACTCTTCTTCATGATAACTTTTCTGTCTGTCAGAACTCAAATGTTATCTTTTTGCAACTTGAATGAATCAATGAGTGGTCTTTTCAATAACTACTTCAATCTATTATTGCATTTCTAATAAAACAAGAGATTATATAGTTTTGTAGCCTTTATAATAAATTGTAGTGACGCTTAGGGGCTTTCTAGTAGTAAGGAGGAAAGTACTGATATAAACATAGCCTTTTTAAAGTTAATTTTAAAACCTCCTCTAATAACTTTGGTTTAGAAAATTTTATTTCATTCTCCCCAAAACTAAATAAAATATAGTCCTTAAAGTCATTTAAGTATTTCATAATGGTGAAATAATATATTGTTTTAAGCACTTAGAAAATTTAAGAAAATTTTTATTTCTAAATTCTTCACAAAATCTGTGAAGTTAACTCATTATTATAGTTTTAGAGCTGGAAAGATATTTAGAGTTGGAAAGGCATTTCATGATAAATTTCAGTTCCTTCAACCTTCCCATCCCACAAAGATTACCAATCCATTAGTCTACTTGGGTACACAGTCATGGAGAAAATTTATCATTATTCTCTTTTACCTTATAAAACTAAAGAAATCAGTTGCCCAGAAAAACTTGAGCCTCTCTAAATGGAGTGGCCACTCCATAATGACAGGCCACTCCATTTAGAGAGGCTGAAGTTTTTCTGGGCAACTGATTTCTTTAAAGTTTTATAAGGTAAAAGAGAATAATGATAAATTTTCTCCAGCATAACAGAACCAGAACAGAAAGTGTCTCTTATAATCTCTGTTTCCTTGCCAACACAGTATAGCTAATATCATGTGCCTTGAAGTATTGTTCTTAATGTGCAGTGTGAAAGCACATTGAAAACTTTATACAAACATAGGTAAGGAATGATGTTACTGATTATGGTAATATGAAGTGACCTTAAATTTTTTACCACTTTTCAACCTGCTCACAGTGCAAATTCTATTAATAACTAGTAATAGGAGAAAAGGGCATATTATTACATACACTTGATAAACTAAGTATAACACATGTGCCTTTGTGAGCAAATCTTCCCTTTGGACATTCCTCAGGAAATATGCAATTTAGCTAGCAAGTTTGGATTTGCTCTAGTAATTCTTAATAATCACCCTCATCATCATTGCCATCTCAGTTGCTAAGTGTGCCTGTGATTATGTAGCACTCCAGGCTTCAGTCTAAAATCTAAAATGGTCTGTGCTTTATAATCCAAAGTGAATATCTAAGTAAGGAAACTTTTTAATAGAAATTTTTTTCTAATTAAACTTCTGATTATCAGGAAAAGTTGGAAAATTATTTTTCATATTTAACGCCAGTTTCTTACAATCCCAAATTAATGGAATGGAATAATTATGACTATCACAGATGAAAAATATGTGTGCTTAGTCTTTAAAATACATGATAATATGCTATTTAAATATTTTGGTCATCCTGGCCAGTATGGCTCAGTTGGTTGGAGCATCATCCCATACACCAAAAGGTAGTGGGTTCTATTCCCTGTCAGGTTGCATGACCAACTTGCAAGTTCAGTCTCTGGTCAGAGTGTATGCAGGAGACAGCGATCAATGTTTCTCTCTCACATCAATATTTATCTCTATCTCTGTTTCTATATCTCTCTCCCTTCTTCCTCTAAAATCAGTAAAAATAAGTTAAATAAAATATTTGGGTCATTAAATTCAGCATCATATCTGAGGAATGGTCATATTTCTACAACCATTTTATATTATACATAACACTTTCATGTATATATTTTGTTTTTTCTTCATAATTAGCCAAGATTCTTCATCCCTATTTTATATGAAAAAACTGGAATTCAGAAGGCTTAGTTTTTCTCTCAAGATTGTACCAGAGAATTTGCCCTATATCTTTGAATTTCAAATCGAATATTTAATGTTTTTATTATATTACTTCTATTTCTTTATCAAATAGATGTTTATAAACCTCAGTATTATGCTATCTATAGTAGGTTGAAACTCACCATCAAAATTTCTAAAATGGAGTAGTATATTACTTGTAGGTTGTCACAGTAATAAAAATAACATTCAGATTTCTCTAAATTCTAAAACTGCATTTTTTATTTTATTCTACACTAGAGGCCCGGTGCACGAAATTCGTGCAAAGCGGGAGGCGAGGGGTGTGTCCCTCAGCTCAGCCTGCACCCTCTCCAATCTGGGACCCCTCAAAGGATGTCCGACTGCCCCTTTAGTCCCGATCCCGGTAGGATCAGGCCTAAATGGCAGTCGGACATCCCTCTCACAATCCAGGACTGCTGGCTCCCAACTGCTCGCCTGCCTGCCTTCTTGATTGCCCCTAACCGCTTCTGCCTGCAAGCCTGATCACCACCTAACCACTCCCCTGCCAGCCTGATTGATGCCTAAATGCTCCCCTGCCAGCCTGATTGCACCTAACTGCCCTCCCCTGCTGGCCTGGTCACCCTAGCTGCCCTCCCCTGCAGGCCTGGTCACTCCTAACTGCTCTCCCCTGCAGGCCTGGTCCCCCCTAACTGCTCTCCCCTGCAGGCCTGGTCACCCTAGCTGCCTTCCCTTACAGGCCTGGTCACCCCTAACTGCTCTCCCCTGCAGGCCTGGTCACGCCCAACTTCCCTCCTCTGCTGGCCTGGTCCCTCCCAACTGCCATCCCCTACTGGTCATATTGTGGCAACCATCTTCTGTCCACATGGGGGGAGCCATCTTGTGTGTTGGAGTGATGGTCAATTTTGCATATTACTCTTTTATTAGATAGGATTGTTATTACAGAACTTGAGATAGTGAATTTCTTTACTTATCCTATTTTTTAGTCTCCTTTTCAGATTTATTGTCTTCCTTTCCTTACTGTGAGGTTTGGACATTGGGAAAAGGTATTTTCATCTGGTTATTTCCAAAAACTAACACTCTGGCAGGATCAGAATATAGTTGATTCCTGTGTGGCAAATACCATGCTATGGCATAAGAAGGAGTACATCACTGCTCTCTTCAGATAGTTTCCTCTGCATTCCCACTGTAGTTCCTAGTCTTCCATGGATTGAAAGTATTGCTGATTGTTAAGAGAAATTCCTATCAAAAAGTCCATTAGTAAAGGATATGTCCAGTCTTAATTGTAATTATAAACTTACTGGGATGGATTTACTGCTTTTACTTCCATTGCTTAACTTCACAGTACTATGTTAAACAATACACATTATTTAAAGTAATATTATATATTCAACTTAATTTAAAGTCTTCCAATATAGAGACCAGACAATGGAGACATAAAATTTATTTCAAACTCCACAGGGATTATGATATGCAATGCATATTCTAAGTCCTCGCTGATTACGGTATTAAAAACATGGTATTCTAATTTTGTACCATGTGTTTTCTACACATATTTTTTGGAGAAAATTAGGTTGCCAATATCAACTGCAGTAAACTTTATTTACTTGGAAATGTTACTGCCATCAAGTGGCAAGGAGTGGGTATTTCCAAACTTGACTTAAAATTGTATAACTTATTGAATATGCATATTTTTGTGTCTTCCCGAGAAAGCATCTTTTTTTAATAAGCATAAAAAATAGATATTTTAGCCCTGGCTGGTTATGCTCAAGCGTTAGAGTGGACCAAAAGGGTCTCAGGTTTGATTCTCAGTCATGGGTAAATATGTAGGTTGCAAGTTCGATCCCCAGCCCTGGGCAGGGTGCATGTGGGAGGCAAGCAATCACTGTGTCTCTCACATCAATGTTTCTCTCTCTCTCCTCCTCCTCCTCCCTCCCTTTCACTCTCTGAAAAATCAATGGGGAAAAAAATATCCTCTAGTGTGGATTTTAAAAAACAAATAAAAAATAGATATAGTGAATAGTTCAAATTCAACTGCTTACATTATAAGTTAGTCATTACACTTCCTTTAAAAGCTATAGTAATTATGAAAGAATTGACTAGTGAATAATTCTCTACAAATGATAGTGTAAATGCTAATAGAATCTATATATCTTTTGCAAAGCTTCACAAGAGTCTTCAAAACTAAAAAAAAGGTCTCCTTGTGTTACTGTAATGAGTATTGCTCCTACATTACAACGTGATTTCATTATTGTGAAAATAATCTTTGTTACCAAAGTGAATAAAAATTGGCTGACTGTAAAGTAGTATGAAAATGTATCTTTAGAAAATTCACGTAACTGGTAGAACTCCATATAAAGCAATGGTATAATGTTTTGCACAACAGTGTGACTAGTTAATGCCACTGAACTGCACACTTAAAAGTGGTTGAAATGGTAAATTTTATGTTATGTGTAGTCCACAATAAAAATATATATTTATAGTTATATATAATTAGCATTAACAAAAAATAAAAAGAAACAACAACAAAATGTACAAATTTGAGAGAGAGAAGAAAAGAGAGAGAGAAAGAGTAAACTCAGGCTCTGAACAAAATCCTAAATTTATGATGTTAATAAAACTTAATTGAAGTTTAAAAAAGCAAGTGTATGTGATGATCATGAAGGAAAAGCTTTTTTTCCCCACAGTAACCTAAAACTATAACATCTCTATGCCATTTTTTGTATTTCATGATTTTGCCACTTTTAGATTTTTATTTTAATTATATTTATAAATTACCAGTTTTAAGTTTTTTCCTAGGCAGCAAATGAGATAGGTTTCATTATTAATGCCATTAAAAAGGTTTCATCTCTCCTTTCAAAAGTATCATCAAACTTTTTCTGAAAGAACCAGAAAATGAATAGTTTAGGCTTTGTAAGCCATAGATCTGTTGCAATTGCTCAACTCTCGTGTTTATAGTGCAAAAGCAGTTGTGAACAAATGAGCATGACTGAGATTCAATAAAACTTTATGCATGGACCCTGAAATTTAAGTTCACATAGTTTTTTTAAAATATGTTTTTAATTGATTTTTAGAGAGAGGGGAGCAGGGAGGGATAGAGAGATAAAAACAGATGAGATATAACTATTTGAAAATGTAAAACCATTCTTAGCTCTTGGTTCCTATAAAAATACAGGTCAGGTATGACCCATGGGCCATAGTTTGCCAACCTGTACTTTTAATACTTTTAAAATTATTTTATTTGAATGAGCTGCTAATGAACAATATAAAACAGTATAGATCTCAGAGTGATGGTGATTTGTGTAGACAGAAATGGAAAGAAGAATCTCTTAAGTTTTTGAAATGTAGTTTTTAATTGCAAATTATTTTGGCCACCAAGAAGAACAATACTTATCAAGAAGAGTATATTATTTTTCTGAGAAATATGTGTTGATTGGTCATCGCATTTTGAATATTTGTTTCTAAATACCTATAATCACCCCAAAGTTGTCCTAATTTCAAACATCATAATGACTACTAAATGGTACTCTCTAACTTCAGTGAGAGGAAAATCATTTGTCTAAATTAGTAGTTAATCCAGTTTGTTTTTCAGTATAGTTTTAAAACATTATAAGTACATTTGACTGGTTTTCTATTCTGTGAAATTAATGCACAAAAAATGACTGTATTACTTATGAAGCCATGTTGCAAAGACCCATCATCAGCTTTTTTACTGGGGCAATCATGGCTAACACCCACTCAAATTCCTTTTTAAAAAAAATAGTGAGTTTTAATGGCTAAGTTATGTTTTTACATACATTTTTAAATATAGATATCATATTGGGAGCTAAATATGACTTTCTTACGCTTTCATACGTTTTAATGCTTCAGGTGAGTATGAATTGGCAGCAGAACTGTACAGAGAGGTGTTGCGTTCATCTGAGGAACACAAAGGAAAACTCAAAACTGATTCACTCCAAGTAAGTAAAACTAAATAGTTTTTCAAATCAATATTTATCTGGTTTTTACAAAATACTTTTTCTAAATATTTAAGATGATGAAGGGTAACAAGTGGACTTTGTCATAATCTTTGGGGATTAAGTTTGGGATTCAGTTATTTCAGTAAATACCCAAGATGATTTGCGTATACAGTTCTCCCTCAGTGTCCTCAGGGAATTAGTTCCAGGATACACACACACACACACACGCACACACACACACACACACACCAATTATACCAAAACCTGCAGATGCTCGAGTCCCTTTTATGTAATGGCATAGTTTTGCATATCACCTGTATTTACATGTAGGCTACAGTGTGATGTGCCTCCACATCACTTCATTTGTGTGGGTTCAGTGTAGTACTCCGTGTGGTGTGTGGCAAATTCAAGTTTTAGCATTTTAGCATTTTAGAATTTTCTGGGATTGTTTTTTCTGAATATTTTTTATCCATGTTTGGTTGCATGTGCAAATTTGAAACCTGCAGATATGAAAGGCTGACTGTACATGCAAGTTTGAGAATCACTACCGTTCCATATATTCAGGATGATATTGGCACAAGACTTACTAGCTAAATCTAACCTACATTAGAAAAACAGCTTGAATTATTTGTACCTCAAAGAATGAGGTCAGTTTTATCACTTTTGCATGTGAACATCAACGTATTTCTTTATGTGGTTTTCATCAAAAAGTAAAGAAAATGAGTTAAACTCAGAAATGGAACTAAGTAATAATAAAATCTATCCAATGATCTAATTTAAATTTTGGAGGTCTTTTAGGGAGATTTAGATATTTTAATTATAACATTTAAGTATAAATCTCTTCCCATTCTTGGTTCTGTCCAGTGGATTTATATAGGCAAGGCTCTCTAGCAAAATGGTGAATAAGAACCACTTTTATTAACCTTGGTAAGTTTAGGCTTGAGTCCCTGCTGAGATCCTTTATCATTCACAATCGATACTCTGGGACCTACATTTTCACATGTGCTTGAGCCAGTAGTAGGAGGTGTGTTTGGGGGCAAGAGAAGAAGAGGGAAAATTAAATACAAGTCTGCTTATATTCTGCATGGATAAGGAGTGCCTAAGGCAGGCCCTGGACCTTGAGCAAATGTGTTTGCCTCTTGGGAGAAGGAGGAAATGCAAAGGTATCATTCTCCTGAATAAAGGAAACAAAAGTACAAGAGTGGACAAGACAGATAAGTCCAGATGCCTAAGTTAAAGAGTAAGCAACCAGCCTGGTTCTTCCTTTTGGGCATAACAACCCACCTAGTGGTGAAGCATGGCCCACTGAATATTCTGCTCTGTTGAGCACTCTGTTCCCTTGGGATAAAAGGTGTAAGGGATGGAGAGAGGCAAGTATTTCTCCCAACCCATTCCACCACCTCGTGCAGAACGCACCGGAAGTCCTCTTCCACAAGCACACATAGACCAGGGGAGCCAAGTTTCCACCGCTTTGTTTCTCTGGTGTTGACACATTTGTTGTTATTAAATCTGATAGTGTTTCTGACTGTATTATCTCTGAAGCCATGTTGAAAAGACCTAAATCAGTTGAGGTTACTCTTCAAAGGTCAGTTCTACAAATATCTGTACCATGGCTTAGAATTATGAGAATCTGCAGTCAAACAGAGTAACATTTGTAGTCTCAAATCGCTGGCACCAAATCAAGCCTTACCAAAAAAAAAAAAACACTCTCCTGATCCTTTAACCCTTACCTGTCTTTCCAAATTAAGAAATAGAAATTACTTTCACTTTATTTTTTCTCATAGCCCTTGACTCCTGGGGTCTCTAGCCAGTTGCAGACTCAATGTCACAGTGAGAAGTCTGGCTTATATTAAATACAGTAGAGTTTTCCTATACCATCTTCACCTCCAGCTCTCCTCCTATTCAGCCCTTAAGTTCAACAGGTCCAGGTCATAGGCCTGTTTTCTTATGTATTTCATTATCCCTATTTGTATCATAATGTAATTACTAGGCTCATCCAGACTCATTTCCCAGAAAAAGAATCAAGTCTATGCAGTCTGTCTTTAATTTATTTGGCATACTCATTGTTCCCCTTATAGGCAAATGCATATATAATAGGAAAAAATACACCTATATTATATTTCTGCTAAATACATAGACATATTTCATAAGACTAGATTTTTAATTGAAGAAAATTTTTGACATTGTAAATTAAGACCTTTGCCATAAAACTGACTTCAGTTTTCTCTGACAAAGTCGGTACTCAAATCAGTGATATGTTTATGTGGTGTTAGTGCTCTGCATGTCATATGAACAGTAGGTTCTCCCCCTAGAGTTTTCTGCATTGGCTGTCATAATTACTGCCTTTTGTGTGTTTGTAGAGACTTCATGCAACTCATAATTTGATGGAATTGTTGGCAGACAAGCACCCAGGGATACCTCCTACCTTGCGAGATAGCAGACTTGAGGAAGAGGTAATTATCATTTTTCATTCTTTCTGTTAAAGAATATTTTTTTCAGACTTTATGCTCCACCTAATTCATATTTCTTAGGGCATACAGCATTTAAATAAAGGTAATTGTGTTTTCCTGCTGCTTTTACATTTCTAACTTTGCTATGATGATTTTGGATGGCAGAGAAAGACAATACTCCATAGTATTTTAGTTCTCTGCTGATCTGCTTGCAGCTATAGGGCAACCACTTGTCGTAGACATGGTTGTTGATAGTCAAAGCACAAAATGTAAATAAGCAACAAATTTAAAAAGACCTTGTTGATCTCATGACAGATCTGCAAAAAACGTAGTTAGTAATAATAGTAAGTTGTATACTTTCGCTACCCTTCCATTTATTATTTATGACATGTTGAAAAGACCTAAATCAGTTGAGGTTACTCTTCAAAGGTCAGTTCCACATTTCAGTGGTATTTCTTATAGAAGTTCCCTCTGCAGTAAGTATTGACTCTCTGGAAAGAGTGATATAAGTTAATTCACTATGAATTGTTAATAAGTTTATTATGCTAATTTGCCCATGGATTTTTGCCTTCTAAAAGGTCAAAGAAAGATGGCAAAGCTTAAATCTAAAGAGTAGTAGATGTGTTTGAAATGAATTGAACCTATCAGCAGAGCCTGTATTTGAATCAATGAGATACAAAATGAAATTGTATAAGTATGTACAACCCTTTCTTAATGTTAGATGGCAGTCTACATGTTAGAAATTTTCCAGTGAAATTTCATTCCCATTGCAGGCATCTAATCTTTGCATATATAACCAGTTACTCTGTTTAACTGCCTTTAGCTACAGGCAACTCTGGGAGATAGTCCAGTCTATTAGCTTTAATGACCAACTAATTATAGCCAATGAATTTTAATAGAAATTAATTGGAAGTTTGTGAGAGGAAATGGAAAAATGCACCATGAGAAGGAGGGTTAATTTCCATGTATTATCACTTTTGCCTAACTCGCATAGCATGTGAAAGCAGAGTATTTCAAAACTGGACACGATCTAAGAAATAAGTCATCTACTTTAACCTCCTCCTTTTCTAAATGAAGTAATGGGAGCCTAGAGCAGCAATGCCTTGTCCAGAGAGGTGTATCTATTCAGTCAAACCTCACAAAATTGACTTCTTTTTTTTTTTTAAGTCAAAAGTGGTCTAGTTTTATCTGGTTTATAAGAATCAATTTTTTCAGTATTTCTATTGCTTGCAAATTATGTGATTCTCTTTAAGTTGAAAGGGAAAGAGTTTTTAGACCCTTGTTGCATTTATCTGCGAGGACTGCCATAACAAAATACCACAGACTGTGAGGGTTAAACAACAGAAATTTATTTCTCACAGTTCTGGAGTCTGGTAGCCTAAGATCTGTCAGCAGCATTGGTTTCTCCGGAAGACTCCCCTTGGCTGGTACATGGATGGCCTCTCGCTGTGTCCCTACCTGGCCTTTCCTTTGTTTGCTTCCCTGTTTTCTCTTTTCTTTTAAAGAGACCGGTCATATTGGGCTAGGGCTTCCTCCTTATGGTCTTATTTAACCACATTTACACATTTAATCACCGCCTTTAAAGGCCCCATCTCCAAATGTGGTCACATTGGGGGTTAGGGCTTCACCATATGTACTTTGGGGGAGCACAAGTCAATCTATAATACCCGTGTTAGTGCATATTCTCAAGTATTATTTCTCAACTGAAGGAATTCCAAGAAATTAAAATCAATCAGATAAGAGATTCTGAAAGGTATCCTTGTTTTGCCTCATAATTTTAAATATTACTTTTTTTCTCCCCTTTTTTTTAATTAAAAAGTTGGTAAAATTTTGGGAGCAAACTCTTGGGATTTCTTGAATTTTGTGACTTAACAGGTAAAGGTGTTCTCTTGAATATATATTTCAGGAATTTCTGTCATAGCTTTTATGTTCTCTACTAGAGGCCCAGTGCACAAAATTTGTGCACGGGGGCATGTGTCCCTCAGCCCAGCCTGCACCCTCTCCAATCTGGGACCCTTCGAGGGATGTCCGACTACCCGTTTAGGATTGGGCCTAAACGGGCAGTCAGACATTCCTCTCACAATCCAGGACTGCTGGCTCCCAACTGCTCACCTGCCTATCTTCCTGATTGCCCCTAACTGCTTCTGCCTGCCAGCCTGATCACCCCCAAACTATTCCCCTGTCAGCCTGATTGATGCCTAACTGCTCCCGTGCCAGCCTGTTTGCCCCTAACTGCCCTCCCCTGCAGGCCTGGTCCTTCCCAACTGCCCTCCCCTGCTGGCGATCTTATGGTGGCCATCTTGTGTCCACATGGGGGCAGGATCTTTGACCACATGGGGGCAGCCATCTTGTGTGTTGGAGTGATGGTCAATTTCATATTACCCTTTTATTAGATAGGATAGTGTACTTGTAGAGTTTTATGCTTAAATTGAGTTAAGTACCTTTAAATATCTATATATATAAAAGCCTAAGGGACCATTATGACCGAATGACCAGGACAACCAGACAACCAGCTGGTAGCTATGACTTGCACTGACCCAGATCTTGCTGCAGGGGCCCTGACAGCCCCAAATCTGGTTCACTTGCACCCCAGACCCAGACAGGAGGGAGAAGGGAGCCCGATTCCTCGCAGAATTGGCCATTGGTTAGCTTGCTGCTGGGGCCAACCTCCTGTGGTCCCTCCCCGCAGCCAGCCAACCCCCACTCATCAGCCCCGATGGAGGGAGGGGCAGTTGGCCAACCTCCGTGGTCCCTCCCCCCCGGCCATCCAACCTCCTGCGGTCCCTCCCCCTGGCAGGCCAGACCCCTCATTTGACCCCAGTCGTCGGCCAGTCCGAGGGACCCCACCCATGCTCGAATTCATGCACCAGGCCTCTAATATAAGATAACCACGTTGTTCTTGAAACACCATATTCAGTTATTTTCTAGACCTGGAGTGAAAGTTTATACTGTTTGCTGTTTTAACACAGGCCAGACAGCTGAGGGAGCATTATATGAGCAAGTGTAACACTGAGGTTGCTGAAGCACAGCAAGCTTTGCTGCCTGTGCAGCAGACCATACGTGAGCTCCAAAGAAAGGTATGTCTCCAGAATGACTTTCTTAGGTGTGTCTTGACATAGCATTTTGGCTTTTGTTTTGGTGTGGGGGGACACTTGAACTTATATAGTCATGTTGGAATTCTAAGTCCCTAATATGGTGCCTGTGCACAATAAAAGTTTATTTGATGTTAGCAATGTTTATTAATTGAATGAATAGATGCATAGATGAATCACCTATTTTAAAGTTATTCTTTTTTATTTCTTTTAAGCTATAGTGGATTTCTTTTACCTTGGGTATATTTAACAAGTTATTTTTTAAAGAAGATAAAGACTTTCATAATCTTCTTTTACTCTTAGATGTGTATGTTGCCAAAATTTTTTCTTTTAAGATGTCAGAACTTTAGAACCACAGGTATTTTCCTTATTAATGCAAGCCATTTGTCATTTCTAAAATTTCCCTCTTATGAAATCGGTAGCTATGTCTAAAGAGGAGGCTACGCAAAATACACTTTTTTTTAATATTTACCAGTTATTCCACATTTTATTCTTCCTAATTTCATTAATTATTTAATATTCAGGCATATAATTTTGTTAGTTGTCATAGACTATTGAGTAGAATCTAGTTCAATTGGTTGAGTATTAGCATAATGTCTTTATATTAAGAAAGAAACCTGTTACCTTTTCAAATATATGGAGGAAGTACTGAATTTTCATTTTTGTAAAGTGTTTTTTAGCACAACTTTATTATACAAGTCTGCACAAGAAGTTCTCATTCATCTAGAGTAATCAGGAAACAGGTGTTCTCTTTAATTATATTATGGAAAAGTTGTACTCACCCATTGTGTATAAAAAATATATACTTGACTCACCACTATTATAATTCCCTTTAGAGTAGCATTTATTGCTACCTTTGAATTTTTCATAGCACCTTTCCAAGGGATAGAAATATAGTGAGTACTACAGCAATATTAATTGATCAGCTGTTGTCTTTTTTTACAGATTTATTCTAATTCTCCTTGGTGGCTGAATGTGATCCATAGAGCAGTGGAATTCTCTATTGATGAGGAGCTTGTCCAACGAGTGCGAAATGAAATAACCAGCAACTACAAGCAACAAACTAGCAAGCTTTCTATGTCAGAGAAGTAAGAAAATATTAAAAAATAGAATAACTGTATGAGTAGCCGCTCAAAAATTCATATCATTTGTTATTAAGAGATCCAGTTAAATATAGGAACAGCTGGATTTTATATTGTTGAGTACACTTCAAACCAAAATATTAGGTGTAAGTCTAAAAGAGAAACCCTTTTTTCTATGTAATAGTCACTTAAAAATACTCTTTTTACTACTTTTTTTTAAATCTGCTTAAAGTATTTTATTTTTATCTTTGTTGGACAAAGTTTTGAAATAGACTTTGTTTTAGAGAATTTTGTCTTTAGTAAGACATTCATACTTCCCTATGTAATTCATTCCCTACATTCTAAGCATCCTAGTGCCACAGTGGCAGGTTTTATATTATAGAGTTACCTGTTCTTTCTTCCCCATCTTTCTTCTCATCAACACTATTTTTCTGGGTCTTTATAGGTAAATTGGATTATTGCTTTAGATACAGAAATGGTGAATAATTGTTCCTTAAGAACAAATTTACTCTTTATCAAAAGTACCCTTAGTGGTCTGACTCAAATGAATATCTGTCTGATGTGGGAAATTTAGGTGTTGTGGCAGGACTGTTTATTCTATGTGTGTAGAACAGAGAGAGAATCTTATTGCTTCTCAGATCACATCCCAGCAGAAAATTAGCCTTAGATTAATGTTGGTTTTCAGTGAAAAGTTCATCATAAGAATATAGGGTTTTTTTAAGGATATGATGTAATTCCTACCTTCTGAAGTTTAGTTTAATGAGAAGATAATACTCATAAATAATTTGAGAAATATGACTGTATAAAAACTGAACATAACAAAGTACTAGAATGAGTGGTATTTTTAATAAACTCCATTGACAGAAAGTAATCGATTAGTATTTTGAAATGTTGGAAAAGCTTCAGGAATAAGAGTGAGCTATTATGAATAATTTGAAGGGAAGGGCATATGGCATTTTAGGAAGGAGAAGAACATACTCTTAATTTAAAAAGCAAACAAATTGTGTTTGTATTTCCCATTTTCTAATTTCTTATTATTTTAGGCTTTCTTTTTCCTTTCATAAATCCATATACACACATCCATACTTTTCTTAGTTTGTTTCATCCATAGTTTATCAGAATAGTTAAAGAGTATTGTTTGGATTTAACTTCTAACTGCTACATAATAACTTTGAAACTTAAGTTAAATAAATTTGTTAAGCTTTCTCAATAACGTGAGCATAGTACCTATCGAGATTACATAGGAGTCATGCTTGGCAAAATGCCTAATACAGGGGTCCTCAAACTTTTTAAACAGGGGGCCAGTTCACTGTCCCTCAGACCGTTGGATGGCCAGACTATAGTTTAAAAAAAAACTATGAACAAATTCCTATGCACACTGCACATATCTTATTTTGAAGTAAAAAAATAAAATGGCAAAAACACCCGCATGTGGCCCGCGGGCCGTAGTTTGAGGACGCCTGGCCTAATATATCATAAATTCTGAAAATACACACACACATGCATATATAAAGTCTTATAACAAGTAATATATCTTTTGGCTAATTTTCTTTCTCCCCAATGTTCTGTGTTTATCTTTTATCCTGCTGTCACCTCTCCACGTAGAGCTAGAATGTATGTACTCATTCAGCAATAAAAAGAAAGAATGGCAATCATGATCTTTCAAAGTCATCTAAGACAGACATAGAAGATTTTGAGTACTGTTTTTTAGTTCCTGAGATCAGGAACTATCAGACTTTTTGAAGTAGATAATCCAATGTTATTATTCTGTGCCTAATAGATACCAATAGAATACGCTCCTAAGGTAAACTCTCTAAAGTGTGACTAGGTAAAATGTTGCAATTTCTCTGTTTTGCAACCATTTTCTGAATTTGAAGAAATTGACCTATTTATTTCTTTGTATTGTGTTTGGTGCTGGTGATGGAAAATTAGGTTCCGTGATTGCAGAGGTCTTCAGTTCTTACTAACAACACAAATGGAAGAACTAAATAAATTCCAGAAGCTAGTCAGAGAGGCTGTTAAAAACTTGGAGGGACCTCCATCTCGAAATGTTATTGAGTCTGCAACAATCTGCCACCTCCGACCAATTAGACTTCCTCTCAACTGGTAGGTACAAGGAGAAAGCATTGGATCATTCCTTTAGGCCAAATTTCTTCTTCTTTTGTTTGTTTGCTTGCTTTAATCCTTACCTCAAAATTAATTGATTTTTAGAGAGAGTAGAAGGGAGGGGGGAGAGAGAGAGAAACATCAAAGTGCGAGAGACACGTTGATTGGTGGCCTCCTGCACATACCCTGACCAGGGCCGGGGATTGAGCCTATATGTGCCTTGACCTGAATCAAATGGGATCCTTTGGTCCTCGGGCCAGTGCTCTATCCACTGATCCACTGATCCAAACCAGCTAGGGTGGGCTAGATTTCTTCTAAGAGAAGAAATAATGGTTTATATAATAGAAGTTTTTTTCATTTGAATTCAGACAGAAGTAGAGATATGCATATCATTAATCTAAATTGAAAAAAAAAAAAAAAGAACTCTAAAGGATCACATACTAAAAATCTTTTTTTCCCCCTAAAACGGCATATTTGTTGAAAAGAAAAAGTGAAGTACAAAATACTTAGCCTTTCATAGAATTACCTGATTGCTGGTTGTGTTTGTGAATATTTTACTGACAGTTTCTTCTTTTCCAGCTGTGTCTTTTGTAAGGCTGATGAATTGTTCACAGAGTATGAATCAAAGCTATTTTCTCACACGTAAGTTCTCTGATTATTTCCCATCAGGAAAATGAGACTTGATGTTTTAAATTAGAAGACTATATTTTCTTTATAGTAATCTTTCTTATATATTTTTTCTCCTATTAAAGCAATTCAATAAACTTTGGAATTTGATTATTTAGCATACTCTGTTTCACCTATGCAGAAGTTTACCCCCAAATGCTCATGTCATATAGTAATGTCTAATTGAGAGATAGTTTAGGGGAGTAACAGACTCTGGAGTCCAACAGATTTCAACTCAAATCCCTGCCCACTGTTGTGGGCAGATTACTTCTCTAAGTCTAAGTATCCTCATTTATGAAATGCATATAATAATAGCACTACTTCACTGAGTTGTGTGGGTTTTTTTTAATATTAACTGGAGACCCGGTGCACGAAATTCATGCACGGGGGGTGGGGGTGGGGGTGGTGTGTCCCTCAGCCCAGCCTGCACCCTCTCCAATATGGGACATCCTTCTCACAATCCAGGACTGCTGGCTCCCAACTGCTCGCCTGCCTGCCTTCCTGATTGCCCCTAACCGCTTCTGCCTGCCAGCCTGATCACCCCCTAACCACTCCCCTGACAGCCTGATTGCCCCTAACTGCCCTCCCTTGCAGGCCTGGTCACCCCTAACTGCCCTCTCCTGCAGGCCTGATCCCTGTCAACTGCCCTCCCTTGCAGGCCTGGTTCCTCCCAACTGCTCTCCCCTGCAGGCCCGGTCACCCCCAACTTCCCTTCTCTGCCAGCTTGGTCACCCCTAACTGCCCTCCCCTGCAGGCTTAATCGCCCGCAACTGCCCTCCCTTGCAGGCCTGGTCCCTCCCAACTGCCCTCCTCTGCTGGCCATCTTGTGTCCACATCGGGGCAGGATCTTTGACCACATCTTGTGTGTTGGAGTGATGGTCAATTTGCATATTATTATTTTCTTAGATAGGATAGAGGCCTGGTGCACGGGTGGGGGCCAGCTGGTT
Organism: Eptesicus fuscus; assembly: GCF_027574615.1. Classification (NCBI taxonomy): domain Eukaryota; kingdom Metazoa; phylum Chordata; class Mammalia; order Chiroptera; family Vespertilionidae; genus Eptesicus; species Eptesicus fuscus. The sequence continues at coordinate 67,377,694 of NC_072482.1, forward strand.
TGCCCTGAAGGATGTCCCGGATCAGGGTGAGGGTTCCCTTGGGGCATGGAGTGGCCTGGGCGAGGGGCCTGTGGTGGTTTGCAGGCTGGCCACACACCCCGGTGACCCAAGTGGAGGCCCTGGGATCTGGGATTTATTTATCTTCTATAATTGAAACTTTGTAGCCTTAAGCAGAGGCCAACGCAGGCTAGGGCTGGGGAAGCTAGGCTTCCTCCATCGCCGGGGGCAACTCAAGCCTCCTGCTCTCTCCAGCTCCGTGGCTGCCGCCATTTTTGTTGGGATTTATTTATCTTCTATAATTGAAACTTTGTAGCCTTGAGTGGAGGTCTGGGCCCATCAGGGTATGCGGAAAGCTTGGCTTCCTCCATTGCTGGAGAAACCCAAGCCTCCTGCTCGCTCCATGGCTGTAGCCATCTTGGTTGGGTTAATTTTCATACTCGCTCCTGATTGGCTGGTGGGCATGGCTTGTGGGTGTAGCAGAGTGATGGTTGATTTGCATATTACTCTTTTATTAGATAGGATAGGAAAATGCACATAATTGCTTAGCAGAGTGTTTGATGCATGGTTAGTGTCCTATATAATGTTAGCTCTCATTATTAATATACTTTCTCGAACACAGATTTGAAATCTTCATCCTGTGTAAAGAATTAAGTTACATAGTAAGTGCTATAGCCATAGTATTAGCAAAATTATTTCTCTTACAAAAATGGAAATTGACAAAAGTCTAAGTTCTGATTGCCTCAAAAGAGAGTGATTGACAGTGTACTTTTAGAATATCTTATGTTTTTTTTTTTGGGGGGGGGGGTTGTATGGTTGATGATAGTAGTTTGTTTTTTATATTGTTTTAATTCTCAGAGTAAGATTTCAGCCTGGAATTCATAGTCATTTATTATGCCAGATGATTCTCAAATAACATCAAATTTATGATGCCTCAAGCATTTTGAGTTACTGTGATTTTTTTTCCCCCAATTACTTGCAAGCATGATCTTGTAGACGTGACATTAAAAATTGTTGAAATTTTCATTACTGACCTTGTTTCCCATACTGGCTCTGCCAATGTGAATTTACAGTGCTTTTTACCCACTAAACAACTATTTTGTTCTCATATGACTTCAGAGTCAAAGGCCAGACTGCAATATTTGAGGAGATGATAGAAGATGAAGAAGGACTGGTGGATGATCGAGCACCTACCACCAACCGAGGTCTATGGGCAATAAGTGAGACAGAGCGATCTATGAAAGCTCTACTATCATTTGCAAAATCACATAGATTTGTTGAATTCATTGATGAAGGAAGTACTTCAATGGATCTCTTTGAAGCGTGGAAAAAGGAATATAAGGTCCGGTATTTTAAAACTTCTTCCAATATTAAAAGTTCTCCATTACATTAATTTTAATTACTACTTTTCTCTTTTTCTCTTTAGTTTTTAAAAATCTGCTTAGAGACTTAGGTGTTATATTTTTCCCTAAAATGTAATGATTGTAATTATGAAAAATAAAAATAATAATACTGAATAATTAAGGAACTTCTATTTATTAAGTTACTAAAAGAATATCGTTATTAAAATAAAAATATATGAAACATTTTATTTAGCTGTGAAAATGATTATTCTTCTGTTCTTAGCTTGATCTTATACAGCTATGCTGTGAAATTAGAGTAGGGATTTTTTTCATTTTTTATTTTGTTTTGCTCTGTGAGTAAAACCAACCATCAACAACCTTGAATGAAGATTGGAGAACATAGTAAATATTTCTCAATAGATGAGACTGGAAACCATTGCTATTTATAATGCACAAAGTGACCCTTCATATTAATACTTTAGTAATTTCCTCATGTTGTAACTCTGACCTTGAGATGAGATTCTAGAATTCATTAATTTTAAATTTGTCATTGTATTTGGATTTGTTAATCCATTATCCTACTTTGTAGGTGAGGTGGGTAAGGCCATGAAAGAAGTGTTTTATTTATAATTCCATTTAACATCTTTTTTTAATCTAAAGTTCTTGCCTTTTAAAGCAGGATAAAAGTGTCCAGAAAAAGAAGGCATGCTATCTGTCCATTATATCAGTTCATATATTTAATAAATTGGGAAAGTTATTTTTAGAGTATAGAAATCATTGGCTCATAATCATTTTTTTTCTTTCACATTAGTATTTTAATGTACAAGCACATTAACATAGTTAATTACAGCAAGCCATGGAAAAAGATAGTACTGTGTTATGTCTTTCATACAAGATAGTTACTTGTTAAGTCTTTCATACAAGTCCACTTAGCTCTACATTCTTCCTTTGGGTTCTGTTTGGCCACTTGCTCTATGTCAGAGGAATGCTTATCCTATAATTCTCTCAAAATTTTGTACCTTTTTTCTCTATAGCATTGCAGACTAAACCCTCTTACAGCAATGTAAATGAATGAGCTACTGCTACACACATCAATCAGGATCTACCTCAAAGTGTAATGTTAGTGAAGAAAGCATATCAAAAGTTTGATAATGGTTGATGTCACTTCTATAAATATCAGAAACATAAATATCCATGTTATTAACCCTTTGCACTCGCTTGCTTTTTTCTCGATTCCTTTATTCTAATGCTAACCATGTCGAGTCACACTCGACATCCGAGTGCAAAAGGTTAAGGATGTGGAAATTAGTATATGTCAATGAAAAGTATAGAATAATAAGTCCAACCCAGAATAATGGTTACCCCATGGGAGTGGGGTGGGATTTGAAAGAAAAATATGTGAGGAAAGAGTGAGATGGTTAAGAAGGAACACAAAGGCTTTCTCAGAATTTGGTATTGTTCTCTTTCGTAGTTGGATAATAGAATTCACTTGTGTATTTTCGTATTCTCGTTTTCATATATACATATTTTAAATGTGAAATATTTTATAGTAAAATATTTCTTTAAAAAATAAAGTAAAGATTCCACCAGCCTACTATTAAGCTATACAGATCTTTGGTTCTACCAAGGAATCTTTGGCTATTCTCCTAAGAATCTAGAGAAGCAATACTCTGCAGTGTCCTATGGAGATTTCCAGTCATACTTTCTCTTCCTAAAAAGAATTGCTTGTACCTTAGACACTTAATGAAAATTTCACTGTCATAAGACCTCATTGAAGACTTGACCAAGGCACATCTTGGTGGTTTTAACCAATTTTAATTATGTGCTTTATCAACGTCTTTGTCTTTTCTGTTTCTCCAGTTGCTTCATGAGTACTGGATGGCTCTGAGGAATCGTGTATCTGCTGTTGATGAACTGGCAATGGCTACAGAACGTCTAAGAATTCGTCATCCTAGGGAGCCAAAGCCCAATCCACCTGTTCTTCACATCATTGAACCACATGAGGTAATTTGCAAGTAAACCACAGAAAAGAGCACAGCAAATAGCACAAAAACCCAGGATTCATAGAGGAGAGAAAGTCAGGGCAATGATCTCTACAATAAGTATGTGTTTAATTTTTTCTCTTAGTTTGATCCATATGAAGTTATTTCATTATGTAGGTCAGAAATGGTCAAAGATGAGCAATTTCATATCTAATACTGGCTTAAAGTTCACCATTTTGGTTCATTTGTTTCTCTCCAGATTGCAGATTCACCTATTTTTTGAACACCTTCTATGTGACACAGCCTAAAGATACTCTTGGTCAGTTTTCACACATGTGTCCTATTTATTACATCAGCTTTTTCAGAACTAGAAAAGTCTTCCCTAAGAACAACCAATAACGTCTTTTGCAGTATTTTCCTTTGCTAATGATGAACACATATTGACAACTTATCTGCTAAGAAATCTCTTTTTGTATCTCATGATTAAAAAATTACTTCACCAACCTTTTCTATATTAAAAATATTATTTTCTTTATAATTTACTTGTATTCCTTGTGTGTGCTAAATCTTTTAAATCTTTTTCTTTCTATAAAGCTTAGAGACTGTAACTCAGAAAAATTGGTAATATTCATTATACACTATCTTAACTTTTTTTTCAGTGATATATCCATTTATTTTTCTTTTACAAATAAAAAAATTTCTATCTCATTCATGATTGAACACATATTTTGCTTTAAAATTAATAGTCACAATTGAAGAAACAATTGATTATCTAATCAAGTGGCCAAGCTATTGAATCATAAGGCCTCAAAAAATGTTGCATCCTACTGTTCTCATTGGATAATAAGACCTTCTATTTTGATTATTCCTGGTAAATAGCAAATTTGTTTTTTCAGTGGTTTCCATTTGCCAAACAGTCATGACAGATGGTTAGCATGGTAGCTACTGCTTTCAGGAGATTCTATCAGATGAATCTTCATTTCCAGTGCAAAGCTATTGGCAACCTTTTAGGAGAAGACCATCCATCAGGACTTCTCTGTCATGGCTAGCCAAGGAGTCCTGCTTGGGCTTGCAGGCTGCTGGATATGATATTCCTGAAATCACATGGATATTCTTTACATCATTTTTAAATATTTCTGTAAGCAATGTTCTGAACAGGTAGTCTCTTCAAGTTTTACTTCTTTTGTTGTGAAGTCTTTCATACAAATCCAAAAATTAGGTTTCTGTAAGTTTATTGTGGGTTCCAAGAAATTCTTTAAACTGTTTTATCTAATCAGATTCTGGCATTTGTGCAGGCATATTTTTTGGTACCTTTATTAATCACTTTTTCTGATGTATGTGTTTCCTTTCTGCTCTGGAAAAGTAGTTGTCCAACATTTGCTTGAATGTCTCTAGTGAGGCCTGATTTCTTATGTAAGCCAGAGCCTCACTTCGACAACAGTATGAGGCTCGGGGGACTGAGCTACCAGTCAAGTACGGGGGCGGACGGTTGGGGTCAGGTGGGTGCTGCAGTTGCTGGATGCAAAAGAGCTCACTTAACTTTTTAAGTAGAACTCTCAGCAGGTGTTTTTTGTGCTGTTGTTCTTTTAACAAATTCATCTTATTTTTATATTCCTGTTTTGTCTATTATATTCTACTGAGGAGGCCATAGATAGGATGGAGGCATTGAGATTTTTCTCCAGATTTCTTAAAATCACTCTGGCCAGAGTAACATATTATTTCATTTTTCTTTATCCATGGATGTACTACTGAAAAATGATACACAGATATCATTTGGGTTAATTTTTTTTTTTATATCTGTCTTCAAGTGTATAGGAAAGTTTCCTATTAAAAACTTTGACATTGCCCTAACCGGTTTGGCTCAGTGGATAGAATGTCGGCCTACGGACTGAAGGGTCCCAGGTTCGATTCCGGTCAAGGGCATGTACCTTGGTTGTGGGCACATCCCCAGTAGCGCGTGTGCAGGAGGCAGCTGATCGATGTTTCTCTCTCATCGATGTTTCTGGCTCTCTATCCCTCTCCCTTCCTCTCTGTAAAAATCAATAAAATATTTAAAAAAAAACACAAACTTTGACATTGAGTTTTAAGCAAAAAAATATATACATTTCTTTTTGAAATATATTATCTAGTGTCCATTTTGTACATTTGAGTTTTCACATGTAAATGAGTTTTCTTAAAAGAGGACATATTTATATTATTGAGGGAGGATTATGCATTTTTAATATAACTTTACCACCTTTCTGAGAGAAAATAAAGTTATTTTGTTTTGTTTTTCAGGTGGAGCAAAATCGGATAAAACTACTAAATGATAAAGCTGTTGCTGCATCACAGCTTCAGAAAAAACTTGGGCAGCTTCTTTACCTAACTAACTTGGAGAAGGTATTGTTTTTAAAATATGCTACTTTTTTCCATGCTATATTATCAATAAACCACTTTAGTGACTCCATTTAAACTATTAGTCCCATAATAATGGTACAGGGTTTTTTTTAAATCAATGTTTTATTTGTTGTTAGATATATGAGTCTGAATACTAGCTATGTTTATAATAGCTACATACATCACAAATGAAGATGATGATCTATAGAAAATATGTTACATAGATAATATAAAGGTATGCACTATGGAGTATGGGACAGTAGTTATGTCCAACAAAAATTACATTTATATAAATTATGGGTTATTGTCATGACATGATTATAATGGTGTTTTTTGTGAATAAATGAGATGAGAAATGCTCATGTTAGAAAGGTGAGAGGGAAAAAATAACTAAAATTATAAATAGAATATAATCCCAATTTTGTGATTATGTTTATTTGAAATAAAAGATAATAAACTTAACAATTTTTTTAAATAATTAACTTTTCTGGCACTCAACAAGTATTTATTGAGCATCTACTATGTACATACATTGTACTAGAAGTTTGAGATAGACAGACTTGGTCCCTGGCCTCAAGGGATTTTGAGTAATTTGATGTGGACATATCATAGGCACTAGATCAAGTAGTGATTAATAAGATGTTAGTGATTCAGCCGAACTTGACAGATTAAATGTAAATAAATGACTTAGAGCAGTATGGCCTGCATTTAAGATGCTACAGAAATTTGAAGATTAACATGTTATGTTGTCAAACAGCTGTTTTCATTGTCAGGTACTGGTTAAGTGGACTCTAAAGCATTTAAAGAATCTACTACTTTTATAAAGAGTCTACTACTTGTTGAGGAATTCTACTTCTTTATAGGAGAAGCAGGTAATGACGAGGCATCGTTTACAGTAGCCAACATGTGAAAACAACCTAAGTGTCTACTGAGAGATGAATAGATAAAGAAGGTGGAATGTTATTCAGCTATAAAAAAGAATGAATTCTTGCCATTTGCAACAGCATAGGTGGACCTTATAGGCATTATGCTAAGTGAAATAAGACAAAGACAAATACCATATGATCTCTATTTTATGTGGAATCTAATCTATAATATTAAAAGCATAATATGCTAATTAGACTGGACAGCCCAATGACCTTCTGGACGTCATTCCAGACATCCTTCCGGATGAAGCCGCAGTGGCCGAGGCTGAGGCAGAGGCAGTTAGGGGTGATCAGGCAGGCAGGCCAGCTGTTAGGGGTGATCTGGCAGGCAGGCGAGTGGTTAGGGGCATCAGGCAGGCAGACGAGTGGTTAGGGGCGATCAGGCAGGCAGGCAGAGTGGTTGGGGTGATCAGGCAGGCAGGCAGATGAGCGGTTAGGAGCCAGCAGTCCCGGATTGTGAGAGGGATGTCCGACTGCGGGATCAGGCCTAAACCAGCAATTGGACATCCCCCGAAGGGTCCCGAATTGCAAGAGATGGGTGAGATGAATGGGTGAAAGGAGTCAAAGGATACAAACTTTGAGTTATAAAATAAATAAGTCTTGGGGGTATAATGTACAGCATGGTGACTATATTTAATACTGTATTGTATATTTGAGAGTTGCTAAGAGAGTCAAGGATAATCAAGAGCAATGACTTGTAAAAAAACTACTTGGTTAGTGAAACCACAGACTTAAAAACTTTAGTAATCCTTTATGTTTTCTTCAGTTTGAAAACGTACCCATTTGATGACTTTTTTGAAGCTCTTTTAATTTTTGAAATAGTTTTAAGGAATTACTTCAGCGTAATTCCCAGGTATAATTGGGTCTCAGATCAATAATATTTCTGATATCTAGTTATTTGCTTTGCCTTAATGAATTAGAAAAAGGATACTGAGAAGAAATATTAATAAGAAGTTATGGAAATAAATACTGCCTCTTCCTATGTCTGTGAGCCATGCTAAGCGTACATGCAGAATATATCATTTCTTTGTAACAAAACCTAGCCTGAAAATATAATCTGTGAATTTAGCTAATTATATCATATTGTCCTTCTCATTTTGCCTTCTATAATCACAACTACAGTAATATGATAACTTTAACAAACTATAATAATTGTTTTCATTTTTTGTCCACTTCTTTAGTAAATGTTATTTGTAAATCCCAGGAATGATAGTAGTAGTAATAAAATATAAATTATCAGGTCATCTTAATCATCAGGTTATTAAAATTGCAATTGCCAGAATTTACTTCCATAAATGAGTTGTATTTGTATCAGGTTTTCAAATATAACCAATATATTTTTGAATTCTTCTCTTTTGGATAGTCTCAAGACAAAACGTCAGGAGGTATTAATCCAGAACCTTGTCCAATCTGTGCTCGGCAGCTGGGAAAACAGGTGAAATTATAATAAACATCACATGCATTTATAAAACACTTCACAGTTTTCAAAGGCATTGCTATTTGTCTGTTTTTCTGTTGATGCCATTTCAGTCAACTTCCTGTCACTACTAATGTTCTGGTGCCAGATGACTCTGGCTTCTCCTCCATTGCAGATAAGTCTGTTCTCCTTGTCCATCCTGAGCTCTCACAGTCTGCACAAGTCCCCTCAAGTAAAGGAAGTGCCCTTCATCCCCCGTGGCACTAAAGGTGCACAGGGCACAGAACAGTGCTGCTCTGTCTGCAAAAATGCCACTTCATTTTCCTGCAGCCTCCGCTCCTGGGGACCCTGGCCCAGTCCATGAGAGCAGAGGTGCACCTAGAGAGTGTCATGAACTGCATCACCCAGGAAAACCCAAATAACTCCTTCCCCTTCCCAGTCAGTGTTTTTAAACCGAGCTTAGATATCACATTTTCTCTTCCTTTAGTGTGGCTTCTTTCCCAAGAGGCTTTTTAGTCCATCCTGCAAAGTACCTAGGAAAGGCCCAGCCACACACCATCTTTCCATTCAAGTTCAGGCACATCATAGCTTAGGGCTTAGGAGCCTGTCACTCCTAGCACCATTCTGTTTTTATTGTTGTTGGTGGTTTTTATCAGGTGGAAAGGTTAAATAATTAACACAAGATGTCAGAACTTTTAGAACTGACACCTCGATTAAATCTAATGCTCTTCTACACCCCCCACCCCTGCCAAAAGGGGGAGAAATCCCCATAATATGCTCCAGAAAAGTTAATGTGTTTTTCTTAAAATATGATAAGGGGGTTTTCAAAAATATATTTTTATTTGCTTATTTCGTAATTTTTAATGTCCCAGAACCACTTTTAAAACATATCTGAGATACTAGTCCATCTTATTTCCTATATAATAAATGTTTTAACATGGGAAAATGTAAATGTATTTAAAAGTTGTATGGACTATATTGAGTGTGATATTGCCTCCAAATTAATGCTGTTCTTAGTCCTTGTATTATATCTGCCATTAGAGTGCTGAAGGGGTAATTCACATTCTTCCTAAATACTGAAATGAGAACATCAACTTCTTACAAGTAACAGCGACTAGCTGACTATTGTGCTCACTGTTAGGGTGAGCAGAACTAAACACTATGAAAGCTTACTCTGACTGGACTTAAAAAATCATTCACTTAAATGTACAGCTTAGTTTTTATGACTTAAAGAATACTCATGTCATGAAATATTTAGGCAGTGCAATGATGACTTCTTCTCCTCTTCATATATGTATACATTGGAAGGCATCTTCGGTGGCAACTCCCTGAGCATGTTCTGTGTTTTCTTTTCCAGTGGGCAGTCCTGACCTGTGGGCACTGTTTCTGTAATGAATGCGTTTCCATTATTATCGAACAGTACAGTGTGGGCTCCCACAGAAGCTCCATTAAGTGTGCCATCTGCCGCCAGAACACATCTCACAAAGAAATCTCGTATGTCTTCACCTCGGAGAAAGCCAGCCAGGAAGAGGACATCCCTGTGAAGGTGAAGTAGATTAAGAACATGTAGAAGACTAGTCAGGGCAATGAGAAAATCACAATCAGAATAAGGCTGTGCATGTGTAGGAACCACTGTTGTCTGTCTGGACACACTGCCCGAAAGCCTCGGCTTCACCATCTACCCTCTCCTGTGAGAAGAACACAAGAACACTCTCTCCCTTCATAGTCAGCGATAGGCATGCCCACTGTGGCCAAAAAGTGCCTTCTTAGAATTCCACTTCCCTGTTATTTTCTATAGTATCTCTGTCTACTACAAATAGTGCTCTGGTTACATTAGAGATTTATTTAAAGAAAGCTTTTGTCCTCATTCTTTCATTTAGCCCTGGATATCTGGGGAAAAGGATATGCCCAACCAGGTTGAAGGAGAAAGTAGACGGGATACTGAAGTTAGTGTTCGTTTAAATGGCGTAGATTAATATTTCAGAGTGCAACCTAAACTTGGCTTTATTTCCCTATTTTTTTCCTATGCTTCATTCCAAATTTTTTTGTTGGTGGTGTTAATCCTCACATGAGGATATTTTTCCATTGATATTTTAGAGAGAGAGGAAGAGAGAGGGAAAGACAGAGAGAAACATTGATGTGAGAGAAGCACATCGATTGGTTGCCTCCTACACATGCCCTAACCAGGGCTCAGGCCAGGGAGGAGCCTGCAACCCAGGTATGTGCCCTTGACCGGAATCGAACCTGGGACCCTTTGGTGCTCAGGCCAGCACTCTATCCACTGAGTCAAACCAGCTAGGGCTTCATTCCAAATTTTAAGGAAGTGACCATAATTTGAAATCCAAACATGATCTGTAATTTATTCAGGAAAGCCTGTACTAGGCTTTTTGTTCTTTGTATTTCTTAAACGTGATTTGTTTGTTTTTCCCCTAACCAAGCTAGATGAAGGACAAATAAATACATGAATATAGTATGGGATGTAGGCCAGAAGGACTAGTCGAGAGATTGGTGGCATATACTCAAGCAAGAGGTGATAGAATCTTTTTCCTTAATTCCTTCTCCTTCTGGGTCCTTGAAGTTCTCTTCTCACTATGTTTGAGGATTGTATTTTGGGGTAGAATTAACTATCCCACTTAGGCAGTCTCAGTTAAGATGTTAGAATATTAGGCAGTTGTTAGGATGCCCCCTCCCAAGAAAACTATAGTTGAATGAAAAAATATCTAATTGTTCTTTATTTCTACTGTTACTTGAGTAAAACCTGAAAATATCAGTTACATTGCTGTCTAGAAAATAGTACAGAACATTTGGAGAGACCAGTTTAGGAGGCTACAGCAATAATGATTATGTCTTTGATTACATTGGTGGCAGTGGGGATGGTAAGAAGTGGATATATTAAGAGAGTGTTTAGAGTAAAGTTGATTAGAAGATAGAATGTTGTAGGGGCTGATGAAGAAGATTTCAGAAGTGACTCCCTGGTTTCTGATGTGAAAAAGTCAGGTAGATAATGGTGCAGTTACTGTATTAAGGTATTTGGAAGAGGAGTACATTTAGACATACTATCTTTGAAGTGCCTAAGACATCCGATTAGAACTATCCAGCAAAGCATTAATATGTGGAGCTGGAGATTTAAAGTCAGTCATTGGCGTAAGAGATCTTTGCAGCCATGAGAGAGAATGAGATTACCTAAGGAAAGGAACATAGAAGTTAGCTTCAGATCAGGTCCTGCAGAACTCCATAGCTTCGTGAAGGTGGAATAAAGGGAGCAGGCTGAAAAAGGAGACCTAGAAGGAGCAACTAGAGACAGCACTCCAGGCGAGTGTGCTGTCAACAGAGGCCACAGGAACACTCTGCTTCGATAAGGAGGAGACTGTCAGCAATGCCCAAATGATAGGTAGAGGTTCAGCTATCAAGCAAACAAGCTGTAAGATCAGGTGTTCTTAGCAAGGAATAGGCAATCTTCATTAGTCATTTTCAGAGAGGACAGGTATTCAGTACTCCAGATGTGGCTGGAGAAGTGGGTGACCCAAGTGAGGTGAAGGAAAAAGGGTTCTAGAAGATGAAGCAGTGAGATCCGAATGTTGAATGGGTTGTCCTAGTGAATAATATCTAGAGTTGGTTATACTTTATCCTACTCTCCACACAAAGAACTACTTTCCTTCTCTGTCCCCCTCTCCTCCTTTCTTTCTACTCCTGTAATTCTTTCTCCCTTTCCTTCTCATAAAAATGGTCTTTCTTAGCTCTTTCTTCTTTTTCTTCTGTCTCTTCCTCTGGCCTCAGGCATCCCAAGGGCCACAGATGGCATTCCTGCCTAAGAAGGGCTGCTGACTCTTAGATGAAAGCATTCACAGTACAGGGAGCAGCATATGACGGAACTGCTGTGTCAGGCCTAATGCGCTGAGGTTTAGGAAGTGATCACTCTAGCTACAAGTAAACAGTACAGCTTCTGTGAAACTGAGTCACTGAACACATCAAACCTAACACCTGTTTATCCTATGGCAGCTTTCCTAGACCCCAGGAAAGAGACTAAGACAGTTCCATTTGTTGTCCTGTTGGGACGGGTATCAGTGTACAGCTGTGCTCATTGTGCTCCAATTTCTTCCTGTCTTTCATGGGTTTTGATGAACACATGAATTAATTAAAGCATCTTGTAAAAAATTATAAGACCACAGAATTTACTAAAGTTAATTTATCTTTTGTCATAGATACACATATATGTGCATTTCTTTTTTATTAAATACATGACTGAATATTGTTCCTATTAGGCAAGCAAATTGTATCCCTCTTTCACATTCTCATCTTGCTTCTTGCTGCCTTTTCTGTCACCATTTGTATCTGTCACTTCTGCCTTCTGCTACCTGTTCCCTTTTCTTAACTTCTGTCACATGTCTGCCCTGGTGTCTGCCACTTCGCCTTGAAGCATCTGCTTATTGTTTTCTCAGAGTCTCACTGGACTCTTCTGACTCTCTAAAACGCTCCTATGAAATGCTCACATCGTCTAACTGGAGTTGAGGATGTGGTCAGATATAAAATAAAGATGGCTCTATGTGAATAATGAAGGCATTATTTTGAAATTTTGTAAATATTAGTTCATACTATTCCTAAATTTAGGGTTTTTTTATTATTTATTATCAAATCCCTGATTTTTATTAAACAACCCTGAGAAGTAATTTTTTTTATTTCATTACAGTTTTTATTTTATCTAAAATGTTTATTTCAGTCCAGCCAGTGTAACTCAGTGGTTGAGTATCGACCCATGAAACTTGCAAGCGGTTACTGGTTCGATTCCTGGTCTGGGCACATGCCATGTTGTGGGCTTGATCCCCAGTAGGAGACATGCAAGAGGCTGCTGATCAATGATGTTTCTCTTTATCAGTGTTTCTATTTCTCTATCCCTCTCCCTTCTTCTCTCTCTAAAAATCAATAAAACCATATTTTTTAAAATAAAATGTTTTATAAAATAAAATGTTTTATTTCACTCTAAGCCAATGGTTGATACTGTTGGACATATTAAACAATGTAATATCATACATAGTGCTTAATTATGTAGCTGATCTCAGATAATAAATATTTAAAGAATATAAAAATAGTATTAAATAACATAAGACATTTTTTTCTACTGCTATTTCATAATATAAGGGATTCTATTGATTGAGCATAGAAATAAAATGAATACTGAGATCAGAATGTTCTCTATAGTGGATGCTTGTAAGTTAAAGACTGTATCTGCCCTAACGACAGTATGACAGTATTCCTAAATGACCCTTGGAACCTACTGGGCATTTCACAAAGTAAACAAAATTCCCCTTGCAAGTCCTGACAACTGCCAGGCGTTTTGGATACTGAAGTAGGCCTCCTGGCAGAACATAAGCCCCACGTGGCATGTTCCCTGTGTCCTATATTTGGCTAGGTTTTACACAGAGCATTTTTGTTGGTGGAAACCCTGACCCTGTAATGGACAAGATTTTTATGTCATGAGAAATTTCTATCCAGGAGAAAATGTACTTCTACGATTTAAACCATAAATAATCTTTATGAAATTACCTTTATGAAGAACTTATACTTTATGGAGTGTAAACTCCACTAAATGTAGAAAGGACATTGTTCTTGAGGTGGGGACTTTGTTTTATTTACTACTGTGTCCCCATCATCTAGAACAATGCCTGGCATGTAACAGGTACCCAGTGAGTGGATGGATAGATGGATGGATGGACAATTGGATAGTATTTACATTCTAGAGTCCTGGTGCATGAATTCGTGCACAGGTGGGGTCCGGCCAGCTGGCCCCAATTGGGGCCAATCGGGCCAGGCCGGTGGGGGGGAGGGGCATATTAGCCTTTTATTATATAGGATAATATCCCTAAGACCCTTTATGTCCAAATAAAGCTTTTACTTTTTTGCTCTTGCTAACTTATCTCTTGAAAATCATTATTCAAGGTGTTTAAAATAACAGGATAATATTTTGATGGCCTTATGCACTGTAAGATTTCCCACAGCCGAGGTGGAGTTTCCATTGAACTTCATTCAAGTAGTATGTGAATGCTTAAGAACCCAGCACTTACCCCAGGCATTTGCTTGAAAAGTATTCCCACTTTATGAGACCAGTCATACAAGTTGCATAACAGCACCAAGTTGTATATGTCACTACCAATTTGGGTTTTTAGCATTGTGAACAGGTGCAGACAGAAATAAAACAATGTTAGCTGGTCTTAGTGGAAACTACTATGGATAGCACAGGCACATTGAGAGAATTAGCTCTACTTCAAAAAGAAAAGTCCAGAATAAAAGTAATGGAAGTAGCCCTAGCCAGCTTGGCTCAGTGGATAGAGTGTCAGCCTGTGGACTGAAGGGTCCCAGGTTCAATTCTGGCCAAGGGCACATGCCTGGGTTGTAGGCTTGATCCCCAGTGGGCGGTGTGCAGGAAGCAGCCGATCAATGATTCTCTCTCATCATTGATGTTTCTATCTCTCTCTCCCTCTCCGTTCCTCTCTGAAATCAATAAAGAAATATTTTTTTTAAAAAAAGTAATGGAAGTAATAAAATACCAAGACAACAAGTGACTTCCTCTAAACTGAACAGTAGTGGGAAACATTCAGGTTATTTGCAAGTTACAAACCACCAAAGAAATCTAAAGAAAAAATCTATGCTACCAAATCTTATCTTCAGGGCCATATCTCTGTATGACTCTCTGTTGTGCTTTTATATTCAACTAGAGGCCCAGTGCGCGGGTTCGTGCACTGGTGGGGTCCCTTGGCCTAGCCTGCACCCTCTCATAATCCAGGACCTCTCGGGGGATGTTGGACTGCCAATTTCAGTCCGATCCCTGCAGGCCAGGCTGAGGGACCCCACTGGTCACCGGTGCATGAATTCATGCACCAGGCCTCTATTATGCATATAAGATCTTTGGTTAATCTCTTCCCGCCCTCCCCACTTCCCTTTGAGATCCATCAGTCTGTTCCATGTTTCCATGCCTGTACATTGAGTGTTTCTGCCTTCTGGTGGTCAGTGCACATCATAGCTACTGGTCGAAAGGTCGGACACATAGCATGTTAGCCTTTTATATATTTAAACTAGAGGTCCGGTGCACGGATTCATGCACCAATGGGGTGCCTCAGCCTGGCCTGCACACTCTCGCAATCCAGAACCCCTCGGAGGATGTTGGGCTGCCGGTTTCAGCCCAATCCCTGCAGGCCAGGCCGAGGGACCCCACTGGTGCACAGATCCGTGCACCGGGCCTCTAGTATGCATATTAGATCTTTGGTTAATCTCTTCTCACCCTCCCTCTCCCCTTCCTTCTGAGATTCCTCAGTCTGTTCCATGTTTTCATGCCTGTGCGTTGAGCGTCTGCTCCCTGGTGGTCAGTGCGCATCATAGTGAACGGTCAAATGGTCGGACACTTAGCATATTAGCCTTTTATATATATAGACTAGAGGCTGGTGCACGAAATTCGTGCACTGGGGGGTGGGTCCCTCAGCCTGGCCTGCACACTCTCGCAGTCTGGGACCCCTCACTCCTTACCACCCACCTGCTCGCTGCTCCTTACCGCTCGGCTTGCTGCTCCTTAGCACTGCTGTGGAGGCAGGAGAGGCTCCCGCCACTGCCACTGCGCTCGCCAGCCGTGAACCCGGCTTCCAGCTGAGCAGCACTCCCCCTGTGGGAGTGCACTGACCACCAGGGGGCAGCTCCTGCGTTGAGCGTCATCCCCCTGGTGGTCAGTGCACATCATAGCAACTAGTCATTCTGGTCTTTCCGCCATAAAGGTCACCTAGGCTTTTATTATATAGATTCTCTCAGGGTGTAAATTCCATAACTTGTACACTTTTGAGGCTAACGAAAATTCCCAGAAAATACAAAATAAAAAAGGATAAACACATATGTACCTATCATAGTTTTGATAATAAAAGTATTTTATAATGGTTTTCCCTTCTGTTGTTAACTAGATTTTATTTGGTAGTAATGTGTTTTCTTCTTTGTGTTCAAAGGGTAGTCATTCTACAAAAGTGGAAGCTGTGGTCAGAACTCTGATGAGAATCCAGCTTAGAGATCCGGAAGCTAAAGCACTCGTTTTCTCAACGGTATAATGAGCATTTTCATCCTCACTGTTAACGCCAACTGGCTTTCGGTCAAATCATTTTATATCTGAGAACTAGTTATTAAAGTTTGCCATAATATAGGTAGGATTTAGATTTACTGAGTATTTTCTATGTCCATACTATAGAATTATTTTTATAAAATTTTATGATGCTTCATAAGACAATTCCAATAGCTACATTTCATGTTTTTATATTTCTTTTACTTGGGGATTTTCTTATATTAATATTTTTAAAAATTGGATTCTATAACCTTGAAAGTCTCATTTCGCAAATGAACTTGATTATTTAAGAGAAAGATAATCAACTGAATAAAAATTCTAGTTTTCATTTTGGAAAGATAAGTAACCACATTCATTAAGAACTCCATTATTAATTTTCTATTATTTATGCTTCTCTTAATTCAGTTCTCAAAGATGATTATTTTGTTTACCCTATCTTTATCTTTAACTAGCATTTGATTAAAAAAATAAAAACATTACCATTTCAATATAGTACTAAATAATATTGATGGTACTTCATTTAAAGGTTTTGGTTTTGTGTTTACTTAATTCTGAGGTACAAAAGTTATTTTGACTTAGTTCCTTTTCAATTCTCTTTATGTGAAAGCTATGTATAAATATTTTCTTATCTTATGTGTTCTTAGTGGCAAGATGTATTAGATATTATTTCAAAAGCTCTCACTGACAACAACATGGAATTTGCACAGATCAGTCGTGTGAAGACATTTCAGGTATGCCAAGATTTTCTCATATTTTTTAAAGTGGATTCATTTGTAAATGGAAAGTTCTATTTACTAGCTTACTTTTATTTATTGTCTTGTGTCTTGATTAATTATAAAGCAAAGTAGAGAAACTATAGTTATTTTCTTTTTGTTCAGTTATACCCATAGCATGATCTCTTCTGACTTGAGGTACATTTCTTTAATATAACAAAAGATGGCCTATGATATACCTTTTGAATGGACTGGGGCCTCATGCCCCGGGGATTAGGTTCTAAATTCACTGCATCAGGCAAAACTGCATGTGGTCAGATTGTTCTTACATCACACTCAGTGCAACAACAGTGCACATCCAAGACAAACACACACAAAAAGACCAAGTGAACATTGAGCAGATTCATGTCTCTTATCTCATACATGCTCTAACACATTCTTGCTCTTTTTCTCCACTCAGCTCATATAGTTTAATTTGCATACACCACATAGTGATTCAACTAGAACTTAGAAGACACTTGTACTCATAAAGTCAAGCAGTAAGTTTATATTTTCTAAAAATAGTAATTTTACATTTAATTTTCTTAGCTATTATATTCTATAGTGACCTGAATATCATTAGGCATATTTAACATGAGCTATAATATATTGCTCTTGCTTCTAACTGATCCAGCTAAAATTTAAATGTACCTTTCTTTTTTAGGAGAACCTTTCAGCATTTAAACATGATCCCCAAATCAATATTTTGCTGCTGCCCCTGCACACAGGTTCTAATGGATTAACTATCATTGAAGCTACTCACGTTCTCTTGGTGGAGCCCATATTGAACCCTGCCCATGAGCTTCAGGCCATAGGAAGGGTGCACCGAATTGGACAAACAAAGTAAGGACTTTAATATCAGTCATGTTTGCTTCAAGTTCCTAAGACTCTTCATTTGTATTCATCATAACCTATTCATTTTTAATCTCTTCCTCATTTATTAAATTTTCAAGTATTATATGACCAAAGGACATTTTGAGAGATTTCCAACCCTCCCTCCTCCAAACAACAAACCCCAAAATTCTCCTAGATTTTTGTCTTTTCTCCTTCACAAACTACCCTGATACTTCATCAAGGACGTTTCTTAAACTGCTTAAGACAACTGGAAAGTTGAAGGCATCCATCATAACTTTGGGAAGAATTGATTTTTTATTGTCTCAGGTGGTTTGTATTTAAAAGAAGACATACTTCATGCATGACTGAAAACAAATATCTCCCTTTTAAATTCTTCACCTTAGGAAAAGACAGCCCCACTCTAAAACAGGTCTACTCTTAGAGTGAATTAGATTTAGTTTATTAGTAAGGCCCAAAGCAAACCTAATAGTATATATCATATAGTATGGACTACTTTTATTCAAGTATCAAGATGGACCATTATTCTTTATAAGGTCTCTCAGATGTATTACCTCCTGGATGTTAGATGCCTTGAATGTTTTTCAAAGAAATGCATCCATATGAAGAACTTGTTAAGTAAATATTGATTGAATACCATTGTGCTGGATACTGAAGAGTCAAGTTGAAAAAGACATAATCTGTTGCCCCCAATGAGGTTACCATGTAGTACAGGAAATGGATGATTGAATATATTGTAGTACAATGTGCAAAAATATAATAGAAGTACTGTGGTAACAAAAGAAGGGAGTGAGCAGTTTGTGCCCTAGAGAGTCAGAAAAAGCTTTATTACGTTGAGTCTTGAAGGAATAATATTTCAAAGTTGGGCTAAAAAGGGGTGTTCACACAGCCAAAGAGAGTCTTGTTTTCAGAAACAGAAGAGATAACCAACATAATATTTCTAGGGACTGTAAGGAGTTTGCAATTGCTGGGGTGTAAGGTATGAGGAGAGCAATGGCAGGAGATGAGGTCTCCTGGGCCAGGCTCAGACACATGGACTGCTTTGTGAGCAATAACTGAGAGAATAAATGATGACTTAATTTTAAGTAAACCCTTAGCAAAATATGGCAAAGTAATACAATAAATGCAAGCTTGTTCTACAGTACTACCAAGTATCATTTAAAATGCAGTTATGTCTTATTGGTTGGTTGGTTGTTTGTTTTTATGGGTTGGTGTTTTTTTTTTGTCTTATATTTTTAAACAGACTT
The DNA here is from genome assembly GCF_027574615.1 of Eptesicus fuscus. Classification (NCBI taxonomy): domain Eukaryota; kingdom Metazoa; phylum Chordata; class Mammalia; order Chiroptera; family Vespertilionidae; genus Eptesicus; species Eptesicus fuscus. Next base: position 67,396,675 of record NC_072482.1, read on the forward strand.
CTTGTCTTATAGATGTTTCTAAAGCATGCACTGGACTCTTCTTTGATGTAAGGCCACAAGTCTAAAAGAACATTTAACGCTACCTGACAATTCAACCATGCTTCCCTAGTAAATAGATTGTTCTACTTTCTAAGGAGACTATCTTAAGTCTTCTACATCTTCCTCCTCCCCTTTGGCAATGATCTAGCCTCATACAGGGAAATCAGATACAATCAGATTAGAAGTGCCTCCTCTTTCCATCACCAACTTGAACAGTCTCCTGTATCGATATCTACATACTTCATTCAGTGAATTTATATTGAGCACCTATCTGCCAGGCACAGTTCTGGGTGCTGGAGATGCCCTTACTGGGGCTTAAATCCTGGTTATAAAAAGTTGTTAGAGAAGCAGATGGTAAACAATAAGCATAATAAGAAAAGTATATACTGTGTTAGGAGTTAGAAAAGTAGACCTGGGTAAGGAGGATAGAGTTCAGGTGGCTGGCCAGGACGGCATGGGGGTCTTATGGAGAAGGTAATTTCTGAACCAGGGTGAGAAGATAAAGAAAGCCCAGCAGATACCTTAGTGAAGACTGTTTAGGTAGACAGTACACTCAGTGCAAAGGCCCTTAGTCAGGAGTATGCCTGGTGTGTTTCAGGAATAGGAAGGAGCCAGAGTTGCTGAAGTAGAGGGAGCAAAGAGGAAAGAAATAGGAGATGAAGTCAGAGAGCTTGGCTGGAGGGCTGTGTGTGTGTTTGGGGGGACTATATAGGGCCCAGAGGCCATTGGAAGGCTTTGAGCAGAGGAGTGACATGAGCTAATGTAAGTGTTGAAACAGTCATTCCAAATGTCATGTTTGGGCATGGGGAGGGGGTGGGAGCACAAGGGAGACTAGAAGCAGGGAGACTAGTTAGAAGGCAATTGCAGGAATGCTGGTGAGAGTTAAAGGTAATCTGGACCATGTTAACAGTAGTGGAAATGGTGAAAAGCAGTCAAGTTCTGGATTTACTTAGAAAGTAGAACCAGTAGTATTTGTGAACAGGCTGGACATGGTGTGTGAGAAAGTCAGGTTAGCACATGGTTTTGGCCTGGACAACCGAAGGATGAAGCAGCTTTCCGTGGACCTGGGGAAGACTATAGGACTTGGGGAGGGAATGGCAGAACTTCATTGTAGATATAAGTTCGAGATGTTATTAGACATCCAAATGGAGATGTCTGTTCTGTAATTGGATATAGATGTCCAGCGTTCAGGAGAACAGTCTGGACTGGAGAGATACATCTGGAAGCCACCAGCATATAATGGTATTTTTAAGTCTTGAGACTAAATGTGGTTACCAACAGAGACTGAGATAAAAGGACCAAGGATGAAATTCCAGAGCACCCCAAACTTTAAGGCTCTAATTATCTCTAAGGGAAGAGGGGGAAACCAGCAAAGAGGATAGATAAAGATCAAACAGTGCATTAAGAAGAAAACTGGGAGATGTCCTGGGAGCCAAGTAAAGAATGTAACTTAAGAAGGGGAATACGATCCACTGTGTCATGTACTGTCCAAATGTCAAGTAAAGTAAGGATTGAGAATTGATCCTTAGACTTAGCAGCATGGAGATCAAAACCAGTTTGAGTGGAATGGTGGAGGCGAGGGCCTGGTGTGAGTGTAAAATAGAATAGGATTTTATTTATTTATTAACAAACACTTTTATAAGAGAGAGGGGTTAAGTAACTTGTCCAGGGTCACATGTCTAGTAAAAGTGGTGGCAGGTTTCAAACAGCCATTCTGCCTCAACACTCCATGCTTTTAACCACAATCCACTGCAGACTATAGAGCTGATGGGACTAGTGTGAGGAGTTTTGCTGCAGAGAGAAGAGAAAAGGAAGAGAGTGGGATCAAGAGAGGTGTGTTATTTTTCCCTTGTCATATGAGAGAAATAATAGGAGAATGATGCATTAGAGACAGAAAAACTAATGAGGCAGGAGTTGAGGAGAATGCTGGGACAGTGCCTTCGAATGGGCAAGAGGTGTAATTCTCAGTATAGAGATGATTTTAGGCAGAAGCGCAGATGGTCCATCCGTAGTAATAGGGAGACTCAGTATATTCCAGACATGTCCCTTTGGCTCCTGTCCCAGATACATCTATCTACTTCTATCTCTGTACCTGGATCTGTGGACGCTACACCTCCCCTGGATGCCTGTCTAATAGAAAACTTGAGATTAACATGGGCAAAACAAAACTATTCCTACCGCCCTGCCACCACCCCAAAACTGCCCCGTCTTAGAATGAGGCCCTATCATCTGTAGTTTCTGAAACCAGAAATCTAGGACTCTTCCATATTTCTCTTTTCATACCTTGTATCCAAACATTAGTTCAGTCTTGTCAGCTCCATCTCCCCAAAATATTCCAAATTTACTGACTGCTTACTACCTTTGCTAATACAACCAAGGTCCAGCCCACCCTCTTATCTGGCCGACTGCAGAACTTAACTGGCTTCCCTGTCTCACTCTTGCTGCCTACCAATCCAACCTGCACCACAGCCCACGGGATTCTGAAGTAGAATCAAGTGTAACTCAAATCACACATAAAACCCACTTGTGGATTCCTATTATAACCATAATATAACCCAAATTCCTGCCGTATCCTACAAGACCCATGTTCTGACCTGTGCCCACCTCTCCAGTCTCGCTTTCACCTCTCTACCCCAAGTTTATAGTCTGTTTCTGCCACCATAGCCTTATTTCTGCCTCTCTAACATTTTAAGCTTGTGCCAAGCATGTTCTTTTCTGGGGCTTTGCATTTATTTACTGTTTCTTCTGTTGGGATACTCTTCCCACTCCTCCTTTGCTTAGTGACCTCATTACCATCAGTCATGTTTCAACTCATGTCAGCCTCCTCATGGCATTATCTGTTACCTGAAAATATCATAATTGTTTATTGTATTCATTGTGTCTCCTCTCATTTAAATGTGAGTTCATTGAGATTAAATAGTTCACTTTATTGACTGCTGAACCGCCCACCCCCACCAGCACCTTCGTTACTACCTGCCAACTGACTGATGGTATAGCATGTACAAAACAAAGTTTGTTTGTTCCCATTAGTTTTAAGATGTTTTTAAACTTGTAATTGTTATGTACTTCCTAGACCTACTATTGTACACAGATTCTTGATTAAAGCAACAATAGAAGAAAGAATGCAAGCAATGCTGAAAACTGCTGAGAGGAGGTAGGTGACAGTTTACTTAGTGGATGGGGAAGTTTTCCTGTTTATATATAAGGTTGTGTATGTGTTTGGAGCTTCTTCACTTAGATGACTACTTAGTCAACAAAAAGATACAAGTGCAAATACTTTTTAAAAGTAAGGTATGGCATTTTACCTAGTCAAAATTTTTCAGTTAATGTTTATTCTATATTTGATTTAACATATTAATAGGGGTGTAGTGTATTAAAATGTTTAAACTATCCTACTTTTCTTTGCCACAGTAGACTTTTAAATGATATCCATCTCCATGCCCCACCGAAAAGCCTTGGTCTGATGTCTGTAAAATGACACTGACATGCTGCTTGAACTTCACGTGTGTTAGTCACACACAGAGAGGAAGGTCTGGACTTAAAACTCTGCTGGTAATTATGGTGTTAATTCCAAAAGCAGAACAGCAGCAGAGACCAAAGCAGCCTTAATTTTCAAAACCCAGCTTTAGAATCCTAAAACTTCCTAATATTTATTCTATAACTTGTGTTCTTTAAAGTCACTTGAAAGCATAAACAAATGCTTTACTGCATCCTCATGAGATAGGTGTGATTGGAAGATACACGCAGTAGAGATGGGGGGACTTTGCATAGTTGGCAAAGAAGCAGTTTGAAGCCAGACATTGTCTTCCATCGGTGTTTAAGGGGAGGAAGGAGGTGACCACCAGACTTTTTGCCTCAAACATGAGGCTTTTTGTTGTTGTTTCCATACATAACAGAATTCAGTGATTATATTTAAGCTGCTTCAATAAAATAGCAATTAGAAGATCTGTTGAAGTTCTCTTGAAACAAATTAACTTGAGATAGTAAGAAGGTAAATTGTAAGGTGAGAGCCTTAGTAACAGTAGGGGAGGTTTTGTTTCTTTGTTTTATTAATTGTGCAAAGAAAAAGCATTTTATGACAAAGCCTGAAAATAATATATAGAAGTCTTCACTAATTTTAACAAGATGTAATAATGTTCCCATCACCTACTTTCTTCTGGGAGTTTCTTATGACTCAGGTATAAAAACTTGAGGACAAGTAATCCTTATATTATTACTAGAGGCCCAGTGCACAAAATTCGTGCATGGAAGGGGGGGTCCCCTCAGACCAGCCTGCACCCTCTCCAATCCGGGACCCCCTCAGGGGATGTCCAACTGCCGTTTTAGGGGATCGGGCCTAAACCGGCAGTCGGACATCCCTCTCATAATCCAGGACCACCAGCTCCTAACTGCTCACCTGCCTGCCTGCCTACCTGATCACCCCTAACCACCTCTGCCTGCCGGCCTGATCGCCCCTAACTACCCCCCCTGCCGGTCTGGTCGCCCCCAATTGCCCCCCCCACCAGCCTGGTCACTCCCAACTGTCCCCCCTGCTGGCCTGATCTCCCTTCACTGTCCCCTTCTGCCGACCTGGTTGCCCCTCAATGCCCCCCTTCTGCCAGCCTGGTTGCCCCCAACTGCCACCCCAGCCGGCCTGGTCGCCCCTCACTACCCCCCCCCCGCCGGCCTGGTCACCCCCAATTGCACCCCCTGCCGGCCTGGTCACCCCACGCAGCCTGCTGTTCAGTTGTTTGCTCGTCCCTCACTAACCCCCCTGCCGACCTGGTCACCCCACGCAGCCTGCTTGTTCAGTTGTTTGGTCGTCCCTCACTAACCCCCCTGCCGACCTGGTCACTTCACGCAGCCTGCTGATCGGTCGTTACTGTGAGGGTGTCCTGACCAATTTGCATATTACCCTTTTATTAGTATAGATGATATAATATCTTTATATTCTTATTATATATTATAGTACTATAAGGCTAGAACAATAGATATGACAAATGAAATCATTTACTCCTGGGGTTTCTTTCTGACTCTGCTCATCTGGAAAATCCTGCAGTCACACCAGCTCATCGGGGAAGCATCCAGAGGCCTCTGTCTTGACCGTGGCTGATCTGGCAGACCTCTTTACCAAAGACACTGAAGAACTTGAATGAAGTGCACCTGATTCAGTCTGCAAACGTCAATGTATTTAAAAACTGCCGTAGCTTGTAGAGCGAAGTTACAAGTAAACTATCCACTAGATGTCAGTATCCACTGTTCTTAGGCAAATGAATTTCCTTCTTTTCCAGTTGTACAGTGTCCCAGTAGTCATGGAGCCCTTTTCAATATGCTGTTTCCAGAAGATCTGTAAAGGTTTTAATTTTTCACTCCTAATAAAACATTTATTTTTGTTCTGAAGAATATCTATATCTGAGTGAATGAAGGCAGGTACTATGTACATTTCTTTTGATAAGGTCAGTCTTAAAAGGAGTTGGAACACGAGAAAGTAAACTAGCCTAGTTTTGTATGACCTGGTTGTACAACCAACACGAATCTCACTTTTGGAAGGGCCTTCAGTATCTTTAGCACATAACTCAGCAATATCTTGTAAGTACTATTTTTAGTAGATAATGAATTATATTAACTCCTAGTTATTTAAGTAGGTTTAGACTGTAACTTCATACATAGTAACTACAGTACTACAACTCCTAACAATAACTTAATATTAGGCAATTATTTCTTTTCTCTGTATCTTGCCACGAAAATTTGAAACACTTTTCCTGTTTCTATTACATGTTAAGTAGTGTCAGTGTAAGCAGTTAACTTTAAATAGGGCTTCTAAATGTATTAATGTTCATCTTAAAATTAATCTGCTTTCTCTACTTTGGTTTTTTCTTGTTAAGTTTTACATGTTTTAAGATTAATGTATCTGTAAATATCACAATTTTTGTACCTTTAGTTCTTATTATGACATGGAAATATGGCAGGTTTTTTAATAATCATTATTATACTGATGTCTTGCATTCCTTTCCTTTCCCGTGTTCTTGTGTATGTAACTAGATTTTTAACCAGAAATATCTAAATTTATGATCGGGTTTGTTATTTTATTCCACTAGTACTTATCTCAAGGACCAGTATTTTATCTTTGAAACAAGAGAATATCATATTTACATCAGCAAATAATTGAAAGTGCTAATAACTTAGTGTTTCTTCTTCTGTGAAGAATTAATGGACTTTGAAATTGGTAACTAAGGAATAGTAGCTTATTATATCCTAGCCATTTGATATAATACAAATGCTCCTGTTTTGTTTTGTTTTCTTTGAGCCTTCAAAGTTTTAAATGACCCTCAGGACCCATTAGCTTCTACTTAGCTACGCAGAAAACTGTAATGGAAACATCCCCTGAACCACAATTGTCCGAGATGCTCTGGTGCTTAGTTAAGGTGCAGTTTCTTTTTCTAGGTTTGAGATAATTTAGCTGAAGAAACACACACACATTTTTGGTGCTTATTCTTCAGTGAAGGGAGATATGCACTGATTCTTTTATATGAGATTAAACAGAACTATTATTTTTATAGCTCTTTGCATGTTACAAAGAGCTTTCCTGTACATTCACGTGTTTAATTTGCCCAACAATCTTGTGAAGGTGATATGATGAACATCATTCCTATTTTAAAGGAGAACTGAGGTTCAGAAATATTGAGAAATGTGCCTATGATACATACCAGTTAGATCATGCAGCTCAGGTCCCCTGACTCCAGATCTCACGTTCTTCCTCTCATCTGTTACACTGAGATTCAGACGCCCATGGTTATAATTAATGATGAGCAGATTTAGTATTTCTGTTTGTTTCCTAGTATTCCTTTTGAGCTAAAGTTGTAGGGGAAGCAATTTGATATGCTTCAATTTTGTAAAAAAATCTCTCTATATATACATACATAAATATGCCTGTGTGTTAGAGGAAAAACTGCTCTTATTTATTTCTGTAAGATATCATCAATTAAATAAATATTTTAGTGGAAGTTGAAATTTGGGGATTTGTTTAATTTCTAAGCTGTAGAACATACAGTGTGGTTTTATTTGTTTTGGGGTTGTGTTTTTTTTGTGTGTGTGTGAGTGTTTTGTTTTTTGGTTTGGTCTCTCAACAAAAGATGTCAAAATTGTTTATACTACAGAATTGTTTATGGTGCAGACATTTGTTATTTCTTTAAAACAGTTGTGACAATTCTTCCAAATAATTGTCCAAACAAATACAGATCTAATCCCCACACTTGGCTGCAAACAAAGAACTTTTTTGTTTCCTTCTTCCATCATTTTATATTCTCTGAAATATCACTGCTTATAAATAGTTGTTCGTAAATGGGTGCTGTGCTAATGCAACAGTGAGAAATAGTGAGATCATTCCAGTCCTTAGAGAGCTTAAAGTATGTTTGGACCTAGGGAACCATTTTCTCTTAAGTGAGTCGGTGAGCTTATAAGACTGAAAAGACTTCTTTACATACAATGTAGAATACATGTACCATAATCTTTCTAATTCCATAATCTTCTACTTCAAACCCAAGAGCTTTACTGTGTTTATTGCAGCTTCAACTTTCCTCTTTGTATGTACTCTCAGCAGCATGATCCATGCATTTGATTTTAATGATTGGTCCCTTCCCTATCACATTAATAACAACAAACTAAAAACTCTTGATATAATAATTCAACATGTAACAATCACAAATACTTTACAAATAATTATTAAACCTAACAGTACTTATCAGAATATTTAAGCACTGAATTTGGCAATGTGAGATTAATCATCACCTCAAGCTACCCTTTCAAGTGGACAAAGGAAGAAACATGTCCCTGAAATCTTTCCCTGCCGTCATTTGCCAGTTCTCCCAAGATTTAGTGTGTTAGAGTTCTTTATAGTTATGAACCTCAAAGGATAATCTGTGAGAAATGCAAAATCACCTATGCTAAATGACCTCAGGTTTAGTTAAATTGAGTAAAACATATTTTTCAGTTTTTCTAGAATTTAAATAAAATCCTACAATAATATGCCATTTTTTAATTTTTAACTGGCATGCCAGTGTAAAAGTGAAATGTCATTAAAACAGTGCAGTACAAGCAATGCATTTTAAGCCTGGCTACTTTGATAAAGGAAATCTAATCTTCAATGGTATTTCTTCAAAGTAGGATCGATTAACTCAATATTACATAAAATTTATGAGAATCTCCATATACCTCTGTTACACTGTGGAGAATGCAAACCACTTGCAAGTATTCCTTTGGAGGGAGGACCATGTGAGAAGTTGATAACCCCAAAGGGAATTCAACTCTCATCATAGGCATGCAGTGTTAATAGAGGTGTCCAAAAGTTTGTGTACCCAACGCTTTAAAAAGGCCAATATTCAATATGTCAAAGTTTGGAGTAACGACGGGTTTATTAATTGAGAAGGCACCTACTGGAGAAGATGGGTTCTTCAAATCCATCTAAAGCAAGCACAAAGTCAGGCTTTCTTTAAACTCAGGGAAGAGAAAATGAGAGAGGCTGTTTTTGTAAAAGCTCAAGCCCACCGCTGAATTCCTCTAATGAATATCAAGTCTAAAGAAGGCCGTGGGAATAATACAGGCCCAAACAAGATGGCACCTGAGAGTATTTCACACAGTTATAGAGCAGAAAAGTGTCACCTACAGAAAGTAGCATGAAACCTTGGCAGAAACCAAAATGACCATCTCTAGCCTTTTCTTTCCTTCATCAGCATTTCATGGGCTAGCTCTGTATCTTGTCTTTGAAGGTCCTGCACCATCTGTTGTATCCTATTCCATTATTTAATACCAATGACTCTCAAGACTGATTTTGTTCATTGAAACTGAATTTGTTATATTGAAACCAAATCTTTTGTACTGTAGCTTATGCTTTTTTCCCTTGCAAAATAGAAATAAAATTTAACCTCCATAATCTGTGTGATGATCCTTTATACAGGTGACCATTGTTATTAAATTGTTTAGTAACATTTTATTGCTGCCTATCAAATATTCCATTCCTTCCAGCCTTTTCTTAAAGGTCTTCCTCTTCAAACTCCTTAGGTATCTTTCTCTCCTCGAAACCTGCTCTTATGCTCCTCACCCCTCATAGAGCCTATTCGAGGAACAGTTTTGTGCCAGGACATATTTTTGACCTGTGGGATTTTTTTTTTTCAGGTCTGTATGATTCACAGTTCAGATCACTGACCCCTCCAGTGCCTTGCAGAACAAATATTTGTATCTAAATTTCCTTTGAAATTGAGTGTCTCCTCACTTTATTAATAATTTACTTAGGGTATATCTATTGAGATTACTGTTTGTTCTGACCAAATAATTGAATCGATACCTCCTCCCCTGGGAACTGACCTTTAGACCACTTCACAACCGACATTCCCTTTCGCTTAGACCAGTGGTCAGCAAACTCATCAGTCAACAGAGCCAAATATCAACAGTACAACGATTGAAATTTCTTTTGAGAGCCAAATGTTTTAAACTTAAACTTCTTCTAACGCCACTTCTTCAAAATAGACTCGCCCAGGCCGTGGTATTTTATGGAAGAGCCACACTCAAGGGGCCAAAGAGCCGCATGTGGCTCGCGAGCCGCAGTTTGCCGACCACTGGCTTAGACCACATTCCACTTGCTAAGACCATTTCTTTACCCTCTGGCCTTTCCCAGGATCCAGACCAGCCCAAAGAGTTCACCACCAAAAAAGCCTGTCTAGAATCCTTTAAAAATCTCTGACTCCCGGTCCCGGATTGCTGGCACCATTTGGGGGCTCAGCCCATCTGGTCTCCAGATATAAATTTATAACCCCTCACCACTTTTGGCCTCATGTGTACCTCCTTCAGCAACCCTAACAATTACCTGTGTTTATTTTCTTTCAAAACCATCTAGTTTATGTTTACCCCATCCCTAATTTCGTCCTCAGACCTGCAAAGGCACTTCTGTCCCTTGTCACCCAGCTTCTGACAATCCAACAAGTGCTACATCCAGTTATTTTCCCAGACTCTTCATAAAGATTTTCATTGACTAAGATGAGAGCATTATGTACTGCCTGTTGATCATGTTAAGTATATTTTCCGCCCTAACTGGTTTGGCTCAGTGGATAGAGGGTCGGCCTGCGGACTGAAAGGTCCCAGGTTCGATTCCGGTCAAAGGCATGTACCTTGGTTGCGGGCACATCCCCAATAGGAGGTGTGCAGGAGGCAGCTGATCGATATTCCTCTCTCATCGATGTTTCTAACTCTGTATCCCTCTCCCTCTCTGTAAAAAATCAATATATAGATAGGTAGATAGATAGATATAGATATAGATATAGATATAGATATAGATTTTTTCTTTTGTCACAGAATGGTATCTTTGGTAAATGCAAACCTATGTTTTAAAAGGGAATGTATTTTGGTACCTGATCTTGCTTTATTATATCAGAATGTTTATAAATGATTAGCTATTAAAAAGTTAAGCATCATTGTGGAATGTTGTAGTAGTAAGTTCTATGTACATTTTTATTGATCATAGTCCAGGGCCTAGTCTAGAAAGAAATCTATCCACTCAGCAGCAGCAATAGATGCAGGCTTAGTGGACTTTGTATAACAGAGTTCTATTTAATTTTGCATCTTACACTTTGTATAAAAGCAAATTGTCGAGGTTGGATTGGATACAGCAGCTGATTTTTTACACTAAATATTGTCTTCAAATGAATGTAAAAGGACTGGTACTGTGTGACTGCTGACCACAGAGATAATGGTCACCTGTGATGAGTTGCCTTGGTTAGGCAGTAGTACCAGTTACTCAGACATTAATCTAATCTAGGATTTGTGCAAGTGTTCTATAGATGTGATTAAAGTCCATAATCAGCTGGCCTTAAGGGATATTATTCCAGGTGGCCTGGAGGTGGGGAGAAGGGTGGGGGAGGGAGCTTGATTCAATCAGTTGAAAGGCCTTAGGAGCAGAAGTCAAACTCCCCAGAAGAAGCAATTCTATCTGCTGACTGCAGCTTCCGCTCATGCCTGGGAGTTCCAGCCCCCCTTCCTGATGGCCTGCCCTGTTTATTTCAGACATACCTAGCCAGCCCCCCACAATCACATATCAATGTCCTGCAATAAATCCCTTAACATATATATCCTACTGGTTTTGTTTTCTCTGGTTGAACTCTCATACACCACCCTTGAAGAAGCTAATTGGTGATACTGTTTATGCTGCTGCTTTTAAATAGCATTGCAATGTTTCTAAGAACTCCAAAAATGTTTAGACATAACCTAAACATGTAAAGAATAATGATTACACACACAGAGAGAGAGAGAGAGAAAGATAGCTTTTGAAATGAATAGCACTGGTGTTCATTAGTAGCCTCCAATGTGGTATATGCACATTCCAGGAATAGGCAAGGTGTGGAAAAAATATATTAGAACTGATTTTTAGTGGGGTATTATTTGTAAAAGAGAAATTAAGTTTATTCTTATTTAATATGCAGATCAACACTAACACCTTTATTCCCATCCTCTTAGATAGTAGTCATGAGTTGCCTAGGTAAGTGGAATTGGAGTTACTCATATCCTCTATCAGGCAAAGAAGGTGTGATGAAGAATTTCATCCTTGTTTCAAGATGTCAGTGAGAAGGGACGTATAGCAGCCAGTACAATTTTGATTACCCATGAGAAAGGAATTTTAGAATGCAAATGAGTTCTCAAAGGAGATAGCAAAACTGTCTCTGAAAGATTTTAAGGAAATCTAGGATTTTTTCAAGTACAAGTGAACTTTAAGGCTCTATTGAGTCCTGTGGTTAAAAAAAGAACAAAAAAAAACAACTATGGTATTTTCCATTTTAGACTCTTTTTTCTTTTTTCCAAAATACATGGTTGTTAAGTTCCAGAATTTCTTTAGCCATGTGAATAACAAATACCAAAAGAGTAGGCTGCTATTTCCTCTTCTAAAAAGTTAGTAGACACAGAAATTGCAACTATTTCTTTCTAAAAATTAATCAAGCATTTCAGTGAATGCAGTAGAAAAGGCATTGCCTTCCCAAGGGTCTGCAGTAAATTCTTGTTGAACTTCATTGGTTGAAATAACTAACAAAACAGAGGCACATCAGAGCAGAGATGTGTGGGTTACTAAAACATTTGCAAACATCCTGTCCACTTATAGAGACCTAGTTGATAAACACTGAGAAGTCATTTAAGATTTCTGCTGTAACTGTGCTAAATGTGTTTCATATTTAACATAACTGTTTCTTATTCTTGGATTTGGCTATCAGTACCTAATTGTTACACGGACTGTATTTTGATTAACTTTTATCTCCAAGATTTATTTATTCCCTAAAGCTGTTTATTTCTTCTGGACTCCTGTGAATCCAGCTGCCAAGAAAAGTGGTGGCTTTGCCCTGAAATCACATGGCAACTTGAGCGTCAGTTGGTGGATCCCAGATCTAAAGGGACAGTGACCCAGATGAGCAGGTCATCCTGCAAAATAATTACATAGTGTTACCGTGTTTCTCTCGTATAAGAGAAAATCATAGGTTGTTTTTCTCTTTAGTTGGAGGCAAATTCAGCCTTAAAAATTACTGATATTCAACAATGAAAACACAACCCAACACAAAAAAGGATTTTTTTAGTTGAACTATTTTTACTTTAAAATGAGGATGTTAAAAGCATAAGAAATCTAGAAAAAAAAAAAGGATCAGCATTAGTCACTAGGGAAATGCAAATCAAAGGCATAAGAGGGGTTGCAAAAGGGGAGACAGGGATGAAGAAGCAGAACAGTGGGTTTGTAGGGCAGTGAAACCATTCTGTATGATAATACAAAGGTGGATACATGCTATTAAACATTGTCAAAACCCATAGAGTGAACACTAAGAGTGAACAATAATGTAAGTTATAGACTGAATAATGATGGTGTCAATATAGTTTCAGTAGTAACAAATAACAAGGTTACCACTCTGGTGCAGGATATGGAAAGGGTGGGGCACATAGGATATATATATATATATATATAAATATATATATATATATATATATATATATATATATATATATATATATAATACTTTCTGCTCAATAAAGAGACTCAAAAAGTCACGTCTACTAAAAAAATACACACACAATGAGAGAGATACCATTTCATACCCACTAGATGACTATAATCAAGACAATGGCAAGTTTGGGCAAGGATATGAACAATTGGAACCCTCATACATTGTTGGTAGAAAGGTAATATAGTCATACAGCCATTTTAGAAAGCATTTTGTCCATTTCTTAAAAAGTTAAACATACAATTAATGGCTATACCACTCCTCTGTGTTTACTAAAAAGAGGAAAGGAAAGACTTGTATGTGAATAGACTGGTAGTTCCACAAATTGTTAAATACAGAGTTACCAGGTGACACAGCAATTCTACTCCTATGCATATACCTGTATGAGCTCAAGCTGTCATAAGAAAATATCACAGATTGGGTGATTTAAACAGCAGAAATTTATTTCTCACAATTCTGGCGGCTAGAAGTCAAAGATCAAGGTGTTGGCCAGTCTGGTTTCTTCTGAGGCCTCTCTCCTTGGCTTGTGGACAACTGCCTTCTCCGTGTCCTCACATAGTCCCTCCTCTATGTGCATCTAACCCTGGTGTCTCCCTTCTTAAGAAACATCCAATCCTGTAAAGAATTTTTATGAGTTTATTTGAACCCAACTGACAACAATTGCCAGAAAGCAAAATCTCAATCGATTCAGAAAATGCTCTGAAGAATGGTAGTTTTGCAGCTTATTTTATACACTAGAGGCCTGGTGCATGGATTCGTGCACCCGTGGGGTCCCTCGGCCTGGCCTGCAAGGATTGGGCCGAAGCTGGCTCTCCGACATCCCCTGAGGGGTCCTAGATTGCGAGAGGGTGCAGGCCAGGCCGAGGGACCCCACTGGTGCACGATTGGGGCCAGAGAGGGATATGCTCCAGGCCGTGTTCGGCCCATCTCACCCAGTCCCAATTGGGGCTGATTGGGGCCAGCCAGCCTGGGAGGGACAATGGGAGGTTGACTGGCCAGGGAGGGGCCATGGCAGGGCTCCAAGGCATGTCCAGCCCATCCCACCCAGTCTTGATCGGCCGGACCCCAGCAGCAAGCTAATCTACCGGCTGGAGCATCTGCCCCCTGGTGGTCAGTGTGCATCATAGTGACTGGTGTAATGGTCGGACACTTAGCATAGTAGACTTTTATTATATAGGATTGGAATCAAAGGAGGAGACATAAGGAGGGTTACATCAAATCTATTGGTGGTAGAAAGCAAAGTGGGGGGCAATCTATGGAATTGGGTAAAATGTAAAACAGAGAGACACATACTTCTCTTACATCGGTGGGTACAGCATAGTTAATGGCATTTAGGGCACATAGAGATGCTATTCTGGAACAAGATAACAATGAGGGGTTCTATGGTCTTGTGCTCTGGTGCATGGTATGTTATCTTAACCACAAAAAGAAAATAGATGGGCTTAAGGTGAAGATTGGTCTTTGACAAGGAAGCAATAGGCCTAAAACATGACTTGCTTTTAGGTTAGATTTCTATGTTCAGACCATCCTATGTGGTTACTTTTGATCTCTGAGTTTGTAAGGCCTGCCATGCAGGCCTCCCCTGAGCTTGTCAGGTTTAGTATAAGACCCTTTTTAGTCCACAACACTGTCATTATTGGATTAGGGCACCACCCTAAGACTTGTTCTTAGCGTCATTTACAATAGACAAAAGTGGGAATAACTCAAATGTCTATCAAATGATAAAAGATAAACATAAGTTAATATATACTTACAATGAAATACTATTTAGACATAAAAACAAATGAAGTGCTGATACACGCTACAAAGATTAGGACTTTACATAAGAATATCGTGTGGATTAATGAGTTTTAGAAAGATAATAGTGATCTCTGTTTTATGTCTAAGAACTCTATGCATTGTTTAGTCGTTCCAGTCCCACGGCTCTATTCTATTGTCAGTTACAGCCAGCAATGTCAGATGCTTCAACATTTTAGATATCAATGAGATTCACAGGCCCCGAGTACAATATTCTCTACAATGTGTGACTGATTTTGAAGACCATCTGTCTCATTTTAATCTGGAACAGGCTCTGCCAAAGCTTTTGCATGCCAAGTGACTTTTTAAAAACACACACCCATAAAATTGTGCTGTTAAAAACTGTTTTAAAGTATATTTTGTTGAAATATAATTCACATACTGCAAAATCTAGCCATTTAAAGTGTACAATTCAGTGGTTTTTAGTATATTCACATAATTGTGTAACCATCAATACAATCTAAGTTTAGAGAATTTTCATCATTCCATAAAGAAACCTTATACCCATTAGCAGTCATTCCACATACCCCAGCTTCTCTCCTAAGCCTAGGTAACCACTAAAGCCCCTTTACTCTATATATATGACTGTTCTAGACATTTCATATAAATAGAAGCATACAGTATTTTATTTTATATTTTACTTTATTTTCTCCAAACTCGTATCACCATCTGACATACATTCATTGTACACATTTCTCTGTCTTCCTAAATAGAAATAAACTCCATAAAGCTGAAATTTTATTTTGTTTATTGATATAACCCAGGATCTGGTAAATAGTAAAAACTCAATAGATACTGTTGAAAGGCTAAGATCCCAACTTACCATATTATAGATGGAGCAAGGGTTAGTACAGTTCCCATAGAAATTGCTGGGTTTTTTTAAAAAAAAATACATTAAAAGCTTTACTTTATCTCATTTTCCCATAAGGTAGAATTTTAGATACCTATGTATTTTAGTTTTTTGGACTAGTTGCTGCTAATCAAGGCTATACCTTATAATCGTGGCTTCAGCTTCAGCTATGACATTTATAAATGATCCCCTAATTTTTATTTATACTTCTTAATTTATTTCCAATCCCAACCTCTTAATTCTAATATGCCTTTAAAAAGATCCAACAGCACCTAAGCTTAGAGTAAAGCCATCTGCCTTTATCACTAACAAGTTGGTCTCCTTAAAACATTTCTCTTGGCTTCCTCACGTGTTGGGTTAGCTCACCAGCTCTCAACAATATTTTGGTGTATTTTGATCACTTCAGAGAGAGTGAACATGAAATCAGAATTACATCTAACCCAAACCTTTATTTTCTATACTCTAGCTAAACAGTCTGAAGCTGCATTTGAGTGCAAACAGTAGTCACAAGTGGGAAAAGCCACTAGCTTAGACCGTCTCTAACCATTCTTGCATTAGGGCCCCATGATTCCACCATTCCAAAGCCTTCATCTTCTTCCTCCTGCCTGCTTTCAGATTTCTCTTCCTCTCTCACCATTTATCAAGGTACCAGGCTCTTTATTAACTTTTTTATTCCTCACTCCATACAGAAATTCTGTTAATTTTATGCACAAAATATGTCTCTTAATCATCATTATTCAAATCCACATTTTCATTTCTTCTTATCTCAACTTCCTCCATTTTTCCCATGACCGAAATCTTTCTCAATTAAGCTCCAAACATGATCAATGATTCCTCTTTGCCTGAAGGATAAAGTTTAAATTCTTCTGTTTGGGATTCAAAGTCCTCAAGCTACCCTTCCAACCAATTAGCCGGTGGTATTTCCTATATGCCTCTGCAGCTTCTTTCTCATCCTGAGCTCCCTGGTCTTCTAGCTTCTCATTGGGCTTGGCCCACGGAGAGCCTGAGCAGGAGACTGGAGGGTGGTCGGAGAATGGGTCAGGACATTTCTCCTCCCAGCGCCCTCCCTGCAGGGTCTATAGGATTAACTGCTTTCCTCTACCAAAGATCACACCTGTCATCCAATCCTTTCCAAATCTCCAGAACCGTTCCTTCTCTCTTCTTCACCTTCATTCAGGATTTTTCTGTTGTTGATGTTGTTGTACTCTGTTCCCAATATTTACAACAATATTTGGCAGATAGTTTTTAATACATATTTGTTCAATGAATGATGTTATGTTTGGAAATTCACCCCATTGAAAAGCAACATTTTAGAACTTAACCAAATTTTTTAAGAAAAAGGAAGAGGTCTCATGAAATAGTACATAGGAGAGGCATTATTACTTAGGAAGAATAAAAACTATGGGGTGTCCCCAAAGAATGTATACATACACTTTGAATCATTATCAAGGCAATGTTTATTAAAATACATTTCACTTTCAAAATTGAGCTATCCACTGTTAAAATGTGTATATATTTTGGGGGGACACCCTGTATTATGATGCAAAATCATTTCACTCTCTTCTAAAAATAACTCTGATGATTCATTGTAGAGGTTGATGCTTGTCTCAAAAAAAATTTCAAGAAATCAGCTAGAAGAATGATTGTTTTATAGCAGACTTTTAAAGATAGATATATATGTGTGTGTGTGTGTGTGTGTGTGTGTGTATATATATACATATATATATATCTATCTTTAAAAGTATTAAAAAATATATATATTGTAATGAACCTGACTGCCTAGGCTCCATCTCCTTCTTCAGCTTCAGATTGAATTTACTGAACAAGAAATAAAAGGGGTGAGGTATAAAAAATAAGACTCTTCTAAGAGCTACATTAACATCCTTTGATTTTTTTACTTTTTATTTGAGTCTTCATATTCTGAAGTACAAATATTAGAAGTTCATATACATCATCTGCCTTTAATGTAATAATGCAAACCAGGAATTCTCTCATTTCTATTGACTTTCTGTATCCTAAGCTAACTTCCGTATCACTATCCCAGCCTGACTGGAAACTGGTGACCTTATCAAAACTTTCTAATAAGAAGCAAAGATCAACAAAAGTTAATTGTACCTCCAATTATTTATTATTATCATTACTTCTTTTAAGAACTCAGTCATGGTGTTAGAGCAACTTGATTTCAAATCAAGCTCCTGGACTTCTCTGTGTGGTGCTAAGCAAAGTTTTGGGCTTTGGGCTTTCCTCCTGAGTAGAAATGGAGATAATGTTACTTGGTGTTATCGACTAAATTGTGTCCCCCTCAAAATCCATAATTGTCAAAGTCCTAACCCTCCATACCTCAGAATGTGACTGCATTTGGATATCATCTCATTTCTTTAACATGACCCTCTCTTTTTTCTCTCAATCCACTCCCTTCCTTGATCATTAAGCCTCTAGGACATCAGATTCTGGTCAGCATCAAACTGTCTTAAGAACTAAACCTCAGGTCTGTTGACCAGAGGAAGAAAGTTTCAGTCAAGCTAAAGATAACATCTTGTCTTCAGTTCTGTTACCCCAGGCCCATGAAAGCAGAGGGCCCTATGGACCATATCCTCAAGAAACCAGACAGAACAGTGCCATGGCTGACATCAGTTGATAAAGATCAACTACTCCCTACCCTGGCCCCAACCAATCAGCAGAGCCCAGCACCCCGACTCCTTAGCCAGCATGATGACTACATAACCCATCTCCTGGAAGCCATGGGGCAGCCAGGTCTTTGAGCACTGGCTTACACGTGCTCCAGGCTTGCTGCCATTTCCTCAACTAATAAATCCTGTTTCCTGACTACAAACTCCTCTTAGCATGTGATCGGCGTTGACCCCTTTAGTTAGGTAACAGTAAGGTGTTTAAAGAGGTAATTAGGGTATAATGAGGTCTTATGGGTTGGCCCCTAGTTCAATATGCCTGGTGTCCATATAAGAGGAGATTAGGACACAGACATGAGCGTACACGGAGGGAAGACCGTGTGAAGACACAGGAAATAGGATTTATACACTAAGGAAAGGGTTCTCAAAAGAAGCCAACCCTGCTAACACCTCGCTCTTCAACGGCTAGCCTCCAAAAGTGTGAGAAAATAAATGTATGATGTTTGTTATCCAGTCCGTGGTACTTTGTTATAACAGCCCTAGTAAACAATAGACTTGGCAAAGTTTGTGGGACATTTTTTTTTTTAAGACTCTACAAGAGAGTCTTTGTACAATTACTTGTATTAGTTTCCTGTGGCTGCTGTAACAAATTACCACAAGCTCAGTGGTTTAAAACAATAGGAACTGATTCTCTCCCAGTCTCGAGGCCAGAAGCCTGAAATCAGCTTCACTGGGGTGAAACAAGGTGTTGGCAGGGCTGCACTCCCCCTGGAAGCTCGCTGGGAAATTCCCTCCCTTGTCTCTTCCAGCTTCTGAGGCTGCTGGCATTCCTTGGCTTATGGTTGTGTCTCTCCAGTTTCTGCCTCCATGGTCACAGAGCCTTTCCTATCGGTGTCAAATCTCCCTGCACCTCTGTTTCATAATGTCACTTGTGATTGCATTTGGGCCCACTCGGTAAATCTGGATAATCTCCCTTGTCAGGAGCCTTCACTTAATCACTCTTATAAAGACTCTTCTTCCACGTAAGGTAAGCGTTGCAGATTCCGGGGATTAGGACCTGTTATCTTGGGAAGTCATTTTTCAGCCTATTACAGCATCTACCAGAGGGATGTCTTCGCATACTCAGTGAGCACCAGTTGGCGTCCTGTGAACCTGTGAGTTAGTAATGTTTGAGGAACAAGATGCTCAGTGGACATGCGCATTTTTAAATCAGAGAGAGATAAAGAGTGCAAAGGTGAAGCTAAGAATGCTGAGACTTAAATACCATCACAGACTATTTCTAGAGACCTATATTTTGAAATTTAGCTTCCTATTTTAAAGTTTTAGATTTTGGAACTGAACTGGGTAATTGAAAATGTAAAAAGGAGGCTACAGATCTAGCCATTAAGTGTTGGCAATCTTTAAGGTTCTGGCAAATCTTTGTATTCAGGGTAAGACTTTGCATACTGGAAATTCTGTGGTCTGCCCCAGCTGTCCATCGTCCCGCCTCAGCCAGCACAGGCAAAGGCCAGGAGACGTGACAAGTTAGACTGGCTGATGTCTGTGTGAGAAAGCACCCTTGACCTCTGAATCCCTGGTGGCAAAGAGCCCAGAAAAGAAGAGGCCACTCTTGGAGTCTCCTTTAACCCTTTTCTGCTACCAGTGGCCTCTTCACTGGAATAAGAAACCACTAAGTGTATCCATGTCCCCATTTGCCCAACACGTGAGCCCCGAACCTTAGGCTCTTTGAGGGCTACCTAAGATGAACCCTCTGGCCACTTTTCACAATGAGGTCAGAGGTCACGGCTCCTGTGCTGCCAGGAAGGTCTGATAATAACAATACCTCCTATTAGTATAGTAGCTTATAATAAAGGGCACTGTGATGCAGATTCTCTTTCCCAGACACTAGGACTGCAAGAGGAAATAAGACACATTTTCAGTCCTTAGGGATCCTTTCAACCCAGTTATTTATGACTCATTCAATCCCTGAACACGGTGAAGGAGATATTATTATACTCATTTGAAGTTGAGTGGTAAAAGCTAATTTCCAAAAAAAAGGTACAATTTTTACTTTCATAGGGATCGAGAAATGGACATAGGTTTAAGATATTGTTTACCTCATTCGATGAGGGAAGTAAGCAGATGTTATAGCAGATTCAAAAAAGAAATCAAGAAGCACAGATACATATAGAATAAAGGTATGTTGAAGGGAATTGCAAATGGAGGCAACCCCCATTCCCCATCTCATCCCCACCCACGTACCCCTGCCACACACACACACACACACACACACACACACACACACACACACACACTGGGGCCAGGGGTAGAGGGAAGTCAATAAACCTCATTCCAGAATTTGTATGCCCGTCAGTTATTTACAATGTATGGAGTTGTAAAATGGCTCCAATGAAATCAAAATAAAATAACTCGAGGGAGGATGTATGCCCGATGCATAGGATTTCCCAAATAGAGCCTGGGCGTGAATCTTAGATTCTCTAGCACCTCATTCAGAGGTTGGTCCACTCTACCATGTGGCCCCCGCTCCTGAGATACGTACTTCCTTGTTGCCTTGATTAGGTGAAATAAAGTTACCCCTCAACATTGCAAATGATCATAAAAGGGAGACCTGTTAGAGGCTTCCTGCTATTCCCACACAGTCCTGCTTGTCTTAAAATGCTCATTGTAGCTGCCAAAAGCCGAGATGAAGTTGAAGCCGGCCCTTGGGGAGGTTTGCCAGACCTCTCCTCATACCAGGGCACGCCTCCTGAAGTGAGCGGCTTCGGAACTGGCTCATATGGGTCTTGCTTCTCACCTTGGTGGCAATAGCCGCTTGCATTGGAATGAAAAGTAACCCCCTGCTTCCTTCCACATTCAGGCGGGAGGAGCATAAGAGGGTAAATATGTGAACTCAAACAGGGTCTTCAGTCAGGGGCCTGGGAGGGACAGACTCTGGGGAAGAAAATATGCATGCCAGAATAATAAAGTTATAGAGGTTTCCAACAATGTGGCCGCCTATGGTTTTGAACATTCCATACTAGAAATAAATAGAAAGGCACTGCAGCCCCACATCTTGTGTTTTAAATTTTATTTGATTGCGGGGGGGGGGGCATTAACCAAAAAAACAGGGGCGTTAACAAGTTCACCATCCACTAATGTCCAAAAAGTGGCGACTGAGAATGAAACGAATCATCATTTCAATGTAGACCGTCTTAGAAATCTAGGACATCGTCTAACCTTGTTCCCTTTGGGCTTTTGACTTGGAAAGGATGCTGTGCCTTTTTTTTTTTTTTTTTACTTGCCCTATACTCCATGCCTTTAAAAATCTTGTTCATAAGCTAAATGACTTTACAAAACCCACACATATTTTTGCACCAGACAACCAAATGCCACTGCTTTACAAGAGAATTTACTGTTTTGTTTTTGTTATAATTTTGGTGTTTTTACTTTTTAAAATCTTCCACTTCATTTTCAATGACATTTTTTCAACTTAAAGATGTTTGGCACGAGTAAAAATAGTGGGGCTTATTCAATAATAAATGTTTTTTTTAAAATATAGTTTTATTGATTTCAGAGAGGAAGAGAGAGGGAGAGAGAGATAGAAACATCAATGATGAGAGAGAATCGTTGATTGGCTGCCTCCTGCACGCTCCCACTGGGGATCGAACCCCGCAACCCAGGCATGTGCCCTTGACCGGAATCGAAGACAGACCCTTCAGTCCACAGGTCAATGCTCTATCCCTGAGCCAAACCAGCTAGGACAATAATAAATGTTTTAAGGAATAAGTATGAAGAACCCCAAATTAAGGTCCAAAGCAAGGAAGGATGAAAAATGATGAGAGTAAAAAAAAACAAGGAAATGGGACTGTAGCTTTAAGGAATTTGTCTTAAGTTATAGTCACACAACAAAGAAGGGAGAAGAGGTTATCTAATTTGGCAAAAAGATAGAAGAATAAACCACTTATTTAAAATAATGCTTGTAGGTTTGTGGAACTACTGTCAGACACTCTTATGATTCAAGTAATTCATATGAATAAAGAATAGGTTAAAAAAAATAAAAATTGTCACAAAAGCTTTTAATGCAGTCTATTTAGCAACTATTTCCTAATAATACTTCATGAATACTTGTAATTCTTTAATACCCTGTACCCTTACAACCAGCCACTTAAAAAGTCACTAAAGGAGGCAAGCTCTTTGTTGACATTGGAAATGTCCCCAGTCCTGAACAGGACACAATTTGTTCTTTATTAATTGGCCCAGTTCTACATTTCCAGTCCCATTTCAGCCACTGCTATGCACTAAATTGTCCTCCCCCGACCCCCACCACCAATTCATATGTTAGGTCATAACTGCCAGTATCATGATGTTTGGAGATGGAACCTTTAAGAGGAAATTAGGGTTAAATGAGATCATGAGGTTGGAGACCTCATAATGGGATTACTGTCCTTATAAGAAGAGACACAAGAGAGCATTCTCTCTCTCACCCCTTTTCTAACCAAGGAAAGGTCATGTGAGGACATGGTGAGAAGGTGGCTGTCTGCAAGCCAGGAGGAGAGCCCTCACCAGAAACTGAATCAACTAGCACCTTGATCTGGGACTTAGCCTCCAGAACTGTGAGAAATAAATATCGGTTGTTTAAATCACCATTCTTTGGCATTTTGTTATGGTGGGTCAAGCAAACTAAGATGATAGCCCTGACAAAAGTCCCAACACAAGTGGCACTCTTTCTCAAGAAACTTAACTCCTTTTACCTGTGCTTTCATAGAACATCTTTCAAAGTTCTTTGTTTTGTATATGGATATCTAATTTGTCCAATACCACTTGTTGAAAGACTACCTTTTGTCACTAAATTATCTTTCAGCTTTGTGAAAAATTAGTTGTGACATATATGTATAAGTATATTTCTGAATTCTACTCTGTTTCATTGATCTATTTATCAATCATTCTACCGATACTACATTGACTTGCTAATTTCACATTTATAATAAATTTTTATGTCTGGTAGTATTCCCTCAACTTTGTTCTTTTTGTTGTTGTTGTTGTTGTTGTTAATTCTCACCCGAGGGTATTTTTCCATTGATTTTTAGGGAGAGTGGAAGAGAGAGGGACAGACAGACAGAAACATCCATGTGAGAGAAACACATCAATTGGTTACCACCTGCAATGAGCCCCCACCAGGGCCCGGGCCAGGAGGAGCCTTCAACCAATGTACGTGCCCTTGACCGGAATCAAACCCAGGACTCACGCTTTATTCACTGAGCCAAACCAGCTGGGGCTTAACTTTGTTCTTTTTGTTAAAGTCATTTTGGCTGTATTAGACTTTTGCAATCCCATACAAATTGTGCAGTCAACTTGTCAATTTCTATTAAAAAGCTTGCTGGGATTTTTTTTTTTTTTTGTGATTGTGTTGAGTCTATAAAAATATTGGTAAGAACTGAAATTTTCATAGTATTAAGTATGCCTACCCATGAATAACATATGGCTTTCATTTATTTAGGTCTTCTTAAATTGCAGCTATGTGTTGTGTTTTCCAGTGTTCAGATTTGCATGTATTTTCTCAGATTTGTCCTTAAGTCTCCCATGTATTTGGCGCTATGATAAATGATATTGCACTTTACATTTCTATTTCAAATTGTTTTGTTGGTATGTAGAAATACCACTGATTTCTGTTATTGATTTTGTACCTGCAGCTTTGCTGAATTTGCTTACTAATTCTAGTAGCTGTTTTGAAAATTCCACAAGATATTTTACATAAATGATCATGTTGTGTTCAAATAAAGGTAATTTTACGTCTTCTTTTCCAATTTGGATGCTTTTTTTTTTTTTGTCTTAAAGCATTAACTAGAAGTTCTAGTATAAAGTTGAGTAGAAGTAGTAAGATTGTACATCCTTATCTTTATCCTAAACAGAGAAAAGCATTCAACTTTCATCTTTAAGTTTGATGTTATCTCTAGCTTTTTTGTAGAGGCCTTTAATCAAGTTCAACTTTCCTCCTACTCTGAGTTTTTTAAGAGTTTTTTCAGAAATAAATGTTGAATGTTGTCAAAATATTTTCCTATGTCTATTGAAATAATAATACAGTATTTCCAATTAATTTGTTGATATGGTGTATTAGTCTGCTAGGACTGCCATAATAAAGTAAGACTAACTGGGTGGCTTAAACAACATACATTTATTTTTCTCATAGTTCTGAAGACTAGAAGTCTTAGATTAAGATTTGTCAGAGTTGGTTTCATATGAGGGCTGTGAGGAAAGGATCTCCAGCCCTCTCTCCTTCACATCATCTATACAAATTTCTTCTTATAAGGAACCAGTCATATTGGATTAGGGCCCTCCTACCCCAATGACCTCATTTTAACTTAAAGACCCTTTTATTCAAATATAGTCACATGTTGAAGTGTGGTGGGTGTTAAAACTTCAACATGTTGAAGGGAACAACTAGTGAAGGAAAAAATACAAGTACCACATAATACATGAAGCACTGTAATAGAAGAAATATCCAAATACAGTTTCCAAGGATTAAGAAAGTAGGATATGAACTGGAACCCGGACAATGACTGGGGGTTAGGCAAATTTTAGCAAGGGTTTAGGGAGACAGGAGAATTCTGGGTCAGAAGGAATAGTATTTGCAAAGGTTTCAGGGGCAAGAGAAATCAGAGAGGTATTTAGCGTTAAGTAGAGTGTTTGGAGGATGAGGGCAGATAATGATGAAAAGTAAGATTGGAGAGGCAAGTAGGACCAGCTCGTGAAGGAGAGACATGTTTGTTGAGCTTTAGTTTCTAAATATTTTCCACATATATATGGATTGTCATTTATTTTCCACACCAAAAAAAAACAAACATGTTTAGACAGTGTATTGTCATTTTTACAAAAGATAAATTTAAGCTCAGGCTAAGGGGACTTGCTAACTTTTATTTAATAAATGAGATACTGAATGGTAGGTGCTTGGGGAAGGAATGTTGGTAGCAGGTGTTGTTTTGGCTTTCATTCTGCAACCAAGAAGTTGTTCCTAAGCCAGATTTCCACGCCCTTCGGCACAGCCCATTAGGAAATTCATCCATGCATGGCACTTGTAGGATTTAGACTTTAGAATGATTCCCTAAGGGGTCGTTGGCAGAAATAAAGAGTGACTCATCCGACAGAATTAGGATCATGGAATTCTTGCTTCTATTTTCAAGCGTATTAGATCCGGAGAATTCAAGTTATAATGACACACTTTGTGGGTAAGTTACCTGAGTAAGAATGACAAACCAAATTTTCCCTGGAGTGTAAGTTGTCTAGTCACAACAACTTGGCAAAGTTAGGACCAAGTTTGTACAATGAGTAGTGTGGTGAGCTGGCTGTCCTCGCCAAATGTGACATATGTCAAGTTAAATCTAGATAAAAGACCCTTTTAAGTAATATAAAAACAATATGGACTCTGTCTCAGTCTTTGCATTCACTGCTCATTCGTCCAAGGATTCTTGCTTCAGCCCCATGAAACAATGTTTAAGGCATTGTGAGTAAGTAGCTGCAGTATTCCTGATTTTTGATCAGGCATAATCAATCCATGACTTTGTGTCTTCTCAATACTCCCTAGTTGCCCTCAAATTGAGAGGGATAAAACACTATAGGAAATAACAAATGAAAAAATCTATAAAACAAATATTCAGATTTGTTGAGATTTCTTGTAGTGATCTATACTCCATATCACAGTTCAAATATATCACAGTTCTGCTATTAGCACACTGGTAACCTTCTCATCTAGAAGAGGTTAGGATCGGGGATGCAAAAAGAAATAAAAATCATTCTGTCTTAGAATAAATATCACTGTGTGATTTGCATTTCAATTACACATTAATGGTCATACTGGAACTTTCTCCAAGTTAAGTTAGAAATCTATCTTAAATAACCTTAAGCAAAAAAAAAAAAAAAAAGGGGGGGGGGGGATGGAAGGAATTTATAGTCTTAAGAAATAGGACAGTCCATCTTAGGTGAGCTATGACGAGTTCAGAAGACCAGGCAATGCCACCAGGCTCTCTTCTCCATCACTGCCTATGCTTGCCTTTGCATTGTCCTCCTTCTTAGCCAGGCTCTGCCAAAGGGATGGCAAAGATGGTGCCTGGCTACCCTTGGTTCTCGTATCCATATGGCTGCAGACCCCAGAAAAAGGGAGCACTTTTCATCTTGACAATTAGACAGACTTACCATCAACAACCTCGCTTGAATGACCTGCCTATCCTTGAATTGATCACTGTGTGTAAGGGAGTGAAGGACCCTTGACTGATCGAGCCCAGCCAGGTACACACCACCTTGAATTTGAATGGATGGGAAGTGAGGGGTGGGTTGGTTCTGCAAAGGAAATATAGAGAGTGAATAAAAAAATAAATGAAAAAAAATAAGTTGCAGATGTCCTCTACACAGGCAAATCAAATAAAGAAGAACTTTTTTTATTGATGACCAAAACAAAGCATCCTTAGAGAATAATTTCTATAATATTTCCCATACATTTGAAGAATATGTCATAATGCTGTTAGAAGGAAAAAGATGATTTGTCCCTCCCTTCTACCAACAAATATTATTTAAAATAACAAATTAATTCCCGGTACAGTATAAGCATTAAAACATATATTACGTAAAGGAGGGGAGGGTGTATGGGAGATATCTATAATACTATCAACAATAAAAAATATAAATAAATATAAATAAATAAATAAATAAATATCCTATTTTACAATTGCCTTAATTTAAATTCAAATGACTATCAATTGACATATTATTTCCAGTGAAAACAAAACAAAAAAAATTTGTATCAGAATGTATTATTTTAATAGAAGTTAACTGGCTGACATAGCAGGCAAAGAAAAAACAAATCAAGAATCAGAAAGACATTTTTGGGAGCTGAGTAACTTAAAAGGCTAGTCTCTCTTTCTGAAACATACATTGTGTGATATGACCAAAACCTAGTAGTTTGTTGCTGAAAATTCTTAGGATTATTTAAAATTTTCTTTACATAAAGCTATTTTAATAAAATATTGACAAATATAATTTAGGGAGGAAACCCCTTTATTCGGTTACTGTTAAATATTTACTGTTAATCTATTGTTCTTGTAGCCAACTTGAGGAGTGGAGGCAGGGGAGAAGCAGGGGTGGAGGGAGGAGGAAGGAAAGGCTGCAAGGACAGAAAGTAGCCAGTATTTCATGTCAGACAAGAAAGAACAAGAGAAAGAAGGGGGACGCGTAGGGGGAGAGAGCGAGGGAAGGAGGAGGGGAAGGAAGGAAGGCAAGAAAAGGAATTTGAGAAAGCTGGCACCATATCAGACCATACACAAAATGCCTCCCAGAGCAGATTGTATAAAAGGCATTTCACGAATTAAACAATCCACTAACCGCCAACGTTGTGAAAGAGACCAGAGACTGAAAAAGGAAGCAGTTTCCCCTCTTTATGTGTTGGGTAAGGTAGACATTCCCAGTGTCTTTGAAGCTGAATTTCAACCTTATCATAAGTTTGATTCTGGGGCATTCTCCCCAACCCCCCATTCTCTTAAGAATTGTGACACACTCTTTCTTATGACAGTAAAGGGAATTTTATTTTTTTAACACGTTTTACTAAAAAAAAAAAAAAAATTTTTTATTTAATTGGGCTGCACTGTGGATTCTTCCCAAATAGAAAGTGGGGTTCATTGGGCTAGAAGATGAGAGGTGCCTGGAAAGAAACTGACTCCTGCAAGTGGGCTTTCCCAGCCACCCCCACCTTCTCTACTGGAGGTCTAATTAGTGACAGTGTGTTCCCCTCTTCCTGAGCTTCTCTACTCAGAGGCAGGTTTCTGGATCAGAAACATGGTTGGTGCATCCCACTCTGAGGATGTTTTGCAAATAGAGGCTTTAACGATTACACTGTGTCTTTTGTTTGAACAGTTCTGAGCAAACGACAGTTGGTTGGGTGCTTAGATATAAAATAACCACAACACCCTCCTATTCACAGAGCAGCCTTTTGGTATTATTAAGGGAAACTTAGCCAACAGTGGAGAAAGTAGGAAAAGTAAGTGCCCAATAACTAGATGTAGGCACATACTGATTTGCCTTGACTAAGTATTAATAGTGTCTCCTTTTACTCTCAAAAAAGTTTCTGGCCTGTATGATAACATATATGGTCACTCCATAGATAACCTATATTTCTAAAGGTACTGTTGCTTTATGTATATATGCTTATATGCAGTAACATACACAGAAGCTTCTTGATAATAAGTGAATTGCAATGAATCAAAAATCTGAACACTGTATGTGAAATAATTAGTGCTCCATTGTCTCCCTGGCTCAAAGCAAGCTGCTTACCTTGGTGTCTGGTGTCTAGTTTTTCCACTTAACCTGCGCATCCGTTCCCCTAAGGCCCGTGGTCGGCAAACTGCGGCTCGCGAGCCACATGTGGCTCTTTGGCCCCTTGAGTGTGGCTCTTTAACAAAATACCACAGCCTGGGCAAGTCTATTTTGAAGAAGTGGCGTTGGAAGAAGTTTAAGTTTAAAAATTTTGGCTCTCAAAAGAAATTTCAATCATTGTACTGTTGATATTTGGCTCTGTTGACTAATGAGTTTGCTGACCACTGCCCTAAGCTTACTACAATAGACCATGGCACACAGGTCCTCAAGGAAGGCAGGGCTGGTCGGTAAGCAGGGGAAAGCCTGAGCCAATCAGAGGAACTGGGAGAAACCAGCCCCGGGAAGGAACTCACATGTTCTAGAACATGGAGGCCGTTTTAAAAGTGATGATCAGGGTTGGGTGTTAGGAAGTCAAACATTGGCTTTGCCTCGCTGTGCTCCTGGCTCTTTTGTCACATTCTGTGGCGAGGGCTGCGGAAGTTAAAACCTTTTGTGTTGCCTCAGTCAACCTTAAAATATGAGCTGCCCACAAGCTCACCAATGGTTCAGGACAAGCTTTCCAGGTGTCCCCATCCTGCTCCCGCCACCTGCGTACTCCCAAGAGGAGACGGGAAGCTGGGTGCAGGTGTGCAGGAGAGGATCCTGGGAAAGGGCTCTCCTGGAACCAAGGCTATGGCGGTGGGTCTATTCTGCTGCTCCATTGTAGCTGGGTCACTAATCATCACAAGCGGAATCATGAGAACTTTACAATCACAGTCATCGCTTGAATTGCAGTGAGGAAAGAAAAGCATACCATTATTAAACTCTTGTTAACCGAAAGAAAAGAACATTGGTCAGTATAGCCTCCCCATAGCAGAAATGCCAAATTGTTTGAATAAAGAAAGAATTATTCCTGGCTCAAAACAAGCTACTTTCCTTGGTGTTTAATATATTGTAACACATTATGAAAACATAAATAAAGCACAAGGTCTATCTCGCATTACTCTTTCAGGCTGTTCAGATTTCACTGACCAAACAGGATAAAAAGTTGAAATATTAATCAGGATTCTCCAGAGAAACTGGACAAACAGAATATATATATATGCACACACACATACATATATACACATATATGTTTATTATAAAAGTACATAATTTTTATATGATATATAAAAATTTAGATATATAATATATATGAAATTATACATATACAGAAAATCTCTTCTAATATATATCTATTTTGATATGTAAACAGAGGGGAGAGAGAGAAAGAGAGTGAGAGAGAGAAACACACAGTTATGGAGGCTGGCAAGTCCAAAATATGCAAAGTAGGCCAGTAGGCTGGAGGCAGGGAGAAGGTGTTAGAATCCTAAGGCCATCTTTCTGCTGGCAGAATTCGCTCTCGTCAAGAGGTCAGAAAGGTCTTCAACTGCTTGGATGAGGGAGGCCCACCTACATTAAGGAGAGTAATGTGCTTTACTCAAAGTGTACTAACTTAAATACTAATTTCATCTAAAAAATACCTTCCCAGAAACATCTAGAGTAATGTTTGACCAAATATCTGGGTAGTGTAGCCTAGCCAAGTTGACACATGAAATTAACCCTGACAGCTACTGTGCCCAGTGTATTGCAACTTTGGTCTTCTTTAGATTTTCAAAGCCCAGTTAATAGCTGTCAGAGGCCAAGCAGTACTTGTAGCTGGGAAAGTATATTTGCAATGTAATGTAAAGTATATTTTTAATATACTTTAAAAACACATATGGAAAATTATTTGAAATTAGTCACATAGAGCAAAAAGAAAAAAAAAAGTTAATTCCCTTGAGTTTTGCCCAGGTTTCCTGACCCCTGTATTTTGGAGGATACCACTTCTAGGAAAATATTCATACCAAGTAGTTGCCTCAGTCAAATTTAAACTATAAGCTTCCCACCATCCCACCAATTGTCCAGGACAAGCTTTCATTCCTTGCAACTGAGATATGCCATAATAAAATGTAGATAAATAAATAAGACAGTTATATTGACTCATTCAGACTTGCTACTTCTGACATAAATAAGATAATGTGTGGTTGATTTTTCTCAGAAACTTGTCAGAAAAACAATTTCTGGAATTTGGAAATGCAAAATGTTTTATATAAACCATATTTGAAACATACTAGAACATACTTTCTATTTTTAATCAAGGGTAGTTCCCTAGTGCTCAGTAGCCATTATTGTGTACAGCCTCAAGGGCAATCTTGGAGTCAAATGGTGACCAGACAGTGAATGGCCCAAGACGCCCTCTAGAGGCCAGAATATCTGAACCTAAAACAGAGGCTCCTGGGTGGCCATATGGGTTGACAATGGCATAGGTTACAATAAGGAGAAAGTTGAAATCTGTCTCAGAAAACCTTTCTAACTTTTATTGTCTTTCACAGAAAAATAGGCAGAAAAAATATTTTATAGAGAAGCGCTATATCAAGATATTTACAAAATGAACTTAATTCTTGTATAAGTTATATCCCTTTAAATGCAAGACGTCACCTTGAGACTAAGTGTTCTTTACAAATGAAATAAAGTTCATTCTTGGAAATAACAACAAAATACCATTTGGGTTGAATAATTCCTATGTACATTTTGTTCTTGATAGTAAATAATTATTTCTATAGTTTTACTTCTTGAGTTTTAGGTCAATGAAATATGCAAAACATTCATTCCAAGATCCCTTCTTCCTACTCTACTCTCAGTAAAGATTGGTGTTCATTCATTGATTTCCTCAACGTGTTTTGAAAATGGTGATGGAGTAGCATTGTGAGATATACTGGAGATTGGAGAGGAGTAAAACACATCTTCTGACCTCCAGGAGGTCCAGTTCTAGTAGGGAAAGCAGGGGGGGCGGGGAGGGAAAATTAGGGTAGGTGTCATGAAACTAGAGGAACAAAGACACAAAAAAGGGTCAAGTCTTCAGAGAGAAGAGGTTAATGATGGCTCAATCAATGAGGAAGATATAAGTTCTCTAAATGTCTATGACATGTCCAGCACCAGACAGTGGACACCCTGAATCAAGTTGAGGAAATGCTGACATTGGGGTTTTTCTTCACAGATGGCAGGCAATGGGCTGTGAGGAATTTGGGATCTGAAAGACAGGGACGCCTCTCACTGAGCCTTACTAGAAATTAGAACAGAAGCTCCAACGTGCTGCTGCTGCCTGAATGGGGATCGTGAGGGAGGCTGGAGACATCGTCCAACAACTGTCAGACACAAGCATTGCTATCCTCATATTCCAAGCTCAACCGTTCTCCATGTGAGGGTTGCTCAAGTAGCAGGAGTCTTTATTGTATTTATTGTTCATATCCTGCTGCCTACTTCCAGAAAGAATTTGAGAATGCTTACTAAAATAAAAGATACCCATACAATATGATTAATGAAAGAATAAAATAATAAATGTTAAGTAATTAAGGAGGTAGTAGATAGTTTAACCTAGTTGTACGCAACTGAGAAAATAAAGTTAGCTCTATTTTCACAGGTAGTCAAGGGGGAAAGAAAGAAGATGGGGCAAGGTGAACCAGATGGATTCACATAGTTCGTATCATCAGATAAAAAGAAAAGCAGCAATTCAGAAATGTCTTTATTCTTTCTCTAGGTCTAGGGCAAAGTCCTAAGAGGGATATATTATAAAGATATTTCTTTCTTTTTTTAAGATGGAACTCGTATATTTTTTAAATATGTTTTTTATTTATTTCAGGGAGGAAGAGAGAGAGAGAGAAACATCAATGATGAGAGAGAATTATTGATCAGCTGCCTCCTGCACATCCCATGGTGGGGATGGAATCTGCAACCCAGGCATATGTCCTGACCAGGAATTGAACCGTGACCTCTTGGTTCATAGGTCAACGTTCAACCACTGAGCCACACCAGCTGGGCTATAAGGATATTTCTATAAAGGGAACTAGGTAAGTAGTAGCTGTACAAAAGATGCAGATACATACATAACTGCAGCTCATGTTGTGGGTGTGTGTGTGGGTGTGTGTGCGCGCGCGCGCGCGTGCCTTCTAAAAACTGAAAGCAGCCGAAACCGGTTTGGCTCAGTGGATGGAGCATCGGCCTGCGGACTGAAGGGTCCCAGGTTCGATTCCGGTCAAGGGCATGTACCTTGGTTGCGGGCACATCCCCAGTAGGGGGTGTGCAAGAGGCAGCTGATCAATGTTTCTCTCTCATCGATGTTTCTAACTCTCTATCCCTCTCTCTTCCTCTCTGTAAAAAATCAATAAAATATATATATATAAAAAAAAACTGAAAGCAAATTGTTAATAAATCTCTCAAAGGTCTTTATATAGGAGCCAACATAGTGACAATAGCTCCCACATATTACATGTTGACACTGTACACATATTTTCTTCAACAACATTTTTGGGCCCTTGTTGCAGAAATAGAGGTGAGTGAATAAAGGTGATTTTCACTTTGAAATGAGAGTGCACCAGGGAACTGCCAACCTAAGTTGATTAAGTAATCTCAAAAGTATTGTTGCTCAGCTGGTGTGGCTCAGTGGTTCAGCATCAACCCATGAACCAGGAGATCACTGTTGGATTCCCAGTTGGGGCACATGCCCAGGTTTCAGACTCAATGCGTGCGGGGGGCGGGGGGGGGAAAGGGGGGAAGAAGGGGGGGAGTGGGGGGGAGGGGAGCGGATATAGGAGGCAGCTGATTGAGGTTTCTCTCTCATTGATGTTTCTCTCTATCCCTCTCCCTTTCTCTCTCTAAAATAAATTAAAAAATATATTTTTAAAAAGTATTGTTGGTTCTGTTTATTTATTTTTATTTTAAAAATATTTATTGTCAAAAGTATTACATATGTCCCCTTTTTTCTCCCATTGACCCCTCATAGCCCACCCCCAGCCCCTGCCCTGGGTCTCCACCACCCTATTGTCTGTCCATGGGTTATGTTGGTTCTGTTTAGAGATAAATCTATTAAAAAATTTCCAGGGAAAGCTTAACTATCCAGAAACCTCTGGGAATTAAATATTCTATAAAGCTAAGTAATATAGCAAAGTAAGGAAGTTCTTTTTACCTATTTTTTTGTTTTGTTTTAACCATGTTAAATAGAAATCTTGATAAATACACATGCTTCTATTTCTTAAACAAAATTCACAGAACATATCCACTTTTTCTTACATGCTAAAGAATCTACGCTAATAAAAGAAAAACATGTAAATTGACTGTCACTTCGTGATGCCCACCAGCCAATCAGGGGTGAGTATGCAAATTAACCTAACAAATATGGTGATGGCCCTGCCCCCAAGCCGCTCCGTGCAGCATGCATGCAGGTGTGGAGCAGCCGGGTGGGGCATGACACCTGCTATGAGGGGAGGGCAGGGGGCGGAGGGAGCTACAGGAGCAGCGCTCCAGCCAGAGCGAAGACTGAAGGTGGTGGCCAGAGCGAAGGCCTGAGTCCCGGGTGCCAGAGGAAAACCAGTGCCGGCAGCCAGGGGAAGGAAGGCCTATTACACGAATCTTTGTGCAACAGGCCTCTAGTGATATTATAAACATCAGTTACTGCACTATTCTCAGGACCCATCAGTGTTTAATCACAAGACAGATTTTTTTTTTTAGTTTTTTCTGTCTGAATTTTCCTACCTTCTCCCCTTTTATCAGACTTTGAGGCAATTATTTCTTACTGCTTATAGTGTATGTGCTTATTGCAATCCTATCTTTGCCGGAGTGTTTCTCAGCATCTAAAAGGGTTGAGGAATCTGGAGAAGGGGCTGTATGTAAATTAATAAAAGAGACTAGACATATAAATTTGGAATACATGTGGGAGCCAGAGGAGACCTAGCTTCAGTAACCAAGTTCTCTGAATCTCTGGACCCCTAGCTTTTTATTAACACAAATTGCCCTAAAGCAAAGCAGATATACATATCAAAGGCAAGGTTTGGTATACAGTAGGCATTGTCAGGTTGGAGGAACTGCCTTCAGCTGTTCCAGTAGCAAGCAAAAATATATGCAAATCTTTAGGTTTGGGGAAATGCTTTCAGCCATTCCAGCAGGCAATAATATGATTCAGCCCTGCTGAATATAGAAGCCCATCAACCTTTTGAGGACTTCTTGCATTTTATTATGCCCTGCTGGAATTAGCTTCCAGCATATCTCCATATTTCAACTTTTGGCCTCTAATCTCTGGGATGTTAAGATATTTAAAGCAAAATTCAAAATCATAATTACCAAAAAGTCTTTCTATGGGTGGATGATTACACAAACTGTGGAATACTACTAAGCAATAAAAAGGGAGAAATTCCTAATACATACAGCAACATGGCTGAATCTCAAATTTATTTTACTAAGTGCAGGAAGCCAGACCCTAAGGCTATATGGTGTGAATAGATTTGTGTGACATTTGGGAAAAGGCAAACCTGGAGGGATAGGAAACAGTCAAGTGGTTGCTGAGGACTGAGGGTGAGGGGAGGGACTGACAATCAAGGTACATGAGGAAATTTTTTGAAATAATGCAAATATTCTGAATCTTTATTGTGACAGTGTTTACAAGACTATAGGTTTCTATTGAACAGAGGATTGTGTTGTAGCTCAATTATAGCACCATTTCAAAGAAGAGAAATTTAGGAGACATACCAACCAATGGCAAAGTATAGATTTAACTTGTTTCTAATATTTAAAAAGATTTAAACATTTTTTATAAGACAATTGAGAGCATTTGAACACGGACCTGATGTTTCATGATAATATTGAATTATTATTTTTAAGGTCTGATGACATTGTGAATGCATTTACAGAAGTAGTCCATATCTTTCCACACTGCATAAGGAAATGATACAATGCCTGCACTTGGCTTCTAAATAACCCAGGTGAGCAGAGGGGGGTACTGATGAAGCAAGATTGTCCCCTAGGTTATAATTATTGAAACTGGTGATGGGTAAAGAAGGGTTTAGTATGTTAGTCTCTCTACTTTTCAATTTGCTTGAAATTTACTCTAATAAAACATTTACTTTTTATCTTTTTTATCATGAATCTTTTTTTATTTATACCAATTAATTCAATAATTAGCAATTCTTACAAATGCAGGCATCCACTGTATATTGCCTAATATAAATAAACACACTAATTTAAACAAATTTAAATTGTGTTACTTTTCATAATTAAATATTTTTACTAAATATTGAGTGACTATTCAATCCCCCATTTTTATAAAACTCACTATGATCTTTCTACCTGAGTTCTGAGTAGTGAGGAGACTGCTCCCATAGTGAGGAGACATAAAAATCATACACTGACTTCATTGCATAGATGGAACTTGAGGTTCTGTGGGGTTTTTTTTGTGTGATCTGAACATCTAAAATGAGATCTACCTCCTAATGAAAGTTTAAGTGCACAGTATAGGCACAGTGTTGCATGGCAGATCTCTACAGCTTATTCATCTTGTTTAACTAAAACTCATACCCATTGTCTATCAGCTCCCCATTTCCCACTCTCCCAGCCCCAGCAACCACCTGAGAATATATCCAAAAGAATTGAAATCAGGATCTTGAAGAGATATAAATGCCCACGTTCATTACAGCATTATTCAGAATAGCCACGATATGGAAACAACCTAAGTGTCCACTGATAGATGAATGGATAAAGAAAATGTGGCCTTAACCTGTTTGGCTCAGTGGATAGAGCGTCAGTCAGCAGACTGAAGGGTCCCAGGTTTGATTCTGGTCAAGGGCATGTATCTTGGTTGTGGGCACATCCCCAGTAGGGGGTGTGCAGGAGGCAGCTGACTGATATTTCTCTCTCATCAACGTTTCTAACTCTCTATTCCTTTCCCTTCTTCTCTGTAATAAATCAATAAAATATATTTTTTTAAAAAGAAAATGTGGTAGATGCATAGGACAAAATATTTTTAAGCCTTAACAAAGAAGAATACCCTGCCATTTGCAACAATATGGATGAATCTGGAGGCCATTATGCCAAGTAAAATAAGACAGTTACAGTACAAATGCTGCATGATTCCATTTATATGAGGTAACTAAGATAAGTGAAAACATTTTTAATTGTACAAATATCCTTTTAAAAATAGAAATTCCTCATTCTATAAAATATTTTTAAATGCAAAAAAAAAAAATCTTTGTTAGAGAAGCCAAGACAAATATGGAAACTCGGCATGAGTTACTTTTTAAATTCCCAGATGGTTTTGAGCACACCCGCTGACATCTTAATTGGAAATCCATCATGTCTGGCATCAGTCCGTACTTCCAGACACTTGATCCACCACTAAGCTGATTTTAGCTTGATATTAGGGTAGGTAGCCCTGAGCTTCTGAGCCATTATTAACACAGAAATACCACACAGTCTTACATTAACCTAAAAAATGTGAGGTGTCCGATACAAGCCATAGAACTCTGTAAATTTCTGTCATGTGTTGCTATCTGTATTTAAAAATGGTCATTGCCTTTTGCTTTTATATCTTTCTCTTCTATTCTGTATGACTATACCTATTGCATGAATTTTATTTCATGTACCCTTGCTTTAAATCTTGAAAATTCAAATGTATAATAAATAATTTTTAAAAAGAGAAAATTCTAATATATTCATAGGGGAAGATAGTAGACACTTTTATAGAATCTTATTACAGAGTACTTAATAATTTTATCCTACAAGGTGCTATTATAATGGAGTCACTTTTATCAATTAAAATATCATTCTCCCAGTGTATCTAGTCCTGCAGCTTTCAGTATGTCTCTGTTCTTCATTCCCAAGAGAGTCAGGGAAGACCAAAGGCTGAGCGAGGAAGCCAGGGCCACAGGCAGAGGGTCACGACCAAACCAGTGGACCCTGGCCAACCTGGCCCAGGCCAGAGCGGAGTCAGCCAGCAACAGCCATGCCAGAAAGCTGGCATGGGAGCATGGGTCATGCAGCCAGAGGCGATCAGGTTGGGGGAGGTCAAGGCAGAGTGCAGCTTCTCAGAGTTCACAGGACAGAAGGCTAGGCCCTGGCCCTGCCTTTCCCGTGACCAGGCATTCTAAAAGGGGTTGTATTTCAGGGGCTGACTCCAGTGGCATTGCTTTTCCTTCCCTGCCTCCAGTGCTTCTGAATTACAGTAAATTCCTTAGTTTTTGCCCCTTCAGCAGCTCCTTCTGAGTCTAAAGTTGATATTAATATTAGGGAAATATTTAACTGATATTAATTGGAGCAAATTGCAGAAACGTGATCAGTGAACAATTTGGATTGACTTCTGTGAAGGATGTGGGATTTTTTTCAAGCTTAAATGTCTTCTTTCTAAACATGATCTCAATGATTTTTTTCTTTTATTGAAAAATAATACAGGGGAAGTAAAAAAAAAAGAAAAGAAAAATAATACATTACGTTTCTTTCTTGTGTGATTTATAGCAGAATGCTTTATGGCATGCTTTGTTATTTAAATGGA
The DNA here is from genome assembly GCF_027574615.1 of Eptesicus fuscus. NCBI lineage: Eukaryota > Metazoa > Chordata > Mammalia > Chiroptera > Vespertilionidae > Eptesicus > Eptesicus fuscus. Next base: position 67,434,697 of record NC_072482.1, read on the forward strand.
TTTGTGAATGAAATAGGACACATAAAGTCATTGTAGATGCCGACCAACTCTGTAGATGCCTTTTCTGTCCCACTGAACCCCCCTGTCCTTGACCCACAAATCCCTGATGCCTATGGGGTGAGTTCAGTATCTAGTTTCTAATCTTTTCATCACCAAAATCCTCTTTAATCCTCTTTCCTCTTCTCTCCACACACACAGAGACTCCACGTTTTAAACAATTTCATTATCACTGTGAAAAGGTATAATTTCACTTACAAGCAAGAAAACATGAGTTTTGTTAGCCTGTATATGATGTGCAGCAATGATATAGATATAGGGTGGACTGGGCCACCTCATCTGGAATTGCTCCTTGTGAGCTACACAAGTCCAGAAAGAAAACTTACTAAACACTCTGAAAGAGGAGGTATTGATTCCCTATGGTATGTCGCTCTTTTTAATGCAAGATGCTGCATCGCAGTGGTACAGGTGCCACTTTGTAGGTTTGCTGAGTACTGGGTGCTCTGACTACAATAATTAACACCGCATCCTTGGGCATTTAGAGTCGGCCTTTAGTGTCTTCATTTATAAAACAGTGGGTTAATCACTTCTTAGGTACAATCGATTTGCTCACCTTGTTCCTGAAACAGGGCAACTACAGAATCAAAAAATCCCAGCTCTACCTCCACTTCAGTGCTGTGAGACCTGGAGGCAGGGCTCACTTAAAGGCTTTGTCCCTATTTCCCCAAATGCTAACTAAGTAGGGGTAACTCACAGATGCATAGTGACATTACAGTAATTGGTTATAAAAATGAATTAAAATAATTTAAAATGTAGTATACAATGTGAGGGGCTCTTAACCTAAAGTAGCTAATCAAAATAACTGTACTTAGCAAGATAAATGCAATACCTGACATTTTTGGGGAAAGAACTTGCCTCTGCTAGTGAAAATAGCAAAACCAAGCAATGGTGTCCAGAATTTCAAGAGCGGAGGGTCAAAGTAAGAACATTTTTTCTGACCTGGAATGTGAGCCAGTCCCATCCCTTTGGCTCAGGGTAGCTGCTCTTACTTCAAAGTTTGGATATTCCCAGGTTTGCTTATGCCCTAAGAGTTTATAGGGAATAAAGAGGATTTTCTTGACCAGATCCCTCTCTCAGTCAATTCTTTTACCACCCACCCACTCCCTATCCCTGATCCTGAGATCCATATTTTTTTTCATGCATCTTAGGTTGCTTTGATGTGGCTGTTCATATTACGCCATGCAACAATTAGATCAGGTGCATTGATGTTGTCATACTTCACATTAAGACCAGTCCTGAAAAGTGCTATTTGCATCCTGCCTCTTTCTGAAGCCTGCTTTCCTCTATTTCACAAATGTTTATGTTCTATAACAAATATTAAAAGCATGAAACCAAATGTGGAAGCAACTGAAAGTTATTTTAGTGCTGCGGCATCAGTCAGTTCTATGTCTCCAAGGAACATTATTGTAACCTCACTAAGGAAGGGAAGAAATATAAGTATATGTTGCTTATACTATTTCTCTACATAAGATGTACTGAGAAGAGGGCTAGCAGAATCAGGGTGTGGCCAGCTTGTTCAACTTGAGGCAGACGTGGGGACAGATGCACACAAGGAAGATGACGCAGGGCCCTTGGGTTGTGGTGCCTTAGGCTTTAACGAATGACCTACGTGGGCTTGCTTCAGATGGTTCCATTTCAGGTTGGAAATAAAATCAAGCATCCCATAAATGAACTGCAAGTCAATTTAGGGTTAATTTAGTTTTTGTATGAGTGCATTTGTTTTCAGGATCTTGTTAATTAGATCACAGTGTGTGGGAGTCAGGTCCTAGACTCAGGCCCTGGCTCAGAAATTGGTTTTACTGTCTTTTCTACTTATAAAATATGGGTGATGTGAAAAGTCATAATGCCTTGGGGAACATAAGATGCTAGTGAAGACTTCTGTGAAAAGGATATCAAGGGCAATTAACTTTGGTTCTTCCTTTGTGTCCAGAAACTCAATAAAATTTCTACATGGAATAAAATTTGCCTGGGAACATCAAGGCAAATTGAAGATGATGATGTCAGAGATGTATTCTATGCAGATCTGATTATACGTAATGTGAAATTCATATAAAAACAAAGAAACAGATACAGACTTAGGACTATTGGGTAGATTTAGCTTCCATCTACAGATTACAGATGGGAAAAATAGAAGGTAAACGTTCAGATCTAAATTTGGAGGCCTCCACCTCCCCTTTCACCATCCTGAGGCCCTGAGTACCTCTCATTCCCAGGCTTCAGATCTTCTTCTGCTACCATCATCCTTCTAAATAAAGTACCTATTTGAGGGTTATATGCCTTTTTTTTTTTCTAAATATATTTTATTGATTTTTTACAGAGAGGAAGAGAGAGGGATAGAGAGTTAGAAACATCGATGAGAGAGAAACATCGATCAGCTGCCTCTTGCACACCCCCTACTGGGGATGTGCCCGCAACCAAGGTACATGCCCTTGACCGGAATCGAACCTGGGACCCTTGAGTCCGCAGGCCGACGCTCTATCCACTGAGCCAAACCAGTTTCGGCTATATGCCTTTTAATAGGTGGTTCTAGAAGATCTCACAACCATCAAAGACTCACATTGATAGCTTTGTTTTCCACCCAGAGGACTGCTCTTTCACACAGCTGCATTGACTTCAAACCTCCCAACCTTGAGGGAAAGAAGAAGACATGTATCTCTCCCAGAGTTTTGTTTTCCTCAAGGGAGAGTCAGACCAGAGAGAAACCATGGGGCCATTTGCCAGACCCTAGCTTTGCTTTGTAAGCTGATAGAAATGGAGAACATTCTCATCCCTTAATCCTTGGAATCCTAGCGGAGAGAATTAGAAAGGCCCACTCTTGCTTTCTAGGTCTTACTGTTCTCTCATCCACCCTCGGAAAGACATCCAATTCTCCTTTTGTTTGGGAAACTCCCCAAAGGCTGCATTTTTTACTGGTACTACCAAGATTTCTGTGATAGAGGCTTTTCCACTACAATGACTTGACCTACTTTGAGGGATCATTAATAGCAACTCATAATTATTGCTTTGCTTATACATATCTCTTTTCCCTAGACCCATCTTCCACATTTTGTACACATCCTGAATTGTTTGTATAACTGAAAATAAGTGAAAGTAATACTGGGTAACTTACTTATTCAGGAAATATTCTGTCTTAGCATCATGACCAGTTAACTTAGCTTGCTACCTCAGATATTTCACTGGAGTGGAAAATAATCTGTTGACCCTAAGGATCAGCTTGCCCCTGCTCCCAGAAATGTATAAGGTCAGGCAACAGAAAGGTCTGTGAAAACTCTGCTGCCATCTCAAAGTATGAAGTAATGGCAATCCATAACAGACTGTCTCTAGGCCATTTAAGGTAACCAGATTGGTACTGTGAGGCTTAATGAAAAGATTCAGCTACAAATCTTCTTCTTTTTTTTAAATCCTCATCTGAGGATGTTTTTCCATTGAGTTTTAGAGAGAGGGAAAGACAGAAATACCGATGTAAGAGAAACACATCGGCTGGTTGCCTCCTGCACGTGCCCCAACCAGGGCCAATGCCGGGGAGGAGCCTGCAACCAAGGTACGTGCCCTGACTGGGATCAAACCCAGGACCTTTCAGTCCACAGGTTGACGCTCTATCCACTGAGTCAAACTTCTAGGTATCAGCTACAAATCTTATTGGTAGGACTCATCACCCTGCAGAGTCTCATCTCACAGACTGGCTCAGTTGTTTCTGGGTTTTCCCAGGGAGATTTGTCACATGTGCTCAAGAATAAATCCACTAATATTCTTCTTCTCTAGCTTCTACCTCATTGCCCACTTCCTTGAGAGAATGGCTAAGTCTCTGCTCTTCGTGAGGACAAGGCACCCATGGCTTCCATATATAGTCCTGTAGCTCTGTCAGGCTCCACAGCAAAGTTGCCCAATGATAGTACACAAGTGGGAATGCATTTCCCTCTGCCCAACACAATCTCACAATTTGTCCCTTGATCTTGAAGCAGCACTGAAATAGCTCTCTGAGCTTCTGCCCATTACACCTTTCTTGCTAAGATGCCTGACTTCACTTCTGGGATCTGACTGAGGAAAAGTTGCCAACACTAATGAGTTGTATATGTGCCAGGCACTGTATGAAGCATTTTACATGAATTATCTCATTTAAGTCCCACAATAGCCTATGTTGGTGGTGGGGGTAGGGGTGGGGTGGGGCATTCGGGGGCAGGGGCGGTACTATTATCTTTTCCATCTTAGAAATGAGAAAAGTAAGTTGTGGCATATTCATTATCTATTGCTGTACAACAAATGACCACAAACTTAGTGGCTTAAAACAACAAACACTTATGTTACATTTTCTTTCCTTTTCTTTTTTTAAAATATACTTTTACTGATTTCAGAGAGGAAGGGAGAGGGAGAAAGAAATAGAAACATCAATGATGAGAGAGAATCATTGATTGGCTGCCTCCTGACCCGGCATGTGCCCTGACCCGGAATCAAACTGTGACCTCCTGGTTCATAGGTCAATGCTCAACCACTGAGCCACACCTGCCGAGCTTATGTCATATTTTCTATGAAGCATGGCTTAGTGGGCCTCTGCTTCAAGGTCTCCCAGGAGTTTGCAATAAATGTGTTATTTAGGGGTCAGGTCACATCTGAAGACCCAAGTGGAAAAGGATCTGCTTCCAATCTCACAAACATGATTGTTGACTAGATTCAGTTCCTTTGGGACATTGAATTGAGGGCTTCAATTCCAAGACGTCTATCATTCAGTGGACACCCTCAGCTCCTGTCACATGGGCCTCCCCAACATGACAACTTGTTTCATCAAGCCTACGAGGGGAGAGCTGCCAGCAAGACAAAAGTCAGTCTTTTGTAACCTAATTATGGAAGTGACAGCCAAACACCTTTAACATATTCTGTTGGATAGAAACAAGTCACAACTTCTGTCCACACTTAAGGAGTACACAAAAGTGTGCATGTTAGGATACATAAGTCATTGGGGGCCATCTTAGAGTCTGTGTGCCACATGGAGAGGGTAAGTAATTTACTGTTTTATCCTGTTCCAGCAGCTATAACAAGATAATGGAAAACAATTTTTCTTACAGTTCTGGAGGCTGGGAAGTCCAAGATCATGACACCTGTAGATTTAGTGTTTGGTAAGAGCCCACTTCACTATAACCTTACCTGGCAGAAATGGCAAGGGATTTCTGTGGGGTCTCTTCTGTAGGGGCACTAATCCCATTCTTGAGGGCTCTGCCCCCATAATCTTAACACTTCCTAAAGGCCCCACCTCATCATATTGGGGATTAGGTCTCAACCTATGTATTTTGGAGAAACAAAAACGTTTAATCTATAACATTACCCAAGGATTATCAGCTAATAGGCAATTAAGCCAATATTTGAGCACAACAAATTATAGCTCCAGAGGAAAGTAAGACTCAAAAGCTTTTGGAAACCAGGCTATCAATAGAAACAAGGATATATTTCTGATTTATCACCTTTTGGGTGTGTCACTAAAATAAGGGTTGCTGAAGATGCAGGCTTTATTTGTTTGTTTGTTTATTTATTTATTTATTTATTTATTTGTGGTTGTTGATTTTAATCCCTGCATGTTTTCAAAAAATTTGTGCATTATGTGGCTTTAACACAATTATTTAGATTTCCATGAGCTTTAAAAAAATAATCAGAAGATATGATGACACTATTTCCTCCATGCTCCTGTGGCAACAGGTGTTGACTAGAGCTAAGTAACAACTGACTAAACAATGTGCTTGTCTGATCACAACCCACTTTTTGTCACTTGCGTGGCCTTTAGCTGTAGGCATTTGACTTTGCTACCACTGCAATTGAACAGAGAGTACAGTAGTCCTAAGAACTGAATTGTGAGCTTATTTATGGCGAAAATTAAAAGTGGTTTCTCCCAGATATCTGACCTATCAAAAATTTTTGAATAATGTTAAATTTACATAGAAATTGGATATTATCCCCAAAATGTGCTGTTAGTGTAACAAAGTTACATATATATTTATAAACAATTGATTATGAGGACATCTTCATTACCCCACTGGAGAGAAGGCTACCTGCTCATCTTAGCATACACATACTAGTTTTACTTAGTGGTAGTTACCTCAAATGTAAATATAACCCCTTGGAGACACTCAGCGACCTTTCTGGGAATAGAATTATTTATTTGTTCCTTTATTTTGGTCAATGAATATATATATTCTTATTGCTAGGCACCATGTTAATCAATTATAATAATTCAAATTCTGAAACATTGAAATGCATACAATAGGTCATTTCAACAATATCTTATAGCAAGCTTGTGGTATAAGGAACAAACCTGGGTCTTCTACTTTATCCAATATTCCAGGCTGCCTTGGTTAAAATCCCCTTCATTATTTATGTAAAACTGCAAGGTTGATTTGGGTTTATGAACATTATCCTTGGCAGGCTGATTCTAAATAACCATATGAGTGTGTTGTCATATTCTTCATACTTCGAATAAACTTATATAAGAAATATAAATACGGGCATTAGAGTCTAAACTCTGGCAATTAGGTGATTCAAACTGCTCTTTCTCTCTTGTAATTCCTTAGTAGCATATTATAAAAGAGGAATGGTATTTCCCACCCCAGTCCCAGTTGGTAATTCTGATTGTCCCATGATTTCACAGCTGCAAATCAACCCCCACCTTCTCACACTTGTCTCTGGCTAATGATGCTTTCTTTAATTAGCACATGACTTAAACTTTCGTTCTGACTTATCTGTTGCCTTGGTCGCTGGGCTACCTGAGGGCAAGCTGGTCTAATTGGGAAAGAAAATGTACTTGAACATTGATGCTATTTGTCCTGACATTGAACAAAAGGAAGAGCAATTTGTCTGGTTGTTGAATTTGCTTTCGTTATCAACTGAATTTGCATTCTCTGACAACTTCTCTCCCTTACAATCTGTCTAGGCTTTGTGCTTCTATTTGTGGGTTTTTTCCCTTTGGTTCTTATATCTTCCCCGACTTGAGAATGGCCTCTAGAAAAAGCTACGCAGAGCTACGCTTTGTCAAAGCCTGTGTGAGACAGCCTGCAGAGGGTGATTTGAGGAGATACAAGACCCTGCTCTTTAAGGTCAAATCATTACTGACCTTTCCTCCTTTTTTACTCTAAACTCCCAGGATCCCTGTCACCTTCTGGATGGTTAAGCCACACAGATGATAGCTTTGCTCTAGAAATCTATGTCAGATACATGTATATTAGAGAGGAGAGCCTACTTGAGGAACCTCATGATCTCTGGCATACTCTCTTCTTGCCCCTGATAAATTTCCCTGAAAAGTCACCAAGAAAAGGTTCTCTGAGGAGTTAGAATATGAGACAGAAAATGAAAATGGGGCTAGGATGAAATGGGAGAAATACACATTTTGTTTTTGAAATGACCAATATTCATTATCTCTAATATTCATGTTGGTAGATACTGTGGGGAGATATAAATGCAATGAAAGACAGGCTCGCATGGGTTTGGAGATGATCTGTAAGCTGACCTACAGATAGCAGTGAAAGAGGTGAAGCACGTCAGAGGTGATGTGCACGTCAAAGTGTTGAACATAGATAGGATATGCTACAGAAGTCCCTCCAAGAGATAATGAGATTAGATCTGTACAATAAAGAGGGAGGACAGTCAGGCACAATCATTATGTGAGCACCAGGCAACTTGGAATTGGACTGTACAGTGTGTGCTGGAGAAATGAAGGAAACTAATCAGGCTAGAATGAAGGCTTTACTTTGAGCAATTGAAGACAGGAGTTGAGACTTCACCCTGTGGGCATGAGACAGCCATCACAGATATCAGAATAGAGAAATAACAGAGAAATGGATGTCTTAGGAAGAACTATGTTGGTGGTGAGTTTGAAGCGGGAAACACTGGAGGAGGAAAGATTGATTAGGCAGTGGCAGAAATTCAGATTTGTCTAGGATGGTAACTAGGAATAAATGTGAAAGAGGAAGAAAGGATTTCTTTTTTCCTGAACATGGGAAATTATTGAGATGGAAGGAGCAAAGAGGACTGTGAGGTTTACAGCCTGACTCAACGTGAGGGGGTGGGTGGTAACCTCGTGTCAGATGACTTAGCAAAGGGGAAAGCCCCAGATTTCAGTAAGTACAATCATGGAATCAAGAGATTTTTAAAGCTGGAAAGGGCTTTAGAGATCATCTACTGTAGCCTTTTCATCTTATCGGAGGGCAAATGAGGCCAAGGGAAGTATGTAACTCAATCCAGGGCCGTGGTGACTCAGTCCAGGACAGTGAGCAGACTATGGCAAGAGTTTAGCTGCACCCACGTCTTCTCCCACCAGCTCGTCCGGCCTGCTGCGCTATCCTTTCTGACTAGTTCTCTGGATAGTCAGTCTCAAACTCTAGACTGAGGACCACAGCCCATATGCAGCCAAATAAAACAAAATAGAAAAATTAGGTGGAATTTTTCAAAAAGCTAAATTTATTCATTTAAAGAACTGACCTTTATTCTGTGATTCTGTCCTGCCTAAAATATGGTGTGAACATCTTTTGTTTATGAAATGCCACATTGATGATACAGAATTTTTGGACTGTAACCCGGATTCTTTGTCCACCGGAGTCGAAGAATGAATCCACGGACAGAGAGTAGTATAGCAAAGGTGGAGATTTATTGAAGAACAAGTACAGACTCCCACATGGGGAGAGGGAAAGGGTCCCACTGAGTTCCTTTTTCCTATGGCTTATAAAGGCTGCAGATCCTGGTGCCTTGATATCCCCTCTGATTGGTCACTATTGCCTTAGACTGGTTACTATAGTAACTCCTGGGCTCAAAGATCGAACAAAGATGTGCCATGTAAGGTTCTCCCCCCCTCCTTCCTTATTCTTTTCCTATTCCCTTTGGGCTTTCTTCTCCTTCTGGATGAAGAGCTTCCTTCTCTTTATTTTGTAAATATAGACCTTTTGCTGTTCCCAGCTCCCTCATTCTATGGAAATGTACCTGTTGCTGCTTTTTAGTCCCTTTATTCTATAGAAATATAACTTTTGCTGCTCTGCAGCCCTGTGCCTTTTCCATGATCTCCTTGATTTCTAAAATTTCCTAAACCTGTCTTTTTCACCCCTAAAAATTCCTGTTTCATTGATATGTGTGGTACAATTTTTTAGACAATTTATTGTCTTTCTTAGCACAATAAAAAGCTAGTAATCTAAGTACATTCCTTTCTTTTATTTTAAACTGGTCTTTAAAATCTAAAAGTCTTAGAGTTGTTTCTCTGCAGGATGGCAAATCTATCTTTCCCAAGACATACCAGTTGGGGGTAAAAATGTAGCCACACGAAGGATTACATAACAGTTTTCCTGTCTCTGCCCTCATCCACCAGGGCAGGATTACAGCATCTGCTTTATCACAATTCCTTCTCGCTAGGTCTGGGCAGAAGTCCACGAAATGGATACTGGGTTAGGAGTGAGGGGATAAGGGTCACTCATCACCCAGTACTCTGAATCACTGTCCCTTCTGTCCCTCGGCCTTAGACCAAGGCTTGGTGGTACTAGCAGGGTAAATGGACCCAATTGTTTGATTATGGCCACGTGATATTTCTTCAGTCTGCAGTCATTTGTAAAGCATCCTGCAAAAGCATTTGAAGCCACCTTTTTGGCTAGATTGCCTCGCTTTTCCCATGAAGATAACCTCGCTGCTGCAGTCCCTCAGAGAAGTAGACCTTGGTGGATTGCCCCATCAGAGTTCCAGAAAAACTTCCAGATGCCTGAATCTGTTGGCAGCAGGTGTTAGACAGGTGGAGTCAGACCAGACCTTGGGTCAGCAATCTTGGTACTTGAGTTCTGGCTAGGAAAAAATTCAGAGCCAAGACTTAAACTATAAGACAAGATTTATTTAGAAAATCACAGAGGTAGAAGAAATGGACTCAGGGAACAAATTTCAGAGACAAATGAAGGGCCCTTTGAGCTTAGGAGAAAGGAGGAAGAAGAGGTAGGGAGGAAGCAGAGGGAGATGGGGAGGGGAAAGGCTAGCGCATGCTCCTGGATTTTAGGGCAGGTCCCAGGGAAGGATCTCAATAGAATATTCATCAGCTCTCCAGGTAAGTCCTTTCAGGGTCTGGTTTGCACAAATTAGTCAGCACCATTATTCAATGCAACTGGTCCTGAGGTCAGCCATGGCATAGCTTGTATGGTGTTTGAGCCTGGAGCTGAAATACAACTGAGGTCATGGTATTTCTAGAGAGAAAAGGTCAGAGGGTCAAAACCCCATGACCAGAGATATGCCAGGGGAGGGAAGGTTACCCTGGGACGGAGGTCCTTATTTTCCCAGTTTGCCCAATGCTAGGAACCTGGGGCTTTCCGCCCTGGTGATCTTTTGCACCTGGCCCATCCTCCTTAATCTGCCCATGTCTGTCTGCCAGCCTACCACAAATCCTGAGCTGAGCTCAGTCCCCGGCGAGATAGAGGACAAGGGTCAGGGCACTAAGTCCCAGGACTTGGGCACATTGAGTTCAGCAGGCAGCAAGGCCTGTGGCAGCAATCACTGAAGATTCAGCGAAAGCCGCCCGGTTTCCTCCCATACCTGACCTAAGGGCAAGAGCACAGCACCAACAGCCAAAAGACCTGGCTGCCACGCCCACACTTCAGGGAAGTAAACAAATCACTCCACGTCGCCCTGTTGCCTCATTTCCAAAATGACGCGTCTAGGATTGCTTCCATGAATACCGGAGTCTACAAATAGGATTTGGAAGCACTGCCTAAAGGAGCCTAAAGGAGCCACACGGGGCCCAGTGGAAACCTCCCGCAGGTCTCGCCCAGCCCCAGGCTCTGCAAACCCGACCCCCCGCTACGGGGTGTCCGTAGGAGGCGTGCGCGCCCCCGCGGGGCTCAGCGTGCGCGTCTCCGCCTCAGCGCGCGCGCCTGCGCGAGGCTCGCCGCCGCCTGGGCCGCCGCCTTCGAGGCCCTGCCGGGCCGGTGGGCGGGGCGCAGCGAGGGGGCGGGGCGCCGAGGAGGGAGAGGCCAAGTCACTGGAGGAGGAGGAGGAGGTGGAGGAGGAGGAAAGAGAAGAGAGGAGAGGAGGTGGTTGCCGGGCCGGGCAGAGAGGCGCTGGAGGAGGCGGACCGCCCGGGGCTGTGGGGCGCGGAGCGGGTACGGGACAGCGAGGAGCAGCCGGCACGGCGGCCACGGCAGCCAGCGCCCGGGCCACGGAGCGGCCGCGCCGGCCGGTGAGTGTCAGGAGGCCCAAGGGAGACGGGCGGCCCGGGCTGCGCCGGGGATGGAGGCGGCGGCGGCCGGCCGCGCGAGGCCGCGGCCAGGTCGGAGGCGGCCCGGCCCGGGGCGGAGTGAGAGCGGCCCCGCCGGCCCTGCCCTGTCGGTCCCGGCGCTGTCCCGGCGCCGAGTGGGCGTCCGCGCGTGGGGTTCGCCGCGCGGGTCCTGCTGCCGGGCCGGCCGCGGAGACGGGCTGCAAATGGCGACCCCGACCCCGAGGACCGACCCTCGAGTCACCCCGCCGTGCGCGTTTGCGGGTTGGAGAGGGGTGAAGGAAACTTGGGAAACCCCAGGGAACCTCGAAAACCCAGGTCCCTTTCCGTTAGCCTTTTAGAAACCCGCGTTCTTTGGGGGCAGCCAACGGGTTAACGTGGGACGGGGAGGCATCTTCAACTGTCTCCGCGGGATGGGCGAAGTTGGTAACTTTTCCATTCATGGAAGTGAGGAGCTCCTGCTCTTAGCCTGAGCCCTCATTAAAGGGAAACGAACGGGGTACAGGGCTGAGGGCTCTGGCCGCTTCCAAGTCATCTGTGTCCTGTCCCGGACAACTGCCCTGCTTGGAAGGGGCCGCGGACGGCACGCCGAATTGAGAGCCTTCTCCCGAGTTGGTTGTCGGCGTGTGCCTTTGGGAGAAGGGAGACTGGCAGAACCATGTGTTGTTTACCGTGGCTCTCCTGCTCCTTTCCCCTCGGCCTCTCCGTTTTTCTTTCTGAGCCATTTCATCAAGTCTCAGAGAGGAGATGCTTGGGAAGGAATTGACCTTTTATTCCAGAATTACTTTATTGGCTCGGGTCCAAGATGAAGTTATTTATGGGCCTTCTGATACCATTGCAGATTAACTTAAAAGTCTTTACATACGAAACCCCCAAACTTTCTAAACTTCCGTTTCTGTTTGCCACATTTCAAATACTGTGTTATGTCTTTCAGAGACCTGGTAAATGATAGCCCCAGGTTTGGCGTTTGCTCCTATTTGCCCAGGTTTTCCAAAGCTGACCAGCTGTTGACACGGCCCCAGAGGAAAAGATTAGGTAGGATAAAATGTACGTTTAGGATTTTTACTCCGGGTTCGGTTTTTTCAGCGTGAGATTTTCGCTGAATCACTGTTCTTTATGCTTAGTCACTGTTTCTTATTAGTTTGGGGATAACCTGGTGTTTTGCTAACTTTTTAAGTTGCCCGTTTATTTTTATCTGGTACTTGACTGCGGTGACATAGCTTTCTTGTGTGATTCTGGAAATGTTAGTGGGTGGAGTTTTGTGAGTGTTTATGGAGAACTGAAGTTTCCACTATAGGCAAACTTTCATGCATTCCAAGTGTACTGGGCATTTAATTTCTCCATGTTCCAGGGTACTTTAAGGTCACTAAAATAGGCATCGGTAATGTATGTTTACTATTTGGTATGTTACTAAAATATGACTTTTAATGGGATAAGTCCTATGCTATTCTGTATGGTTTTGATGTAATTTTTAACCGAGTTCCTGTGATTGCCTATTTCATTAAAGGGAGTTAGTACATTCGTATTCATAGAATTCTTTGTTAAAGCCTTCAGTCAAGAGGCTATATAAAACATTATTCAATTTCAAATTCAGTTTGATGAAGCAGGTGAGGTCGGCCTTGGAGTAGTGGTTTGTACCTTGTAGGTAGCTTAACACAGATAAGCATGCATGAATTAAAACTCATTCAGTGAAAATCTTTTACAAAAGGGGTGTGTCTTTTTTTTTTTTTTTCTTTTCAGAGTGGGTAATGTTAGCATTAGGTAGTTCCTCATAGGATTGTTTTTAATAACCTTTATTCATACATAAAGCTTTGTGTATATAAATGATGTGTAAAGTGAAGTGCCTCTGTTTTCTGAGGAAACAGATTTGTGTCCTACTGGACACATACATAATAGTATGCAACCTTTGTAGAGTTATAGGGTGTTTTCACAATAGTAATGGCCTCAAGGTCACAAAGCTGAAATTCCTTTTAAACCCATTCCCCTCTGCCCTGCTGCCCATTGTAATTGGCTGAGTTCTGCCATTTTTATCTGAGTGTCAACTCACATAGATTCTGGTCTCAATGTTAAATATTTATTAATATTTTAATTTCTGATGTAAGTCTTTAATAATTTCATTTTCTTATTTAGTGAAGAACATGGCAAGTAATTAGAACTTTCACTTTGGAATAAGCTACTCATGACCATATTTAGAAATGAAAGATGTATGTTTTGATTATATCATATTGGAAAGCTAAAGCCTGAAAAAAAATTCCATACAATTAGGTCATCATTTTATAAATAAAAAGAAGTCAGAACCAAAATTTAATAAAAGAATGTGGACAGTGTAACCCGGTTAGCCATTTTGGACTCATCAGGAGAGCTTGTGCTTTGAGTCATGACTTTAATGATAACGTATTTTCAATCTTGTCTACTTAAACCAGTGAAATAGCTGTTCCACTGAGGTTATTGATTGATTGTAGTCTTTAAAACTGAGTGCTCCTGATTACAAATAAGTCAGCAAGTGTTTCTATTTACTGTGCAATAGTATTTTGTACAAGAAGGGTAAGACTTACTCTGGAGGAGCTTATAACTGATTGCAAGCAACTCTACTGTTTAAGTAGAGTTCTTTTCCATCTACTCCCATATTAATTGTAATATTAAGCAGCTGATACCACTTCCTTTTGTGAGCTTCTTTTCCTCAACCTAAATCAACTCAGCATCTTCACGTGTGCAAACATCGCCACCTCTGCTTTTCTTTTTCCACCTGATGTCTTATATTCAGTAACTAGTAACCAGACTGCAGGATTGGTTAGGGCAGTGGTTGGCAAACTCATTAGCCAACAGAGCCAAATATCAACAGTACAACGATTGAAATTTCTTTTGAGAGCCAAATATTTTAAACTTAAACTTCTTCTAACGCCACTTCTTCAAAATAGACTCACCCAGGCCGTTGTATTTTGTAGAAGAGCCACACTCAAGGGGCCAAAGAGCCGCATGTAGCTCACGAGGGGACACTGGCAGGTGGACATCCCCTGAGGGCTCCTGGGTTGCTGAGGGGACACTCCCCCTCTCCGCTGTGCATTAACCTATGAACCAGGAGGTCCTCAGGGGGCATACTCAGGTTGCCAACCACGGGGTTAGGGAATTAAAATAGTGGAACAGTATACAGGTAAATGTTTCCTTCTGTGCCTTTTATTACTATTATTTTTTAAGGTTTTAAAACAGTGGAAGATTGGAATTAATTTTTTTGATTTACTTTTCCCTTTGGTTTGCTTTTTTTTTTTTTTGGTTGGATAATTTATCTTATTTCATATACAGTATTAATGCCTGGGACATAATGACCTAGGTGCTTAATAAAAGTGATCACTATTGACATTCTAGCACTGGTACAATGAGTATACTAGATCTATAAGTGAAGTGTGTAGTTTTTCATGAAATCAAGAATCTCATTATATTTTGGAATCCATTTGGTTATTTCTTGTATTATAATTCTTTTTTGTTGTTGTTTTTATTTTATTTATTTATTTTTTTAATATATTTTATTGGTTTTTTACAGAGAGGAAAGGAGAGGGATAGAGAGTTAGAAACATTAATGAGAGAGAAACATCGATTCAGCTACCTCCTGCACACTCCCTGCTGGGGATGTGCCCACAACCAAGGTACATGCCCTTGACTGGAATCGAACCTGGGACTCTTCAGTCCGCAGGCCGGTGCTCTATCCACTGAGCCAAACCGGTCAGGGCTGTTGTTGTTTTTAGGTAAGTGAGGCACAGTATTGAACACAGGGAACACAAGAGTTGAATGAGGCAGATATGGGCCTGCCTTCTTCATGGAGCTTAGAGTTTTCTTGTGGAGATAGATATTAAACAGGATAATGATTTACTTAGAGTTGTGAGTAGTGTTACCAAAGAAAAATACAATGTGGGATGAGCATGTAATGTAATATGGGATTCACACCTTGTCTATGTGGAAAATAACATTTAAGCTGAGACATAAAGATTTGAGGCAGCAGTTAAGGGAAAGGTGTGTGTGTGTGTGTCTGTGTGTCTTGGAGTCAGAAGCAGGCATTAGGATAGCCTGAGGCAGCAAGCTGTTTGAGTAATTTGGGTGACTTGACTTAGCATATTTTAAAATTTTGCTAATTTGCAATGTTTTATTGCTTTTTTTTTTTTTATCACCTTACATATTTTAATGAATTCTGAAAAATAATTTGTTTTGAGGGCCATATCTTTAAGTCTAGAAATAGCTTTGACTGACAAGGCCTAATTTCATCATATGGGAAAATGCCATGTCTTAAAACTATTTTTATGGATTGCTTGTCAGCCCCAGAGTATGAGTTGGCCAAGAATTTTTGTTAGAGAAAATTGAAATTATTATAAAGCATCTAATCATTTACATATATTTTCTGATCTAATGAAACTTTTCCAGTTGTTTGGAAATGTTAAGATTCTTTTTTTAGCCCAGCCAGTGTGGTTCAGTGGTTGAGTATTAACCTATGAACCAGGAGGTCCTCAGTCAGGGGGCATACTCAGGTTGCAGGCTTGATCCTGCGGGGGGGGGGGGGGGGAGGGGGGAGTAGCGTGCAGGAGGCAGCCAAGCAATAATTCTCTCTCATCATTGATATTTCTACCTCCCCCTCTCCCTTCCTCTCTGAAATCAACAACAAAAAATATATATATAAAACAAGATAGCCTTTAAATGTTTTATTTAAGCTTTGATTTTTCTCTTGTGTAAAATCCTCCTATATAATAAAGAGGTAATATGCAAATTGACCCTCACGGCCTCACAAGATGGCTGCCTATGACCAGGCCTGCAGCGGGGTTAGTGAGGGACAACCAAATGACTGAACAAGCAGGCTGCGTGGGGCGACCAGGCCAGCAGGGGGGTTAGTGAGGGACGACTGAACTGCAGGCTGTGTGGGGTAACCAGGCCGGCAGGGGGGCAGTAAGAGGCAACCTGGACAGTGGGGGGGCAGTTGGGGGCGATTAGGCTGGCAGAGGGGGCAATGAGGGGTGACCAGGCTGGCAGCAGGGGGCAGTTGGGGGCAACCAGACTGACAGAGGGAGGCAGTTGGGGGCGACCAGGCCGGCAGGGGGGCCAGTAAGCGGTGACCAGGCCGGTGGGGGTGGCATTTAGGAGCGACCAGGCTGGCAGGGAGGGGGCAGTTGAGGGCAACCTGGCCGGCATCAGGGGGCAGTTAGGGGCGATCAGGCTGGCGGGGGAGGGGGGCAGTTAGGGGTGAACAGGCAGGCAGGCAGGTGAGTGATTAGGAGCCAGTGGTCCAGGATTGTGAGAGGGATGTCCAACTGCCGGTTCGGGCCTAAACTGGCAGTCGGACATCCCCCAAGGAGTCCCGGATTGGAGAGGGTGCAGGCTGGGCTGAGGGGACACTCCCCCCCCCCCCCCCCGTGCATGAATTTCATGCACCAGGCCTCTAGTCCTATATAATAAAAGGCTAATATGTAAATTGACCCTAACGGTGGAACGACCGGTCACTATGATACGCACTGACCACCGGGGGGCAGACATTCAACGCAGGAGCTATCCCCTGGTGGTCAGTGCACTCCCACAGGGCTCCGCTCAGCCACAAGCTGGGCTGATGGCTGCGAGCGCAGCAGCGGTGGCGGGAGCCTCTCCTGCCTCCTCCGCAGCACTAAGGATGTCTGAGGGCTCCCAGGCTGCCAGAGAGATGTCTGACTGCCAGCTTAGACCTGATCCCCTGGTGAGCAGGTCTAAGCTGGCAGGTGGACATCCCCTGAGGGCTCCTGGGTTGCTAGAGGGATGTCTGACTGCCAGCTTAGGCTTGATCCCCTGGGGAGCGGGCCTAAGCTGGCCAGGTGGACATCCCCCGAGGGGTCCCGGACTGCGAGAGGGCGCAGGCCAGGCTGAGGAACCCCCCCGCCCCTGAGTGCATGAATTTTCGTGTACTGGGCCTCTAGTTTAGATTATAATATGCATCTCAAAAATATATTTCATAAAATTCTTTTTTTAGTGAATTCTTTCAAAACTTAATATTGAGAAGTTTTAAATTATGCTCCTCTTGAACTTGAAGCCTCAATTTTAGCAACTTGTTTTCTTGGGCTGTGTCACTGTTCAACTGGTAAATCAGGAATGGACATTTTTAAAGCCGTTTCACAGGGTTTATGAGGAATGTGAGGCATATTTGATAATAGTGATCTTGATTAGAAAGAGCTTGGATCTGGAAGTTTTAAGTTCTGAAGCTGAGGTTTATATACCCAGAACATTATTTGGGTATTGTCTATTGCATTTTCTTATTTCTTAATATATTTAATAGTAAAATGGAATTAAACTTGATTCCTTCTTTGTATAACTATTTTGAGAATTGTTAAATTTATATTGTTCTATATGCTTATAGTGAGCATTATGAATATTAGTTATTCATTGAATAATTTAAAACTCCTATATTCAAAGCAAAGTGTGTGCTATTATAACTAGAAAGGACGGAAAAGGTAGGTTTGATTCCCAACTGTCTTATTCAGTTGGGGATCAAACCTCTACCACCTTTCTGTGTACAGGAGGACACTCCAACCAACTGAGCCACACTGGCCAGGGCTCACCCAGTTCTTGACCACAGGGGTGATTGTGTTGGAATAAACTACACACAAAGTTGTATAATCTCCGTTCCTCAAATAACATCTTAAAATTGTATTTCCATTTACTGAAGTGCTGCCTTATTTTCTTAAACCTTTTATAAGTAAACATATCTGTTATTGTCCATGTGCATGGATCAGATATAGATTTAAATCCTAGATGACCTTGGGCAAATCAGCCTTTCTGAATCTCAGTTTCCTTTGAGTTATTATACGGATTGTGACATTAAGTGACAAGACATATGTAAAGAAGGATAAATAGGTATGTAAGTAGTGTTCCTTTTTTCTTTTCTGTAAGTCCACTTCAATGAATACTAAATATTTTGGACTCATTGCTGTGGGTGTTTTTATTTTCATTTTTTAACATTTTTCTTATTCAGAGTAGAATAGTATGCAAGATGCTATTTATTTTGAAGCTTGAGAGCCTACATTCGCTTTCAGAGTTGCTCTTTTTCATTTAACTCAGTTGTTTGTAACAGTTGCTATTTTAAACACTTTGAATTAAGTGACTTTTTTGAGATGTGTTCTGTCTGGCGTGGTCATGTGATTTGTACATAACATAAAGTGTTCCTACAAGTTCTGAGAGCAGTGGTCACTTTTGGAACAGCTTGTATTTTTAGTTTTCTCTCAGTAACAGTCAAGCTTACTTCAGCATGTGAGATGAACTCAGTCTGGTTGCAAAAAAGAAAGCTACAGCTGTTTTCACAATCTAATCCCTCAGCACAGTTTGCGTTATTTATTTATTTATTTTTTGGCCTTAATTCTTAATAAAGTTTTCTTTTGAATTTCTGCTTAATTTACAAATGTTTTTCACAATTAGTCTCTCATTTCTTCTATTAGGTCTCTTTTAGCATGTCTGTTTTTAAGTTATAGGTCTGTCATTACCTATAAAATTTATAGAGTTAATATTCAATGGTATATTTAGCTCATAATTTTTAATTTTTAAATACAGTTTAGAAAATACAGTTTTGTTGATAAATGTGTGCCTCTCTCCTATTGCTGGCATCATTAAGCACCATAATACCAATTCATAACTTTTTTACTTGCTCAAGAAAAGCTCTACCAATTATTGGTAGACTTGTTATTTTAGTTTGAAGAAAATCAAACCTGAACTGGAGAAAAAGAAATGGCAATTTGGGGAGTAGTTTACATTAGACACCTGGACCAAAATAGAGTTTATGGGAAAATATGTCAGAGAGCTAGCTTATGCACTAAAATGAAGAAAATAGGCTAATAATCAGCATCTCATCCAGAAAATTATTATCTACTACTGTGTAATTCAACTTGGGAAATGTTGAGTTGAGTTGCCTATGCCACATACATGTAGAGATGTATCATAAGTAATTGTCTGAAGTTTGGAAGAGGGATCTGGGCAGGAGGTATAAATGAGTTTTCAGAATATTGGTGGTAATTGATGCTTTTGAGAAATTGTAAACACCCAGGGGGAGAATTTATAGAAGAATGAGCAAGAAATTACATAGGCCCCTGAAGAATAGGAGAATAGGAGTGTCTTAGAATAAGAGTTTAAGAGGTAGGGGGAAAACCAGGGAAATGTGACATCATGAAAACTAAGAAAAAAATAGCTTAAAAGTAGAAATTAGTCAACATCCTATATAATAATAGACAAATATGCAAATTGACCATACCTCCGACACACCCACAAGCCACGCCCACCATCCAATCAGAGCGAGCATGCAAATTAACCCAAACCAAGATGGCTACAGTCACAGAGAGCAAGGTTTCCTAGGTAACAGAGAAAGGCAAGCTTTCTGCCAGCCGTTGCAGGCCTAAGCCTCCACTCAAGCCACAAAGTTTCAATTATAGAAGGTAAACAAATTCAAACAAATGGCGGTAGAATGGAGCTTGAGAGAGCAGGCCAGGGTTGCTGCCGGCAACAGGGGAAGCAAAGCTTTCTACACACCCTGGCCAGGCCCACCCGCTTAAGGCAACAAAGTTTCAATCATAACCCCAACACAAATGGCTTCGGGCCTTGGAGGGAGCCCCAGGCTTGGCTCTGCTCCAGGCTACAAAGTTTCAATAGTAGAAGGAAAATAAATTCCAGATACCAGGGCCTCCGCTTGCATTGCCAGGGGGCGTGGCTGGCCTGCAAACCACCACAGGCCCCTCGCTCAGGCCGCCCCATGCCCCAAGGGAACCCCACCCTGATCAGGGACACCCTTCAGGGCAAACCAGCTGGCCCCCACCCCTGTACCAGGCCTCTATCCAATCTAATAAAAGAGTACTATGCAGATTGATCATCACTGCAACACACAATATAGCTGCCCCCATGTGGTCAAAGATCCTGCCCCCATGTGGACACAGGATCGCCACCACAAGATGGCCAGCAGGAGAGGGCAGTTGGGAGGCACCTGGCCTGCAAGGGAGGGCAGTTGAGTGGGACCAAGCCTGCAAGGGAGGGCAGTTGGAGGTGATCAACCCTGCAGGAAAGGGCAGTTAGGGGTGACCAGGCCGGCAGAGGAGGGAAGTTGGGGGCAAACAGGCTGGCAGCAGAGTGGTTAGGAAGTGATCAGGCTGGCAGGCAGAAGCGGTTAGGGGCAATCAGGAAGGCAGGCAGGCAAGCAGTTGGGAGCCAGCAGTCCTGGATTGTGAGAGGGATGTCTGACTGCCCGTTTAGGCCTGATCCCACCTAAACGGGCAGTCGGACATTCCTTGAGGGGTCCCATATTGGAGAGGGTACAGGCTGGGCTGAGGGACAACCCCCCTCAGTGCACGAATTTCGTGCACCGGGCCTCTAGTATACATAATAAAAGCCTAAGTGACTGTTATGGCGGAATGACCAGAATGACTGGTCGCTATGATGTGCACTGACCACCAGGGGGCAGACGCTTAACGCAAGAGCTGCCCCCTGGTGGTCAGTGCGTTCCCACAGTGGGAGTGACGCTCAGCCAGAAGCCAGGCTCACAGCTGGAGAGTGCAGTGGTGGTGGCGGGAGCCTCTCCCACCTCTGCGGCAGCTCTAAGGAGCAGCGAGCAGCGAGCCGAGCAGTAAGGAGCAGCGAGCAGGCAGGCAGTAAGGAGTGAGGGGTTCCAGACTGCAAGAGGGCACAGGCTGGGCTGAGAGACGACACCACCACCACCACCATCCCCCAGCCCCCAGTGCATGAATTTCGTGCACCGGACCTCTAGTAATGATATAATGGCCAAGGAAGATGGGGACTAGTAAAAACTGCCCTTTGGATTTAGCACTGAGACTCTGAGTAGCACAGATTTAATGAGTGGTGGTGAAAATAAAAGCCAGATTTATGCTTTTATTATTAAATAATTTTTAAAATTGGCCATTATTTTGTCTAAGTTATTTTTTTTCATCTTAGCAACCAGAGCTGGACTGGCCATTATGGAGGAGGAGCTGCAGCATTCGCACTGTGTGAATTGTGTCAGTAGACGGTGTATGACCAGACCAGAGCCTGGGATTTCCTGTGACTTGATTGGTTGTCCATTGGTTTGTGGCGCAGTCTTCCATTCTTGTAAAGCTGATGAGCATCGACTTTTATGTCCATTTGAACGAGTGCCTTGCTTAAATAGTGGCTTTGGATGTCCATTTACAATGGCTCGAAATAAAGTTGCTGAACATCTAGAAACATGTCCCGCAAGTGTGGTGTGCTGTACAATGGAATGGAACCGATGGCCAGTTAGTTATGCAGATCGGAAGTCGTATGAAAATCTAAGCAGAGATGTTGATGAAGTGGCGCAATTAGATATGGCCTTGGCCCTTCAAGACCAAAGGATGCTCTTAGAATCTCTCAAAGTAGCCACCATGATGTCAAAAGCGACTGATAAAGTATCACAACCTAGAGAACAAATATCAGTTAAATCAGCTGTTCCAGAGATACCACATGCTAATGGTTTGGTGTCTGTTGATGAAGAATCTTATGGTGCACTTTATCAAGCTACTGTAGAAACAACCAGAAGTTTGGCTGCTGCTTTAGATATCCTGAACACCGCCACAAGAGACATTGACATGTTAAGTACGAATCTTCCTGCTTCCTCAAGTGAAATGAACGAAGAGCAAAATGCCAGAGAAAGCTTACAGAATAGGAACTTGAAAGACCAAGACCATGTTTATGAGGATGAGATAGGAGCAGTAGGTGGAATTGACCATAACGATACAAATCAGAATGCCCAATCTGAACAAAATGGTTCAAGTGATTTGTTATGTGACTTGGATACCAGTTCTTATGACACTTCTGCTCTTTGTAATGGCCTTCCTATGGAAAATATATGTACACAGGTCATAGACCAGAACCAGAATTTACATGATTCTGGAGAAAGTAACTTAACAAATGGAGAATGTGTAGCATCAGATGGCACTTCAGAACCTTCCAGTTCACTTTCAGTAGCAGCACAACTTAGGGAAGTAATACCACCTAATGCTTTGCCTAACGGCACAATTCAGCATATCCTCATGCCAGATGACGAGGATGAAGGAGAATTGTGTTGGAGAAAAGTAGACTTAGGAGACCTGAGGAATGTGGATGTCTTATCTTTCAGTCAACCTCCTTCATTCAAATTTCTTTCCAATTCATGTTGGTCTAAACCAAAGGAAGATAAAGCAGTAGATACATCAGATTTGGAAGTTGCAGAAGATCCAATGGGCCTCCAAGGAATAGATCTAATCACAGCAGCATTACTGTTTTGTCTAGGAGATTCTCCAGGTGGAAGGGGTATATCTGATAGTCGCATGGTTGATATTTATCACATTGACTTTGGAACTCAGACTTTTTCACTTCCATCTGCAATATTAGCTACAAATACAATGGTTGGGGAAATAGCTTCAGCTTCAGCTTGTGATCATGCCAACCCACAGCTTTCAAACCCGAGTCCTTTTCAGACACTTGGGCTGGATTTAGTATTGGAATGTGTCGCTAGGTACCAACCCAAGCAGCGTTCAATGTTTACATTTGTTTGTGGACAGCTATTTAGAAGAAGAGAGTTTTCTTCACATTTTAAGAATGTGCATGGTGACATTCATGCTGGACTCAATGGCTGGATGGAACAGAGGTGTCCTTTAGCATATTATGGCTGTACCTATTCTCAGCGTAGATTTTGCCCATCAACACAAGGAGCAAAGATTATACATGATCGCCATTTGAGGTCATTTGGAGTTCAGCCATGTGTATCTACAGTATTAGTAGAGCCTGCTAGAAACTGTGTGTTGGGATTACATAGTGACCATCTAAGTGGTCTTCCTTTTGAGGTTCTGCAACATATTGCAGGCTTTCTGGATGGCTTCAGTCTATGCCAGCTTTCGTGTGTATCCAAGTTAATGAGGGACGTGTGTGGCAGCCTGCTTCAGTCTCGTGGAATGGTCATACTGCAGTGGGGAAAAAGGAAGTATCCAGAAGGAAATTCATCATGGCAGATAAAAGAAAAGGTCAGTTTAATTTTAATTGTATTATCTCCTTATTTGACACATTATAGGAACTTAATAATGTTGCTGAATTAATGAAAAATGTTTGATATAGATCATTCTTAAAACTTAACTCAATATGACAGATAGCCAGAAATGTCATAACCAATATTTACTGCAGACATCCTAGAACTAGAGTCTAATCTTATATGGCAGAGGCCACTTCTGTTTCTTTAATCAAGCAGTTTTGTATCCATTTAGTTCTTCTGTAACAACTCCATTTGTTTGTGGCCATGTTAACCACCTTCTAATTTGGACTCCATCTGAAACATTTTCACCATAGGACAATGGGGGAAGCAAGAGAAGGTTTTTTACTGCTTACAATTGCCATTTTATTTTCATTCTTAGCAGTTTCTTTCTTAGGACTTGATTGTTTCAGGTAGAACTTAAATAGGGAGAGATGAGAAAAAAGTTACTAGTAAGTGACCAATTCAGTATTTGGGGGCAGGTGGACATAAATGGATGGATGTGGGTATGTATTCAAGTGAGATAAGAGTAGGGGCAGTAGAATTTGATATTGGTGGTGGGGACTCTGGGTTTAATACAATAAAAGGGAGTGCTGCATATTGGAAGCTTGAGCTGGGATTTAGGTAGACCCGGGAACAAATCCTGGCTCCACCATTTTTCTCCTGTGACACCTATTTTTGCCCAGCTTTTAAAAAAATATGTTTTTATTGATTTAAGAGGGGAAGGGAGAGGAAGAGACAGATAGAAACATCAATGATGAGAGAGAACCATTGATTGGCTGCCTCCTGCAGCCCCCCACTGGAGATCGAGCCCACAACCCGGGCATGTGCCCTGACTGGGAGTCAAACCATGAGCTCCTGGTTCATAGGTCGACACTCAACCACTGGAGCACACCAGCTGGACTCAGCTTCTTTTTGAGGCACAATCCAATAGAAACTAGCAGGTATTATAGATATCTTTGTAGGTGTTTTCATTTCAGAACTTCTATAATATGGAACCTTGCATTATATAAAGTGGAGAAAATTTTGATAAATTTCACATTGGGGTTTGGCTACTTGGTTTTTACAATCTTAAGGTTTTTCTCTTACTTCCACTCATTGCTCCAGTTTTCAGAATTCTACTTCTACTTCTGTGTTCTCCTAAGGCAGAAACTTCATACTTTTATTACTTGCTGCATGTACAGATATATATATATATATACATATATATACATACACACACACACACACACACACACACACATATACACACACACACATACACACACACACACACACATACATACATATATTTTTTTTTATTTTTTTTTTTTATTTTCCAGATGATTTGGTGTCTTTCTCCCATTTGGCATGGAACTCTGAAATGGCCTCCTGGCTTCTTTTTTTCCTTGCCCACTGGTTTTGACCAATGAGGTGAAATATTTTCGGTAGTTCTATTCCTACAGAAAATCTACTCTTGGAGTTTAAATTGCCATTATTTACTACTCACACATCTGTGTCCTGGCCATTGTCTTATTTCAACTCCACCAGACCATTATATATAGCCATTTACTGGTCATCTCCACTGGATTATTTCACAGCTTCATCAAACTCAGCATGTCCAACTTAATCTACTTCTCTTTCTCTCTTAATCTCAGAAAGTGGCATTATTTTGTATCAAATTGCCTAGAGTAGGAATTTGAAAGTTAAGGTTGATTCCCATTTTCCCTCTATTTCCATATCCCAGTAATCACGAATTGCTACAGCATCTTCCTTCTCAGGTTTGTTTTACTGTTTCCATGACCATTTTCCTAGTTCAGTCACACCTTTAGTTCTCTCTTGGAGTACTGCAGTAGCCTCCTCCTAACTGGGTTTCTGGTTCCATTTGTGTCTCTCTTTGACAAATTCTCTGCATAAGAACTAGAGGGACAAACATCGTCTTAAATGCAGTTCTTAAGCTGCAGTGCTTAAAAACTTTTTAAATGTTTATACATTGCCCTGGGATAGAGACTCCTTAATGAAACATTTAAGGTTTTTTATAATCTTGTCCTTACTTACCTCTTCACCTTCCTCTTACTACTCTCTGTTTCAGTCATGTTGATTTACGTACTGTTGCCTGATGTTTTCTTTCTTGCCTAAGGCCTTTGAGTACTTGCAATATGCTAGACAGTGGGCTAATAAGCATTTTACTTTTGTTAATTTATTTAATCTACTGTCCCTATTTTATGGAAAAAGAAATTGAGGTTTAGAGAGGTTCAGTAACTTGTCCAGCTAATCTATGGATTCAGACCTAGGGAACCTATCTCTGAAGCTTGTGATCTTCATATCCTTGCTATATCCTGCTTACTCTTCAGATCTTAGCTTCCTCAAATGAAACCTTTTAGAACCCCACTCTGGAACTTTCAGGGAGGTTCACTGCTCTGTTTTCTTGTGGTGTCCCATTAACATGATAAGCGCCCAGCCTGTTTTGTCTTCAGGACGGAAAGTATAATGTCACACGGGTGATTGAATGTGTTAAATACCCCTCTTTTATATATATCCCTACTAAAGCACTCACCATGCTGTTTTGAAATTCACTAATTGTCTGTTTCTTTCATTAGACTGTAAGTTCCTTGAGAAGTGAGGCTCTCTAGAACCAACAGATCCTACTGCCTAGCATTGCACCTGCCATATAGCTGGCACGAAGTACTTGAGAAATACTTGATTGAAAAATTGGCCCATTACTAAGAAACTTTGTCATCAGGAGGTGGGAGCCATCCATTTTTTCCTGAGTTTGTTTCACCAGACTCTATGTGGAAATAAGGAGGCTGTCTGCCACCATTGAATCTATCCACTAACTTTAGCGTTCTGCTGAAGCTTAACAAAAACTCCTAATTCTTCCCATAGTTTCATGAGTATGGGTAATTGTAATCTAGAATGCCTATTGGTGGTTACTCTGTAGAGCAGGGGTGGGGAATCTTTTTTCTGCGAAGGACCATTTGGACATTTATAACATCATTCACAGGCCATACAAAATTGTCAACTTAAAAATTAGCCTGCTGTATTCAGTCAAATATTTAATTAACTCACCCCTAATGCCTTGACAGGGTCAGACCAAATGATTTAATGGGCCTTATATGGCCTGTGAGCTGGACATTCCCCATCCCTGCTCTAGAGTCTAGACCGGTGGTCGCCAACC
Organism: Eptesicus fuscus; assembly: GCF_027574615.1. Classification (NCBI taxonomy): domain Eukaryota; kingdom Metazoa; phylum Chordata; class Mammalia; order Chiroptera; family Vespertilionidae; genus Eptesicus; species Eptesicus fuscus. The sequence continues at coordinate 67,461,106 of NC_072482.1, forward strand.
TTTTGGACCTCATGGACCACCAGTGGTCCGCAGACCACCGATTGGTGACCGCTGGTCTAAACCACTGACTCCAGGGTAAATGATACATCCCTCAGGAGTATAGCAAGTTAGTACCTTGTGTGCTGAACAGTGGTAACTTCTGTTGTCAACTAAACAGTAATTCTGTTTACATAGAATTTTGAAGGCATCTGGCCGCTCTAGAAGTCATTACCATTCTTTCCTGAGCTCTATTAAGTTCTGAGGGCTTCCCTCAAATCTACTGCTGCTTTCTAGAGTGTCTGCTGTTTTACCATTTATTTTGTGTTCTTTAACTAGACATTGCCTACTGATGAGCTTAGCTAGACTGCTTGGGCCTTGTCTCGTCCCATTCATGCTTGTACCCAGGTGTGTCCTGCTCCATATGTTTATTACCCATGTTCAGATAGTTTTTTGTTTACTTGAGAAGATGCAAGGGGGCGACAACACTCATGATAGACTAATATGATGACAGTGCTTCAGGGCTTGGAGCTGCTGAGTGGCCAAAAGGGGAAGGAAGTAGCCCCCCCCTTTTTTTTTTTACCAGCAGACACAGGGGTAGCAGGTGAACATTTTACAATGATAAGGAGCAAAATAAGATTCATTTTACAGAAGTTCTTTCTATATAAATTTTCAGAAACATTTCGAATAAATTTAAGTACCTGTATTTAATATTACCAAGTACCTTTTATACTTATAAAGAGTGAAAAGATAAGGTACCTTGACATAATATTCTATAGTATTTTTCAGTGTGCTTCATATAGCATTACAGGGATGGGTGAAAAACCTGGATAAGAAAATAGTACTTGTATTGTCTATTTCTCCAGACTGTGGATAGCTCAATATAGCTATCTAGATAGAATTAAAGAATAGTGTGCAATATGTATTATTTTAGGAAGTAATTCTGAATTCATGAGGTTATGATTTTCTAAAATTTGCTTAATAAGCCAGGTTGGATGTGATATATATATTTATTTTTATTATTATTTTTTTTTAAGTTAATCCTCACTGAGGATATTTTTTCATTGGTTTTTATAGAGAATGGAAGGGAGGGGGAGAGACAGAGAGAGACACACATTGATTGGTTGCCTTCTGTATGCACCCCAACCTGGGCCCAGGGATTGAGTCTGCAAGCAAGGTATGTGCCCTTTACCGGAATCGAACCCACAACCCTCAGGCCGCAGGCCAACGCTCTATCCACTGAGCCAAATCGGCCAGAGCAGATATGATTTTTAACACTGCTTTTTGTCTTTTATTTTCTTTTTGGTTATCATTTTATTTATTGAAGTCATAATCTCATAGAAGCAATTTGTCTTATAAATATTTGATAAACAGATTTGTATCCAAATGGATTCACTACTTTTTAATTTTGTTCCTACTTGAAACTTTATACTGCATATTTCTCTAATAGTAGTAATGCATACAATTAGAGCAAGAAGTATGTTTCAATACTTGTCAATTGACTTGTTTAAATCTGAAGTAGAATTTTCTTTCAGGTGTGGCGATTCAGTACTGCATTTTGTTCTGTTAATGAGTGGAAATTTGCTGACATCCTAAGCATGGCTGACCACTTGAAGAAGTGCAGTTACAATATTGTAGAGAAACGGGAAGAAGCCATCCCATTGCCATGCATGTGTGTGACACGAGAACTCACGAAAGAAGGACGTTCACTGCGCTCAGTTTTAAAACCTGTACTTTAAAAACTGTAACTCCACTTGCACATACATGCAAGCACCTAGTATAATTTCTTTGTAATATGTGACACTTTATTAATGTATTAAAGATTACAACAAGCTAAATTTATTGTCACTGTGTATATAATGTTTTGAAGTGACATATATTTTTATAAAGTACTGTTTAGTTGGGAAAAAGTTGCCTTAATGTTTGAAATGTGTGAAACTTTTGGAACTTGCTGGACAGGGTAATCTAATTTTTTGCTACATAATTTTCAGAATTAGTATTTTTAATGGTGTGCAAATTTTGGTTCTTAAATTTTTTGCTTCTTAAACGAATAAGATCCTGACCAAACATATTTCCTCATGTTTTTGTGGGTTGCAACCCATACATTCAAAAGCAAAACTTGGATTCACATTTTTGCACATAGGTTTTTCAGGTGAAAAATGCAGTTGCTTAAGCATTGACATAAGATCCTTCTAAAGATTTTATATTCTAGTGCTCCCTTTATACAGTTATTGACATGTAGATGGTCTCCTAATATATACTTATATAATATTTAAAATCATGACTTTGGTAATGCCATTTATTACATTTTAAAAATAATTCACAAAGATGTATTCACTGTATGTATTTACAGCTCTCATTCATAGAGTGGTTCATACACAACTTTCTTTTTGTTAGATGCCACATCCAAAGACTGGCAACATATTATATGACAGGTTAAAGCAAAACAAACAAAAAGCCTGTGAATTTATTTTAATTTGAAGCTGTTCATGGTATTATTTGCTAGGCATTTGATATTACTGGAGAGGAAAAAATACCTCATTTTAAGTTTGAATTGGGCATATTGTGTTAATAAATTTCAAGCATTCAGAATGCAAAGGGCTTCCCTTTTTTTGTAAGTATTTAAAATTTTTGCTTTTTGATGTTTAAAAAAATCACAACTATGTTGTTTTAAGACATTAAAAAATGTGAAATTTGGTATCTCTGTAAGATGACAATCTTGAAATGCAGAAACCTGTCGTGGTTGACAATCTCCTTAAAACAGTTCCAGCTTAATCTCCTATAGCCTTCTCTATCAAAAAAGTAAGAACTGCATCTTTGTGTAAAGATCAAGGTACAACTGAAAAGTATTCAAAGACCTATTCTTGAACTATTTTATTATAGCTTTCCAATTGATTAATACTATTATTAACCTGATGTGGTCAGTTTTAAAAAATGAATATATCAGTATTTAGAAACAAATTGCAAAAATGGGGACATGTATTTAAATAATTTGTTTTAAGTAACTTCTGGCATTTGGTAGTCTGAAATGGTGACTAGTTACCTTGTTATAAAATATCAAAACTCTATTGTATCTTTTCTTCCTACACTTGTCCCTGAGAGTGCTCTATTGTTACTACGTTCTTGATTCCCATATATGGCAATCAGGCTGGGCAGAGGCATTCCTTGGGCATTAGAAAAGAATTCTAAACTGTTTAAAACTTGTTTTGGTTGAATCAAGACCTTATTATTGTTGAAAGATATAGCACTAAAGACTAATCAATTGTTTCACCTCACCTGTCATTTTAATTAGTGGAATACTTATTTCTCAGTGCTTATACTTGCTTTTTCAACTGAGATTGAATGACATAACCAGTCTATTTCTGTGAAAAAGTCAGAAATAAGATATCAAATAATATAAAATATAACTCTGCCTTTTAAACTTTTGTTGAAGAATGTGTCTGGTTAGGATAGCACAAACATTAAGTTTTTGTTTTATGGTTGTGTTTTTTAAAATCCTTGGGTTTTAAGTTTAGACTTCTTGTTTCCATACTTGATCATGAGAGATTTAACATTTTCCCACCATTAGTTCTTTTACACATCGTTGGCTGTTTTCTTTTTTGTTTGTTATGCCACCATACTGTTTTGTTAAAATGTGTTCTTTGTGCAACATTTGTTCAAATTCTAATAAAATTAATATTTTCCCTATGTGGCTCAGTAACTTAAAAAGGAAAACTTTTATTTAAATAAAACTTAATACTTGTTTAACAAATTCCAAACACAGTCATACTGTTTCTGTAGAGTATGTTTCTGCATGTTACAAGGAGCTGCTTGTTGATTACTACTCACCCATGTTTTACTGGTGAGCATTAAACTTCTTTTTTAATATGGAAAGTTTATCAGTTAGCTTTCTGTGCCCCCTCAGTGTCTTCTTGAAAGTAGTCCCACCTATGGGGTATTGAAAGGCTGAAGAGTTTCTTGCATTATTATTTTTCTAAAACTTGTAATGGGCACAGTTTATCTAGCCTTGTAAGCATGAAAAGATTTGTATGACATCCAAGTGAATTGTCATTTGAGAAGTCTTTGTTAGTCTTTGCTAACCATCAAGATAAAGTGGCAAGTGTAGGATGGAGAGAAATAATTTGAATTCACTTTTATCTGCTGTCTCCTTCCTCAGAACTGCTTGTTATTTTAGTTCCTTCTTTCCCTCCCTCCCTCCCTCCCTCCCTCTCTCTCTCTCTCTCTCTCCTTCCTCCATAAACTCTGGGATTGGAGCCAGCAATCTGTTTTAACAAAAGACCTTCACGTGATTATGATTCACAGTTAAGTATGAGAACTTAGAGGAAAGACTGGGACATGCCAGCTGTTCTCTTGAATGATGTGTTACTGGAGTGGGTAAATGTGTATGTACATACATGTGTAATCCAAAATTATGAGTTAATAGTTAAGTTAAATGATATAATTGTGTTAATATTATAACCATGTGACAAAATACATTGGGTACTATGGTTTTTGGACATATTTTTAAAAAGTAGTATTCACTATAGTATTTTAAATTTACTGTTATTAGTGTTCTGTTCAAGGTAAATTGTAATGCAACTTACAGTTCATTAGCACTTACATTTAGCCTAGTTATCAGTTTTTCTCTTGTTTAGTGGTTACAGGGTGATGTGAATGTATTAGATTTCTAGGATAAGTAAAGAGAGTAGAAGTAGATAAATACTGGATTAAATCCTACAAAAATATTTGTAGGAATCCTTTCAACCCTATCAATGAAGGATTTTAAAGGTTGAATTGTTGGTTTATCAATAGCATAAAATCTTTTTTGGTCTTTGACCCTGTGTTGCATACATACCCCATCAATATTGTTGCTGTTATTTGCTATCTCTTAGAATTGGGTATTGGGATCATAGTAACATAGAAGATAATGGGGTCAATAAAACATCCATATTCTTTGAAGACAGGGTAGTTTTATTATTACATTGATAACAGATTTTTACCTCTGGTGGTTTGAATGCATTGTTTGGCATTTAGAAGCAAAACACATTTAAGTTTTGCATCTCAGCTTAAGAATGGGGTTTATTAATTTTTAAAAATGTCTAAGGAATAGTTATGCAGACATAAAAAAATGTGTGTGTTTCATGCATGACACACCACATTAGAAGGTGATATGACTGGGTCCTGCCTGCAGAGGTGGGTGTTTAGAACTGCAGCAGAAGGAAAGCAATTGGCCCTCATTCTTTCAAAAGGCTGGACTAAGCCTTTGATGGAAAGAATTTCTTGGATATGTGTTTGGCTGATTGGCTAAATACTGTTCTAAGTAATCTTACTTAACATGCTCACCAGGCCTAGGAAGAGAATGTTAGTTATGCCTTTAAACAAAATCAACTCATCAGTGACTTGTCCATTGTGTTAAAATAATTAAATATGGGTTTCCTTAGGATTTGATCTAAATCTGATTTCAAACAAAAACATATGTAGAAGTAGAGGCCAACTCTAAAGGCGTAAACTTTCTAAATAAGGAAAGAAGAGTGGTTTCTAAAGTCACCTTCCATGGAATTACAGTACTTCGATTCAAAGTAAATTCAAAAGATGTTCTTTCAAGTTTCCAATATATGGATAGAAAACTGCGGTTCTCCAAGTTTAGGGACTGATGAGTGTGGAGGTATCTGAGAGAAATGTGTCCCGGCATGGTTCATTTTTTTACTTTACAAATACAGAAAGAGAAAGGACATTTAGATATAAGGAAATTACTTTGGAAAATATTGTTGCCTAGAATGTTTGATTCCTAATAAGTGTTCAGAAAGAGTTTTGGGTAATACCAAAAAGAAAAGTAGAAACTAAGTAAGATACGTTGCTCTGAAAATCCTTTGCAAAAACTAGTGTCTTGCTGAAATGTTTTCAAGTGTTTTATTGCATCTGTGAATAGTAAAATTCTATAAATTCATTGTTTATATGTATATTTATTTGCATGTATAATCTCCATAAATTGGCCAAGTAGATTTTAATACATCTTGAGATGTATTAATGGAGATACATCTTGAGGTGCTTTTTTCTAAATGTTAGAATGTTTCAAAACTGACATTTTTTATTCAGAATATTTGATGTTCCAGTGTATTATGTGGGAAGTGACTTTTCATTCATTTAATGAACTACTAAGAAATGGTTAAAAGGATGAATTGTAAAATGCTTTATAAAAATACAGTAAAAACTCATTGATATGAATCTTATATATTTTTAAAATATTTTTGACTTGCTGGACTGAAGTGAGGATTCTTTACTATGAAGAAAAGCATTTCTAAAGCAAACTGAAAAACAAGGGAAATAAGTTTCTTTTTTCACTAACACCAATAAAATCTCAAGCACTCCCAAAGTCATTATTAGTCCATTTGCATGCAAATATGATAGGAGATGGTTCTTCAATGCATAGCTAGTTCTAGTGGTGGTAATAGTGTATGTGTTTGAAAGTTACAAAACAACATTTCTGTTGAATTCTTTAAGATTGGCAAAATCATCAGGTCAAATTATCCTTTCTCAATAAAAGCAGATTAATCAGGTTTAATTTTTTACCTTTTTCTAATATAAATTTAGAATTTTCTCAGACAATATCCTTAAACAGATAAATAGGTTGATATGTGTTGGTTCATTCCTTGGCAGAGGGACTGACTAGTTAGATTTCTATACCAGTCAAAGAGTAACATTAACTTACATTATTATTATTCAGTGGTCTAATATAAGAACAGTAGCAGTAATTTCTTATTGCTCAAAAGATTGAAGTTGAAAAAAGGAGATCCTGCCCTTTGCTGTTCTCCTAGATGCTTTTTTCATTAAAATCCCTTCTCCCCACCCCCATTAATTTTCATTATTGCTTTTTATCCCATAACTTGAATTTTCTTACCAGGTGATCAAAAAACCTAGTTTTGCTAATCAGCCTGTGATTAGTAATTTTTGTCCATACGTTTATATTTTATTAAGTAACTTAAACTTCTTTTAAAGTATCTCAGCTCAAACATTTGTAGTATGGAAAAATTGAAGTATCATCATTCAGGTTTAACTGTATTATTTGATTAGAAGAAACCAAACCATAGAAATGGAAGCCATAATGGGTACTGCATCCGGTCAAGAGTAGAACTATCCAATGAATATTTATGTCAAATGGATGGCTTCATATCAATTGATAACTTTTAAAAATTGTTACCTGTATTAGGAAGAGATTTGAAGTAAAGTGGAGAATAGTATTGATTCCCTACATTCCAATAGTTTTGTGATGAAAACTATGACACGAATTGCTTTGAATGATTAATAATTTGGTGGACATGAATTCTAAAGATTTTTATGCTGCATTTAAAATGTTAACGCTGTATTGTTCATTTGATCAGTGTTTAAGCACCAGTCAATCCTGAAAACTTGAATTGCATTCTGAAAGGTAATTGCACTGACTCCTTTACTTACCTCAGAGGTCATTATATCTCTTTTTGATGATTTACATTAATAAGTGTTTTCTTCTTAAATGTGAATGGATATGGTTTTTCTTGAAAAAAGTATTAAGTGAAAAGCTAGAGACAAAAGGCCACATATTGTATGATTCCACTTACATGAAATACGTATCCAGAATGGGCAAATCCATTGAGACAAATCAGATTAATGGTTGCTAGGAGCTGGGGAAGTGACTGTTAATGGGTACTGGTTTCCTTTTGGTGATGAAAATATGCTAGAACCAGATAATGTGGATTGCACAACATTGAATTTTCTAAATGCCACTGAATTGTACAACTGTGACAGTAATTGGCTTCAATGTCAACGTTCATTTTTCACCTTTTACATTTTTTTATGATTCCTTGTGGCACATGTCAATTGAAAGGTCCGTATTTAATATCATGCTTTGAAAAAATTTATAAATAATTTTCAGGATTATTTTTATAGTTTTATACTTTGTTTTCTTTTAAAGAACAAATACAATGATGTGTTAGATAAGACTAAATTAATAAATTGAATTGCTGTATATATTTTGTATTCTTTTGTATTGTCTTGTGGGAAAAACATGTGAATCTTGGGGTTGGTAGGTGCTTTAATGGTCATTTAGTTTCTCATTTTATATTTGGAGAAATCAAAGCTGAGTTTGTCAGAGTGTTCATTCAGCGAGTCCTTTACTGAGCACCCATGCCCTGCACTTTATAGGCTTGGTTCTGGAAGGCTGTGACATGCCTAAGGTTACACAGGAATTAATGACTCCTTCCCTTTCCCTTTTCTCCCTCCCCCTCTCCTCCTCCTACTATATATCTGGTAATTACATTAGATACATGGACAAATGGACAATTTCTAGAGAAGGAGATGGTTTAGGCAGAGATTCACCTTAAATGGTTCTTCCCATAGCTCTCAGCAAAATACACATGACGATAAATAGTCTATTACTTGAGGAATGCATTCATTAAAAATTAACTTTACTTTCATGACTTTGGGAAAGAGGAAATTACAGGTCCTCCCCCCGCACCCCCCCCCCCACCATCCAAAAGTTCAGTGTTCCTTCCTATGAAACTTTTTTGCAAGCTGAAATGGCAGAGAGAGAAAAAGTAATTACCATTAATTTATATGGAAAACATTTTCAGTATTCCCAGACCCAAAAAGTAACCTACAATATCATACCAAATAACCCATAAGACCTAAAATAAGTATGATGTAATAAACACAGCCTATAAAAGTAGAAATAATATTTGTACAGTGTAGTTTCACTTATTAAAAGGGTTAACCAATCTCTCTTTACCAGGTAAGTATAACCTGATGGAATACCACACTTTGTACATCCATCAGTCCACTTAAGCTACAGCTTACATTTCACCCATTACTGGATGCCTACTAAGAGACCACTTTGCTGCCAGCAGAATTGACAGTAACTTCGGCCTCTTTCATGATGCTCTTTCTCTGCGGATAAACAGTATGAATGGTGAACGTAGGCAAGCTCAATGCACTCAGTGTTTTCATTTTGTTCACAATAATGGAAACAATTGTGCCCAGTTTCATACTAAGCATAACACCCTTACGGACTCTCTTAGTCTTTTCTGAAACCTTAGGACACATCTTGTTAATGAATGTACAAATAACGGGGATAAAGCACAGATGCTCACAGACTCAGGTCAGAGCGATGGGGCTTGATGCTGAGAGGCTGAGTGTGGTTCCCCGGAAAGGAGCTTGGTGGCCACTCTCTCTGCTCGGGGTGCTACTGCCTCTGTAACAGATGCTGCACAACAAATGCTGAATGCTATGATTGCTTTTCACCATTTTGCATAAAAGCAAAAATCTTAAGATTTGTTAGCGGAAACAAGACTGATGTAGGTCATCCATAAAAGTGAAGTAAGGTAACACGGATCTTCAAAAAGTGGGGGACACCTGATTTTAAACCAATTATTTTCCACTGTGTTTGTTTTAAGGGGTTGACTTTGGAAAATTGTTGATTAGAATCAATCTGAAAAATGTTAAATTTTTTTGCAAATAATTGTGCCTCTCATGTCACTGGGGGTATATATGCCGATCAAGGTGTGTATATGCTCCAACTTGAACGACAATAAGTATAATTAAATGAGCTTAACAGAATGAGGCTGATAGTGTAAACTATCAAAATAACCATAAAGTGGATAAGAGGAGACTTGCATTCCAATAGCTTTACTTACTGCAACAGGGTCCAACGACAGAGGGAGTGGGAGGAAGGAAAATAATTGTGATAATTCATATTCAAACAAGTTTATTGTGATTTTTCACTTTAGTGATTTCTTATTTACTTGATTTTGTGGTATTTCTACAATAGCTAGGACTCTTTTCCAAACAGTTTATTTGAACCATATTTTCTTCATCATCACTTCTCCATCCCCTTGCAGGTTGCAACATTTTATATCATTTTATGTCTTTGAACCTTTACATATGTTTTTCCTTCGCCTAGAATGCCCTCCCCCACTTACTTGCTTTGTAAACTTTAGTTAATTGGTGAGGATCCAATTCTGATGTCACCTGTTTTATTTTTTTCCCCCCTAGATCATCCCAAGCCAATGAATCATGCTTGTCTATGTCTCATTTTTTAAATCATACCTTTTCACATTATTCATCGCACTGCACTGCCATTATCTATTTGCTAGTATCTATATACTATTATTAGGTTGGGGACCATTCTAGGTATAAACTGTCTTATTGGGCTTTGGATCCCAGTGCCAGGCCTTATAGAAGGCATTCAGGAGGCATCTGTTGAACTAATGAAAACATGATTGAATAATTTGTAATGCTGTTTCAGTTAGCTTTTGCTGAATAACATGCCACCCCAAAACTTGGTGGCTTGAAATAAACGTAATTAACTCATGGTTAGTTGGCTGGGCTATTCCGGTCTGGCCTGACTCGGCTGACCTCTGCCTGGTTGGCTCACACATCTATGATCAGCAGATGGGTCAGCTGGAGGTCAGAAAATCTAAGACAGCCTTACTGACACATTGGACAGTTGGCAGGCTGTTGGCTGGGGTGATGGGCATGATTAGGCCACGTCTCTCATCATCCGTAAGGCTAGCCCAGGCAGTAGGAAGAACAGCAAGAGACAAAGCCCCAAAGTGCAAGCCCTTTCCAAGCTTCTGCTTGTCACAACTGTTAACGTCCCATTTTCCAAAGCAGTTATATGGCCAATCCCAACTCAGGGCTTGGAGAAGTAGACTCTACCTCTCAACAGAAGGAACAGTAAAGTCATCTTGCAAATGAGAGTGTGTATATATAGGAGCAAGAGAATCATGTCACTTGAATCCATCACACATGCCTGGGAAAGTTCCAAATTTGATAGTCCCTCCTCCCTTCTTTAGATTTTTGTGACAAAAATGCCTGGATATTAAAAACTAGGGCCAATTCAAAATTATCTTTTGCTTTTTATTCTTTTTCAAATTGGAGAACAAAAAAGTAACAGATTTTGTTCTCCAGAAAATTTACATAAGAATTTCTTGAAAGAAATTGAGTCAAAATAAAAGAACTAACATTTTTAAAGTATATTTCTTTATTGATTTCAGAGAGGAAGGGAGAGAGATAGAAACATCAATGATGAGACAGCATCATTGATCAACTACCTCCTGCACACACCCTACTGGGGATCGAGCCCACAACCTGGTCATGTGCCCTTGGTCGGAATCAAACCTGGGACCCTTCAGTCTGCAGGCTGACACTCTATCCACTGAGCCAAACCAGCTAGGGCAAGAATTACATTATTAAAAGGCCTCTATGTTTAACTCCTTGGGCTCAAGGGACGACCAGAAAGTTATCAGAGCCTGTAGCTTTTCCACAGTGATCCGGTGAGATGCAGAAGTGGTGGTGAGATTTTTCTTTCGAAGCTGTTTGTTGGGGTTGTATGATGTCGAAATGCAAGGCTTGGAGAAAAGACACCAGAGCTGAGGAGTGGGGGGAAGCTTAGGAAAATTTAGGGCCCAGGGTATCTGAATGGTAGGAGAGGATTGGGGAGGTGTTTTGGGGCAATGTTGTGTAGCTTATGGAATCCTTTCATGTTTTGGGGAGAAACAAATCAAGCCTGGAATTCTTGTTCTACAACCTCTTGGCTTCTGATCCTTGCTTCCTTGAATGTAACTCAGTGAGTGTGGGGACTGAGCTACATAGAACACCCGTTAAGATGTCCAGTTTAAAATTAGGATAATAGCCCTGAAGATATACCATTGATAAATCAGGAGGCTCTGAAGGTATGTGATGAGTTGGAGAATTTCATAACCCAAACTCATGCCTGCTGGATTTCTCAGTGGCAGTGTGGTCTGGATGAGAGAACTTCATTCCTGAAGATTGCTTCAGCAGTGGGGAAGGGTTGGGGAGCAGCTCTCTTGTAAGGACAGCAGGGAGGAGCTGCTCAGGGCAGAGAAGCAGCTGTGGCAGGGGAGCATTGTGGTTGAAAAGTGACTCCTTAGTATCCAAAATGTTTACAGGATCTGTAGGCAAGGCCCATCTTTTATTGCTGATACTAGTAATGTGTTTATTTGTTTTCTGTTTTTCTTTACTATTTGTGATAGGAGTTTATGCATTTATTAATTTTCTTCAAAGAGTCAATGTTGGCTTTGTCAGTTTTCTTCTTTTTTGTCTATTACATGCTGTTAGATTTTTTTTTTTTTTGCCCCTGAGCTTTATTGTTTCCTTTGTTTCTGCCTTGGGTTTAATTTGCTCTTTGTTTACCAGCTTCTTACTCTGGGAACTTGGATCATTGATTTCAAACATTTTTCTTTTATAATATATGCATTTAAAGATATAAATTTCCCTCTTATCACTGCCTCAGTTGCACAAATTTTGATATGTTTTTATTTCATTATCATTCAGTTCAAAATATTATCTTATTTCCCCTCTGATTCCTTCTCTTATTTATTTAGAAGTATATTATTAAATTTCCAAATTGGGGGAATTGTATAGATAGTTGTTACTGATTTCTAATTCCTTTGTGTTCAGGTAATATACTCTGTAGGTTTCAACCTTTTGAAATTTATCATGACTTTTATTTTAGGAGCCAGCATGTGGCCAGTCTTGATGAAAAATCCACTTGGACAGAATGTGGACTCTGCAGTAGGGACTCTACAGCACTTAGTAAATGTCATCACATGTTACACATCCTTACTGACTTTTTTTGCACTTGCTCTGTCAATGACTGAGAGGGGGCGTTTAAATCTCCAACTGTGATTATGGATTTTTTTCTGTTTTCAGTTCTGTCAGTTTTTGCTTCAGGTATTTTGAAGCTCCTAATTGGTATATTCTCCTTTATTATTACGTCTTCCTGAGGAATTGATCCTTTTATCATTATGAAATGTTCTTTATCTCTGGTAAAATGTAAACGGTGGAAAGGAAATGCTATAGAATATAAAGACTAGGAGAAAGAGGAGTCAGAAGGAGGGGATGAGGGGCAGCTTGCAATTTTTTAAAGTGATCAGAGAATGCCTTCTTAAGAAGATAACATTTGGGCAAAGACCTGAAGAAGTTAGCAAGGTGGCTGGCCAGGGGAAGAGTGTTCGGGCAGGAAGTAGTGGAAAGTACAAACGCCCCCAGACAAGAGTGTGCCAAGTATTTTCAAGGAATAGGGAGAAAGCCAGTGTGGCTGGAGAGGAATGAGTGATGGGGAAAGAGTAAGAGAGATGATGAGGGAGCTCACGGGAGACCAGATCATGGAGAGCCTTGAAAGTTTTGTGAAACTTGGCTTTTACTTTTAGTGAAATACAGAGTCATTACATGGCTTTCAGGATGACTTGCTGCATGCTCTGTATTGAATATAAGTAATAGTGGAACAAGGGGTAGAAGTGAGGACACCTGTCTGCAGACTATTGCAGGAAGCAGTCCAGGCACAGAAAGGGATGATTGGAGCCAGGGGCTTAGCAACGGAGACAGCAAAGTATAAGAGAAAAAGAGTGGGCAAGGAAGACTTCAAGTCTCTTGGACTGAAGAAATAGAACTTTTATCTCCATTTTACAAGTAGGAAACTACAATCTGGCTCAGTTCATTAGTGACTCCTCAGAAAATGGATCACAGTGGAGTTAACATTTATCAGGCCTGGAGAGTTATTATGCTAAGAGAAATAAACCAGTCAGAGAAAAACAATTCCATTTGATTTCACTTACATATGGAATCTAACGAACAAAATAAACTAACAAACAGACTCATACAGAGAAAGAATGACAGCTGTCAGAAGGGAGAGGGGATGAGGGCTGGGTAAAAGAGGTGCAGGGATTAAGCAAAAACAAACAAACAAACAAACACTCTCATAGACAATAGTATAGTGATTATCAGAGGGAAAGGGGGGTAGGTAGGAAAGGTAAAGGGATAAATGGTGATGGAAGGAGACTTGGGGTGCTGAACACACAATACAATTATAGAAGTATATAGAAGTATACCTCTATATACCTATGAAACATATAATTTTATTAACCAATGCCACTCCAATAAATTTAAAAAATAAAAATAAAAAATAATGATATTGAATAAAAAAATAAAAAAATTGTCACTGTGTCTGTGTCTGTGAGCCAGAGAACTCCACTGTAAATCTTTGGTCAAATGGGAGAGAAGCCCTGGGAGTCAGGCTTCAAATGAAACATTTTATGAGGTAGGCAAAGGTGGTCAAAATTGCTTACAAATTAAATGAATTCCTTAGTTAGTAACAAATGCCTGAAATTATTTGAAATATTGCTTTAAAACTCATACAGATTATACTGCCAAAAGTGATAATGGAATTTTTATAGAGTCGATATATCTTGCTGATGTATTACAGAGAAGATACATCATGAATAATTTAAATATATTCTTGGGAAGTTTTGAAAGTGAACATCATCAAAAATGTTGTTAATGTGAGAACATGAGATAAAAATGCTGGTCCAAGAAATAGGTGTTGCAAGATGTTAAAATAGGAAAATAGATAAGTATAGATAAAAATGGGAAGTATTAGCATCAAATTTTTATCACCCAATGGTAGTCACACTTAATACTTAAGTTTTCATATGTCTAGATTTTTTATTAGCTTTTTTTTTGCCCAAATGATACTGTAAATATTGTTTTGTTGGTTGCTTTTTCCAATCAATAATTTATATTTTTCATTTCAGTAAATTTTTATTCCACCTGCCATCCTGGACATATTCAATTATTCTACAAAATGTTCTTTGCAGATGGTTTGTTCAATACAGTATCTAATCCAAACCCTTTTATGGCTGTTTGTAATGTATTATAAGTGGCTTAAACTAGCACAATCCTTTTTTATGACACCAACTTATTGGACAGTCCAGTTCAGACTTCTGTGAGGACCATCTCCTGCCCTGGTCTGATTGCTTCCTTATTTTGCTTTTTTCCTGCTTCCCTGGAATTACCTGAAAACAACGTTAAGTTGAATTAATCATTTTTTACTAGACTACCTCTTAGTAGATAATGTACTTAGGATATGAGTAACTTTAATACTTTTTTAAAAGCATATGTTGACAGAAGATACAAATAACATGAAAAATTATACATCTTGTTATTTAAAATCTCTCATTTAGTCATCAGACTCAACTCGATCTTCATGAATTACTTTTTACCACAGCAACTCAGGAGAAGTGAAAGGTCACTCTCAGTTTTATAATCTTTGCTTTTTTTCTTCCTCTCTCTAGTGAAGGTGCACGTGGGCAATGAAACAGCAAAGTGAAGACCATCAGGAAAGGCGGCGGGGGGAAAAGCAAGAGACCTTGCCAGTCACAAACTAGATAAAACCTCTAAGTAATACGTACTATTAGAGTAATAAGCACAGATACTTTTATTTCATTGTTTAAAATTGCAATGTGTGGGGGTGACATTATTGAGAATGTCAGAGTAAGAACCTCAGATACCCTCTTTTCTACCAAAGCAATGAGTATATTGGCAAATATAGTCGAAATTAACATTTTTCTAACTTGGGAAATAAACAAACAAAAAATCCAGGGAGCATTTATTCAAGAAAATGGCTGAATCTCAGGAAGAACAGCAATCTTTGGGACATTTTAATTTACCCTAATCCTATCTCCCTTTCTCAAGCTCCATGGAAATCTTGAAAACCAACAGCTTGCAATCATGGTGAAAGCCAGCAGCCTAGCAGCAACTGGAGGGGGCAGAATGGCTTTGGAGGTAATTCAAAGTCCCATTCTCAGAGAAATGGAGTCATTTAAACTACCTGGCAACTTCCTGGCAAACTCCACTTGCAATGCATGTCTTCATTTGACCTGATTCAGAGCTCACCCGATGTAAGCAGCCTTTATCCAGGGGCATTTATTGAAAATAATCAGTGGTAGTTGTTTATCTTTGCAGCTATGTGAGGCAGTGATCATGGATAGGGCAAAAAAGACACTAATGAAAAATATGTAAAAGGAAAAGCTGAGGAATGCTATGTCCATAGGAGACTGTGTAAAGCTCTGACCTATTATTGGAAATCGGTAAGTCCATGTGCATACGTAGGGTTGTATGCATGGTAGGAGAGACCTGAGAAGGCCATAATCCCTAGCTGACTTTGAGGCTTTATGCAGGAATACTGTAATGAAATCATGTCCCAACACACACACAGGGACCTCTGAGAAAGAATAAATCTTTTAGAAAGAACCTAGACAGTAAATCAAATTCACAAGAAGAAATAAAGAACGCTGAGAGAGTAACTACAGAGGTAAATATAAAAGACAGTATAAATGCAATTCTTGCTTGTAACTTTTTTCCTCCTAAATGATAACTGTATAAAACAATAATTATAAATACGTATTCTTGGGCATACAATGTATAAAGATGTAATTTATATAATAACAATGTATAAAGATGTAATTTCTATAATAACAATGCAGTGGAAGGTGGAGGGAAAGGAGATTTTTAGGAGCACAGTTTTTATGAACCCTTGATATTAAATTGGTACTAATCTGAACCAGATTGATATAAATTAAGATGCTGTATTAGTTTCCTAGGGCTTTCCTATCAAATGACCATAAACTGAGTGGCTTAAAACAACAGGAATTTCTTCTCTCATGCCTCTGCAGTACCGATGTTTGAAATGAAGGTGTCAGAAGGGCTGTGCTCCCTCTGAAGTCCCTAGGGGAGAATGCTTTCTTGCTTCATCCTAGCTTCTGGTATTGCGGACTATCCTTGGCTTTCCGTAGCTTGCAGCTGCATCACTCCTCTCCCTGCCTCTGCATCACATGGTCTTTTCCCCTGTGTCCATGTTGGCGGGTCCTCTCCTCTTCATATAGAGATGCTAGCCATTGGTTTTAGGATCCACTCTCATCCAGTCTGACATCATCTTTGTTTCTCAATGGATAAACATTGAGAATGTGGTATATCCGTACAATGAGATGTGATCTGGTAATAAAAAGGAGTGAAGTACTGATATATTCAATGACTTGGTTGAACCTTGAAACACTGTGCTCTGAAAAGGAAGCCAGACACAAAAGGCCACATTTTGCATTATTCCATTTATCTGAAAGGTCCAGAATAGGCAAACCCATAGAGGAGGAAAGTGGATTAGTGGTTCCCAAGGGCTGAGGTACAAGGAATATGGGGAGTTCCTATTTATGGGTATGGAGTTTCTTTTTTAGGATTGTGCAAATGTTTAGTCAATGTACTAAAAAGTAGTGAGCTTTATAATTAAAAAGGGTGAATTTTATGGCATAGGCTATATCTGGATTTAAAATGTTTACTATATAAAACTCACAGAGTTCAATATCATTAATTTAAATAGGGTTTTGAAATTTTCACTTGTGCTTTGTTTTGCCTTCTCTTAATTCGACCAACATTGTGTTGTTACAAACAGAACTATGCAGAGCATTAATCTCTTTTATGTGCTGCAGGGTACATCTGCCACTAATTTCCACATTTATCTTTGCTTTCTTCCACATTAAAAACTTGTCCATGTGTAAAATTAAAAATAAAACAAAACTGATTACAGCATCACAACTCGTAAGCACTTTCAATAATTCATAATCACGTTACAGTAAATGGTTCAGCAATGACAGTCACCCATTAATGAGTGGAGCACAGAAATAGGCTTGCGTTATTTACCATTATCTTTGTGTTGACTCTAACATCTCCTTTCTTTCCCACTCAACCAAACATTTCTGGAAAGCCTGGGAATGGAGCTGATGTCTACATAAGGATGAATTTTAAATGGTGCGTTTAATTGTCAAAGTTTGTGTCTGACACTAATAACAAAGTAGTTATGAGACACAGGAGCTGAGAACTTGAGGACAGTGCAAGTCTTAGGTTACTGAAATTCTTACCTCCTAAAAATAGCATTTTCTTATTCTATTCACGTTGCCACTGTCCACCGTTATTCAGCCCAGCTTTCACCTGCCATTCTACATTCCCCAGGAAACCACCAGTCCTTTCCCTGCAAATCACTGGGGGAAGGAACTGGACAAAGGGGAGGTGGGATCATGCACAGGGAAGTTGGGGTGATGTCGGGAAGGTGCCTGTTAGTCAAACATGGGGGCAGAGATCATTGGCTAGAGGGGGCGGGACCACTGCAAGCCTGTGAAAATTGGGGGATACGGAATTCCAAGACAAAGGATCTCACTCTCTTGGTCCCCTTTGCTGTCTTGTGGCTCCCTTGCATCGGCCCGTGTTCCCTCCACAGCCATGTGGCCCTGCGGATTCCACACACAATGGAGTGAAGAACTACGACAGGGAACACAAACCAAGCTAGCTTCATGCTGGATTGGACTGCGCCCCAGCATAGGCTGAAAACTCTGGGCAATGGCTTTAATCCTAGCTCTGCTGAAAGCAAAATGGGATTTCTTCCTTGGTGGAATGAAAGGAAATGGGACCTTGGAAACTCAGGGGTTTAATTCCACAAAAATAAAGCTTTCTGCAATATCTGGTTCTCCCATGCAAGTCTCAGAAAATTCTCTTTCTGGTGATATCACAAGAAACCCACATCTCCTGGAGACAGGTGGGACATGCAGAGCTGACCAGGCATTGAAATGATATTCCTTTTGCAGACCTATACAACTAAGTTTACTTTATTACTTTGCAATTTTCAGAAATTAAAAAAAAATACTAGCTAGCATCTCGTTTATAAAGTAATGTAAGTTTCTTAGAAATCCGTCATTCTTGATTTTGAGACACTGTCAGTAATATTGTCCAGAGTTTCCTTCATATATTATTTTTAGCTTTGCTAGCAATAAAAAAAATCATATCTAGAGTCACTAGGAATGTTTTCTTGACATTTTAAACATTTTTCTCATAAAGATATAGCTTATTTTACATTTGGTCAAATATATAATTTGACTATTAAAGAAATTTTCCTTATACCACAGTAATAAATTTTGTAGCTGTTTTCAGCAAAGTTCATAACAAATGTAGAACTTTAAAGCATTATCTTTTTCCCAGTAAAGATTCACATTTAACCCTTTGCACTCGCTTGCTTTTTTCTCGATTCCTTTATTCTACTCGGGATTTAATTTTTTAAATACCCCAGATTTTACAAAGCATGGCAGTAGAATAAAAAACTGGAGTTTCTTTTCATACAACTTATTTATTTGGATTTTTTTATATTTCAAATTATTGATACATTCAAAGAGTAATTTTAATCTCTATAATTTTTCATGGTGTGATATTTTTTGAAACATTCACCCACATGAAGACCTGGTTTACATTCACATGTTTCGCAAATATAAATCGTCTCTCTTCTTCCTCCTTTGATTTTTCTGTTAGAACAAACAACACAATCTTTGTGTTTTTTGTTAGGGTGAGGTGTGATTATATGGAGCTTTCCATCTAAACGTTGCTCTAAGTTAGTGGATAATAACCTACCCCTGGAAGTTAGTGTACCATCTCTGAATTCTCCAACAAGATCATGTACTAGTTTCCTAATAAATTTCACATGCGTTATCGGTTTTTCATTTTTTTCTTTTTTGGCATTCTTTGTACAATATATAGGAATTTACAACACTGACCTCAAGCCCCCAGAAAAACAATTTTCGCCACCATTTTAGAGTCTTCCTCATAAAACAGTATGTGCCTGTGTAGTGATCAGCTATATCAACACCCCCCATAAACTTTGTTTAGTTGGTCACAACCTTGGGTTTGAGAACTATTTCCTTCCCACCACCACGCACTCTCCTTTCCACAGACTCAGTCTCTGAAGTGTCCCATATACTGAGCATTGTGACTATCCTCTTGTCTTTCCACGCAAGAAGCATTACATTTTCATCCCTGAAAGCCACTATCTCTCCTTTCATTAGCTTTGGATGTTTGATAACAGGTGGATTATCTTTCCTATTGGGCATTATTGTCCCTGTCAAGTGTGTTTTTTCCTTGAACAATTCCTTTGCAAGAGTGACACTAGTGTAATACCTGTCAGTGAAGAAATGATAACCTTGAGAACCAGGTACTGAGTTCTTCAATCTTTCATGAAGCTCTAAAACTATTCTGCTAGTAAAAGGGAGATCAGGTCTCACCAATGTTTCAGATGTTATTCCTCCATAATAAGGGACAAATGAATGTACGTAACCACATTTTGAATCTGAGAGGACATATAAATGAATACCCCATTTTGTTGGCTTTTTAGGATTATATGTGATGAAGTGTATCTTTCCCTTGAAACCAACAACAGCCTCATCAACAGAAATCTCTCTTCCAGGACAGAATCTCTCCCTAAATTTCATTTCAAGGTATGACAAGAAGCAGTTTACCTTCTTGGTTCTTGTTCTCAAATCTTTACTTGACTTTTGGTCGTTTTTCAAGTGTAACATCCAAAATATTTGCAAGAACCTTTCTCTTTTGAAAACAGATAGAAAAAATGGTATATGAGACTCAAAATCCATGGACCAATAACTCTGCAAGTTGGGGTGATTCAATACACCCATATTTAGTTTTACACCAAGAAAAGCATTCATTTCCTCTATCGTCACATCTTTCCAATTATTCCAAGTGGATCGCTGGGATAGTTCTTTCTGGCTAATTTTATGCCTAGCATACTCATTCGTCTCATCCGTTATATTTTTTATCAACGTCTCAGTAAAAAACAACTGTAAAAAGTTTATTGGTGTGGCACATCCAGAAGGAACTTGAGGTCCAACATGTAACTGACCAGTGGAGAAAGGGATTCTGCTAGGCTCTTTGTCATTCACAGATGTAGATGTCCACTTTTCTTTTTCCTGTTTTCCCCTAGAAACGTAACTTTCACTGGGTCTTATACCCGATTTCTCAATGATATCACCTATATCTCCATCACCCTCACTCGAATAAACAATTGTGCGTCTTCGTTTTGCCTTTATGAATTCAATGTCACTGTCACTGTCAGTACTTTTAGCCAGATCTTTGGGCAAAGCAAGGGACTTTTTCCTTTCTGTAGTTCCACTAGGACCAGCGATTTGTTCATCATCTCCACTCGCATCCTTGGAGAACTCACTTTCGTCACTATTACATTTTTCACTTTTTTCTTCGTTTTCGAAGTAAAATTCATCATCGCTGCTTTCTATGTCTTTGGAAAACTTATCCATCCTGAGGAGGGGAAATTCACTCAGAACGTGCGACTGCTAGGGGGCAAACCAATCATCCAACTAAACCCTGTGTCATGACAACATCTGTGATATGCTAATAGAAACCTAAACAAACCTAGGAGACGAAAAGATAAGGAATGTTCTTTACCAAGGGAAGATGATGCAAGCTCAAAAAGGCATGATGCAACGACTCATGCCTTGGACCCTCCTACTCAAGATTGCTGCCTATGCAAAAGATAAGCTTAGGTGGTGGCATCAGTTGAGACGGCATTTACATTTTACTTGTCCTTTCATGCTAATGAAAACAAGAAAATATACTGGAAAAATAGACAAAAATCCCCCTTCCCCCCGCGGTGAAACTACGTGTCGAGTGTGGCTCGACATACGAGCTGCTACCGATGCTAACCGTGTCAAGTCACATTCGATATCCAAGTGCAAAAGGTTAATATGCTGTGAAGGAAGCTAATGTGGTTCAGCTATTTTAAAAGAGTTTTCTAGGAGTTAAAAACTCAGGGAAAAAAAAAAAAAGGTAGGCCAGAGGGTATGAAGATGAGAGAAAATGATGATTAATTTATGGGAATTAAACAAAAAGGAAAAAATCGAAAAGAAAAGAATTCCTATGCATGATAGGCAATGAGAAGAACAACGAAAAAGAGTAATTTTTAAAACTTCTACTTTCATTGCATCTTGAAAAGGTTAGGTTACACAGGGTCATTATTTCACTAATTTCAAGTTTTCTGCTTCAGAATAATCTCAAACTCACACAAGATGAGCCAAAAATTCATCCAGCAAAATGAACTTTTGTTAAAGCAAAAACTGGACTTTTGCTAAAGCAAAAACTGGATTTTACAGGCAACCAGAAAAAAGCATCTTACCTCTGTGGATTTGGGAGTTAAACTCCTCCTATTTGATCATCTACATAATCATATCAATTGATACACATTTTTTCTAAATTGATATTGTTTACATTGGCTTCTCAAGAATGTGAAATTCAGTATTTATTTTCAAATTGTATTTTTTTCCTACATTTTAGATTAAGTCAACTTCTTGGTTGCTTAAATATTAATCCTTTTTTTAAAATTTAGTTTAGTAATACATTTTCAAGGGAAGTATAGCTTCTGTTTTATAAAGTGGGCCCCCAAATCTCTACTTACATCATTTCGAATTGTTTTAATAAACTAATATTTCCAAGTCTCAGTGCTGTATGTCTCAATTACTTTAATGTCATTTGAACTGTAGTATCTTTTATGAGGTAGCAAATAAAATCGAAGCCTCTTTTTTTCTTTTATTTTTATTGAATTTTTTTGGAGTGACACTGGTTAACAAAATGATACACAGATTTCAGCTGTACAGTCCTACAACACATCATCTGTACCCTGTATTGTGTGTTTACCACTGCAAGTCAAGTCTCCTTCATCATGATTTATCCCCCATACCCTCTTCCACTTCCTTCTACTCCTCCCTCCCCCTAGCAATCACCAAACTGTTGTGGGTGTTCATGAGTTTTTTCTCTGAATATTTTATAAAAAGTATAAGGGCTTTTGAATCAAATAGCATTGAGTTAAAATATTGGCTCAACCACCTACTAACTCGGAACATAGGAATAATTAACGTAACTACTTGAACTTCAGTAGCTTAACCAATACAATGAAATCATAATTTCTAGTTAACAAAAATTAAGGGGATTTTATTAGATAATGTAACCAGAGTTTGAAGCTCAGTGACCACCATAAGGTAGCTCTCATTAAATGGTCTCTTCTAATATTATCACCAAACTATTTGAGAAAACACTAGTATATCTAAGACAGTTAGACTTGTCACCAAACATTTTTGCTTTTTTATTCAGATATTTTGCTTATGTAAGCAATGAGATGCATAATAGACTGTTTTATATAAACAAATACTAACCCAGTATCTAAAACAGTTTGTTCTGCATATTTCTGCTTGTAGAAAAATTTCACACTTTCAGTTTTCCAAATACAAATTGTCAGACAGGTTCTGTGGAAAAGAGAACTGTTTTCTGAAGTCAGTAAACACTAGGGAAGTTAATAAAATTTTCCCTATTTTACCTTCTTTCCCATGGTTACTTAGCAACCAGCTAAATCTCCTTTGAATACAAAACTGCCATTGAGATTTGTGTCTATTGCTAAATTGAAGATCAAGTAGCAGTCCCAATTTCCCTAAAGGACACAATGCAAATCTAGTTATTACCTCATTACCACTGAGAGACCAATGTTTTGCCCTTCCTGTTTAGGAATACCATTATGTGCTGTTAGTTATGCATGATAAATTTATTACAAAGTCTCTGAGACTGGGATTGTAAGTGGGAATGTGTCATGGAGCCAACTACCCTTCTATAATAATATGAGCCAGTTCTCCAGAGCATTCCTTAATGCTTTCAGAACACACACATCGAGTGTGACATGAATAAGGTAATAGTACCTTCTGGTTTCCTGGGATAGATAGCATTTATGTCTATTGTAAACCAATTAAAACTTGATTTTAACACCTCTTCTCATTCTCAAAATTGACCTGCTTTGAACAATAAATTACATGCTCACCTTGGATTTGAAAAATGTGGAAGCAGTCCAGAGGAGATCTAAGAAAACTAGAGGCATAGGAAACAGCCTCTGTGAAGAAATGACTAAAGGAATTAGGTTTATTTATTTGTTGCAGAAAAGAGAATACTTAGGGAGATTGCACTACTTAAATATAGGACATACTCTAAGAGGAAAAAAAAGTCTCTGACCTCTTTCCTACCCAGGGCTCATATTCCCACAGTGGAAATGTGCTGTGTAGGGAGTAGAGATTAGGAAGATGTACACACTGGATTGTTCCCCTGAGAAGGGTTATCATTCCCTATTTTGAATATCCTTTAAAGAAACATACTCTATGTTCAGCAATTCTACTTCTAAGTATATGACCTAGAAAACTTGTGCAAATGTGCATCATTCTGTACATTTATTAACCAGGCTGTTAATAGCTTCCCTGTTTGTAATAGGACCACAATGAAAATAACTAGTGTCTATTAACAGTAAAATGTATGAGATACTCATCAACAAAACATGCTGTAAACAAAAATAATTGAGCCATATATAGTTGCATGCCACCACATGTATGTGTTTCAAAACATAATGTTGAGTGAAAGACATGGTACAAAAGAGTACATATGCTAAGATTTCATTTATACAAAATTCAAAAAACAGGTAAAACATTTTCTTAATCTGAGTGCCCCCAAAAAAGATCTCAAATTAAGGATTCAAGTTCAAACATTAAGATGAAACTACTGGTATCCAATCATTTTTGACCTACAAAAAATGGCAAATATGGTTCAATCAAATAGTTAATTTGGAGAGGAAGAAAAATAGCAGTAAACATGGGAAAATAAATAAGTAATAGAAGTAGACAAAATAGGTGCATTTTCAAGCCAGTTACCACTGTGGATGACTAGAGCTTAATCCCATTTGGGAGACCCGAGGAAATCAGTAAAACATGTGTGGTAATTAACTTACGCAGGGCAAAGAAACTGTGATAGTTATGTACCGTTTCCCGTCAATTTTTGTTGGAAAGATCTGCCAAGGTTTGCAGAGACTCCACACAGCATCACTACCTACCTCAAACATCTTAGCTTGATGGGCTCAGCTAGGACATAGATTTCCCAAAGCATTGTCACTTGTAACTGCTACCGGCCCTTTTTTGTTCCGGACCCAATCCCAACTGGTAGTTTTTCCAAGTTACCCAATGAATGGGTTTGAGGCAATATTCCCAAGTGTAATATATGTTCTCCAAAATCCAAAGAGACTAACTAAACGTCCGTGCCTCTTTCTTCATTTTAGGAATTGCAAGTTGCACCAACTTGTCCTTTATTTCCAAGGAGATATGCTGGCATATCCCTGACCACTGAATCTCTAAACACTCCAGTGGTGTTCTCAGCCCCCGAATCTTTGAAGAGACCATTTCCAAGCCTTACTAGGGCATCCAGAGTATTGCAACTTCTTCATCCTCAGTTCCAATTATTATGCTATCAAATGTAGGTGTGATGTTCTGAGAAGTGTCCCGACAATTGAGGTTCCTATGGACTATATTGTGCTCAAGAGCAGGAGAGTTATCACAGTCCTGGGAAGACTGTGATCTAGTCTGCCATCATTCTACCACGATCCATATGGTTTTTGCAAGAGCTGGACTGGTGAATTCAATGGAGATGTAATGGGGACATCATACTGTTGCCACTTCTTTTGAAACATGGACTTGGTTATTACTTCGCGTGTTGAGTTTGCTATCCAAAATATCTTCAAAAATATCACAGCATGATTCAGTCTCGAATCTGAGAACTTCTTTTGTACAAGAAAAGCATGGAATCAACAAAGTGTACATTTTATACTATTGAAGCAAATGTTTATCCTTGGTGAAAAGAACACAATTTCATATTTTTATTTTTTTTTAAATTTTAGGTATCATTGGTTAATAACAAGTTTCTTGCAAAGTTATATCCAAGTGGGTTGATTTCTGGACTTTCAGTTCTACTCCATTGGGCTAGACATCTGTCCTTATGCCAGTACCACACTATGTTATTGTAGTTTTGTATTAAGTTTTGAGATTGGAAGGTGTGTATCCTCAAACTTTGTAATTTTTCAAGATTATTTTGATTATTCTGGGCCCCTTCCATTTCCATATGAATTTTAGAATCAGCTTGCCCGTTCCTGCAAAATAGGCAGTTAGAGATATTTGATAGAAATTAGATTAATTCTGTGAATCGCTTTGGGGACTATTTCCCTCTTAACAATATTAGATCTTCCAATCCTTGAACATAGGATGTCTTTACATTTATGTAATTTAATTTCTTTCAACAATGTTTTATAGTTCTCAGTATACAAGTCTTGCACTGCTTTGGTTAAATTGGTATATAGAAATGCAGTTGATTTTGTAGA
Source organism: Eptesicus fuscus (assembly GCF_027574615.1). Classification (NCBI taxonomy): domain Eukaryota; kingdom Metazoa; phylum Chordata; class Mammalia; order Chiroptera; family Vespertilionidae; genus Eptesicus; species Eptesicus fuscus. The sequence continues at coordinate 67,486,955 of NC_072482.1, forward strand.
TTGATCTTGCATCATGAACATTTGCTGAATTAATTTATAAGTTCTAAATTGAGTGTGCATGTGTGTGAAATTTAATTATAAAGGTTCTTACATTTAATTTTATGCATATTTCACAAACATATTTACAACAATATCTAGTCTATGTTCTCCCAAAGGTGAGAAATCATCTAGAGTTTTAAAGGGATAAAATTGGGCAAAAGATTAAAATAAATTAAGTTGCATTTCTGAAAATTTAATGGAGTCTATACCCATGTCAAACCGAGCACCTAAATAAAATCACTTAGGATAAAAGATAAAAAGATCCAAAGGTGAAAGATAAACTTGAAAAAAGACATAGTAGTATTATAAAAACCTTTGTGAATTTGCAGCTATTTAAATTCTAGAGAAATGCAAGTTCTTCCCAAATGATAGAAAATTGTCTACATTTACATGTTCAACTCAAGAGGATAATGGAAACATAATCCTCTTAAATATACAAACCTAAGAGCATAATGTCTGAATTTTCAATTAAAAATGAAATAAAAAAGAATAAAAACTTTCTCCCACTGTTTGTGGTTGCCTGGACTGTGTTACCATTCACAAATATTTGCTGCCCTTATCTGAAAGAGCTTCATATTTTCCTGGATCATTGAATGGCAATCTTGGCCATGTGGCTTGATTTGGTCAGTGAAATACGAGTTGAATTGTTTTTGCATCACTTCTAAGCAAAATCTATAAAAACTATTTTTTCCTTTCTCCCAAAAAATTCCAGATGAAGGCTTCTACTCATCTAGGTTATTCAGTGAACATAATGTAGAGCAGAGATACAGCCAACACCATATGGACATAGGATATGAGTGAGACGTAAGCTTTGGGGGTTATAAGTCAGAGATATTTGTTACCAAAGCATAGCCTAATCCTAACGGATACACTTCGTGTTTCAGCCCTTTCCAAAAGGCTACTTGAATCAGGTATAGAGAAGAGAATATAATGGGGGATGTTTTACAGGCTGGAAGTTGGGAGGAAGGATTCTTCTCAAATCAAGGAATATATGTCTTAGCTGTCCCCTGGCTAGAGAGGCAAAGAACAGCATCCAGATTAATAGGCCCTTGTTGGGTGGGGGGTACTGTCTACCAGGATGGAAAATAACATAGAATGAGGTTAAGATTGAACACATTCAGGCCATACAACTTCTTGGAAAATTCTAAGAGGGGGGACAGTGAGGTTTAAAATGCTGATAATACTTGGAACCATTACCTTCAAAGAGTAGAAGCTATTCTGAAAAAGCTCTATGCTATATTGTTCACAAAATCAAAATATCACTGACACTTATTTTCTCAAAGCAAATCACTCTTACTGGCCATGAATTGTGTATATTCCAGTGGATGTATTATTGACTCTTGAGGTTCCCACAGAGTTAATCCTTCAAAGAAATGATTGAGGATGAAAACCAGGGAAACAAGTATGTGTCTAATAATTCTTCATGTGGTAGGAATCCAGTTTTGTAGATGAAAACAAATAGATGATAAACTTAAAATATGGTTTTATAAAACAGGTATAATAAATGAAGAGGCTGGAGCACAGAGATGCTTCTGGCTCTTCATAACCTACAGTTCCAAATACAATAGTTCTTTTTGTTAATTTCCTAACTTGGGGTAAGTGGTCAACTAACTATATTAAACTGACTGAGTATTAAAGGTTTTAATCTGGTGAAATAAATTATGTTTTCATTTATTCTATGCAGGAATTTCTAAACTGAATCATAGAATCAATTGTTACTCTACTCTAGACATACAAACTTAATTAAACCACATACTTTTTTTTTTTTTTAGGTAAACTTAGTGGCCCTGCAGTGACTAGTCAGAGATGGACACTTATTGGAAATGAAATATTCTGGAAAAACAATCTTTTCCTCAAAGTGATAATAAATTACATTTTCTGAAAAGAATGCTTTTCATCTCAAAGGCATTTACTTTAGAAAGCAATCTCATATGCTTACACTTTGAGAAGTTAGATAACTGAGTGAGATAGTTAAGTGTCCATTGGTCTTGCCATGATTAATATTGTTTGCCTGGTAAGCTTGTGGGTGGTGCACTCATACACTCACTGCTGAATTGATTATAACAATTTATAACGTCTTAATTTCTGCTGTTGTGAAGTAGCATGATTGAGCTCATGTCTCCCTATTGAACTAAGGTGTATGAAATAGTTCACCTCTTGATTTTAAGTTTGATTTTAATAAGTTAATTAAAGACCCAAGACATTTTTTTCTTTTTTCTTTTTCTATTTTTTCTTTATAGAGTTACCTCAAACTGTGCTATGTGAAACTAAGCTAAAGTGCATAGTCTAAAATGTAATTAAGGCAAAAATACATGTTTGTAATATAATTATGTTAGAAAACCAATTTTTGGGATCCTTATCCTTTGTTACTCTAAAATTACTTTACCTAGGGGGAGAGTAGGTGGGTGGGAGGTAATCAACCAAAGACCTTGTATGCATATATGTATAACCATGGACACAGACAATAGGGTGGTGAAGGCCTGGGGTGGGGGCAGGCTGGAGGGGGTAAATGGGTTGGGGGGGGGGGAAGGGCACATATGTAATACTTTCAACAACAAAAAATTTATAATAAAATTACCTTAAACGTGCTCAGAGATTTTCTGCACCTACTTTTGTCGATGAATTCCCTCACTTGGAATACCAGTGTCCCGTCACCTCCCTCTCTCTGTTTTTATCTATTCTGAGTTCTGTTTGCAAGTCTTTCATGACCTGGTATCAGACCCAACCTGTCCAGGTCTTGTGCTCAGTCCTCTTCTGAGCTTTAGGGTGCCTGTATCTAGTTGTCAGTGATTGCTGTGTGATGAGTAATTTAGTATTGTTAAATATAAAAACATTCTTTTGTGTGTGCTATAATTCAACCATCTCTAGCAACTACACCATAGACTCTTGTGGGCAAGGATCACATATTTGCAAGTCCCAAATCACCTAACCCAATACTGTATAGTTCAAAAGAATGTGTATATTAATTGTCAGATGTGAACTAATTGGCTTTTTTTTTTTTTAAGATTTGAAAAAAATTAAAACATTGTTCTTCCCACCTACCACTGCCGAGTAAGACTCAGTACCTTGGTATAGGCTAAAGGGAGCAAATTCTCTTCTAGGTTCTTCAGAATCAGGTTTTATGTGCATTTACCCTTAAAAAGCAGGGGTTCAAAGCTCAAATAACTTAAAGGGGGTCACACCAACTGCTGGAATAGTTCATTTGCTTTGTTTTGAACAACTTTATTGATATGTAATTTATATACCATACAAGTCATCAATTCAAAGTGTATGAGTCAATGATTGTTAGTATATTCACAGATTTATGTAACCATCACCACAAGTCACTTTTAGATCATTTTTAAAACTTCCTTCCAAAATCCCATGTCTTTTACCAGTCACTCCCCATTTCCCCCCGAATTTCCCTCTCCCCTTCAACCTGAGGCAAACACTAGTCTACTTTTTATCTTCATGGACTTGCCTGTTCTGGATATTTCATACAATATTGTATGGAATCATACAATATGCAGTCTTTGGTTACTGGCTTCTTTCACTTAGCATAATATTTTCAAGGCTCAGCATGTTGTAGCATAAGTCGGTACTTCATTCCTTTTTAAGGCTGAATAATATTCCATTGCAAGGATATGCCACATTTTATTGACCCAGGCAACAGTTGGATAGACATTTGAATTGTTTCCAATTTTGGATATTATAAATAACTAGAGGCCCGGAGCATGAAATTTGTGCACAGTGGTGTGTGTCCCTCAGCCCAGCCTGCACCCTCTCCATTCTGGGATCCCTCGAGGGATGTCCAACTGCCCGTTTAGGCCCAATCCTACCGGGACCGGGTCTAAATGGGCAGTTGGACATCCCTCTCACAATCCAGGACTGCTGACTCCCAACTGCTCGCCTGCCTGCCTTCCTGATTGCCCCTAAGCGCTTCTGCCTGCCAGCCTGATCACCCCCTAACCACTCCCCTGCTAGCCTGATTGATGCCTAACTGCTCCCCTGCCAGCCTGATTACCCCTAACTGCCCTCCCCCTGCAGGCCTGGGTCCCCTGCAACTGCCCTTCCCTGCAGGCCTGGTCGCCCCCAACTTCCCTCCTCTGCCAGCCTGGTCACCCCTAACTGCTCTCCCCTGCAGGCTTGATAGCCCCAACTGCCTTCCCTTGCAGGCCAGGTCCCTCCCAACTGCCCTCCCCTGATGGCCATCTTGTGGTGTCCATCTTGTGTCCACATGGGGGCAGCCATCTTTGACCACATGGGGGCAGCCATCTTGTGTTGGAGTGACAGTCAATTTGCATATTACTCTTATTAGATAGGACTAGAGGCCCGGTGCACAAAATTCGTGCATGGTTAGGGTCCCTAGGCCTGGCTGGAGATCAGGGATGATCCGGGCTTTCCTTCCCCCAGCTGCCAGCTGCTGGCCAGGGCCTTCCTTCATTCCGCGCTGCCCCCTGGTGGTCAGCGCACATCATAGCAAGTGGTTGAACTCCTGGTCAGTCAAACCCCCAAGGGGACAATTTGCATATTAGCCTCTTATTATACAGGATATTGCTTTGTGTGGGAACCATGCCAGAGTATGCCAGATGATCAAGGCCAATTAGAGCACAGAGGCCTTGTTCTTAGTATGCTGGATGTCCAAGGCCAAGCTGAGTGTAGGAATTTCCATCAGGGTGTCCAAGGACTATACGCAAGGTGCAAGGATGCAGCAATCTAGACTGCGCAAAGGTGCCCTTCTATAACCTGAATGATTGGTGTCATTATTTGGCGAAAAGCCTCTTTTGTCTAAGTGGTATTAAAGCATGTTACTGAGGCTGCTGAGATGAGAGGACTCAGATGCAGCTGCTATGTGAAGCTGTGGGTCCAGAGGCAGCGCTGGCTGCTCAGAGAACAGCTCCTGTGTTGGAGGCTGCTACTACGTAGGAAAGATGTATTGTTACTTAGCTGCGTGTGTGGCTACCTACTGCCTAGGACTGTGCTTTAAAGGACTGTTTTGTCCAGTAGCTCCTTGTTAGCAATGGCTACATGGCCACTGGCTACTATAATAAAGACTTTCTTATACCGCCACAACTTCTCATGGTTTCTCTACTACCAGGTGTCCAAGAAGGTCCAGCCCCTGGCAGAGGGGCTGGAGCAGTGAGTGCTTCCAACAATGACGCGGCGAACAGAGGATAAAGGAGGAACTGACTTACCCACAGTTAGTACAGTGAGCAGGGTTCGAGGAGGAACTTGCTCTCACAATTAGTGCTGTAAGCAGGATTTAGGAGTAAGTACTCTAAGAATTAGACCTTGCTCCCACACTTTGAATGTGCAAGTACACGTTTTTATAAGGACACGTTTGCATTACTCATGGAGGAGTGGAATTGCTGGGCCATATAGTAACTTCATGTTTAATCTTCATGAGGAACTGTCACATTGTTTTCCAAAGTGCCTGCACTATGTCGCCTTCTTGCCAACAATAAACGAGGGTTCCAGTATCTTCACATCCTTGCTACTTTCTTTTTAAGGCTATTTTGAAAAACTAACACACAAAAACTCTTGGAGTGTGGAAATAAGCAGCAACTTGGCCGCAATTTCAGGGAGGCGGTTTGGGCCTGGTGGAGCCGAGAGCCTCCGGAATTCAAGCTTATCCAATGGGGAGGCAGCCTCCAGCTCAGCCGACTGCACCTTTGAAGGTTGTAGCCCCTTCTTGCCAAATCTGGTTTTTCAAAAAAGGTCAGAAATTTTTGTATTTGTGTGAAATTATCCAATTTTTATATTTTGGCAACTACTTAAATAAAAGTCCATGTATGCCTGTGGTCTGCTGTTTGTGCCCTCTGCTACAGAGAATACCAGCAGTTTCTTAGATCACAGACGAATGATGTTGTCACAGTGGTTACTTCCCTCCGAGGGACCGGCAGTTGCTGTTGCTACAAGGCCTCCATCCAACGCAACCCCTCCCTCACCTTATCCCCGTTTCCCATAGGGTGACTTTGTAAATGCTGCAAGCCGTGTGTGTGTGTGTGTGTGTGTGTGTGTGTGTGTGTGTGTGTGTGTGCATGGGTGGTGGCATAGAGAGAATAGTGCCTCCCTCCACTTGGTCTCATTTCTCACTGAAACTGAAGTGAAATGTGTTAGGTCAGGTTAAGAAAACTGTCTCCCTCATCAGAGCCTTCTCTGGCCTCCTTTCAAGACAGGAAGCATTAGCATTTTTGCTTCCCAATTCACTCATCGCTCAGAGTTCCTTGAGTTACACAAGGGTGGTGGCATTTCTGGTCAAGTTCCTGCAGAACTGGGTCTTAGCAGAGCGTGCATGCAGAATCCTCCCCGTGGCTGAGCCCCTGGGCAGTCACTGTCACCATAGCGAATGTACAGAAAGTCTAGGCTACGGTTCTACATCTAGTTTGATGCATTTGTATTTGTCCAGGTTGATATAGTCTGCTAATAGTAATTTTAAGGATTTGTTCCAACAAGTAAACATATTGAGATTTGCCAAACTGTGTCTAAACATTTATTTAAAAACTAGAGGTCCGATGCACAAAATTCATGCAAGAGTAGGCCTTCCTTCCCCCAGCTGCCAGCACCGGCTTCTCTCTGGCACCTGGGACCCGGGCTTCCCTCACAGCCCTGGCTTGGTCCAGAAGGTCATCCAGAAGGACGTCTGGTCTAATTAGCATATTACACTTTTATTATTATAGATTTTAAGTACATTTGGAGTCAGAGCTTTAGCTTATATAAGGCCTTTGTGGGACTTGGAGTAGTGAAATATGTCACCCCTGGGCACTCTCTCTCCCCCCCCCCCCGCCCCAGGGCTTTATATAGTTTTTCCCTGTGGCATGAGGCTTACCAAGGAGCAAGTACTTTTTGGGAAGAAAAAGACACTCAGAGTAGAAGGTTTTGCAAGTGGAGAGTGGGTTCCCTTCAGCCCAGTGCTTCCATGTGGTGCTGAGCTGTGTCCCCGGCTGGAGAGGCTATTGGGTCAGGCACTCCTGGGTTCGAATCCTGCCTCTGCCATTTATTAGCTGTTTGGTCTTAGGTAAATCAGTTAATGTTCCAAAAACTCAGGTCCTTCTTCTGTTTAACAGAGATGATAACTATGTAATGGAAATAGAGGGGGGAGGGAAAATGGGGGACATCTGTAATACTGTCAACAATAAAAAATACATTAAAACAATAAAAAATGTAATGGAAATAGGGAGAGGATTAAATAAGATAAGGTATGTAAGGCAACTAGTACAGTGCCTAGCCCATGGTAAACAGAAGCTGAACAAATCGGAGGCTTTTATTTTTATTACACATTGTTAAGAAAAAATATCCAAAACTTAGAACTAAAGTGTAAGATTGACTGCGTGTCCCACAGGCTGGAGCGGGGTCCACCAGGCCCACTTGAGAACTGTTTCAGTATCTACAATATTATTCATGCCTGGGCTTATTTTGTGATTTTACTATTGATTAGGTCCCTATCCCCCAAGTTACATATTAAATCTTGTAGGTGATGATCTGTTACACATGCAAGCAATTTCTGTCTGGTAGAAGAGATAAACTCATGGGTTCCAGTTTCATGGTCCAGTAAGAAATTAACCAGTTTTGTATCTAACCTAGTAATCTCCTATTCGTTCAGGGTCTATATACATTATATCAGGGATTCTTTTTGACCCATCTTTACATCCTGCTGGTTCTCTCATTAATTTACATGAGAGTCATTTTGGGAAATACTCCCTTGACAACACCCACAGTGCATGCTTGGACAAGTACCTATCTTTGAATAAGTGGCTGGTTCCACTAATTAAAATATGGGTACACCTCCTCCTCCTAAACTAGGTCTGCATTTGCAGAGAGCCCCCAAGTTCTCAGTAAGAACTCACGATTTGGGGGAAGTCTAGGGTCTTTACTCAGCTTCTGATTTATCCTTTCTTTGCTGTTGAAGGTCAATGGGTTTCTCCTTTTCAGTTACCACTGACCTTCACCTTCCTGTCTAGGGCCTCCTCTTCATCCAACCTTCCACCGGCCTTCCTCTCCCCATCTCAGCCATAAGCACCCAAATCAGTTTATGTTTGAAACTAGTAGCCCATTGTGTGATATCACATGCCGTAGGCGGCCCACTGCTTCCGCAGGAGCCAGTGGGAACCGCAGCACGCCACCAGGAGCCGTGCTGCTTCCGCGGGAGGTGGGAGGGACCCGCACCGATTCCGCGGGAGGTGGGAGGGACACGCACCGATTCCGAGGGAGGTGGGAGGGACCCGTGCTGCTCCTGCAGGAGGCGGGCCGGCTGTCTCCTCTCCGGGCCTGTGCTTGGCCGCGGAGGCTGTGGGCCAGCCCCCCATCCCTGTCCACTCCGGCTCCGGGGGGGCCGGCCCGGGATGCTCATGCTGCCCATTCTCCGCGGCCGCCCCTCCCCCTGAAACTGGGGGACTCCGGCGGGGCTGAGCGCCACCATCTTATGGCTATGGGCACTGCCATCTTTGTGATGGAGTGACAGTTAATTTGCATATTACCCTTTTATTAGATAGGATGCCTTTAATATAAACATATTTAATGGTCAGGAAAAAGAAGCAAAGGGCAAATTACAGCATTCAAATTCTTAAAAAGCACCCTCAGGCTTGCCTCCTCCCCTCTCCCCGCCTCCTCCCCTCTCCCACCTCAGTCTTCATTCTCCATTTCAGTATAAATGAGCCAGCTCTGCTTTCAGCTAACCTCTTTTCTCTTTATCAAACTCTTTGAAAGTTCCCTTGGGAGTTTCAAATCATCCCTTCCAGCCAACCACTCTTTTGTTCCTAGGGGTTGAGCTATCAAGCCCTCCACCCTTGTTGAGAAAGGTGTTAACTAGCCTGCCATTCAAGTTACCCCTGACCTTGAGGATCTTTTTACATCTGAAGGAAGCTCTAAGCTGGCGTCTCTAACCTTGAGGTCCAGCCACCTGGCTTGGCCCTCTACTTGCCCTAGGAAAAGTCAGTTGAGGTCATTGCCTAACAGAACCCAGGCTCCATGGGCTTGGTGAGTAGAGGTTTTCAGTTGAGAAGTGTGGGAAGAGCGTGTGGGTTTTACAATGCTGACAGTGGGGTGGGATGTGAGAGGGAAGGGGCAGGTCCGTGCTTTTGAAAAGGCATATTCCTCAGGGTTTTTTTTTAATACTTGGAGCATTTTTAAAATTAATATTTTTATTGTAGAAATTACAGAGAAAGAAGCATAACAAAACTGGCTGTTGGCAATGACTGGAAAGGCAGTGCTTTTCTATGCAGGGATGCGGTGGGAAGCGGAATCACTGGAATCTCCGGGAGATAAGAGATTTGTATATGTACCCAAAAGGACATGAATTGTTTACATAGTTGAGAAATGTTGTGGGGTTTTTGGATAAAGCCTTGGTCCAGCTCAAATCCTTCTACTGCTCCAGATTCTTAAAGGGATTTCAAGTAGCCTAACTTACAGTTTTCCAACCCAGAAAAGTCAGTTACAATGTGCAAAAGTTTCTAAGCTGTAATCAAATTCTCTCTGGAAGGTTCTGTTGGTTTGCTTTTTTTTTAAGCTACAAAATGGGAAATAGTGACACATATGTGACATATTAAATGCTCAGATATGTTCTGACAAGTAATAAACGAATAGTTATAATAGTCCCTGAACTATGTGGACGAAATGTGGTTTGCATCAGTGAATATGTGTATACATACACAATATTAAAAGAAAAAATTTATGACAACCCTCTGACTAGTGAATGTTTCAGAAAAACATAAATCACAAGGGAGCCAAGTAACAGCTTTCCCTGAGGGGCCTTCAAAAAATTAACATTTGAATTGGATCCTGAAACTCTAAATTTGAATTTATGACCCATTCTTCAACAAGTATTGTTATATATAAGATAGCACTATAGAAATGAAATTCAATGAAAGAAATGGGTTTGGTGTTTAAAAAAAATATTACTAGAATTGTGACTCTACTGATCTGACTCTTGCTTTAAACTCAACTGTCCTTATAGCATCAAGAATGTGACCTCAAATAAATTTCAGAAATAATCATTTTTATGAAGTATGATGAGAATACTCACATGGAGAATTCAATTAGGAAAAAGAACTGGACATAACACAGCTTAGTAACTAGAAAATTATTCACCTTGGCTTCTTAAATTTGTATTTCCATTACCAACAAGATAGGCATATAAGGGCATAAAATGACCTTCTAGGACCTGACCCAAATCCGCTCTAAATATTAAGATACTTATGTCTTTATAGACTCATCGATCAGTTTAGAATACCACTTATGATTCATCTGTTCCATCATTCCTAAGGATGGAGTTAATTACAGGAAATAATTATAGGAAGTTCATTGTTTATTTAGAGCTAATGAAGAGTAACTTAATTTAAATATGCTGGGATTTAATTGCATTCTGTAATGCTTTTCCTTATCAGGAATCAAATTATGTATATTACATATGTAATTACATGTATTGTACATATTTTAACTATAAACTGAATGACTTATAGCACTTATAGCTCTGTCCCTTCCTTGTTGTGGCCTATTTATTGGACCTTTCTGTGCAAGTTCCCTTATCACATTTAAAATTGGGAATAACAACAGTAATTACCTCTGAATTGGTGAGATAATTACATAAGATAATATGAGTATAAAAAACACGTAACAAGGCTCAATGGCTGTTACCATTTTCATGGTTAACAAATTCAAATGATTGATAAAATATGATTGATGCATGGCCATGTCCTTTAATCCGTAGTTTGGACTTGCTCTCCTTTCTAGTTGTATTTTATTTAATGTACAATGTAGCCATCACGTTTGTACTATATTTAAATCATGTCATAAAATACGTTGTTACATACTTTGTTTAGGTGCTTAAAAGGGCTACTTCCAACTGTTAAACTTACTCAACTGCTTTGTAAGGAGAGAGGAGGAAAAATGCCTGTTGAACAAATATATTGTTTTCTATTTTTGTTACTGTCTTATCTATAGAATGGTGTGAAATAATTTTAAAAAATGGAACTAGAGGGTAAAATAGAAAATCTCAGTTATGTGCCCCCAGGGACACAAAACGTAAGGACTGTGAGACTGATTTCCTATGAAATCCTGACTTACAGAAAACTGATAATATTGGACTTCTCTTAAATGATAGGGAATTGGTCAGTGGTTACCTCATATTAACCTTGGGAAATTTTGCTTATGGTTTCCCAAGACATGAACAAGAAATGACCCAGGTCAGGTTGATCTTGTAAAATAAGATGAATTGAGTGTTGTTTGTATGACTGGATTGTATTTGTCTGCTCAGGAAATTTTCAAAGCTGGTCCTTGTTTTTTTTATTTTATGTTAACAGACTCTAACTGAACTCTCCCCTTTCCATTCCCTACCCATAAATACAGCCAACCCCAAACCCTCAACAGACTTGCCTATAGCTTTTCCTTAATAAACTCCTTTATTTTGCAATTCCTTATTAAACTCACATTTTTTCAACAATTTCGAGCTTGCCTCAGTTTACCTCTGTAGGCTGACAATGGACAGTTCTCACTTTGAAAGAGCCGGTGGGAGTAATGCCATCTGGAAAGTACATAAGAGACCGCAGTCTTTCTTCAACAAGGAAGTCCTAAGCTGTCAGCTCCTGGTGTTCTTGCATGGCCACATGACTCCTAGTTTCCTAAAATTAGTCTAAGAATATTCTGTATTCTGTAAGAGCAATGAATAAACAGACTCACATGCCACTGTGATTTAACGTCTGCTTTGCTAATGAATCAGCCATGTTTGGCCAGCCTTGCTGTCATCACATTTTTCTTTGTGTTTATCCTTAAGCTTAGCAACCAACCAAACATTGAGTGGAATACCAATATTGAAGAGTAAAACGTATTATGAATTTACTAATTGTTCTACAGAGAGACTCAGTTTGTATGGTTTACTTTTTTGTACTTTCCCTTGTACTCATGGTATTCTGAATGCAGGACATTTTGGCTTTCTTTTGCTATTCACAAGTTTTCAAATACTGGTAAACAGTATGTCTTCAGTTTACAGAAGAGACTGTTATTTGTTTGTGAAAATACAATTGTAAGGACACAAGGACAATTTTATTAAAGGATCAGAAAGTAACAAATATGCCCAGCTCACTGGTTGAGCATTGACCTATGAACCAGGAGGTCACGGTTCAATTCCCAGTCATACATGTGTCTGGGTTGCAGGCTCAATCCCCAGTGTGGGACGTGCAGGAGGCAGCTGATCAATGATTCGCTGTCATCATTGATGTTTCTCTCTCTCTCTGAAGTCAGTAAAAATATATTTAAAAAAGTAACAAATATGTTAACAGGACATTTGGTTTACCTTATGGCAGTGACAAAAATAAAGCCCCGCCTCACAGGCAAATAGTTTTGTTTTTAACCAAATAGCTAAAACCTGTATTTCTTAACATAAAAATGTTTTAAGTTGAAAAAAAAATAGTGCTTTTACTGAAAGGAAGTTTTCAACAAAAGGTTCTATTTTTATGCCATTTAAAAATTATGAATGCCATATATTTATAATCACAGAATGAGTTTTTGTTTTGTTTCCCATTTTACACATATTAAACTAATATAATTTTAAAAAAAGAAAGTGATCATGTTTTATTTCAGGCATTGAATTGGACTAGGCAAGGGGAAAATACTGTTTATGCATCAGCTCTGGGTCTACATGACGCCTCTTCTACCAATGACAGAACCTTTAGGATTAGCAGGGTCTTTCAAGATTATTTTATACCTGCATTTTGTGGTGGGCAGTTAGACAGACACGAGCTAGGATGATGGGCTAGGTACAGAAGGTCACCAGGGTGTAAAGCCCCAGGTGCCTAGCAAGGGACAAACTATTGTAGGGTGGGACCTCACCCTAGGGTGACTGTTTCCTCCCCTAGCATATCGCTGGTGGTTTGGACCCCCTGACCTTTCCTCCCTAGAGATAACATCTATGTCTCAGTTGTATTTCAGCTCCAGGTCTAGAAAAGCAGCAAAATCAGACCAGAGACCCCCACGGTTGCCCTCAGGGCCAGCTGCATTGAATAATGACCCCCTACCCAGAGTGGGCCAATCAATCAGGGGCGACCACAACCCTGAATGGACACATGGTGGAGAACTGCTGAATGTTCTATTGGAATCTCCCCCTGGGACCTCCCTAAACTCTGCATCCTTAAACCCTCAGGACAGAGGACCCAGTGCCACCCAGCGTGCTCTCCCTCCCAGGAGCACCCCCAGCCTTTCTCTGCCCCTCCCCAAGGCAGGTTACCATTAGCTTCCTCACTCCCCAGCTCCAAGCACCCTCCCTTTACTTCTGTAACTTGTTTCCTAAGCCCATTTCTTCTAGGAATCACTGCTTCTACCTCTGTGATTTACCAAATAAACGTTCTCTTACAGTTTGGGTCTCGAGTCTGAATTCTTTCCCAGCCAGAACCCAAGTACCGAGGCTGCTGAACCCAGGTTTGGTCTGACCCCACCTAAAGAGCCCGAGGGCCGGGGGGTGAGTGGTCAGGGTAAGGTCCCAAGCTCTCCGGCGACCGGCCCAGGATCTGCCCCCCACTTCAGTATCAGGGAGGCTGCTTTCTTTGTGCCATTCCCTTTCCCTTTAGGAACCTCATAAAGATAATTCCCAGTGTTTTGGAAAGATGACTGCAAAACCGCAGGGCCTATCAGAGGTTTTCTTTCCTCCCTTTCCGAACCCCCTTTCCTTTCCCCTTTCTTACTGTCTCTGCGCGCCCAGCCCGCTTCTACGGGACGGGCGGGTGGTGGCTCCGCTGACCCCCTTCCCCGGCCTCAGATCTGCTCCCGGGCCGCGTGATGCCGCCCCAAAAAAGGTGCAGCCGCGCACGTGTTCCCGCCGGGGCCGGGCCTCTCGCGTGCAGGCCCCGCGCGCCGCCGCCCAATCGCCGGCCGCCTCGCGCTCCGGCCGGTCTGCCACCCGGGGACGCCGGGGACGCCGGGCACCGGGCGCCACGCCACCCGCCGCCATGCGATTCCGGTTCGGGGTGGTGGTGCCGCCCGTGGGGGCGGGCGCCGGGCCGGAGCTGCTGGTCGTGGGGTCGCGGCCGGAGCTGGGGCGCTGGGAGCCGCGCGGGGCGGTGCGCATGAGGCCGGCGGGCGCGGCGGCGGGCGCGGGGGCGCAGGCGCTGCGGGAGCCGGGCCTGTGGCTCGGGGAGGTGGAGCTGGCGCCGGAGGAGGCGGCGCAAGACGGGGTGGAGCCGGGCCGCGTGGACCGGTTCTGGTACAAGTTCCTGAAGAGGGAGCCCGGAGGAGAGCTCTCCTGGGAAGGTACGGGGAGCTGGCGCCCGCCCCGAGCGCGGAGCGGGGACCCCGGCGGGCACCCGGCCCCGGCCCCGGCCCCGGCGGCCCCAGAGTCCCCGTTGCGATCCTTCTGGGAGCCTCGCCCGACGCTTGGCTTCCGAAGCCGCCCCCCCGGTCTGCTGGCCAAACGCCCCACACCGGGCCCTAGGTTTTTGCTGTGTCCTCGTCAGCGCCCCCTCTCTGGGGTCTTTTTTATTTTATTTTAAATTGTTGACAGTCTTACAGATGCCTCCCATTTTCTCTTTTTGCCCCCGCTCCCCCCCTCGACACTCCCCTTCCCGCCCTACCCCAGGTCTTCCCCATGGCATTGTCTGTGTCCGTTCGGATCTTGGGTCTTTGAGCCTCTGACCGCTTCCCTGCACACCCAGTACCCAGTTCATTTCCAGTTCACGGCCCAGGTCACCCAGCACCGCCGGCGGTTTCCTCCGCTCCGGGCACCAGGCCCCGCCTCACCCTCGGGGTCCCCGCTGCGCCGAGTCCCTGGACTGCCAGGGAGCCCCTCCGCTCAAGGGTTCATGCCCCCACTGTGCCTCAATTGTTGTGCTCTCATTTTCTTGCCTTAGTTCACTAAAAAAGGACCCAACCGGTGAAGCCAGCCATTGCACCATCCTAGACTGCAACGTGCCAATTGCAGTATGATTTCCCCCCCTTAGGTTTGAGTTTTTCCTCTTTTTGGATTAATTTGATCCCAAATACATGACAGTTGAGGCATGCTCTGATTTCTTGAAATATAAAAACAATAATGCCGGTAGTAAAAAAAAAAAAAATCAAATAAATTCACAGGGTAAAAAAACTGCTCTTCACATCTTAAACCCACCCACTCATATGTGTGTGTGGGTGTATATATTACCTTTTAGGGTTATTCGATATAGATGTATCTCATTTTTTAAATGGCATCAAAATATTCTGCATGTACCAATGTGCATTTAAGTGTCTCTCCCCCCCCCCCCTGTTATAAACAGTAACTAGAGGCCCGGTGCACGAAATTCGTGCACGGAGGGGAGTTGTCCCTCAGCCCAGCCTGTACCCTCTCCAATCTGGGACCCCTCAAGGGATTTCCGACTGCCCGCTTAGGACCGATACCAGGGATCGGAAATCCCTCTCACAATCCAGGACTGCTGGCTCCCAACTGCTTGCCTGCCTGCCTTCCTGATTGCCCCTAAACACTTCTGCCTGCCAGCCTGATCACCCCCTAACCACTCTGCTGCCAGCCTGTTTGCCCCCAACTTCCCTCCTCTGCCGGCCTGGTCACCCCTAACTGCCCTCTCCTGCAGGGTTGATCACCTCCAACTGCCCTCCCTTGCAGGCCTGGTCCTTCTCAACTGCCCTCCCTTGCAGGCCGGGTGCCTCCCAACTGCCCTCTCCTGCTGGCCATCTTGTGGTGGCCATCTTATGTCCACATGGGGGCAGGATCTTTGACCACATGGGGGCAGCTATATTGTGTGTTGCAGTGATGATCAATCTGCATAGTACTCTTTTGTTAGATAGGATAGAGGCCTGGTACAGGGGTGGGGGCCAGCTGGTTTGCCTTGAAGGGTGTCCCTGATCAGGGTGGGGTTCCCTTGGGGCGTGGGGCGGCCTGAGTGAGTGGCCTGTGGTGGTTTGCAGGCAGGCCACGCTCCCTGGCAACCCAAGCAGAGGCCCTGGTATCTGGAATTTATTTTCCTTCTACAATTGAAACTTTGTAGCCTGGAGCAGAGCCAAGCCTCGGGCTCCCTCTGAGGCCCGCAGCCATTTGTGTTGGGGTTATAATTGAAACTTTGTTGCCTTAAGCGGGTGGGCCCTGCCAGGGTGTGCGGAAAGCTTTGCTTCCCCTGTTTCCAGCGGCAACCATGGCCTGCTCTCTCAAGTTCCATTCTGCCGCCATTTGTTTGAATTTGTTTACCTTCTATAATTGAAACTTTGTAGCTTGAGTGGAGGCTTAGGCCTGGCCAGGGCAGGCAGAAAGCTTGGCTTCCTCCGTTACCTAGGAAACCTTGCTCTCTGTGGCTGTAGCCATCTTGGTTTGGGTTAATTTGCATACTTGCTCTGATTGGATGGTGGGTGTGGCTTGTGGGCGTGGTTTGTGGGTGTGTCGGAGGCATGGTCAATTTGCATATTTGTCTATTATTAGATAAGATAGCCTAGTTGAAAATCTGTGTATAGAGTTACCTTTGAGCATTTGGAAAGTGTTTCTGTAGGGGAGATTCTGAGAAATGAAATCCAAGTGTAGCCCTAGTTTACAATCCAACGAGGACTGCCAAATTCTACCCTGAAAAGGTTTCACCAATGTAGACCCCTGCCAGTGATGTGAATTTACACAGCCCTTTCTTTAAATGAAATGGGTGAGGTGAAGGATTGGAGTGTGTGATACTCAATAGATGTCTAAAGCCAATGAAATGAAGGTCTTTTTAGAAGTTTATATGACAAAGATAGGCCATTTAGGCCATAATCATGTGGAAACAGACTCAGCAAAGATGAGTATTCTGTAATAAGCGATATGTTATCTTTTGCCTCTTTTTGTACCCCACGGGGTTACATGGGCTGGTGGCACTTACTGTCCTTTTGCATTTTCATGTCAGAGGTGAAAGTCTCCTTCAGTTTTTGCCTTTTTTTTTTTTTACAGTACTATCATTATTAATAGTAGTATGTACTTATTTTTTATAATGAAATAAGATCTAATATTTTTAATAAAAATTAAAATGGAAAAAACAGAAGTCATCCCAGTCCCCCCTCCTTATCTATTTTCAGCTTTTCTGATTTTCCTCCCAAAGTTTTGAATAATTTGTTTATACTGCTATTTCTTTGTTGTTGTTTTAAAATTTTTTAAATTGATTTTTTAGAAAGAGGAAGGGAGAGAGGGAGAAAGAGAGAAATGTCAATGTGAGAGTGAAACATTTATTGGCTGCCTCCTGCATGCCCCCTACTGGGGGTCGTCCACAAATGGGGCATGTGCCCTGACTGGGAATTGAACTGGCAATCTTTCAGTGCGTGAGAGGATGCCCAATCAACTCAGACACAACGACCGGGCAATACTGCTATTTCTTGATGTAGCAACTTTAACTGTTATGTTTTTAGATTTTTTTCTGAGTTACCATATGATATATATAAAATATATTTAAAAAATATATATCTTACATATATATATTTTTAAAATATATTTCTTTATTGATTTCAGAGAGGAAGGAAGAGGGAGAGAGAGATAGAAACATCAATGATGAGAGAGAATTATCGATCGGCCTCCTGCACACCCCCACTGGGGATCGAGCCCGAAACCCAGGCATGTGCCCTTGGCCGCAATCGAACGTGGGACCCTTCAGTCCACAGGCCAACATTCTATCCACTGAGCCAAACCGACTAGAGCAAGTTATATATATTTTTTAATTAAAATTAGACAATATCTAGTGACAGTTGATGTATACCCATAAAATCAACCATGATACTTGCTATGAAATATGAGGAATTTAGCTAAGTTCATTATCTCTCTCCCCCTGCTGATTTTTATATTATTTTAAATTATATATAAATCTTATACAAACGTATAATATATAACATGTATTTTTAAAGTTTTATGTAATTTAAATTCTGTTTTATAAGTGTTAGAATGGCATCCTGCTGTAGATTGATAGATTGATTCTAAGAACTGTAAGTTAACAAAGAGCATTATGAGGAGGTGTAGGCAGTGTTTAGGTAGGAGCAGGTATTCTGGAACCAGAAGGCTGGGGTTCACTAACTAGTGGGTGACCTTGGGCAAGTCACTTAGGACTAAATTGGCTAATAAATGTAAAGGACTTAGAGTAGTATGTATTTTAAGTAAGTGTTGTTGTTCTTACTATTATGATTAAGAAATATTGCAGAACCAAGTAGTTCAAATAGACTGATAGAAAAGGAAATATAATTCTGTGACATAGAAGCTGTGCCACGAGAGCAAAAAAAAAAAAAAATTTTTTTTTTAAAAATATAAATGATGCTCAAATTTTACCTAAAATGACACCAGAATTTGTTTTA
Organism: Eptesicus fuscus; assembly: GCF_027574615.1. Classification (NCBI taxonomy): domain Eukaryota; kingdom Metazoa; phylum Chordata; class Mammalia; order Chiroptera; family Vespertilionidae; genus Eptesicus; species Eptesicus fuscus. The sequence goes on from NC_072482.1 coordinate 67,505,228, forward strand.
ATTCATATTTGGATGGTAATGTTCTTCAACTTGTTTTAAAAATTCTAGTTAAATTTTTAAACAGGGGAAGCACACAGATCCTCAAAATTTTCTAGCTTGACTGCACTATTTAAGGAATGCAAATTGCTTACTTTTTGAGAACATTTTTTCCTAAAAAGATTGGGTAATTCCTCTTCTAATTTTCACTAATATGTAGCTTCCTGAGCACAGTTATCTGGGACTTTTAAAAAAAATTGAATTACTGTGTTATTTGCATTGTTTTGGATTCCACATCTTCCTCTTTCTTGTATATATGGCTCATTTTGTTGGCTTGTGTTTTCAAATAATTTTCAAGAAACAGTAAATGGAAGACAAAATATCTGAGTCCTCAAATACCTGAAAATGTGTTTGTTTTGCTCTTACACTTGATTTATCATTTGGTAAATATTCTAGTCTCAAAATAATTTTCTGTTTGATGGCTTTGCCTTTATACTTTCTAGCACCCATTATAGTTGATAATTCGAATATCAAAATAAGCCCATTTCCGTGTAGGCAATCTGCATTTTTTCTTCTTCTTTTGAAGCTTTTAAACTTTTCCTTACATTATTTTTTTCTTTTACTATAGGCCTGTGTTACCAGGATGTATCTGAGGGTGTTGTGTGTGTGTGTCTTGTTAGCTCATTTATTTTCTACTAGAGGCCCAGTGCACAAAATTCATGCATGGGGGGGGGGTTGTCCCTCAGCCCAGCCTGCACCCTCTCCAATTTGGGATCCCTCTCACAATCCGGGACTGCTGGCTCCTAACCACTCGCCTGCCTGATTGATGCCTAACTGCTCCCCTGCTGGCATGATCATCCCCAATTGCCCTCCCCTGCCGGCCCAATCGCCCCCAACTGCCTTCCCCTGTGGGGCTAAGGGGACTGGGGGACTCCGGCTGGATGAGGCGGGGCTGAGGGGACTGGGGGAGGCGGGGCTGAGGGGACTGGGCACCACCATCTTGTGGCTGTGGGCACCGCCATCTTTGTGAGGGCATGGCAGTCAATTAGCATATTCCCTCTTTATTGGCTTGGGTGCCACCATCTTGTGAGGGTGTGATGATCAATTAGCATATTCCCTCTTTATTAGATAGGATTGCTGAGTAATATTACATGGTATGGATGCACCACAGTTTGTTTACCCATTTATCTATCAAAGGACTTGGCTACTTCCAGGTTTTGGTGATTATGAATAAAGCTACTTTAAACATTGATATGCAAGGTTTTTTGTTTTTTTTGTTTGTTTTGTGTGGAGACACAAGTCATTCAGAGTGCCATAGCATTTTTTAAATTCTATTCCTGACAGCTATGAATGAGAGTTCCTGCTATTCCATGGTCTCATCAACAATTGGTATTGTTTGTTTTTTGGATATTAATTATTCTAATAGGATGTGTTGTGGTATCTCATTGTTTTAATTTGCAATTGCCTAATGATAATGTTGAACATCTTTTCATATGCTTATTTGCCATCAGTATATCTTCTTCAATATACTGATATTATATCTTAGTGTCTACTCAGATCTTTTCTCCATTTTTAAATTAGGTTGTTTGTTTTCTTATTGCTGACTTTCAAGAATTCTTTGTATATAACTTCTTAAGAGATATGTGATTTGCAAATATTTCCTCCCAGTCTGACTTGTCTTTTCATTGTCTTGACAGTGTCTTTCTCGATGCAAAACTTTTAATTTTAGTAAAGTTCAGGTTATTAATTTCTACTTTCATGGATTGTGTTTTTGGTTTTGATTTAGGTGACCCCCAAATCCAAGTTCACCTAAATTTTCTCCTATGTTATTTTCTAGAAGGTTTATAGTTTTACATTAGGTCTAGAATCAATTTTTTGTTAATTTTTTAATGTGTGGTGTAAGGTCTGCATCTTGTTTTTTTTTTTTTTTTTTTTTTGTATACAGACATCCAATTGTTCCAGTAACATTTATTAAAAATACGATTCTTTCTTTTTTGAATTGCCTTTATAAATAACTAGAGGCCCAGTGCACGAAATTCGTGCACGGAGGGGGGTTGTCCCTCAGCCCAGCCTGTACCCTCTCCAATCTGGGACCCCTCAAGGGATGTCCGACTGCCCATTTAGGCCCGATGGGATCGGGCCTAAATGGGCAGTCGGACATCCCTCTCACAATCCAGGACTGCTGGCTCCCAACTGCTTGCCTGCCTGCCAGCCTGATCACCCCCTAACCACTCTGCTGCCAGCCTGTTTGCCCCCAACTTCCCTCCTCTGCCAGCCTGGTTACCCCTAACTGCCCTCTCCTGCAGGGTTGATCACCTCCAACTGCCCTCCCTTGCAGGCCTGGTCCTTCTCAACTGCCCTCCCTTGCAGGCCGGGTGCCTCCCAACTGTCCTCTCCTGCTGGCTATCTTGTGGTGGCCATCTTGTGTCCACATGGGGGCAGGATCTTTGACCACATAGGGGCAGCTATATTGTGTGTTGCAGTGATGATCAATCTGCATAGTACTCTTTTATTAGATAGGATAGAGGCCTGGTACAGGGGTGGGGGCCAGCTGGTTTGCCCTGAAGGGTGTCCCTGATCAGGGTGGGGTTCCCTTGGGGCGTGGGGAGGCCTGAGTGAGGGGCCTGTGGTGGTTTGCAGGCGGGCCACGCCCCCTGGCAACCCAAGCGGAGGCCCTGGTATCTGGAATTTATTTTCCTTCTACAATTGAAACTTTGTAGCCTGGAGCAGAGCCAAGCCTGGGGCTCCCTCCGAGGCCCGCAGCCATTTGTGTTGGGGTTATAATTGAAACTTTGTTGCCTTAAGCGGGTGGGCCCTGCCAGGGTGTGCGGAAAGCTTTGCTTCCCCTGTTGCCGGCGGCAACCCTGGCCTGCTCTCTCAAGCTCCATTCTGCCGCCATTTGTTTGAATTTGTTTACCTTCTATAATTGAAACTTTGTAGCTTGAGTGGAGGCTTAGGCCTGCAACTGCTGGCAGAAAGCTTGGCTTCCTCTATTACCTAGGAAACCTTGCTCTCTGTGGCTGTAGCCATCTTGGCTTGGGTTAATTTGCATACTTGCTCTGATTGGATGGTGGGTGTGCCTTGTGGGCATGGCTTGTGGGTGTGTCGGAGGTATGGTCAATTTGCATATTTGTCTATTATTAGATAGGATGAGTTGACTATGTTTACCTTGCATGGGCTCTCCACTGATCACTGTGTCTATTTTTCACAAATAGCACACTGTGTTGATAAGTGTAACAAGATACTAATCTTGAAATAATGGAATATGACTTGTTCTCCAACTTTGTTCTTCTTCAGTATTATATTGACTCTTCTTGGTTCTTTGCCTTTTCATATACATTTTAAAATCAGTTTGTTGCTATCTATAAAATAGCTTACTATGATTTTGATTGGGATTGCATTGACTCTATAGATCAAGTGTACAAGAATTGACATCTTATAAATATTGAATCTTTTAATCACTGAACATGGATTATATCTCTATTTAATTAGGTCTTTTATTAGGGTTTTGTACTTTTCCACATACAGATCCTGTATATGTTTTGTTAGATTTATATATACGTTTTTTTAAAATGTATTTTTAAAAATATTTTAGAGAGAGTGGAAAGGAGAGGAAGAAAGAGATAGAAACATCTATGAGAAACATCAATCGGCCACTTCCTGCACGCCCCCTACTGGGGATCTAGCCGGAAACCCAGGCATGTGCCCTGACCAGTAATCAAAATGGTGACCACTTGGTGCATGGGATGATGCTCAACCCACTGAGAAATACTGGCCAGATTATACATAAGGTTTTTTTTTTTGGTGCTATTTTACATAGTATATATTTTTTAATTTTAGTTTTAAATTTCAATTGTTTATTGCTGGTATACAGGAAAGAAATTAACTTTAACCTCTATTGATTTTTGTTTGGATGCTGGACATTTTAGTTTTACATTGTTTCAGAGAGTATGGTTCCCCCCCCTCCCCCCAGCAGTTGTTTGTGGATTTGCCAGAGAGTTAATGAGATCTGAAATGTAAATTTTGCTACTTTTAGATGACTTGTTCATGTCCCCTAGAAGCAGAAGGAGGTTTTAATTTTAGGAAAAATTAAAATATTGTTGCATGATTATATGGTGGGGAGAGAGAAAAGTTACAAAACTCTTTTTTCCAAAAGGTGGTGGAGCCCTGGCTGGTTTGGCTCAGTGGATAGAGCATCGACCTGCGGACTGAAGGGTCCCAGGTTCGATTCCGGTCAAGGGCATGTACCTTGGTTGCGGGCACATCCCCAGCAGGGAGTGTGCAGGAGGCAGCTGATTGATGTTTCTCTCCCATCAATGTTTCTGACTCTCTATCCCTCTCCCTTCCTCTCTGTAAAAAATCAATAAAAATACATTAAAAAAAAAAAAAAGGTGGTGGAGCAAGTACAATCTTAAAAATGTGCCTTGGAGCTTCTATGGAGACAAAATAATAAGGTGGATAAGGCAAACAAGTATAACATTCTATGGTGTTTAGGGAAATAGAAACACATACGGTAGAAATTTTATGTTTCATTAAATATGTTTCTTTGTGTAATGGTAATGCACAAAATGCTTGAGATTTGAGAATGAATGAGAAAAAGACTTATAAATTGGATCTGTAGAAAGCCAGAGAATGGATAACTTAATGAGATAAGGGAAGTCTGAGGAGATTTCAGCTTTCTGGGAAAGAGAGAAGTTCCTCTAGCAGGTCAGGTTTGACTAGCCAGAGCAGGGGTCCTCAAACTTTTTAAACAGGGGGGCCAGTTCACTGTCCCTCAGACCGTTGGAGGGCCGGACTATAGTTTAAAAAAAACTATGAACAAATTCCTATGCACACTGCACATATCTTACTTTGAAGTAAAAAAACGAAACGGCAAAAACACCTGCATGTGGCCCGCGGGCTGTAGTTTGAGGACGCCTGAGCCAGAGCTTCTGTTACAGTAAGCTCATTAAAGTGTTCTTTTATTCCAACACCATCAAAAAATTGAAACTTTTGTTACCTGGAAAATTTTCTCAGTTTTCTGCTCTGATGGTGGGACCCTGGGCCACGCCCAGCTAGCTCAGGTCTGCGGAACAGCCAGTATACACCAGAGTGAAAAGTTTAATATTTTCAATTCCATGACCTTCATGTTTTTAAATGTTAAATCATAATGTCACATTAGCATAGAGCTTTATTCTGAATTTTAGCTAATTAAATCCTAGGGAATCAGAGGAATGGCTACTATAAAATCAGTTTCTTTTAGTTGCAGAAGGATCTCAGCTGTTTCCAAGAGCAAAGAGAATTTTTATTGTCATTTGATCTCTTATTGCCGTCATTTCTGGATGTTTTATTTGTAGATCTTATGAACTGTTTGTACCTTTGGAAAATGTTAATGGAACATGTACAGTCATGTCTTTTGTCATAAATTACCAATATATGACCTTATTTTTTGAAATTTTAGTTTTATTTTTTCTATCACCATTTATACCCTCTATGCCCTCCTCCACCCTCACCTCTACTCCCCCCCCCCATCAATCCCCACCAGTCACCATAGTGTTGTCCATGTCCATGAGTTCTCTCTTTTTCTCATTTTGTCTTCAGCAGAGCTAGAATCAAAGCCATTGCCCAGAGTTTCTGCTCCATATGAAAGTCCAGTCCAGCATCTGGCTAGGTTAGCTGTGTTCCCAGCTGCAGTCCATTGCGTGCAGGGTTTGCATTGCTGTGGGCCATGGGGCTGCTTAAGGCCACATGGCTATGAAGAAGGAAGAGGCAGGTGCACAGGCCAGTGGGGGTCATGGAGCAAGAGGGAGAACAAGAACAAGAGCAAACAAGAGAGAACAAGAGCAAGAGAGAGGGAACTTTTTGTCTGGGGATTTAAACTCCCCAAGATTTTGCACACTTCTGATGGGGTCCACCCCCTAGCCAATCCATTGTTCCCCAGGCTAGACTGACAGGCAAGCATCTCCCCTGTGCCACCCCGACTTCTGTGCATGTTCATGTCTCCTCATGCTCCCCCTGAAATACAAACCAGTACAGGAGGTGGGAAGGGAAGAGTGTTAATCCCCTTAGAGGGACAACGTTGCGGTTCCCTGGGGTGTGAAGCTGTAGCTTCCTGGTGGAACAAACAGGCCTCTTCTTCCCAGCTGGATATGCTCAACAATGCCTGACTTCCCCCTTTGCTTTCTTTCCTTTTATTAATATTAATAATTGGCTAATTACCACGATAACAATAGGGTAATTCTATGCTATTGAGGAAGTTTACCTTCTGAGGAAGTGCCAAACTGTTTTGGCAAATTGCACCATTTTAATTTCCCACCAACGGTGTATGACAGCTTCAGTTTTTCCATGCCTGTTATTGTCTGTATTTTTTATTTTTGCCATCCCAGGGAGTGTGAAGTGGTATCTTGTTTTTGTGTTTCCCTAATGACTGATGATGTTGACTGTTTTTTTCATGTGCTTATTGGCTATATGTTAGTCAGTAGATACACACACGTGTGTGCATGTTCTTGGAGAAATGTTTATTTGCATGTGCTGCCCATTTTTAATTGGCTTATTTGTTTCTCAGTTGTTGAGTTGTAAGAGTCCATGTTTTCTAAAAATCACGGGCAGGTCACATTAATACAGATAATCCTTGTATGGGCAACAGGAAACCATGGGGTAAGCAGCTGACACACCTAATTGGACTGAACATTGAAGCTTTTACTTTGAAATGCATGAGTTGGTTTTGTATAGAGCTTCACTTTTTTGGTAAACAAATAAGGCAGTATGGTTCAATGCTGATTTAATGGAATTAGCTGTTGGCACATTTATCCTTCCTTAACCAACTCTAGTATTACCAAGTTCATCTTCCTGTACATTACCATTAAGTGTAAGTGCTCTTTGCCCTCTTCCCTCAGATCACCTCTTATCTCAAGCGACCTTTCTTCTTTGGAAGTCCTCCTTCAGTCCTGTAATGATATAGCTTTAGCTCTAATCTCTTTTTCTCGGCTCCAGACTCATACATCCTGTTGTCTATAAGACTTTTTCTTCTGGATTTCCATTAAGTACTTTAAATTTAATATATCCAAACTTCAACTTATGAACAACCTTTTTCTGTGTTCCTGATTTAAAGACCCCATAGCTCAGTCACTCACGTGTATGGAAACATATGAACTTCTTAAGCTGGGCTGCCTGATCATGAGCCCCTGGGCAGATTTTGATAGAACTATTTCATAGTCTGGGACTGGCCAGTGAATAAGAATATTGTAATTTCCCCAGTTGCTTTTCATTTGGGAGACTACTGTAAGAGATTCTGGAGTGGAAATATTGCAGTTTTCCCTACCTCTCCTCTGCCCCCAATCACTCCTTTTTATTTTCATCCTGTTGCTTCTGCTGTAGTTTCGTTTCTTGTCATATCAGTGGACTTCTACATCATCTAACTCCTTTGCGTCTCATGCCTATTCATTCCTTCTTCCACATTCCAACCAGAGTTGGGGTGTGGCATACTATTACGGTTTACCAATACCCACATCTTCTTTCCAGGGGAGGATTATTCTTTGTTGAAGAAGTATATCTTTGTCATGTGGCTAGCTTTTGTCAATAAAATGTGGTGGTAAATAATGTATGTCATTTCCTGTTGCTTTGCCTCACTCTTTTCTCTCTGCCAATAGATGGTTATTGATATTCAGATAGTGATTGCTTTGTCTGATGGTCTCACTATGAAGATGATGACAATGTCAAAAAGAGCCCTTAGCCAATCTGCAGTAAACTCTAGCTTGGGCGGTAGTAAACCTTTGTTCTGTGCCATGGATAATTTGGGTTGCTTGTTATCACAGCATGTCCCAGGACTTAAAACAATGCCTGGCATTTGTAGGTATTCATTAAATACTTCATAAATGAAAGAACTTGAACAATGCACTTTCCAGGTGTCTCAAACTGCAATACTCATACTCTCCATCTTCCCATCCTCAATGTGATCCTGGGCTAGTGAATTTCTAGCAGGGGATAGATGTACCATTGTCTTAAAGCAACAATTTTTCTAGAAGACTTTGGAGGGAAAGAAAACATTTTATAATTAAAATAGACATGCATATGATATGGAATAGAACACAAATCTTACACAAATTTTTATTTTTATTTTTTTAAATGTATTTTATTGATTTTTTTTTTTTTTTTTTTTTACAGAGAGGAAGGGAGAGGGATAGAGAGTTAGAAACATCAATCAGCTGCCTCCTGCACACCTACTACTGGGCATGTGCCCACATGCCCTTGACCGGAATTGAACCTGGGACCTTTCAGTCCGCAGGCCGAGACTCTATCCACTGAGCCAAACCAGTTAGGGCTTACACAAATTTTTAAAAGAAAAATATACATCTTAAACTTTTTCATGACAATAGGGTATTAGTATTGCTTCAAGCCACACTCCCAAGACCCCTTGGAAATGTTTGAGAAGCCTTGATAATCTGAGTCTGGTTTTTCCTCTATGAAATGCAGTGTTTGGACAAGAGCAGAGATGTCGAAGGCTTTTTAGAGGGCTGCCTGGTGTGAGCAGCAAAGAAGTGGGAGCCAGCAGCCCCGGGCTCCAGCACTTGCTTTGCTGCTAAATAAACATAGAACCCTGTCAAGTCATTTAAGTTATGAGAATGTCAAATTCAGGAAAAGATGTACTCACACTTCTGCTGTCTGTCCCACTAAATTGTTTTTTTTTTTTGAATTATATTTTTGAAAATATTTTGAGGGAGAAACCAAGATGGCGGCATAGGTGAAACACCTAACCTGCAGCCGGGCACAACAATTTCAAAGGCACAACTAGAGGTCAGAACGGACATCGTCCAGAACCACAGGAGAGCTGGCGGACTGAAATGCCCACAGCTGGGGGGAAGGAGAAGGCCACGGGGACAATCGGGGGAGCCGTAAAAGCCTGAGGTATGGAGAAACTGGCGGAGACACGAGCACGCGCGCCTGCGGGGAGGATGGAGCCGGAGAGGAAGGGGCGGCTGACGGCCTGGCCGGCGTTCACTGGCAGGAAGGAGATAAAGGCTCCGGAGTGTGCTAAGCGCCGGCTCCGACTGCACTGAGCGCCAGTTCCGGGCGAAACCCTGGGAAGCCAGGCGCAGGCTGGGGGAATGAATCTGGGCTGTGGGGCGCAGGCACAGAGGAGCGGGGGAAGGCAGAGCTCCAGAGGCGCGCACGGGAAGGGGCGCAAAGGACGGACTGTTGCCTGCGCCACTGAACTGCCCTAGCGGGAAGGAGACATAAGCTCAGGACCGTGCTGAACCCCAGTTCCGACTGCACTGAACCCCAGTTCCGGGCGAAACCCTGGGAAGCCAGGCGCACGCTGGGGGAATGAATTTGGGCTGTGGTGGCGGAGGCACAGAGAAGCGGCGGCTCCAGACGCGCGCACTGGAAGGTGCGCAGAGGACGGACTTTTGCCTGCGCCACTGTTCCAACTACACTGAAACCCAGTTCCAGGCGAGAATCTGGGAGTCCAGATTCATTAGGGGAGGGACTGGACTGTTTGGCAGTGGGCGAAACTCCAGGGCGCGTTTCTCTCAGAGGTGTTTGCAAGGAATACAGAGGGACACAGACGCAGGAGCCTCATAGGGTGGGGCTGACAGGAAGCCAAGGTTGTAGGCTCCACCCTGTAGCTCCGCCCCAGCCAAGCTGAGCAGAAGCTTTTTCCTGCTGAGTGCCTCAGGTAGTGGCTGACCCACACTACATTGGAGACCCAGAAACGAGGGCATCTAGTGGTTGGTGGGAGATGACACCAGATTTCAATCACTTGCATAAGGGAGGCATTCTAGAGGCAGACTCAGTGAGTGCCAAGGCATTGCTGCATCAAGACCCGGCCCACAAACATGTCTCCTGCACAGCAACTCTTCCTATATAGACAAAGAGGGTCCTCACGGCCAATTGGCCTGGAGGACAATTCCTCCCAGTGACACCAACAACAATCAAGACTTAACTGTACAAAGGAGGACCAAGATGGAGACATAGGGCGGCAGCCTGATCGTTGCCTACCACAACAATATTGAGACTACGACGGGAGAGCAGAGCAGACACCAGCCAGAAAGACCGGGGGGCTGGCTGAGCAGATGCTCTACAACTAGAAAAAATGAGAGGGGTACGCAGGATGATGCTGATGCCGGTGACCCAAAGTCCACACTTTAAGAACTATGGCTCAGGCGACACAATGGTGGCCTGGAACGTGCTCGGCGCAGTTCCCCCGGCGGTCTCCGGCTGAGGGGACGGCTCCACTCGCTGCTGAGCACGGACAGACGAGCCCCTGGGAGACATGGGGAGGGAGACTCCGTGCTTGCTGACCTCCGAGTCCTTCAAGAATCTCAATGCCCCGAAGTGGCCAGGTGCGCACGCTCAGCGACCGGCCACCGTTGCAGACCCAAGGGCCAACGCAGCGACACCGGACCAGCCCACCGCCGTGCACCGGGCACACCGGAGCCTTGCCGAGCCCGCCGCCCAACGAGTTCTGCGGCAGCCGCCCTGGAGCTCTGAGAAAATGACCGAAGGAATTGCTGAGAGGGAATTGACCAACAGGAATTGGGATCAAGAAGACGAAACCCCGCTGAGACCCGAGTCCAGGCGAGCCTGCGAGCCTCTGGGCTCAGATGTGGTCACACGCCTCTGGGTCTAGGTGAGGCCTCACGCCCCTGGGTTTGGGTGAGGCCACGCGCCCCTGGGTCCAGGTGAAGCTGGATTCCGGGTTCGGGTGAGGCCATGTGCCCCTGGGTCCGGGCGAATCTGAACCCTGGGTCCGGGTGAGGCCGTGGGCCCCTGGATCCGGGTAAGGCTGGGTCCCGAGTACGGGTGAGGCCGTGAGCCCCTGGATCCGGGTGAGACCACGCGACCAGGGGTCTGAGAGAGGTAACGCGCCCCTGGGTCCGGGTGGCTTCGTGCACCTAGGTCCAGGTGAGGCCACGTGCCCCTGGGTCTGAGAGAGGCCACGCACCCCTAGGTCCGGGCGAGACCATGTGTCCCTGGATCCGGGTGGGACCTCGTGCACCTAGGCCCGGGTGGGGCCGCGTGCCCCTGGGTCTGGGGGAGGCCAGGCGTCCCTGGGTCCGGGTGAGACCGTGAGTCCCTGGATCCGGGTGAGGCCTCGTGCGCCTAGGCCCGGGTGAGGCCACGTGCCCCTGGGTCTGGGGGAGGCCAGGCGTCACTGGGTCCGGGTGAGACCGTGTGTCCCTGGATCCGGGTGAGGCCTCGTGCGCCTAGGCCCGGGTGAGGCCACGTGCCCCTGGGTCTGGGGGAGGCCAGGCGTCCCTGGGTCCGGGTGAGACCGTGTGTCCCTGGATCCGGGTGAGACCTCGTGCACCTAGGCATGGGTGAGGTCACGTGCCCCGGGGTCTGAGAGGCCAAGCGTCCCTGGGTCCGGGTGAGACCATGTGTCCCTGGATCCGGGTGAGGACGCGTGCACCTAGACCCGGGTGAGCCCAAGTGGCCCTGGGTCTGGGAGAGGCCAAGCGTCCCTGGGTCCGGGTGAGACCATGCGTCCCTGGATCTGGGTGAGGTCTCGTGCACCTAGACCCGGGAGAGCCCAAGTGGCCCTGGGTCTGAGAGAGGCCAAGCATCCCTGGGTCCGGGTGCGACCATGTGTCCCTGGAGCCGGATGAGGCCTCGTGCACCTAGGCCCGGGTGAGGCCACGTGCCCCTGGGTCTGGGAGAGGCCAAGCGTCCCTGGGTCCGGGTGAGACCATGTGTCCCCGGATCCGGGTGAGGCCTCGTGCACCTAGGCCCGGGTGAGCCCAAGTGGCCCTGGGTCTGGAAGAGGCCAAGCGTCCCTGGGTCCGGGTGAGACCATGTGTCCCTGGATCCGGATGAGGCCTCGTGCACCTAGGCCCGGGTGAGCCCAAGTGGCCCTGGGTCTGGGAGAGGCCAAGCGTCCCTGGGTCCGGGTGAGACCATGTGTCCCTGGATCCGGGTGAGGCCTCGTGCACCTAGGCCCGGGTGAGCCCAAGTGGCCCTGGGTCTGGGAGAGGCCAAGCGTCCCTGGGTCCGGGTGAGACCATGTGTCCCTGGATCCGGGTGAGGCCTCGTACACCTAGGCCCGGGTGAGCCCAAGTGGCCCTGGGTCTGGGAGAGGCCAAGCGTCCCTGGGTCCGGGTGAGACCATGTGTCCCTGGATCCGGGTGAGGCCTCGTACACCTAGGCCCGGGTGAGCCCAAGTGGCCCTGGGTCTGGGAGAGGCCAAGCGTCCCTGGGTCCGGGTGAGACCATGTGTCCCAGGATCCGGGTGAGGCCTCGTGCACCTAGGCCCGGGTGAGCCCAAGTGGCCCTGGGTCTGGGAGAGAACAAGCGTCCCTGGGTCCGGGTGAGACCATGTGTCCCTGGATCCGGGTGAGGCCTCGTGCACCTAGGCCCGGGTGAGGCCACGTGCCCCTGGGTCTGGGAGAGGCCAAGCGTCCCTGGGTCCGGGTGAGACCATGCGTCCCTGGATCCGGATGAGGCCTCGTGCACCTAGGCCCGGGTGAGCCCAAGTGGCCCTGGGTCTGGGAGAGGCCAAGCGTCCCTGGGTCCGGGTGAGACCATGTGTCCCTGGATCCGGGTGAGGCCTCATACACCTAGGCCCGGGTGAGCCCAAGTGGCCCTGGGTCTGGGAGAGGCCAAGCGTCCCTGGGTCCGGGTGCGACCATGTGTCCCTGGATCCGGATGAGGCCTCGTGCACCTAGGCCCGGGTGAGCCCAAGTGGCCCTGGGCCTGGGAGAGGCCAAGCGTCCCTGGGTCCGGGAGAGACCATGTGTCCCTGGAACCAGGTGAGGCCTTGTGCAACTAAGCCCGGGTGAGGCCACGTGCCCCTGGGTCTGGGAGAGGCCGAGCGTCCCTGGGTACAGGTGAAGCCAGATCCTGGGTCCGGGTGAGGCCGTGCGCCCCTGGATCCATCCGGGTGAGGCTGGGTCCCAGGCCCGGGTGAGACCACGCGCCCCTTGGGTATGGGTGAGGCCACGTGCCCCTTAGTCCGGGTGACGCTGTGCCCCTGGGTTCGGCCGAGACCAAACCAGAGGGAGTCGGACCTCCATTACCACCATTTGTCCACCATCCAGAGCTGAGGGGTCAGTGCTGACATGTACACATAAGGAACTACTGGACATTGAAATTGGGTCTCAAAAGAACTGTTGGTCCAGGGGGAAGCTCGCTACAGATTGATTCATTTGCCTGTCAGCATAACTATTATTGCTCGTCTCACATTCAGTTCTTATTAGTATATATCTAGTGACATATGACCTCGCTCATCTAGGGGAAATGATGAACAACATAGACTGAGGAACAAGAACAGAACCAGAAGCAAGGAGGCATCGATCGGACTATCGGGCCTCAGAGGGAGGATAGGGGAGGGTAGGGGGAGGGTGGGGGGAGGGGGAGAGTTCAACCAAAGGACCTGTATGCATGCATATAAGCCTATCCAACGGTTAAGTTCAACAGGGGATTGGGGCATATGAGGGGTGGGATGGGAATGGGGGGATGAGGACAAATATGTGACACCTTAATCAATAAAGAAATTTAAAAAAAAAAAAAAAAAAAAAAAAAAAAAAAAAGAAAATATTTTGAAAATAATTAAGCTCTATTATTTCAATAGAAAATTCTTGCAATCTTCAAATTTGAAGATTTTATTTATATTGTTATTCCACTGGGTGGCAGTATTTCATTATACTCTACTGTAACTTAACAGTTTGTATATAATCAATCCCATGGAAAAAAATTTAATAAACATCACATTCTCTCCTAATCTTATCTTTCCCCTTTCCCATCCCATGCTTTCTCTATCTCCCAAAACAAATTTGAGAAAGTGTTATCATTAATTTAAAAAAGAGTTAATAACTCTTTTTTAATGACTCTTAGGGACAGTCTTCCTAAGTCTGAGCAATTTTTCCAGATTTCTGCTTCATTTGGGAAGAAGTGTTGGATAGCTTAATTTTGCTCAGATGTGAGCAAATTACTTTGATGTAGATAATTAAAATCAGTTAAAAATCATCTACAAAAATCTTGCCTTTGACTTTTTTTTGTGAATGCTTGCTAACTTCTGTTGATATTGAGGTTTCAATATAAGTGATGGCCTAGGTCCATGGTCGGCAAACTGCGGCTCGCGAGCCACATGCGGCTTTTGGCCCCTTGAGTGTGGCTCTTCCACAAAATACCACGGCCTGGGTGAGTCTATTTTGAAGAAGTGGCGTTAGAAGAAGTTTAAGTTTAAAAAATTTGGCTCTCAAAAGAAATTTCAATCGTTGTACTGTTGATATTTGGCTCTGTTGACTAATGAGTTTGCCGACCACTGGCTAGGTCTATTAGAGTAGTCTTGTCCTGTAGAGTGGAAAAAAATTAAAAATCTTTAGCAATGTAATGGATTACTTGTTTTCACCTGTAAGAAGACCACTGATGCAATTTTAAGGTGCCATAGTCACTACATTCTATACAAGAAGGGGAGGCAGCTGCTTTGAAAAACGTGGCTGTTGAAAAGTTTATAAAACTTCATACATAGAGAAATCTTTATTTTTAAATAGCTGACACTTGATAGAAAATTTTAATTGTTTTGTGCCAAATAAATCTTTGCTGTTTTCAGGGAGGAAAAAAGAAAAAGTTGTATAAAAATAGATGTCTAAATTTTAATTGGTATGTTAATGAAAATTTTATATCTTTCTCTTATGGTCGTAACTGTGAATCACATTTCCTCTCTTCTAATGTGTGGAATAATGATAAATGTGTATGAGCATTAAACATTTTTTTGGGGGGAGCAAGGATGATCTATAGCTTTCCATGGATTCTCAAAAGGGACTTACTAGTATGACTCGTAAAGTAAAAAATACAACAACAAAACACCCTGGTATTTCATCATTATTAAATATTTTGAACTAGCTTTAAAAATTGCTTTCGATATTTAACCCCATCAAATATCAACCCTCATTTGTACAAGAGGAAACATGGAGGAATAATGCTATCTTAGTTTCATAAAGAATTTTAGAAAAATCTCCCAATTTCTTTGTGTACAAATTAAAAAGCAGCTGGCCAGCTAATTGATGAGTTAGGTGGGTTCATTGCAAGTTAAACAACTGAACCTAAAGTGCTCTGATTAATAAATCGGGAAGAACATGAGGGTGAATGCAAATGGCAGGTCAAGTTGCTGGTCTACATGCTTTCCTGATAAATCTTTTTATTAGTCATTTAGGAGGCTTGCTTATCAAATTTGCTGGTAAGAGAAAACTGGTAGAGAGAGTTGTTATTTTGTTTCCAAGAAGCAGTATGCAAAATATTAAGTCCCCCAAAGATAAGAATAAACTGACTAGAAGAAATTAATAAGTTGTCTTGTATTTGCACGAACAAGTTATTTTATAAAAATAGAGAACTAGAAAAATTATCTTGAGAATAATTCAGAGGGGAAATATTTTGGAGTTCCAATTAGTTTTGGTATTAGGGAGAAGTTAGCAGAGTTTGGGCAGAGATTGGTCAGAATTTGTAGACCAGGTGAATTACTGGAAAAACCAGTGGTGTTATCTTTGGAGCCCATGAACCCATGTGAAGTAACTGTTACTGTGGTCTTGTCTTGAAACATATAGGTCTGAACAAAGCTGTTGTTGAAAACAATTTGACCTCTTTTAGTGGTTTACTTGTTTTGCAAGTCAGCGTACAGATTTGCAAGCACATTAGAAGGGCTGGAAAACATGTAAGAAAATAGTAGCTAGGAGTTGTTAAGTTGATATTAAACACCAACCATGTTTAATCCTTTAAATGGATTATCTAAGTGAATTCACTCACAGCTCTATGAGATAGATAGCAGTATTATGATCCCTTTATCACACAGGAGAAAACAGAGACACAGGTTGGTTACGTGACTCTCTCACTACTGTTTACAAGCAGTAAATAGTGTAGATTGGGATGGAGTTTGAGTCTGAATGTTGAACCCATGCACTTAACCCCTGTAATATAGTGCCTTCCAGGAGAAGAGAATTATGGAACCAACAGAGGAGAGTTTCAGCAGGGAGTGGTCACTATCGCTAAATGCTGAAGGCAGGTAAAGGAAGATGGAAAACGAACCCGACAGTTAGGGGATGAGTTCATTTAAAGTTGTTTTTTTTTTTCCTCCCAGTGGAGTGTTGAAGGCAGATGCCAAATCGCAGTGCAGAATGAAGAGTGAAGTGAGGTTGTTCAGTGAGGACAGGGCCAGTTAGAGGAAAGATAAGGTTATAAGACATGACTGCGGGGCAGAGACTGCAGGAAAACTGGAAGAGGAGGGATTTGCAGAGGTTTAAAGCTAGAAGTAGAAGAGATGCTGTGTTATAGCAAAGATGGTATAGCCAAACATAATCAAGTGCTAGACAGACAACGCCTCTCTCTTTGGCATTTTTTAATTTAAAAAAATATATTAAAATCCTTTTAGTTTTACTGTTGATTTAAACAAGATAATTTACAATGAAAAATTTAGTACATTGGGTACTTTTGAATTAAATCAGGTAGAGCCATGTGGTATCTAAAGAAATGTGGTTTATCTTCCAAAATGATTTGCTGGAGAAAGATGATGTGTTCAGATGTAGCACAGTTGCCATCAGTGACCTAATTAGCATTTGTTTCTCCCCACTTTCCCCGGGCTAACAGTTCTGATTTGTTTTGGTAGAGGCGAGATGAATCATTATTGCTCTAACTGTGTGGTCATCTTACTCCTTGGCTGGCAACTGGACTAAGGATGGCTATGTCATGTAGTTCTGGCTAATGAGCAGTAAGAAGTCTTTTGGGTGAGGCTCCCAGGAAAGTTTTCACTTCTCTCGTGAAAAGGAACAGAGACTCTTCGCCCTTCTCCATGGCTAAGACTCTCGGCATGATGCCTAGAGGTCACCCCCTGAATGTGAGGTGACAGGCATGACTACAAAGGCAATGTGTGAGGAATGGCGAAGCTGACATTTAGAAAGCACTTGGTACCTCACCAGTGTGCTACCTGGCTTTGCATCTCTTGTTATGAGAGAGACCTGTATTTGTTTAGTCGCTGTTAGATTTTCTGTTGCTTGCAGCCAGATATAATCCTAAAAGAAGCAAAATCCTTCTTCAGCTCTTACTTATACATGTACAGTTTATGGCTATGGTAAGTTTTAAGATCATCTCCCTAATTCACCCTATTTTGTTTTTTACAGGTTATAATATCTTATTGAAAGGGTTTAAAACTATCTGTCTCATCAATTTCTAAACAAAACGTAGTCTTTAAAAATTATATTTGACCACTCTATTCTCTCAATCAGCTGGACATTTCATTTCTTTTCAGTAACTAGAGCAGTGCCTACATGCCCATCAGCTGGGTCTCTATAATGTCCATAACATATTTTTGTCATGGAAGAAACCAAAGCATAAAGCCATCAGAGATGGATTTCACATCACAAGTAGACCAGTTCAAAGGAATATTTCCTTAAACCATTTAGTCCACATTCTAAAAAATGGAAGAGAGATTTCATGCCTTCAGCGTTCCTGGGATGAATAAGATTATTCTGATTTCTTTGCATCTAAATTCGGAACACTCTTGAGATATAACAACTAGGGAAGGTAGCACCTTCTGCCTCAGTATTATTTGACTTGAAGTTGACAAAGACAGGTGACATGGGAGTTTTTGTTTTAAGATTCAAGGTATGTCAATGAAGTAGTAAAATCTGGTTAGAGGAATTTATACAGTGAGTCTAATACCAATATAAATACTTCCTCTGTTTTTATAGTGTGACTTGGATTTGTGTCGGACAATGAAACACAATCAAATTTCTAGTCAATTCCGGGAGTGCTGTGGAGAGAAAAAAATGACCTGTTAATTTAACAATAATAAAAGTCTAGACACTACTATGAAATTGTTTAAGCGAGAGTAGGAGAATCAACATTAAAATTATTAGAGCAGTTAAATCAAATTTATTGAACACATGAATATAAACATCTCTCATGGGACACAGCAAGTAAATGTATCCAGCAAATATGTCCAATTATGCAGAGATGGAATATTTTAATATGCTGATCTTCTTGTTAATCTCCTGAATCATGGCATAATTAGCTACCAGAGGATTTGATCATTTCAAATCAGGTGGTCAGATCTTTGGCCTCACTCTCCATTATCACACTGAATGATTAATAATTCAGTCGTAGTGCTTTGAGTCAAGCCTATTAAGAACAATATAAGTTTCAGATTTTCTCTAAAAATGATATAAGAAGGAGAGCTCTTTTATTGTATTCAATTTTAAATGAAAGCATAATTGCCTGGTAATGCCATTGTTTAGAATGCTTTTAAAGAGAATCTTCAATCTTTGAGATGCTTCCCATGAATCACTAATTAATATACATCTTCTTCATTAAAAAAAAAATCTGACTGCTTAAATCATGGTTAAAGAAGTGGTAATTCTGTTCTCTGCTTTTCCAATTTATGAAATCCATTTATTTTGCAGTCCTTGTATTAGAATTTGATAAGTTATATGAATTTCCTATGAGTCCATATTATGTGGTCACGCTACCCAGTGAAATAAACATATTTCTTCTTATCTATTGCCTGCTTTGAATCACATTCATACATTCTATGCCTTTGTTAATGTATCAATAAAATACCCTGTTGTCAGTCACAGCTTGTGACCCAGCCCATTATATATCACAAACCCTTTCTCAGTAATTCTAACTCACACAGCGACAACCATCTCCATTTTCAGTCTTCTACATTTGTGTACACACCACAATGTATCAGTTCTCTTTCTTAGTGAGGTGATTGCTCCTGTAAATATATCTCTATATACTATTGTACATTTAAAACTCCACTGAGATGAAGCCTATTTGCAATCTTTGAATGATCTGTTAATGTAAAAGTATTTTATATAATTATGTCATCATTTAGTTTAGTGTTGTTTGATTTACTAATTGATTTGTGTAACCTTTGTCTAAACACCAATGGTCCATTCATTGTTGGAATCAGGTTTTAAATTTCATTTATCTCAGTTTACAACAGAACTGGATACGTAACAAGCTCTCAATAATATTTGGTTATTAACTGGATTAAATTCTAGAATATTTCACATACATGAGGGTATTAACCTGCTTGAGCTGCTATAATGAAATACCATAGACTGGGGGGCTTAAATGACAGAAATGTATTTTCTCACAGTTCTTGACCAGAATGTCCCAGATCAGAGGGCCAGCAGATTTGGTTTCTGGCGAGGACTCTGTTCCTGGCTTTGCTGATGGCTTCGCTCTCCTGTGTTGTCACGTGGTCTTTCCTCTATAGCTGCATGGAGAGAGATCTTTGGGGTGTCTTCCCATTCTTATAAGGACACTGTTACCTATGGGCCCCCCATTGTGATCTCATTTAACCTTAATTATCTAAGGCCCTATCTCCAAATACAGTTCTAGAATGCTTTTCTTCTCAATCAATATTGTGTTTCTTTGTGACTCACACTATATCCTTGTTTCCATTGCCATTGTGTTCAGATGCATCATAAATTCATTTTCCTAGTTCAGACCTCTGGTCTGAGTGTCAAATAATGGACTCCAACTCTCTACTTGACGTCCCCTTTGGGATACCTAAACAGCACTCCAAGCCCAGGGTGCCAAGCCAGACCAGTGAGCTTCCCTTCCAACCTCTCCTAGGTGTTGCATTATATACGCTAGAAGTGTATTGATTCCCTTCCTCCTTCACCTTCCATGTCTAATGAATCACCAAGCTGTGTGGCGTTTTCCTCCTGAATCTGCCCACTCCTTTCCTTTTCTACCTCCAGGCTTTCATCATCTCCTACCACGGATTTTCTGCTTCTAGTCCTAGCGTGCTTGAATCAGTTTTTACTCTGAAACCAGAGAGAGTTTTACAAAGTACAAACTTTGTCATGTCACCTGCCTGCTTAAAATATTTTGTTTAATTGCTTTTGTGGTAAATACCTAAATCCTTAACATGACTTACTGCACAGTGCCTGTCATGTAGTTGGCACACAAATATTTGTGGAAGAATGTGTAAATGAACTTGTGTAGGCTACAGTATTTGCTATTAAAATGGTGTTGCCACATACATATATATCTGTATGTATCTTCCTTTTGTTCATATTTCTTTTAGATATATTTCTAGAAGTGAGATTGCTGGTATAGTTTGGTTTTCATCTATTAAATATCCAGGTTGATAGGGCAGTTGGTATAGTATCTTGCATCTATCAAGAGCAAAAGAGGCATCTCATCCAGGAAGATCAGTGATGATTTATTAAGGAAGCCATCCTTACCTTCTATCTGATGGAAGGGAATTATATCCTTAAAGAGTTGCCCAATGACTTAAGGAATTTTTTTTTTGAGATTTTATGCCAAATAGCTTTAGATTAAATATTTTATAAGACAGAGCAAGGAACAAATGAGTCAAAATGTTATAGACATAACACATGTGACTTACTCCTATTTTTATTTTGCTTATGTTTTTAATTAATGAAAAATTATGGAAATTAGGTAATTTAAGGAAAGGAATAACTTGAAATGGGGTGGTGACATAAAACGCTAAGAAAAATGTTGTATGATTTATAATTTTCATTGAAGTGATCTCTTTACTAGTGTCCTTGGTACTGGGTAGATGGTGTTTCAGGGACATAGTCTTCCTTCTCTGCCTCTTTTGCTCCACTCCCTGGGAGGAGGATGGTGCGTGTGGTGCTTGTGAGGTAGGCAGAAGACAGCATGAAGCTGTCAGGTACTGGAAAGGTGGGGACTAGGCGCATCAGGTTACTAACAGCTCTGCGCTTACTAGTTCTGTGACCTTGGACAAGCCAGTTAATCTCTGTGAAACTTACTTTCCCCATCTGAAAATGATACCAACCACTGACTTGGTACATGCCAGCTAGATTGGATGTGATCATTTGTTTTATTATTTATTAATGCATTTATTTATTTATTTTTTAAAATTCTTTATTGTTTAAAGTATTACATATGTCTCTTTTTTCCCCCCCATTGACCTCTTCCCGGCCATTCCCACCCCCCAGCACATGTCCTTACCCCTCTACTATCTGTGTCCATGGATTATGCTTATATGTATGCATACAAGTCCTTGGTTGATCTCTTACACACACACACACACACACACACACACACACACACACACACACACACGCCTTCCCTCTGAGGTCTGTTTGATGCTTCTGTGTCTCTGAATTTATTTTTGTTCATCAGTTTATGTTGTTCATTATATTCCACAAATAAGTGAGATCATATGATATTTATCTTTCTCTGACTGACCTGGAGAGCATTATGCTAAGCGAAATGATGTATTTATTTTTAGAATTTGTTTTGTATTTTTTTTGAGCTGATACTAAAACACTATATTACTGATTCTAATCATGAATTTGTATACCAGAACATTAAAAGCATGTACTACAGAGACATTAATGGCTTTAAGAACCCCTTTCAGCAGCTTATCAGGCTGCAGAATAATTCGCAAGAGGCTCTTAATGCAACGAGAGTACCAAGAAATTCTAAAAGAGTTAATATGCTCAAAGGGAACACAGAACTCTATGACATTCATCACCAGCTTCTTACAAATTTCTCCTGTTTTCCCTCTTGCTCTAGTCTGTGTTTTAATACTGAAATGTGTAGATTATGTAGCTTTATATTTGTTATTATCTTATTATTAATTTTATGTCAGCTGCTTTGTGACTGTTTAAACAGAACTTTGCTGGAATTGTTCTATCTGTCCTTTCTTGTTCCAGGCAATGGGCCGCACCACGACCGTTGCTGTACTTATGATGAAAACAACGTGGTGGATGGTGTTTATCATCTTCCAATAGGACACTGGATTGAGGCCACCGGGCACACCAATGAGATGAAGCACACAACAGACTTCTATTTTAATATTGCAGGCCACCAAGCCATGCATTATTCAAGGTAAAAATAGTGCCATGTTTATAAGCATAGAACTAGGGCAAGAGGTAGCATTAGGACAATGGAAGTATTTACAGCATTTGAAACTGCAGCGTCTCCCTTCAGAGGGGTACAGAGGGGCCAGCAATTCCTTGAGGGGATGGATTACAGTGAATCACTGTGTGAGCTTGTTTTTCATTAAGTTCATACCCTAGTGTCAACATATTTTGACCAGACAGTAGTTCAACAATCTTTGTACTTAGCGGATTAAAAATAAAAACTGGATAAAAATACCCTTGATCAGTATTTACATCTTTTATGCTACCAACCAATAGGGAAACAAAAATGGGAGTCTTCTTATAAAACCTTATTTAAATAAACATGGGTGAAAATTTAGACATAAAACTAGATTGGATGTGATAATTTGTCCTATTATTTATTAATATATTCACTTTTATATTTTTATTATACCTGCAATATATGCCCTATTAAAAATTCAAACACAAGAGAATACTAAATCACAAGTAAGGCTTACAACATTTTTCTTTATTCCCACTTGTCATAAATAGCTATATTTAACCAGTTATGATTAGTTTTGCTGGAGGTTTAAATCCAAGTCTTAAATAATGTGAATATACTTTATTTGTTAATGTATCAATTTAAAAATTGCTGCCCAACTGGCATGGCTCAATTTTGGTGTTGTCCTACGAACCAGGAGGTCATGGCTCGGTTCTTGGTCAGGGCATATGCCCAGGTTGTGGGCTCAATCCCCAGTGTGGGGCATGCAGGAGGCAGCCAATCGGTGTTTCTCTCTCATCATTGTTGTTTCTATCTCTCTCCTACTCCCTTCCTCTCTGAAATCAATAAAAATATATTTAAAAATTGCTATTGATACCCTCTATTTAATTATTTTTTCCTTTTCTTATATACTTGTTTTCTCTACCCATTCCCAATCCCTATCAGACTCATTTAAAAAATTCTTTTGTTATTTAAGTTCATACAAATTCTGTTTCTTGAGCCATAAATTTATGATAGTGCCTCTTGATTTTCTACTGCATAATATCAAAAATGTATTGCCCCTCTATTTCCCTCCATGGCTACTTTCGGCTGTTCAGTTCTGTTTTTCATTACTTTTACATTTGTAAGGTTTTACATTTCATTTAGATAGAATTTACATTTCATTTAGATAATAGGAGTAAGTATGTAATACTTTGATGACTTCAAGTTTCAAACTGATATCCAATATACAAAATACTAAATATATATTATTTACAGTAGAACATGGAGTGCTTGTACCATAGACAAAGAGATGCATTCTCATGTTCTTAAAAATTGTATTGCTTTGAGTGAGAGAATCAATACTAACAGAGCTATGAGAGATAGGAGAGAGGGAATCATCATAGTGTTAGGGAATCGATAATCTTCTTGGACACACCTTTCTTGCAAACATGAACACTATGATGATTCCCTCTCCTATCTCTCATAGCTCTGTTAGTATTAATTCTCTCACTCAAAGCAATACAATTTTTAAGAACATGAGAATGCATCTCTTTGTCTATGGTACAAGCACTCCATGTTCTACTGTAAATAATATATACGTAGTATTTTGGTCTTGGTCTTGCAGATGGATAGGAGGTAAAGCATGAGGAAGACAGTAGTTAAGCATGACTCATGGTTTTATGGCCTGAGTAACTGGATTAATGGTGTTGCTGTTTCCTGAGATGGGGGACAGTAGGAGATGAACAATCTAGAATAGGGCTTGAGAGAAAAATTCTATTTTAGACATATTACCTTTGAAATGTATGTTAGATTGCAGAAAGGAAATCAATTTGATGTGTGAAGCTTTTGGGAGAGGTTAGAAATGGAGAGATAAAATAAATGACGTTCAAAGTAATGAGACTAGACAAGACCATTTAGCATTTGAGTGTGGTATAGAAGAGAAGTAGTGAAAATAGGCCTTTGGGTCCACACAATTTAGAGATCAAGAAGAGGAGGATCCAGAGAAGACAATGAGAAGGAGCACCTGTTGAAATGTTCAGATTTAATGAGGATGTGTTTATGGCTTGTTTTTCATTTTTCCTGAACCACATTTGCTGAACCCTTTTATCTGAAAAGTCATGTCTTAGGCTCTAGGGCAGCGGTCCGCAAGGTCCGAAAGGTTGGCGACTGTTGCTGTAGGGATTTTCTTCTATTTAATTATTTTTTCCTTTTATTGTCTTTATTCTGTCAACAAAGACACTCCTGAGATGGATGTTGGATTTTATGGATTTACATCCCATTATAGAATTTTAAAAAATGATTTTTACTTTCTGGTTTTATTGCTTTACATTTTGGGGTCACTTTACTCCCCCCCCTCCCCATTTTGCACAAGGAAGTATAAAGATTTGGCTCTTTTATTTTCTTTCCCTCATCCCCCAAACCACAGTTACATCCCTTGTATTATTCAATCCTCCCAATTTAGTTATGGCACAATTTTGAGAAGATCAGTATTTCAAATGTTTATTGGTATTCCAGTGTAAATGCTATTTAACACCCTAAGCTGTTCACAGATGTCTAAATCTTCCTTTTTTTTAAAAATAAATCTTTATTGTTCAGATGATTATTACAGGTGTTCCTCTTCCCCCCAAAATTCGGATGTTGGTACGCTTAAAGCCGTCCCAGAGGCTCCTTACGCTATCCTCACACTTTTGGATTCTTCTTACTTTCCGCCTCTCTGGTTGGGTGTTTTTTGCTTCCTCATGTTCCAGATCTTTGGTTTGACTCTTGGGGTACGTTGATCTACAGTTGAGTTTCTGTATATTCTTTATTTCAGACAGTGTATGCATAATTTCTGACTGGTCCTTTTCCATTTTTTTGGTATTCTCATTAAGGTCCTTGAAGGTCTCTTCAAGTTTATCAGCGGTTTTTAGAAGATTCTTGAGTAACCTTATAAATGTGGTTCTGAACACTGTGTCGTCCTTTAGTTTACTTTCCTCCATCTCTTCTATTCGTGACCTGCTTCGGTGTCTCCACATTTTGGCTGCCTCCCTGTGTTGATGGAGTGGCTTTGTGTGGTCAGTGACCTATAGGGGCCGGTAGCTCAGCTTCCCCAATCTCCCTAGGTGGTCGCTCTTGGTACCCCCCCTTTGTGGGCTGAGTGCAAAGTCTTGGTGTAGTTAAGCCTTGATTGATGTTGGTACACTGGGAGGATTTGACCTCCAGGCCAATTGGCTGTGAGGATCAGCTGTGTCTACGCCGGGAGACAGCCTTATTCAACTAGACTTGCAAAATTGTAAAAGCCTCTGTGCTCAGCTTGGATGGGGCGGAGTTTCAGGGTGGAGCCTACAGCCTTGGCTTCCTGTCAGCCCCGCCCTATGAGGTTCCTGGGTCTCAGTGTCCCTCAGTGTACCTCTGTACTCCCTGCAAGCACCTCTGAGAGAAAGGCGCCCTGGAGTTTTGCCCGCTGCCAAACAGTCTAGTCTCTCCCCCAATGAATCTGGATTCCCAGATTCTCGCCCGGAACTGGGTTTCAGTGCAGTCGGAACTGGGGCTCAGCACAGTCCGGAGCTTTTGTCTCCTTCCCGCTAAGACAATTCAGCGGCACAGTCAACAGTCCGTCCTCTGCGCGCATTCACGTGCGCGCCTCCGGAGCTCTGCCCTTCACCGCTCCCCTGAGTTTCCGCCTTACAGCCCAGATTCCCCCAGTATGAGCCTGGCTTCCCAGGGTCTCGCCCAGAACTGGGATTCAGTGCAGTCGGAGCTGGGGTTCAGCGCAATCTGGAGCTTTTATCTCCTTCCCGCTAGAGAACACTGGCCAGGCACTCAGCCGTCCCGTCCTCTCCGGCTCTGTCTTCCCTGCATGCTCGCGCGCCCGTGTCTCTGTACCTCAGGCATTTACGGCTTCTCTGATTTTCCTTGTGGTTTTCTCTTTCCTTCTAGTTGTGGGCGTTTCAGTCAGCCAGTTCCTGTGGTTCTGGATGATGTCCGTTTTGACTTTTAGTTGTATTTTTGAAATTGTGCGAGGCTGCAGGTTAGGTGTTTACCTATGCCGCCATCTTCGTTTCTCCTAAATCTTCCTTTTTGGAACTCCTATTATTCAGATATTGGAACCCTGGCCTGAGTGTGTGGTTTTTTGTTTTTTTTTTTAATCCTTACCTGAGGATATTTTTTCATTGATTTTTAGGGAGAGTGGAACAGAGAGGGAAAGACAGAGAGAAACATCGATGTGAGAGAAACACATCGATTGGTTGCCTCCTGCACAAGCCCTGACCAGGGCCTGGGCCGGGGAGGAACCTGCAACCGAGATACATGCCCTTGACTGGAATCGAACCCGGGACCCTTTGGTCCGCAGGCCGACACTATCCACTGAGCCAAACTGGCTAGGGCTGGCCTGGGTGTTTTATATTTTGCATATCTTCCCAAACTGGCTAGGGCTGGCCTGGGTGTTTTATATTTTGCATATCTTTGTCTATTTTTTTCTAACAGATTTCTCAACTTTATCCAACTCTGCTATTTAGTTTTTTACTTCTGATAGCATTCTTTATATTCTAAGAGCTCTTTTAATTCTCTTGAGTGTCCCCTAGTCCAGAGACTTGTTTACCCTTCCCCAGAATATAAACCTCTAGTTTTTGTCAGAACTGGAGAGGGAACATTTCCCAGTGGAAGAGGGTGGGAAAATGACTCTGAGAGCTGGCTACTTCTTAAAAAAACTTTCAACCAGTTCTATTCTTTTCACCTTAATCCAGAAGTACCCGGTGATACCAGTTTCTGAGCCTGTTGGGGATTCTGTAGTGTAATTCCAGTCCATTGCCAGCTCTCTTTGCTACTGGCCTTAGGATTTAGTTTTTCTCTGCTTAATTATTCAGCAGTCAACCAGTTGCTTTACAGCTTCCACAATTTTGATGTTGTCATCTTTTTTCATGTTCTGTCTTGTGATTTTATGTGTATAATTTGTTTTTTAAAATCACTCTATTCTTGCTTTAAAGGAATTTAGTGAAGTCAATAGATGTGTGAAATCAATTTGTCTACAATAAAAGTGAAATAAAGTATTTAAAGTGCCTAACATAAAACTTGGTCATAGTAGCTCAGTAAATTTAAGTCCATTCTTTATTTCTCATATTTAACATCTATTCTGTTCCTCTGATACAGGTATGATTCTACCATGCTAGCATGAGATTTTAAAAATCAAAGTGCACTTCCATATTCAGGCTGGGGAGGGAAACTTTGTACTTGGTACCAAACTACATCTTCCTCTTCAATAGATTTTTCTTTATGCAAAAGAATGAATGTTTGCCTTAAAGACACAGATAATGAATTAAACGAGACGTTAGTGGAAAGGGACTGTAATTTTTGTATCTTGAAAAGACTTATTGCCTATTACGCTCATTTCAAGAGACAAATTAGACTTTATAAACATCACACTTTATACTGTTTACAAATGTGAAAGCTTGGAAAATGTCTTGTAAAAACATGCTTAAACTTTGCAGCCCCTTTGTCGTATAAAGAAAAGGTATACAGTAGGTTTTAACACTCAAACGTATTTTAAACACCTGAGCAATAATTTTGCACATTTTAAAATACTGTTTTATTTAGCACATTTTCCGAAATGAATGAAATTAATCATTTTGGAGAGTGAATGAGGACCTTGGGTGCCAGCCCAGCTCTCTCATTTACTGCTGGGTAACAGTGGGACAAACCTGTAATAGTTCTAGATTTCACTTTCCTGATTTGCTGGTTGAACTAAATGATTTCTAAAGGCAGTTCTGGAAATAATCAAGGATTAAAATTAATTTAAAAACCAAAGGCTTATGTGATATTTTGCCACTATGTTATATATAGGCCTAACAGCAACTGTACTTCATATCAGCATCTCCTGTTTCAGTTCTAGGGAACAAATGCCTGCAATCTAGTGATGTTTCTAGATGGGACTTTCCCTCCTTTTATTTGTAGCCCTGGACATACATTCAGTTCAACTTTACAGATGCTGTGTTTGGAAATACATATATTATAGCCAAATATACAAATAATCTTTAATGAGTATATGTGTGTTTCTCATATAATGTTATTTTTATATTGCTCACATTTATAAACAAGTTTTTTTAAATAAATCTTTATTGTTCAGATTATAACAGGTGTTCCTCTTTCCCCCCCCCATACTTCCCCTCCACCTGATTCCCCAACCCACCCATGCCCGCACCCCCCACCACTGTCTTTATCCATAGGTGTAAGACTTTTGTCCAATCTCTTCCAGCACCCCTCAGACCCCCTTCCCCCTGAGAATTGTCAGTCCACTCCCTTTCTATGTCCCTGATTCCATTATATTCACCAGTCCATTCTGTTCTTCAGACTTTTTATTCACTTGATTTTTAGATTCACTTGTTGGTAGGTATGTATTTGATGTCTTTTTGTTGTTCATAATTTTTATCTTTACCTTTTTCTTCTTCTTCCTCTTCTTAAAGAATACCCTTCAGCATTTCATGTAATCCTGGTTTGGTGGTGATGAACTCCTTTAGCTTTTTCTTGTCTGTGAAGCTCTTTGTCTGACCTTCAATTCTGAATGATAGCTTTGCTGGGTAGAGTAATCTTGGTTGTAGGTTCTTGCTGTTCATCACTTTGAATATTTCTTGCCACTCCCGTCTGGCCCTCATAGTTTCTGTTGAGAAATCAGCTGACAGTCGTACCTACTCCCGTGTAGGTAACTAACTGTTTTTCTCTTGCTGCTTTCAAGATTCTCTCTTTGTCTTTTGCCCTTGGCATTTTAATTATGATGTGTCTTAGTGTGGTCCTCTTTGGATTCCTCTTGTTTGGGGTTCTGTGTGCTTCCTGAACTTGTAAGTCTATTTCTTTCACCAGGTGGGGGAAGTTTTCTGTCATTATTTCTTCTAATAGGTTTTCAATATCTTGCTCTCTCTCTTCTTCTGGCACCCCAAAAATTCAGATGTTGGTATGCTTAAAGTTGTCCCATAGGCTCCTTACATTATCTTCATATTTTTGGATCCTTTTTTCTTTTTGTTTTTCTGGTTGGCTGTTTTTTGTTTCTTCATATTTGAGATCTTTGGTTTGACTCTTGGGGTAAGTTGATCTACAGTTGAGTTTCTGTATATTCTTTATTTCAGACAAGTGTATGCTTAATTTCTGACTGGTCCTTTTCCATTTTTTTTGGCTTTCTCATTAAGGTCCTTGAAGGTCTCATCAAGTTTCTCAGCGGTTTTTAGAAGATTCTTTAGTAACCTTATAAATGTAGTTTTGAACTCTGTGTCATCCAGTAGTTTGCTTTCCTCCATTTCTTTCATTCATGACATGTTTCTGTGTCTCCGCATTTTGGCTGCTTCCCTGTGTTGATGGAGCGGCTTTGTGTGGTAGGTGACCTATAGGGACCAGTAGCTCAGCCTCCCCAATCCCCTGAGGTGGACGGTCTTGGTACCCCCCCTTTGTGGGCTGAGTGCAAAGTCTTGGTGTAGTTAAGCCTTGATTGCTGTTGGTACACTGGGAGGAATTGACCTCCAGGCCAATTGGCTGTGGGGACCCACTGTGTTTATAATGGAAGAATTGCTGTGCTGGAGACACGCTTAAGGTGCAGGACTTGTTTCAGTGGGGCTTTGGTGCTCACTGAGTCTACCTCTTGAATGTGTCACTTGTGGATGTGAGGAGTTGAAATCTGTGTCTCACACTGACCACTAGGTACACTGGCTTTGGATCTCCAATGGAGTGCAGGTCAGCTACTGTCTGA
Organism: Eptesicus fuscus; assembly: GCF_027574615.1. Lineage (NCBI taxonomy): Eukaryota > Metazoa > Chordata > Mammalia > Chiroptera > Vespertilionidae > Eptesicus > Eptesicus fuscus. The sequence goes on from NC_072482.1 coordinate 67,534,698, forward strand.
GGTCACCCTGCAGGAGCTACAGCGAGAACTGCAGTCCTCTCCTCCCTGCTTGGGATTTGTAGATTATGGAGCTGTCTGAACCAGTTTGCAAGTTTGCTAGGTTAAGCGGCGATAGTGAAGGCCATTCATATGTAAAAGCCGCTGCTTGGAGCTTGGGTGGGTTTGTAGTTTGTGCGGGGCAGGGTCTCAGGGCGTCACTAGGCTAGGGCGTGGCAAACAGCAATGGCTGGCACCCACCGTCTCGCACCTCTGACCACGTCCCCACGTCTTGCACCCCGGGGCAGCAAACAATTATTCCTCCGTGCAGCTCTACAAGCAAGCCACCCTCACTTTCTGGCCTGATGGCAGACAGTCCAGCTTCTCCCTGTAGGAGTTTGGGTCCCGCACGTCTCCCCTTCGGGTTGAAGAAAGCAACGCCCACCACCAGCCCGGATCTGCCGCCAGCCTGTATCGCGCATGCCCCCGTACCTCAGCTTTTCAGCGTTTGTGCACTGAATGCTCTTTTCTCTTTCCGTCTAGTTGTAGAACTTCCACTCAGCCAGCCCTCCCATGGCTCTGAGTGATAGACGTTTTGTCTTTTAGTTGTAGTTTTGAAATTGTTGTGCACGGCCGCAGTTTAGGTGTTTACCTATGCTGCCATCTTGGGTTCTCTTCTATAAACAAATTTTTACAAGAAATCTCTTGTGGAGTAAATAGAGAATAGCTATAAAATTCTGTGTGCTACTCGCCTCATTGCATTTCTTACTAATGTAGATCACAGTAAGGACATTATTGACCAAAGGAAGAATCTGCTTTCAAATGGTAATTATATCTGATTGAATGACTTGAAGTTTTACTAAACACTAAAAACAAGATTGTAATTGTTCATGCTCATGTAGGAAAGGAAAACAACACAGTCCTTTTTTGAGTTCTGATTGACCAATGATTTTTATTGAGTATTAACTGAGATTCCTTGAAGTTTCCTTCCCTATATAAATAATGCTGTTCAGATTTTATAAGATCAAGGTAATTGGTGGATATCCTCTTTTTCTTATGATTAAAATATGTTATATGAAACATTTAAGTATATTAAATAGAGTCTATATTTCATTTTCTATGAAATTATACTGAGATGATTTATTTTTAAAAGCATATAAAAATATTGGTGATAGGTATAGAATCCTAACAGTAATATGGGCTAATGAAAACATATCCTTTAATTCTTATTTCTTAGGAGTCATTTAAAACTTATCTGCTAAAGTGCATGGGGAACACAGTTTTAGCTGACAGTGCTGCTGTGGAATCAGTACAGATAAAAAGGGAATAGCTGGCTTCTGTGCTATCTTGTGTATTAACAACAGTAAGAATACAGAGGAGGTTAAGGTCTGAGCGAGATATATAGATTGGGTAACTAATGGAACATAAATATACTGACTCATGAATTTTAATTTTTATAAGACTCTTCCAATTCCAATATTACAGTGGCCATGGCAACCAAAGAAGAGTTATTCTCACATATTAAATGAATACAGAAGACAGACAGAATATTTTTGACAAGCTGAGATAGGCTTTTTCTGCAGTTTTCTGTGTCACTTCAGCAAGAGCATAAGGAAGTCTAAGTAACACACTAAAATGGAGTCTTAGTAGGGTACAAATTATAGGCCATGTTTTTCTAGTCACTATGGTGGAAGGTCCACTTCAGGAAGATCAGGGGATCTATTTAGTACATTAGAGTCAGTGGATACATTAGGGAATGCTTCTGTCTTGTTTTCAGAGGGTTGGTATATTTATGTCACTTTGTCAGTCATTGATTGTGACCATGTAAATTGGCTTAAAAGAACTCATTTCTTAGAACATAGTCTCATCTTTGGCTGAACTAACTGGAAGGATTAAGAAACCCATGGGGGATGGATCAGTTAGGAAATAATAATTAAAATACATATATTTCTTGCTATACTTGAGAATCAAATTGCTGTTGACTATTTCTATATCATAAAGGCCCTATTTTGACTTTTCTGTTCACAGAATTGTTTTGGAAAAGCAAGATATTTATTTTCATGCTTTGATGAGTTGTAAAATGCCTTTCCTATTTTTCTTTTTCTAAGTCCTTTTAATTTTTTCCCCCCTGAATGTCATGTAGACTTTTGTTCCTGATAAGTGAATCAGTAGATGTGAAAATATTAGCTTAATTGATTAGCATGTATAAACATTACTCTGAAAAATACTGGTTATATCAACACACAGAGAAACATATACACAGAACACACACTCACACGCACATACACACACATACATATATACACACGGATAACATCTACACATACAGCCCCTTCATTTTATAATAAAGGGATTATATTTCACCCACAGGCCACATGATGTGTTTGACAGAGTGCTAGGCTAGGTCTCTAGGATCTGGGCTAAGTAAAGCAGTGAGCTGATTTTAGATGTTGTACAATGATTATATGGGTAAGTAGAACCATAATATTGCTTTATAACCCTCAGCTACTTCTGACTATGAGATAAGAGGAATCTTACATGCACAGAATTCCCTCATATTTATAGAGAAGCAAAATAGGAAGCAAAACTACCAAGATACTGCCATCCCCAATTCTCCACATGCCTCTATTTTTCCTCATAAGACAGGCCTCCATTTTCTTGTACCACAGACGTTTATCATCAACTTCTGATCAAAACACACATCTGGACACAAATAAATGACAAAAAGAATCCTACTTATTTTTACCAATCAAAGTTTCAAGTTTGTATAGTTTATATAAGTCTAGAGAAGTTCAGTTAATTATAAGAAGAACCAGAAACCTTTTTTTCCCCTCTCCTATCACTTTCATGCCATTTTTCGAAAAGTGATATTTATTCAGGTTTTTGCCTTGTAGTTTAACGTGCCTTGTTATTCCTCCCATCTCATAATCTTGAACGATTGTATTGACTGCTTGTCTCACTTCCCCTTTCCCTAGATTGCAGATCCTGTCCAAACACCGCTTTCTTTCAAAAGACTTCCCTGTTTGGCTGTTTTGCTTTTCTGAGATAATTATTATTAATCTTCTTAATTTAGCTGCTGACATTTCCATGGCTACGCCCTCCTCTCAGACATGCTTATTGCATTTGTCATTATGAACAGGCGTATTGGTGTTAGAGAAAGGCGTTTTATGAAAGGATCTTTCAGTGCAAACCACATTATGCTTTTTTTTCTACTGCTGCTCCAGCTTAGCTGTGTCAGGTGTGACTCCTCATTGTGGAAACTTAATATATAAAGTCCTAAAGCTCAAAGAGACATATTTGCATTAAGTTGGAAGTCACCAGAGAGTTTATTTAAATGGTGACTTCCCCAAACATTTGAGGATTGATTTCAGCCTTTTTATTTTTGTTTTTTGGTCTAGTTTTAGGAGGGAAGAGAAACCTAAAGCTAAAATTAATGATCAATCAAGATTGAAAAATAAATATCTCAAAGTGATAAATTGATGAGAACATGGTCAATTTGCTACACAAATAGTAGGTATATACAAATTACCAGGAACCATTTTATTGTTCACGGGAAATATGTTTGTCTCTATAAAGCTACTTATATGTTTACAGTTGCTGCTTAGTCAGAACCTAGAAAAGGTAGAAAGGAAGGAAAAAGGAGGAAAGACAGAAGAAAGTGGGGAGGATGAAGAAACATAGACTTCTTTTATGGACTTGGCTAGTTTTTGTTTAGCTGTTCTGTGATAGCAGGAGGTAACATGGATTATTTTTTTAATCCTTTTTCCTTCTGAGCCTGCTCTGTCCTCTGAAATTTTCTTCTGAACAACCTCTTGTTTCTGATGTTAACAGAGATGTGAAATAGGACCTCTTGTGTATCTCATTGCTTGTAGGTGATATTTTTATTACTTCAGATCTTTTTGAAGGAAACAAAGCCCAGGGATACAGTGAAAGTGAAAGAACCATTCTGAGACCTCAGCAATGCATTGGTCAATGGTCCTCAGCCAGAATAATGGCTATTGACAGTTGATGGGGTTTCGAAAGTTATCCTTTAATTCAGGGTATTTAAACTAGATATTGTTACTTTAGTCAAGGTGGAGTAAAAAAGATGATAAAAATGGTATCAGAGACACTGGAAATATGTGTAACTAACTGAATATAGAAATGGATTTGAACATTAGCACATAAAGTTTCAAAATACCTTTTTCGTAAGATCATTTAATATTATTCCCTACTTGAAAAAACAAATTAAGAAACAGAATTTGGAAGTACTGTTAAATTTCTCAACTTAAATAATAATAAAATTATATGTTGCATATATATATATTTTTATATGGTATATATTTATATGACTGAAGTGTTCTTCACTTTGTGAAAGGATTTAGACAAGTGGACATTCCCAGGATAGAGCTGAGGGGCAGGATCTCTCTTCTGCCTGAGGAATCCTATATAATAAAAGCCTAATATGCTAAGTGTCTAGTTGTCCAGTTATCCGTTCAACCAATCAAAGTGTAATATGCTAATGATATGCTCAATTGCTTGCACTGATGTGCACTGACCACCAGGGGGCAGACACTCTGACCCATAGGTTAGCTTGCTGCTGGGGTTCATCCAATCGGGACTGAGCGAGATGGGCCAGACACGCCCTGGAGCCCTCCCGCAGTCCCTCCCTGGCTGGACAACCTCCTGCATCCGTCCCCGGCCCCGATTGTGCTCTGGTGGGGTCCCTCGACCTGCCTGCGCCCTCTTGCAATCTGGGACCCCTCAGGGGATGTCAGAGAGCTGGTTTCAGCCCGATCCCGCAGGCCAGGCCGAGGGGCCCCACTTGTGCACAAATTCATGCAACGGGCCTCTAGTATAATAATAACATCTGTCCTGGCTGCTACCACTATGACAAGGAAAAATAAAAAATAGGAAAAAACAACAACACCCAAAACTGTGAACAGTAATTAATCAGCTAATTCACATTTCAAAGATGAGTAATGAGAAGTTTAAACCTGGAAATTCATGAACTACAGATGGTGCAATGGCATGTATAAAACTTTACCTACAAATGCACCTTTATCAGGTTTTGTTCTTATTCTTTGCCATCTCTCCTATTTTTCTACCTTTTTCCTATACTTCCAGACTATTTCTCTTGTTGGCCCCCACCCCACTTTGTTTTACTGTTTTCCACTATGCCTCTGTTTCCCTGGCTTTTCCTGTCCTCTTAGTGTCCCCCCTTTCTTTATTTTCTGCTTGATACTTTATTAACTGGCCACAATATGAGATTGAAGTATAATGTATTTTGTACTTTCTGTTCTTAATGTGATAATCAAGTGAGTTTGGTCTGTGATCATTCCATTCATTGATTCATTCCTTCATTAAACTTTTCTATCCTCACTGAGGATATGATTTTATTGATTTATTTTTAGAGAGAGAGGAGGGAGAGAGCCAGAGAGAGAGAGATCAATGTGAGAGAGAAACATCGATTGGTTCCTCCTATACATGTCCCAACGGGGGATCAAACCCATAACCTTTCTTTTGTGTTTGTGTGTGTACAGAAGATGCTCCAATCAACTGAGGGACCTGGCCAGAGCAGATTGATTTTAATGTCGGTGACTCAGTAGCCAGTTATCAAACTACTAGAGGCCTGGTGATGGATTCGTGCACATTGAAAGGAAATTAATTAGAAGGTGGCCAGCAGGGCAGGACTGGGCGAGACAGGCCGGACACACCCTGGAGCCAACCTCCCACGGTCTCTCCTGGCCAGCCACATCTGGGGTGGCGCCGGGCTTGAAGGGCATCTGCAGAGTGAATGGGGTCCCTCTGGCAGGTGGGGTCCCTCAGCCTGGCCTATGAGGATTGGGCTGAAACCGGCTCTCCAACATCCCCCGATGAGTCCCGGAGTGCGAGAGGGCACTCTGCAAAATTGCTGTCACTCAGCAGCTCCTGTATTGAGCATCTGCCCCCTGGTGGTCAGTGTGTGTCATATCTACCGGCTGGTTGGATAGTCGCTTAGCCTTTTATATATATAGGTAAGCCAAATATTTCCCTTATTTCAATGTTAAATTTTAAGTAACCAGGAAGTGATCTCAGTTAACAGACTTCTCATACCTTCCATTGCTGGGGAAACAAAGAAGTGAGCTAGAATCTAGGTCAGGTTGTAATAACCTTGACAGACTTTGTAAGGCTCTGAAGGCATCTTTGAATTTCTGTTAGACTCCTAAGTATGGTAAATCAAAACCTCTTTTGTATTTCATACAATCAAGAAAATTTTCAGTAGCATAGAAAGTTAAATTATTATTTTTTGGTTTCTGCTTCCTGGTCCTGAAATAATTTTCTACTGTCTGTGCTTTTATACAGTATTAGAATTGCATAGCCCAGTGATGGGCAACCTTTTGAGCTTGGTGTGTTAAACTTCGCCAAAAAACTGAGCATAACTCAGGTAGTGTGTCACTTTGAGGAAAAAACTATTTCGCAAATGTTTCATCCTCAGGAGCAGCAAATGTTTCATCCTCGGCATGCGGCCGCCTTAGCGGCCGCGTGTCATCAAAAATGGCTACGCGTGTCAGTAGGTTCGCCATCACTGGCATAGCCTGTGCAGAAAATGGTAAAATTAACACTTTAAAAATATATTGCTTGGTCAACAAATATACAGGTAATTCTGAGATGAGGACAGTAGAGGACTGAAGTTCAGGAAAACCTCCCTGACCTCCTGAGTGGAGATCCTCCAGGCTGGAGATCCAGGGAAGAGTCAATATTACAGTTCAAGTCTGAAGGCTATCTACTGGCTAAATTTTCTCTACTTCCTGGGAGTTCAGTCTTTTTTTTTTTTTTTTTTTTTTTTTTTTTTTTTTTGAGGCCTTCAACTAATTCGATGAGGCCCATCCACATTATGGGGGTAATATCCTTTACCCAAAGACTTCTGATTTAATATGAACCTCATCTAAAAAATACCTTCACATAAACATCTAGAAAAATGATTGACTAAATACCTGGGTACTGTGGCCAGCCACGCTGACACATAGGCTAACACTCAGATATCACTCACTGCCTCTAGGGGCCCTTCTCTTACCTTCACTGTTTAATTTATATGTTGCTAATAAAATGCTTTGCTAATAATTCTCTCTTTCTGGAGAATGCTGACTAATATAATATAAATAATAGTTGAGTGCTATGGCTTCAGTGGAAAAAAATCAGCTGGAAGATTGTTGTGTCTCTTACTCCCTTTTACTGAATTTAACCTGCCTAGATGAGGAGCTCCTGGAGATCGGGGAGAGAATATCAAAGGTCTGCTTTGGATAAAGGCTTTCAGGGGGAGCATCCTTTAATTCTTATGTTTAAAACTGTCAGAAATTAATATGCAAAAACCATAAGCTTATCATATGGATTTCTGCTTTCACTGGTTATTAGGAAGGCTTTTAGAGAGAACAGGCAATGCTGTGGAAAGCACATCAGTTGAAATGTCTAGACTTCATTCTTCAAGAGTTGCAGGGCATTATACAGTTTCCCCCTTGTCTACATGCCTCTGTTTCTGCTTGTAGGTTAAGCAAGATAACAGAAGTTGATGACCCCACACAAACAGGCAGAACAAATCTATGTGTTACAAGTCCAGGCAGTGGTTCTTGTAATGACTAGAAAGGGGGAGAAGTTCTGTTTCTGGTTTTGGGTGCTGGCTATATGGATATGTTCACTTTGTAAAACATTTACTGAGCAGTGCATTTATATGTGTTTTTAAAGTGTATTATGTTTCAGTAGAAAGGTTTTAAAAGTTTCTGTCTTGCAAATACTTTCAAAAATTGATAGGGCTCAAAATTACAATGTGCCACAAAGATAAACAACCCAAATAACTTGTTACAGCATTTCCATTCAATAGAGTCCACCAGAAAATTAGTAAAGGCAAACAAAAAGAGATGGTAAAGTAGACAAAGACAAAGGAAAACAAATTTCTTTGCAGTCCATTAACTGACTTTCAGTCGATCCCTAAATTGCGTTTTAGATCTCTGGTACTATACTTATTTTCCTTGTGATATTCATCTCGAGAATGCAATGAGCCCAAATAGTTTTATTTGTGAAAATGGTTTTTGGGGTTTGTTAAAACGGGATGGAAGAGCCAAAGTCATAGCAGTATAAAAGGAACAAATAAAGCCCCTTACAAGAATGTTTGAAGCTTCATGGGTCCTAAAGTCAGAAAATGGAATTATTTTGTGTTTCAGTAAAACTACGGGACCATCCTCCTTTTGTGAGCCGTAAGTGTCACAACAGCCAACTACTTTTAATATCAGTGAGAAGCAGATGGATAGAATTTTCATGCACACAGAGAATGTGCGGGAAACAATAAAATATACACAACATTTTCTACAGATCCCCTTTAACCTATTTAATAAAGTAACAGAATCCCAAATGAAGAGATTAAAAAAAATGCATCTGAGAAGTGGAGTGTGTTGGGCAATAGGGTGAACATCAGCATAGTTAAGGACTCACTGCAATCCTCCCTCTTCTCTTTCGGTTATTTTATATTCATAGCCAGTCTTCTTCCCTTGTGTAAATATAAAAATATACCATTTAATTCCTAATTCTGTTGGCTGGATGGGAAAGGCAATCCTTTAATATATCCCCCAGTATTTTGGGTTGTGGTAATGCTGTGCATTGCTCAGCAGCGGCAGAGGGAGGCTGCCTGTACATTGATAGAAACAGGTGTTCTCTCTTAGTTGTCAAGTCAGCTCCCTTCTGAGGATCTCAGATAAGTGGTCCAAATTACATTTAAGAGGAAAATTCGCCAAAGCATAATTACTTTTCATCAGGGTGCCACAAATAATGAAAAGAAAAGAACATTGGATGTATGTTGTAATCTACTTAATCACCATCATTTTAAAAAGCTGATGGAGAATTCCTTACTTCAGGACAAATTGTATCGCTTTGGTGGTAAATTAGGCATATTTTCTAAACACTAAATTATATTTCTTCTACTTCACACTTGGCTAAGAAAAGCTGACTACACTGGTCTTTGTAGCAATGGAATATAAGAGATAAGGTTTGCAGCTGCCATTTGGAACTGCATTTTTGTCTATTCTTCAACAGCTTCCTGTGTTTCTATTCATATTGAATGAATCCTCTCCTTTCTTTTTCTTGGTAAGATACATTCAATCAATGTTGCTATCTGTGCAGGATGCAGGCAGATTCCTTACATCACCTTGCCTGTCCATCCTCCTTCTGCTCCCCCTCACCCAAGAGCTAAACTTTAGACAGCGTTAGATTATTAGTAAGGTAGAAATAGTAAGGCTTCGCTCAATGATAAACAATGATCTTGCACAATGCATAAGAAATCTTATCAGAATTTCATGTCCCATTCCTCTGCATTTAAGAGAAGTTCTAGAACTGGAAAATGTCAATAAAGGCACAATGGAAAATCCAAGATGGGTAAAACTAGGTTTGACTACAAGCTCAGCCATTTATTAGATATGGGAAGTTGCTTAAACTCTGCCTTGGTTAATTCATCTATAAAATTAGGGTAATAATACCCATCCTGTAAGAATCAAATAGCAAAACAATTTTTTCTAGTTTGTATTTGATTAATGGTAGTAATTATAAAGGCAATCTCATATTTTGTTGGGGGTGAGTAGACCTTTAAGGAGGGGATTGGAAATAGGGCCCATCCTACATCAGCTCCTTTAAGGAGGGTCAAGGCCTCAGGTCACTTTCTGTTTTCCCAGTTGCTTTCTGATTCTTCCCCATCAGCAGCTCTTCCTCTATGATCCTCACTGTTCATCCTTTCCAGCTCACATCACTGAGACCCTTCCACCACCGTAGCCACTCTCTTCGCATCCCATGCAGATGACTGTTTTCTTTCTTCCTCCAGCCAACTGGCTCGATGGAATAGAAATGCCCACTCATAAAATAAAACTTGTCTTGATGATCAAGTTACTATGGGAGGAGCTATAGGCTTCCCAGTACCTGACACATATAAAGCAGGGATTGGTAGACTGGTTCTATAAAGGTCAGACAGTATACACTGAGTGGCCAGGTTATTATGATCTCTGAACGCATCATAATCTGGCCACTCAATGTATATCCTATATAACCAAAGGCTAATATGCAAATTGTCCCCTCGACCAGGAGTTCGACCAGCAGGCAGGCCGGCCAACTGCCCATGTCCCCTCCCCCTGGCTAGGCTGGCCGGACCCCACCCATGCACGAATTCATGCACTGGGCCTCTAATATAAATACACACACACACACACACACACACACACACACTGAGTGGCCAGATTATTATGCGTTCAGAGATCATAATAATCTGGCCACTCAGTGTATATTTCAGGCTTTGTGGGCCACTTGCTTTCTGTTGCAGCCCTTCACCCCTTTTGTTATAATGTGAAGGTAGGTATAGACCATATGTAAGCAAATGAGCATGGCAGTGTTTCATGAACACTTTATTTACAAAAAGAGGTGGTAAGCTGCACTTGGCTCATGGGACATAGTTTTCTGAGTCTCTCAGATGGTGAGATGAATTGCACCATACTAGAGTTTAAAGGGACATAGCAATCATGTAGTCCCGTTTTCCCCAGCATGTGCTCTCCTGCAACCAAGAGTTAACCTGTCAAATATAATTTTGAAATGTTATGTGATGTGTCCCCTTGTTAGACGCTCACCAACATATTAGCATACTAAAGGCCCTGACTTTTTTGAGGGTGTACTATTAGTAATAGGAATAATAACTAATGCTTTAATAGTTCTTACCATGTGCTTGAAAATGTTCTAAATGCTTTTACATATATTATTTCACTTACTCTCACAACTCTATGTGGTAGGTAGTATTGTTAATGCCATTTTATATTCAGGTTATTTAATCTGCCCAACATAAGGTGATTTGTGGATCCAGGATTCAAATTTAGGCAGCCCAGCTCCAGGGTCTGTGCCCTCAGCCACCGTCCACCTTGTAATATCTAGACACGTTTGTGAAACAGTGTGAGTTGAGAAAGTGCTTCTTTAATCCAGTTCTCTCAGTTTACACATTAGAAGTGAAGTCTAGAGAGATTCCAATGACTGTAAAGGTTGCAAGCTTAATTAGTAACTGAGATGAGTCTACAAATCAGTTAAATCACTACCTGGTACTTGAAGAAATGCTTCAGTTCATCCTTTATAAAGACAGAAAATACTTTAAAAATGAGTAATCACTTCTAATTTCCCCCTTTAAATTCAGAGTTTATAACCAGTTTCATTTAATGGGAGTAAATATACAGTTTGATTTTTAAAAGGTAGAATTATTTTCACCTTATTATGAGGCAGTATTATTAGGCAATCCCCTGTCCAGGGAAAGATGACAAATCTTTATCTCCAACTCTGACCTCTCTCTCATTCTACATCAGTGATCCCGGGGCCTCAATCTACCTTAAATCAGTTCAGATGCTTGAAAAAAAAATGATATTGGGCCCTATCCCACTGTCTCAGAATTCTGTTTCATTGAGGATCTTGAGTGAATATTCCTAAAGATACCTCCAAGCGATTCTGGTATGTAGCCAAGATTGCGAATCACTGCTCCAGAATAACATTTATTATTGTCTGCTAAATTTGTCCACTTGCAGTAGCAGCTAACATTTAAAATACGACATGTCATGAAATGAAACTTATGGCTATGGTCCATGGCTTATAATTAATGAAAATGTGACCACATTCCAAGCATGAGTGGAACTTTATTATTGCAGATGAATTGTACTGGCGGCTATAATATTCTATCAGTTTTATGTGAGTGGAACCTTTGGATTGACATGCGTAGCTGTAGAACTGGGCTGACCAAAAAGCTCAGGGTGTTTGATAAGTTGCTGCAAGTCTATGGCTCCCACAGAACTGGACTCTACCTTTTATGTGACTGGTTATGCCTGGGACCTATCCTCCAAAATACTGGTATTTTGGAGGATTAGGTTTTGGCACCATCCTCCACCTACTTGTAAATATTATAATAATTTATAGTAAATTAATTTATAAAAGAAATCATGTGTAGTAGAAGAATTCAGGCTAGAAGTAGACCATTTATGAGAGTGAATGTGATAGAAATGACTGGGGACTTGAGACAGTCTAATTGCTACTATTGACACCAAATTTATTTTTAAGTTTTCTGGCAGTTAAGGCAAAAAAGAAAACATGTTGAATTATGTGATTTATATTATGGCTGAAAACAGCTTTCACATTTGTCTGCAGAGAAAATTGGTATTTTGAGCTAATTTTAACCAGTAATTTAACACATACATCCTTGGGATAACACAGTTGAAAATATCTTCATCACAGTTTTGCAAAAGCCATAGTCCATAGTTGTTCATTCACTCACTCACTTATTCATTTATTTAATTACCTATTTGCTTTTAAGGGCTAACTATATGCTGGATATGATGTTAAGTTCTTGGAATATGGCGATCAATAAGACATTCTTCTTCTCAAGGAGCTCACAGCAATGAGGAGGAAATGCTCAGGAATACCAACATTTCAGAGTGAGAGAGTCCAGAGTGAATAAATCATTGGTACATGTTATTGGGACACAAAGGATGAGTCATGAGGGATCAGGGAAGATTGAGTAGTCTTGATTAGATGGATGAGCAGTGAGAATGCATTCCAAGAGGAAGAACTGTAGGATAAGAGGCAGGGAAGGGAAAATGCATGGCGCTTCAGGAGACTTGCAAATCTCTCCCCTAAATTGGAGGGTGGGGTTCATATGGGAATTCTGGATTAATGATATATGTAGGAATCAGATTCACAAGGGTCAGACCAAAAATTTGAAACTTCATAAGAAAGTGATGGGGAATCACCTCTGTATTTTAGGTAGTGGAGTCACATGATCAGTTTTATGTTTTAGAAGGATCACTCTAGCTACATGGTGGAAGGGAGACAGACTGTGAGGTCACTTACGAGGCTATTGGTGTAATTCCCTTCTTAAATGTTGAGAGTCTGAGGGGAAACAATGATAATGGGAGAAAGTGGACAGATTTGACAGCTATTTAGGAGACTAACAGTATTAATGACTGCAGGGAAGGAGAAGAGGAAAGAACTAAGGAAAGTTTCCTGGCTTAGGTGGCTGGGTGGCTTGTAGTGCATGCAATTTATGGAGATCAAGAACCATGGAGGAGAATTAGGTTTTTGGGTGGGGAGCAAAGGGTGGAGATGGTGAAGAGGCATTTAATTGACACTTACAGGACGTTGAGTGGAGAATTCCAGTAGAGCATTGAGGCCTGAGCTGGAGGCAGTAGATTTGTAACTAACCAGCATGTAGATGGCAGTTACTGATGGCAATGTATATTAGTGAGATAAGAGCATAGAAATTGAAGAGAGACCACAGTTTGGAACTCTAAGAAACACTCACACTAAAAAGGCTTGCAGAGGATATGAGCTTATGAAGGAAACAGAAGCATAGTAAGAGTAAACTAGAAGTATCTAGGGCAGTGGTCGGCAAACTGTGGCTCGAGAGCCACATGCGGCTCTTTGGCCCCTTGAGTGTGGCTCTTCCACAAAATACCATGTACCCTAATTAAATTAATAACTATGTACCTACCTATATAGTTTAAGTTTAAAAAATTTGGCTCTCAAAAGAAATTTAAATCATTGTACTGTTGATATTTGGCTCTGTTGACTAATGAGTTTGCCGACCACTGATCTAGGGAAATGGAAATGATCCATAGGATAATGCTACCACCTAGTAATAGAATTTGGGACAGAGATAGAAAGTCTACATCAAACTGTCTTTGTAAAAGATAAATTGTGTCAGATGGCACTTGATAGGTGCTGGGTCTTTGGCTGCTGGATTGAATTCTCTTACTAGGAGCCTACATATATTATTTAATGGACAAATGATGTAGATATATGATATGTTTCAAAAGTTTGACATCCAAACATTTCTCCACACACTTAAGCCCAGTGGTGAATGCAGAATAACTTTCCTGAAAAATCTTGAAAATATCTAAACACTTGCATAGCGAAATGTCGAGATGACAATGCCCTGGGCTATGAAACACAAAAGAGGAATTTTAGCTTAAAAAATTTCAGACAAATTTGTACCAGTTAAACACTTCAGTGAGTAGAAGCTATGTATGCTCAGTGGAATGGACAATCTTAAATAAAACTGTAATGTGAAGGTCTTGCCAGAATGAATTAAGTACATATAAGAGCACCATATAACTGAATGCAATCTCATGATGATTAGGGTTATTTGATATTTATCTATTTAAACATGACAGTGATAGTTTACATATGATTGGTACTTAATTCTCTTTGTGAGTTGTATTGCAATACATGTCCGACTATTTATTTAAGACGTTCCCTAGTTAGAAAGAGCATAAGTAGATCAAGTTTTACTGAACCTGTCTTGTTCTCCCATATCTATGGGTCTGCAGGATCTGTGGTAACTTAAGAAAAGAGGCCTTTTTGATTTGCACATTCATCGGAGTGTTTATTGGCTATCATGGCTTCTCTCTGGACATCATAAAATACACTCTATGTGGCCTGACTCCCAGCTGAATGAAACAAGCAAAATTTCCCAGGGATTGTGTAGGTCCCAATATCACAATATTTTCTTCAGTTATGCATCTCTCTTTGTTCACTACTCACATCTCAAAGGGGAGAGGAGATGTTTATTTTTTGTCTTTCTGGAACCTTATCGAATTTCTGACACTCCTGAATGCAGCACTACTAACTGCATCAGAGTTCTCAACCATTTAAATTCCTTAGTGTCCCATAAATTTCAAGTCTTGTGTGTATTTTTTCCCAGTTTTCAGATCCCTATGTAAAATCTCAAACTGCATATTTTAAAATATAACACTAAAGGGAATTTCAAGTTCCTACCGAGAGGCCAATGAGCACCGTAAACAAGGAGAAAAGAGGAATGCTTTAGAACTAAGGAAGGTCATTTTGTGAACACAGCCATTTGGCTTCCTGCAGATGGGAAACAGAGAAAAAGGGATAAGGGCATTTTAAAGTTTTCTGTAATCAGTAGAATTTTTTAAAATAGCAAGCATGCCTGCATGGTTGATATGAGGCCTCTAATATTAGCATCGACAATACAGATCAAATGTTTGTTTTTTGTTTGCTCTAGCAGGAGGTCTTATTTAGTTACTTCTCAGTGCACCTGAGCATTATGAATGGTATTGAACTATCTTGTATAATCCTATCTAATAAAAGAGTAATATGCAAATTGACCATCACTCCAACACACAAGAAGGCTGCCCCATGTGGTCAAAGATGGCTGCCCTCATGTGGACACAAGATGGCCACCACAAGATGGTCAGCAGGGGAGGGCAGTTGGGAGGGACCAGGCCTGCAAGGAAGGGCAGTTGTGGGCGATCAGGCCAGCAGGGGAGGGCAGTTGGGAGGACCAGGCCTGCAAGGGAGGGCAATTGGGGGCCATCAAGCCCTCAGGGGAGGGCAGTTAGGGGTGACCAGGCCAGCAGAGGAGGGAAGTTGGGGGCGACCAGGCCTGCAGGGAGGGGCAGTTGGGGGGGCACCCAGGCCTGTAGGGGAGGGCAGTTGGGGGGATGAGGCCTGCAGGGGAGGGCAATTAGGGGTGACCAGGCCTGCAGGGGAGGACAGTTAGGGGTGACCAGGCCTGTAGGGGAGGGCAGTTAGGGGCAAACAGGCTTGCAGGGGAGCAGTTAGGCATCAATCAGGCTGGCTGGGGAGTGGTTAGGGGATGATCAGGCTGGCAGGCAGAAGTGGTTAGGGGCAATCAGGAAGGCAGGCAGGTGAGCAATTGGGAGCCAACAGTCCTGGATTGTGAGAGGGATGTCCGATTGCCCGTTTAGGCCCGATCCTACCGGGATTGGGCCTAAACGGGCAGTTGGACAGCCCTCGAGGCATCCCATATTGGAAAGGGTGCAGGCTGGGCTGAGGGACACCCCCTCCCCCCATGCACGAATTTCGTGCACTGGGCCTCTAGTAATATAATAATAGTATTTTGATTAAATAGCATTATTAAAGTATTCCTTGCTACTCAAAGTGTGTTCCCAGGGCCAGTAGTGTTGGTGTTGGAGGGGAACTTGTGAAATTGCAGAATCTCAGCTCCAACCTAGATTGACTGAATGACTATACACATCTTAACGTGATCCCCAGATGACTTGTTTGTGCATTAATATTTGAGAAGCACTGGCTTAGATGAGTATAACCATAGGACTATCTAAAATGATGTTTTGGTCAATAAAATTATAATGAAAGCAGCTATTGTGGCTCAGAGTATTTAATAGAATCCCCTTTCACACCAGGAATTCCTTGTATTTCAATAAATGAAATGATTGGCAATGATGAAGAATTAACGTTAAAAAAGAAGAAAATCACGATTTTTTTTTTCATTTTTCAACCGTCTTTTTCCCCTCAATTTGTTTTTGTTTTAGAGCTGAAATAAAGACCCATAGGTGAAAATAATACATTAAAAATATGTTTAGTAAACTGATTAAATAAATAAACTAATTCCATTGTCTATAGTGGCTATTTCCTCAATATGAATTAAATCTAAATGATGGGCAACATATCCTGTGTAAACATATCCTGTGTACAAATTCCTTACATCAATAAAAAAACCCTACCTTATTAACATTTGCATTATAGAAATAAAGATTTGAGTGGAAAACTGAAAGGAAGTTTGAATAGTTTGATATCAAGACTTTAAGAAAAAAAAGACTTTAAGCATATGGCTGCCATTGGCATGATGGTTAGTAAACAAAATGGTAGTTAATCTGAAACTTGTAAAAATATATATATATAGCAAAGAAACCTAGATATATAAGCTTCATTGAGGGTAGACCTGTTTAAGAAATTGTAAATTATAATACCATATTAGTAAACTTGTGGTCATTTTTATTTTTACATTCCCTCAAACCTTTCATCCAATTCATGTGCAAGTTCTGTTGGCTCCACCCCTAAAGTACATTTGAGTTATCCCACTTTTATCTGCACCAGTAACTATATTCCAAACCATCGCTATCCAAAAGGTCTTCCCTCTTCCCTTTAACAGCCAGTCATCTTTTAAAAACTCTAAAATAAGCCCATGTTACTGCTCTGCTTAAAAATCCTTCATTAGTTTTTCATTGTTTTTATATTATTATACAGATTTCCTAGCACATCAGTAAGGCCTAGCATGGTTTTCTCAATCTGTCTCATGCCACACTCCTTCCTTGTTCACCTCATTCCATGCTTCTAGGTGTCTCTTAGTTCCTAAAGTCTAACTCCCCCTTCTCTCCCTCATTTTCCTGTCAGGTTTCAGCATTAATGTTACCTTTAGAGAAGAACTTCCTGATCGTTTTATCAGAAGTCTAGCTCCCTTGTGGTTCTTTATTTTAACTCCTCGTTTATGTCCTTGAGAGCACATTACAATTTAATTTCATAAATTTTTTACATTTTATGTCTTTACTTGCTTATTGCCTGTCATCCTCAAAGAATGTAGGTTCAAATGTGGGCATACCGTGACTGTCTCCTCACCATTGCTTGTTGGGTGCCTGGCACAAAGCAGGCATATCACTACATGTTTGTTTAATAGACAAAATGACTCTAAAACAAATACCAAAAAGTGCATATGTTTAACTTTTATCACTTCCTTGATCTTCTTTGGTTCCTAATTCATTATGCAAGTGATTAATTTTAAACAAATCCTTTTAAATTTATTATTAGAAAAAAATATTAAACATGACACTGTACTCTTTCAAGGAATGCTTAGCATTGGAAACAAAGTTACTATGCCAGGATGATATTTTATTGGAATGTTTTGTTGAGAGTTGTGTCAAGAAAACCAGTTGGTGCTGCTATCCTAGCTATTTGTCTCAATCTTTGTGTTACCTTGTGATTGATTTTAAGAAAGTGATGTGTGCTAGTTGCCTTATTTACCACTTGAATCTGTCAATATGGCATATAAACCATATTTCAGGGCAATAAATGCACAAAATGAGAAGGCCAAACTCTCTGGGACTAAGAGTCTTAAAAAGTTATGAGTCTGAGAGACTGTGCTCTTACACATTTCAGGTAATTCTCCATTGAGATTCATTCTCTGAAAGCCAAGCAAAGGGACCCAAGATTCTACTGTATTTATCAAAACCAGACACCTCATAACTTTAGAACCGAGACATCAGATCAGGAAGGAAGTCAGGTGGTCCAGCCAAGCTGGAGGTGCTCAGGTGATGGATTGAAGGACCTGAGTTAAAGGGGAGTGGGTAGTATTGTTTATAAGAGAACAATTTGGGCACCACAATCAAACATTAGTCATATTTGTAGAATTCCAGACATCTGGATGAAAGGTGAAAACTATCTGCTAAAATGCTTTACTTTAAGTATACGTGATGTGAGGATACCTGAAGAGTCTGGATGATTGAATGTACATATTTTAAGTCTGAATGTTTAGACCTTGTATTCATCTCCTGGGGCTGCCATAACAAAGTGCCACAAGCTGGGTTGCCTAAATGACAGAAATTTATTGTCTCAAAGTCTGGAGGCTAAAAGTCTAAGATCATGTATCTGTAGGGTTGATTTGTCCTGAGGGCTGTAAGGGAAGGACCTGTTCCAGGTCTCTTGCTTTGTAGATGGCCCTTTTCTTCCTTTATCTTCACATTGTCCTCCCTCTATACATGTCTGCATCCAACTTTCCCTTCTGATAAAGACAGCAGTCATATTGGATCAGAGCCTACCCTAAAGGCTTTATCTTAATCCAATTACCTCTGTAGAGACAGGTCTCTGAATAAGGTCATGTTCTGAGGTGTCAGGGTTAGAACTGCCACACAGAAAATTTTGGAAAACACAACTCAACCCATTGAAGACCTTTATAAATAATTTAATTACTGTATTTTCCGGCGTATAAGATGACTGGGCGTATAAGATTTTCCTGGGTTAAAAAGTCATCTTATACGCCGGTGAATACGGTAGTCCAATATATCTAATCCATTATATCTAATCCCATCAATATAGTCCAATATACCGTATTTTCCAGCGTATAAAATGACTTTTTAACCCAGGAAAATCTTATATGCCCAGTCGTCTTATACGCTGGAAAGTACGGTATATGGTATTTTATAATATAGAAAATAAAAGAACATATGTCAAAAATATTTGTTCCATGTGGTTATAAACATAGCATGTCTAAAAAATTGAAGAAAGTGACTGCATTTTTAAGAGAACAATTTGGGCACCACAATCAAACAGTCATATTTGTAGAATTATAGAGCACGTGCTCTATATACACAATAGTCTATGATTCATAAGCAAACTACAATAAAACTCTTTCTTTAAAATAAAGAAGTTAATTAGCATCACTCTCCAAATTGGAATTTGTCTTTGAGCAGTTGTCCAAGCCTTCGCTGGAGTCTGTGACAAGCACCCTTTTGGGTTAGAAGTTAGGCATTAATTACCTAAAACAACACCAGAGGACACATTTTCTGCAGAAGGAGCTCTATGTGCTAATGAAGCTCGGAGTTCACTGGGAATTGCTTTTAATGTTTCTCTTGCTTTCTCACTAATGAGATCTAAATTATAGGAATGATACATGTTTTTTCCCTGACCCATTATTTAAAAGCCAGATCACATTTTAATTTCACATCAAATTGCCCATAAAATATTAAATAAGGTAAATGTAACACAATTATCCAACTTAGGAAATGTGCTAATTTTTTTATATATATACTCTTACCCAGGTTTTGTGAAGAACCTCTGCAAAGTTCATCTTTTTCTATCTCTGAAATGATGCTGTGTTTGTATGGCTAAGAAGAGGGCACTGCAATTCAATAATTGTGGTCTCTTGGTGTGATAAGAAACAAACAAAAACCTATGTTCATACATCGATCTCATCATTCTTGTGGTTTTCCTAATTTTTTCCCTATGGACAAAAATAATGCTAATGTTCACCTTCAGGAAAAGGTTATTCTGCCACTTCTCTGGCCTTTAGTGATGAAGCCTGTGATGTGGAGTCCATATAACGGTCTCATTTCCTGATATCTCTTGTCTTTTTCATGCCCCTCCTGCCAATACCCCATGTTTTGTTTGTTTTCCCCAAAGTGTGTGGATGCACCTTCTGCCTGATGTGCTCATTATTGCCAGCGAGGCCTCCTTTGACTGACAGCTGAGATGTAGCAAGCTGGCTTGGGTTCATATGCTTCAGTAGCCATCGTACCACTGGCCCTAGCCTGACAGGTGGAGCAAATGGTGTAGTACTGTGATCTGACTACCTGGAACCACAAATCCAGGTTTACTCAAATGAATGAAATTGGTTTTGATTTGCAGTTGAAGAAGGTTCCAGAAATGTCAGCCATGCATTTCTTTCCTCTGGTCTTATCTACATTGTAATATTTCTAGAACGAATTTTATTTAAGTCCAATCTTGTTGGATCAGAGTGGCAATAGTCAAAACCTAGGTTAAATATTTTTTTTCTACAAAAATACATTCTCAATGGATATAACTATATTAAATATTTGTCATGACTCAGCAGTTGATTTTACTTTTTTAGAAGAAATGATGCATTAAACACATGGGCATACTTTCTCAAAACTGTTCTTTCCTAACAGTTCCCTTTCCTCACTCTCTAAGAATCAGTTGCAGTCTTAAAACTGTTTTGGGAGAAAGGTAAGGACTTAAATTTAGATATACATGTGTGTAGAGTTGAGCAAATCCACATCCTCTCATTTCCATATTTTGTACTTCTAAAAGTTATTGAGATCTATATACTGAATATGTAAGCTTCTCTTATATATTTTTTTGGCATCTGCTGAGCTGGTAACGTACATCCTCTGGCTAATTTCTAAGGGAAAATAATCCACAGAGTTTCAGACCTCACTCCAGAGCCATTTTATGAGTACTTTTGGGGTAGAGCCTGGTAATAGCAGTTTTTATAAAAGCACCAGGTTTGGGAGCCTCTGTCCTGGGCTGGCTGAGTGTCAGTACCCATTTGGTACCATGGACTTTGACTTTTCCAAATAATCTATAGTGAAGTTGCCAGAAAGCTCTGATAAAAACTCAATATTAATAGTAAGTTACTCATAAACTAATCCTCTGGAAGTTTTACATTGTAATTGACAATTTAAGCTATGTATTTTGTTCCATTTTTATATCTTTGAAGTTTGGTATGTCTTGCATTAAAACTACCTTTACAGAAAATTTTTATTCCCTAAATTCCATACTGCAACAAGTTTCTTTTCACCTTTTAAAAAATTTCTGATTTTTAAAATTGTTTAAAGTATCATGGACACCAAAAGAAAATGAAAACTAAGATGGAATGCCTAAAACTTGACTTTTGATGGCATCAAATTATTCTCTTTTGAGTGGATAAGTAAGAGTTTAATTACTATTTAGAAAGCAAATCATTCATCTTATTACTTTCAGTTTATCATATACTAGAAATATATCACCTACTGTTAGAGCCAACAAACTGCACTTTAGCTGTCTGATTAAGCAGCATCCATTGATTTGTGTGTTTTTAACAAGCCCAGTATTTTGTCTAAATGTCTCATATAATGGTTTAGTAAATTTACTTTATATCTTTCTCTATCCTTTAATACAGTGCTTGTTTTTAGAATTTATCTTTAGTTATCTATCTCCTAGGTCCAGAAAATCTTGCTTAAGAAATCAGGAATTGTTTTATATTCATTTCTTTTATTTATTTATTTATTTATTTATTTTTTATAAATATATTTTATTGATTTTCTTACAGAGAGGAAGAGAGAGGGACAGAGAGCTAGAAACATCAATGAGAGAGAAACATCGGTCAGCTGCCTCCTACACACCCCCCACTGGGGATGTGCCCGCAACCAAGGTACATGCCCTTGACCGGAATCGAACCTGGGACCCCTGAGTCCGCAGGCCAACACTCTATCCACTGAGCCAAACCGGCTTCGGCCATTTCTTTTTTTTAAAAAATATATTTTATTGATTTTTTTACAGAGAGGAAGGGAGAGAGATAGAGAGTTAGAAACATTGATGAGAGAGAAACATCAATCAGCTGCCTCCTGCACACCCCACACTGGGGATGTGCCCGCAACCAAAGTACATACCTCTTGACCGGAATCGAACCCGGGACCCCTCAGTCCGCAGGCCGACGTTCTATCCACTGAGCCAAACCGGTTTCGGCTATATTCATTTCTTAAATAAGACTCTGACTTCTGGCATTTCTAGGGGAAGAATTAATTATGTTATCAAAAAGTTGGAAATAATCTGATACAGAAACTGGTGTTTATAGTGTGTGAGAAAGTGTGAGTGTGTATTTCAAGGGCTTATTTCCATTAGAAAATGGATGTGGGAAATATATATGTTAAGGTACCAAGTTTGGGTCTGTTTACCTTTGACTTATTCTGAATTTCCCAAGGTTCCCAGTTAGTTTAAACATACTTGCAGGGCATGGCTGAATGAAATGATAGGATAATACATTTCTAAGCAACACAACATGATTCTATGCACTAATTCTGGTTTGGGATTCTGATTTCTTATTTTTATAGGCTCAAATATCCCGATTTACCCATTGTATATCTCTATGAATTATTTTTTGGTCTTTATGCAAATCTTGCATGCTAGCCATTTTATTTTGGCATTTATTTACTAGCTAAATACTAAGTACTACCCACTCTAATGACAAAATATTCAAGTGAACTCTGGGTAAAGTTTGGAATTCAGCTTGCCTATCATGAATCTATGTTTTAATATTTTACCAGTGCACTTCAAGATTTTCCCAACAAAAATCCATTGTTGTTCAAAAGGCTATAATTCTTGGTTTTATAACTGAAGTGTCCACTTCCCTCTCTTTCAGCTTAGGGTACTTCAGTATTCTCAATTAAACCCCAAAGAATAAGTATGGCAGCCTAGCACTACTAGCTACTAGGCATCCAGCAGGTTATTGGAGGAGGAATTTTTAAAGGATAATGGAAGGGAGTATGGAACATATAGATAGAGGTAGGTTTCTATTCTCACTCATTAGCCAGAGGGAAGGGGCAGTGACCCAGGGGTTATGAAGCTTCCATTCCTGCAAAGACCAACTATTGAGAGAGCAATGTCCTGGTCAAGCACAGCTCTGGGGAATGCTAAAAGGGCGCCTGTTGATGCTCTTTTTCTCAGCCTACTGGGCCCAATGGGATATCTGAGAATCCTATAGTCAGGATTTAAAGTAGAAAAGCCTTTGGGTCCTATTCCCCTCTTCATAGTACCATTAAGTCTTTCCTGGGTTTCTCACATTTTCTCTTTTTAAAATTATATTCCCTTTATTTTCCCACAACAATCCATAAGGAAATTCGTAATAACCCATTAGACTTAGAACCCAAGCAACAATAAAAAATTGGCTTATTCTTTCCTGGAGGGTAAGTAGGATGCAAGCTTTACAAAGACAATGCTGGATCTTATAAGATATTTCATTGAGGATGGAATGAAAATATCCACAATTTGAGATTAGTCAATTGTTTTATTACCTTAACAGCTACAATGACAACAACAGCCAAAAGGCAAAAAACAAGCTGGATTTCATAAAAAAATAGAGGATGAATATTCTACTCTCTGCAGCATTTAAATGAGGGATACACAAAGCAATGAAAAATTATATGAGTAGCCATTACAATACAAAAGAAATTACCAAAATAAGTAAATTATAATAGCTAGATAAAGTCCACTTACATTTATTGTGCATTCACTAGTGTTGTTGTTAACATCTGCCTTTATTATTGTCATTACGTAGTATACTTAAAAAAGAACAAGTAAAAAAAGAGAAAAAGAGATAATCATTTCTACCCAATGGTACATCTAGAAGATTCCTTTTTTTTTTCTCTCAGAAAATAGAGTGAAGATTTTCTTGATTTGTCCTCAAAAAGCCACCAACAATAAAACTGGAAGAGAGACAAATTAGCTCTAAACACCCACAACCCATTCTGGGTGGAGTATAAATGGTTAATCATGACTCCCTTTAAAAACAAATTTTTATCTGACTCTTGGATGTGATTTAAGATACTAATGGGTTATATAGTCTTATTCTATCTACATGATTGGATTACATAGAAAAAGTGAAAATAAGAAGGGGGAATGAGATATATTCTTTACCTGTATCCTGAGGTGAATAAAATTGCACTTTAATACTACATGTTTTGTGCAGCTTCTCAAATCTTAAGCCATAGCCACAACAGTAATAGTTGACTCTGTATGTTCTCATTAGAATTCTACCAAATATCTGGCTGGGTAGCTGCCCTCGCCAAGTGGAACACGTAACCATCAAACTGAAGCATGAATTGGGAATCACAGCTGTAATGAATTTCCAGACTGAATGGGATATTGTACAGAATTCCTCAGGCTGTAATCGCTACCCAGAACCCATGACTCCAGACACTATGATTAAGCTATACAAGGAAGAAGGCTTGGTCTACATCTGGATGCCGACTCCAGATATGAGCACTGAAGGTGAGCATCAGAATCATGTTGGCTCCTTGTGAAATGTGTTTCAGAGAAGCCCTTGCCTATCTATCTGTCTATCTATCTATCTATCTATCTATCTATCTATCTATCTATCTATCATCTATTATCTATCTATCATCTATCCATCTGCCAGCCTACCTTTCTGTCTATAATTGATTGATCTAAATATGAATAATAGAAATGGAGTAAAGAAAAGGGTTTAGGTTTAACATTTAATATGTATCTTTTGATAACTTGGTTGATATTCTGTTTTGCATGGGTCTTTGATTTGTTTATTCATTAAACATGTATTTATTGAATATCTACTGTGTATGTGGCACTGGTGACCGAGAATACAGCAGCTAAGAGAGGCAGGACAACTCCTGCCCTCATAGGGCTTATAATCCTATAAAATGACTACAAATAGAAATTAAAACTGATGTTTTGTTGTTGTTAGGAAGATACATGGATATAGCTATGAGAGTATGCACAGACAATCAGACTCAGGCAAGGGAGTCAGGGAGGTGATCCGGGGAAGCTGTGTTTGAACTAAGATCTGAAGAGAGGGCTGGGGTCAGCGGTGTGGCTCCCAGGCAGAGGGAGCAGCTGTCCAAGAAATCCCTGTTGCAAAAGAGCATGGAGGGTTGTAGGAACTGAAAATAGACTTGTGGGCTTCAGATCAGAGGGTGAGGGAAGTGAGTCTTGCAGAATTTGGGCATAATAAGGACTTCAGACTTTACCCTAAAGTGGTGAGAAGCAGTGGAAAGAACTGGCTGGGAGTTGCCCAAGTAATCATTTTCTTTTTCTTTAGAAGTACACTTTGATTGCAAAGTAGAGAATAGATTGGGTGGGCCCAGAGTGAATCCAGGACACCAGTTAGGCGGTAAGTGCAACATTAAAGTGAGAGAGAATGAGAAAGTTAACGAAGTTCAGGGAAGGGTTGTGGATCATGAGGCTGCATTTATTGCGCAAGTACTGGCTGAGCCTGTCTTTGTGAAGAGACAATTATGATGTGACATGGGTGCTGCTGGGGAAACAGACATAGTTTTGATGTAAGGAGCAATAAGACATGTTCAAGACTAACTACAGTACAGAAGGAATGCATGAGAGGCATGAGTGATGTGCTCTAGGAGAATTATGGTGTGAAGAACAGGCAGGCAGGTGACATGAGTGTCTTGTCATTTCAGATGGAAGAAAGCATAGGCCAAGGCACAGAGGTATTGGATTTTAGAGGAATGGTCTATATTTCAGTCTGGTGGGAGAAGAGGGTTCTTGTAGAAAAGGAATGGAGCTATTTGAAGCCAAGAGAACCGAGTTGCACTAGTAACATGAAACAGATGTCAGCAGGGGGCAGCAGAGGGCTGCGAAAATGGCACAGGCTAAGGGAGTTTGGTCAACACTATTCTGGGGAAAGAAAAAAGATCCTGATGCCTAGGGAGGAAACGTTTCTATTATCAGTCCTCTTCCCCCAAAAGTCCATATGTATCAAACACTCTTCTAAGCAATTGCATGCTTGAACTCATTTAATTCTTATAACCAGAGTCAGGACAATTAGTTATCTCTATTTTGCAGAGGAGGAGACCGAGGTACAAAAAACTTAAGTAACCTGGCCAAGGTAAAGAACAGAGACAGCCTGGATTTCAGAACAGTCTGACCCAGAACATTGCTCCGGACACCATACATGCCCACATGAACTCTTCACACATATTCTGCAGACCGCCACACTTTCAATCTGTCATTTGCATCTTTAGGTGGAATTAGGCAGAGTCATGGGTTGCCAGGGAAGCAGCTAAATCTTCCCAGAGTCAATCGTCAAGATGTGGGTGGGGACAGAAGACCTCAAGAATCGGGTTTCCTGGCATGTGGCCACATTGGCTCTTTTTGAATTTCAGGTGGTCCTGCTGGCTGAGCTGGATCCCTTTGTGGGTCTGTGTGTGAACTGAGCTATCTCTGGGGATGAGGTATAATTTTTGTTCCTTAAGGAGGGGATCGTTTGGTTACTGTTTTCGGTAACGCTGATCCAAAGATGCTTAAGTTAGGCACATAAGCTTTGTCTTTTTTTTCCAAGGGAGGAAAAAAAAACCCTAATTTGCACAGAAGAGCGCTGGTTGAATCTAGGTCATATTTGTCCTGTCCAGATTTTTTCTCTGGTTTCAAAACAGAAGAAATTGTTAGAGTGCCAATAGCTTCCAGAGAGCGTTTGGATTTTCGCTTCTTTGATTCTGGTTTTATAGCATTGTTATCCCATTGGGATATTATGTGTGGTGAGGCTCAGAGAAGTTGAAATAAGTTTCAACTTAGTCCCAAGTCCTTAAGTTTGTACCAATGGATGTTATAGATAATATGAACCTTATCTATATTACGTTGCAAAGGTGGAAAAGAAGGTATACTAGAAGATATACACGCATCCCATTGGCTCTTTATGAATCCATCCCATGCTCTGATTACCTGAAGTCCCTGCTGACAGATAGGGGATTTGCATGCTCTTCCCGAAGATCCACTGTAGTTGTATTTAAACCTTTTGGGGGTCTGCCTTTGTGAAGAGAGAATTGTGATGTGACACAGGTGCTGCTGGGAAACAGAGACAGATAAGATCATTCCCCTGTGACTGGGGGTCCCAGTCACAGCAGTGGAGCACCTTCCACACTGACTACACAAAATGACAGCAAATGAAAGCTCCCCCTTGAAAAAGGCTAAACCCCAAGACTACATAGAGTTCTTCTTCTTCTTCTTTTTTTTTTTTGTTCAGCATAACCTGGGGAGTCATCAAAGGTTTAATGACCATTTTGGAGTCCCCGAGGCATTTTTGACCAAAAGTTCCAGGTATGTGGCTCAAACTATTAGCACAGTAAACATATAGATTAATTCTGCTGAATATTTCTAGAACTTTAGAGAAAAATCCATCTGAAAATGTTTTGAGCCACATAATGCTGTCAGCGAATGCCTGAGAAAGAAGACAGTTTGTTAGGACCAACCTGTTCCAATCAATTGTGCCATCGATCCTTATCTTGTACATTTTGTCATATACAAATGGATTGGTTAGGTTTTCTCTCTCTCTCTTTTTTTTTTTTTTAAATAACTTGATTTGTGTTTTTCACCTAAGAAACAGAAAGCTCCCAAATCTAGCATCTACTCAGAAAAAACAAGTGTGCTCTTAAGATTTAGTTTTCCTTCACATAGGAAGTGCTCTGCTTGTGTTCTGCCCTCTGTCAGGGCAGTACTTGGATAACAAATGGTCTGCCTGGTCTCTCACATGAGCTAGTGTGCTGCCGAGTCCTCAGCTACCCGTTGTCACAGTCTGAGTTCTGGCCTCTGACTCAACACACGGCATTCAGCTCTGCCATGAGGCAACGACCCTGACCTTGGAGCCGCAGGCCCTGGCTCGAGTCTCGTCACCCTGCATGTCTGTGTGATATGGGGCAGACTAGTTCCTGCATTTGGAAAGTGGGGATGATAATTTCTACTTTACAGGATTATAACAGTAGAATAAGATGATGGATGTGAATGGGCTTTGAAAAATCACCAAGTTGGGGTGTATTCGTCCCAAGTTCTTAAGTTTGTACCAAAGGATGTTATAGACAATATGATTCTTATCTATATTACATTGCAAAGGTAGAAAAGAAGATATACTAAAATAATAATAATAATAATAATAATAGTAATAATAATAATAATATATTCAGCCATCAGTCTGCCCCTGTATTGAGAAAGGAAAGATGTGTGTGTGTGCATGTGTTGGAAAGGCTGAAAGTTTGTGCCAGGAATGATTCTTTCAGGGCCAGCCTTAGGTAAAACTTGGATATCATTAGGCCCCCCCACTTATTTCAGGCCCTAATGCCTCAGGCTTCCCCAACATAACCTTGACCCCTTCTCATCACCTTTGCTTGTCATTGCATGATTTCAGGAAGTTTTTGATCATTTCAGAGTTGGATTAGCCTGGAAGAGGTGCGGCCTGAAGTTAGATTAGCGTGTCAGATCAAGTTGGTATTATTGGGTTTTGTTTTATTTTGTTTTAATTCATGTACTTACCTAAGGCCTTTTGAGCATCTACTGAGAGCTAAGGCCTACTGTGAGTTCCAAAAGAATGTTTCAACTTAGTTGCCAACATTTAAAATTTTGACTATTTTACATTTTAAAAATCTGCATTTCTGTCTTGCCTTTAGGTATAATTGTTTTGGGGAATAAAAACGTTTTTTTACCCAATTAAATTCTACATGGAGCCAAAATACACAAAACATAAAAATCAGGGCTCTGGTTGACATTGGGTTTGTTATGTGAGCTTTTATTCCTCGGTGGGTTACATATTAGCTAAGGCTCCCTAGAATGGTCTTCAAGAAGAGCAATGTGGGTGCATTGGGCACAGCTGGCTCCTCTAGGGGTGGTGGCAGAGGTACTCAACCCCAGGCCAGATGTGGCTCTCACACAGGGGTGTAGGCAGAGCATGACCAGGTGGGTGGGGTGCAGGGACTGACTGGGAGTTTGATAGATTGACAGCATGGGGACCAGCAGGAGCTGCTTAGATGGCAGTTCTTTCTACCTTTCTCCTGCTATGTGCTGTTCTAAGAACTGAGCAGGCAGTAGCTCCTTTACAACCACCTCTTAGCAACAATGAGCTTGGGACTATTATTATCCTGTTATATCTGAAAAAACTGAGGCACAAAGGTTTTTCAAAAGGTCATTCCGTCATGGCCACTCAAACCCAGCCAGCCAGATGCCAAAGCCTCTGGTCTTAAGCTACTGTCCTTCCCTCATCTGTATCTGGGAGAGTGCCATAAACAACTGACTGCATGGCAGGCCCACCCAGGTCTAACCTCAGAGCAGAGCAGAGAGCAGTACATCAATCAAAGCTATGGCTCAGTTTGGACTCTGAGAAATCCCGAGACATGTAGGAGCGGGCGTGCCTCCAATTTAGATGCCCTCAGGGACCAGGTAGGCAGCACAAAGAGCAATGCCGCTCCCCCCCTCCCCCTACTCTCTACCCCGCCCCCCCCCCCCGGAACTGTAGAGTATACCCTGCCTAAAGGAATTCCAGTTAAAACATTTCCAAACTGCTCTCTAGATCCCCATAGTAAGAGGGATTAGCAGAGCATCAGCAGCAAAATTAGAATATTGTCCTGGTTTCATGTAGAATTTTTATCCCTGTCTCTGAGCTGGAAGCTAAGATAGGCCCCCTGGATAGAGTGGTATCTGAGGGGGCCTTCAGGCCATGACCAGGTCTTTGGTAATGTTTGCCCTTCTCAGGTGCTGATACCTGATCACAGTGTGTTGTGTTGGACTTTCAAGACTTGCATTATAAGGGTATAGCTAAGGAGGGAAGTCTGAGTAGCTCTCCTGTGAGAATTCTGGGCCCCAGTGAAATCTGCAGGAAAATAATTTGAGGGAGGGGCTTTCCCACCTATCCAGTCCTCCAGTGGGCTGGCAGTGTGAGACTGTGGCTCTCAGGACACCACATGTTGTGTCTCTGTGGTTGAGGACAGAGAGTAACTGGAGAGATCAAACCATACGCATGAAGTTGTATTTCCATGGACTCTGTCTATTTCCCGCTTTCATCCATTTTTGAAGTCATTTCCACTGACCTTCTTCCACCCGTCCCCCAAATCCACGAAATGTCTTTGACTTGAGAACCTGTAAGCAGAAGAAACTGCAGCATCCAGGAGTGTGATGATTTTAGGGGGATCTCTTACAGCAGGCCTCGGCAGAGCATACATATCCTCTCTCCGTGGCAAAGAAGACATCTAAATCATCTTGCAATAGAAAAAGTAGTCATGAAGCTGCAATAACTATAATCATAACTGCCCAGGAAAGGAAAAACTGAATTAGTTTTAACGCACACTGCACCATGAGGGAATAAATGAACGATTTATCCAATATCCCACGTGTATCAATTAATAAGTTAGTCATTTCATTGGATAAATGGAAACTAGCACATGTTGAATGAGTAAGGTTGACTTCTTTAATCAGGATGGACTAATTCTGTTTTACATTTACCTGGAAGATCCTTTTGGATGAAAGGAAATTGAGGTGACAGGACTGTCAGGTCCTCTTTGGAATCCTCTAAACCTCTGCTGGATCTGTGCTAACGGAAGATGTAAAAACCGCTCTTCTGACCACAGGCAGTGGTGAACCTTTCTTTAGGGGAAATTGGTGTCGGTGCAGAAGTCTCTCGAAGGAGCAGCCAAATCAAGTGACAGAGCTGCCCATTGCCTCCGCAGGGCCCCTCCACTCCTTTATTAGCAGGATTTGATAGTGTCTCACCTTTTCCTTCAAAGCAAAGGAACGAAGCAGGCTGTGTTATCCCTGCCTCGCTGGGCAGTGCACTGTGACTTCCCGGGGTGCTGGAGGAGTTATTGATGGCGCTGTTGGGGTTTCATTATTCACATGTCTGTGCTGTGCTTTCTCCACCCCAGGCCGGGTACAGATGCTGCCCCAGGCGGTCTGTCTCCTGCACGCACTGCTGGAGAATGGACACACCGTGTACGTTCACTGCAACGCGGGGGTCGGCCGGTCCACGGCGGCCGTGTGCGGCTGGCTCCACTACGTGATGGGCTGGAAGCTGAGGAAGGTGCAGTACTTCCTCGTGGCCAAAAGGCCAGCGGTCTACATTGATGAAGACGCATTGGCCCGGGCACAAGAAGATTTTTTTCAGAAATTTGGGAAGGTGCGTTCTTCCATATGCAGTGTGTAGGTGGCCCATCTACCTCCCCTCTCTCCTGATTTCCCTTGGAAGCTGGAGTGACAGTAGTACAATGACCTAGGAACAAAGATTCCACCTGAAGAGACGGGTTGCTGGCTTCTCCCCCAACCCGCCTCCTTTAGTCTGGGGCTGACTTTCTGTTACGCTTTGGTTGAGCTGTATATCGCCTTAGAAATATTTTACAAAGGAAGCTGTGACTGACACATGAGAAAAGCTACAAGCGGCTGGGCTGTGCAGTGTTGTTCTAGCGTCAGATAGAAAGGGAATGCGTGCAGTTCCTGCTGCTGGCAAGCGGACCAGCCCTTTGCTTGATGGACACTGCATTTGTTGTATTATGAAGTCATGACAACACTTGCTGCCTTGTAACGTGGAATTCAGAAGAAAGCTAGGACAGTATGTAGATTTCATCACTTTCATACTGAGATTATAAAATGAGAGCTGGTGAATTGCCAAAGAAGGACATAAGAGTAGAAGCCTGGACTGTGACAAAGTAAGAGCTCAATGTGACAAAAATTGATGGCTTTCTAGATCTTGTTTTGCATTCTGCTTCAAAGTCTGTTCTGTTCCAGGGCATCACCTTCCTTATCTACCCACAGCCCTGGGTAATACTCAAAGTAGAGTTATATTTTCTCTACTTGATCGAGGCTCAATGAACATAGATAGCTTGCCCAGGGTTTCCTGGCTATTCACAGATGAGCTGGAGTTTATTTGACTCAGTGCTTTTTCAACACAACTTGTTTTGCCAGCTAACTGTAGTGAATTCAGCTTCTCTATCTCAGAATAAGGTTGATTTTCTGCAGCAGTTTCTACCGTGAGAAATGGAACAGCATTCTGATCAGTTGCCAAAGAATTTAGGAGAGTACTTATATTTTGAACAACCTATTTTAAAACATGGTGGGCTGTCTCAAGGCCAAAGCGGCCTGAGCTGCAGAAGAGGAGCTATACAGGGTGGGGCAAACGTAGTACATGAAACAGTTTATTCTTGTATTATTATCAATTAATTATTGTATTATTTTCCAAACGAACAATTGTAAGCCTACTTTTGCCCCACCCTGTATTACCAGAAAAGCCCAAAGAGCCCAATTCCATAGGTCATTGTTCCCCAGCTTGGGAACAATCCTGGTCCACACTCAGTTGAATACAGTATGCAGTTACTGCACCTCCAGAATTTGCAACTCACTACCTTACCCTAGATTCTACAGGAAACACAAAGATGAACAAGTCTTTGCCTTCCAAAGCCTGGGAGCAGCCCTGTGTGCAATCAACTATGATGCAGGATTGAACTGTGAATGCCATGTTAGAACAGGGAGAGGGGATGTAACTTTTATTGGGTGCCTCTTATGTGCTAGCTTGTTAACCATCTTACCACTTTTTATCTTCCTAGTACCCTATGAGAGAGGCTTTGTTACCTCCATTATGGAGACCAGGAAGCTAAGGCGCTGAGAGGCTAAATCAACTGTGTAGGATACATGGTGATTAAATAGATGAAATGAGATGCAAAGCTAGGTTTGTCTGACTCAAAGCCCATACCTTTCTTATTAAACTATGATGCTTATTTACTTTTCTGCTCCTCTTTCCTTTCATAAATATTTATTGACAGACACGAGAGAGTCTGATTTAGGAAGTATGGGGTATAAGAAGGATATAAGGTGAGCCCCAGTGGAGTTCAGAGGAGAGAAAGATGTCTTATGACTATTAAACTCAGGGGAGATGGCATTTGATTTGGGCAGAGAAGGCTAGACAAGACACATTTCTCCCTCAATTTTATAGTTAGATTTATAAACCAAGATTGAATAATCTGAAGTCCAGCTCCCTTGTTAAAAGGAACTAGAGATAGCTGTTGTATTAAAGTAACCCCTTTATACTAATAATGTGTTGTATGAAATTTAACCTTAAAAATGAAATATTTCTAACTCATTATGTGTGTGTGTGTGTGTGTGTGTGTGTGTGTGTGTGTGTGTGTGTGTGTAATGTCTAAGAAGTCAAGTGATGTAATTTCTACTACAGAAAAACCTTTTTGGGTGGACTCTTTTGCTCTGATAGGCAAAATTATTTTAGGGCTATTAAATAATATTTTGGAATAACCTCTCTCTTGTTTTCAATGAATAGATGTCTAATGTATTTCAAAATCACCTGGAACTTTTGCTAAATAAAAGCATTAAAAATGACCTCTGTGTGCGGGATTTTTTGTAAAAATGTTACTAATTTTGTCTGCAATTCAGAAGAACAAACTATGTTTTCTTATTTTTAATCTAGTTTATTCCTTTATTTTTCAAGGGAACAAACTAAGACCCCGAGACATCACATGACTCTTGTACAGCAAGGAGTTTCAATTAAGGGCAGAGGAAAGGGATAAGCTGGGAAGCTCGGTCAGATTTATTTTGGTGTTGAGGAGTCATTGGAGAATTCATGGGTATAAGAGAAGGCAGTGTAGTTAGTGGGAAAGAATTGGTGGGAGGATTAATGAAATCAGAGTAAGTGGAAGAAAAATGGCTAAAATGAAAAAAAAAAGCAAAGAAAAATGAAATTTTCAAAAGAAGAAGAAACAGGCATTTTCTTTTATAAAGATACTATAAGAAGGAAGGTGTGACTGTAGACACAGAGGGGTAGAGAGAGTCAAGGTTATGTTCCCCGAACAGAAGGTTGTGCTAAATACTCACTGCAGTAGAAAAGGACAGCTCGATGTAATGAGCTGACTGAATAGGGGGGTGTGCTGTGCATTGATTTATTACCTGCTAGGAAAAAAGAAAGAAAGCTGAGAGGAGATAGAACTAAGAAGAAAGAGGAAAGGACTGATGAAGCTACCTCTCATTAAAACAATCATAATGGCAAGATAAGAAGGCAAAGAGGTGGAACAATCATAACAATACTTTGTTCTTTCCTTCCCTAACCCATTTCTCCCAAAGTCTTCTCCAATTCAGGTAATGGACACATACTTCCATACTTCCGGTTGTTCAGTTTCCAAATCTCAGCTTCCAAATGTTCGTTCTTAACTCCTTCCTTTCAGAATTCACATTTGCTCCAACAGGAAAATCTGTTATCGCTCCTGTCAAAATATGTGGAGTCTATGTTTTACCTGCTCCAAAGAACAACCCTGTTAGAGCTTGGATAGTAATCTCCAGACTGAACTTCAGAAATAGCCTCCTAACTGGTCTCCCTGTTTCTGTCCTTCCCTCTCCCTGCCCCTACCAGGATCATATCTCCTATTACACACTGGCCAGGGAGAGCCTATAAAAATGCATGGATCATGTCATTCCTGTGCTCAATGTCTCCAGTGACCCGCCACGTCACTCAGGGTGACAGCCAAAGCCCTTCAAGGATCTGCACAACCTGGTCCTCTGTTAGGTCTCTGACTCATCTCCTACTGCCCTCTGCCTCACTCTGCTCCAGCCACACTGGTCTTCTTGCTCATTGAGTACTGCAGGCAGGCTCCTGCTTCAGAGCGCTGGCACTTGCTGTTCTCTCTGCCTGGATGGCTCTTTTCCAGGTATGCACATGGCTCACTCCCATACCTCATTCACGGATGCCGTTCTAGACCGCCTACCAAGAATTGCCATTCCCAACTTCAGCCCTTCCTTTTTTCATTTTTGGCTTTATTTCCCTTCATGGAACTTATTACTGGCCAGTATATTACATCATTTGCTTATTTGTTTTATCGTCTGCATTCTCTCACTACACTGTAAACTTCATAAAGGTAAATGTCTGCATCTGTTTTGTCTGGTGATGTACCTAGAGTGCCTGTCGTAGAGTCTGGCATATGTAGTTCAGTGAGTGAAGGTCAAGAATAGCCGATAACTATTGACAGCATACACGTTCCATGGGCTCTTCTCTAAGGGCTTTGCTATATCAGCTGATTTAATCTTCCCAACAATACTAGGAGATAGATATTATTATTATTATCATCCCTATTTTACAGATAAGAATACTAGAGGCATAGAAGAACTGTGAACTCATTTTTAGGCAAGTAAGTTTCACTCTTGGTTTGATAGAATAAGCTCCTAATGATCCATCCTGTATATACTCTGGGCATCCTGCATGCATTAGTTTGCTAGGGCAGCTGTAAGAAAGTACCACAATCTGACTGGCTTAAACAACAGAAATTTATTGTTTCACAGTTTTGGAAGCAAGGTCACAGTATCAACAGGATTGATTCTTTCTGAGGGATGTGAGGGAGAATCTGCCCAGGCCTTTCACCTACTTTCCGGTGGTTGGCTGGCAATCTTTAGCATTCCTTGGTTTGTAGATTCTTCCTATGAGTTTTTGTGCATGTCCAAATTTCCCTTCCATTTATTTTGTTGAGCGTATAAACAGCTGCAGGCCTCACAAAGTCATAAATAAAATTCACAACTAAAAGGTTAGGCAAACCTACTGACCTGTTACATTTCAGATGTCTGAATAGTGGAATTCTCTGTTCCAGAGAAAACTGCAGACCTTATAGTCAGTATTGTTATTACATTAGCAGTATTCCCTTTTGAACTTAACACCAAGTTTTAATTTTCCCTATTTATAGTATATTGTTTTCTCCAAATATAATACACATTTAACTCAGTACTTTAAATGAATCATATTTCTGTACACAAATTTTTTGAGTATTTTTAACATATTAAGCTGATTATTTTAATAAATTAAGCTGATGATTAGAAAATGGAGGTGACACTCTTTGGAAGATACTGGATCATTACATATGTAAACCAATTAGATAGAAGAGCCTTGCATATATCACTGGCAAGCAGTAATTGGAGTCCTTTAAAGAAAATTTTTTATTTTTTGTATTTAAATAGTTCTGGATATGCATGATGAAAAACAATTGATATAAGACAATTCTATTTTGCAGGGTGTTTTTAAAGTGTCTATTAGCAAATTCCTAGTTTAAATGGAAGCATTAGTCAATATTATTCCTCTAGGAATTACTTTCACAAAAATATTTGCTGTTAGTACAGAATATATTTTATCCCTTAGTAGTCTCTTTTCTTTTGAATTAAAGAGAACTGTTTGACCTATGATACTTAGTTTTTGATTTTTATGTTTTATTAGAGGCCTGATGCACGAAATTCATGTAAGAGTAGGCCTTTCTTCCCCCGGCTGTCGGCACCAGCTTCCCTTTGGCACCCAGGACCCAGGCTTCCCTCACAGCCCCGCTTCATCCAAAAGGTCGTCCGGTCTAATTAGCATATTATGCTTTTTTATTATAGACTAGTGGCCTGGTGCATGAAATTCGTGCACAGGGTGGGGTGGGGTGGGGGGAAGGGTGTCCCTCAGCCTGGCCTGCACCCTTTCCAATCTGGGACCCCTCAGGGGATAACTGGCAGTCAGACATCCCTCTCACAATCCACAACTGCTGGCTCCTAACTGCTTGCCTGCCTGCCTGATTGCCCCTAACTTCTGCCTGCCAGCCTGATTGTCCCTAACTGCTTCCCTGCTGGCTTGATTGCCCCTAACCACCTCTGCCTCGGCCCCACATTCAGGACCCAGGATTCCCTCCTCTAGCCCATCACAGGCACCTGGGATCCAGGCTTCCCTCCCTCTGGGCAGCCATAGGTGCCCAGGTTGGCTGCAGCCGCAGGAGATGGTGGGCAGGTAGGTGGCTTTGCCTGGGCTACAGCTGCAAGTGCTGGTGCCCAGGACCATGGGGTGGGCGGCTTCTCCATCTCCTGGGCCACAGCCAGCCACAGGTACTGGTGCCCGGGACTGTGGGGTGGGCAGGCAGCTTCTCCATCTACCAGGCTGTAGCCAGCTGCAGGTGCTGGCGCCTGGACCACAGGCAGGCGGCTTCTCCATCTTCCCTGGGATGCAGTGTGGGCAACTTCTCCAGCTGTCTGCAGCCTGGGATCACGGGGCAGGCGGCTTCTTCATCTCCCGGGCTGCAGCCAGCCTCAGGCACTGGGGCCCGGTTTCTCTGTCTCCCCCAGGACGTGGGGCAGGCGGACATGACGCTTCTGCTGCTGTCTGCGGCCTGGGATCAGGGGGCAGGCAGCTTCTTAGTCTCCCAGGCTGCAGGCAGCCTCAGGCACTGGCCCCTGACTTCTCCGACCCCCACAGGCCCAGAGTGGCGGGGAGTGGGGCTGCTGCCATGGTTTCAGGTTAATTTGCATACTCACTCTGATTGGCTGGTAGTGTAGCGGAGTGACGGTAATTTGCATGTTTCTCTTTTATTAGTGTAGATAATTAGAGGATAAAGGGGATAGAGAGTAAAGGAAATTTACATTTTAGTCAGGAGTCTTTCCACAGCTCATAACTGAAATGTTACCAATAAGATATTTTGCAAAAATATAAAATAAAGAGCGGCCGGGTTTAGTAATAGTTCAAGTGAAAACAATCTAGGGTATTTAAATGAGCCAGCTACTTGCTCTTGCTGCTAAAAAGGCTAACAAAATGATGGGGTGATTTATTACACACACAGGTCTTGAGCCCACAAAGTATACCAGTAGTGTAAAACTTTTGCTCTGAACAATCATCTATTGAAGGATTATATTTATTTCTCTAAACAAGTTTGAAGTAGGATATTGACCTTTGTAGATTAGACAGTTTCCCAAAGAGAATATCTATTTTTCCCCAAAGTACTAGTATAGATGGAGAAAACAAAACCCAGAAAGCTTTTTGTACTAGTAATTTCATCTTTTTAAAAAATATATATTTTTATTGATTTTTTACAGAGAGGAAGGGAGAGGGATAGAGAGTTAGAAACACTGATGAGAGAGAAACGTTGATCAGCTGCCTCCTGCACACACCCCATTGGGGATGTGCCCGCAACCAAGGTACATGCCCTTGACCGGAATCGAACCTGTGATGCTTCAGTCTGCAGGCCGACGCTCTGTCCACTGAGCCAAACTGGTTAGGCCAGTAATTTCATCTTTTGAATAATTGTGCAAATGCTTACTATCTTCCAGGTATCGTATGGGACTTTCACTCATTTAGTACTCATAATGGCTTTGTTGAGTGGATGTAATTATCAAAATATATAGAAAAGAGCATAGGAATATTTGCTTGGATAAAAGAAGACTATGGATAGAAATAGCACTCTAACTATTTGAAGGGCTGACATAAATAAGATGATTACCTTGCACATGGTAAGAAGTTATTCATCTTGCTCTAAGAAAGAAATTTCCAAATAGAGTTGAAAAATGGTAAAACTGATTTTTTTTTAGATAATGAGCTTCCTGCCACGAAATGATTTTAAAACAGAAGTTGAAAAAACTCCTCCAAAAATGTTTTAAAGAGGATTAATTACTGGATGTAAGATTTGACCTTATAACTTCTAAGGTACCTTCCAAAGTTCTCATAATTAATCATCTATGCTTCTAATTATTGATTCATGTTAACTTTCCATTTCTTCTTTTCATTTGCACATGAAAATATACAAATTAGCATTTACCAAGGTAGCCAAAGGACGTTGGAGGGGGGAACAAAAGTGCTATAGTGCTCAAGGAGAAAACTGAGTGCTCAGTTGGCTCTTGCCACTTCTAAGTATTGTTGGAAAAGGTAGGGTAAAGAGAATGCACAGCATAAGTAAAGAAGTGTAAACCTCCTGTAGCTATTCACGGTTTTCACATTGTGTGTCAGGAATTCTGGAATAACTTATTGGGGGCTAAATGAGGTGAGCTGTGGATTGCTCGCCAATGAGAAGAATTTTAAAGGAGAAGGAAGGTCATAGCCTGCAGGAGAGAAGAGGTTTTGCCCAGGAGCCAGCCCCTGAAAAAGAGGTCCTTTGCCCAGGAGCCAGCCCCTGAAATAATTTAGAGTTCATGTAATTGTCCTGATTGGGACATTATCTTCTCCATGTACTTTCCATGAAAGATTTTTATTCAGCATTCTCCATGAAGATTTCACTTTAAAACTTGTCTGACAAAAATTTAATCTGATGTCAGTAAAATATTTAAATTTGACCATTCTTGGACCCAGTTCTAGATTATTGGCTAATAATTCTATGGGGCATATTAGATTAGGTATATTGACTGGTGAAGTCCTGATCACTTATTTATTTTTTTAAATATGTTTTTATTGATTTTTTTTTAGAGAGAGGAAGGGACAGGGATGGAGAGATGAGAGAAAACATCAATGAGAGGAAACATCGATTGGCTGCCTCCTGCACACCACTCACCGGGGGGTCAAGTCCGCAACCTGGGCATGTGCCCTGACTGGGAATCGAAACAGTGACCTCTTGGGGCATGAGTCGATGCTCAACCACTGAGCCACACTGGGTAGGCTCACTTATTTATTTTTATTTTATTTTAATTTTGACCCAAGCATAGAGGCAGATCAGATTTTTTTGATTCAGGGCACTACTAAGGCAAGCATAATAGACATACCAGGATCTTATTAATTACTTAGCCTTCTGCACGAATACCATCCTCTCTCTCCCGCTGGAAGAACTTCCTTTTACTGTTTCACAGGACAAGAGCGCTTTGCTGTGAGGATGTCTTAGCCAAGTGCATTAAAGAGAAGGATACTTGTGAATATGATCACATTTCTCCAATCGTCTCCTGAGTAGTTTTCTTCCTATTTTCACTGCTGTTTAATTTCTTCCCTTTGACATAATTTGATGCCTGTTCAGTTAAACAGAGTTAGATATTTGTGTTAATTAGATATTTGTTGTCTACCCTCAAGTGGAGGTACTTAGCTCGTGATGGGAGCTGGCATTAGATGCTCATTCTGAGAGCATCTCTTTGTTTCACCGTTTTCTCTGTGGTGCACTTGTATCTATTTCTTTAGACTGTGTATGGCTCTCTGCAAATACATCACACTTAAATGGGCTCTCGAGGAAGCACTTCTTTTGTAGTCTGCTGTCTTAAAAATGGGTTGATTATGTTGTTTTCTTCTTTAGTACCACTGGAGAAGAGAGATGACCAACTAAAGAGGTAACACGAACATTTCCTTTTATTCACCAAGATCTTGAACTGTTTATGAGATGATAAGTGTGAAGCAAATGTAATAGGTAACTTGAGTGCATGCAGAAAGCAAGTCATTTTACAAAAGAAAACAACTTGAAAAGGGCAATAATGAAATAGTTCTTAAGTGTAATTCTGATTCTTCAAGCTTTAGACAGTGTATGTCTGTGCATGCATGCTTCAGTATATATGTATATAAAACTAGCTTTGAATCCTGTGTCCTGGAAACCATGAGCCCAGTGCCCAACCACCAGGCAGTGTAGTGACAAATGTTAAGGACAGGAGAGGAGCAGCAAAGCGTTAAAATAGTACTAGTAAGTGTTGACCCCACGTGATAGGGAGCACTTTGAAAAACCAATGTAACTTCCCTTTTGCCTGCTCACCCTATTGATTTATATTATCTTGAACATAGGGCAGGTTCGAATGGGGATCCCATGTCAGCTGAAGGTGCAGGACCAGTGATATGTCTCCCTCCATAGTTCGGCGCTGCCCCCTTGTTAGTCAGAGCAGCTGTGCCATCCTCTCGCTCCCATTACAAGCCACACACTAC
Source organism: Eptesicus fuscus (assembly GCF_027574615.1). Lineage (NCBI taxonomy): Eukaryota > Metazoa > Chordata > Mammalia > Chiroptera > Vespertilionidae > Eptesicus > Eptesicus fuscus. Next base: position 67,575,130 of record NC_072482.1, read on the forward strand.
TGTCATTTCCACCCCCTGTGCAGTCTTCATTCTGTCCACCCACCTTATTGTTAAACTAACTTCATTTGTTCATGTTTTTCCCTCCTGTCTGTCCCACTTCCCTCCTGCCCCACCCCAGGTTATAGCCAGTCCCAGGTACTTTTTATTTTGTCTCTTGATCAGCTTCAACCCATAAAACATACAATCTGTCTCTGGTATAATTTTATAAATTTAATTTTTGCCATCCTCCTGCTCTTTTAAGCACCGATTATCCTGCTCCATTCCTTCCTTCCCTCTCCCCACCCCAGTGATGCCATTTTTTTCTCAAATTGCCTTCCCTTTCTTTTATGTTTCTTTGGAACATCTTGAAGAATTATTTGATTTATGAAAATTATACTCAGGCTCTGGAGCAAATGACACTAAATACTGTACATTTTCAGTAAATTAATGTTCATGAATTATTTACTTTGAAGATGGTAATAAAACTAAATGGGGAAAGTTCTCTGCATGGGAAAAATATTATTTCATGTTGAATAGAATATTTCAAGATATTCTACTGTGTCTGGGTTACATTTCCCAATAGTTGCACTTTGTGGATTAAATATAAAATTTACATTTATAAGAGCAGGGTGAAAACTAATGCTGAATCATTCAAATATGCATATGTTTTATTCTTCACCAGGAGTGAAATTTGGTAAAAGTGAGTATCCTAAATGGTCCAATATGCCCAAATGTCTATTATATTTTTTCAGTCTTATAGTAAATTCCTAAAGGAAATTTTCAAAACTTCGTATACAGTAATATTATCCAGCAGGCATAATAACATTTCTTAAATTCCAAAGAAGTACAAACTACTTTATTTCCTAAAATGATAAGTTTAAAAAAATATACACACATTTTAGGGATTTTTCTTCATGGCCCCAAAAGAGCATAAATTCTTTATGATTATCCGATTTAACTTCTGTCAAACATTTTATTATTTATAATTCTGTTGGATAAAAATAAAGTAATTGACAAATTTCCATCCTATATATTTTAATAAAATTTATCCCCACATCCTCAAATTTACCCTGAAGGCCTTTTTTCCCCATTTAAATTGCTTAATAGATATTGTTAATGGTTTGAAATATGACAATGTATTTTGTATTTAGAGTCATATAACTTGTAGCTTTTTAACTGGAAAGGATTCTAAGAGATCTTTTATAGAACAACTTCTTCACTCTACACATAAAAACAATTTGGATTGCAAAGAAGCTAAGTAAGCCACCTGAGATACATGGCAGAAATACTAATTCCCAGTTCAGGGCCTAGGTCAGTTCAACAAACATTTATTGAATTGTACTGGGGATTTTTAAGCAATTGAGAAATAATGTTGACCTTCTAGGAGCTCATAATCTAATCTGGTGGGCAAATGTATAAATAGAAAATGTAAATAGAATGTGTTAAATATGGTAATAAAGGTAGGTGCCGGATAAAAATGTAAAAGGGAGGAATTTATTAATATAAGTGCTTTCACTTTTCATCAACTAACATTAATTTGGCACCTACTAAATGCCAGATGATAAGTATTGGTGAACTAAAATAGATGTAGTTCCTGATCTCGGGCTTTTTAGTCTTTTGGGGGACAGATGTCAATGAATTAATCACATAAAATTATACTAAAAATTAAAGTGATTTGACTGCAGGTCTTGAAAGCACATAACAAGAGAACCTGACTGTACTAGGTGTTCAAGAAAGAATTTTTTTCTCATCAGTCACTGGGACAACCCACAAGTCAAAGGGGTCAGCCTCACTGACTTTAACAGTCAAATTAAAAAATAAATTAATAAAAAAATATATATTTATTGATTTTAGAGAGGGAGAGGGAGAGAGAGAGAGAAATGTCAAGGATGAGAGAGAATCATTGATCGGTTGCCTCCTGCATGCCCCACACTGGAGATCGAGCCTGCAACCCGAGCATGTGCCCTGACTGGGACTCGAACCACGACCTCCCGGTTCAGGGGTCAGGCTCAACCACTGAGCCATGCTGGCCAGGCAAAAAAATTATTTTTTTAATTTATAAATAACAGATGCTCTTCTAGATAGCTTTGTTTGTGCCGAAAAGGAATTCATTAAGGGTATTTGACAGTGTCACAGGCTTGGAGGAGTCACAGCCAGAAATGATGCCTCAGTTGCAGAGATGCTCTTGTCTACATGGCCAAGTGCAGACACCACAGAGAGTCCTGTCAACAGGGAGTGTGGGTGCCAGCATAAAGACTTCTGTCACTCTGTTTCTGGATCCATGTCACTGGATGTCTCTGGTCACTCTACTGGACTAAGTTTTAGGAGGAGACTACTTCTTCATGCTGCTGCCTTCCAAAAATGAAGACTCGGGAGCAGAGGCACATCTCTCATAAAGCTACTGAAGCTTAAGCTCAGGGCCCCTCACTTCCATGTCCCTTCCACAACCCAGGGTATGACCCTAGCAACATATTTATTTGGTTCATATATTTTTGCTCCTGTAGGACACGAAGTGTGTGCTTATTGATGTTCTCGAAGACCTTGGGGTTCTTACTGTGCCACATCACAGATGGGTTCAATTTGTAGCTTTCAACATGGTTCCCAAACAAGTCAACTGACATTGACTTGGCCTCCTTTGGATGAAGTCTTTTCAGGTGTCCATTTCCAGACGAGGGGAGTTTCATTCATATTGAATATTTGCTCTGACAAGTAATTTCCCTCCACCATCAGCTTATCTAGAGTTTCCAAAAATTCTTCAACTGCTTGCACATCATCACTCACAGACTCACCGTTCACTTCCATGTTATATATTGAATATGGAATCTTGCATTGTTTAAACCACCTGGAGCTAGCAGTAAAATTCAACATCATAGTTGGGTCTGGCCTTTTCTTACACAGTTGGTTTGTTTATGCCAGCATTGCCACCAGCACGTGAATAATGCATTATGCTACAATGCTAGGAGGGCTACAGTGTCACTAGGCAACAGGATTTTTCAGCGTCATTATAATCGTAGGAGACCACCATTTTAATATGTAGTCCACTGTTGACTGAAATGTCACTATTGGGCACATGACTGTAATCCACCGATTCTTACATTGGAGTCCTGTTGATGTGATATTTAGATGTGGGTGAGAAGAAGAGTTCTGTAATCTCATGATCAAATCTGAGGTCTTTTAGTGGGCCTGTGCCCTTGGGCTATGAACTTCACAAGTGTTTGTAGTTTTTCCCCCTCTACATAGAGAACAGAATAAGAGGGCCAGAGGTGTATAAGACTCTAGTAAAGTCTTTCCCCTTTGTTATGGAGAACATTCAGTTCATTGATTACTCTTCCTTCCACTAGAACCATGAGGGGATCTTTCTTAATTCTTCACCATGAGAATCCTTTGAGATTCCTAAACCCACAAAGGTGTGAGGGTGTCCCTAAGACTGTGGCCCCAAGGAGTTTCTCATTTGCATTCTAGTCCACATTCAGACTCCAGAAATTTGTCAAAATTACCATTTAAGTGTTCCTGCAGTGCATGGCTGCTGCAGCATCCGTTCTGGGTAAATAGGTCTTGGCTGTGGTTTCCTGTATTTTTCTGTCTCTGTGTTTCAGTGTTCCAGTTTGCCCTGGTACTTCAATTCTCTGAGAGAGGTCATTGATTTTTAGTTTGTTCAGCTTTTCTTTTTTTAAGAATGGCAGTGACAATTTCCAAGCTCTTTACACATCAGAACTGAAACTGGAAGTTATTTTTTTACAAGTTTTATTTTGCTTGTCTTGCTTCTTTTAAAAAAATTGTTACATGTATTGCTTACATAACCCAGATATTATTAGTTTTCTATTAATTCAAGCTGAGAGAACTTGTATTTTCTATTAATTCAAGCTGATTCTCTTTTGGCCTCATATCAGTCAGTACATGAAACTTGGGCCCTTTACTAGTTTCACATGAAATCCAATTGCACTTATCATTTATCATCATCCTTTTCTTTTTCTTACTTTTGCAGCCCCTACTTAAGATTTATAGAGGCACCAGAAAGGATGACAGTCACACTCTGTGCACCATGCTCCTAGACAAAGCCCCATTAAACACATCTCGGACAAAGTCACTCTGTCCTGTTGCTCCTTCAGATATTCTCCTTCCCCATCCCCTGGACACCCTGTATGTCCTCCCCAGCAATGATTCTCAGCTTCCATTTCTCCATTAAAACTGGATTCTGTAAATAAAGTACATATTATTTTGTGGAGGTAAGCACATTTGTAAATGAAAAGGGACAAAGAAATGCTCTGTGCAGTTGCACCCTAGACCATACTTTCCTCACCAACAGCTACTTCCAAGTAGCTGTAATCCATCCGCACTCTCACAATGGTGGGCTGCCTCTGAAAACCGACTCCAGACTGCCCACACACTCCAGAAACCTGGCTGTTTCCACAGATCAGTGCTGCCCCTTTCTCTCTGGCACGTTTCTTTGTTGCCAGCAGATTTTGTGTTCCTGCTGTAGACGTTCCCATTTGAAGAGATCTAGATCTTGGCCTTGATTGAGGAGAAGGTTCTCTCCTAGTTATTATTTCCCTTATTTTCCACTCCTCCTTAGTTTGGGGGCAATAACTTTTACATCTGCTTCCACTAGCCCCTTAGAGTTCTCCATCTCTTTTAGTGGTTAACTACCTTCTAATAATGAATAATTTCTTACAGTTCAAATAATAGTGTGGTTTCTGTCATGATGGACTTGACCAATTTGTCACAGGGCATTTTTTCCTGGGTCTTTACCTATCTGGGTAAATAGTTCTTGGCTGTGGTTTTCTATATTTTCTCTCTGATATCACAGGTTTAAGTTTATAGACGTAAGTCATAGACTACATTTAGCCATCTTTTAACCTTTAGCATCTTGCACTCTTCTAATAAAAGGACAAAAAGAGTTTGGGAAATTAATAGATAATGATGATTATTTTTAAAAATCATCAAAATGGGAATGTTTCTCTACCTTTATGATACAAAAAGGAAAAATAGCTTATAACAATAAATGCCAATTAATAATATTTCCTAAACTCTTATACTTTAAAAGTTTCCTTAACAATTTCTCAAATTTGAATTAACTTTGGGATTAGTAATGAAGACTGGAATAAAGTTTCCTGAAGAACATTTCTCAAAAAATGGCTCAATTCTCCTCCAAGTTAAGCATGTTCCACATGAGGACTTTTTAATTCTGTTCTCTAAGAAATTAATTCATGAAATGCATGATTTATTTAATCTTGTTAAATAAAACATAAATAGGCTTATAAAGTAAAACCAATTTACTTTTCTATAGAACTCATGGCTTTTGTTACGTTCTTTCTAACACTAAAGAATGTTAAACTGTGAGATTATTTTTCCCCCATATGATAAACATGTCAGTAGTATTCTCTTTTTTTAAAATATATTTTATTGATTTTTTACAGAGAGGGATAGAGAGCTAGAAACATCGATGAGAGAATCATCGACCAGCTGCCTCCTGCACACCCGCTACCAGGGATGTGCCCGCAGTCAATGTACATGCCCTTGACTGGAATCGAACCTGGGACCTTTCAGTCCGCAGACCGACGCTCTATCCATTGAGCCAAACCAGTTTCGGCAGTCAGTAGTATTCTTAATGAAGTCTAGCTCTAATATCCTGTGTTTGGTAGTGGAGACATATTATTAAGGCATCCCAGTTGAATGTGTAATTCACTTCAGTTTAGCTAAATCTGTAATTTATCTTCCAAACAGAATGCTATCTGATTTGTGCATGTATAATTTTTTAAAATTCAGAAGTTTTATTTATGAGATTTCATCAACATTACATTTTTATTTTCAAATATCTTGAAAAATTAAATTTTAAAGAATAGGATGGATTTACTTAAGAAAAATGGCATCTCCTTTAAGATTTTAGATATTTTGTTGTTTTATACCTCATCAAAAGTTCTTTAATCAAAATTATTTTTTTCTTCTCTTGGGAATTATTTAAGAGTTGGATTAAGTGAGAATGGTGCGTGGTAATGACATTTAGAATGTATGAATTGAGTACTCAAGGTGTGTGGTACATCGCAAGGTCTTATAAATTATCTTCTGGCCCTGGCTTCACCCGTTTGAAAAAAAATGAGTCCCTTCTCTCCCCAACTTGCTGTAGTGAGAGAATTCTTATCTACAGAAGTCAAGGAACAGCTGTTTACTAATGGATCACAGCAGGAGAATAAACACAGCAGTCTGGGCAGAGGATATTTTTCACTCTTGTGCAACTTGTTTCTCAATATTTTGTCCTTTGTTGTAGATTATAAAGTGTGTATGTGAAAGTAAACACCAGGCAATCACTATCACTCTCCCTCATGAGGAATAACACTTGGAAGCCTATTAGTAATTCATATATTCTGAGCCATGTGCAATGCAGTTCTTTATTGAATAAAATGAGTACAAAATAAACATGGGTTTGGTTTACTTTTCTCATTAATCATAAGAATAACAGATTGAGATGAGAATGTTTCTTTCAAAGGGGGCATCTCTGGTTTGGCTGTTTTGATATTCTGCTAACTTATTACAAATTACTGCATGCCTTCTACAATTACATGGCTATTGTCATACACTAGGTAAGACATTATGAGAATGAATCAGAGGAGAAGTGATTGCAATGAGAATGTTTCAAGAAGATACAAGTTTTTAAGGGGTTCAAATACTTGAAAGAAGTCATATATAAAGGGAAATTGAAAATAATAACAACAACACAGCAACACTCATTGGATTTGACAAGTAAGACGTTTTGGTAATGTTGCAGTTAGTTTGGGAGCCACAGTGCAAGGGATAAAGATTGATTATTGGTTACTCTTTCTTAGAAGATTGACAGTAAGGACCATCAGAGCTTATTTGGAGGTTTTATTTAGGTAAAGTAAACAGTAAGCATTTCTTTGGGTTGGGGAAATATCTGGAACTATTCTTATCATCTTAACTTCTAAAATTTTATGGTTGGAGGTTGGGTTAGGATTGTGAAGATAGTTAGAAATTACTATTAAATAAATAGGTAAGATCATTTTAGGGGGCACATGGTTGTCTCCATGTTACACAAAGATCTAAATAAAGGAATGCTTTTTTGACTGTGTGCCTCATATATAATTTACCATATCACTTTATGTTCAAAGAGAGTAGCATTCACTGTCCTCTTTTACATTAATGTGGCTTAAAATAATAGATGCCTGGGCTTTAGACTCAATGACATAGAGAGTTAATAATATAATTTCAAAGCATAGACAGTTCTGATGAGATATTTTGGTATTTGACAGTACCCTGCTATTACACCTATGTGCTGCCCCCTACTTCCCGAGGGCAAGACCCCATTCTGAGTGTCAAAGTGTAGCTCAGAAAAATAATAAAAAGAATAAGATTTCTATGCTAAAAAGACTATATAATTTAAAAAGAAGATTGTGAATATGGTGTAGCAGAAAAAAGATTTACCAGTCTACGTTAAACAAGCAAACCACTAGACAAAATGTATGCACAAATGGTTCTTAAGACACTACATATCAGACAGTGAAGGACAATAACCCTAAATGATGAGAAATAAGTGACTTGAGCCCAGTGACTGCCTTAGAAGAGTTTCCAGACTGCCCATTTTTGGGGGAATCTAGGAAAACCTAGCACACTCCCTTAGCGAGGAGATGGAACTAGGATTTGGGTTGACCAAAGCAGCTAGAGTTTGCAGAAAGAGTACTGGGGAGGGGAGAACTAGACCAGGAAATGAGTAATAAATATAAAAATTCCAAGCATTCACATGGATTGGGATTTGTGCCTCTTCCTACCAACCAGATTGGAAAACCTAATAATTTATAGAAAACTGGTTAAGCACACAAAAGGGCTCTGTATAGATAGTGAGGCAAAATTAGCTTTATTCTACTGGCTGCACAAGGTCCAAAAGGATCAAACTGTTTCCAAGTAACTTATTTGTATGCTAAAACAAAGCTCAAAACTACTTCTAGATACATATATCATAGTCACATAGCTGGCTTATACTACATGAAATATGAAAGGTAGTCTTTTAGACAGAAGAATAATGATACCAGATAGAAATATGGATCTAACCAGAAGAATAAAGGATATTGAAATGAGTAAATTTATAAAAACCTTTTCTTCTTATTTAAATATTTAATAAATATAATTGACTCTTTAAACAAAAAAATAACAGTGTACTCTGGGGTTTATAGTTATGTGAAGGTACAAAGCTTAAAGACCAAGATGAGAGAAATCAAAGAATAGCATGCAAAGCAGTATAATATAACTTATAAACCTAAAGCACCCACTAAAATAATAATGCAGAAAGTTATAGATAATAAATCAACAAAGTTTTATTGAAAATACAGTCTAATTAACCCAAAAGACAGAAGAAAGAGACAAGGGAAACAGATGTGACAAGTAAACAAACAAAAAAACACAAAAAAAGAAAAAACAATGAGATGCTAGACTTAACCATATAAACAATCACAATAAATGCAAATGGTCTAAATATCCCATTAAAAGTCAGTGATTGTCAGACCCAATTATATGCTACTTACAAGAAAGGCACTTCAAATAGACACTGCTAACTTCAGTGTTAAAATGCACCCATCATATGGTACAGCCGGTCCACTCCCACGTATTTACCCAAGAGAAAGAAAAGCCATACAAATACTTTTATGCATTCATAAAAACTTTGTTTGTAACAGCTCAAAACCAGAAATTATCCAAGTATACAACAACAGGTAAATGAATAAACTGTGGGATATCCATACAATAGAAAAAAATGAACTATTGATATACACATTTATAACAACTCAAAATAATAATGTTTGGCTAATGAGACCATTAAAAAAAAAAAAAAAAAAAAAAGCACATAGTGTATGATTGACTTACCTAAAACTCTTAAAAATGCAAATAAAAAAACAGATAAGGTGTGGGAGGGAGAGTTTATAAAGGGGGATGGGGAAACTTTGGAGGATGATGGATACATTCACCATTTGATTGTGGTGATGGTTTCATGGAGTTTATATATATAAAAAGTTATCAAATTGTATACTTTACATGTATGCAGTCTATTATATGTTAACTAGTGGCCTGGTGCATGAATTCGTGCACATTGAAAGGAAATTAATTAGAAGAAATATTTTAATATCACTATTCGCCCTTTCTCTATAATAGAAGTGTCAACCAAATTCTTGATAGACAATGACAGATGGAAACACAGATGCGCGATTGGTGCCAGCAAGAGCTTTATACTGGTATATATAGATAAGCTTGCTTAATTAGACCTGCTTTCTGATTTAGCTAAACTTTTTCCAGCCCAGTGAAGCACCCCAATTTCTCTTTCAGGTAATTGTCAGCAACACAGCAGTAAATATTAACACGAAGCAGATTATTATTGTGTACGAATTCGTGCATGGGTGGGGTCCCTCAGCCTGGCTGGCAGTCAGAGCCAATATATTAGTGTAAACTACTGCTGTGTCTTGATGAGGATATTTTTTGCCCCTCAAATCTGACCCTTAGTTTCTTCCCCACTAATCAATCAATCAGTCAGTCAATTGATCACTCATTAATTGGCCAATGAAGAGTGAAGGAAGTTCAGAACAGGCACCAATCTTTCCCTTCCCTATCTAGCATTGTTTCTGAGGTCTAGAACAGTAGTTTTAATCATCCTAGGGAGACCATCTTCCAGGAGAGAAGTGCTGTGTGGGGTGGGAGGAAGGGGGAGGGGGATGTAAAGCAGGAGTATATTAGAATCTTTGGAGGGTGGGATGATGTATGTAGTTAAAACACAAAGCAAACCTTTGCTCCATTATGGTATTTTTTTTGTGTGTGATTCTTAATTTATTTTGATTTTTAAATAGCTTTAAAGAAGGGCATCAGATTTTTATGTTCATGAAAGAAAGGAAGGCTTATAGAGATTGTGAAATACTATTTTAGGGTATTCCTATTACTTTTGAGTTAGTGGTTTGTAAATTTTTGAAGTTTTGAAAGCCACAGGCACTTTCCTAAGAAAATTAATCTACATTTAATGTTTTACAAATGGCTCCCATGTGCTCATGGATTCTGGGCTTAGAGTCTGTATCTTCTATCACCCCCATTTTCAGATGCCATTCGGGCTGTTTCAGGGTATCAGGAGCTCTTGACACAATCTGTGCTCCTGGGAGTATTTTAAAAAATGAGGCTCCTGGGAAGCACTGGGACAATGAGACTACCCGGGCCTTGTCGCCTTTGGAGAGGAAGCAGGAGGTCAGCCTTTACCAAGAACATTAGTTTTATTTCCTGCTAGCTGTGTGATCCTGGGCATAGTACTTAATTCTCGGAATCTTGCATTTCCTCATTTTTTAAAATAAGGGGATTATACTATCCATCCAGTCTAGTTTATCACAATCAAGCATCACATGAAGCTCAAATAAATCTATTAAAATCCAGCTGTGTACGTGCAAAACTCCATTAAGTGTAAATAATTATTACTCTGTATAAAAGGACAGAAACAAGACAAAGGGCGCTTTGAAATGATGCATTTGAATATATATATGTGCAAATTGGGATGAATGAGACTGCTTTGCTTTCCAGAATGATCAAGAAGCTCTATTAGATTGCAAGAGCAGTGGACAGGCCATAGGTGAAAGTCAATCCACTTGCTCCCTGTAATGCATTTGCCATTGCCACGGAGGTCGTGTGAATTTTCTGGTCCCATCAGGAGCTTCCTGTAATCTCATGCCTGACTCTTGCTGCATAGCATGCTGGGGGTTTATGAGGTCCCCTGAGTTGTTCCTTCTGTAACTGTATCCCACATCATCATGGACTATGCAGATGCTACCATGGAATGATTCTAGTACCAGTGAAAAGTAACACATTTGTAAAATTCACAGCTGCTTAAGGAGGGTTTTTTTTGTTTGTTTGTTTTGAAATACCTGTCTAGGCTGTTATTACAAAAGTAAATGTTGACTACATCAACCTTGCAGGAATCAGGACAGAGTCTATGCTGCTGTGCCATTTGGCCTTTTCTTTCTCAAATTAAAAAGCTTTTAAAGGGGTGTACATTTCTCTGAACAGCATTTCAGCAATTCATATATCATTTGGTTTTGAAACCTCCATGCCTGTGGCTGCCTCCTCCCCCTTCAGTTCCTTTGTATCAGCAGTGGTGACACCTCCAGTGCCAGCTCATTTCGGGTCTGGGCACCAGCTTGAACACCCCACAGGGAAGTAATTATTCCATCAGAGGCCTTTTATTGTCCTCATCCTACCTCTGATTTCTGCAGATTTAAATATGCATTTGCCACTGCTTGTTATTTGCCTGGTGTTTGCACCACAGGAGCTGTTATCAGAGAGGGCCTGGCGTCTATCTTTCTCCACCCTGCAGCGTCAGGTTGGTATCTGACACTTGAAAAGAGAAAGCATGAAGGAGATTAGAATCTAGTTCTTGGCCTGCCCTTCACAGAGCACTTTGTACTAGATTCGAAGTCACAGGTCCTGGGCTCTTATTCCGGCTTTGCCATTTACAGGTCATGTAAACTCAGATAAGTCACTCGGTCTTGTGAGTCTCAGTTTCTCGTTGGAGAGTAAGCAGACAAGAGTTTCAGCCTGTTGGAGAAGCCTTAGGTTCGTTCCCTAGGTGTCTTCTCACTCTCAGCCCCTTGGGCATATTTGAAATGCAGAACAGGTAAGTTTATTATAGAGCTATAGTAACAAGTTTAATTAATATGATCTTAATTAACATAAAATGACATTAATTATGTGGCATCCTTCATGCTGTCAAATTCTTGATTTCTGAGTCTGGAGATACAAGTATGAAATGCTTCTATCCAAACCAAGGGTGCATGGCTGGACAGCATGCGCCAGGCCATGGAAACACCCAGCTTGCACTGGGGGAAGTCACCTGTTCCGGGCCCTGCACAGAGACAGAGGAGGGCCAGATGTCAGACTCTGCGGGAGTGACCACTGACTCCCTGCACTATCAGAGAAGCACCAGCTGTTCCTTGGCACAGCTGGCTTCAGGATTCGGCATCAGTATGATGGAGCAAATCACGGTACTGCCTCGACCTCCCTGTTTTTTCCCAAACCAGTGTTCTTGGTTTGGGAAAAAACAGGATGAGGCAGACACGATTAGCGCCCCCAACATTCCATGTGCAGCTAGGTCAGGGCCTTGTGGCCAGTTCAGAGCAGTGAGCTAGGAGCGGATCCATCAGTGCCACTTACAGACTAAGGTGGTTCGAGCCAGTCTGCTGCCACCACATTTCCTTTAACTTGTGTTGTCAACATGTTTCAGATAGTGTAGCTCCCAGACAGAGCTGGCTCCCCAACCTGCCTTGGCCTTTACCTGACCAAAAAATAAACCTTTGTTGTTTTAAGTCATTCAAAGTTGAGGGCTTGTCTGTTGCTGTAGCTAGTGTTAATTGACACACACTTAAAACAGGGTAAAAGATATGGGAGAGTGAGGAGTAGTACTGGAAAGTGATCTAGAAACAACTTCAGTTCTTAATGAGGAGTATTCTAAGAGAACATTTCAAAAATAGTGGTCAAGAAAAAAATATTGACCCATCCAATGAGAGGATGAGCTTTGTCTGAGTCAGCAGTGTTTAAGAAGAGCTTGTGTGCAAGAGATGCAGCTATACAGCTGCCAGGATTTTCCGGCTGCACCTCCACCCCTGAGGATTGGGAGACTGGCTGAGCCGGCGTCTGTGAAAGTCTACACCCGTGCACGACAGCGTTAACTCATAAACGATGGGTTTATGGAAAGTGTACCAAGAATGTTTCACCTTTGTGATTTCTGAAGAAGAAAAGACTCTGGGCTTGGTTTATAGGGTTTTCACTGTCCTTTGATAGGACTTCTAAACCAGAATGACTTTCATGGGCACCAGACACAATCCCAATACAAGATTTCTTCAGGCCTGAGGCTACTTTTGCCTTTAGGATTGTTGCCAGGCAACACCCTAAAGCTGTTGGTCTAAAACACTTCAGAGAAGTTCATCTTTTAAAAGAGAAAAGTTTTAGTAGTTTCTTTTGACCCCAGTGAAAAGTAAAAGATTAACTAGCATTTTGAAAGGTGACCTGCCAGACCTTTAGAATGTTCTTTGCTGTTGAGGGTGTTGGGAATGGGTTTTTGCTCTCTTCCCCTTGGCCACATTAAAGCAGCTCACCCTCAATAACCTTCACTGGTTAATGCCTAGGAAAGGTGATCACCACTCAGCAGACAGTTGAGGCTCCAGCTCTTACCTGCACAGGTGCTGGGGGCATTGTGTGGGTGAGATCAGGCTGGGAGCTGCACAAGGAGGCAGAGGAAACTCAACAAGTCATGTGCAAACATATCCTATATAATAAAAGCCTAATATGCTAAGTGTCTGGTCGTCCAGTGACCAGTCGACTGTTCAACCAATCAAAGCAAAATATGCTAATGAATGCTAAGGCTGCTCAAACCACTCACTCGCTATGATGTGCACTGACCACCAGAGAACAGATGCTCTGACTGGTAGGTTAGCTTGCTGCTGGGGTTCGGCTGATAGGGACTGAGCAAGACACACCCTGGGATCCTCTCATAGTCCCTCCCTGGCCCCTCGGCCTGGCCTGTGCCCTCTTGAAATCTGGGACCCCTCGGGGGATGTTGGAGAGCCAGTTTCATCCCGATCCTGCAGGCCACTCCCCTCAGGAGGGCACCAGACACAGGGCTCATGGCTGGCGAGCAATGCTGCAGGGACACGAGTCTCTCCCTCTCGGGACTGATTGGGCACCTGCGGGGCCGGGATGAGAGGGATTGGCAGGTAAGGGCTGCCGGCGTTGTTGGAGTTCGGGTTTCGGCCCAATCCCCTCAGGCCACCCCAAGGGTGTTAGATTGCAGAAGGAGGAACACATGAGACCAGAATGGTTAGGAATTACAAATTTATTCGATCATCCACACAGCACGTGGCTGAGCCTGGATGGCTCTAGCGCCCAGTGATGGAAGTCAGCAGCTTTTAAAGGACTTTTGGCGGGTTTTTTCTGGTGGAGACTTCTTTATGCCCAGAGGGGAGATAATGGAATGTAGTCGCAGCAGGTGAAATGTGGTCTCAGCAAAGGGAATGTCCATAGTGAAATGGCCTGAAAAGCCAGTTCCTGGGGGAGGGGTATCGATTCAATTATTTGATCAGACCTAACAGAGGGACCACACCCATGCGTGAATTTATGCACCGAGCCTCTAGTACCTGAATAAGATAACTGGCCACCAACAATCCAGAAACTATCCAGAGGTGTGGTTAATATTTTTTATTTTAAACCAAAACAGTTCAGAAGAGAATATAATGCAATGTTAGTGATAGAAGAAGCTTAGAGCTTCTAGTTCAAATCCCCCAATTTTCAGGAATTTGCCCAATGTCATGGAGACTTGAGATTTAGGACTAACACTCAAGTCTCCCAATTTTTAATCACAGCCTTTGGTATTATTCCACTAATGCATTATTTGGAGATGTATTATGCAGGTAATTTTTGGTAAAACTCAGCCACCTACGAAAAGATGGCCTCAGGTTATGGAGTTAGTATGAGGATTTCAGAGGGCCAACTGTGTTCCAGGAAAAGCAGTACTCCTGGCTCCTTGGGCTTTTGGCAGGCTCAGAGAGCAAATGGCCTTGGGCAGACTCCCTGCTTGGGAAGGGGCTTGGAGCTGTGAAGGCTGGGGAGCATGTTTTAAGATCACAGCTTTGCAAGAATCTAAAATTCAGTTGATGTTGGTTTTTTCCTTGTCTAATCACCTCCTCCCCATTGCCTCATAAATAGCCACCTCATCTGAGCCCACAGAGGAGGTACAACAGCATGGGGTCCCGCCCTGAGCTCTCATTTGCATTTAGTGTGCCATATACAGTCACATCGTCAGGAGCACCAGTTGTTAGTGCCATATGTTAGGAACGTGACACTTTGGGGGCAGAGCCAAATAGTAGGTAAATTAAAAAACCCCGGGATCATACAACAGGCATTCCACTAAGAAGGGTGGCCAGTGAGGATGCCAAGTATATATATGAGACAGTCCACGAGTCAGATGTGCTGGAGAGCCGAGGCTGGAAGATGAGGCTGAGGCAGATGGGAAGCTTGAGAACAAACAGAGAAATCCAAGTTCAGACCAGCGGGAGAAGGAAGCTGAGCGTGAGTCTTCTGTAAGTTGCCCAGGTGAGGAATTCGAATGCTGCTTCATTGGGGAGCCCTCCCTAAGGCAGACCTGTCCACTGAAAGAGGACAGGCAAAAGCTGCCCCAGCTCACATTACAGTAGCAGTGGTGGTATCAGGCCTGCCCTCTGCAGAAAAACAGAAATGAGTGCCAGGCAAATGTAAAGGGCTACTGATTAGCCAGTCACCTTCCATATGTGTGTAAGCCCTGGCTCTGATGTGGGTTGCTGACCTCAGTGTCCACTACAAGACTTCCCACCTCCAACCCTCAAATATATACACATATGCCCATACAAACACACACACATGCACACACACACCCTGTGTATATGTGTATACACATATGTGTATATACATGCAAGTGTATATTTGTATGTATTATATTTTACTTATTATGTATGAATAATACTATAACATCAATTATTATTTTATATATTACAGATGAGTAGTAATATATATATCATTAGTCATAGTTATACACACACACACACAACACACACACGTTCTCCAGGATCCTTGAGTTTCTTTCAGGCTGATTTCCTCCTTCCCTAGACTGCCCCTTGTTCACCGTGATCCCTCACCAATACATGTGCCTTGAGCAGGGCCAGAGGCTTCATTCAAACCCTTTAAATTCTTTCTGTTCCTCAAAACTTACCTGTTCAGTGTCCCATTTCCTAAGTACCCTTTGGTGGGGTTGGTTCTAATCTAATAAGCTGGTTCATTTGGTGATTGCTGATGTCGTACTGTGTTATACTATTCAGAGAATGTATTTGCATGTGAACCGGGTCCTTCTGAGCTTTATCCCAATGGGTTGCCACAGCCCAGAGAAGGGTGAGGTAAATGAGCTACCCAGGCTACACAACTTAAGGAGGAGCTAGCACAACTCTGCAATTGAGCAGCTTCTTAGACTTTGTGCCTTGGGAACCCCTCTAACCACACCCCAGTTCACCCCTGACTGCTAGATGGTGGCAATGCAGAGCACTGTGACCAGCAAGAAGAGGGAGACATCTTGGCCCCTCCCAAACCACATTCCATAATTATCTGCTTGCTCTGAGTATTACCTTGGGACACCGTAGGTCTTAAATTTGTTTGCTAAATCAAAATATAAAATGTCACATAGACATGCCAATTTGTTAAGATATTTCTTAATGAGTAACAATTTTGAAACATAGCTAAAAAAGATTCTTGGTCATAACAACAGAAGGGAGTTGAGCATAAACTGATGCTAATGTAGTGGCACTAACCTGGTTTTATTTTTGTAGAATAGAAATTGTGAAATAGTATGGTATTAAGGATGAATTTAAGATATAAAATGAGACATAATCAGGAAAAATAAAGTTTTTAAGTCAAAGACACATGTATGTTTTTCAAATAGAGTAATTACCATCAAATGCAAAATTTACAAGATTCCCCGGGGACACACATCAGCATGGTTACTAGTATATCCGATGCCTGCCCATTTCCAGGTAGGAAGGATGACTGTAAAGCTGATGTTCAGTTACTTCCTATCACCTTGCCTAAGTCATAGGTGCAAAGCAATGTTGTGATAATAAGGAATATGCAATGCAATCATTTTGAATGTTCTAAAGGAAATCATTCTGGTCACAAATGTTTTATCCAAATAGGAAGTTAAATGAACAGGAAAATATTACATTATATTCTTATTACAGGAATAGTGGTTGTGAACAACGATTGCTTTTGAAAACAAATGGGCAATTTTTTCAGATCTATCCATAAAGGCTAACTGTATCAGCCAAAAATAAGAGATTGGGTTTTGAGGCAGGCTTTCCTATTAGAGAAGCAGTGGTACATGGTGTCCTCTAGCAGGTGCATGCTAATGATCTCCCAGCTTCAGAAATGTCCTTTTGACTTCCAGTCATTCTTCTCCAAGGGGCACTTGGTGGACTGGAGCGAAGTAATGCAGCCACGGAGTGGGAGGGGGTGAAGCACAGATGAAGCAGTACTGAAACTCACTGTACATCTTTCATCAATATTAAAGAAAGGATGGTTCAGCATTTGTTACTTTTCTATATCACTTATTTTAAAATTGATTTTCTCTACTCATGCTTAATTATTTTCAGCACCCATAGAATATTGTGCTCACCATGTTGACGGGTGGGGTGGGGGAATTTTTGCAGGAATTCAAAGCCTGTCCTAAATCTTAGGCCAAACCCCTTGGTGCAAGAGGGTTAGGTTTATTTGGGCACACAATATCTAAATGAATAAAATAATGTTAGAGTTGTTCCATTGATTTGTTTTTTTTCCCCTATTTCACCATATCCAGATATGTTTTGTCAAGCTTGCAGTAAATGCTGATCTTATTTCCCTATCCTTTCAATCTAGGCCAGAATTGGGCTAATCTAGAAAAAAAATATGGCCATTTCTCACAAATGAGTTTGCTACTCTACTGGTTTATTTACCTCATTATATTAGCATGATACTTATTACTGATATTCCTTCTTTTGTATTTGTATGGTATCATCCCAGCTCCTGGAGAAACCGTGTAATTTCAGACTTCAGTAGAATTTGCTGTGTGTAAATAACAGCCAGGTTTCTGTGCACAGAAAAGCTAGGGACAGTGTCTAGAATAGAAACTTTAATTAGTCTCTTGGCCATCATTGCCCTTACAAATGCAGGGAAGTCGTTGTGTGCATTCAGTAACCGAACAGTTATTATAGAAATGAGAGAAGATATGGGAGTCCCTGAGTGGGAGCACAAGCAGACAGGTCAGTTGTTAGGGTTTGCCTGACTCCTGGCTGTCATTATAATCAAAGCTACTGTTGTGTGTCCTTGCTAGGGCAGGGCTCCACTTCCATTTCCCCTTGCTTTATTGCAGTGATGTATGTTAGTAAAATGAAAATCTCCACATCAAAACCAAATCTACAAAAGTGCTCATAATAAAACAAGGCAGGAGACAAAATTGAATATAGCATATTACTCTTAAGTTTGTTGTTTGTATGTATATTAGAGAACACGTACACATGTTTTTATGGCTATGCATGTAAATACATCTATCTATACCTGTATCTACATCTATAAACATTAATCCTGGTTATCTCCAGATGGTGAGATTCCTGATGACTTTTATTGTATTGTTTATAGTTTTCAATATTTTATAAAATTTCCACAATGCACATGCATTTTTTAATAACCGGAAAAAATAGTACATGGTTCAGTTTTGTAAAAGACAAGTGGATAAAAGGCAAAATGCATTCTTTTTGACCAATACTTTCTGTACAGAGTCCACACAGTATTTGTCCCCATCCACCTGGCATGGAAAAGAACAACCACACCAACAATACACGTTCAGTGATCGTCTTCCCTTGACCTGTGTTCTTCAGACTATTTTTAGTGAACATTTTCTGAGTTGTATTACTAAAATCAATTTTAGAAACACTGATAACATTAATGTTCAGAAGATATAGAAATTTGCTTATATCTTTATAGCTTATATATAACAAAATTCAAAGTGATTATTTAAAAATGAAGCATATAGTCAACTAAAATTTTTGACAAAGCTGTTTTTTAAATAATATGGTTGTGGAGCTGAGTAAGCATTGATAGTAGAGTCAGTGGGAGAACTACCCCATGCCTTTCACTCCCCAAACCTGGCCAACACTCCCATCTGCCCAGGTCTTTGAGGGAAGGGAAATTAACTTTTAGTCAGCATCTCTCAAGGTCGGGAAGTAGCCTTATGTGTACCTGAGTCCACATAAGTGTCTGAGCATCAGGTGGACAAGAACAAGGGAGGAAGTTAGAGAATCCTCCTTGCTTTATGAATTGTACATCTGGAGGGTTTGGGTTATGTGACTACAAAATCTAGAGTGGCTAATGTCATCTTAATATAATTATTGTGTAAATCGGTCTCAGATTAACTGTGGTGAAGGGATTTGCTTCTCAGGAAGTTGAGATTAATGAATGTTCTTTATTGATTTGGTGTTTACTTGTTAAAAGAGCAAATTCCTTTTTTTAGCGTGAAAGTGTTGTTGTAAATGGGGTCATGCACAGACATTATGAAGGAGTAAATTTCTCCTTGTCTCCCTTCTACCATTGTTTTAAAAACCTTTCTCTTTCCTGTAGGTGATTATTTTCTTTATTGATATTAATGCTATTGAAGAAAACTGTAATAATTATTATAAAGCATTTAAAATTCTTATAATCCAGTCTCTATCCATTATTTATTAGCTGCATATAGGTTTATGCCATCTTTTAAGTTTCACAACTCTATATTTTTATAACACAAATCATATAGTTAAGAAATGGAAATTGGGATAAACCCTGGCTTTATTGATTTTTTTCAAATCCTCTGCCTCTATTGTCTACTGGCTTCCTGCAAGCAGCTACTAAATTTTGGTCTTTTTGATAAGCCCCTAGGCTCTAGGCATTGCCTATCCACCTCTCCTCTCTATTCCCATCACAACTGACTCCAAGATAGATTGGTGATTGTCAGAAATGATAATTAATTTACACTAGGATTGCTATGGTTTACTTATTTACATATTCTACAAGGAGTTATCGATGAACTCTTTCTACCACATATTTGGCCTGCGCCTGGATTATAAAAATGAAGACAACATCCATGCCCTCAGGTAGCTTCTGGCTCACAGACATGTATACTGGACAATGATGGCCATGTATATCTTCCCTCAGTGACATATCTGTTTTTATTTTTTATTTTATTTTTTTTAATGTATATTTATTGATTTTTTTACAGAGAGGAAGAGAGAGGGATAGAGAGTTAGAAACATCGATGAGAGAGAAACATCGATCAGCTGCCTCTTGCACACCCCCTACTGGGAATGTGCCCGCAACCAAGGTACATGCCCTTGACCGGAATCGAACCTGGGACCCTTGAGTCCGCAGGCCGACGCTCTATCCACTGAGCCAAACCGGTTTCGGCTGACATATCTGTTTTTAGAGGAGCAGAGTTGCAGTGATGGAACTCTAGGTACCAGCTCATTGGTGTTACACATGTATTCTACATCAGGGTGCAGGTGAGGGGGCCCGGAAGCCTAGAACCTGTAACAGCAGGACTTTGCTTCTGCATAAGGCTCATCCTGTTAGAAAACAGTTCATTCTACACTGTTACCATGTCTACAACATTATCATGTGGGAACTTCATTAAGTTTCATCTCATTTTAATCTGAATTCCATAATGTAGCCTTATAGGCTATTTTTTTTTCAATGACATTTGGGATCACAATTTTGGCAAAGCAGAAGGCATGGTGATCCTTTCATCTTGAAATTTTATCTTTTTTCTTTCTGCAGCCATGCAGTTGTGCTTATAGTTTAGCCAATGTTTCTGATGGAGTTCGGGAGATGTTACCCCCAAATACAGCACCTTGGTATTTTGAATATCTTAAAGCTGAAGAAGTTTGAGAAAATAGTGGAAGCAGAAAGGTCAGTCTGACCTCCCCCCACATCACCCTTCTTCCCTGAAACCAGGAGATAAATCCCCCAGGGGAAAGGCACCCTCCTGTGTCAGAGTTGGTGAATTTCTTATCATCAGAGATGGTGAATTGGGGGCTCTATGGAACTCCTGCCAGGAAATGGACTAAGTGGTTTAAAAATGCATCATTTCTGAATTTAAAGATTCAGTAAAATACTGATGTAATGATATGATGCTTGCATATTTAGAAAATATGAAAAGATGTTATGAAAATACGTGTGCATTTTTTATTATGTAGTGAAATCTGCACAGATAAGCTGTTAACCTTGTTATACTATTATTTTCTATTTTCATGTGTATGCAGTGTGTCACTGGAGAGAGAATAGATCCTAGGCATATCTGATTTGCTAGGAATCAAAGGTCTTCTGTCTTGCCTTTTTACATGACTATGTACAATATTTGCAAATATATACCTCCAGACTTTCTTGAGTGATTACTATAAACACAAAAATTAAGTAAAAATTATTATAAACACTTCAAATATATTCAGAGGGAGTGAATATCAGACACATAAGCAGTTATGTGATATGGTTGCATAAATATTTTTTCTTTTTTAATTAAATTTTTAATTAAATTTATTAGGTGACATTGGTTAATAAAATTATAGAGTTTTCAAGTGTACATTTCTATGATGCATCATCTGCATATTGCATTGTGTGCCCGCCACTCAAATTCAAATCTTGTTCTGTCATCATGTATTTGAGCTGCTTTACCCTTTACTACACCCCGACCCCTTACCTCAGATAACCATCATACTGTTTTCTGAGTCTATGAGTTTTTGTTTGTTTCTCTTGTTTGCTCATTTGTTGCTCTCAGTTTTATATCCCACATATGAGTGAAATCATGTGGTTCTTAACGTTGTTGTCTGACTTGTTTCACTTAGCATATATATATATTTTTTTAATATTTTTTTATTGAGGTATTATATGTGTACATATCTTACCATTACCCTCCCCACCCCACACCCACACATGCCCTCCCCCCCCAGAGTTTTGCGTCCATTGTTTATGCTTATATGCATGCATACAAGTCCTTTGTTTGATTTCATAACTCCCCACCTCTCCCTAACTTTCCCCCTGTAATTTGAAAGTCTGTTTGATGCTTTACTGTCTCTGTATCTATCTTTTTGTTCATCACTTTATAATGATCTTTACTATCCCTAAATGAGTGAGATCATGTGGTATTTTTCTTTCATTGACTGGCTTATTTCACTTAGCATAATGTTCTCCAAATCCATCCAGGTTGCTGCAAATGATGAGAATTCCTTCTTTTTTATGGCAGCATAGTATTCCATTGTGTAGATGTACCACAGTTTTCCGATCCAGTCATCTGCTGATGGGCACCTAGGCTGTTTCCAAATCTTAGCTATTGTAAATTGTGCTGCTATGAACATAGTGGTGCATATATCCTTTCTTATTGGTGTTCCCAGTTTCTTAGGATATATTCCTAGGAGTGGGATTACTGGGTCAAATGGGAGTTCCATTTTCAGTTTTTTGAGGAAACTCCATACTGTTCTCCACAGTGGCTGCACCAGTCTGCATTCCCACCAGCAGTGCACGAGGGTTCCTTTTTCTCCGCATCCTCGCCAACACTTGTCGTTTGTTGATTTGTTGATGATAGCCATTCTGACAGGTGTGAGATGGTACCTCATTGTTGTTTTGATTTTTTTTTTTTTTTAATTTCTTTATTGATTAAGGTGTCACATATTTGTCCTCATCCCCCCATTCCCATCCCACCCCTCTCCCCACGCATGCCCCAATCCCCTGTTGAACTTAACCGTTGGATAGGCTTATATGCATGCATACAGGTCCTTTGGTTGAACTCTCCCCCTCCCCCCCACCCTCCCCCTACCCTCCCGTATCCTCCCTCTGAGGCCCGATAGTCCGATCGATGCCTCCTTGCTTCTGGTTCTGTTCTTGTTCCTTAGTCTATGTTGTTCATCATTTCCTCTAGATGAACGAGATCAAATGTCACTAGATATATACTAATAAGAACTGAATGTGAGACGAGCAATAATATTTATGCTGACAGGCAAATGAATCAATCTGTAGCGAGCTTCCCCCTGGACCAACAGTTCTTTTGAGACCCAATTTCGATGTCCAGTAGTTCCTTATGTGTACATGTCAGCACTGACCACTCAGCTCTGGATGGTGGACAAATGGTGGTAATGGAGGTCTGACTCCCTCTGGTTTGGTCTCGGCCGATCCCAGGGGCACGGCGTCACCTGGACTAAGGGGCACGTGGCCTCACCCATATCCAAGGGGCGCGTGGTCTCACCCGGGCCTGGGACCCAGCCTCACCCGGATGGATCCAGGGACGCACGGCCTCACCCGGACCCAGGATCTGGCTTCACCCGTACCCAAGGACACTTGGCCTCTCCCAGACCCAGGGGCACGTGGCCTCACCCGGGCTTAGTTGCACAAGGCCTCACCTGGATCCAGGGACACATGGTCTCTCCGGGACCCAGGGACGCTTGGCCTCTCCCAGACCCAGGGCCACTTGGGCTCACCCGGGCCTAGGTGCACGAGGCCTCATCCGGATCCAGGGACGCATGGTCTCACCCGGACCCAGGGACGCTTGACCTCTCCCAGACCCAGGGGCACGTGGCCTCACCCGGGCCTAGGTTCACGAGGCCTCACTCGGATCCAGGGACACATGGTCACACCCAGACCCAGGAACGTTTGGCCACTCCCAGACCCAGGGCCACTTGGGCTCACCCGGGCCTAGGTGCACGAGGCCTCAGCCGGATCCAGGGACGCATGGTCTCACCCGGACCCAGGGACGCTTGGCCTCTCCCAGACCCAGGGTCTCTTGGGCTCACCCGGGCCTAGGCGCACGAGGCCTCACCCGGATCCAGGGACACATGGTCTCACCCGGACCCAGGGACGCTTGGCCTCTCCCAGACCCAGGGCCACTTGGGCTCACCCGGGCCTAGGTGCACGAGGCCTCACCCGGATCCAGGGACACATGGTCTCACCCGGACCCAGGGACGCTTGGCCTCTCCCAGACCCAGGGCCACTTGGGCTCTCCCGGGCCTAGGTGCACGAGGCCTCACCCGGATCCAGGGACACATGGTCTCACCCGGACCCAGGGACGCTTGGCCTCTCCCAGACCCAGGGCCACTTGGGCTCACCCGGGCCTAGGTGCACTAGGCCTCATCCGGATCCAGGGACGCATGGTCTCACCCGGACCCAGGGACGCTTGGCCTCTCCCAGACCCAGGGCCACTTGGGCTCACCCGGGCCTAGGTGCACGAGGCCTCATCCGGATCCAGGGACACATGGTCTCACCCGTACCCAGGGACGCTTGGCCTCTCCCAGACCCAGGGCCTCTTGGGCTCACCCGGGCCTAGGTGCACGAGGCCTCACCCGGATCCAGGGACACATGGTCTCACCCGGACCCAGGGACGCTTGGCCTCTCCCAGACCCAGGGCCACTTGGGCTCACCCGGGCCTAGGTGCACGAGGCCTCACCCGGATCCAGGGACACATGGTCTCACCCGGACCCAGGGACGTTTGGCCTCTCCCAGACCCAGGGCCATTTGGGCTCACCCGGGCCTAGGTGCACGAGGCCTCACCCGGATCCAGGGACACATGGTCTCACCCGGACCCAGGGACGCTTGGCCTCTCCCAGACCCAGGGCCACTTGGGCTCACCCGGGCCTAGGTGCACGAGGCCTCAACCGGATCCTGGGACACATGGTCTCACCCGGACCCAGGGATGCTTGGCCTCTCCCAGACCCAGGGCCACTTGGGCTCACCCGGGCCTAGGTGCACGAGGCCTCACCCGGATCCAGGGATACATGGTCTCACCCGGACCCAGGGACGCTTGGCCTCTCCCAGACCCAGGGCCACTTGGGCTCACCCGGGCCTAGGTTCACGAGGCCTCACCCGGATCCAGGGACACATGGTCTCACCCGGACCCAGGGACGCTTGGCCTCTCCCAGACCCAGGGCCACTTGGGCTCACCCGGGCCTAGGTGCACGAGGCCTCACCCGGATCCAGGGACGCATGGTCTCACCCGGACCCAGGGACGCTTGGCCTCTCCCAGACCCAGGGCCACTTGGGCTCACCCGGGCCTAGGTGCACGAGGCCTCACCCGGATCCAGGGACACATGGTCTCACCCGGACCCAGGGACGCTTGGCCTCTCCCAGACCCAGGGCCACTTGGGCTCACCCGGGCCTAGGTGCACGAGGCCTCATCCGGATCCAGGGACACATGGTCTCACCCGGACCCAGGGACGCTTGGCCTCTCCCAGACCCAGGGCCTCTTGGGCTCACCCGGGCCTAGGCGCACGAGGCCTCATCCGGATCCAGGGACGCATGGTCTCACCCGGACCCAGGGACGCTTGGCCTCTCCCAGACCCAGGGCCACTTGGGCTCACCCGGGCCTAGGTGCACGAGGCCTCATCCGGATCCAGGGATGCATGGTCTCACCCGGACCCAGGGACGCTTGGCCTCTCCCAGACCCAGGGCCACTTGGGCTCACCCGGGCCTAGGTGCACGAGGCCTCATCCGGATCCAGGGACCCATGGTCTCACCCGGACCCAGGGACGCTTGGCCTCTCCCAGACCCAGGGCCTCTTGGGCTCACCCGGGCCTAGGTGCACGAGGCCTCATCCGGATCCAGGGACGCATGGTCTCACCCGGACCCAGGGACGCTTGGCCTCTCCCAGACCCAGGGCCACTTGGGCTCACCCGGGCCTAGGTGCACGAGGCCTCACCCGGATCCTGGGACACATGGTCTCACCCGGACCCAGGGACGCTTGGCCTCTCCCAGACCCAGGGCCACTTGGGCTCACCCGGGCCTAGGTGCACGAGGCCTCACCCGGATCCAGGGACACATGGTCTCACCCGGACTCAGGGACGCTTGGCCTCTCCCAGGCCCAGGGCCACTTGGGCTCACCCGGGCCTAGGTGCACGAGGCCTCACCCGGATCCAGGGACACATGGTCTCACCCGGACCCAGGGACGCTTGGCCTCTCCCCGACCCAGGGCCACTTGGGCTCACCCGGGCCTAGGTGCACGAGGCCTCACCCGGATCCAGGGACACATGGTCTCACCCGGACCCAGGGACGCTTGGCCTCTCCCCGACCCAGGGCCACTTGGGCTCACCCGGGCCTAGGTGCACTAGGCCTCATCCGGATCCAGGGACGCATGGTCTCACCCGGACCCAGGGACGCTTGGCCTCTCCCAGACCCAGGGCCACTTTGGCTCACCCGGGCCTAGGTGCACGAGGCCTCATCCGGATCCAGGGACACATGGTCTCGCCCGTACCCAGGGACGCTTGGCCTCTCCCAGACCCAGGGCCACTTGGGCTCACCCGGGCCTAGGTGCACAAGGCATCACCCGGATCCAGGGACACATGGTCTCACCCGGACCCAGGGACGCTTGGCCTCTCCCAGACCCAGGGCCACTTGGGCTCACCCGGGCCTAGGTGCACGAGGCCTCATCCGGATCCAGGGACGTATGGTCTCGCCCGGACCCAGGGACGCTTGGCCTCTCCCAGACCCAGGGGCACGTGGCCTCACCCGGGCCTAGGTGCACGAGGCCTCACCCGGATCCAGGGACACATGGTCTCACCCGCACCCAGGGACGCTTGGCCTCTCCCAGACCCAGGGCCACTTGGGCTCACCCGGGCCTAGGTGCACGCAGCCTCACCCGGATCCAGGGACACATGGTCTCGCCTGGACCCAGGGGTGTGTGGGCTCTCCCAGACCCAGGGGCGCTTGGCCTCGCCCGGGCATGGGGTCCAGCGTCATCCGGGTCCAGAGGCACTTGGCCTCACCCGGACCCGGAGTCCGGCCTCACCTGGACCCAGGGGCATGTGGCCTCACCTAGACCCAGGGACGTGAGGCCTCACTTATACCCAGAGGCGTGTGACCACACCCGAGTCCAGAGGTGCGCAACCCCGCCCGCACCCGGGTCTCAGCGGGGCCCCGTCTTCCCGATCCCAATTCCTGCCGGTCAATCCCCCCTCAGCAATTCCCCTGGCCATCCTTCCAGAGCTCCAGTATGGCTGCTGCAGAACTCGTCGGGCGGCGGCTCGGCGAAGTTCCGGTGCACCCGGTGCATGGCGGTGGGCCAGTCTGGCGTCGCTGCGTCGGCCCTTGGGTCTGCATAGGTGGCCGGTCGCCGAGCATGCGCACCTGGCCGCTTCCGGGGCGTTGAGATTCTTGACGGACTCAGAGGTCAGCAAGCGCGGAGTCTCCCACCCCATGTCTCATAGGGGCTCGTCTGTCCGTGCTTGGCTGCCAGTGGAGCCGTCCCCTCAGCCGGAGACCGCCGGGGGAACTGCGCCGAGCACGTTCCAGGCCGCTGTTGTATCGCCTGAGCCATAGTTCTTTTGTGTCGCCTGAGCTGTAGTTCTTAAAGTGTGGTCTTTGGGTCACCGGCATCAGCATCATCCCACATACCCCTCTTTTATTCTAGTTGTAGAGCATCTACTCAGCCAGCCCTATGGTGGTCTTGGATGGTGTCTGCTCTGCTCTCTTGTCGTAGTCTCAAAGTTGTTGTGGTAGGCAACAATCAGGCTTCCGCCCTATGCCTCCATCTTGGTCCTCCTTTGTATAGTTAAGTCTTGATTGTTGTTGGTGTCACTGGGGGGGCTCTCTTTGTCTATAAAGGAAGAGTTGCTGTGCAGGAGACACGTTTATGGGCCGGGTCTTGGTGCAGCAAAGCTTTGGCGCTCACTGAATATTCCCGTTGAATGTGTCCCTTATGCACGTGGTTGAAATCTGGTGTCATCTCCCACAGACCACTAGATGCCCTCGTTTCTGGGTCTCCAATGGGGTGTAGATCAGCTACTGCCTTAGGCACTCAGCAAGGATTACAGCAAAAACTGTAGTTTCTTCCTCCTGTCTGAGTGGCCCTGGAGCAGTCCGACTAGAACAGCAGATCATCTGGTCCGCTGCCAGAGGGCAGGCCACCCACATGCATAAGCCGTTGCTTGGGGCGCAGGTGTGCCTGCAAGACTTGCGGGGCAGGTCTTCAAAACATGCGGGGCGGGTCCCAGGGCGGGGCAGGGTCTCAGGGCGCCAACAGGCCATGGTGCGGCGAGCCTCGATGGCTGTGAGTCTGGTCCTTCTGCCTTCCATGTATCTAAGTCCCCTCGTTCCGCACTCCAGCGCAGCAAACACTGATTGCTGGGCGCACCTCTGCAAGAGTCCCGCCTCTCCCCGCAGGCATCTGGGTCTCCCGGGGTTCGCCAGAAGATGGGTTTCAGGGTGATGGAGAGCTAATCTCCCTTAGGTTTGGAACAAAAGCCCCTTTCCCCCGCCACCAGCCAGACCCACGCACCTCCACACCTCATCCCCTCCGATTTCGCTGGGTGCAAGGCAACAGAACAGCCTTTAACCTCCGCCGCCATCTTTTTCAAACTTCTCAATTTGTACTTCTTAATCCCTTCATTTCAGTCAACTCTACTGAAGTCTAGCGCCGCCGGGAGGTGCAGGGAAAGGGCGCCCGGGCCTCCGTCCGGTGCGCGGTGCGCGCGTCCCGCGGAACCAGGTGCGCGAGGGCTGCGTGGCTGGGACGGGCACTGGGCGGCCGCCGAGCTCCAGGCACCGCCATCACCGTGTTCCGGACGTCGCCGCCGCGGCGTCCCCCCCAATTTATACTTTTTAATCCCTTGAATTCAGTCAACTCTACTGAAGTCTAGCGCCGCCGGGAGGTGCACGGAGAGGGCGCCCGGGCCTCCGTTCGGTGCGCGGTGCGCGCGTCCCGCGGAACCAGGCTCGCGAGGGCTGCGCGGCTGGGACGGGCGCTGGGCGGCCGCCGAGCTCCAGGCACCGCCATCACCGTGTTCCGGACGTCGCCGCCGCGGCGTCCCCCCAATTTATACTTTTTAATCCCTTGAATTCAGTCAACTCTACTGAAGTCTAGCGCCGCCGGGAGGTGCACGGAGAGGGCGCCCGGGCCTCCGTCCGGTGTGCGGGGCGCGCGGCCCGCGGGACCAGGCGCGCGGGGGCTGCGCGGCGGGGACGGGTGCTGGGAGGCCGCCGGGCTCCGGGCGCCGCCGCTGCGGCGGCGTCCCCAGCGTCCCGGGCCGGGCGGCCTGCGGGGGCGGCGGAGTTGCGAAAGTGAGTGAGTTTCCCAGGGTTTCGCCCGGAATGGGGTTCAGTGCAATCGGAGCCGGTGATCAGCGCACTCCGGAGCCTTTATCTCCTTCCTGCCAGTGAACTCCGGCCAGGTCATCAGCCGCCCCCTCCTCTCCGGTTCCATCCTCCCCGCAGGCGCGTGTGCTCGTGTCTCCGCCCGTTTCTCCATACCTCAGGCTTTTACGGCTTCCCCGACTGTCCCCGTGGCCTTCTCCTTCCCCCCAGCTGTGGGCACCTCAGTCCGCCAGCTCTCCTGTGGTTCTGGACGATGTCCGCTCTGACCTCTAGTTGTATCTTTGAAATTGTTGTGCCCGGCTGCAGGCTAGGTGCTTAACCTATGCCGCCATCTTGGTTTCTCCTGTTGTTTTGATTTGCATCTCTCGGATAATAAGTGACTTTGAACATGTTTTCATGTGTCTCTTGGCCTTCCTTCTGTCTTCTTTTGAAAATATTCTGTTTAGGTCTGTTGCCCATTTTTTTTATTGGATCATTTATCTTCCTCTTATTAAGTTGCATAAGCTGCCTGTAGATGTTGGAGATTAAACCTTTATCAGTGATAGTATTTGCAAATATGTTTTCCCATGCAGTGGGCTTTCTTGTTGTTTTGTTGATGGTTTCTTTTGCTGTAAAAAAGCTTTTTATTTTGATGTAGTCCCATTTGTTAATTTTCTCTTTAGCTTCCATTGCCCTAGGGGCAGTGTCAGTGAAGAAGTTCTTTTGGCATATGTCTGAGATTTTGTTGCCTGTGGATTCCTCTAGTATTTTTATGGTTTCCCGTCTTATGTTTAAGTCCTGTATCCATTTTGAGTTTATTTTTGTGTATGGTGTAAGTTGGTGATCTAGTTTCATTTTTTTGCATGTATCTGTCCAGTTTTCCCAACACCATTTATTGAAGAGACTGTCTTGACTCCATTGTATGTTCATGCCTCCTTTGTCAAATATTAATTGAGCATAGTGGTTTGGGTCGATATCTGGGGTCTCTATTCTGTTCCATTGATCAATATGTCTGTTCTTGTGCCAGTACCAGGCTGTTTTGAGAACAGTGGCTTTGTAATACAGCTTGAAATCTGGTATTGAGATCCCACCTACTTTATTCTTCTTTCTCAGGATTGCTGTGGCTATTCGGGGTCTTTTTTTATTCCAGATGAATTTTTGGAGAGTTCTTTCTAGGTCTGTGAAATATGCTGTTGGTATTTTGATGGGGAGTGCATTGAATCTGTAAATTGCTTTGGGTAGTATGGACATTTTAATGATGTTGATTCTACCAATCCATGAACATGGTATGTTCTTCCATCTGTTTACGTCTTCCTCTATCTCTTTTTTCAGTGTCCTGTAGTTTTCTGCGTATAGGTCTTTTACCTCCTTAGTTAAGTTTATTCCTAGGTATCTTAATTTTTTTGGTGCGATGGTAAATGGGATTGCTTTTTTAGTCTCTCTTTCTGTAAGTTCATTATTGGTGTATAGAAAAGCCATAGATTTAGCATATATTTTTAAGGAGAGGAAAAGTCAGCTTTCTTCAGCCAACAGGTGGCAGCCATTCCAAGGAGAATACTACTTGATAAAATGAGCTGACCCCTTCAAGTTGGCCTGCTTCTCAGGTTTATCAGGAAGCCTTCATAGAGCTCCATGCCAAAGGCTGCTCTCCAGTAACCAAATGGGCTGACTCTCATTTCCAGTCCAGCACTGGATACCATTGTAATGAGCTAGTTATTAATTATAGGAAAGGAACAAGGGGAAGACCAGACATTGTAGGCATGTCATTTGGGCAGCTTCACCAGGAAGCTGCAACTTTGCATTCCCTGGGGAATCACAGGCCTAGTCCCTAAAAAGCACTGGGGAAAGGGATCCAGCAAAGGGAAGATAGATACATGCCCAGTAAAGTTGTAGTGATGTGGGGAAGGTAGTTCTGCCTGTCAGTCACATCTTAGAACAAAGATCATTGGCCAGAATGAGTGTGGCCACTGTAAGGCAGGAAAATTTGAGAACACATAATCCCCTAAACAAAGGAATTCTCTCTCGTTGCTCTTGTGCTCTTGGCTTCCTTGCATTCTCCTGTGTTTTCTCCACAGCCATGTGGACCTGTGGATCCCACCTGCAATGGACTGATGGACTGCAGTGGGGAAACATAAATTAAGCTAGCCTGATGATGCTGGATTTGACTGTGCAGACATGGGAAGGAAATTCTGGACACTGGCTCTTCTTTAAAAGGCAAAACTGGACTTCTTCCTTGGCGGGACTGGGGGGAATGAAACCTTGGAAACTCAGGGATGTAATTCCACACCAATAAAAATCACTCATTCTCCCATGCGAGACTCAGAAAATTCTTTTTCTTGGGATATCGCAAGAATGCCACTTTCACTAGCAACTGGGACCTCTCTCCTCCAGTCACATCTTACCTTGTATTTTTAAGACCTTCTCCTTCTCGTCTTGGTACCACATTAAGAGCTCTAAATACTTTCTGCCTTCTAAATGCTCCCTTATTAACCTCAACACCATGGGGAGGCCAGCAGGAAGATATGGAGATGCTATTCATCTTCTGAGCTCAGAAAATTCTATCATGTCAGGGTCAAGTAAATTTTACATCTCTGCTCATCAGAAACAAATTTGAAACTTCTGGCTTTGCACAGGAAATGAGGAAAAATGAAAATACATCAGCAGTAGTCAACCCCCTCCCACATCTGAGCAGAGAAATTAGAAGAGAGTGTTCTTTAATTTGTCAGAAAGCTATCTCCACAAGTAAGTGCACCCTTTGAGGCCTGGGGAATCTTGGCAGGCTTTTACATGTTCTATTCACAGCAAGCATTGTTTGTTAAAAATATAGCCTTGGGACACAAACTTAATTTGTAAAAATTTAAGTAAAAATTTTTTAATACAATGATTTTAATTGTAGAAAACAAAGTACAAGCAGATGAAAAAAATACTGAAATTTGGAAATAGATGATAATGTGGGTGAACTGCTATGACTGCAAAAACTAAAAGGTCAATGTGTAAACTAATTAATTTTTTTCCATTACAGAGCCTCTGGCTTTGCTAGACTGTGCAGTTGTTAGGTTAGCACAAGTTTAAGTTGTTTACACCAGAAAGGTCAAGGAACTACTTATGGGAAGACAAAAGAATAAATTCAGAAATTGATAAGAAACCAACAAGATGAGAGAGCTAAACCAAGATTAGTTTAGAGGAGCAGACTGAGGTACTGGCCTGGCATCCCATGTGATATAGAAATACATACACCTATCCATATATTGTCTACATAGAAATACACACACACACACACACACACACACAAGCACAATACTACTATTTATCTGTGTGGGTGTGTATGTGAGTGCGCATGTGTGTGTGTCTGTTGAGAGACAGAGGGAAAGAAAAGGAAACGTATAGACTTCATATTTGGATCAAAAATTTAATTTTACTTTCAGTTGTTTTTGGATGTTAGCATGGGTTTCTTTTTAAACTATACTGATACAGTATATACAGTAGCTTAGTTTATATTAAGCTGAACTATATGGAATTGCTGATTTTTGTATGTCAAATATTTCTGATTTTTCCTGGTTTAGCTTATTTTATGGGCCACCCTACATTTGGAGTTAGCTAGTTCATGCACAGAGACACGTTTGAGTGTTCCAGGCAGAGGAAGCCACATGTGCAAAGCTGGAGGGGAGGGAAGGTGGGGCTCTACGGGGACCTGTGTCCTGTGGCTGGTAGTTTACAGGGAGAGAAGCAGAGATGAGCTAACCCGGGTGATACTATCATGGCAATTCCTAGGTTGCAGGCCTTCTTCCAGATGCTGTGCCAGGCACAACAGACCTTGGTACAACTTCACAGGGGTCCTATGAGTATTATTATTATTATTATTATTATTATTACAACCTCACAGGAGTCCTATGAGTATTATTATTATTATTATTATTACAACCTCACAGGGGTCCTATGAGTATTATTATTATTATTATTACAACCTCACAGGGGTCCTATGAGGAGTATTATTATTATTATTACATCCTCACAGGGGTCCTATTAAGCAGGTATTATTATTATTGTTATTATTATTTTATTATTTTGCTGCAAAAAGTTTTATTGTTTCATCTGGTCCAGGGTGGTTAAAAGAATGGGTAGTAGTTTCAGGAAGAGGCTCAGGTAAAAGCCAGACACCAGGGGGATGCAGACAGGCCCCTCAAAGGCCTCTGGGCTCCAAAGGCTCCTCGTCCTGCTTGAGGGTGAGCCTTTCGAAGAGATACTTGCCCAGCCCAGCCTGGGGGCCGGCAGCCTGCGGAGATGAGTTTCACCTCCTCACCCCGCAAGTGGTTCTCCAGGAAGCCGCTGAGATGAGGGTAGAACTCAGAGCATGGCCACTCCTCTTGGGAGGCTTCAGCACGTCCTGGAAGAGAACGTGGCCACTGCGCTGGTTTTGCATCTTAAGAGATGCTCAGGGCCCTCGGCTTCTTCGCCAACTCAGGGAAGAAGTGGCCCACGGCCTCGAAAGCCACATCGTCTCGGTGGAAACAGGAGCCCGGAGAGAGGTAGGTGTTGGGCCCGCAGGTGCAGGCTGGCCAGGCGGGTGACCGCAGCCTCCACTTGGGTGGAATAATTCTGACGAATTTGGGAGCTCCTAGCTGTTCGGCAATTAGGAGTGAAGGTAGGAAAACAGCCGGTGTGTTGGCTGGTCCCAGAGGTGGTTCTGAAGTGGTGACTGGATGAGACGCAGGAGGGGGGCGGGAGGCTGGAAGGAGGGGCGTCCTTGGGTCTGTTCCCAGCAAACACTGCTGACACAGAGACTGATCCGGGACGCTGAGGGCAATGCCAGTATTATTTTTTATTATTGTTATTTTACTGATGAAGAAATGGGCCTGTGATATTTAATTTCATGTGTCAACTGAACGAGGCTACAGTGCTAAGTTGATGTGATTACTATATAAACTATTAGACTTTGTGTAAAGCATATTATACCATAGTGTGGATGGGCTTCATCCAATCAATTGCAGGACTTAAGAGAAAAGTCCCTCAAAGAGTAATGAATTTTATCTATCTGTCTATCTATCTATCTATCTATCTATCTATCTATCTATCTATCATCCTCATCTATCTTCTATTGGTTCTGTTTCTCTGGAGAACCCTAACTAATAGAGGACCTTAGTCAGAGAGCTGATAAATTATAGAGCAAGGACAGGAACTCTGGTATTTCTGTTTGCAAAGTTCATATTTTTAACCACTATGTCATTCTACTCCCATATTTTTCATTATAGAAAGTGTCACCCCGTGCTCT
This sequence comes from Eptesicus fuscus, assembly GCF_027574615.1. Taxonomy (NCBI): domain Eukaryota; kingdom Metazoa; phylum Chordata; class Mammalia; order Chiroptera; family Vespertilionidae; genus Eptesicus; species Eptesicus fuscus. The sequence goes on from NC_072482.1 coordinate 67,609,022, forward strand.
CATTATTTGTTCATGTGTTTGTTTCCCCTGCGGCGCTATAGGCTCAAGAGGGAAGAACTTTTGTATCCCCAGCATCCAGCACAGTGCCTGTTACATGGAGTTATTCAATAAATATTTATTTTTGAATTTATCACAAAAGATTTTTGATAATGTGCTTTGATAACTGTAAAGCACTATACAAATATGAGACCTTACTGTATGTGGCAAACACGTAATTCTTGTAAATTATTTATAAGAAAATATAGATTGTGTGGACTTAAAAGTCAGGTTGTGTGTACCTAAGCCAGTGTGAACTTTTAAAACCAAAATTTTTATTACTTAATGTAATTTTTATCTTTTGCCAGCAACCAGGGGTGAAGGAGTATATTCAGGACAAAAAGGAAATTGTATTTCTTTCTGTAACAGCTGAAGAAAGAAGTAGCAATCAGATCGTTTTTCACATAGGATAAAGTCAGCAGCCTTTAAGCTGTGAAAGGCCGATAGGTTTGATGTCAAATGGAAGCTTTATTGATTGGTGGTGGCTGTTAGAGCACTTGAGGAGACTGTGCGATTACAATTGGGCCCTTCAACAGAGAGTGCTATGATCCCACCCTGGGCAAAGGATTGAGGGTGAGCAGCACGAGTGCCATTTTGTCCCCTGCTCTGAGTTAAGCGATACAAGACTAGATTTCAGTGATTTTGAGAAGTAGCTAGGCTTGCTGTTGGGAAAGGTTAGTTTAGAGGAGCAGACTGGGATACTGGCAGATAAATCGGAAGAGAGCTTTCTGTTGTATTGGACTCTATAATGTGTGAATAAAGGGGAATTCACATTCATTCTGGTTAGAAGGCTCCTCTGTTCATTTTGACTCCTAAAAGTTTGTACATGTATGTTATAGGTCATGTCAGGGCAAGTGAAGAAGAATATTAATGTGCTCGGTACATGAGATAGGAGCAGAGAAAAGTAAGGGCATTTGCCTGGGTTTTGTACAGCTTCCTGACACTGTTATGCCACACACACACTCTCTCTCTGGGCTGGAGGACCCTGTCCTCATGTATCTCTGCTAGGAAGGGCAGGCTGCTCATGATGAGGCACCACCTGGAACAACTTATCCAGGTGCAATTTCCCTACGTTTGGATCTGTTACCATAATGGATAGATTTCTATCATCTGTTCCTTGGGAATATTTTGTAATATCAGTGTTTACAGTGTTAGGATTTTTATTTTTATTTTTTTGGCAAGGAACCAAGAAGTTGACAATTTATTGTCAATGAATTTGAAGAATAAAATATTCCCTGGCTTGAGCTCTTAGCTCAGTTCTGCTCATGAATCCTCTATTCCAATTACTTGAGTCTGTATGTAAGTGAAATTCTGATATGGAGTTATACCACTGCAGATAAAATACTTTCCTTAAATCCTAAAAAAAAATTTTAGGATTCTAATTCTCCAGAATATTGTCATTTTGCTTTATACTATTTTGAAATGACAAACAGGCTTGCAAATTTTAAACCAAAAATAAGGATAGCATTTTAAATAAAATTGATTTTGTCTTTTTAAAATCTAGGCGATAACATTTAAATAATTGAGTGTGTGTGTGGGGGGGGGAGGTGCGGGGGAGGGGGAGCAGGGGGAATCTTAGGGCCATGACCTCCTTCTGTGTAACTTAGTCTAGAAGTTTCTTATGTTATTTTTGAAGAATTTTCATGACAATAGTAGAACACTAAAAGTAATATTAAGGGAGGTGCCAAATCAGGTAAAGGTGTCTCTAGGCCTCGATGTAGCTTATATGGAAAAGTTCTGAATCTAATTTTACAGAGTACATTAGTCAACTCACTACACAGGGAATTGGATGAGGGATAATTCTATCCATTTGGATGAATCAAGGTAGGCTTCCTGAAGGATGTGGCATTGAAATTGGTCTTTGAAGGATGACTTCTAATGTAGAGAAACCATATTTTCTCAGCAGTATAATCTGCCTCTAGTTTGATGGAAACTGTGATAATTCTCTCTTTTTGGTGAGGACCTGAGACCAGAGATGTGCAGGGTTATGCACCAATTTTGTTATTTGTTTTTTTTTTTTTTTTTAAAATTTACTGAGTACAGCAAGCAAAGTGAGTATGAACTGAATTTAACTCTTAGGAAAATAAAGAGGCTCTTTAAAGGCAGTCGAGGGCAACAGATGAAAGCTGGCTGGGTATCTCCAGAGGGGAGGCTTTTAGGGAAAGAAGACTAGAGATAATGGCCATCACAGTGGGATTTGGGAGGTTGTTGCTACCATGTGAGTCTTCTTTCCCACCTTTTCACTACATATTTGGTAAAATATCCACTTGTTATTGATGTATTCTGGAATTGACCTGCCAGTGTCCTGCTTCAAGGCTGTTATGAGTTCATACAGGGGCTGTTCACAGAAACCTGGTCACACCTTGGTTCCTAATGGATGTGATGACAGGGAATGGTAATACTTTTCTTATTCAGACTCTTAATAGAAGTCAGAGAGCAGATGCTTGTGGCTATATTTTCTCATGAGTGCTTAAAATGAAAATAAACCAAGTTCTTAATTGGGAGTTCATTAAAATATTATAGAGGGCACACGACAGAATAAAGTTAGAATGGCTTTGTGGGATCTGAGGAAGCTTGCCCAAGAGACACGGGGATGGAGGGCCATCTCAGCTCCACATGGCGATAGAGATGAAGAGCCTATGGGGAAATATGAAGGAAAGCAGTAAGAGACAAGGCTGGAGCCAAAGCATTAAAGACCTTGAAACAAACAAGTCATAGAATATGTCTTAGGGTGATAATTTGGATTTATAAAATAAGTTTCTTTTAGTGCTTCTAAAAATAATGCATTCATGTCATATTAAACCAAATAATATAGAAAAAGCATAAAAAAAGAATACAGACATCTTCGTAATCTTACCACGTATGATTTGTAGTATTCTTTCCAGATTTTATTTTTGTGTACAGACACAGGTTTTAAAGAGTAAATATGTCATTGGGATGCACAGACTGCTTTGTCAGCTGCTGCACTGTTCTTACTATTGAAGAGTTTTTATTGGAGACCTACTCTGAGTGAGTGAAAGCAGATGCAGTGAGGTGCTGGACTATGGTGACCAGAGTCTGGATCCTGGCAAAGTCCAGGCAAGGTTTCAGGAGAGGATAAGTCAGGTCAGTACAGAGAAACTGGAAAAGACTAGAGAGAGCTGGGGGTGTGGGGGGGTGGGGGTATGCTGCACCTTGGGAGAGACTGGGGCAGTGCAAAATGATTTCTAGATTTTGAACCCAGACCTGTTGAAAAGCTAACAGAATAGAGAATTAGGATGAGTTGCTAGTTTGATAGAAGGTTGATAAGTTTGATTTGAAGTGTGAATGGCTGTCAGCAGGTTGGGTGAAAATGTCCAGCTGAAACTGGAATATTCAGGCATGGAACTAGGCTAGGACTGGAAGAGAGAAGAGAATGAGAGTTTGTTCATGCATGGAACATTTAAAGTCCTCTAAAAGTAGGAGCGATCACCCCTATTTTAGAGATAAGAAAAGACTCAGCAAGATTAAACAATTAACCCACACAGCTACTAAACAACAGAGCTGAGATTTAAACAGAAGACCCAAATTCCAAACTCCTTCTGTTTTGCTAAGCAAAGAAGTTTTGAAGGGGTAGAATGACTAGGGACATCATTAAAGGCAAAAAGTATATGTCAAAATTCCTTCACCTGGACAGGACTTGGGAGGTCCTGAGGGAGGAGCACTCCTGCCCTGTGTGGGTAGCAAAAATCCCTACCGGGAGAATTCCATAGTTACAACAGCTCAATGGTTGTAACAGTCCCTCCCTGTCACTTCCTTCTCCCCTCTTCAAAAAGGGCTTCCTGCTTCCTGTTCAGCTTCATGCAGGTGATTTGCTGTGGCTGCATATACTAAATTGCAAACCTTTCTTTTTCACAAATCCTTTTTGGTGATGGGATTGTCAACATCAGAAATGTCCAAACCTGTAAACAAGTTTTATGAGTGTATTTGAGCCAAACTAACAATCGCCAGGAAGCAAAATCTCAAAGGATTGAGAAAATGCTCCAGAGAATGGTGGTTTTACTGTTTATTTTACACATTGTAATCAAAGGAGGAGACCTAAGGAGAGTTACATGAAATTCATTGGTGGTAGATTAGGGAGAACGCAAAGCAGGGAAATCTCTGAGAGTGGCTAAAGAGTAAGTAAAATGAAGAGAAAATACTTCTTTTACATTGGTGGGTATAGGATAGCTAACAATTAACATTTACAGCACATAGAGATGGTATTGGGGAACAGAATAAGATAACAATGAGGGGTTCTGTGGTGTCTGCTCTGATAGAAGATTGTGTCCTGAGGTGTCTGGAAATAAAGGATATTACATTGACATTCCAAGGGTACGTTATTGTAGATGAAAAAAGACAATAGACAGGTTCAGTTAAGGTAAAGATTGACCTTTGTAAAGGAAGCTACAGGTTTAGGGCATGCCAACCTGCCATGACTTGCCTGTAGTTAGGAAGTTTTAATTTTAGACCATCCTATGTGGTTACTTTTAGACTCTGAGTTTGTAAAGCCTGCCATGCAGGCACCCCCTGAGTTTGTCAGGTTTAACATGTGCTCCCTTTTTTATCCAAGAATACATAGTCAACTTCTGCTTAAGGTTAACACAAACAACTTTTATATGGATGTGTGTGTGTGTGTGTGTGTGCTGTGTGTGTGTATGTGTTTTGAGTGTTTATTGTGACAGAACACTGATGCTAAGAAAATAAACACTCCCTATACTAAACAGTGTTTCTACAATCATGTTGCTTACATTTTAGCAATAGAAACAATCATTAAACTACTTAAATATCAATTAATTACAATTGGGATAAATGTGAAGAGGGAGAATTTGAAGGAATTAGTATTTAATAAGGGGAGCTGAACCAATCTTAATTGGTCAAGGAAAATGTCTCTGAAGACGTTACACCCTTCAGATTAAGTTTAAATGAAGGAAAAGGGAGAGTTATTTTAGGCAGAGTGAATGTGTTGAGCACATCTCTGAGGCAGGAGAGAGGCCAGCATCATGGGAGTTGGGTTTGGTTAGTTAGAGCATAGACATGGAGGAGGAAGATGGCCAGAGCGGAGGCTGGAGTAGCAGGCTGGGTTCAGTTCCCAGGATCCCATGGGACACATTTATTGTAACGGCAACAAAGCCATTAAAGTCTGGGAAGAAGAGTGACAAGTTTATTGAATTTGTTTCCTTAAAAGACCTCTCTGGCTTGATGTGGAGCATAGATGGTAATGATAGATAATGGTAATGTGAATTGCATTATGGTTTCTGATTCTACATTTACTCCATTCCGTGCTATAGAATAACAGAGCCTTGCTCTGTACCCTGTGACTTTACACCTCTCCTACTTGATTGGGAGGGGGGCATTTCCTCACCTGCTTGATGTTGGGCTTGACCATGTGATGTGCTTCAGCCAATGGAAGGTTAGGCTGTGCTAGGAGCAGAGGCTTTATATGGGCTGGCGCAGTCTGTGTTGGCCTCATGCCTCAGCATCAGTCATGAGCAGAACATGCTCATTCAGCCACTGGTCCCACACCGACAGACAGCCTTAAAGCAGTAAGCCAGCCTACACACCTCAAGTGAGTGAAAATAAATGATTTCTGCTGTAAGCCACTGAGAGTTCATTGCAGCTTTTGCTAACTCATACAGGAGGGTATAATAATGAAAGCTAGGAGACAAATTAGTGGTCTAAGTAAGATATAATGGTGGATTGGACTAAAAGAATGACAGTGAAGAGATGATAGAAAAAAAATGGAATAGATTCTAGAGATAGGCTTTAGAATCAGTAATATGGATGACTGACCGAATGCAGAAGTAATGGAAAATGCCCAAGATGATATTTCAACCACAGATTTGTACAATATTGTTCAATTTTATGATCATAAAGGCAATTGCATATGCCCAGAGCTTTCAAGTGATGTATGTCAGTTTATTTGTGACTATAGAGGTCGTTATTTTGGTGAAAAAATTAAGAAATGAAGTTCCCTTGCTGGGAGTCCATGGGGTAGGAACCAAGCTGCTGGGTGTCTACTGTTCTTCCCCTAGGACCAGTTTCCACTGCGCTCGCCCAAGTGAAAGCACTTCCTTTTACAGGATTGATACCTAATGTCCTGTGTGGCTTTAGGGTTGTCACAGGCATCCAGCTTCTGATGTTAAGAAGCACTAAATCCATCACTTTTTATTAGGCAGCAGAAAACCCCAATTTATTATATTTTTGTGCAAGATGCTTGCCTGGCTTTCTGCTTAAGGCACACTTCGTGCCTGAACTTGGGTCCACAGCTTTGAAGCCTGTCCTTTTCTTACACATCTCCCCCCTTTGTGCTGGGTAATTCTAATAGCCACTTATTTTTTTTTCCCCCAAGAAAACAATGAACTATTTTCTGTTCAACGTTAGTGAGCTGAAAGCATCATGATTTTCATTAACAAAATGAGAAAAAGTGTTTGGCACTCCAGTTATTGAGAAAATGGGGTTGCTAAAACCAGAAAATTCACCGATCCAGACGGAGTCTGACTCATTCTGTTACTGATGTTCTCTCCCCAGAGCCGGAGGGGTTGTGATATCTGTAATGGTCTGTAAGCAGCGAGCTTGCTTCGGCCTTTCTGTGGGAAGCTGAGGAGTTATAAGCACTTGTGACTCATACATCAGGCCTGTTTGGTCCTCTGCTATGGGTTCTGCCTGCTGAATTGGTCTCTGCTAGATTTAACTCCAAGCTTAATGGTTTGTCCATCTTCTTTCAGCAGAGGTCAGCCAATAGGAGAATTACCAAAAACTTTACGTTTTGACACGGAAATTAGCAAGATTAGTTACAGTTCATTCTTAAATAAGTGTCTTGATAATTTGGCAAAGGTGAGAAATACAGTATCCCATTTGTCAGTTTAATTCGCAGGCCCCAGCCACTGAACTTGAGGGTAGAGGAAGAGGTTTATTTCCTTCCCTACACTTGAAATCCGCTTACCTGCTGGGAGAGGGCCAGCCTCTGCCAGAAGCCCTAACTGTGGCCTTTTAAACAGGAAGAAGACAGGCATCTGTACAGCTGTAGTGGCAAATGGAATTCAGGCAGGGGAAATGCCATGACCCCAGGTGGAATGTGGCTAGAAGATAATCTTTTCCTGTTCCTCATGGTTGGCAGGTGGCTAGAATCTTTAGTAACTGCATCCTTATTAAGATGTAGACCTTGACTTCCTGTTTTACTTTCAGTCATATGTTTTAAATTTGTAGTCTAATCACGTTTCCCACTAATGACACTTTGTCCCACATTTCTTTGAAATAATTCTCTGTTTTATTTAAGAAGCCTTAGCTTTATTTACCACTAAGATTCTCATGTATAAGACTAAGTCTTTAAAGAAAAAAAAAGGTGTTTTAAGAGAGTTTAAAACATGGTACTTGGAAATGTACAATATTTTGCCATATCATTTCCCATGTCTTTCAAGGGACAGAAGCCAACAAGAATGTTATTAGGGTGGATTGTTGTGCAAAACCATCTTCTCTCATATATCACATAGAGAAATTTATTGGTTAATTGGTCCAGTGCTTACCTCTAGAGGATCTTCAGCATTTAATGGCCATTCCAAATTCTGCTTCATCTATTTATTACAAATGTCTATTAGCACCTAAAACATGACATATGATGTCAGAACTGACAATACAAAGAGGAAATCCAGAGTTCTTGACTCACTTTTACACCTTTAATTGGTCTGTATTGAGGCTTTTGTTGAAAATTAGGTCACCTACTTATAAAGTCTTTGATTTTTACTACTTAAATTGCATAGATGGTGGGCATGCAAATCTGGTCCCAGAAAACTTTAGCTTAATGAATAATAATTACCCAGAGTATTTTTATTCATTAAAATGGCTTATCATTAAAGACTGATTTTAATAAAGAACAATAAAAATACATATCTATATATAAATATATTCTTAAATATAGTTACAATTATTTTTAGTTCTTCACAAAACTATTTTCATACATGCTTATTTTCTTGGTCACAAAGCATCTGCTCACACTTTTAAAATTAGGAAAATCTTGCAGGTGTGCATGTGTATGTGCTTGTGTTAATGAGTGTCGCTTACATGCAGTCCCAGTGGCTGCTAGCTCTGGCTTTGATAGGCCAAAATTTATATTTGAATTGCTTATTTTTATTTTGTAGTGGATCAGAAATAAGAACTGATTCTGCATAATGGTAGTTATTCTAAATTTAAATACATTTTTAAATGAAAATTGAAAATAATTTCTATCATATGCACCTGTCTTCTAAGTTATGCATATTTCCCTGTGATTTTAAGACTCTGGATGAATGATACACATACACTTTAATCTTAATTTGTATATTTTTAAAGCTTTGGGATGCCCATAAAGAGAATTTCTAACAACCTAAACATTTAACTAGATGTCAAGAGGGCTCATGAAAGGATGAATGTTTTGACACTATTTTTTCCACGTTTCTCCTCTTCTTCTCATGTGTGAAGTTTATTTTATACAGTGAGTTCTTACTACCTAAAAGACAGACTTCCCTAGGGAGAAATGTTTTATTATTTATCTACCACTTAGTTAAGATCAAACTTGACCAGGTATATAGGATTACAGAGTCTTGCTTTGGCTCAGAGCTGAAAATATGCATGTGAAAGCCTCTCCCTACAATATGATTCTCACCTATGCATGAGCATCCCTGGTGTCATGAAAGAATTGTTAGGGGCTCATTTATGGTAAAAGGAGAAGGGAGGAGTGTAATGCTGAGGTAAAGAATTATCACCCTGAAGCAAGGGTGGGCCTTCCTGCCCCGCCAGACACAAAAGCAAATTGAGCTCAACCCCAGCCAGCCATAGTGACTGAGAATGCAGAGCCCTTCTCACCATGTCAGTGACTTCTGACATTTCTTTCTGGTGGTTTCCTCTGAACTTTTCAATTACTGTTTTAAAATATAGAGTATTAATAGAAATGTTGAGTTACAGTAAGGTCAACAGATCAGAAGATGATTGCCATTGAACAATAGTTATGATTCTCAGGAGGACAAGCATGCCCAGCCATGGGGTCAGGGGCCCACGGGAAGCACAAGAGTCAGTCGTGAGGCCTTTATTGTGGTTTCTGCAGGAAGGAACAGGTGAGGCCAGGTCAGCACTTAGAACTGGCTAGCTTGAACAATTTCCGGAGGTTCTGGAGTGTAGGAGCTGTCCCTAGCTGTCTGGTAACTAGCTCGGGGTGATTAGAACGGTGGATAGTGGTGCAGTGTGAGAGTTCAGAAAAGGAGGTGGCTGGGGGTGTGGGCTCTAGGTTGGTTGGTTTGCGTTTGAAAAGCTTGCTCTTACTATCTCTAGGAATTGGCTCACTCTGGGAGGGTCAGGAAGACTCCAGATCTCAGAGCATTAGAACACACACAAAAAAAACACCCCAAAAAGATATGGTTAATAGAACTAGGTCTCACCCACTATCTTGGTTTTTGCCCTTATGGACCTATACCAGAAGTATAACCCTTTCATCAATTTCCACAAGAATTTTATTAGTCTTAAAATGTGAGAGGAAAATTATAAGGAGTTATAAACAACTGTGGCATTTCTCTTTTACTGACTTTTTCTAACTCTTTCCTCTTCACTGCAACCAACAGTTTCCCTTCCTTGCTTCTGTCAAGTCAGATCCTTACATTGAGGCCCTCTGAGGTTTTAGCTTCTACTCCACCAGGGGTTTTAAATAAATTTCTGAGCATTGGTGGGTCTCTCCTCCTTATGATAAATGCTTCTGTCAACTGCTAAGAAAATAAAAATTCCCTAGTTGATAATCTCATGCTGATCACATCATAAACATATATAAACATCATACTGATAAGATGGCCAGAGGAGAAGTGAAAATAACAAGAGCAAAAAGTGATTTTAAATTAACCTTAAAGTTGAAGTGACGGTGGACCATGTGGCACTCCTGAATCCTAAGGGACTGTTTGGGCAGCACATTGATAAACACACCGTGACTTTGCTCCCTGAGGCAGGATGTGATCTGTGAGCTTATGTAGAAGGAATTTATTGTACGTGCTTGTATTATCATGATGCAATTTGTGTTACCATCTGTGGGGGAGGGGTAAGAACGGTTTGCTAGATAACATGGGAAAGGGAGGCTGAGTATACAAACCCTGCCTGGTTTACAGCTGTCTCTGTAACTCTGTACTGCATGTGCCTTTGGATATTCTAGGCCAAGTAAAAAAACAGAAATAGCCTATGAGTATCTTTATCTGCCTTCATAGGACATGAGTGATGGTTCATTTAATGGTTCAACTTGACTGGGCTGTAGGACATCAGATAGCTAGTAAAACATGATATGTGGGTGTGTCCGTGAGGATATTTCTAGAAGATATTCAGCATTTGATTGGTAGACTGAGTACAGATCGCTTTCACCATATGAATAAGCATCATCCACTCCTTGGAGAGACTGAAGAAACCCAAAAAGCAGGGGAAGGGCGAATTGGCTCTCTGAGCCTGGACATTCATCCTCTCCTGCCTCCGACATCAGTGCTCCTGGTTCATGGGTCTTTGGACCCATATTGAATGACTCCACCAGCTTTCCCAGGTCCCTGATGGTTCTGTTTCTCTGGAGAACCCTGACTAGTACAATATGAGTAACTGGGAATAAGGATTTCTGGAATACGGAATAAAAGTTGTATAATTGGTTTGGTGTCCCCTTGGGCCTGCCTCACAATCTTTTCATCTGTGAAATGGGTAATGTTTGTAACCATGATGGTGTGATTTACTCCAAAGAATGTATTTAAAAGTGTTTAGCCCCAAGTTTAGTACTGTTGGTGGTTATCACTCATCAGCTAAATTGAACATAAGTATAATTTAAACCTAAATCTCAGCATAATAAACACTAATATGTGTCTGAAACTAATTGACTAGTGCGATATTTGTTATAACATTCAGACGTTCTAAAGACAAAGGAAATTGGGCAGAGATTTACATTTCAAAATTTTGTTGGCCTGTGTCCTTGTCAGCTACAACTTTTGAGTTGAACTGGAAGGTAATCAAGTCATAGGGGATGAGCTATTCTTCCTGATTGTAGCCAGAGCTGAGTGTTGTCCAGGTCTCATCACCATCTGATTAATGCTGCTTCAAGAAGCCGAAGGTGGGAGGGTTGGGGGGGGGGTGTAGAGAATGCAGAGTGGGGCCATTAAGAGCTCTTGAGGAATTGCTGCCAGAGTACTGTCTGATTTGCATTCAGAGAAATCAGGAATTTACTGCTCAGGCATCTTGATTTTTCCATAACTACTTTCTTCTTATTTCTAAGTTATTATTAAACACGTGTTAAGCTCCCACAGTGTACTGCGCAAAGCAAGTAAAGAAAGGTCTGTCTGAGGACAGAAACTACTTTCAGGCTCTTCTTTATCTTTAACCCAAAGCCTAGGCTTACCCAGAAATATAATATCATAATAAAAATGTACATGAGAGGATGCTTCCGGACCTTTCCCTAGTTATTCTGCAATATAAAAATAAGAAACTAGAAACACCAATCAGAAAGAATATATGCGCCCCTATGTTCATAGCAGCACAATTTACAATAGCTAAGATTTGGAAACAGCCTAAATGCCCATCAACAGATAAGTGGATTAGAAAACTATGGTACATCTACACAATGGAATACTACGCTGCTGTAAAAAACAAAGAACTCTTACCATTCACAACAGCATGGATGGACCTGGAGAGCATTGTGCTAAGCGAAATAAGCCAGTCAGTGAAAGAAAAATACCACATGATCTCACTCATTTATGGATAATAAAGAACACTATAACCTGATGAACAAAAAGATAGATACAGAGGTAGAGAAGCATCAAACAAACTGTCAAATTACAGCGGGAAGGCTGGCGGGGGGCGGGGGAGGGTAAGAGATCAACCGAAGGACTTGTATGCATGCATATAAGCATAACCAATGGACGCAAGACACAGGGGGGTGAGGGCATGTATGGGAGTGGGATGGGGGGGCAATGTGGAGATATGGACACATATGTAATACCTTAATCAATAAAAAAAATTGAAAAAAAAGAAAATAATAAGTTACGCTAAAGAGTAAAATTATCAGTCTTTTTGTGGCTCATCACTGCAGTCAGGATGTGGGACAGGCTGGGAAGCAGAGGATGGAATAGCTGCATAACCCTTGGTTCGGAGAGACTGAATATAAAAATGAACAATGGCCAGAACATATATTAAAATAAACTTTGACCAGCAACCTACAACAACTTGCCCAGGAAACCAACCTTTTATCTGCAGTAAACAGTCCAGGAAACTAAGCAGTAATTTCTGCAGCAATTGGCCCCAAATGCCCAGGGCCTGATTAATAACGGACATCCTCCTTAATTTTTGCTCCTATATGCAACTTAGGATCAACCAAAGAAAGTCAAGTATGCACCCCTAACCAATCACAGAGCACTTCTAGTTAGCCTACCTACAACTTCCTGTGGACCAGCAGCCTCCATTCAGGGCACACCGGAAACCTTCCTTCTTTGCACTATCAACCATCCCCACTCCTATTCCTGAATTTGAGTCTACCACAACGCAAATGATGATGGCTGACTCGCTTGCTATGGCAAGTTCAGAATAAATATCCTTTGCTTTCTTCATGTGGTTGGTTATTTCCACAGTTCTAAGAAGGATAAGATGGCTCAGTGTGAATGACTCCATACAAATTCTTCCCCACCACCAGGGGAGGGTGAAATAACTGCCAATGGCATCTGTGTCATGAGTGGACAGCCCAGTGGGTTTGTGTGTGAGTGGGTGAACATAGAGATCTGAGTGTGTGTGGGCAACCAAACTTTATATATTAGCAAAGAACTCAGGGACTGGGTGTAAAAATGGCAAAAACAACAGCACAGCCCTCCCAGGACTTAGGGGAATTAAGATGAAAAACCAATAGGTTCAAAGCATCACAAAACACAAACTGAACAGTACTTTCAACTGTTCAATGCGCACTGTGAGATTTTAAAACATTACTGACTTTAGCAATTTTATGACAATATTTTTCTACCATTTAAACTGCTTTTGGCATAGCTTTGAAATTTGTTTAAAAGGATTTCCCTCTGTCTTAAACACATCAAAGCGGGTCTTCAGGCAGAGGGATAACTCAAGGAGTTTCACTCCTATGAAACTCAGTTGTGAAAAGGTAAACTCCCAAAGGGAATTGAAGTTACCAAGCAAAGACAATAGGCGTTACTATTGACAGAGCATTTTCACTTGAAAAAAAAATTGTACAATGACAGAGTCGTGATTAAGAATTAACAATAGGATAGATCTTTCTAACCTCATTGATTGTCAGTGTTAATTGGGCTGTATTTCTTCATTTACTCTATTGTTCTTTATTTGGAAACTGTTAGCTACAAAGGTCATTGCTGAAATGCTAGGAGCCTTCACTGGGTCTTTATGAAACTGGAGGCTCCTACTTATCCACTTAGACTGGTGGTTTTTAGTTGTGCCAGGTCATTAGGACCATCCCACTTCAGACCAGTTAAATCATAACCTCTGTGTATTTCTAAAAATAGCTCCCAAGGTGATTCTAACCTGCATAGAATGTTGAAAAAACACTCTCCTAGAAGAAGTAGGATTTTGTGGACAGTAAGTGTCACCTTGAATTGCATTCACTTTGTTTTAGGGTTGTGAAAATTTAGTAAAACCACTTTACCCTTGTCCATTGTAAAGCAACGGTAATGCCCATGTTACAGATGGACTCTCTGGAGCTTGTCTGACTTGCTCAGTGCTGTGTGTCTCAGGATCCAAGGGCGGTGGTTGGGGGAGGGCACCAGACCTGGAGTAATGAGACAATGGAAGACAGATTCATCTATTCCTTCTGTGGTTTCGATCTTCAATTTGAAAATTATTTGGGAGAGGAGGCCAAGCGATGGAGAGTGATCACATGCTAAGTTGGTTGTGTGAATGGCCAATGATGATGCAGTATCACTTGCCTGCTCTGTTAGAGAGTACAACGTATTTTCACCATTGCCAGTGACCACCCAAAGGACACAGGACCTAGAGGAGTGGTGAAACCTTGGTACTAATGAATTGGAGAAAGCTTTAGGAAACTGATTTAGAGGCATGGAATCTGTAATTTTGCACCTCCCCATCTCAGCTTTCGATGCAGAAATACCACCAAGGGACTCGATAGGAGGGATTTAGGTTTTTAGAATTCACGCTATCACAAATGAAGTACCATCTCCTTCAGAACATAGCAAATCAGAATTGTGTAACTAGATTGTTAAAACCTTCAGTGCCTGGGCAGTTAGGGAGGAAAGCCAGAGTGCTGGCTCCTTCACCAGGCCTCTCCTGCAGCAGAAGAGGGTCTGGCCTCCAGGCTTCTGTGGACAGGAACTTCCCCTGCACAGGTGCACCTGGAAACAGAATGTGAGACCTCCCACAGAGTGCATAACTTAGAAAGGGTTGTGTGTACCTGGTTTGCTTTGAATATGTTTTTGCAGAAATGACTGCTTTTGATTCTCTATTAATTTCTCCCACCTCTTTTAGCTGCCAGAGCTACTTTTCCTGTTAGATGGGTATGGCTTTCTTTAGCATTTGAAAAGATATAAAATAGTCTCATTGTTCTTAGACTTCTCATTGATATAGAGGAAAATGTTTCAGATTAATAGCTCTCTTACTCTTCCTTAAGGTAAATAAGTGTCCTAAAGATACTATTTTGGTGTGATTCCTTGAGAGCTGGAGAAGGTTCCCCGGAAGCCTGAACTGTGCCCTTATTGCTTACCATTACCTGATGACTATTCTTGCAAGAGCACAAAGACTGAGAGTAAAATTCCTCCAACATTACCACTGCTCTCATCATTCAGCGGATTCTCAATTACATTTCCTAGTGGGATATGGACATAGATAAATGAAACCATAAAGAATATTATAGTTAATATTTTAAAAGTCTTTACGTTTCAAAGCAGTTTGAAGTTTACAGCAAAATTGAGTGGAAGGTGCACATTTCTCATATACCTCTGCCTCCACACATGCCTTATCAGCATCCTGCACCAGAGTGGTGCTTTTTTTATAATTGATGAACCCACATGGATACATCACTTTACACACTTTGTGAAGACTAGAAGAGATGTGTAGATTTTATAGAGAGAGTAGTGAGGCAAATTGGAAGGTGCAAGATGGCTTGGACAATGGTGGTTATAGTGGAGACAGAGGGAAATGAACAAAGAGGTAGAGTGAATTGGACTTGATAATTGATCAGAAACAGGGCCTGAATGGACAGCAACAATCAAAGGTGACCATGGTATGGACATTTACAAGACAAGAAAGAATAAGAACTGAAGCAGTAATTTATGTTTGGTTTGTGTTATGGAGAAAATTTGGTGGAATCAATAGCTGTGTTAGACCTGTTAAGCTTGGGAAGTCAATCAATGTTGTCATGTCCAATCAGCAGTTGAATGTACCTGTTTGGTCCTAAGAGGAAGATTGGGACTGAAAACAAATCTGGGAGTCATCAGAAAAGAATTGGATTTAAAGTTAAGGGGTTAGATGATATCATCTAAAAGGGAGAATGTAGGGAGGGAAGATGAGGGCCTGCTCTGGGCCCTGGCAGAGGGGGAGGGGACAGGTTAAAGCCAGAGAAGAGTGGCCAATATGTCAGCAACTAGTCATTGCAGTGGAAAGGACATGGGTCAGACCGGAGTGGGTTGAAAATTAAAAAGGAGGTGGAGGCAGCAAACATTTCCATAAGTTTTGCTATGAAGGGGAGAGAGAAATGAGCAATTAACTAGTGGGGTGTGAGGTCAAGGGAAGGTGTATTAATTAAACTTTATAACAGTTACCAGAGCATGTTTATTTATGGTTATTCAGGTGAATTGGTCAATTTTAGTGTCAAACAGCAAATAAGGTGTGCTTAATAATATTTATAGCATTTTACTATGATAAATTATGTAAATTTCTATGTCTCAATGAATTTCAGACTCCTTGGAAGAAAAGATATCCTTCATTAATTGTCAACTATGTCAAGCCCTTTATTAGGTGTGATCTCATTTGCTCTTCACAAGGGCCCTTTATGGGAGACATAATCTTCTCTATTTAATAGATGAAGGGATTTAGGCCCAAAAAGGTTGAGCAACTGACATACAATAATTTCAGTGGCGAGTTGGAGGCAGAGTTAAGGTTCAGGCTCAGATCTGTCTGCCTCTAGGCCACACACTTTCTCTTGCTACAGTTCTTTTTCACTGTTTTTTGCTATGTATCCCAGTGCCTGCTTTGTAAAGTTCCAAATCAGGCACAAAGTGACCTGAAATTTAATAATAATGAAGTAAATAAAACAATGCTATAGTAATAAACCTGAAAAGCCTGCAGTTTGATTGCTCTCGCATTCTATTTGTGATAATATATTCCATTTGTTGATGTAGAGGAAATGTTCCAGAGAAGCTAATGAGGTGAAGGCTGAAGGTGTCTGTTGAGTGTTGGGATTCAGAGGTCATCGCTTACCCAGGTGGAGACAGCAGGCAGATGCAGCAGGCTGAAATGTGAGAGGGAGAGAGAGTGGAGAGGAAATACAGATGGCATTGCAAGACATTTGATTATGAAACAAATGAATTAGAATGACATAGTTAAAGAAGCTGCTTTGTTGTGTAAGATATCTGATCATGTTTATGTGCTGGAAGCAAGGAATTTTAAAGAATAAGAGATGTGGAATTTTAGACTTGGAGAGATGGTTTGGAGAAGGGAAACTAATCTTAAAGGATGGGTAGAATTTGGTTATGCTAGGATTCAATCTCACAATTTGAGTAAAAATATTATATTATACCGATTGAGATAATGTCCAGAGTAGTTAGAATCAGTATTGTAATTCAGCTCAGCAATTTAGATGTGTGACATTGGGAATGATTCTGGGTCTAAATTTCCTCAGTTTCAGAAGGCAGCTAGCAATAGAACCTTCTTCATAGAGATATGAAGATTGAATACGATGGCTTCATTACCTAGGTGTCAATCTGAGGTGCCTGTGCCTCAATAACTAGGGAAAAGTGGCTTAAAGCTTTGCTAGTGTTTCAGTCTGTGAAAGTCTTCTGGCTTTCTGCAAAGCTCTTTGGTCTCCTGGGACTCACATTCTGGGTTCACTTGGCTCCCCTCTTCTGTGTGCTACTTAGCCGCCTCTACCCTGCACTCAACTACTTTGGATGAGGACCTCTCTTCTTTCTAAGGCTTCTTCAAAATAAATTTAAAAAAAAACTTAAAAAAAGTTAAATACAGTTAAAAATAATCATTTAATGACTTTATGGAGAATTGGTAGGGAGAAGACGGAAGTGGAGAGGGGATTAGATCAGCAATTTCAACAGTCCTGGAAGGAATAGTCAGTTTTTACACTGTTTCTCTGCTGTGTTTCATCGTGTCTGAGTCTCTCTTCATGTTGCTAATTTTCACTTCCCCTTATCCCTTCTCACTACCATTCACTTTCAGGAGTCAAATTTCCATGGCGGATCACACAGAGAAACTTTCTCTCTTCTCTGAGCCAGGAAGACATGCAAAAAACAGAGCCCTAGTGAATCCTTCTAAGAGAAATTCAGGAGCCAACTATTAAAACCCTCTGACATTTGTAAGGTACTTGAGTA
Source organism: Eptesicus fuscus (assembly GCF_027574615.1). Classification (NCBI taxonomy): domain Eukaryota; kingdom Metazoa; phylum Chordata; class Mammalia; order Chiroptera; family Vespertilionidae; genus Eptesicus; species Eptesicus fuscus. Next base: position 67,626,598 of record NC_072482.1, read on the forward strand.
AGCAAATCTAACTATCGTTAAAAGGAACATGAACATTCAGTTCCCATCCAAGTCTGGCTCTGGTAGAAGAGTGTGGAAGATTTAGAGTACTTTTTTATCCCAAATTTTCCATGTTTAGACACTCAGCCCTTAATCTTTCTCCCACCCTCCAGCCCTGCCTTTTCAGCTGCCAGTTTAGTCTTACTTCTGGATGTCCGGTTGGCATCTTACAGCTACATCACTTATGTTTCAATAGCATGGGCCTTTCTCTATGCTCTACTATGTTGGAATTCTGGATTGTTACTCTGGGATCATAGCATAAGCCAATACAGTGGTTGATGACAGGGGGAAAAATGAGAAGAGGAATGACTCATTTCTCTCACCTCAGGTGGATATGTGGCATTCTTAATATCTTCTATTCAGAGATAACTGTTAGCCAATTCCAGTCACAAAACGCGATTAGGGACTTACTATGTCATAACCTTTATTTTTGTGAGTTTCACACAATCTGGATCTGATCCCTGGGTAAATGCCATTCTGATTCCATTAAGGTTAAATTTCAAACAGACAGTAAAGGGCAAAGCAAGAGCTGAAAGTAATTACAGAGAAGAGCGCACATCTGCTCCACCAGAGTGTCCATTTTGCTGCTGATGCCGAAATGGGTTAGTCCTTTTCTCAGGATTGGTTGAGCAGCTTGAACAGTAGGATGTTATTAAATGACAAGATGGGTCTATTTTGGGATGAAAGATAAAAATTAAGGTGACCAAAATAAATCACCACAATAAAAAATACATTTCTTCACTTCTCTGGAATCAGCTGATGTTTTCTTGCTAAGAACACAGACACTGATCTTTATCTTAGGGGAAAAAAACACAAAACTTCAAATGAATGTTACTGGGATATTGAAAAAATAATATATGGTTCATTATATGTAGAACTGTAACCACATTCACCTTCATGCTTAGGTAACACTCTAGAAGTTGTGAGTTTCCAGCAATTTACCAAGTCCTTCAAAACTTTGGAGAAACATTGAGTTACTGTTATGGTTTAAGAGCTTCCTGTTTATATTATGATAATAGGAGGCATATCTTTTCAGTGGTTTATCAACTGAGTGGCCTTAAGGATCTCCCTACTAAAGACTAAAATGACTTTTTCTCTAAATCAGGTGTTCAGAGTTTTATTTTATGTGTCTTGTAGATCTAGAGATAGAGATCTAAACATGGTAGTATACAACATGATACTATTGGAGATACCACCTAACTGAGTTTATGATAATCCACCATTACCCTAGAAGACCCAATTTTTGTCATCCAGATTCTCCCATTTGGCAGCCCTCAGTTTGTTCTCCATATCTATGAGTCTATTTCTGTTTTGTTTGTTCATTTATTTTGTTTTTTAGATTCCACATATAAGTGAAATCAAGTGGTATTTGTTTTTCTCTGACTTACTTTACTTAGCATAATATCCTCTAAGTCCATCTATGCTGTCTCAAATAGTAAGATTTCATTCTTTTTTATGGCCAAGTAATATTCCATTGTATATGTGTACTATAGTTTCTTTATCCAAGCATCTATTGATGGACACTTGGATTGCTTTCATATGTTGTCTATTGTAAATAACACTGCAATGAACATAGGGGTGGATATATCATTTCCAATTAGTGTTTTGGATTTCTTTGGATATTTATACCTACAAGTGGAATTGCTGGGTCATTAGGTAGTTCTATATTTAATTTTTTAAGGAAACGCCATACTGTTTTCCACAGTGGCTGCACCAATTTGCATTCCCATCAACAGTGCAAGAGGGTTCCCTTTTCTCCATATCCTTGACAACACTTGTTGTTTGTGGATTTATTGATGATAGCCATTCTGATAGGTGTGAGGTGATATCTCATTGTGGTTTTAATTTACATTTCTCTGATAATTAGTGACCATAAACATGTTTATTGGCCACCTATATGTCCTCTTTGGAGGAATGTCTAGGACCTGAATTTTTTTTAAGGGCATCTTTAAGTGCCTGCCTGCCTCCTGGGGATAAAACACATTTACTTACGTGTTTTACACATTTAGGCTTCATTGTCTCACGTCCACAAATTAAAGATATTGTCTACCAATCATATAAATTAGGTAGTTTTTTTACAATGACATAAATAATTTGTCAATTGTCATTTAGGTAGTTCTTACTTTATGCCATTTGAAGCTCTTCTGCATGCGATAATGGCTTATTTGAAAATAATTAAGTTCTTTGGGAAAGTCACATTTGGGCAATTCTATTTGTAATAGTATGAGATGCTCCCTGGGAACCCCCCCCAAGCACAGGGTTCCCTTATATAGGTATACATTGCCACTTGCTTGAGGCAACATTTTTACTTCTTTACCTGGGGGCCTAAGGCTATCTGAAGTTCAGGCCTTTGGGATCCAAGGTCTATTGCCTATTTTCTCTTCTCTGACCACACCTTTTCCTAATAGAGTCCTACAGAGGTTCTCTCTCTCTCTCTCTCTCTCTCTCTCTCTCTCTCTCTCTCTTTCGCTCTCGCTCTAAGTAGGGATATAGATAGATAGGTAGATAGATAGATAGATGATAGATAGATAGATAGATAGATAGATAGATAGATAGATATGTAGATAGATAGATAGATAGATAGATAGATAGTTAGATAGGTTCTTTGTAATTTCTGTGCTGAACTTACTCTGAATACCTGTCATTTACTTTTATACTTCTGTTAGTTTAGGGGCCACTGTCACATCTTATTGGAATGAGAAAGTTTTAGATATGAAATACTTGCTGTACATCATGAAAATAATTTATATAGAGGATGTCTGAGGCCTAGGATTGTAGCCATCTAATGCTAGGTACTTCTCCAGGATAATGGACTTGCCTTATTCAACTCCAAGTTTACAGAGCTTTGAACAGTGCCTGGAATGTACTGTGTTCACTAATTTTTATAGAATGACTGAATAAGTCAATGTGCATTTCAGCATCTCAAAAATACATATTGAGTGCCCTAGCTGGTTTGGCTCAGTGGATAAAGTGTCAGCCTGCAGACTGAAGGGTCCTGGGTTCAATTCTGGTCAAGGGTACATACCTCAGTTGCAGGCTCCTCCCTGGCCAGGGCCCTGATTGGGGCTCGTGTAGGAGGCAACCAATTGATGTGTTTCTCTCACATTGATATTTCTCTCTGTCTTTCCCTCTCTCTTCCACTCTCTCTAAAAATCAGTGAAAAAATACCCTCCGGTGAGGATTAAAAAAAATATACCAAACATATTGAGAGAGTACTATAGGCCAGCTCAAAGCTACATTTAAGGCACAAAGATGATTCTAAGAAACTTACAGAAAGGAAGTAGGGGAAAATTTATACATACAAATTCTGCATGTATTATATACAGGAAGGTACCTGAACACAGAGGAATTTGGGGGGTAAAGTGGGGTGGGAAAGAAAAGTATTACTCTAAGAAGAGGAAACAGCATAATGCCCTGGGAAACTACACGTAATTTGGAATTTTTTGGAGAACAATGTGGGAAGTTAAAAATGGCAAGAGCCAGCCAGCCACTGACACCCATATAGACTATTCTGCCATGACTGAAGGTCAGTGTACTGGTCCATGCTTCCCATTCTTTTTTTATTTTATTTTTTAAAATATATTTTTATTGATTTCAGAGAGAAAGGAAGAGGGTGAGAGAGATAGAAACATCAATGATGAGAGAGAATCATTGATCGGCTGCCTCCTGCATGCCCCACACTGGGGATCGAGCCTGTAACCTGGACATATGCCCTGACTGGGAATCAAAACCTTGACATCCTCGCCAGTTTGGCTCAATGGATAGAGCATTGGCCTGCAGAATGAAGGGTCCCAGGCTCGATTCCGATCAAGGGCACTTGCCTGGGTTGCAGGCTCAAGCCCCAGTGTGGGGTGTACAGGAGACAGTTGATCCATGATTCTCTCTCATCATGGATGTTTCTACCTCTCTCTCCCTCTCCCTTCCTCTCTGAAATCAATAAAAAAAATTATTTATATATATATATATATATATATATATATATATATATATATATATATATATCTCCTACCAAATAAAAGGGTAATATGCTAATTGACCGTACCTTTGCTACGCCCATAGCCAATCAGGGGTGCTATGCATATTAACCCAGCAAAGATAGCAGGGGGAAGGGGCAGTGCCCGCTGCAGCCGTTGGGACCAAAGCCCTGATTGAGGACTGAGGCAGGTGGGCACTGTCCCAAGCCCCGATCGCGGACCCAAGCCCCTAGCGCGGATTGGGGAAGGTGGGGCTTGGGTCAGTGCCCGCCGCTGCTGGCGGGCACTCACCCAAGCCCCACCACCGCCTGCGGGCACTGACCCAAACCCCAATTGCAGACCCAAGCCTGGAGCGCGGACCGGGGTAGGTGGGGCTTGGGGCAGTGCCCGTGGACGCTGACCCAAACCCCGCCAGTGGCAGCAGGCGCTTTCCCAAGCCCCGATTGCGGACCCAAGCCCTGAGCATGGACCAGGGCAGGCGGGGCTTGGGTCAGTGCCCGCCGCCGCTGGTGGGCGATGTCCCAAGCCCCAATCGCAGACCCAATCATCGCTAGGCCCCAACCACGGGTCCTGGTCCATCGGGGAGCCAGGGGAGGTGGGGTGGGCAGCTCCAGTCCCTGCCCTGCAAAGTCCTGTTTCATCGGGGGCCCGGGGTGTCAGGTTGGGCAGCACCAGGCCCCAACTGAGGGTCCAGGTCCATCAGAGGCCTGGGGAGGTGGGGCAAGCAGCTCCAGTCCCCACCTGCAAAGTCCTGTGTCATCAGGGGTCGGGGGAGGCTGGGTGAGCAGCGCCAGTCCCTGCCTGAAAAATCCTGTTTCATAGGGGACCTGGGGTGGTGGGGCAAGCAGCTTGAGGCCCCAACTGTGGGGTCCAGGTCCATTGGGGGTCAGGGGAGGCGGGGCAGGCAGCACCAGGCCCCAAATGAGGGGTCCAGGTCCATAGGGGACCCGGGAGGCGGGACAGGCAGCGCCACGCCCTGCAGGAAAAGTCCTGTTCTGTTGGGGGCCCGGGGAGTCCAGGTGGGCAGCGCAAGGCTTTTTAGGCTGCTGTAGGGCATGAGGGAAGGCCTACATTTCCTGCTGTTTCTAGCAACACAATTGTCTATTTATTGTGCCTGAATTCTTCTGTCCCCTTACAAGGACTCTAAATTCCCTTGAGGGTTGATTTTCAATGATAGCTGTTCATGGGAATTACTTGAGGAGTGTGTGTGTGTGTGTGTGTGTGTGTGTGTGTGTGTGTGTGTGTGTGTGTAATATTCCAAACAACAAGTCTACCCCTTCAGAAATTAGTGTTCCAATTCTGTTCAATTTCCATAGATTCTGATTTTGCTGATTTGGAGAGTATCCAGCCAACAGTAAATTTTAAGTGTCCTTGAATGATTCTAACCTGTGGGTTAGAAGCCACTGCTCATGTTTATGCAAACACAAGAGCCAAATGCCAGGTAAAATACAGAAATCTCAATTGTACAACTCAATAAATGTTTACCTATGTCTACACCCAGGTAGCCACCATCCAGAATGTTCTGTCGAATCTTTCTTCATTAGCAATAAAGGCCGAACCAGCTACTTATTTTGGAGAGAGGAAAAAGAGAAAACAAAGGAAAATGTGTGGGAATATGTAATAATACCTCAAAACAGTACCTCCCAATAATTTTATTTATCAAATTATAGCCTCTTACTCATCTGTGTTGTACTTACTGGCCGTCAGTCAGACATCCCCAAGGGGTCCCAGATTGGAGAGGGTGCAGGCCGGGCTGAGGGATCTCTCCCCGGGCCGTGCACAAATTTTGTGCACCGGGCCACTAGTATATATATAAAACAACACCTTGATATCCTGGTTCATGGGTCTACGCTCAACCACTGAGCCACATAGGCCAGGCCATGCTTCTCATTCTTAACTGTATGACTCTTCTCACTCCATAATAAAATCCAATGTAGAATGCCAATTATATAAATCAAATAAGAGTAAAATGTTGTTAGTGTAAATATATTTAAATGTTCAATTTTATATGATACAAAGGACAGTGGGAACAATTCATATTTTTATTAAATACAAACTTCAATATAAGAAATTACATATAAAACATTAGTGCATTATAATTATAGATTAAAATTATTTTCATTTATGAATATGGGCATGTGTGTATTCAGATCAACTATTTGAAAAACTGGAAAAAATTAAAAATGTTTAAAGTAACAGTATTAAACTTTATCACTTTTTTATTCATTCATTTATTACAATCATATATATTAATGGGAAAGGGACTCAGTTATGACATGTTTTGTGGTTTTTATTAAGGAGATAATCACAAAGAAATTTATTAAGGAAATAAAACAAATTGATTAATCTTTCAATCGCATATATTGTCCTACAATGATAGCTGGTTGAATCCTATTTTACATTAATCTGTACATTAGTTTTAGATAGTTAGATATAACATGCAACTTAATTTTTATAAAATAAGGGTAGGGATAACAAGACTTAATTTTTATAAAATGAAGGTAGGGATTAGTTTCTTCTGCTTTACAAAAGTAATTGGGACAACTGATGAAATATAACTAAAGTCTGAAGATTCAATAATAGTATTGAATGATATTGTGTTAATATCCTGATTTTGGTAATTATAGTGGTTATGTAAGGGGTAAGGGAGTATCATTGCTGTAACTTACTCTTATATGGGTTAGAAAAACAATAATTTGTACATATATAATATTTATATGTATATATATGCACATATTTATATGTACAGACACATAAATATATGTGAGATAAAGTACACATTATAAAATGTTAACAGTTGGAGAATCTGGGTGCAGGCTATACAGGGCTTTTCTTGTATGAGTCTTGCAAATTTCTATAAATGTAAAATTATTTCAAAATAAAAATGACAAAAGCAAGTAATAAATGGATCAGAAAAAAACTCTCCTATGCGAAAGTTTTCCTCTACTCACTCTTTTGTATAATTTTGATACCAAGATTTATTTAATACATTTAATAGAAAGCACAGATGATAGTCTGCAGATTAGGGTTTTTAATTTATAAATTATGTGGTATCATGGTTCTGAGAGCATCAGTACAAAAACATTTAAATAGGATGTGGCAAAGCTAAAGCTAAAATTAATTGTCCTTTCATTTAGCACCAGTGCTCCACAAACTAATTGTGCATTCACAATTATTTTAATGAATATTTTGTAATGAATATTACCATGAACCTCCATTAAAATCATTGTTAATTTAATATAATGATTATTCAATGAAAGCCTGAAAATCCCAAGATGTTAATTTTCTTATTGATTTGCACATTCAATTTGTATCAAACATATATATTAATAGCCATGGTTTATGTGGAGTTTGCTGACTTTTATTAAGCACTTCCCATCTGCTAAGTGCTACAGGAGACAGTCAAGGTTCTTTCCTAAGACTGGCTAATAAAGACAGCTTCATCAAGGCTGGCACTGTGCCAACTCTTAATAAGGCTGGCACCCCTCCCCTCTTCCTTCCAGATGGGGAGGAGAGGGTGGATGACATGTGCTGCTTGGGGATGTAGGAAGAGAGCACAGGTGAGCAACTGTGTACCTGCTTCCTTAAGCGACTTCCTCAGCTGTCATCTCTTCTCCAGGAAAGTCATTTACGTGGGGCTGTGCATTCATTTAGAGGACATTTTTCTGTGGGTCACCTCAGGATGACTTTGTAAAAACAAAAGTCTGGAAAGGATGCAGGCTGAGTTTGGCCTTGGCTGGAGCTGTATGGCAGATGGCAGCCATGGGAGGTAAGAGACGTAGCTGTGCTCAGCTTGACTGGCAACCCTGGGCAAGATGCTCAGACATCAGAGGAACCCTCTTTCTCTCTCATGGCCACCCTTGTCCTGCTGGACACTTACCCCAAAGGTTTCCCCTGAATAACCTTAATTCACAACTGCCTTTCCTTTCACTACCTGCATTCATGTGTTTGTCTTGCTTGAGGGGTCTCCCTCAGTACTCAGTAAGGCGACAACATCTTCCTCTTTCTCCCACTATTCAAGGGCAAAAGCTTTAGAGTTCAGCATTTCAGGATTCAATTCCAGACTTTTTCTTCTACTCCAGCTCTAAAATCTTGGACAAGTATTTAAATTCTTTTAGCCCATGCCTTCACATCTTTAAAATAAGAATAACAACAACTATTACTTCTACCTCTACCAATTCTCTTTAAGACCTTGCTCTTGGAATTCAGATTACTTAAAAGAAACTAAGATATACCCTAGCCGATATGGCTCCGTGGGTAGAAAATCGGCCTGTGGAGGATCTCAGGTTCGATTCCAGTCAAGGGCATGTACCTCGGTTGCAGGCTCAATGGATGTTTCTCTCTCTCACTCTCTCCCTCCCGTCCACTCTCTAAAATCAATGGGAAAATATTCTTGGGTGAGGATTAACAAAACAAAGCAAATCGAAGAAACTAAGATACAAACATTTGGGAGATTTCACTAATCTTATTATATCTCCAGAAGACAGGAGATATATAATGACTGGTCTAAATTCATATAGAGAAGAAAACTTACATAAGCATCATATAGATGCATTCCTACCTAATAAAACAAATCTTTTGCACACTCTTCCCCCCGCCCCCCACTATCCACTATGTACTAATAGTCATTCTCTAAATAATTGCAGTGACATGGGAAGTTATTCCTCCAGTTTCTGGAGTGAAGTTCAGTTTCGTGCTTGGGACAGATGGGTCTACCAGTTACCTCAATTTTATATACCAGTGGGACCAGAGGCAATAGTACTGAGTTCTACCACATGGCCACAAAATACTACAGACAGGAAAGATTTAGGGAATAGAATAATTAATTGAGACAACAAAAAGGATAAGAGTATAGAAAACGTTGAAGGCTACTGTCAAGAAATTCAGGGCTACAGAAGTTGTGTATTCCATAACCTTTTATGGTGTCCCTGGGAATATTTCCAGATACATAATTGAAATACAACGGAATTAATTGTCAAGGCTTTTTCTGTGTATTAGTTTTGTTCAAAATTCATTTGAATATTAGGACTTTTGTGGTTACTATAATACCTCAGTAGTAGTAACAGAAGTCTGAATCTTTTCATCATCTGCTTTTTAAGTTAAGTGACAAATACATTATGAGTGTTCAGAAAATGTTAGTTTTTATTATTACAGATGCCATACACATGATTGAATACTGCCACATAAGAAATATGGCCCTTCTAAATGCTTGATGAACCTATTCAAATTACTCAACACCCATACTTATAGAATTACAAGTAAGTTGAATATATATATATATATCTAACCTACTTGACATTTCCTGAAAACTAAATCTCCCCAGTGCCAATCATCAATGGTGGCTCACCGATCTTGGGCTACATAGAAATCTGACAGCGCCAAGTGATAATTCTATACTATTAGTGCTTTCAGTAAAGCCAGGGTACTGTTTCTCCTATTTCCCTTCTGTTGATTTTACAAAATGATGGAGGGGTGGGTATGGACACTTCCTGTGTTTCTCAGCCTAATTAGAGTTGAGGACACCTGCTAAAAGGGAGAGAGCAAGACAAACCATGTGAGCAAGTAATCTCCACATCTACACTTGACTCAATTATAGTTTAAGGTCATATTCTCCCATGACAGACTGAAATTTATGAACTCTGTTCAGCCTTGGAATGTAAGAACGTGAGCCTGTAGGAGCCAAGGGAGAGCTTCATATATAGATAAAATATAGAACGTTGTGGGTCTCAGCAGCCAAATGTCTACATTAGCAAATTTGAAGTAGCATCCACAAGAACTACCAGCAAAACAGCTGAACTCCCTTCATTTCCTTTATGTCTACCGGCCAGCTGATAACTGCTACTGCGCCTGGGGTAGACCAGGACAGGGGTTGGTTAGTAACCCTCTGTGTCCTTGCTGGTGGATGACTGTACCACGTATCTGAGTGGCTGAGAGCAGTTATTAGATATTCAGATAGATCATTAGCCACCTGACTGCTCAGATTGTATATAGCTAGAGGCATAACTTCGAAGTGGCTTCCTCCATCTTGCTGAGACTTTAACATCAAAATGCAAGCCACAGAAAATCAAACAGAGTGAAATTTACATGTTCTGATATTAAGACCCCGTGGCTCTTGTTTTATATACTTCACTCAAAGGGCTTTAATGAGGGATGTTTTGATGACTCTTTCTAAACAGTTGGAACTTCCGTATAAGTGATTATTCTACAGCTTTAAAGGGAATTCTGTCAGACCAGCTCACAAGTTCTTTTACCCAACTCTAATTACATAAATTGTTATATAAACAGATGTCTATTACACCAAAATCTACTTCACTTGGGAACTCAAATTTTTCTCAGTTTGTATGCCAGTGGCTGGAAAAAAAAATCTTTTGATGTTGCTAAGGAACATTTTATGCTGTCAGGATGTGAGCAGAAAGGCAGTCATCAATCAGATTCCTTTGCCTTCATGCGCCAAAGAACAGAGAAAAAAAGACCCAGGAGGGAGAGCACATCACAAGCCTTGGCTCAATCCCCTAACAGATCTCTGTATCTTGGTTAAATTAATTCCTTTTCCCAATATACACACTTCTATCTGCATCTCCTCCACAACTGTGATAAAAACAATAGTATATAAAAAGATTTTCCACTGCAGTTTTGTCTGATCTTCAAAACACAGTCATGAAAGAGCTAAAGGAGAAACTATAGTCTTCCATTCTCATCTCTCAAAGCCACTGAGCTAACATTCATCCCTTTATTTACCCATTCATTCATCCATGCATGCATGCATATGTGAAACAACTCTTTCTGGTTATCTGTGCCAGGCACTGTGTTTGTGCTTTTACAGAATGATGACTAAAAACATACTTGAACTTTGCCCTCAACAACTCATAGTCTAATTGAGGAGACATTAATTAATTAATTAATAATAAAATTGATAATTACAAGCCATGATAAACTTATGACTTGAATGGAAATTAAAAGAACATCTAGGAGAAGTATTATGAAGGATCCCTTCAAGAGATGAATTTTAGGATGAGTCTGAATAATGCATAGGGTTTATCTAGGATAGAGCAGGTAAAGAAATTATGTGAGCTGGGAGAAAACACGTTAAACTTTGTGATCCAGAGAAAGATCAACTTGGCAGGAATTCAGAGAGGGAGGAGGCATGAGGTTGATGAGGAAGGAGACAGAGGCAAGGTGTCAGGTTGAGAACAGCTTTGCATGTCATGTTCATTTTCTTCCTTCACTCTAAGAGCAATGTGAGAACATTGCATACTTTATGTGAAAAGACACATAATCATATTTGTATTTATAAAAATGTCTGGATATAGGGTGAACAATCAGCAGGACGGGTCAAAAGTGGATGACAGAGAACTGGATGACAGAACAACTTCTATGCACTATAAATTTTATTTCTTAGAAATGTCCTAGAAAAAATATTGAACATACATGCCAAAAGATGTGTGCAGTCATATCTAAAGCATTATTAGTAGTAATGCAAAAAACTAGAAACAACCCAGTGTCTTTAAAATGAAAGTAAATTGTTGAATATTTACATAATAGAATATTAAACATCAGTATACATAAATAAACTACAATAATATGCAACAACACAGATGACTCTTATAAGCTACAATAACTAGAATGGCAACTACATACAACATGAATTTGTGTATGTAAATCTCAGAACATAGAAGCTCCTAAGTTGAATATGGTTTCACAGTAATTTTGTTATGATTAATATTTCTATATCTATTACATATACCTACTAATGTAATATAAAATATTATTATATGAAATAAAACATAACAGATGTTATGCCAGAATTATATTATTATAATAATTTCAGTTGGTAAGTTTAAAAATTTATTTAAAACACCATATTTTAGCCTTGGTGGCTATTCTGAGGTACAATGTGCAACAACAGAAATGATTTGAAATATGTTGATTATGCACAGTATTATATTTTGTGGTTATTTTTGCAGCTATAGAAATGCAAATGTTCCCTGAATAAAAGCGGTGACAGGAAACTTGAAGCTTTGGAACATTATGTCTTATTTATTTGTGAATGACCATTATGAAATCAGAAAAAACATGATAGTATCTCTTCTCAATATTATTATTCAAAATTTTATAAAAACTAATATAAACAGGACACACACATTTGTGCACATTAGTTAGAGAAGAATAAAACTATCATTTGTACACAAAATAATCTTCTACCTGGACAATCTAAAAGAATCAATGAAAAACACCATTAAAATGAACAAGGTTGCTTGTATAATAGTCCCCTTATCCATGGGTAATGTGTTCTAAGACCCTCAGTGGATGCTTGAAACCATGAATAGTGCCAAACCATATATATATTGTTTTTTCCTATACAAACATACTTAGGATAAAGTTTAATTTATAAATTAGGCATGGGTAAGAGACTAACAACAACTAATAATAAAATAGAACAGTTATACCAATATATTTTCATTAATTTTCTATTTTAAATATAATTTTTATATAAATTTATATAAAAACGTGTTTCTGAATCTGTGTAACCCTCCCTTACTTGTAGTAAATGCCTTGGTGTCACTGTTTCCAGGGATCCCTTGCTGGAGTCTTCATTTAGGCTCAATGCTTTCTGGTGCAACATCTTGCCTTCAATCAGAACATGTTTTCTGCTCATGCCTTCCACATACAAATTTAATGCCTTTTCCATCTTAACTAAGGACTTATCACACACTGTACCTATAACTTCTGTACTTTGAGGTGTGATAGCAAAACTAACATGAATTTCTTTTTATTTCTTTCACAATTTTACTGATAGATTTGTTCTTACCACAGATCTTAGCAAGCTCAGCATATGACTTTTTTTTCCCTTTCCTTATTAATTAGAGAATTTTCACCTTCTCAGTAAGGAAGCCTTTACGGCTTCTCCTTGGCATGTACAAATTGTCAGCATCGCTACTCTTGTGCTCTGGGGCCACTATTCAGTAAATAAGGGAGACCTGAATACAAGCACTGAGATATCGCAACAGTTGATCTGATAACTGGTTGCTAAGTGACTAATGAGCAGGTAGCTTACACAGCATGGAGATGCTGGACAAAGGGATGCATGTCCTGGGCAGCATGGTGAGAGATTTCATCATGCTACTCAGAAGGATGTGCAATTTAAAATTTATAAATTGTTTACTTCTGGAATTTTCTGTTTAATATTTTTGGATCACGGGTCATTGAAACTGTGGGAAGTGAAACCAAGAAGAATGGGAGACAACTAAACATAATAAATTTTGCATATAGGACAATAACAAAATTAGGACACATCATAGAAAAAATTCCAAATCACCACACCAACAGAAACCAAAACACAGTGCGAATTAAACCTAACAAGAGATTCAGAGACCATTATGAAAAACAATTTAACACTTCCCAAAGGATATATAAACCCAGCTCAATAAATGCAGGGGCATGTCATGTTCCCGGAAGAGAATAGTTAACATTTGAAAGATGTCAGTTCTTCCCAAATTAATCTGTAAATTTAATGTAATCCCATATAAAATCCTAAAATAACTATTTGGGAGCTTGACCAGTTTAGTTTAAATTTAATTGAAGATAAAAACATAAGAGCCCAAAGATCAGAAAGTGATATTTGCTCAGTAATGTTAAAAATACATAGTGTAAATCTATAGTAGCTAAACCTATGTAGGTATTTGTTCAGGAATAGACAATTTGGTTGCACAGACAAGGAGAGTGCAAAATCAGATTCAGCTACCTAGGGAAATTAATATGTGACAAAGGCAATGCCATACCTTGTGAGGAAATTAGTCAGGAAGGAATGGGCTATTTAAAAGTCATAGGACAATTAACTGACAATTTAGAAAAACAATAAAGTTTTGCCCTACTTCCCCCTCACAAAACTGTTTTGAAACCTATCAAATAATTATACATAAATAATAGAATTGTGTTGAGAAAATAAAGAGACTTTTTATTTATAATTTAGGGTCTTAAGGGATTTCCTGAGGAAGTCTCTAAATTCAAGATCATAAAGGAGAAAGTTGTCTTATTTACCTACATAAGAATTACAAACTTTAAAATGATGAAAGTTGCTGGAGGCTAAAACCAACAGTAGTCAGCATTAATGCAAAAAGACCCATTGGAAGGCCAATGGACTTTCATATTCAGCAGGGCTGAAAATCAGCATAATATCGCCCTTCTGTGGGCTCAGTGGCTGAAGGCAATTCCCTAACCTGATAATCCTTTTACTGTTTACCAAACTTTACCTTTGATATGCCTGCATGCATTTCTGAGGGCAAATGTGTATTCAAGTGAATAAAAGCTGACAAGGCCAGGGTTTCAGAGAGCTTCTCCACTAGAGAGAGGTTTCCACCTAGCTCCCCATGCCTTCTAAATTCATATTTCTTGTCTAGTGTTTTCATTTATGCGTGGCCCCTTCTTCAGATCCTGAACTCTTGCTGCAAAAGGTTGTGGCAGAAAGTCATAATAAATAAAAGATACATAACAAATGTTTTTTTTCTAGAGAATAACTGTCATTTGCACAAAGATGCAAATATAAGGATTTTATGGCAAAGAAAAACTGGAATCGATCTACCCATCCATTGGTCATGGACTGGTTGAACTCCAGTATCTCTGTACTGTGAAATAATCACATAGTTCTATGTAATTATTACATAATTCTGTAATACCAACATGGAAAGATTCCAGTACATATTAGGAAGTGGAAAAAGTTCAATGCTGATATTAAGTGTAGGATTGTGTCATTTAGGCAGTAAATTGTTTAAAAACAAAATTATATGTACATATATACATCTATATATACATACATATGTATCTTATGCATTGCACAAAAAGTAATTTGGGAGAAAAACAACCTTCAGTTAACCCTGCTTACAGAAGAGAGGGGTGAGATTTATTTCTGTGGACAGGAAGTAAAAATTCTGACAGTGCAATACTTCTGTGCTTGAATTGTTTTTTATGAAATGTTTTCTTATGTGATTAAAAATAAACCAAAACAGATGTAAAGAAAGAGTAACTGCTCTGGCTGGTGTGCTGAGTGGTTAGAGCATCGGCCCACACATCAAAGGATGGCTGCTTTGATTCCTGGTCAAGGGCACGTACCTGGGTTGCAGCTTTGATCCCCAGCTTTTGTCAAGGCATTTGTGGGAGGCAACCAATTGATGTGTCTCTTTCACATCAATGTCTCTCTCTCTCTCTCTCTCTTGCTCTCCTCTCTCCCTCCCACTCTCTTAAAAAAAATCAATAGAAAAAATATCCTTGGGTGAGGATTAAAAAAAGAAAGAGTAACTGAAAATGTAAGTAAGAGAATGTGACATTATAATATCTGGATAGAAATTTTGGCATTGAATTAACCAGAGCATAACTCAATTTACTTGCCTGATTTGTATTTGAAGCAAAAGCAGGATTTCTCTTAACTGAAGTTAAAAAGTATTAAATGAGTTGTTGATGGTAGTAAACTGATGGGTAAAGACATTTCTTGCCCTGGGCTTTAGGGAGGTGGACTGATGCTGTATAGGTGCTTGTGGGGTAGCCAGTACAAGACAGTCTCCATGCAGAGTTACTGAGTTCTGGCTGTACTGACAGTCAATCCCACCTCAACAAAAATTCCAGCAGACATCTGCAGGGTCAGAGCTGAGCTGAACACGAAGCTATATTTAAAGTTATGAGTAACATTAATTGTTTTTAACTAGTTGCTAAAGGTAGGTGTGTGATAAATATTCTATAAAAATGCTTTTGCATGAGTAAGATAGACTACCTAATCTTTTGAGAACTGATGAAATTTAAGTTCTTCTCCTAGGAAAAATATACTTAAGTATAAAATTTTGTAAGCAATGACTTCATGCAAAGAGGGAATGACATATTTATATTTGTTGCTCAGGGATCAATCCCCCAGTCCCCTTACCCATCCACACACAATTACATAAATTTCCCAGGGTAGTTCAAGTACCACACACAACCTGGAATATTCTCCTTTCTCCTATTTGACTTTCCTGGAACTGTTCAAAAATATAAGATAAGAACTCTTGCAGTGTGGTCATATTTTATTAATAATATAACCATTTATGAAATAATAAAACAATATATGTTTGTTGGTAATTTAATAATAGTTAACATATACTTGGTACATATTAGTGCCAAGCACTCTTCCAAGAGGAAATGTTAATGAACTAAAGGGATCCATTTGCCTGTGCACATCAAAGCCAATAAGACACGAACAGGAGTTTGCAGCAAAGAAAGTCAGAGTTTGTTAGTTGAGGAAGTGGTACCACAGCCAGAGTCATAGGTGAGCTGTGGCTCAAAGACCTGGCTCCCCAATGGCTTCTAGAGGATGGGTTATATAGGGAACTAAGAGACTTAGGGTTTTGGTCAGGGTTGTGGTCTCTACTGATTGACTTGTCAGGGTTGTAGTCTCTACTGATTGGCTGGCACTAGGGTAGTGAGTAGTTGATCATTGCATCTGGTCCTGACATCAGCCATAGTGTCGCTTCATCTGGTTTCACAGGGATGTGGTAGGTGAGGTGGTTCTAGTGCTGAACCACAACTGACTTCTAGATGTTATCTGTAGTTCAACTAAAACTTTGTCTCTGGTCAACAGACCCCAGGAAGCTTTGTTTCTAAGATTATTTGATGCTGATCAGAACCTCATTGTTCTGAGGACTTAATGATTAAGAGAGTAGACATGCAAGGGAGAAGGAGGCAGGTGAGTCAGGGTACTGGATAAAGTGAGCTTGGATCAAAAGGAAAGAAAGGAGAAAAGGTCATATTGAAGAAATAAAGTTTCTGTAGTTACAGTTACAAGAAATTAAGGTACTCGCCCATGGCCTCATAGCTGGTAAATGGAAGAGTTGGGATTTGAACCCAGGCAGTCTGGCTCCCAAGCCTATGCTTTTGAGTACTGTGATCTATGGAATGTCAAGTCTCGGTTTCTTCATGCACCCATATCCTGGCTTTATGGCAATGCAGGGTCTTTATAGGTAGGTTTGCTATACCTTGAGCTTCCTGTTGTCCTTGATGATTCTCCCCCTTCAAGGGTTCCTCTGAAATGCCCCAACTCCTGAAAGACCTGGTGTGCTTAATCATAGCTAGGACTTCCCATCACCCAAACTCAAATATTTTGCTGGAAGTAAGAGAAACCAATTTTTTTTTTTCTTGCACCCACCATCTTTTTTTTTTAAATTATCTGTTTCAGAGATCTTTCCTTCCTTTCCTCCTGAAAGTTTCTTCCAGTCTCCTCAGGAGACCTTTTCTCTTCAGACAATTAACAGACACTTTTTCCTTTGCCGCCTCACACAACATATGGCACTGGGCTTTTGGTTGTTACTCAGCCATTAAACTTTACTGTGGAGGTACCTATCAATGGAGCCAATCCAGTGGAGGAGACAGGCCATGTTCTCTTCTTTAATTTCAGCTCTATTAGACTCACTGTTTTTCTCCTAGGCTGCTTGTACTTCGTTATGCACAACTGTGGCATTGCTGTTTGAAGTTCTCCCTGAATGGGAAACATCCTAGCTGCCTCATATTCATATGCATTCTCCAATCCTGATTGCTGACCTTAGTGCCGTGGTCGGCAAACTGCGAGACACATGCGGCTCTTTGGCCCCTTGAGTGTGGCTCTTCCACAAAATACCACGGCCTGGGCGAGTCTATTTTGAAGAAGTGGCGTTAGAAGAAGTTTATGTTTAAAAAATTTGGCTCTCAAAAGAAATTTCAATCGTTGTACTGTTGATATTTGGCTCTGTTGACTAATGAGTTTGCCGACCACTGCCTTAGTGCATTCAAAGCAAAGCCAAACCTGTCACCCACTTCAATCAAACTTAAATGACTCTGCTTTCTACACAAAAACAGATTCATTGCTTATGCTTTTTGCTCAACTTCTCAAATTAGGTAGGAGTATTTCTTCAGGATAGACATATTTTCCAGTTTTCTAAGTTGACTTAGATCCCACTTTAAAAGAGCATAGCTGATAAAAGTTGGGAACAAAAATGTGATTTAAATGCACACTCTCTTAGGCTAATGAATGAGATGGCTCATAAAAAGGAAGGCACACTACAGTCAAAGTGTTTGATCCTTAATTAGAAAGGCCACCCAATGGGGAATAAAAACTGCTAATTACCAGTTTTACATAAATATTTTATGTTGATATGCTCATTTTGGACATTTGATATATACCACATCTATACAAAGTTCAAGGGTATTCTTTAGAGAACATGTCTGGATTTGACTCTTAAAAGTTAAAGCTATAAAACTAATTACATTGGTGACTTCTTAACAAGAATATTTATTCTGTTAGATGGTTAAACATTTTAAAAAACTTATTTTGTACAATTTTTCCTTAGGATATAAGTAGCATATGCTAAAACTCCCATCAAGTAAATAGTTTACAGACTGTAGCAACAGTCTGCTCTGTAATGCTTAATTGCCCACCCATTCTCCTCTCTAAATCCTCAAGTCCTCATCTTCTATCTCACATTGGAAGGAAGGAGAAGGGAAAGAAAGGGAATAAAAGAGGTAAGAAGGAAATAAGAAAGAACAAGTAAGGAGGGAATGGAGAAAGTGGGTTGATTTTATTTTGAGGATTTACTGTGCACCAGCCCAGTGTGAGCTGCTGACTTTATACCTGATCATTTATCCACCACACCCAGTTTCATGGGAGATAAAGCCAGCATTTTCAATCTAAAGGACCTAGAGAATGATCTCTTCCCACTTATTTCATAGACAAGAAGACTATGATCAGGTGATTAAGAAACTACCCAAGAGTATACAATTGGTTAGAGATTTGGAGGGGGTGCAAATGGCCCAACCTAGATTACTTTCTTTGCACAATGCACACATTTGTTTGTTTATCTAAGGATTGATTCAGCAACTACTACAGGTTGGGTACTGAGTTTAATGACTTACGGTAACTCCCATGACGTGGCAATTGGTAATTTCTGCCATACTGAAACTGGACACAATGGGTCTGAGGCTGCCTGTCACTACTTGAGCCAAATTAAGCAGAGACAGGGTTGAATCATATATGAGTGTTTCTTGCAATAATGCCGGCAGTATGGGAGAGCAGTCGGTCACTCTGGAAATTCTGCTCTCCCTCCCTTTGCCAGTTGTCTGATTACATACACATAAGGGAGAAGAGAGCTACGTGTAGCTGCGAGCTGCAAGTGTAACATGGAAAGGGAAGGGAAGGGTCTGCAGTCTGGCCTTCAGGACTCAAAGTTGGATAACAAGGTGGCTAATCTTCTATGATGTTATAAACAGCTTAGCCCATTCCTGGGATCAGAGAAGGGTCAGCATTCCTGAGAAAAGCTCCTGGAGAGGGTCAGGGTCTGGGCACAGCAACCAAATCAAAGCATGTCCTGTCCTTGGTCTGTTCTCAAAACGTATTTCTTTTCTGAGTAATGGACCCATTGAGGCATCTTACCAGTTTCCTAGCGTCTATAAGAAAACTTCTTATCTATAGTTAGTAAGGTGAATAATTTTTAAACAACTGTGGCTGTGTTCTTATTAAGTGCTCTCTCCCACTATCAATACTACATGTTATTTTCTATACTTATCTGCAATAAGCAGGTCATTGCTATCATAATTGCAAATTTGCTTTCTGGTCTTTTACCTCCCAAATCACCTTCTGACAGTGATGAATGTCTCAGGTAACTTACTTAAATATCTCTCTTCTAGTGAAATTTCCTTAGCACCTCTTCAATCCACTTCAGTGTACACATTTACATACTTATAAAGCATACTCTATAGGGTTTTCATTTAAAAAAAAAGATAATTTGCCAAGTAATACCAATATCCCACAATAATTATAAATGTAAATAGAATTTACATTCTCCAAAGAGTACCTAGGGAAATCTATAAACTCATTCTACATGATTATAAGAGGCATGTATTTTTACTTGCTGAAAATGACTCTTCAGGTGGCCCCAATAAATCACTCATAGAGTTTATACATGTATATTCTTATATATGTGTTGTAATATATAACATTTTCAGAAACCTTGTAGAAGTCTGTATCTCTTATGAAAAAATTACTACTAACAAACATTCAGAATATGAGGCAGCTAATTATTTCCTAACAAGTTATTGGCCAAAATTGAACTATCTGGAAAGCTCTTTGAAGAAGACACAAGTAAAATAAGGTGATCATATGTAGTGAAATAATTTTAACTGTATCTTTAAAATTAATTTTTAAAATCATGTAAGTATGTAGTTGCATCTTCTTTCACATTATATTTGAAAAAATTATTTATTCATTTATAAATGCATGCACACATATATTTAATATCAAAATTTGATATATATTGACTTGAAGGAAAAAACATCTAAATTATACATCTACATTTTACTAATTTTATTTGTTACCATTACACAATTTTAAGTAATCCCTTATGCCCACTTATTTGGATACAATATTCCTATATGTCATTATATTGCTTCAACCACTGAAATAAATAAATGTATATACAATCATAGATATGTTGCTATGTACACATGTATATACATGTATGTATACATATACACACACATATATAATTTTTTTTGCACAAACTTGTGAAATTCCCAAACATAATTATTTTTCTACTTATTCTTTCTTATTTCAAATGTTGTTAAGGTAGAAGGAGGTGAATTATATACTGACCTTTTTTAAAAATTTGTATTGAATTTTGGAGTTAATATTGGTTAATGAAATTATATAGATTTCAGGTGTACAACTCTATAATACATTATCTGTATATTGCAATGTGTCTTCACCACCCAAAATCAAGTTTCCTTCTGTCACCATTTTTCCCTCTATACCCTCTTCCACCTGCACCTCCCCATCCCTGCGCCCCTTTCCCTCTGGTAATCACCATACTGTCGTCTGTGCCTACGAGGTTTTTTATTGTTGTTTGTGTTTTGCTTAATCTCTTTACTTTTTTCACCTTTTATAATTTGTTGAGTTTAAACTTATGGGTATAGCATGAGGCCAATTTTCGTGAATATTGAATGTTCCATATGATTTTGTTGTTGTTGTTAATCCTTATCCAAGGATATTTTTCCATTTATTTTTTTAGAGAGAGTGAAAGGGATGGGGAGAGCCAGAGAGAGAAAAATATCAATGTGAGAGAGAGACATCGATTGGTTGCCTCCTGCAGGTACCCTAACCAGGGCTGGGGATTAAGCCTGCAACCCAGGCACATGCCCTTGACTGGAATTGAACCTGGGATCCTTCAGTCCGAGGGTCAAAGCTCTATCCACTGAGCCAAACCAGCTAGGGCCATATGTTTTTTTAAAAATTCATTCTACCATTAATGTGTATGAAGTTTTATATATCTTCATTAGATCAATATTCTTCATTGTGTGTTTCAAATCTTGTATAGCCTTATCTAATTTATCTCTATATTAATGAGAAAAATATGTTGAGGTTTTCTACTATAATAATACTAGTGGCCCGGTGCACAGATTCGTGCCCATTGAAAGGAAATTAATTAGAAGAAATACTTTAATATCGCTATTCGCCCTTTTTCTATGATAGAAGTGTCAACCAAATTCATGATTGACAATGACAGATGGAAACACACGCATGTGTTTGGCACCAGTGAGAGCTTTATATGTACCGCACATTCATGAGTCAACTTAGCCTTTTATATATATAGAATAAACTCGCTTAATTAGACCTGCTTTCTGATGTAGCTAAACTTTTCCAGCCCAATGAAACACCCCAACTTCTCTTTCAGGTAATCGTCAGCAACATAGCAGTAAATATCAACATGAAGCAGATTATTATTGTAGATCATGCAGGGAGAACAAAGGGCAAAATATTTAACTGCAGCAGTTTTTTACTATATTCTGTGCAGTAAGAAAACCTGAAGTCATTTTCAAGGTACACCATTTCTTACTTATTTTCAGTCAGGTCAAGTTTCTAAACTTTCTAAATCTTCGTTTTCTGGCTAATGAAAAGAAAATAGGATTCTACAAAGTCCCTATCTACCTACTCCAGGACTTCTGTGAGGATCAAATGAGATGCGGCATAGGAAAACGCTTCACAGACATTTGGTTAAAGTATAAAATGTTTGCACCTGGTGATAAAGCAAGTTGTATTCCTGGGCTGAAGAAGCTCCAAGGAGGCTAGTTGCTAGGGAGAGGAAGCCAAGTGTTGCTATGTGACATCTTTACCCAGTGCCCACAGTGACCATTTCTGGGCTGGGCTGGACTTTGGGCCACATTTTGTGCCATGGGTCTTGGCAGCATTGGCTGTGATTTGGTGGGCTGTTGCTCCAGGGTGGTGGTGGGGCCTGTGTCCCACTTGAGGGAAGCTGAGTTGGTTTGTCGGCGCCAGGTCTGTGGTGCCATTTCTTTGTAAATGGTCAGTGTGTGTCACGGCAGCTCCTGCGCTGAGTGTCTGCCCCCTGGTGGTCAGTCTATGTCATAGCTATGGGTTAAACAGTTGGAGGAACACTTAGCATATTAACCTGTCCTATCTAATAAAAGAGTAATATGCAAATTAACCATCACTCCACTACACCCACAAGCCATGCCCACCAGCCAATCAGGAGCAAGTATGCAAATTAACCCAACCAAGATGGCTGCAGCCAGGGAGAGAGCAGGAGGGAGGCTTGGGTTTCCCCAGCGATGGAGGAAGCCAAGCTTTCTACACACCCTGGCTGGCCCATGCCTCCGCTTAAGGCTACAAAGTTTTAATTATAGAAGATAAATAAATCCCCTGCCGCCACAGAGGGAGCAGAAAGAAGGCTTGGCTCTGCTCCAGGCTACAAAGTTTCAATTGTAGAAGATAAATAAATCCCAGATACCAGAGCCTCCTCTTGGGTTGCCGGTGGGCGTGGCCGGCCTGCAGACCACCAGAGGCCCCTCTCCCAGGCCACCCCACGCCCCAAGGGAATCACCACCCTGATCTGGGACACCCTTCAGGGCAAACCAGCTGGCCCCCACCCATGTACCAGGCCTCTATCCTATCTAATAAAAGAGTAATATGCAGATTGACCATCACTCCAACACACAAGATGGCTGCCCCATGTGGTCAAAGATCCTGCCCCCATGTGGACACAAGATGGCCACCACAAGATGGCCAGCAGGGGAGGGCAGTTGGGAGGGACCAGGCCTGCAAGGGAGGGCAGTTGGGGGTGACCAGGCTGGTAGAGGAGGGAATTTGGGGGCAAACAGGCTGGCAGGGGAGCAGTTAGACATCAATCAGGCTGGCAGGGGAGAGGGTGCAGGCTGGGCTGAGGGACACCCTCCCCCGTGCATGAATTTTGTGCACCAGGCCTCTAGTTATATATATATATATTCTCCATGTAGATTTCTTAATCTTTCCTTAATTATAGCTTGAGGCTATTTCATTGAATGTATTTTTACTTATATAATTGAGGCTATTATACGTTACTGGCAAATTAAATCTTTATCATAATATAGTTATCATAAACTATATTTCAAAAATGTTTTTGTTTTGTTTTGTTTGTTTGTTTTAGTGTGAAAGCCCTTTTGCCTTATATTAGTTTTCCTTTGGTTAGTATTTGCTTGATATATATTTTTCATCATTTGCTTTTCATATTTTAGTGACCTTATATTTTATATTTTGTTCATAGACAATATATACTTGGCCATTCCCTTAATGTAGTTGGGAATTTTTAATTTTTAAATGTAATGTTTAGAGTGTTTACTTTTGTCTTTGGATTTATTTATTTTTACCATCAAGCTTTTAGTTTTTTTTCCCCCACATTTTCTTTTCTTTCTTCTTCCTCTTTGTAAAACTTCTTTTGGATTTCTTTCTATTCTCATTTAACTTTTTTACTCTCAACTGGCTTGATATAAGATATTCTATGCCTTATTTGATAGCCTAGCTAATTTAAAAATGTGTAACTTATTTTTTTTTCATTCTTCCACACATTAAAAGCAGTTTAGAATTCTGTTGTGCCAGTCAATCACCTCCAACCTCTATGCTGCTTTTGCCCAATAATTTGGTTCAACCTACTTGCCCCACAAATAGGTCAGAACTATCGATGGTTTTTACAGTTGGGATTTATTAGAGTAACCCTTTTCTTAACCAGTGTCTTTGCCATTCCCCTCACCTATGTCATCTCACTACTCTCATTAGTCTGTCTCTCTTTCTCTTACTTAAAAAACATCCTTACACTTTCCTTTCATGAAAGGATTTGTTAGTCCACCCTCTCAGTTTTTGTTTATCTAAAAATGTCTTTATCCACATGGTTGTAAGATAGCTCCACTGGGTCTACAATTCTAGATTCAAAACTATTTTTCCTTTAACCCATTGAATATATATATTTCTTCATTTCTGGATTCATTATTGTTGTTGAAAACTCAGCTGTCTGTCTTATTTCTTTAGAAACATGTATTTTTATTTTTCTGACTGCTTTTAAAAATCTCCTTATCTTTGTTTTCCTGCAGTTTGTTTATGGTGAGAGTATAAACAGATTTATATTTTTTTGTGTTGGATTTTTTTTAATTTGTGGATTTGATTATTGTATCTTTTAATATTGTGTGTGTCTTATGATCTGTATTATTTCCCTCTGGAATCTGGATTGAATATGTTAATACTATTCATTGCATTTTGTATGTCTTTTAATGTTTTTATCTCCTTTTCTTTGTCAACTATGTTCTAGATATTTTATTTATATTTATTTTTCAGGTCAGTAATTCTCTCTTTTACTAAGCTTAATTGACTGTTTAATTTTCTATTTAATGTTTTATTCTAATATTTACTGTTCTATTTCTAGAAGCTTTATTTGGCTTCTTTGTGAATATACATATTCCCTGATTACATTTACAAGTTTATCTTTTACTGAACATTGCTATTGCATATTATGTGTCTGATATTTTCTATCCTTAACTTTGAAATTTTTTTCTTTGTTCACTGTTTTATTGCTAGTCCCAACCATACTTCTTTACTTCCTTTTCTGTTGAATGAGTTTTGGCAGTGAGCTGCTCACTTTTCTCTGAGACCTGGGCTGAAGTTGAATCCTACAGGGATTTGTGTTTGATTCTGCCCGTTGCCTGCTACCCCTTTAAATTAAACTCTATGAGCAGTTTTGAACCCCACAGGTACTGTGAATTCATATCTCAAATGCATTTGCTAGGGTCAGTTTGGTATTATAAAAATTCAAAGGATTTTTTTCCTTCAACTTGGCTCTGAGATAGAAAAAAATTTCCAGGATTCCCTTTGCATGGCAAGGTTTATTTCTTACCTAACTTCAATTCTCACTTTTACTGTGAGGGCAGCCCTCTCAGGGTCCATGCTCTGTGAGTGCTGATCTCTTATTAGATTTCTGACCTTGGAAGCATGGTGAGTTTTATCTCCTCTCTCTCACACCTCATAACACCGTGGGAGCTCAAGATAACTACAGGTGAGCAGTCATCCTCCAGACGAAAGCAAGCTTTGGAGCTTGCCAACCTGCTAAGATTTCCTGCTTTCATTCATTTGGGGCTTTGAGGATTTACTGACTTACTAAAGTCCATTTAGAAAGGTGTTTACATATCTTCAAATGTTTTCCCAGCATTTTCTTCCAGGATATCCAGCACTTGGATGATTATTCCGTGTGACTAATCTGCCATGTTATTGGAAACAGGAGCACCTGAAGATCTTCTTAAGAAAGAAGTGACATGCTGAATTGTGGGAGCTTTTCACGGAAGACAAATTTGGTTTGGTAGCGTAGGCGTGTTATTAGATATCCTTGGAAGCTATCAATTTCACAAAAGTGTCAACAACAGATGGGGGTTCATTCTCTTCAAAGTAGAATAAAAGGCCAAAATACCTATAAGAAGTTCATAAGTCCCCCCCTCCACCCCCGCTTTCTATTTTTTTTTAAAAAAGATAGCATAATACAAAGTAAAATTGAAAAGAAATTTATTGAAGATAATATCATCAAAGGTTAAAAAATAACCTTTTAAGTTAAGGAAGCACAACTACTACCTGCAAGCTGTAATTCTGAGAGATTTTGACCTGAAAATGGCAGCAGCAAGAGTAACACATGATGCTGAACTTGGTCCATCAGTATTTCACTTTGTGTTTTTAACCAGTAACCATAGGGCCTTATGCCAAGCACAAAGTATTCATGAATTAAACACTTTCTGACCTGCTACTCCTAGATTGCCAGCTTTTCAAACGAAAAAGGGAATCATTAACAGTGACAAAGTGAAAAAGGAAATAATTTTCTTGGGAAATCCTAATCTTGTTTATTCAATCTCTACGGAGCTGTGATACAACCATGGAGCACCAGCTACAAGTTAGAGAAACAGCACCCCCCCCCCTATTTTTTTTAACCTCATGGCATTTTATCTATTGGGTAGGGAAAGGGAGACAGACAATAGACCCTTTCAAAAATCTGTGCAAATAACAGGGAATGAGATATGTATCTGGATGGAAAACGCTGAATGATGATGACTTAATTCCTCCCCACCTCCACTCCCTTTGCCAACCTCAAGAACTGATGTCATAGAGTATATTTTCTAAGTGATAGAAAGTAACTTCAGGGGAATAACATTATACTCGTCTGGGTAACAAATTGTGTGTGAACTGGGATTAATTGTAGGGAGAGATTGGGAGTCTGTTGTACAAGAAAATGGCATGGACAGTTTCAGAAACAACACTTTAAAAGTAAGAGACTTTGGGAAATAATTTAAACAAATAAAAGATGATGGTCTCCCAGCTCCTTGTTGCAATATACAAAATGCGTGGGCGTCTGAGTATCTGAGTATGTCAAAAGTTCAACAAAGCTCTGAGTCATTGCGATGGAGCAGGCAAGGAGTTTTTCAGAAGCAGAGTAGACAGTTGTTTTGGTTTACAGAGCACAGAAAATTTCCCATACACCCAGTCAGCTCCCTATCCCCTATCTGCACACACTCGGCCCTACTGGAAAGTCTATTTTACTACTGAAGTCCCACTAACGAAGTGCAATGGCTCTGTAGAAATACCTTTAGATTCAAACACTCCTTGGAAGTATATAGTTACTTTTACCTATCAAAATTTGGAGTTCATCTTTCTTGTCAAAGTAGGGAACAGCATCTGAAATTCAGAAGGAGTCACACAGATTCACAGCAGGCAGTAAGAACACAAAACTGAGAAGGCCCTTGGAGATGCCCTGGTTAAGGAGTCACACAGCAAGGAAAGAGACAGAACACGAGGCTAGGGAGTCAAAGTATGCCTGTTAGGGGCCAATGGGCAGAGGTCAAATAGGCCCACAGTTGCATGAAGTAGTTCTGGCATCAGTGGCTGATGCCTGGATTTGGAGAGTGGGATATAGATATGTTTTCAACCATGAGTGGCATTAGGGCAGGACCCTGTTAACAGAGCTAGGGTGTTAAGGAGAGGAACAGACTAAAGAAGAACCAAGGGCTGAACTCACACAGAAAGCACAAGACTCGGAAGAGAATTTCTAATAAGGAAACAATAGGAAGGGAAGTTAGAAAGAGGACTTCTGGCCTGTGGATTTCTAATAACGGTTCCACAACCTTTTGGTCTCAGGAACTCTTTAGATGCTTAAAAATTATTGGAGATCTCAAACGGCTTTTATTTATGTGTTGATATGTATTGATATTTTATCATAATAGAAATTAAAATTAAGAAATTTAAAAAAATTATCTCATTCAAAAATAATAATCAACCCAAATTACCATAAATAATTTTTATGAGGAACTGCTATATTTTCTAAAACAAAAATATAAAGTGAGAAGACTAACATTGATTTACATTTTGAAAATTGATTTAATGTCTGGCTTAATAGAATATACTGGGATTCTCATATATGTTTCTGAATTCAGTCCATCACACATATTTTTTATTGAAGAATATGTGGTTAAACAACGATTTTTATTTAAAAAAGAGAGAATATTAGAATACATTTTCACATAAGTGTGTATACTCACCTTTGATACTACACCAAAATTCAAGTAGTTTCTTAAAACTTAGTTGCAGCTCAGAGTCTGAAACCCTTTCAATGATGTTCCATTAAAATCCATTGGTCTATCTTATGCTTAAAACTTTATGTTTTACCCATGCATGATTTTGTAACATCAGGCATTCATTATTTGGAAAATATTAGTGTAGGTATTGCAGCCTTTCTCATGTTGACACATTTCATCCTATCTAATAAAAGAGTGATATGCAAATTAACCATCACTCCACTACACCCACAAGCCACGCCCATAAGCCACACCCACCAGCCAATCAGGAGCAATTATGCAAATAAACCCAACCAAGATGGCTACGGCCACAGAGAGCAGGTGGGAGGCTTGGGTTTCCCCGACAATGGAGGAAGCCAAGCTTTCTGGTGCCCTTGCCGGCCTAGGCCTCCACTCAAGGCTACAAAGTTTCAATGATAGAAGATACATAAATCCAAACAGAAATGGCGGCAGCCACAAGCTGGAAAGAGCAGGAGGCTAGGGTTGCCCCCAGCGATGGAGGAAGCCAGGCCTTCTGCACACCCTGGCTGGCCCAGGCCTCCGCTTAAGGCTACAAAGTTTCAATTATAGAAGATACATAAATCCCAACAGAAACGGCTGCTGCCACGGAGCAAGCAGAAGGCTTGGCTCCGCTTCAGGCTACAAAGTTTCAATTGTAGAAGATAAATAAACCCTAGATATCAGGGCCTCTGCTTGGGTTGCAGGGAGGCGTGGCCAGCCTGCAAACCACCACAGGCCCCTTGCCCAGGCTGCCGCACACCCCAAGGGAACCCTCACCCTGATCCGGGACACCCTTCAGGGCAAACCAGCTGACCCCCACCCATGAACCAGGCCTCTATCCTATCTAATAAAAGAGTAATATGCAGATTGACCATCACTCCAGCACACAAGATGGCTGCCCCCATGTGGTCAAAGATCCTGCCCCCATGTGGACAAAAGATGGCCACCACAAGATGGCCAGCAGGGGAGGGCAGTTGGGAGGGACCAGGCCTGCAAGGGAGGGCAGTTGTGGGCGATCAAACCTGCAGGGGAAGGCAGTTGGGAGGGACCAGTTGGGGGCGATCAAGCCTGCAGGGGAGGGCAGTTAGGGGTGACCAGGCCTGCAGGGGAGGGCAGTTAGGGGTGACCAGGCCTGCAGGGAAGGGCAGTTGGGAGGGACTCAGGCCTGCAGGGGAGAGCAGTTGGGGAGGGGGGGGGACCAGGCCTGCAGGAGTGGGCAGTTAGGGGCTAACGGGCTGGCAGGGGAGCAGTTAGGCATCAATCATGCTGGCAGGGGAGTGGTTAGGGGTGATCAGACTGGCAGGCAGAAATGGTTAGTGGCAATCAGGAAGGCAGGCAGGAGAGCAGTTGGGAGCCAGCAGTCCTGGATTGTGAGAGGGATGTCCGACTGTCTGTTTAAACAGGCAGTCAGACATCCCTCAAGGGGTCCCATATTGGAGAGGGTGGAGGCTGGGCTGAGGGACATCACGCACCCCCCCCCATGCACGAATTTCATGCACTGGGCCTCTAGTTATATAATAATCAGAAACCACAGTGGTAAGATCATCTGTGATTTACTTAGAGAAGTATTTATGTACTGAAACTCTGTCAAGTTAATGGTGGCAGATGCACATTTTCTAAAGTTCTAAATTTTGATTGAAAACTCAAATTTTATCATTGATAAAAAATGTTGTCAGTTGTTTTTTTTTTGAAGTTACAGGATCACTTTGTTGGTTCTAGAGAAAATGTCTGCCAAACATCCATTTCTGAAGAACCATAGATTGGCCCTTGTTTTTTCAGATAAAAATGTTATTCCTAAGGATGTTAGCTCCTGGACAATAAGGTATGATGGAGACTGGATCCATCCAACTGTCAGATAAAAAAAAAAATGGGCAAAGTATATGAAACAACAGTTTCCAATACATTGGAACATGCTCTGTGAGAGATGGACAACAAATGATGGGCCTCTACAATTGCTCCAGCTTAAGTCCTTAGGGAATTCTAGGTCATGGTGCAGGCAATGGGAACCAAGACAGCCTGTCACATTCCCCAAATGGAGGAGATGGAGCTGAGAGTTCGGGCAGAGCAAGGTGACTAGAGTTAATAGGACAGAGTACAGGAAATGAGAGAACTGCACAAAGGAGCCTGGAGATCTACAGTGAAGTCCCCCAAGAATATTCAACTGCTTACTGATCAGAAATGCGTGTAACAAAATGTACCCACGGGCAGGGAGAGCATTACCCCAAATGATTAAAAGATAATAGTGCTGTGATCGTTCTTGTAGGTGTCTTTGGGTGTGTGTGCATATACATTTCTGTTGGGTATATGTCTAGGAGTGGAAGTGTGGATGGATAGAGTATGTGTATGTTCACCTTTGGTAAATGCACCAAACTGCCACCCCCACCGATGATGGTTCCAGTTTTTCTACATCCTCTTTAATGCTTGTGTTGTCTATCACTTTTATTTTAGTCATTCTGGTGGGTGTATAATATTATCTCATTTGATTTTAATTTGCATTTCCCTGATTGCTCCAGAATCGAGTTGCTTTTTATATGTTCATTGGCTGTTTCATATAACAATTACAGTACAACTAATCATTAAAATAACTTTGTGATAAAAACCAATTTCTTACTTTATTGAACTAATAGGGTTTTGTTTTTTCTTTTCTCTCTCTCTCTCTTAGAAATAATATCCTCAAACATCAAAGCTTAGAGGAAATTTTTTGTTACAGTTGCTTGGCTATACTGAGAGTAATCCAGCAAAAACCCGAAATTTAGGAAAAACACTATTTAGTAAGTATCTTTGGGAAAGCTTTATTGATTGCTCTAGCTAGAAATACTTTATCAAACTGGATTAAGTCTGCTCTTGTTTTTTTGTGTTTTTTTTAATCCTCACCCGAGAATATTTTTTCCATTGATTTTTAGAGAGAGTGAGAGAGAGAGAAACACATTGATTGGTTGCCACCTGCACACGCCCTGACCAGGGCCTGGGCTGGGGAGGAGCCTGCAACCCAAGTACATGCCCTTGACCAGAATCAAACCCGGGACCCTTAGGTCTGCAGGCCGATGCTCTATCCACTGAGCCAAACCGGCTAGGGCGAGTCTGCTCCAGTTTTAATTAGCTGGTGTGTAATGACAATATCTCAAAATGAGCTGAATAGCAAAGCCTTCCTCTCAATGTGGAAGTTTGCTATTTCCAACTTTGATGTTAGATCAACTCACCTCACAAAGTGAGCTGCTTGGATAAATGGGATCTATGATGCTATCACGTGTTTACTGGTAAATTTTCTTTCAACAAAATTAGCACAAATTGACAGGTCTCCGTCAACTTTAGAAATAGCTTTGCTATGTAAATAAAAACAAGACTACATAGAAGGAGGCATCTGGTGGTACAAAAATAGACTGCACATGGCCCAGTGAAAATCAGTTATCTTGAAAGTGTTTTCTAATTATTTTTAATTTGGTGCTGTCATTCCTGAAATACCTCTACCACCTGAAGTCTTATGCTTGGCTTCTCTTAAATCACTTGTTTTAAATGTTTAAAAAAAATGCAGTGGGAGTCTAAATATGCCAGCAACATAATACCAATTAACATAAAGAGTCTGTAAGTCACAGAAGTCTTGACAAGGATGTGAATGGGTATCTTTAGACATTCTCCATCACCCCTTAGGTAAAAGCAAAGCTTGTGAAACCTCCCACATAAAACAAGACATCACAAAGTAATAGCTACGAAATAGCTCCCTGGCCCTGACACTTCCACTTCTGATACTTTGTACTATTCATTTTAAGGAGACCCCAAATTTTTCATGGTGCTTCCCATGCTATTTCTTTGTAGAGAATATCATGATAACTCATGAGTTCATCAATTAAGGCAATGTTTTGAAAAACCAGAAGAGACTCTGTCTGGAGTACGTCTCTTCAGTAAAAATACAATGGGACAAGTCATCCGTCAGGTTTCAAATGTTTAGCCTGTGTATCATCTCTGTGTTTTCATTTTTGTATTTAAGTAAATAAGATAAGCAGTGACTCAAAGAGCAGGTATCTCAGGTACTGTTGCTGATAAAGAAATTAGCTTATGTTATATCAATAGATTTTGTTTCTTGAGCACCAAATTATTATTGTTTTATGTCAAACAAAAATAACATCTATGAGTGTTTATTAAACACCAAGTATCATGCTAACAGTTCTGTTTGCATTAAACCCCCTTTCTACCCAGTGATTATACAAGTTAAATATATTTCTACTTTTCAGATACAGAAACTGAGGCTTAAAAAATTCACATACCTTCCCTTTACCTTCTTTAACACTCTCACTTTTTTGATGTCTCTTTTGCTGGTCTCTTACTTCTACCCTGCCCTTCAAAGCAGTTGTTTCCCAAACTCTCTTGTCTTTTCCCCCACTATAGTCTCCATGGAAAATTTGATTTATACTATGCTTTCCTATAAGTTTGGGTAATGACAGAAAATGCTAATTATACAATCAAGTGTAGAAGCCAGTGATAGATAAAGGAATACTTCAAAAGGGATCTTAAACATTTTGCTCATATTTTAAATAATTTTTTAAATTAAAAAAATGAAATGGAAAATAATCACAACACTGCATTTAGTTCAATTAATCAATTATATGGAATCACTAGTTCCTGTGCCCTTTGATAGTAAAAAAAATACACACACAACTATATCATATATATTTGTGACCTGAGGAATTATATAGCCATTGATATAGAGCAGGCATTTAGTAAGCATTCAAGAAATAAAACCAGTATTATTTTCTCTCTTTAAATCCAATATTTCAACTATAAGAAGACCTATCAGTTTCATTTAAGACGTTTCAGAATTTTTAAAAAGTATATATAAATACAAACTCTGCTTGCTAACCAACAAAAGCATACATTTATGTATTCTATTTACATCCCACTTTGTTCTACAGTCTAATACTTAATATATTTAGTCTAATGATCCTTCCTGTGAGTCATTTTTTACAATTTAGAGTTATATGTAAAATCATGATGACATGCTTATGGTCTTGGATTTTTGGACACTTTAGGTTGAATATTATGATGAACTTGAGGTTTATTAAAGAGTTATTGCTTGTCATGGTAAGATATGTTTGAAGTTCCTTGTATTCCATGAAAATAAAATTTTGGCCTTTATCCTTGTAGACGGTATTCAGACACTGCATTTTTAAACATTTTAAACCACTAAAAATGTAATAAGATTTTTGTTTGAGAAAAATACTGAAAATATTATGTAAGGAAAAGGTAGAATGAGGGGAAGGAAAACAAAAAGTAGGGCAAAAGTAGAAGTTACTACTTATATAATAACCAGGTAAGGGATGATGAGACTCTCAAACTGAGATAGCAAGGATGAAGAGAGAAGGACATATTGGAAAGGTATTAAAAATATGAAATTAATAGCAGTTGGTACCTTGTTGGTGGCATAGGAGAAGTTTAAATATATTGATTAAAGAGGATATATAAAGTCCCTAAAGCAAGTTTCCCTGTGGACCTGGGTGAAAGAATCATTAGGAGAACAAGCCTGTTGGCTTCTTCACTTCCTGTTTTCCTTAACTTCAAAAGCACAGGGTGGGGCAAAAGTAGGTTTACAGTTATAAATAGGTGAAACATAGAGTTTATCCTTGTATCATTATTTATTAATTATTGTATTATTTTCCATATGAACTACTGTCACTTTTTTCCCCTTGAATCTGACAAATAATTAAAATTATATTATCTGTATGCATTGTTATAATTACTGCATGTCTTTCATTGTGTGTTCTCTTGTTGTCTTTATATTTCTTTTGCTTTTTAGGAAGACTGGTATTCATGTTCTTATAATAGTTTTTTTTTTTTCTATATTCATATCTGTATATAATGTCCTTAGTTTTAATGTTTTCTTAGTCATTTATGGTTTGATTTTTCATTTTTATGTAACATACTTTGGCTCTTATTTAGTATCTCAGAGGCAATCAAATAATTTATATTTCTTCACATTTTTCTTCTCTTTTCTTATTTCTTGGTTTATATATTATTTCTGCATGTTTATCTATTATATTTAAAACTAGAGGACTGACTGGTGGCGAATTTGTGCACCAGTGGGATCCCTTGGCCTGGCTTGCGGGATCAGGCTATAACTGGCTTTCCGACATCCCCCGAGGGGTCCTGGATTGTGAGAGGGTGCAGGCCAGGCTGAGGCACCCCACTGGTGCATGATTGGGGCTGGGGAGGGACGTGGGAGGTTGGCCAGCCAGGGAGGGACTGAGGGAGGACTCCAGGGCATGTTTGGCCTGTCTCACTCAGTCCTGATCAGCCAGACCCCAGCAGCAAGCTAACCTATGGGTTGGAGCATCTGCCCCCTGGTGGTCAGTGCACGTCATAGCGACTGGTTGACTGGCCGACTGTCTGCCCCCTGGTGGTCAGTGCATGTCATAGTGAGCAGTTGAGCAGCCTTAGCATATCATTAACATATTATGCTTTGATTGGTTGAATGGCCGACTGGATGACCAGACACTTAGCATATTAGGCTTTTATTATCTAGGACAGTGATGGCGAACCTATAACACGCGTGTCAGTATTGACACGTGTAGCCATTTCTGATGACACGCAGTCGCAGAGGCAGCTGCATGCTGAGGATGAAACATTTGCTGCTCCTGAGGATGAAACATTTGCGAAATAATGTTTTTTCCTCAAAGTGACACACTACCCGAGTTATGCTCAGTTTTTTTGTGAAGTTTGAAACACCAAGCTCAAAAGGTTGCCCATCACTGATCTAGGATGAGGTATAATCAATTTTTAACACAGATTTTTAGTTGAAATTTCCCCAATCTTCTCACTGGATAAACCCATTGTTTAGTAGATTTATCATAAGGGCACACTTAGAAGATTCTCAGATTGTATAAATCATTGTTTTAGCATTCATGTTTTGCATGATAACTTTATATTTTGCCAAGAAAATTCTGTCTGAGGTTGTGGTAGTTCATTTTTTATATTCCTCTTTAATTGAAGATAAGCAAATTTACTGCTTTTTGAAAATCTAATCTCAGATATTAGACAGATGGAGATGGGGAAAGAAGAAACTTTATTCCATTTCTGTTTATTCCATTGCTAAGTTTTGTTTTGTGTGCTATCAGTAATTTATTTTTAACCTCCAGTATTCCCACTGAAAGATGTTGAGACAAATGCCACTTCTAACCTTTGGGGATTATTTGTGTTGTTTTTTGTTGTTGTTATTTTCCCTGAAATATCTTTTTAACCTGCATAGAAGAATTCTACTTGTAACAGAATTTTTAGAAGCATTTCATGTGGAGAGCAACCATAGCGTTTGGACAGGTTCAAGCCTCAGACTAATGAGAGGGCACAGTCCTCTCATGGCAAAGCCATGTGCAGGTCCCAGCTTGGAGGGCAAAGCCCTCCCAGCACAATTATAGCCAAAGGCTATGGTTGTAAGCTTGATCTTATGGTCTGAACCTGTGGTCCCAGATGGCTGAGTGATGTGGGCTGTGGGAGGTGCAGCAAGTGCTGCCAAAACAAAGCTTGATAGAGTTCTCAGGTGCATGTAATTGAGTAGATTCAAAACCCATGAGAACATTGTAAACATCTTGACCACACCCTTACTTTGCCTCATGGGATCTGACTATAAAATAAAGACTCAGCTTACAGGCTGTGGCACTGTCTCTCCATCCGAGAACAGTGTCCTACGCAGGCCCAACTGTATTCTCTTGTCTGTCTTCTTTAATCCACCACCGCCCCTCCTCAGGTTCACCCGTGGCTGTGCTGTGCACAGTTCAATTTCACTTTCAGCTAAGCCATCACAATATCACAATCATTTATGCTTTTTACTTAAAAAAATCTCCTGATTAACTGTAATAGGAAAAGGTTAAAAACATATTCTTTGTGTGTGTGTTTGTGTTTTTATTACAGAAAAATCATCAATAATTTCTATAGGAGACCTTTTTTTTTTCATAATGATGTGCATGTATCATTTCTTATAATAAATTAAAATTTTAAATTTTACTTTTTTTTCCATCTTAAAGATGATTAAGAGGAAAGAATAATTCTGAGTTCTGCAAATGTTTAGTAAAATGTTATAAAATCTAGGGCTGATAAATTTTTTATAGATTTTTAATGATAAAATTGAAGTCTATGCATTATTTCAGACTATTATGATATTATCTATTTCTTGAGAAATGTATACTAAGTTCCTATGCTATATGCCAGGCATTGTTCTAAATACATGGAGCATGGAATTAAATAATGTAGAGAAGACCCTTGCTCTCAAGAGGGGAACAGAGATTAGAGAGACAAATAGTTTGATGGACAGATAAACTAAAATATATCAGACAGTGGTAAACATTTTATTTAAGAACTAAAATAAGGTGTAATGGGATAACTAATGGCCAGTTTAGATTGGATGGATACGGCAAAGGCCATTTTAGGAAATGGAAAAAGCCTAATAAAAACTGAAAGATGGTCAGTATTGGCAGCAAAGGTTGCATGTAAAGAGAGTCTATTTTTTTTTTCTTTGTAAAGTGTTGGCCTTTTAAAAAATATTAACACCAATTTACAGGGTGTTAGCATTTGTGTGGATAATATTTGAGAATAATTTGAAAATATACTGATCTAAAATACTTAATTGACTGAATGATTTGAAAATAGAAAACTCAATTCTTTTGGTTATGAACACTCTTGTACTGAAGAGCAGCCTGGGGATGTGGTTTCATGGAAATCTCTCTCCTTTGGAAAGAAGTACTTCCCAAAGGATAACATTGCAGCACTAACAGCTGGGTAACTCTCTAGTTTAATGAAAGGAAGTGCTCAAGCAAAGAAAACACGGTGTCTGCCTCTGCATCTTCCAAATGGTTTTTGAGTCTTAATGTGCAAGGAGAAGATAAGGTATCTGTGTTGCATGCAACTGTTAAGGTCTTCTGAAGTACTTTGTCTTCCTTACCACGTTTACAAAATACCATGGGAAACCATCTGCCACAGGGAGAAGAGAAAAACCCTTCCAAATTAAGTTCAACTTTGCATGATCCAGTATTTGAATGTGCATATATTCTAATCAGAAAGAATGATATAATTTCGTGTGATATGGATAATTGTATCCTTACCACCAGCTGTTCCCTCTGCCTGTTGCACTCTGTCGCCAGAATTCCACATGACTAACTCCTTCACCTTCTTCAGAATTTGTCACTCTTTTAAAAATCATTTCCCCCTTCCCCCAAACTCCTCAAGTCTGATTCCCTTTCCCTTGTCTCTTATTCGCTGATTTTATAAAAATGATATTATATTAGCTAAGTGGGAGCAGCCATGGGTATGGGCATAGTGCTGGCTAGCTAAGGTTGTTAGACAGCAGTATGGTAATTACCAGAGTAAAGGTAAAGGGGGACATATAGATGGTGATGGAAGAAGAATTGACTTTGGGTGGTGGGAACACAATGCGATATACTGATATGTATCATAGATATGTACACTTGAAATTTAATCTTATTAATCAATGTCACTCCAATAAATTTAAAGCTTAAAAAATCTGTCCAGCTGGTGTGGTTCAATGGTTGAGTGTTGATGCAGGAATCAGGAGATTACAGTTTGATTCCCAGTTAGGGCACATACCTGGGTTGTGGGCTTAATTCCCAGAAAGGAGATTGCATGAGGCAGCCAGTCCATGATGTTTCTCTTTCATTGATGTTCCTATCTCTCTATTTCTCTCCCTTCCTATCCCTCTAAAAATCAATTTAAAAAGCACATGTTAAAAAAATTGAAATCTAACATGCAAAATATTTAAAGTATTTTAAAAATCAAATTTCATTTTAATTTTTGGCACCTTCTAAGTTTTGCAATTTTATGCTTAAGAAACGCCAAAGTAAAATAACTTGATCTTGAATCTTTTACATAGTATACTTGCAAAACAAAACCCCAAACTGTGAATACATGTATGTATATTATCCTTCTTAATTATTTCAAGAATATGTAGCTGTATTTGTTTTTACATTATTTTTCCTCTATATATTCAGTCCTTTGATCCCTTACCTAGATGTCATAAATTTTCCTGATGTCAACAGCTTCCTGAGGAAGGTAAATTGGCCCCAGTTTAAGTGACGTGGAGTAGAATACAGTTTGGGTAACATGTTTGGTTTCCAGTGACATGATAACCCATTTTTAAATCTTTGGCACAAAAGATGACTGAATTATTTGACATATAAATAGGGAAATCCTTTGACTTATAAAAAAAAGAATTTGAAATAGAGAAAAAAAAAGTGTCCCAATTATTATTTTTTAAATAAATCTTTATTGTTCAGAATATTACAGGTGTTCCTCTTTTTTCCCCCCCATATTCCCCTCCACCTGATTCCCCACCCCACCCATGCCCTCACCCCCCGCCACTATCTTTATCCATAGGTGTAAGACCTTTGTCCAATTTCTTCTCACACCCTTCAGACCCTCTTCCCCCTGAGAATTGTCAGTCCACTCCCTTTCTATGTCCCTGATTCCATTATATTCACCAGTCCATTCTGTTCTTCAGACTTTTTTTCACTTGCTTTTTAGATTCACTCGTTGGTAGGTATGTATTTGATGTCTTTTTGTTGTTCATAAGTTTTATCTTTACCTTTTTCTTCTTCTTCCTCTTCTTAAAGAATACCCTTTAGCATTTCATGTAATCCTGGTTTGGTGGTGATGAACTCCTTTAGCTTTTTCTTATCTGTGAAGCTCTTTATCTGACCTTCAATTCTGAATGATAGCTTTGCTGGCTAGAGTAATCTTGGTTGTAGGTTCTTGCCATTCATCACTTTGAATATTTCTTGCCACTCCCTTCTGGCCTGCATAGTTTCTGTTGAGAAATCAGCTGACAGTTGTATGGGTACTCTCTTGTAGGTAACTAACTGTTTTTCTCTTGCTGCTTTCAAGATTCTCTCTTTGTCTTTTGCCCTTGGCATTTTGATTATGATGTGTCTTGTTGTGGTCCTCTTTGGATTCCTCTTGTTTGGGGTTCTGTGCGCTTCCTGAACCTGTAAGTCTATTTCTTTCACCAGGTAGGGAAAGTTTTCTGTCATTATTTCTTCTAATAGGTTTTCAATATTCTGCTCTCTCTCTTCTTCTGGCATCCCAAAAATTCGGATGTTGGTACGCTTAAAGTTGTCCCAGAGGCCCCTTACATTATCTTCATATTTGTGGATCTTTTTTACTTTTTGGTTGGGTGTTTTTTGTTTCCTCGTATTTTCTCTGGTTGGGTGTTTTTTGTTTCCTCATATTTCAGATCTTTGGTTTGATTCTTGGGGTACGTTGATCTACAGTTGAGTTTCTGTATATTCTTTATTTCAGACAGTGTATGCTTAATTTCTAACTGGTCCTTTTCCATTTTTTTGACATTCTCATTGAGGTCCTTGAAGTCCTCATCAAGTTTCTCCACAGTTTTTAGAAGATTCTTGAGTAACCTTATAAATGTGGTTTTGAACTCTATATCATCCCGTAGTTTACTTTCCTCCATTTCTTTCATTCGTGACATGTTTCTGTGCCTCCGCATTTTGCCTGCTTCCCTGTGTTGATGGAGTGGCTTTGTGTTGTAGGTGACCTATAGGGCCAGTAGCTCAGCATCCCCAATCACCTGAGGTGGACGGTCTTGGTGCACCCCTTTATGAGCTGAGTGCAAAGTCTTGGTGTAGTTAAGCCTTGATTGCTGTTGGTACACTGGGAGGAATTGTCCTCTAGGCCAATTGGCTGTGGGGACCCGCTGTGTTTATAACTGCTGCGCTGGAGACACGCTTATGGGGCAGGACTTGTTTCAGTGGGGCTTTGGTGCTCTCTGAGTCCGCCTCCTGAATGTGTCACTTATGGATGTGAGGAGTTGAAGTCTGTGTCTCACACTGACCTCTAGGTTCACTGGCTTCTGGATCTCCAATGGGGTGCAGGTCAGCTACTGTCTGAGGCCACTCTGCAGGAGCTACAGGAGAATTCCAGTCCTGTCCTCCCTGCTTGGGATTTGGAGATTTTGGAGCT
This sequence comes from Eptesicus fuscus, assembly GCF_027574615.1. Classification (NCBI taxonomy): domain Eukaryota; kingdom Metazoa; phylum Chordata; class Mammalia; order Chiroptera; family Vespertilionidae; genus Eptesicus; species Eptesicus fuscus. The sequence continues at coordinate 67,666,491 of NC_072482.1, forward strand.
GTCTGAACTGGTTGCTAGGTTAAGCGGCGATCCATTCATATGCAAAAGCCACTGCTTGGAGCTTGGGTGAGTTTGTAGGTTGTGCGGGGCAGGGTCTCAGGGTGTCACTAGGCTAAGGCGTGGCAAACAGCAATGGCTGGCAGCCAGTCTTCCCACGTCTCCGACCGTGACCCCGCGTCTCGTGCCCCAGCGCAGCTAACAATTATTCCTCCGCACAGCTCTGCAAGCAAGCCACCCTCACTTTCCGACCCGATAGCAAACAGTCCAGAGACAGAGAAGCATCGAGGATGTTCCTCCCCGTAGGAGTTTGGGTCCCGTGCATTTCCCCTTCGGGTTGAAGAAAGCAATGCCTGCTGCCAGCTGTGATCCGCCACCAGCCCTTATCGTGCACGCGCACCCCGGTACCTCAGCTTTTCAGCGTTTGTGTCTTGAACGCTCCTCTCTCTTTCTGATTAGTTGTGGGGCTTCCATTCAGCCAGCCCTCTCGTGGCTCTGGGTGATAGAGGTTTTGTCTTTTAGTTGTAGTTTTGAAATTGTTGTGCACGGCCGCCATTTAGGTGTTTACCTACGCTGCCATCTTGGGTTCTCCCTGTCCCAATTATGAAAGGAACAAAACTGGTACCTTTAGTTCTTTTAAACTAATCTCAAATAATCTTCAATAAATATAGATAATAAATATATTTTTGTATATTACAGAAATATATATGTAATGTTTCTATATATTTTATCAATATGAATATAGTAGACGAAATTATCTACTTATCTATCTAATCTACAAAACTGTAGATTTTAATTTCCCTGTTAAGAATAATAGATTAAATAGAATGTATATATTACTATATATGCATGTATATATATTCTGTAGGACTTACTATTTTTAACAGGTGAATAAAATCTATACTACTGTAGATTTTAAGTCTTTGTGATTCTATTAAGTTTTCACTTTATATATTTGTAAGATGTAGTTGTATTTTGAAAAAAAAAATTATAGTATATCATCTCCTTTTATTTTAGTATTTGTTTCTTTTGTTATTATTTATTTATTATTTTTTTGTTAATCCTCACCCAAGGGTACTTTTCCATTGATTTTTAGGGAGAGTGGAAGAGAGAGGGAAAGACAGAGAGAAATATTGATGTGAGAGAAACACATTGATTGATTGCCTCCTGCATGAGCCCAACCAGGACCCGGGCCAGGGAGGAGCCTGCAACCAAGGTACGGGCCTTTGACTGGTATCGAAGCCGGCTAGGGCCCTTTTGTTTTGTCTTTATTTCAGTTTATTTAAAATGCATAATTAGTAGACACCAAGTTCATAAATAAAGTTTTTTAGGGTCTTCCATATTCAGGCTTGTGCCAAATGTCACATATTTCACAGAATTTTTCTCATAACAAATTTAGACACTTGTTTAAGTTTTAGTGAACTTTTTTCTTTTCTCATTTTTTAAAATCTTTTTGTTGAGAGCAGTACAGATGTCTCCTTTCTATCCCCATTGCCCCTCTCCACCTGGCCCCACTCCTTCACCACCCTATTGCCTATGTCCACAGGCAGTGCATACATGCATGTAAATTTTTTTGTTAATCTCTTCCCGCCCCTTGCCCCCTTCTCTCTGAGATTCCTCAGTCTGTTCCATGTTTCCATGCCACTGTTTCTATTTTATTCATCAGTTTATTTTATGCATTAGATTCCACATATAAGCAAGATCATGTGATGTTTGTCTTTCTCTGATTGGTTTATTTAGCTTAGCATAATACTACCTAGGTCCCTCCATGCTATATTATTTGTTTCTTAAATTACTATTTTATCTGATAGTAATGTTATGTTGTTTAGTATTTGTCACCTCTATCTTTTTCAATTATCTTGTTTCAAACTGGTCTTTTTTCTTTAGATATATTTCTCATACATAGCACATACATCTTTTATTTTTAATCCTAGTCTAATACTACCTACCTTTAAAACCTAATTCATTTTTTAAATTTGTTATTGTCACTTTATTTATATCATCTTATTTAAGTTTTCTGTTTACCTTTTTCTTCACTCCTACTTTTCTTAACTCCTATTGAAATGTGAAAGCTTTCTAAAGATTCTTTTTAATGGTTATTCTTCAATTTGTGTATGTTTCTGTAATTTTCCTCATAATGTACCTAAAAGATTAAAATTGCCCTAAAACATCCTATTCCTCTAGATTTCTTTAAAATTATACATATGCATAAACATGAGAGTAGAAAACACCTTTTATCACTTCCCCAGAACTATGCAGCAGCACAGAAAAAATATTTGTTATTCAATGTTAAACAAAAAGTGAGACTAAAAATTTGAATGCCTCATGGGTGAAATTATCTATAATAATAAAAGGGTAATATGCTAATTAGACTAGACATCATTCCGGGTGCCTGTGGGTGGCCAGAGAGAAGCCAGCCCGGGTCCTGGGTGCCAGAGGGAAGCCAGTGCTGGCAGCCAGGGGAAGGAAGGCCTACTCTTGCATGAATTTCGTATGCTGGGCCTCTAGTGTAATATAATGTTCTCACTGTTAGACACAAAGTATCATACTTCTTGTTTGGTCCTTCCCTATCCATGTATAGCATATATTGTATTTTATCTCGTATTGATGAAATAGTGAATGAAACTTGTAAAACAGATTGAGTGGTACAACTGTGAAATAAGCCAGATTATTACCAAAGCAATTCTCGTAAAGAATTTGCTTAGTAAGATACAGACAGTTAAGTGGCATAATTATTATCATAAATTATATATTCCATTGTCCTGCCAATGTAATTATTGTTGAAATAATTAGAAGTTTCATAAGTTCACTGCCATGGTAAGAAACTAGTTAAATTCATGATAAGCTTTAAAATTTTAATTACCTCATTTCTTTGAACAAATGTTTCTTACCTGTTATACAAAAAGGACTTCTAAACTGTATACAAAAGCACTGGAGAGGATGAAGTTACATCCATAATTATATGCATGCACAAGTCCCTGAAATTATCAATGCGGTAAGGAGAAAACATCATTTTAAAAGTTCTAGTAGGAACAGATGGTGAACAGTTTGCAGAAATTGCTGAACATCATAAGTATATGGGCTTATTTCATACTATCTTAAACAATTTTAGGGACAGAGAGTATCACATCAAAGAATATGCTCTTTTAAGTGTCAAAATTGAGCAATATTAAATATTTTTGGCCTGAATACTTTGGTGGTGGTGGTGGTATATAGGTGTGTGAGTGTGTAAAGTAAAAAGAGACTATAAAAATAACTGACAACTTAATTAAAATAAAATATATTCATCATAAATATTTCATAAAACTCCGAGGAGTTGATCATGCCAAAGATGAATGGCAGTTAAAAACTGGGTTTTATTTCAGTATTCTTAACATTATTGCATGAAAAGAAGCCAGTAACAGAACAGAAATGATGACTCATTATAATATATTTCCAATTTTTAGTTCTTTAATATCTTAACTATTCTGTTTAATTCATGTTTCATTTTAGCCTACTATTGTATATCTGATGTTTTGAACTACTTTTCTTTTTGTATTATTCACATTTGTTACATATTTCCTTAATTAAAAACAAATTATTCAGAAAAGTGATTACCAAGTTACTTTAGATTAGTAGTGTTTGGTTCAACTTCTCAAAAATCTTTCTTGACACTGAATGTTAGTTATTATATGGCCATGTTGACAGTCTTAATATTTAATGCAATGAAATTTTTCTAAACACAGAGTGTGTTAAAGCATCAAGGATTTTTCTTGTTGTTGTTTTTTTGTGTTTTTTGTTTGTTTGTTGTTGTTGTTGTTTTTGGTGGTCTTTTCAAAAAATTGAAGCCCCCTGTGCTGAAGAATTAAAACTTGAGGAGTCTTACAAGTCCTAACGAATACAGATACTCCTCAAGTTATGATGGGATTACATCCCAGTAACCCCATTTTAAGTTGCAAATATAATAAGTTGAAAATGCATTTAATACACTTAAACTACCAAGATCATAGCTTAGCCTAGCCTCCTTTAAATGTGCTCAGAACAGTTATATTAGCCACAACTAGGTGATTATCTTGAGTTTCATCTCAAGAGTAATTGTCTCCCTCTTTTCACCAGAAGCAAGAGACACTGACAGGCATTTTGTGGACATGATGGGATGTGAAAACACAAAACCCAATGTCCTAAAACACTGGGGACACAGTGCACTGCAGCACACTGGTTGTTTACCCCGTGGAGTAACTCCAGGTCAACTCGGCTCACTGCCATTCACCAGCATACCATAATATGAAACCACATGTCCCTAGCCTGGAAAAGATTGAAATTCAGAAATGGAAGTAGGGTTTATCTGAATTCATATCACTTCTGCACCATGGTAAAGTAAAAAAATTCTAAGTCAAACTATCATCAGTCGGGGACTGTCTGTATATTTGCTACAAGTTTTATCATTGTACTTAAGGCAACTCACATCAAAATCTTTTGCAATCATTCCTCCAGTTTTTGAGATTTGATTCTGTTTCTATTCCTAGATCTCCATCTGCTTTAAAAATTTTCATAACCTGTCTAAAATAGTCGTACTTTTGAAAAAGTATCTCATAAACTCAAAAGATGTTAGACCAAGAAGGACCTTTGGAAATACAGTGGGCAAAAGGTAGGTTTACAGTTGTGAGGATTTTATACAGTTTATTCTTGTATTATTATTTACTAGTAGCCCTGCACACGAATCCGTGCGCCAGTAGCTCGCCAGTAGCTTGCTGCCACTCTCCAGTAGCTCTCCACCCATTGCCCCACCCTCCTGTAGCTCTCCCTACTCCCTCCCCCCTGCCCTCCCTCATAGCTTGCTGCCCTGCCCCCTCCTGTAGCTCTCCGCCCCCCCACCCCCCCGCTTGTAGCTCGCTGCCCCACCCTCCTGCTGATCCATGATCTAGTTGTTACGTGGTCAGTCATTATGCTTCACAGTGTAACTACCATTTGCATATTACATCTTTATTATATAGGATGAATTATTGTATTATTTATTATAATTATTAACCTACTTTTGTCCACCCCTGTATTCTAGTCCAATCGGTTATTTTTCTACCCAACACACTCTGTGATATGACACACTTCTAGAATGGAGGCTCCCTAGACTGAAGTTTTCAATGGTGAGGCAATGTGTGGGAGGGCCAAGGGGAAAGGAGAGACTTTTGACAGAATTTGCATGAGAAATGAGTGTGTATGGTTTTTTTAAAGCCACCCACACCCTGAGTTGAGACTCTTCATCATGTAGATAAAGCAACAAGGAACAAATAGATCACAGCTGTCAGTACCAGAACTAGAATGAAAGCCAAGGTTTTCTGACTTCTCATCCAGTGTCCCTTCTTCAATATCATGTTATCTTCACTCACTCGAGTCCCACAAAATTTAGATTTCTTTGTTTGCAAGCAATATAAACTGACTGGTAATTTAATTCAGAAAGAACATTTTGAAGTACATGGGACAGCTCATGGAGTTGAAAGGGAAAAGAAAACCCCGGCTCCAGAGCAGCTGTGGGCACTGGCCTCCAGGGGAGAGACGACCTTCTTTCACTGCCGGCATGAATCAGATCAACAGTTCACATGCCAATCTGCTCAGGAGTCCAATTCAGTCAACCTGGGAGTGGAGTGCCTTGGTGAGGAGTCGCACCCAGATTGAAGAAGGTTTGATTTCCTGAAGAAACACTAGGGTGTTGTTACCCAAGGCAGGAAGAACTGGTAGTGGGCCATCAGATCAACACCTTCCCTTCCTTCTTGAGAGAAGTCTCGTTCCAGCAGAGCTTTCAAACCTATATCCTCCTATATCCTCTCTCTGCGTGTGTGTGTGTGTGTGTGTGTGTGTGTGTGTGTGTGTGACAGTCATTCCTGGCATAATTCCTAGATGCCTGTGCAGTGGTCACGAGCAGAGATTGCTTCCCCACTCATGGCATTCTCCCACTTGAATCATCCCTCCACTTAGCCTCCGCTCAACAGATGGGAGAAAACACATAGTGGAGGTGGCATTCCTGGAAAGAAACTTTACAGAAAGGAATAAAGAAAAAGTGAACAAAAGTGAACAGAAAACACTTAGCAATGGAAGGGAAGAATTTGTGGGAATTTGTACCAGTTCTTTTCTGTTTTCTCATTTAGAGTATTAACTGAGAAGGTGTGGGGGAGTAGGAGCTAGTGTGCGGCAGATAAGACGTGATTTCAAGGTTGACCAAATAGCCTGTCCCACCCAGATGAAAATCAGATATGTGTAAGGGCAGGGTGGGAGACTAAACAATCATTTCCTAATTCTGTTCTTCTTCTCATGAGCCTGGAGGAAGGGAATATAATCTGGAAGTGACTGGTGGGGACCAAGTGAGTAACAAGCTATCAGGGATTGTGGTGACAATGCAGATTACATTTTGATTATGGGATCCAGGTGGAAGGTAACAAAAGGAGCTGAAGGAGGCTGGGACAGGGAAAGGCTCAGCAGCTGGAAGCTGTCCTGTCAAAGAGCCGCCTTCTTGGTGTAGGAGACAGTTGGGGAGGACACAGGAAAGTTTGAACAGGTAAGACATTCTCATGTTCAGGATTCGGGGGTGGAGCCTGGGTGTGTGGCTGAGGTGAAAAGGCCATAAGGTGGGTAGGACAGGAGCAAAGTCTAAATTGAGAAAAATATCACTCCCTCAGGTTTAAGAAAATATCAGAAAAATATGAATATAAAATTGAGTGAGGAGAACTGATTAAGTTATTGCCTTGAGTTGCACTAAGAGTCAAATTACATTGAAGCTCTAGCTAGCAAATCCATCATTCAGTTATTTTATGGGTGGGTCTACCTGCATATATGAATGAACTGTGCCATGAAAAATCACACCTACTGAAGAGCATTTTCATCCCTGAGTCTGACTAACAGCACTTTGTTTTATAAAAAGCTATTAAATGAAAGAAAAGTAAAGGACCAACCACATGGAATGCTAAAGGGTCAAGGCCCTTATGAATCCACTGATTTTTAGAGCCATACTCCATGGCATGAGATGCAACAGCATGTTTTTCTAGGTGAAGTTTACTGACAGCACTTTATAGAGTACTTTAGGATTTGGTGCTATTGAAAACCAGGATGGTTACCCAAGCTTGAAATGCTAAGTAGAAGCCAGCTAAGGAGAAAGCCAAATGGAAATCACTGAAGAGCAACTAAAACCTCTGGGCAATCATATCTAAACTCCAGGCTGCACACCCACTCGGACAAGCTTCCTCAGAAACCCCAACCTGGTCTTGACATGACCTCGGCTGACAGCACACAGCTGCTTTGCCAGGAGAGTGAGTTCAGTCATTGGGGGAGGAGGTTTAATTCCTTGAAAGGGGGAATTTTTCTGTCATTTAAGCATCCTGTACAAACTCTTTTTATAGATTTTTTTATTGTTTTACCTTTCTTTTCACAAAATACGCTTACTCTGGGAATAGGGTGGCAATAAAAATGAAATCAATTTATATTTTTTACAATCCCTATACATAAATCACATTCATACTGTTGTTAGTTTGCTTATTTTGCAACAAATCGCCTCTATTTTAATAACAAGAATAAAAGCACATCCTGTAATGCCCTAAACTATCAATAAGAGCATATGAAACTGTTTTACCCCAGGAAATAAGGGACAGCTTACTCTAAAATAGAAATACGGTTGTCTAGGCTAAAGGCATGCACACAGCTGTCTACTGTCTCCTGACATGATCCTCATCCTTGGGCTTTCTACCATCCCTGTATTTATCTGTTCAGTTCTTAATTCCTGCAAGTCACTGGCACTCTCGTGGCTCAGTATGTTCTACTTCTGCATTACAGGAAGAATTAATGACAACCGGAGCTCTTTTTATAATCCTTTATAAAGAAGCTGGGGTGAGAGTGGTCAAATTTTCATGAGAAAAAGTAGAGTGGAAGCCCCAAGTGGTGGGGTTGGGCATCATCTCACATAGTCCCGATGGTCATATTTTAATATAATCACAAATGTTGGAAAAAAGACTTCATTTTGTGCCAACATCAAAACTACATTAGCTTGGCTACTGTTGCTCAGTGGTTGAGTGTCAACCTATGAATCAGGAGGTCAGGGTTTGATTCCTGGTCAGGGCACATGCCCAGGTTGTAGGCTTGATCCATAGTAGGGGGTGTGCAGGAAGGAGCTGATCAATGATTGTCTCTCATCATTGATGTTTCTCTCTCTCCCTCTCCCTTCCTCTCTGAAATCAATAAAAATATTTTTTAAAAGTCTACCTTAAAAACAACTGCAGGTCTTCGGAATGAAGGGGCGACTGCACTGAGGAAAACCTATCTCTAAATCATGCTTCTATGAGGGAAGAAAATTGCTACTCCATAGAGTCTCTCAGCGGTGGGTTTAGATGACTCCCTTTGTTGGCAGTTATACTGATGACCTCCCTCCCTGAGTGGGCAGGAGGGTTGTGACCGTGGGATTTGCAACCAGGAGTAGGTAGTGAGACCCTTGGCTACAAAGCACAGAACAAAGCAAAACCAAAGCCAGAGTTCTGGAGGAAGGCAGGACCAAGAAGCAAGGGATCTTGTGAAATTTGAGGGAGAGAGTCAAGAGAAAGAATTGGAACCAGCTTTGTAATTGGGGTCAGAGAAGCATGAGCAGATGGGCTTGGGAGCCTAGAGTTACCTGAGTAATAGCAGCCAGGAGCTCTCTCATGGAGAGTCTGCAGCAGAGCTGTGGGAGGCAGAGGAGCTATTATGGGCTCTGAGAGGTTCAGTCATGAACAGAGTAGTCATAATCATGACAGGTGCATTTTTAGAATCAAGACAATGTACACGACAGTACTTTATAAAGTGTAACACAAATGGAGGTGTCATTATTGTCACTAACATGATTATCAGCATCACAAAAGCTGTGAACATCCAATAAATCTATACACTGGAAAAGAATGAAAAGAAATGATAAGAACCTGATTTTTTTTTTTACCCAACAATTTAGATGCTAAATATCAGGCACAGCTATAACTGGAAGTAAAATGATTTCACTAATGTGTTCAAAACCTAAATTAAAAATGTATCTCATGTACAAGTTCAGGGAAAATTTATGTCAGTGGTGGAAGGCTAAGGCAGGAATTTCTGTGGATCAAACATGTCCAAAATTGTCAGAGCAAAACAGGTAGTCCTGCTCTGAACAAAGGGGGAAGATTTCACAGATCAGAAGAGACTTCACAATCTCTTTAGCCTTTATCAAAGCCAACTTTATGGTCCAAGTGAAAACCTGCACATTGTCAGATCACATATTTTAACATTTAATGTTCTCCCATTCCTTTTGACATATTCTGTCCTGACCATTGAAAGTGAAACTCCCTGAGGTCAGACCCTAAATTACCCTGATCTTGCATGCTGCCCAGAAAGCAGGTGCTAAATACTCTGTAGGTATTTAGTGAGCAATTGGTGGTTACTGCTGAAGTGACAGTGTACTCAGAGCATGGCCTGAGTAGAGTGCATGGGCAGAGTGATAGGAAACAAGAGATAAACTGGGATACAAAAAAAGTAAACTAAATGAGACTTTTTAAATAGTCTTAAAATAATATTTTTAGGCCTGTAAAAAGTCATTATAGAACTTTCTAGAATAAGATGCTAAAGAAAAAACAATAAACTGGAAAAAAAAAGAGGAGACAGTGGCAATGGGGTAGACTACAAAAAGGTAGGGATATTTTCAAAGGTAGGAAATCCAGCAAAGAGAAATTATAGATGGAGTGGAGGTTGAGGAGAAATGTGCTGTCCCAGAGGAATTTGATATCCAAATTCGACTTGCAGGTGAAAGGTTAGAATCCAGCAGGAAAGTGAAGGGTGATATTTGTGTGATTGGCTGTAAAGCAGGCCTCTCTCTGCCTCAGAAGGAGGGTAAAACAGGTGTGTCAAGTACCCCTTTGATATTTCAAAGTATGAAGTAAACCCTCTCTGCAGGAATTTTAAGAGAAAAAAGAGACATGCAAAGAAATCTAGGAATATTTAGAAGGTTGAATTTACAGAGGGCAGAATGGTTTGGGGCTCATTTCTTCACAAGCAGCCAATCGAGGCTATGACATTCTTTGCTCATCCCCACCAGGAGCAGGTACCGAATGCTCTGTGCTCCTTCCCCACATCAAGCAGGGGCAGATGTATGTCAAGAAAGCCACTTGGGAAGCTTAACTTGGACATCTAGTGTTTGTGACATATGGACTAGTATCAGACCCACATCTATAAAAGCCAAAAGGCAAAAGATTGTGCCTGGCCAGCTACCCAGGACAGCAGAGCAAAAAAGCCTGCTCTGGGAGAGGCTGTACGCGAAGGTGCCAATGTGGAGGGAGCTGAAATGGTGTCATTTTGAGGCTCACCCGGAGGGTTATAGGACTTCAGCATGTCAAGCCCCGAGAGCACTAGTGCCGTATCATGGCAGTCCCCATCAAGTAAATCTGTCCTGGTTTTACTGGTCCTTTCTCCTCCCCAGTCCTATTCTACGGAGAAGGAGAAAAAGTACAAGGAAGGGAAACAGAGACAACACTGCCTAAGCAACCTGGCATCCCCATCCCTTTCCCCACCATAGACCCAGGGGAAAGAAGTAAATAAGTCAGTGTAGAAGCAGTGACAAGTTTTCCATCTGAAAATACATGTGTGTTTTTAAACAGCCCAAAGGCCTTACAATTATGGCCAATGGATTGAAGTTACAAGGACAATATTTTATCTCAATATACAGAAGGACATATTTTTAATTTAACATATTTGACATATAACATGCATTAATTTAGGGTGTACAACATGTTAACTTGATACATTTACTTATTGTAACATGATTGTTGTTGTTGTGATATTTAGCACCTCTATCATAATACATAACTGTCCTTTCTTTTTAGACGATGGGATAATTAAGTTTTGGTCTCTGAGCGAGTTTCATGATTATAATACAATTTTGTTTTCTGTATTCATTACACTGTGCATTAGATCTTTATGGCTTATTTACTAGTTTGTAAGCAACATCAGTCTTATGTCCCTGCCTGCATCCCCTGGTAACTACCATTTTGCTCTCTGTTTTTAGGAGTTTGATTTCTGTTAGATTTCACATATAAATGATACTATATAGCACTTGTCTTTCTCTGTCTGACTTATCTCACTTAACATAATGTGCTCAAAGGTCCATCCATGTTGTCACAAATGGCAGGACCTCCTCCTTTCTTATGGCATAATAATATAATCTTATATGTTGTTCTTAACAGAGTATCAAAATCAGAGTTCACTGACTTTCACCTGATGAAGAGTTCCTTAGCATAATGGGAAGGACATATTTCCAGAATGTTTGCAGGATCACGCTGAGTGCTGAGGAGAGCTATTGAGGTAGATCATCTAGAGATGAAGTAAGAATGGGATGGAAGTGGGACCACATGTCTGTGAGGTCTTTATAATTTGTTTACTATTAAAATTCCATGAGTACAATTCATAAAAAGTTGTTCCTGCTTTCCTTCAAGTGCTGGATTTAACTCTACAGGTCATGGTGGTAATTTTAAAGTGCATAATCAAAATTTGTCTTTGTAATACAAAGCTGACATAAACCTTTGATGGCCCCCGTGAATGCTTTTGAGAATAATTTGGCTTACTCTTTGCTCTTGGTTGGGAAACATGCTCTGAAACACAGCCAGGTGGCTAAGTCTTAACAAAGTTTTCTCCTTGACTTCCAAGGTTTCTTGTCTGCATTTACAGCATCATTTCATTGAAACTCATCCTGTGTAATGACCTTTAAAATGAAAATTGTTTATCCCTGATGCACTGCATTGTTATTATTCTATTCCTTCTTCACAGTCACTGTTGATCTCACTAATCTTAGTAATAACAGAAAATTAATAAGACATAAAGAGGAAACCCTGGCATTTGCCACCATATTTAAGTTACCATAGGATCCTATAAGTCTGCAGAGGTAGAAGCAACTGGTAAAGGTAAGGACTCTGAAAATCACCCCCGAGGAGCCAGGCAGAACAGGACCCCTGATGCCTTCCCCTCCTTCTGTTGCCTTAGCAACAGTCACAGGCAAATCTCAGGGCCTATTGTGAAAACACATTTCCCTGCATCCTGTAACTATGATGAGTACAACAGGATGCTTATATCTGTAACATGACAACTCTGACAGAAGTCATACGTTTTTCCCTATTGATATAGGCAGTGAAGGGGATGAGAAATGAAACAAGAATCCAAGTCTCAGTCACCTTACCCAATTCCTCAACAAATATATTCTGAGTTCTCATTATATCTTGAGCATAGTTCTGAGAGACAAACTAGAAGTCAGACATGATCCCATTTATTTTAAAAGATTATAATCTAATTAAGGGGTCAAAATCAAAACCACTGTTCAAGATCAATGCTAAGGGTTATCAGGATTCTGTAAAAGGGAACAATTAATTCAGCTTTTATCCACAGAATCGGTTAATATGCCTGATACGTTATTTACCTACTCTTTTTCCTCTCCCATGAATGTACTTGCATTTGATTCAAGAAGCTTTTGGAAGATGCCTGTGACTTTTCAGATCCACCTTTTAGAGAAATTCATCAGGAATGTGTGTGTTATGTATACTTTAATTTCTTTTCCAATTATGCATTAGTTCAAAATGATGCCTGTTCTATGTATAATCTAAGTAATGTATGTGTTCCAGCATTGCCAGGTTAGCATAAAATCACTTATCAGGCCAACACTGTATCTGGGAAGGTTTTTTGGAGATGACATCCTCTCCTTGTTCTACTTCCACTATCATAGAAAGAGCCAGGATGATTAAGTCATACACACATGAATTCACACCCCAGCTTCACTACCTACTAGTTGCATATTCTTGGGCAAAGTTTTTATCCTCTTTGAATATTAACATAAAGTGACACATTTAATAAAATGCTTGGCATATGTGGAACTGTTTTTTGGCTGAGTGATGGTACCAGGGCTTCGTTGTACTCTTGTTTATGTTTGAAATTTTTGAAGTAAAATGTTTTTTAAATTCCTGCCATATGCAACGTTATATATTCTAACGTGTTTCAAGCACCCTCACACCCCATCTCTTTTCCCTTCCAAACTTAAATTCCTTAATGATCTCATTATAATCACCACCTGTTTTATAATATACAACTGATATTTTACCTGTGAGTGTATTTGAGCTGTTCCAAGTATTTATGGCTCAGCTCTTGTATAATTAGATATTTAGTAAATAAGCTTTGATAGTGATCATTTTTATATTTAAACCAATCAAATCATCATGCCAAGGAGCCATGCCAAGGAAAACTTGTTATATTTATTCTTTTCCTATATTAGTTCAAAACTGAACTTATTAAGAGGTATATGTTGTCATCATAGAAAGAGATTGGATCTGTTATACTTACAAGACATGAGTACTGATCACTAACTGGTAAATAATATTGGTCATATCATAGTAGCCCCTTTGGTCTCAGTTACAGAATTAACAATCACTAGTATCAACATTGGTGATTCTATATAGCACAGGTTTTCGTAGAAGAAATGTAAACCATTATCAGAGCCTCAGTAGTTCATGAACTAGATTAGAAATTCCACATTTCTCCCCCTTGATAGCTTTCTTTACCTCATATTTCTTATTTGCTTTCTGGGATGCTATCTTATCTGACTGTTGCACTTAAATTGTGAGGTCATTAGAGAGAACTGCTCAGTGTTTGCTGAAGCTGTGTGAAATATACTATTCATAACAAGAATTATTTTTAGTGGACCAACTTCTTTCTAAAAAACTAGGAGTGGGGCTGGAGAAAGTCACAAATGATCGCAGGTGCTACAAATGAAAACACAATTTTAACATATCCTTTCTTATTTACTTTGTGGTCCCATCTTAGACTCAACTTGTTCAAGCTTAGCAGCAGTTTATCATCTTATTAATGGCTTATCACCTGTTCCAAGCCCCAAAACTAGAGTCTCTCTTCTCTCCATTGGCAGCTCATTCTCTAGGTCATTTGTATTTGAAGACACAGGGTCAATATTGGCTCTACTCAGGCATTATTGACAGCTAGTCCTTGTTAATTCTTCTTCCTAAATGCCCTGACACCCTTACGGGTTTTTTTTTTCCCATCACTTCCAACTGCCAGCAATAACTTAGTTTAGGTCTTCATCCCTTCAAATATAAATAATCCCAATAACTTCCTTACTCTCCTACTCCAATAAGTTCTTCACTGCCAGCTCAATCTTACAGGGTTAATTTCATTATGATAGTTGCATGCTTTTCTATTGCCTGCAAGGATTACATTCCAATTCCCAACTGGGCGCCTCTTTACTCTCCAACATCACTACTGCTTACCTTTGGGAATACTCAGATGCGCTAAACTCGGTCATCCTTACTTTGTTACATTGTCCAGGAAAGCTCTCATTCTTCCATGTTTTCTTCTCTCCACACATTTGCTCACCCTATCATTTCAACTCCAGTGCCACTTCATCATCTGGGACTTCTTTACAGTTATTAGCCTCCTTGATCTTCCCCTTTCATCTTGCTGTGACAATGTCTCTCAGTAATCCTCATTTGGATATCTAATTACATTATTATTTTATTTCTTAGGTATATGTGATAGCAAGTATCTCAGATAGCCTCTCAATATTTATACCTGTGTGTATTCAACTTCCACATTGAACCAGGGCTGGCCTTTGTGATCAACAGGATATGGCAGAACTGATGGTGTGTGACTCCCAGACTAGGTCATGAAAGGTGTCGTAACTTCAACCTTGCTCTCTTGGGTCACTCACTAGGGAGACATGCCATAAAGACAATTGAGAAGCCCCCTGGAGAGGCCCACATAGATAGGAACCAATTTATCCACGTTGACTTGCCAGCCATGGCAGTGAGCCTCCTGAGAATTGAACCCCCAGCCATAGTCCAGATGACACGAACAATCACATGAGTAGGCTGAGCCAGAACTTTCCAGGCAAGCCACTTCCAAACTCCTGACTCACAGAAGTTTGGAAAGATAGTAAATGATTGTTATTTCTTAAGTCATTAAGTTTGGAAGTGATGCTTTAAATAACAAATAGAAACATATAGTGTATATAACTTACCTGCCAACTGCATTGCAAACTCCAGCATAGAACATTTGTTCAAAATTTTAAAATTCCAGGCAATTATTTAGATACCATTCAACACTATAGCAAAATTAGATACTGCATTTGGAATTACAGGAAGGAACCATCATTTATTGAATGCCTACTAAGGAGTTTTACATATGCATGAGCTTTATATATACACCAGAATGGCTATATATGTAGATATAGAACAAGATGTTCTCTAAAGACATAAAACACTGTACCCAAGCTGTGAAGTAGTGCATTTAATTTTCCTCTTTCTTTTATCATCGTCTCCCTAACTTATTTTAAGTGAGATATGTGGTGTAAGAGCATTTAATAAGCTATAAACTACTATATAGAAATAAGGCATTATGGTTTGCATCAATTTATTTTTTCACTGAATGCATGAAAAGGATGTTTTAATACTTTCACTCTGATATTTCTTTTGCTTTGCAAAGACTAGGCTCATAAATGGTGCTGTGATACAAATACGCCCAGTTTTCTGAAAATCACATAAAGGGCAAAAGAAAGAAACTTTGTGGCTTTGGTATTGCATTTTCATTTTGCTGTGTTATGCTCAGCAGATGTCTACTAAAAATTGCATCAGTCAAAGTCTCTGAAGGGAAGAGATGGGTAATTAAAGAGATTTGAACAGAGTTCAGGGAAACAAAAGAGGAAAGGAGAGACAACAACTAATGGAACACAGAGAGAGTAATATGATTTCAGGAGAAGGCCTGCCAACATATGTGGCCTTGGTAGAGAATGCAGCAAATTGGTCTCAGCCTAGCAGGGAGGGGCCTGGGGGACTCAGTTCTTGGACTTTCTCCTCCTTGTACACTGTGCTCTGCTGCCCTGCCTCACAGTGGCTGAATGCAAACCCAAGAGAGTGAGGAAGCTGGGGTGTTACAGTTTATACCAGTCAGCTTCCAGGGGCACAGAACGATGGAGAAGAGCCGAGAATTAATAGAGGGTAGGCCATGGAAAATCTCCATCACCAAGTGTAGAGTTAGTTATAATGAGAGAATAACCCCAATGGTGTACAGTAGGCACAGAAGCAGAGATATATTTCAAGGGATAACTAGACATTAGGCCTCATATTGGGCAGGATCTCAGGTCAAGATAAAAGAAAAAATAAGGAATTATGCCCTCAAATAGAATGAAGATGAGGAAACAAGTATCCTTTTTTTTTTTTTTAATATATTTTATTGATTTTTTTACAGAGAGGAAGGGAGAGGGATAGAGAGCTAGAAACATCGATGAGAGAGAATCATCGACCAGCTGCCTCCTGCACACCCCCTACCAGGGATGTGCCCGCAGCCAATGTACATGCCCTTGACCGGAATCGAACCTGGGACCTTTCAGTCCGCAGACCGACGCTCCATCCACTGAGCCAAACCGGTTTTGGCTACAAGTATCCTTTTTAATAATGAAAAAGTGCTCTAAATTCCAAAGGGAATATTAAATACATAACAATCTTAGCATCACTGCCATGTAAACTGGTGAGATGCAACTTCATAGCTACTTACTAGTAGCTGTATTAACATGTGATCTATCCAGGAACAAGCTTCAACCAAACTGACAGCATTCTTGCTGAATGCATGTATAACTTCTTGATTGATGACAGTTTTTAAAGAGTAGTTTTATGAGTATTTGACCATGCCTGATATGAATAAAGGTTCATAGTTTAGTAATCGCCATAACTCTAAGACAATTTTTCTGTTTGAACTATACAATTTATTTAATGCTAGTAATAGGAAATAAGGTTCAGTCTCACGACTTGGAAAAATCTGCTAAAGGCCATTTTCGTTTAATTCATGTGGTGCCTCTATAATTTTAAATTATGATAATCCCCCACAGTTAAGAAGAGCTGGTAATTTTCTAATATTTTGCAGAGCTGTGCAGAAATACAGTAAATATGCATTTATGTCATAGTCTTTTTTATTTGTTCTTATTATGTCAATGTGATTTGATAAGCTTATGAAATATTCCTAAATTATGTGACTGATATCAGAGACTCTTCCAGAATTATACAGTCCCTGACAGGAGTCTCTTAGTTGCATGCTCAGAGATCATATTTTACCTAGACAGGTACTTTGCTTAATTTAGTGTAAATGCCCAAGATTGCCCAAATTAAAGCAATTGTTTGAAATAATTTTAAGGCATGTCAATTTTCTTAATGTACCATGGCCAGGTTTGTTAATATAGTTTCATTAGAAACAGTGCTCAAAAGGTCCTTATCATCTGCATGGCAGTTTTTCTTTTCAGATTTGGGGAACTTTGCTGTTTAAGACAGGGACTAGTAAAATATAACCCTGGCAGCAGCCACAGATCATGCTGTCAGAATCTGCACATTTTGCATTGCGACTGGGCATGATTTGGCTTCTCCCAGCATTTACCCAACTCCTTCCCAATAGAGCTTCCAGTCAAGTCTCAATTTCTTCTTTTGGCAAAAGATTGCTTCTTCATGGTTTTCAAATTTAAGAGTGCAGCAGAATCACCCGAAGAGATTGCTAAAGCACATCAACACTCTAGGCAGTGGTTCTCAACCTTTCTAATGCCGTGACCCTTCAATACAGTTCCTCATGTTGTGGTGACCCCCAACCATAAAAATTATTTTCGTTGCTACTTCATAACTGTAATTTTGCTACTGTTATGAATCGTAATGTAAATATCTATGTTTTCTGATGGTCTTAGGAGACCCTGCTAGCGGTTCTCAACCTGTGAGTTCACAAAAGATGTTCTTAGACAACCCTGCTAGCAGTTATCCAGGTTGAGAACCGCTAGCAGGGTCGCCTAAGACCATCGGAAAACATAGATATTTACATTACAATTCATAACAGTAGCAAAATTACAGCTATGAAGTAGCAAAGAAAATAATTTTATGGTTGGGGGTCACCACAACATGAGGAACTGTATTGAAGGGTCATGGCATTAGAAAGGTTGAGAACTACTACTCTAGAGGTTCTGATTCAGTAAATCTGAAATGTGGTCCGAGAGTTTACATTTTTCATAATTTGCCAAGTGATGTTAATGCTGTTGGTGAGGGGTTCTCACTCTGGGAAACATTGCTATCACCCGTCCTTGAGAAGTTTATCAGTCCTTAGCCAACATTGGCCAAAGGGAATTGTCACTCCTCATATTTCTGCAACATTCTATTTCCCTAGAAAAATCACTGTCTCTGACTCAGCATCACTGTTTATATTCCATTCCCACCACATGCCTAGCTATTCCATCTTATTTGACACCTTAGTAGCTGCTATTAAAGGAAGATATTTCAGTCAGATAAAAGGCAATTCTTATGTAAGTGTGTATCTGACAAAGCATTTATCAGACATCATTCTTTCTACCATTTTCATATGTAATGGTTGCTCCTTAAGGAGGCAAATTAATTGGTAATGGATGATGCAATTTGAGTAGCAGTACCCTTATTTTAAAGCAAATAATCAGATTAGCATTATATTAATTTTTATGGGAAAGGATTATTTAATGCTTCTTGTGTATTATGCTAGACAATTTAGGAACTTATTTGTTTACCTTGCTATGTCTACCTTCCTGTTGTAATGAAGATGAAAAATAGTGACTTTAGTTCATGTTCAAACTAATCAAATTTTAAAAAATTCTTTGGTTGTACAGAAAACAGCAGCCTTTGACAGCAGCAGCCTTTGGCTTCTGGCTATGGATGTTATTTCAGCACAGAAGAGACTTGCATTAATAATTTTAAAACAAAGAAAGAAAATTATTTGCATATTTTCATGATATTAAAGAAATATAAACACAGTTTATATATATAGTACTTGTATATGTGTATAGGAGTACCTTCATTATTGAATATTTCCCCTAACAGTTTTTAACAAGTAATTAATATTCATCAATAGTTAATTTTAAATGATACTGAATTAATAATTAGATTGAAAGTTGCAAACTTGTGCAGCTTACAATAAAATGAAATAATCACAAAAATGGTGGCATACTAGACGACAGCATTTTAACAGTTTCTAGAATGATTATTTCTGACCAGGAGATTCTCTAATCTAGTAGTTCTCCCATTTCATTATAGTGCCAAGTTTATAGGTTGACATTAAATTTTTTCAGAGGAAATCTAAATGAAACAATACTCTTGATCTAGTTCTTTTGAACTAAAGAAGGAGTTTTGCATATTTCTGGTACTTCATTTTTTAAGCTTTATAAAGAAGTTTTAAAATGATTCATAGAATGGTCTATAGGTGGGAGACACATCTGCACCTCAGGAAATCCTGAAAATGCCCTATATTCAAATCTAACTCCTCTAGCCATGGTTAGGGACCAGCCCCGACACTCAAGTACCTGTCAGAATGTACAGCCATCTATAGCTCCAGAGGCAGGTCTGAGGACCTCAGTGTTGGCTGTGGAACCTCAAATAGCCCTAAGGCTCCATTCCAAACACTGTCAGTGATGATCCTGGGCCAATCTGGCTCACACAGGGACCCATCCAGTGATCAGATAGCAGCTTTCCCAGTAACCTGGCAGGAGCCACACACTCCATACACCTGGTAATAGGCTTGTTGTCAGAAGACCTAACCGTGGACCCCAAATTAGACCCACATTCCAGCCACTATACTGAACAAGATACTGGAGGTAAGCCCATCTACTCAAAGACCAGACAGGATCCATGCCCACCCGAGTCACCGACAATAAGCTCATCATATATGCATCTCACTGCCAACCCAGAGACAACCTCATAACCAGTACCAACTCAGTATAACTGCATTCCAGAGGTAATCCCACCAGCCCAAGAATAGGAGAAGGTCTGTACCTGCTGAAAGCAGGCAGGAAAGCCTGGCAGGGAAAATGGCACTTTCATGTGCACAGACACACATGAAAGGCTACATAGATCATAAAGAACCAGGAAAAATGACACCACCAGTTACCAATGCAAAGCAATGGAGACCTCAGATTTGCTTGACAAAGAGTTCAAAGTAATCTCTTAAAGTAACTGAATAAAATATAAGAACACAGATAGACAACTAAATGAAATTTGGAAAACAATGAACAAAATTATACATTTTAAAAAAGAAATATAAACTATTGAAAAGGACTGAAGAAATCCTAGAGCTGCAGAATACAATGACATATATAGAGAACTTTAGTAACAAACTTGATCATTCAGAAAAAAGCAGCAAACGTGAAGACAAACTATTTATTAGCTATTAGAGGGACAAAAAGAAAATGAATGAAAAAGAGTGAAGATAGCCTACATGAACTATGGGACACCATCAATCATGGGGGTCTCAGAAAAAGAAGAGAGAAAGAAAGGGGAGAAAAGATGATTTAAAGAAATAACAACTGAAAACTTCCCAAATCTTGGGACAGTTATAGACATCCAAGTACAGGAAGCTCAAGACCCAAGCAATATCAACCTAAAAATGATTGCTCCAAACATTATAATCAAAATGTTGAAAGTCGGAGACAAGCAGAGGATTGAAAATTATTTTCCAGTCCTCAACCGAGGATATGTTTTTTTATCGATTTGAGATGGATAGATAGATAGATAGATAGATAGATAGATAGATGATAGATAAACATTGATTGGTTGCCACCTGTGCATGCCCCAACTGGGTATCAAACCAACAACCTGGATATGTGCTGTGTCTGGGAATCCAATCTGCCAGTGTATGGGATGATGTCCAACCAATTGACCAGGGAAAGCAGAGGATTTTAAAAGCAGCAAGAGAAAAATGACTCATCACATACAAGGGACCTCATAAAGCTCCCAGTGAATTTCTCTGCAGAAACCTTACAGACCAGGATGGAGTGCTGGAAGAAGAAAAAAAGAGGTCAACCAGGAATATTATACCCAGGAAAACTGTCCTTCAGCAATAAAGAAGACATAAAGACAATAGAATTTAAGGCAGTTCATTACTATAAAACCTGCCTTACAAGAAATACTAAGGAATTTTTCAAGTTGAAATGAAAGGAGCTAAATAACAGCACAAAAATACATAAAAGTATAAAACTGGTGAAATATATAGTCAAATTCAGAATACTCCAATACTGCAATGGTGGTAGATAAATCACTTTAATCACCGATATGTTTTTATATACAATTGAAGGTAAGTTGTTTTTAGCTGACGAAAAATAATGGTCTGCATAGGGCAGTGTTTTATCTGGGGAACCTTACCTTAGTTCTTTCTGCTTCTGGCATGAAGTTTATCCTTTTTAAATTTTATATTTAATGCTAGAGGCCCGGTGCACAAAATTCGTGCATGGTGGGGGGGGGGGGTCCCCTCAGCCCAACTTGCACCCTCTCCAATCTGGGACCCCTTGGGGGATGTCTGACTGCCGGTTTAGGCCCGATCCCAGGGATTGGGCCTAAACCAGCAGTCAGACATCCCTCTTGGGTCTATACTGGCAGTCAGACATCCCTCTCACAATCCGGGACCACTGGCTCCTGACTGCTCACCTGCATGCCTGCCTGATCACCCCTAACTAACCCCCCCCCCCCCGGCCAGCCTGGTCACCCCTAACTGCCCCCACCGCCAGCATGGTCGCCCAACACAGCCTGCTGTTCAGTCGTTTGGTCATCTCTCACTAACCCCACTGCCGGCCTGGTTGCCCCACATAGCCTGCTGGTCAGTCATTTGGTCATCCCTCACCAAGTCCCCTGCCGGTCTGGTCACCCCATGCAGCCTGCTGCTCGGTCATTTGGTCAGCCCTCACTAACTTCCCTGCTGGCCTGGTCACCCCACACAGCCTGTTCGGTCGTCTGTTTGGTTGTCTTGGTTGTGACAGTTGCTTAGGCTTTTATATGTATAGATGAGTCTCATTTAATACTCACAGTCACCTATGGAAAGCCTCGCCTTAGGATGAAAGACTGTATGGTAATTGCATGATGTAATCAGAAGCCACAGCAGGCAAGCAGATAAGGAGTTTGGTTCAGGAGAAAGACTATTGTCATCAGACATCGGCCATAGAGTTGACAATGAGCCATTCTGTGTTTGTCCAACCACTGAATCGAATTGCATTTCTGAAAGAGGGATATGATGAGTCAACTTCACTAATTATACATGCAAATTAAAATCCAACATCTTCTTAGGTAGTATTTCAGTGTAAACCCAGTTTTTCTAACGTTGTCAGCAGCTTTTCTATTCACAGCAGCAGCAGTCCAATTAAAATGGCCATCAGAGCAAAGCTGAACTGCATTAAATGTTCTCAGTAATGTCATATTTAATTTACAAGTATAGTGTTGATGATATTCATTACTGTCCTCTGCAAATCTTCATTCAGTTTGTAGACATCAAGTTTTATAAATTATGAGAGGCCCAATGCACGAAATTCATGCAGGGGGCTCGGCCCTCGCAGCCCTGGATTCATCCAGAAGGTCATCCAGACGGTTGTTCTGCTGTTTGGTCTAATTAGCATATTATCTCTTTATTATATAGGATACTTACACCTTTTAGGAAAGATAAAGATCAATGGGTTTGTATTCCAAATCTATACTGCTGGCTTTCTTACATCCCTTTAAATTTACAAAAATCAACTCACAATGCTTAAACCATTTTTTGTAGTAATTGTTCATAAAGGTGTCCAGAGAAGGGACATATACTTAAAAAAAATTGCAAACTGCTAGGAGTCTTATTTAAACATATGTTGCAGGTGACAAAAAATAGAATTAGAACAGAATTATTCTATCGGATTTTCAGGATTGAGAATGTTGTTGAGTTTATTTTACTGCATAATTTAGGATCATGGAATAGGAAGCTCTGATATATATTTTTTTAATCTGAGGAGTGATACTATTGACAGAAGCTGCAAAGTGGCCATGCTAATATTTTAGGCTTCCTCCCTGCATCAATCCAGTACATGAGTAATGAATGGTGTGCTCCCTTTCCCATCTGTCATACTGGAAAGCATTTTAGAGTGACAGTAGGCTGCTGGATAGAGTACAGAGAAGCAGGCATCCTCACTCACTATTGCTAGGCAGGTGAATGGCTCACACCATATAAAAAAGAAAGAAATCTGACATATTTGTGAAAATTATTAAGGCACATACATACCTTTGGTTAGCAATTCCACTTTTGAAATGGATTCCTATGCAAATAAGGTTTTGTTTTTTACACCTTAGTTTTCTATAGTGGCAAAAACAACTATACTAAATGCTCATTAGTTGTGGGAATAGTTGAATTAATTTTAGTGATCCAAATTATGAAATATTCAGCTATTAAGAATAACAAATTAATGCTATATCTATGAACTGTACAAATATATCTGTTTATGATAAGTTATCCAGTGAGAAAAGTAGGTTAAGGAATAGTGAATATTGTAATTCATTTCTCAATAACAAAAGCACAAGTGTGTGTGTGTGTGTGTGTGTGTGTCTGTGTGTGTGTATTCACATAAGTATATATACATACTTTAAAAACATAAGTATGTATATAAACAAGTATAAAAATATTAAAAAACAAAAGTATGTACTCATATAAATGTGTGGAAGCATATGTGTGTATATATGCATACATGTACATATACATATTCGTATGAGCATAGAGAAAAGTGTGGAAGGATTGATCCCAGGTGTAGCAGGCAATGTCTCTTCTCCACTTAGATGGCCCTAGATCCTTTCCTCAGCTCTTTGCGCACTTCCCAGCTTCCTCATACTTTGCTAAGACTCACTTGTGACATTGAGAAGACAGCTTTGGGCACTGAAGCTAAATCACTTTGAAGAGAACTGGAGATACTTGGCGGTTATATCCCCCAAGGGCCTTTGTACTGGGTGGAATAGGAAGCCTGGCCTCTAGGCAGAAAAACTCTCAAGGTATAATTTACAGTCTAGAGCTTTCTGAGAGAGAAGGTGGAGCTTCAGATTTCCCCTGAAATTACACCCTTGTCTGGGAACTTCTCCATTTCTATCCCACTTCCCCCATTCCTGTATTTTTTTCTCCTGGACTTAAACCCTTAATATATCACTACCCCTGAATTGTCTCAGGATTTGCTTCTGGTACAATTTGATACCAGTTTAAGGTGGGTTACTTCAGGAGGATAATGGGTGTTATCAATTATTATTAACACATTTTTTTTGCATTCTTGCATTAATTATAATAAATGTCTTTTAAGTTAAAAAATCATTATGACATCTTAAAAGAAAAAATAGCTTTCAGTAGCATTTGCTTTATATGCTATTTTTGAATGGTTAAAAGATAATTTCTCAATTGTAATTCTTATTCACCACACTGAGATAAATGCACTTGACCCTATTTCTGAAGCAGCACCTGATGTTATATTGCGGTATTTTTTCTTATGATTTTATGCCTGAGTACATCAGAATAAAGTAAGACACTCTCTACCTGGCTTCATTTGTTCCTGCTGTTAACCATACAGAAGAATCAGAATGAAGTGCCAAGGTCCACGGTACAACTTCCTTTGTTAATTTTAAAACAGCAGTTCAAAAACTCTTGTATTTTATCATCCTACGAGTTCTTTAACCTCCAGTTCCATTTTCCCTATTGTTATCGACAAATAACGTATAGAAATATGTTGTACGTGGGAATGTCTAGAGACAGCTCTGTTTTGAACTAAATTTGTAAAAGGCTCATACACACACATCTATTTCCCAATGGTGTTCCCCTGAAGGGAGTTCTAAGATATGCTGTCTTGACAAAGAAAACTAGTCCTCTTGGCAGATAGCTTTTGAATTCAAGCTCTAGTCAAATATTTATTCTAAAAAAAAAAAAAAAAAACTAGCCTTTTAGGTGAATTTAGAAAAAGTAACCTCTATATTGTATCAAAGAGAATCTGATAAGAAAATATATTTCTTTGTGTTTTCATCTTCTGTTAAGTTCAAACTTGAGCAGTTCTTAATCCAAAATAAGTAACCACTGGGGCAGACACAAAGCAAGGAACATGATTTATTTATTTAGTTGACTCCTGTTTGTAATGCATAACTGCCACTTAATTAGGCCCCATATCATCACACTATATGTCATGTACCATAAAACAATTATTAAAAACTAATTTGGTGGACTATTTTGCAAGGAAGGGAGTTTCTTTCTTATGAAATATCTACGTGGTATTCTCATTCAATTTGATAACAGTGTCATCATCTAGCAGAAAAAAATTTTATAAATGAAAAAAACTATCAGATATGATATGCCTAGATAAAATCTCTCCAGGTGACATAAAAACCAATAAGCAGAGCAATTTGCCAGCTTATTTAGAAACTATTTTGTAAATGAAGGAAAATGTCATTTCATATTTTCTACACCCAAATACATGTACTTTATGAAGATGTACTCTTTTGAACTGTTGTGTGTTATTTATTTGGGCACAATTCCAATGAACATGATTCAACAGAACAAAAAGTATTGAAAAGTCTAATAAATGTAGATATTTGTAGATGGACTCAGTGATTACAAAAAAAATTTTCTCTTTGAATAATGGATTTGGTATCAATATTTCTATTGGAATGTAATTTATATACAGTAAAATGCACATAATCAATGAGTTCTGGCAATTGCTTGTACCTGTGACACTAGCAAACCAAAATAAGATTCAGAATATTACAATTACCCTAGGAATTTATTTCACTCAACAGAGCCACCACTTCCTGACTTCCATATCCATAGGTAAGTTTTACTTTTTTAAAGACATTATATAAATGGAATTATTTACTCTTTTGTGTTCACTGTCTTTATTTCAAAATGTTGTATCATTATGAAACAGGAATTTTTAGGGGTGAAAAGGACAGGTTTAGGAAATTTTAGAGATTAAGAGGATGGAAGAAGCACAGGGCTGAAGAGCAGCAGAAGGTATATTTCCATAGAATGGGGGAGCTGAAAAGCTGCAACAGGTACACTTCCATAGAAAGAGGGAGCTGGGAACAGCAAAAGGTCTATATTTACAAAATAAAGGGAAGAAAGCCCTTCATCCAGGAAAAGAAAAAAACCCAAAGGGAATAAGAAAACAATAAGGAAGGAGGGAAGGAGAACCTCACATCTCCCATGTGATGTTCCACCTTTGAACCCCAGGTTTACTATAGTAACCAGTCTAAGGGAATAATGACCAATCAGAAAGGATATCAAAGCACAAAGATCTGCAGCCTTTATAAGCCATAGGAAAAAAGAACTCAATGGGACCCTTTCCCCCTCCCCATGTACTTTTCTTTAATAAATCTCCACCTTTGCTATACCACCTTCGGTCCGTTGATTCATTCTTCAACTCTGGTGGACAAAGAATCCGGGACATCCTGCCCAGTCCAAAAATTCTGCTTCAATTAGTTCATTATTTTACATTGCTGAATAGTGTTGTGTTACATGAATGCACCATAATTTGCTTACCTAATCTTTTGATGGACATTTAGGCTGGTTTTGGCTTTTGTGAATAAAGTTGCTGTGAACATTTTGTGTACAAGTCTGTATGTGAACATATGTTTTTGCTTCTCTTGGGTCAGCATCTGGGAGTGGAATTGTTGGACCATAAGGTAGATATAAGCAATTTTTTAAGAACTTTCAAATAACTCATTAAATAAGTTGCATTTTATGTTACTACCAGCAATATGTGAGGCTCAGTTGCTCCATATCCTTGTCAGCATTTGGTGTTTTAATTTTTTTATATTTTAGTTGTAAAGGGTCATTTTTTAGTAGATTTCATGGGGTTTTCTACTTTATAATCATAATGTTATTAGAGAAATGCATGGATGGAATTTCTCTGTTGTTAGTGGGAATGTGTTTCTTGGTATAATAAGCATTCCAGAAGCCTCCACGGGAGGATGAGACGTGGTAGAAAGCTTTATTTGCATGGAATGACATCCCTGAGTTTGCAAAGTCACATTTTCCTTAAACTTGTCCTGGAAGAGGTGCAACTGGAGATTCAGCAGAGGTAGAAGCAAAGCCAGTGTCCAAAGTTTCCATTCCATGATGGAGTTGGGGCTGGCATAGCATCAGGCTAGTTCCAGTCTGTCGGTCTATTGTGTGGGGTCCACATGGTCATGAGCCATGCGGGCGAATACAGGGGAGCGTGGCCCTGCAAGGAGAGAACCAGGGGCCCAGCTCACAAGAGAAAGCTCCTTTGTTTAGAGGATTTAAATATCTCCCTTCGCTGCAGTGACCATGCCTACCCTGGCCAATGATCTGTTCCCAGGTGTGACTAACAGACAAGTAATATAACCCAGACCCCACAGGGCATGCATCTATTGTCCATCTTTGCTCTTTACCCCTTATTAATAACCAGGTTATTTACAATGGTATCAAAAAGACCTCGAGTAAATGTTGAAAAGAAGCGATGTGTGTGGACATCCTTGCTTTTTTACCAATTTCAGGAGAAAAGGTTTAATGTTTTACCAGCAAGTGTAATATTAACTGTAGTTTCTTGATAGATGCAATTTATCAAATTGGGGAAACTCGCTTCATTTACAAGTTATCTGAGGGTTTTTAATATAAAATCAGTATTCAAATGGATGTTGTTTTTTGTCTAAGGCATTTTTTTGCATCCATGATGATGTAATTCTTCATTCCACCCCCCATTTATTCTGATAATGACTGAATGATTTTCAGGTATAAAACAATCCTTGCAATCTTGGCATAAACCCCACTTGATCTGGTGTACTATCTTACTTAAATATTGCTTTATTTGATTAGCTAATATTTGTTAAGTCAGTGATCATGAAGGATTTTGTTTTCTTGTTATCTCTGTCAGGTGTTGGTATTGTAGTCTTAGTATATTGGCCTCATAAATCAAGTTGGGAAATGTTGTCTGCTGTTTCCGGTTTTCTGGAAAAGTTTACGTAGCACTGGTGTTATTTCTTTCTTAAATGTTTGATAGCATTCAAAGTAATCTGGGCCTATTTTAATATTCTAATTTTCATCTAAATAGTAATCAATGAAATGGAAATTTAAACCATTTATTTCATTATTTATTAATTGCATTTGCACAAATTTTAAAGCAGTATTCAGTGTTCTCCAGATAGAGTACAATAGGCATTCTCACTTATTAGTGCAATTTTTTATAAAATAATTTGTAAATAAGCATCAGGAATCTTAAGAACACATATAATCTGTTTCACACATCTAAGACTTTTATAAGGAAATAATTAGAAAGATATCTGAAGATGTATGCATAAAATCTTAATTTTAAAAATAACTGTTATGTAATTTAAATATAAAAATATCTTAAATATTCAACATTAGAGAAATTAATTTGGCATGGTCATATAATGAAATATACCACCATTAAGATTAAGTTTTAAAATGTTCAAAATATAAGAAAATGCCTATAAGTAAAAAAATGAATAATAGGGCATTTTAATTGATGATATGATCACAACTATTTAAAAACGTATGTACTAGAATATATAACTATGTTAAAAAACTAATTTCTTAATCCCCAGTATCCAAATCTAACTGTGTAATAGACATATTTGATGAAAACTGGAAGATAATTTAGGATAAAAGGATGTTTCACTGACTGTTATTATCACATAGCCTGAAATATCTTAGATTCATTTGAAAGACAAGGGTTTCAATTATAGAGCAAAATTCTAAAACTGTCTCAGGACTGTGACTATGGTTACAATAAGACTTGACAAGTAGTATTTGCCCTTAGGCATTTCCTGAATTTATTTTTCCCTTTAGAAATGGCTCCAAAGGACCCTTTGGAGGAACCCCTACACAGCAGTGTGACCTCACGTGTTTGTTCTGAATCTCCATTATAATAAAAGCTCTGAGACTTGTCAAAAGAAAATTGCCTCAGGGTGTCCTTGTTGGTCACATTTTAAGGCAGTTTTCAGTAAGTAATCTCTGAAACCTGCTAGCAATGCTGGGGAAGATTAGTCCAACTTTCTGGGTTGTTATGATGCTAAAAATCTCCAGTCAGTTTTATCCATCAGTGAACGGGGCAGAAGTGCCTTCAAGGGAACATTAGGTCTGAGGGCGCAAATTTAATGGAGTTTAATTTAACCTTTTAATCTGCTAAGGGCATCTATGAAGGAGAATTGCTTAAAGGTTTTCCTTTGACAGAGTATTTTTATATTTGGTATAATAATGATGTCAGTGCACTTTCTCCTCCTTTGCAAATGTCCAGAGTCTTTCCAACAAAGCCAAAAGAGCAAAGTCTGAAAACTCTTCAAAGGTCTTGATAGAACAAAATTCAACGGAGTAACTTTGAAGATCTAACTGGCTTTATTAAGCAAGTCATGGATTGGGCAGCATTCCATCTAGCAACTAGAAGCGTGGTTCTGGGGGTTGTACCAAATGGAAGGTTTTTATGGAAAGAAGGGTGTGTCAGAAGAGTTAATAACAAAAGAAAAAAAAGGATTATATTTTTACCAAGACATTTTGGGAGTAAAGGATTGTAAGGGGAGGGAAAGGCAAGGGTTTTATCATGCAGATTGCCTCTTCTTTCTATGGAAGATGGAGCGAGCCCATGTGACAGATTACCTTACTGGTGATGACCAGAAAATTCCAGATTGGTTGATTAAGGTTACATTTCAGGTGAAGGTGGAAACCGCAGTTAAGTTGTTATCATTGTACTTACCTAGTTATTAACATTAATAATAGGAAGAAAGCAAAGGGAAGGCCAGACGTTATAAGCATGGTCATCTGCGCAGTTTGACCAGGAAGCTACAGCTTCATGCTCCCCAGGGAACCACTGTTCCATCCTCTGCAGATCACTGGGGGAAGGGATGGAACAAAGGGGAAAATGGACGCTTGCACAGTGAAGTGGGCATGACATAGGGAAAGTGCTTGCCTATCAGTGTAGCCTGGGGAACAGTGGATTGGCTAGGGGGTGACCCCATCAGAAGCATGCAAAATCTGGGAGAGTTAAAATCCCCAGACAAAGGGTGCTCTTTCTCTATTGTTTGTTCTCGCTCTCTCTTGCTTAGTAACCTGCACTCATCCCTTGTGCTCACCTGTTCTCTCTCCATAGCATTTGGTCTTGAGGAGACAGAAAAAAGCTAGGTATATAGGGGTGGGACTACAGGAATGGGAAGTAAAACCCAAGAACCCATCTAGGCGAAGTTATCCAGACACTCCAACTGGAAGGAAGGGTGTGCTTGAGAGGCATGAATTTTAAAATGTATGGATATTGCTAAGACAGACAGCTTGCAGATAACAGTCACAAGCCAGTGAGGCGTAGAACCAATCCCAAGGATGTTGCTAAGGCAAAATTCTTTGAAAGGACCAATCAGGAACTAACAAGCAAGCATCTATATATATATATACAGAGGTAATATGCTAATTGGTCCTAAAGGTGTCCCAGTCAGGACCTGAGATGGTGGGCAGGGACGGGGGCGAGGAATTCCGCCCCCAGCGGAGGAGGAGCGAGCAGGTCTGCCCAGTGGTAACGTCACGCTGCCTGCGTGTGTGTCCACCCAGCGCTTAGGTGATGCTGCCTGCCTGTGTCCCTGACCTGGGATGTGGCGCTGCCTGAGTGTGTCCCTGCCTGAGTGTGTCCCCGCCCAGCGCTGAGGTGACGCCGCCTTTCAGACTATAACTTCAGCCATCGAAGATCAAACTGTACACCCCAAATGCTTTTTCTTGGATGGTCCAGGTGGTAGTGGATAGATATATCTTTATAAAGTTTTAATACATTATATTAGAGGTTGTGGTGGTACTGTTTTACCCATAGCGTCTACAGGAATTGCTGCAAATTTACTTCTCGGTGGAAGAACCTTTCATTCCCAATATAAATTACCAATTCTGTTAAATGAAACTTCAATTTCTAGACTTGATATAAAGAGTGAAGTTGCTAAAACCATTAAAAAGGCCAAACTTCTCATTATTTATGAATGCACCATGACATCTAGTCATGCTATAAACGCCATAGACAGATTACTAAGAGAAATTATGAATTTGAATGTTGCATTTGGTGGGAAAGTTCTCCTTCTCAAAGTTAATTTTCGGCAATGTCTCAGTATTGTACCACATGCTATGCGATCAGCCATAGTACAAATGAGTTTAAAGTACTGTGATGTTTGGGGATGTCTTAGAAAGTTGTCTCTTACAACAAATATGAGATCAGAGGATTTTTCTTATAGTGAATGGTTAGTAAAACTTGGAGATGGAAAACTTGATAGCAGTTTTCATTTAGAAATGGATATTATTGAAATCCCCTGTGAAATGATTTGTAATGGATCTATTATTAAAGCTACCTTTTGAAATAGTATATCTA
The DNA here is from genome assembly GCF_027574615.1 of Eptesicus fuscus. Classification (NCBI taxonomy): domain Eukaryota; kingdom Metazoa; phylum Chordata; class Mammalia; order Chiroptera; family Vespertilionidae; genus Eptesicus; species Eptesicus fuscus. The sequence goes on from NC_072482.1 coordinate 67,697,650, forward strand.
TAGGTAATATTAAAAATATATCTAAACATGCAATTCTTTGTCCAAAAAATGAGCCCGTTCAAAAATTAAATGAAGAAATATTGGATATACTCAATGGAGATTTTCACACATATTTGAGTGATGATTCCATTGATTCAACAGATGATGCTGAAAAGGAAAATTTTCCCATTGAATTTCTTAATAGTATTACTCCTTCAGGAATGCCGTGTCATAAATTAAAATTGAAAGTGTGTGCAATCATCATGCTACTGAGAAATCTTAATAGTAAATGGGGTCTTTGTAATGGTACTAGATTTATTATCAAAAGATTACGACCTAACATTATTGAAGCTGAAGTATTAACAGGATCTGCAGAGGGAGAGGTTGTTCTGATTCCAAGAATTGATTTGTCCCCATCTGACACTGGCCTCCCATTTAAATTAATTCGACGACGGTTTCTCGTGATGCCAGCATTTGCAATGACTATTAATAAATCACAAGGACAAACTCTCGACAGAGTAGGAATATTCCTACCTGAACCCGTTTTCGCACATGGTCAGTTATATGTTGCTTTCTCTCGAGTTTGAAGAGTGTGTGACGTTACAGTTAAAGTTGTAAATACTTCATCACAAGGGAAATTAGTCAAGCACTCTGAAAGTGTTTTCACTCTTAATGTGGTATACAGGGAGATATTAGAATAAGTTTAATCACTTTATCAGTCATTGTTTGCATCACTGTTGTTTTTATGTCATGTTTTTGTTGTTTTTATATCATGTTTTTGTTGTTTTCATATCATGTTTTTGTTATTTTTATATCATTTCTTTGTTGTTATATCATTTTGTTATTATTTATTTATTAATAAATTTATATATTATTTTCATATACATTTTACTAATTTCCTTTCATCTCTGACACTTCTATTATAGAGAAAGGTCAAATAGCAATATTAAAATATTTCCTCTAATTAATTCCCTTTTAATGTGCATGAATTTTATGCACCGGGCCCCTAGTATATATATAAAAGCATGTGCATTTCCTCCTTGCTCTCCCCAGGAGCAGTGCACAATGGATACCTGACATTCCTGTTGGGAAGAGGGGAGGGAGCACATCTCTCTTCACCCATGTGACTTATGGCCATGTGGGCCTCCACACATGGACTAATAACCTTTAATTAGCTTGGATGCTGAACTACTCCTGACTGCAACATGGAAAGGAAGCTCTGGACACTGGGCTGTTCCTGGAACCCTAGCTGCACCTTTTTCAGGACTGGCTTCTCCCAATAAACTTTGGTTCCACTAACTATTTTTGTCCATGACTTCATTTTTCATTTTCAAGAGTCAACAAATTCGGACTCAAAACACCAACATTTTTGTTTCTAGGCAGCCACATGGCCTAAAGCCATGCAAACCCTACATGCAATGGTCTGCAGTTGGGAACACAAGCTAAACTAGCCAGATGCTGTACTGGACTGTACTTTAATATGGAGCAAAGACTATGGGCAGTAGCCTTTATTGCCCTGCTAAAGACAAGATTGGGCAATTTACAGGTGGCTGAGGAAGAGGAAAACATACATGGCAGGAAAATTCTTGCTAGACAACTCAAACTATGGGATACCAGGTATCTAGCTAACAGGTACCTGCCTGAAGCCCTCTAATTTATCATACTTAATTTAAAATCTCCTTCCTGAAGCATGTTTCTGTCTGAATCTCTTGGGCAGGAAAGTGGGGAAGGTCAGAGGTTCCTTTGAGTCTTATTTCTTAATAAAAGGCTTAAATTAATATCCCAGAAAGGCAGCTTCAGGGTGGCAAAGCTTTGGTCCCTTCAGGGTCTCTGACTCTCTCATGTATTGGGGTTCCCACATGTATGTATATAATGAAATTTGATTATTTTCTCTTGTTAATCTGCCTCATGGAGATTTCATTATTAGACCAGTAGAAAGAACCTTGAAGGGTAGAGCAAAGTTTCTTCCTTCCCCACATTCACATCTCAAACATGTCTGGCAGAACTGAAAACACCTTAGGTGATATCCCCACAGTATCCAGTGGGTGAAAAGACCTTGTTTCCATTATTCTGACCTCTCACTGAAGCCTCATCAAAAGTCACTGCTGATCTCAGCTGTGCAGTTAGAAACAAAGAAAAGCCTGGCCTACACATAGGGTGACACAGAATATGGAGGAGTGGTGTCTGCTCCCCTGTGACACTCACTTTCTAAGGCCAGATTTGTCCAGCAGAGCAGTGATCTCATCAGGATCATCAACTGTGTTGCCAGTGAACTGATGACAAGTATAGGTGGAAATGAAAGAGAAAGAAAAATGTGAATGTTATTTTAGATTTAGACTTTACATCAATTGGTACCTAATAGTATAATGGAAAAGTCAAATCTGAATTTAAAAAAAAACTTTTAATTTTTTTTTTTTAGTATAGATTAAGACAAAACTAAAAACTGAAATAACAGTCTTGAAGTTTTAATTTGAAGGGAACATGAATTCACTATGAGAAAATTAAAAGGGGTAATAAAGAAGAACATATTATATATAGAAGAGAAACCAGCTAATTGATGGAATAAGATCCTGCAGGAGGAGAGAGGGAGAAAGCTAGTGTAAAAGGGGAGGCTATGGATGTCTTGGAAAGAAAGTTGTATCTCAAGAACTTATTATATCAGAATATTTTTGCTGATCACTATTATCACTGTGTGTGTGTGTGTGTGTGTGTGTGTGTGTGTGTAAGAATGTAGACCCCTTTGCCCACCCAGTTGGGAAGTTTGACGTATACTCAATATACCAGGTATACCCCCTAAAATGTATACACATTTTGCATAATTATTAATTTCAATGGGTTATATCTGAAAAGAAAGAAACATCAATTGAACTATTAAAAATGTATGTGTGTACATTTTTTTTTGGGGGGGACACCCTATATATCAAATTGTGCAGGGTGCTTTATATTCTGATACCAGGAGCTGATGGCAGGCACAGAAGTGAGGCAAGTCTAGCCTTTGAGTGCCAGGAAAGAGCAAAGAGAAAACCATCCAGAGGCAGAGCAAGAGTAAGGAACAAAGGAAGTAGTTCAAAAGATTCATCCAATCAAAGGGCACAGAGGGCAAATACTGGGTCTCCAGGTAAAGGTCTGTCCGCTCAGAAGATAGAATGAACGTATTGTGGAATGGATATAGGATAATAAGCCTGGAGCAAGACTCCCAAGGACTTTATGTGTAGAGTCAGGCCCCTTCTACAGAGCATGGGTTGTCATACTTATGTGCATGACAACAAATGAGATTGATTCTTAAAAGTTGGAGACATACAAATACATAGCAAATACCATTTTCTTTTAAGAGAGTGTCCAACTGGCTATGTGGTTAGATTTTCAAGGCCAGTCAATGTGTTTATTTTTAGTTAAATGGAAAATGATAATTAGGATCCACTTATTTGCTTTTTTTATTTAGTACAAGCATACTTATCCAATGCAGAGTGGTTTTCTAATTCCTTTAAAATTTATTTCCCAAGTCAAATGTTCAATTTCATAAGGTAACCAACTCTGTGTTTCATTGAGATAGAATACTCCCCTTTGAATTCCCAAACACAAATTTACTTTTGACCTGATGAGGTTTGATTTTTATGGCTCTGACTAACAAATAGCTGAATAGCAGAAGTCAAGAGCACTTATTTAGAAGTGTGAAACTGATTTAAGAGATGAAACCAGTGCTTATTCATTGCAGATCCTAGGAAGTAATTGAACTTCTGGTGAAAGATTTGATAGACAAATTGCTTTCGTTATTAAGATAGTCTTGGAAGGCTGATTTAACATAAACAGGTCAAGCAGTTTCAAGCTGAATTTCTTTTCCCATAAGCCATTTTTCAAAGTAAGGAAGTCTGACAATTATTAAATTCTAGCTTTTAGTGTCTTTCTAAACTACCTTCCTATTTTGTCCTGTCTAGAAACTCAATAATTTGTCCTGTTTACATCTTAATAATTACTGTGTACACTTTAAATTGAGCCCCATATACATATCTATGGGTGCACCAATTCTTGGATCTGACTATATACTAGTGTCACCTGGACATTTTTTATTAAATGCAGATTCCTGGGTCTTGCCCTGGGTCAAAGTACCAGAACCTTTGGGAATGGTCCTGCCTAGACATCTGTAGGTTGAAGATGTTCTCCGGGTAATTCTAATGGCATAAAGGGTTGAGAACAACAGAAAATTTAGACTAGTAAATCCCGAAGAGGATTTATTATTAGAAATGACTGAGATTACCACCTCAAAGATTGGACAAATTTGAACTCACAAATATGTGAATGTTCGTAGACTCAATGAGAGAGCATTACCTCACTTTTAGATACTTATCAATATGAATGTTAAAAATGTAGTTTTAAATCAAATTTCACTTATTATAATTAACATAATGCTGTGAACATTTGATTCAGAACAACTCAGTCTTTTCAATTTCTTTTGTGTTCACTGTTTCTAGCTCTGGATTCAGCTGCTTTTTTTTTTTTTTTCAAAAGAGGAAATATTTAGAAATTTTTCTTTATTTCCCAAGAATCCAACATTTAATGAAAAGTTTATTATATCCAGTATCTAGTTATATTTTAGTAGGAGGGGCCTTCAGAGTGCTTCCAATTGAAAATACTTGGCCCAATTATCTACCATAAATTCCATGTCTATATTTGTGAAAAGAATGAATCACTTTAAATGATCAAACACTTGCTATTTTAATAATAGAAACTCTGTAGCTACATTAAATATAGATTCAGAGTTTATAGATATTAAAATTATTTTCTTTCTTTAACACTATTCTGGAGTCTGATTTTGAATCTTCCTGCTTTGCTTCTTAATGCTGGAAACATTCTGATGGATTTACTACTGTTTAATCTATATAAATAAAAGTCTAAGCAACTGGCAGACCGGCTGACCAGCCAATTGGCCGGTAGCTATGATGTGCAATGACCACCAGGGAGCAGATGCTCAATGCATAGGCATGGAAACATGGAACAAACTGATGAATCTCAGAGGGAAGGGGGGAGAGTGGGAAGATGTTAACCAAAGATCTTATATGCATACTAGAGGCCCAGTGCATGGATTTGTGCACCAGTGGGGTCCCTCAGCCTTGCCTATGGGGATCGGGCCCAAACCGGCTCTCCAAATTCCCTAAGGGGTCCCAGATTGCGAGAGGGCACAGGCCAGGCTGAGGGACCCCATCAGTGCATGAATCCGTGTACCGAGCCTCTAGTATTTACGTATTTATATATTCTAGATTTCAAGCTTTTTTCCTGAAGGCAATATATATATATATATGTATATTTATATTCACAGTGAATTATTTAGCCTCAATCATGGGTAACCTTGATGCTGCTTACTTTATAATCTTTTGGATCAAGAAATGATGGTCTAATAGGTATGCAACAAAATGTGCTTTTGAGAGCCTTTTAAAAACAGTGTATTAATAACTTACGAAAAGCTACATGAAATGGTTCATTTCCCAACATTAACATTATTGTAATGAGATCTTTGTTTCTGGACTGGCTAATATCCACAGTAATAGAAGTTTCAGAAAAGACTTACTCTTTAATTATCTTTGCCAATTTTCTGAAACATTATGAAAAAGGTACTATATTATGTTTTGTTTTCTTTCTTTATTTTTATTTTTTTGAGAGAAAGCAATGGGGACAGCAATCTCTCTCACAGCCCCAATTAAAAAGGGTGCTTAAGCCCTAGCCATTTTGGCTCAATGGTTAGAGCGTCAGCCTGCGGACTGAAGGGTCCCAGGTTTGATTCCAGCTAAGGGCACATGCCTGGGTTGTGGGCCCGATCCCCAGTGTGGGGCATACAGGAGGCAGCCAATCAATGATTCTCTCTTATCATTGATGCTTCTCTCTCTCTCTCTCTATCCCTCTCCCTTCCTCTCTGACATCAATAGAAATATATTTTTAAAAAGGGTGCTTAATTTCTGCAAAATCAATCATATGTTTTTAATAAATGCAACCTAAAATATTTACTACACACTTTATTCTTGGTGCTAAATGCTTCATGTATCAGCTTTACTTACACATAATTTTTATGGAGAAAGCAGATGCAGACATTAATTCCCATTTTCCATGGCAACCATGAAGCACAGGGTGATCTATTGTCCTATTCAAGAGAGCTAGTTGCAAAGCCAGAGTAAGAGACAAAGGCTCCTTTTATTTTATTGTAAAACACCCACAATTTTGTTTGCTAAAGCCTCTTAAAATAAAAACAAACCTGAGATGCCAAAGTAGTCTAAAGGCTATGTTACATTTCCTGCCTTAAAGAAATTAAGGATCTATATCACAGTCCATGTTACATAAACTCATTGTGATAATTTCAAGCTGCAATTTTTCTAGACCTTTTTAGCAGATTTTTGCCAGCTTCATACCGAGGGTGTGGAAGAGTGAAAAGAAAAATATACTCAATTTCTTTACCACTGGAGTTTAGGTAATGGCAGCAAATGCTTGCAGTGAGCCCTAATTCCATCAAATTCTTTTTTTCTGTGCTCTCACTCCTGTCTTTGTTGTCCAATGCAACAGGCCCTGCCTCTACTCAGACTTCACATGAGATGCCACACTCAAGGTGGTTTCTTTTCAGCTGCCCCACGTCCTTGCCTCTGCTCCACTTCTCCAGCCCAAGACCACTGATTCCCTGCGGTCCACACTATCCACGCGTTCCTTCTCTGCCTTGGATTCTACTCCAGGACTTTTAGTTGTATCTTGTCATAGTCTAGAAAATTCATGTGGAACTTATTACTGTTATTTCCATTTTATAGATAATGTTTGTAAAGCTTGGGAACATAAATGCATTTGGTCAAAACCGCTCAGCTAATAAGTAAAAGAGGCAGAATTTGAACTAAGTGTACTTGATTTTATAGACTCCTTTCTTAACCTTCGGGCCACACACTTAAATGTTGAGGGTCCTCAGCTGAGCTCAGTATGTGGCGCTGGAAAGCAACTCTGAGAAGCATCATCAAACGTCCCTCCTGCGGTGCTTCTCTGCAAAGGTCCGCTCACATTGAGGCAGAGCTGGCTTTTCCTGACTCCACTGAACCATTGCTCCTTCTAGTACCTTCCAATAGAGTGCCAGTGCTTGCTCTTCCCAAGGATGTTTTGATCCTGGGGAAGACACACTTGTGTGGGGTGCAGTTATGCGTGTGTACCTACTGGGCTGCTGTTTTGCCTGTTCTTTATAGGATGAAATTAGTCCAAGTTCTTTTCATAAAACTTTCTCTGAAAGACTCCAGAATGTGTTATGCAAAAAGTACATCCAGGAAAGTCACTTAAAAGATTCCAAGATTTAAATAACTCATTACATAAAAGTGTCCCTGGCTTTCCCATGATGTATTGTTCATAGACTAGAAGCATGTTTAGGGTGGGGTCCAGATCTAATTGTTGAATGCTCTCCATCTATTCTATGCACCATAGAATGCTTTTCTCTGCCATTTGCATGTGAGGTAGATATGATCATTTATTTATTGTTACCAGTTTGGCCTTTAACCCCCACTAGGCACCCCTCTTTTTTCTATTCCAGGCAATTTCAGAGACAGCAGGTTGAGGCCCCTGGAATAGGATTGGCTTGAGAAGTCTATACATTGCATTTTCTTCTTTCCTTGAATAAGTGGCCCTCAAACAAAAATTAGAAGCTTTTACATAAAAATTTAGAACACTTATTACAATGTCAGGAGACCAGACAGGACAAGGTGGATTGAGAAGCAGCTGTCCCAGAGGGAAGGCATGAGCTTCCAGTATTCCTTCCCATCCCTGGGAAAGTCCAATTGCTGAGGCCAAGGGCCATTGCCTCCCACTGTCTCACACTGCTGTTTTTCTTAGAGCAGAGTCAAAGGACAAGTAAAGCCACTCATACTGTCATTTCCCTATCCAAAGTGGGAAAATAAAGAGGGTGTGTTTCAAGAAAAGTTGGTGTGAACATATTTTGATGCTAAAGTGAATGCTATTCCTGAGTTTTATGAAAAATAATGGTTTGTGATAAAAGAGAAAAAAACAAAATACCATGAAAAATAAATGAGGTAAAAACTATAAAATATATAAAAATATCCTTGATTAAAAAATGAAAAAGAGCAACATTTAAAATATTTTGCTTTTCATACTGATGCTGCTATGAAATGCAGCTATGATTTAAGTCTAGTTTGTTTTTCACCTGGAGACTCCAGGTCTAGATGGTTGGACTTTGTTAGCTTGCTTAGGAAATATATCACTAATTATTTAATTGTATTTCAATAATAATGTCTGTTATATGAAATAAACTCATTCAGGAGGTACAGTTTGTAATGCAAAGATGTATAGAATATAGCCCCTGCCATCAAGGAACTATCTAAGTGTTGTCATTCATTATTTCAACATTTATTGAGTTCCCCTTGAGGGTCAAGCACTGTGCTAGGCTGTGATGCTATGAGGAATAATAGTCTCATCCCAGAAGTTTGTAGTCAAATTGAAGAGGCACATAACTAAGCAAGCAGGTGCAATGCAAAGTGATCAGGAGGGTGAGAAGATGGGCACTGGGCAGAGTGGGAGTGTAATGTGGCAGATAGTGAGGACAGAGCAGGGCACTTGAAGGTAGTGAGAAACGGAGTCAGGTAATCTGTTGGGAGGATTCTCCATAGGGTACCACGAGTTCTTGCAAGTAGAGACATTGAGTACCTTTTCCTCTAGACCATATTTTCAAGGGTGTATGTATAGTAAATTTCATTGGAAGACAGAGATTTCTCCCTCTAGAACAAAGGGCTTATTGTCCAGTATAATAAAGATAAGGTCTCTCTTGGGAGACTTCCCATTATAAAAAATGTTGGGTTCCTTAAACTCAGGATTCCTCTCCTGTAATGCAACCCATGGAGTATGCAGGTATTATCTGGGTCTGTCCACATTGCTTCCTTCGGACTTATGGGGAAAGGAAGCTGATGCAAATATACCAATATTTCTGCTGCTTGCTGTGCCATGAGCAACGAAGGCCTTTGTAGCTAACAAGAAATCTCATGCTTCTGACAACATCTATGAAGCTAGCAAACTAACTTGTTAGCTTGTAAATAGAATAAAATCTCAGACTAGTCACAGTTCTTGGAATTGCTGGCTGGCAGAATTTTGTCCCCTACTTTGTTCACTGGAAAGCTCATGTTTTGGTGGCTTCTATGTTGGAAGAGGGATATGTTTGTTAATTGGAGTTAAAAATAGAATGGGAGAAGTTGCTTTGTGAAAATAGAGTTAAATACCCTCCTTATCATTGCTCACATTTCTTTGCAGGTGAAATGCAGAAAAGGTAAATATCAAGGACAATCTTGAAGGAGATAGAAGTCAGGGGATGGGGTTTCATAAAACAGCAGCATGTAGCTTAAAATGGGTTTGGAGCATTGGAAACATGATTATTGCTGCTCACCAAGGGGCGATTAAATATGAACTTCTATCTATCTATCTATCTATCTATCTATCTATCTATCTATCTATCATCTATCTATCTATCATCTATCATCTATCTATCTATCTATCTATCTATCTATCTATCTATCTATCTATCATCTATTATCATCTACCTATCTATCATCTATCTATCATCTATCTATCTATCTATCTATCTATCTATCTATCTATCTATCATCTATCTATCTATCTATCTATCTATCTATCTATCTATCATCTATCTATCAAATACATCCATCCATCCACCCACCGGTCTATATCTCTATCTAACCATCTATCCACGCACCAATTTAGTTGTGCCAGTTAGTGGAGGTACATTAGCTACGTGGTTTCCACATTTTTTCTCAACCCCACCCCCCATTCAGTATCCTTCTTCCACTCAGATTGAGGACAAGCTCCTGCCCCGTTATAGCCTGTGAAATTTAACAGTGCAGTGTAAATGGTACTATACAAGGTCATCTATCTGCCGTGCTTACTTTGGACTTGGGTGAGCTCTATCCCTACATTATGTGGTCATGTCCAGGGTTTCCCAATTTATTAGCCTCTGACAAGACTTGTTAGCATTCCTAAAAATGTTAAAGAAACAAAAATAGCCATACCTCTTGAGAAGTCACATTCAGAAGCTGGTTTGGGTTTTATATAACACTGCTATTTCCTTTTTAAAGCCCTAAAACCTTAAATGTGTCTATGTCTGTCTCAGACTTTTCCTGTTCATAAATGTGTAGTTAATTGGCGTGGATTTGCATTTGTTCTTTCTGTCACGCAGAGGAACATCAACATCCCTGAGGTGTGATGCTATATTTACATTCAGACAGGCACATGCTTTTCGCTCTCCCCAGGACTTCACTCTCTAAGTAAAAGTTCTAAATAAATGACGTCATTAGAATATTAGTGTCAATGTAGGAAACGTTCAAACCTATAGAGAACCTTTATGAGTTTATTTGAGCCAAATTGATGACAATTGCTGGGAAGCAAAACCTCAATGGATTGAGAAAATGATCTGGAAAATGGCAGTTTTGCACCCTATTTTTTACAGTATAATCAAAAGAGAAGACACAAGTGGGTTACATGAAATTAGATTAGGGATGTGGGAGAAAGCAAAGTGGGAGACCTCTGGGATTGGATAAAAAAGTAAAAGGATAGAAACATACTACTTTTACATAAGTGGTTACAGGATAGTTAACAGTCAACAATTAACTCAATGACAATGAGGGGATTTGTTGTCTCCACTCTGATGTTGTGCCTGTGCTTTGAGTGGTCTGGAAAAAAGGAAATTGCCTGGACATTCCAATGGTATGTTATCACAGATGCAAAAAGATAATAGACAGGCTCAATTAAGGTCAAGATTGACATTTGTCAGGGAAGAATCTAGCATAGGACAGACTACCCACCATAAACTGTTGTTAGTTAAAAAAGTAAACCAGTTCAAAGTGAAGAATTTGTGTTTAACCAAAACCAACAAGAAAGAGATGATGGTGAAGTATACCTCAGACACTATGCTGAGTTTGAAGCACAGTCTGGGCAGGGTGATGCCCAATGTCAGCTCTTCCATAAGTGCCCTTTTAAATCTCCTTGTTTTTTTTTCCTATTTCTGCAGGGCCCAATATTGTTCTATTCTGGCAAGTCTTGAACTCCATTCAACCACAGATCCTTTTCCATTTTGGTTGTTAAATTAAAACCAAGCTCATGGGCTCAGGTTATCTTTGCTTAAAGGAATGAAACACTTGTGTGCTCTGTAAAACGACAGTTTATCAGCCCAGTTGAAAGGTGGTCTTTTAGGATCTGTGCTGTTTCTCTCGAGATCTGTGCTAATCCTCCTGTTATCATCTCTGTCAGATTTGTTGACTAGGATCACTTTGTCACCCAAGGTAGGCATATCTGAAGACAAGTAACTAAGCCTACATCTCACAATCAGTTGTGAGATGTAGGGTTAAACCAAATAAAGTTTTATACTGTGAATGATGTTATTAAATAAAGTAAAAAACCATCTGTCACCTTCCATCTATGTATTTTCCAATTTGTATGCATGAATAATTGATATACTCTATTAGTTTCATAAACAAAAAAATGCAAGTCAAGGGTTCCTGGTGATTTGTTTACTGGTCAGTGATGCATCATAGATTAGACTCAAGTACTCAGTAAAATGTCAAGCAGTTAGAAATATTTTCCCCTTCAACTTAACCCACAGGCATATGTCTATACACACACACCTAAACTCTACTAATCTTGATTTTGTGACAGTGTAATCTGGATGAAGAAGAGTTTAGGCAGTAATGTAACAAGCTAGGCAAATTTATATTCAAGTCCTTCTAGGAAGAGCTATTTTGGGAGAAACACTTTGATAGATAAATAAAGGTAAGCATGTATAACTTCCACACATTTCAACCTTCAAATAACAATTTCTAAATGTTGTGTACTAGAAAAAGAGAGGGCTTTGTTATGCTGCTTAGAAAGAAGAAAGAGAGGAAAGAAGGCGGACAAAGAAAGATTTTAGCAAGTGACATGGTAGATGACCATGGTTTGAAAGAGACTCTCTCCTGTGACTCTTACTGTTTGGCAATTTTTGCCAAACTCAAAAATACATTGTGTGGATAGAATTTTGTTGAAACAGTGAGATGTTTAATTTTGTTGTTGTTGTTCTGGTTGATTTATAATAAAGATTGTTGCTCTCATTAAGTTTATATTCAAAAGAGAATAGAGACAAATACATTAGCAAACATATAGACAATATAATTTAATAGAGTGACAAGTGTTATAAAGAAAATAAATTAGGGTATTGAAAAATAGTTGACTGGGGTTGGGCTGGCTACAGATTGTTTGGAAAGGGCTAATAAGTGAGGTGACATTTATGCTGAGAGTGCAAAGGCAAAAAGATGTCCCTCTTTTTCCTAAAATAATACACATTAAAATGTTTTGCTAGCTGATTGTAGGGAATACAAAGATGAAAATGACAGTTCTGATCTGCAATGAGCTGAAGATCTCAGAGAACAGGATACAACAAATGTATAAGGCATTTAAGAAAGTTTTATACACTGATTCAGAAGTACTTCTTCGACATATACCCAGCTGGAGTTAATCTCCATGAGAACCATGAGAATGACCAGCTAGCTCTACATTATAAAAGTCTTCCTGGACAAGGAAGAGTATACTAGTCAAGTTTCTTGGCTGCAAAATTCAGAACCTATCTCAGGCTGATGTAATAAAAATGGAAAATTCTAACTGCATGTAGAAGGGTTCTCAGAAGTGGTGGAAAAATGGAAGAACAGTCTTGGAAAATAGGCAGGAGACAGATGGTGTCTAGGATTATGCAGCAGCAAAAATCTGGCCAACATGCCACTATATCAACATTTCTCTATGACATGATTGCTGCTTGGGACATTGCCTCCATGACGGAACTTAAGCCTGGAGGAGCCACACATAGCCTACACCACATCAGCAAATTTTAACGGATTTATGCTTTTGACTCACTCCCACAAGGTTCAAAGTCCTGGGCAAGTGCGTCTAATAAGCTAACCAACCATTCGCTTTCCAAGCTCAGGGGCAGGGAAGGAGATCTGGCTGGTTCCATAATGAGATATAAAGCTCTGTATCCTACTAATTCTCATGTAATAGGGATTCCCCTGAAATAGGAAAAAGGATTAGATTCAGAGCATGGAAAATGACAAATATCCAATATACTTCAACATTTTTGGCTGCCCAACATCCATGTCAGTTTTCCAAAATAAAAAGTTCTTGCCTAATGTAACTAATATTTATATTGTCAGGTATTGCACTTACCTTACACCAAGACCAGAATTCATTTGGTCTTTTCCATTGAAATTAATTTTAAATTAAATTCTATCACCTCTAAATCTGTGACAATCCATTTCAATAGTGTCTAAGGCGGAGCCACTACCACAGTATTCTCCCAGAACCAACAGCATTGTTGTCACCTGGGAACTTGTTAGAAACACAAACTCTTGGATCATAACCCACACCAACTGAATCAGAACCTTTGGGCACAGTGCTCAGCAATCTGAATTTTAACAAGTCTTCCAGGTGATTCTGAGAGCCATTGGTATGTAGAACCTTCTGTGCTGATCAAATTATTCTATATCTGCATCATCAAATACAGTAGTCACTAGTAATATGTATACAAATGCTAATATGGCTAAGAAACAGAATTATTATTTTTTTTTTAATTTATAGAACGACATGTGGCCAGTCATTATCATATGAGATAGTGAAAGGCTGTAACATTACCACTGTTGACACACAATAGCAGGAAAAAGAAAAGAGATAAAAGATAGAGTGTTAAAATATATAAATATATACATGATATGACAAGAAAGAAAATATTAGTAGGAGCTTTAGTCCAGTTTAGGAGGAATTTTAGCCTTGTAATGAACCTATTTACACTGGTTACAAGAAGGGGGATGGGTTATCAGTATAGCTTGTATTTATAACTCCCACACATTTCATATTGCCTTTGTTTATATCGACTTTACTGTTCACAGCCCTTTAAGAGGTTGAATGACCCAACATTTTTTTCTGGAGGGATCTTGATTCCTGCTGGTTCTGCCAGTTTTATGTAACTACTAGTATCCCTTTAGCTTTACACTGGACATCACAGTAGAAGGAAGTGCCTCAGGGAGCACTGATCCTCCCTCCTTCTCTTTGATGAAATAGTAATCCTAGGCCACCTTAATGGGTTAATTCTTATCATATCCAACATATTAACCTTATCTTTTACTATTTTCCCAGTAGTGTTAGCCACTGGAAACAGACTGTTGTGGTCTCTTTGATGCACCACCCTAATCTCCCAATCCCCCTACTGGAGTGAGGGGCCTATTTATACTCCCAACTGCTGAGAAGGCTGATGGCCGACAGCCCTCAGCTGTCATTCTCCTTTGATTGTTTCAGCTGAAGAGAGCCATTTCACCAAAGTTCACACCCTCTTTTGGGGTGACCTTCATCTAATGATTGATAGATTCAGGAGTGTGAAGGCCTAGACCAGTGGTCGGCAAACTCCTTAGTTAACTTAGTCAAATATCAACAGTACAATGATTAAAATTTCTTTTGAGCCAAATTTTTTAAACTTAAACTTCTTCTAACGCCACTTCTTCAAAATAGACTCACCCAGGCTGTGGTATTTTGTGGAAGAGCCACACTCAAGGGGCCAAAGAGCTGCATGTGGCTCATGAGCCGCAGTTTGATGACCACGGCCTAGACCTCTTACCCAATTTAGGATAGTTCTAAAGGATTCACCTGTCTTAGCTACCCATTGGGGCAGCTACATATTCTTGAGACTGCAACACAGCTTGACTTCACCCTCTGCCAGGTCCTGATTCCACATCTCTTCCCTTCCACAGATATAGAGCACTCCCTGATACATCTGCATGCTAATCTCCATCTCAGAGTCTGCTTCTGAGGAATTCACCTGCAAAACAATCTAATTTCAATTCTGAGGAACAATTGTATCCACTGTGAGAAACAATCACTCCTTAGGCATTACAACGCCAGAACCCCAGAAATCTAGAGTTGCATGAATGGGAAGCAAATATTTCGTGAGTACATCATTTTTTTTTTTTTTCTGAATGCATGTATTCTTACAAGAAAGTAATAACCCCATATTGTTGCTTTCTGGTTCAGAGCTCTATCATATCCCACAGTTCTGCACTGAAATCACTCATGGTCTTGTCCAAACTGGCAGGCACCGTAACTAAGTTGTCAAACATCCTTTCTTTCATTTTTCTAAGGCCTGCTGCTTCTGGGTACAGGATAAAACTACTGGCTCTGTTTAGAATAATAATGGAAAACAGGACATTTCTTCCCACCAAGATTTTCTTATTGAGGAATTCCCTTCAAATAAGAAGGTAGCTTGAATATACACAATTAAATGTTGACATTTTGCTATGGAGACTGTATTATTATTCTTTTTCCATCACCATTTATCCCCTTTATATCCCTTTCCACTTCCACTCACTCCCTCACCCCCGATCAATCACTAAAAGTGGATAGAAGGAATTATGTAGGATGGGTTAAATACACTCTAACTGAGAACAAGAGCAACATGCACATAACTGGGTAGGCACTAGACAGGTTCAAGAAATGGAAAATAGTCTGGTTTATCATAAAATGAAAGGCAAATATTCATACTTAAAAATAAACATAAATATTGTCAATAATTTGGACATGTCCATTAATATAAAAATAAATATTTGATATCCCAGTTATTTTCACATATTTTTAAATGGGACCTTGGGCATTAAATCTCTAGTGAACATCATTGAAGTTAATTTATATGACCTAAGAGATAAGAAAATCATTTCATTTGAAATATTAGATAAGTCTAAGTTTAATAATTGAGATGAATTTTCTTACTATTTAATCTGACAAGTGCATTTTCTGTATGTGTTATGTCCCAGGGATTCTGAGTGATCATCTGGACCTGATTTGATGTAGATAATCAGGGTCATTTAAAATTACTCCATCAACTGAATTTTAAAATGTGCATAGCAATGCAAATGTTAACTTATGTCTGGCAGAATAATTTGAAGTATTAAAATAGTTATGAAAACTTCTTTTTGAAAATTAGGAGCAGTTGGGTAAAACAGTCATGAAATTCATGACTGAATTTTATTTGTTTTACTTGTTGAATTGGCTTAAATATGAACTAAAAGCATCCTTAAAGTTTTTTTATTCATATATACACTGTCCCAAAAATGTATACACAATTTACAGGTGATAGTTCAGCTGATATTTATTTATTTTCAAATTTAACCCATTGGAATTAATAATTATTCAACATGTGTATACATTTTTGGGACACCCTGTATATGTGAATCTTATATACTCATACATATATGTACATGCAATAAAAAATGTAAGATCAGGGAAGTCTTCCCTGAGCACATGATATGTAAGCTTTGTTTTGAAGATAACATTTCTACTCATGGAGAACACATTAATTACCATTGTGGGGAGGTAAGAGAAAGCATCATGTATTATAGAACTGTAAGAGACTCAGTGTGTCTGGAAAATCTGTATATATGAGAATGGCAAGAAATAGGGTTGGAAATTAATGAGGATCAGGTTACAGAAGGCATTGTATGCCATACCAAGAAGTTTGGCACCATACATAGTTATTACAATATTATTGACTATATTTCCTATGCTGTACTTGACATCCCCATGACTATTTTGTAACTACAAATCCATGCACTCTACACTTCAACACCACAACCTCAAAGATATTATCTCCACGCTGCTACCATAACTAAATCTTTAATCATCATTCCTCTCATTCTACTAGCTCCAACTGCTTCTGGATACAGGATAAAAATCATTTAATACCAAAACTTAGCTAAAATAAGTAGGCATTTCATAGTATTTAAAGAATAAGGAAGATTATTTTAAATTTAATTTTGTATGGAAGTGTGTGTGCGTGCGCATTGGGACTCTCTATTCCTTGCTGTATGTATGTATCTCTTCATCGGACTGTGCATTTGTATTCTTTATCATATTCTATATTACATAAAAAAAAACAGCACACATAAGTGTTTCCTTGAGTTCTGTGAACTATGCTAGCAAATGATTGAATCCAAGAAGAGGGTTATGGGAACTTCTGATTTGTAGCCAAGTCAGACAGAAGATATGGGTAACCTACCACTTATGAGTGGAGTCTGAAGTCGGGGGTTATTTTGGGAGGACTGCGCCCTTAACCTGTAGGGTCTGCCACTAAATCCAATCTTTTGGCATCAGAATTTCTTGGTGTGGAAAACCCACACATTATTGTTGAGAGGTTGTCAGTATGTTAGTAGTGTGAGAGTAAAGGAAAATACAGTGTACCCTATGCACTTAATGGATTCCCATTAAGCATTAAATTATTTCTGGGGTTCATAAGCCAGTGGTTATTTTCATGACTGCTTTATTTCAACAATTATATTCATCCATCCTGGATTTTGCCTTTGTTTTCAAATAATATTCTGGGGATTCTGAAATGCACACTAAAATATGTTCGGATAACATGATTATTACATCTGTTGCTATAATTTGATTATCCTAGTTCTTCTTACAGAGGACATTGTATTTTTAACAGAAAAATAATAGAAGAGAAAAATAGTAAACAAAACAAAACACTACAAATATAGGTTGTTTCCAAAGAATGTGTCCCAGGTGGGTGTGAATATATAACTACTCACCTGCCAAGATTGCTCTATAAGGGGTTGTGTGGTACAAATTAAGAAAATGACATCTCTAGCGAGATAAAATCTTGTGAAAATACTTCCTGACCTGAGAGTTTTCACTGGGAAGTTTTGGGTAGTAATATTTTCATTGATGGAGCTTACATGACTTAACCAGGTCAAATTTGATGATTTTCATATCCTCAGAAGTTTAGAGTGATTGCTCTGTCACCAGGCCTGGAGTTATTATTAGGCAATGATAGAAAATGCAATGAAGACTTGATGTAATCATAAATTTTCAATGTCCCTCTCCTCTCTGTTGGGGTATGGAATTGAAAACCATTTTCCTTGTGTAATTTAATTAACCTGTCACTTTATTTTGGAGGCTTTGCTAGTTCATAGTCCAAAAGGACTGATTTAGAGAGCATTACAAGAAAAAAAGAAAAAAAAAAAGAAAAAAGCTAGACACCAAATAGGATTAAGTAGCATAATCATAATGTAAGATTTTCATTGTGTAGAATTATTTTTGAATTAACATCAATTATAAATGGAGTTCCAAAGATTATTTACTGTTTAAGCTGGAAAGCCTATGGTTTGTTAACCTGAATTTTTCTTATCTGTCTAGGGTTTCCTATTATTTCATACTAAAGAGTTAAAATAATATTAAAGAATAGTAACATCAATCTTTTAATAGTGCCAGTTATTTAACAGATATTATACTAGTTTCTATTTACATATACATTTTCTACTCTCACAAGAAATTGCGAAGTAAACATTATTATTAATTATTATTAAACCAGGCTCAGGAAGTGCTATGATTCCAACTTAGTTTACAAAACTTTTTGTGGTGCCAGAAAAAAGATTAAAGAGTGTAAGGAAAATGGGAAAATAGCCACATTTGAACTTGGGAGACTATTGTTCAAAAAATTTTAAGTATTGAGAATCAATTGAAAATTGTCTCCTAACCATAAGTTTCTTGAACTATATCTAAGAGATGTTCTCTTTTAGAACATCAGAAAGTTACCTTTGAAAATATAAAAGCACATATCCTTTACTACTTGAGGACATTTATAAATAAATGGAGGCGACTGAACAATATAAGGAGCCCTGAGGGAACGCAAGTTATAACTCTTGCCTTTGAACATTAGTCTTTTCCTTGTTAGGGGGTTGGGGCTGGGTTGTTTAGAGAGGAAGCCAGCACTTGCACAGTAGGTAAGAGTATCTTAACTGAAGGGTATGAGTTGGGTGGGACCTTTTGTATACTCCAGAAAGGTCCAGTTATTCTTTTTAAAAATAAAAATAAGATTTTATTTTTATTTTTTTTATTTTTTTAAGTAATGATTTTATTTTTTTCAATTACAGTTTACATTCAATATTATTTTGTGTTAGTTTCAGCACAGTGATTAGACATAATATGCTTTACAAAGTGTTCCCCCTGATATTTCCAGTATCCACTTGGCACCATATAGTTATTACAATATTATTGGCTATATTTCCTATGCTGTACTTTACATCCCCATGACTACTTTGTAACTACAAATCTGTACTTCTTAATCCTCTCACCATTTTTACCCAGGCCCCCAACCTCCCTCCCCTTTAGCAACAATTAGTTTATTTTCTGTATCTATAAGTCTGTTTTTTTAATATATATATTGTTTTTTAGATTCCACATATAAGAGAAGTCATATGGTATTGTCTTTCTCTGACTGACTTATTTCATTGAGCATGCATGCTAATGAAATTGGTATGATTTTGTTCTTTTTTATGGCTAAGGAATATTCCATTGAATATATGTGCCACAGCTTTTTTATCCACTCATCTGTTAATAGGCTCTTGAGTTGCTGCCATAGCTTGGCTAATGCATATAAGGCTATAATGAATATAGGGGTGTATATATTCTTTCAAATTAGTGTTTTGTGCCCTAGCCAGGTTGGCTCAGTGGATACTTTTGTGCTTGAATTCTTTTTATAAAATGTTTTCTTATGTGATTAAAAATAAGCCAAAACAGATGTAAAGAAAGAGTAATTGCTATGGCTGGTGTGCTCAGGGGTTAGAACATTGGCACACACACCAAAGGGTCCCAGGTTTGATTTCAGTCAAGGGCACAAACCTAGGATGCAGGCTCAATCCCTGGCCCTGGTCAGAGCATGTGCGGGAGGCAACTAATCAATGTGTTTCTCTCACATCCATGTTTCTCTCTATCTCTCCTCCTTCCCTTCCACTCTCTAAAAAAAAATCAATGGAAAAATATCCTTGGGTGAGGATTAACAACAGCAACAAAAAATTCGTGTTTTGTGTTTTTTCAGATAAATCCCAGAAGTGGAATCATTGGGTCATAAGGCCAGTTATTCTTCTTTATTTTTGCAGTAGGTCATTATAGGTGGAGCCAGAGAGTAAACTACAGGTAGGTGGCCCATATTGTACGTGAGAGGGATTGTTGGAATGGTTAGATTCTATTTACATGCAGTAGTTACTACTTAGACCTAGGTAACAAACAACCCCCACCCTTGCCTCCATGCCCTGCCCGCCCCCCCCCCCCCCACACACACACACTTCCCCATACAGAAGATCTCTCTTGGCCTTCTTCTGGCTGTGCCTTATCCCCTAGAGTAGAACTTCATAGATTTAATGCCACATGGCCACTGGAGCCCAAACCCCTTTACTTCTAGATTTTGCTTGAATTCCATACCAAGTGGCCCTGAGCTTGCTTCCAGGGCTAAATGAAAGTCTTTCAGGTTCTATTCTCCTAAGGACGGACCACACCATACATGAGCTAGTCGAAGGTAGGCTGTACACAGGCGTGTGGACAATTTGGACATGCATGCCTGTAGGGTACCTCTTGATTTGTAATGAAGCCAAAGATGGGAAGAGAGGTAACCCAGCTAGGGATGCGACATCAGGACCTGCTTTGCTTTCACCTCTGTGTTCCAGCACAGGATTCTAAGGGGTCCAATAATTTTAATTGAGATTCTGTCCTTCTAGAGAATTATGAAAATATACTTGTCAAAATAGGAGAATAGAACATATTTTGTGAGCTTGAGTTGTAACATACAAATATTCAGATGACATCAGGTGGGTTTTTATTGGTAGTCCTGGCCCAGGTCCTGCCGATGTTAGAAATGAAAACACCAAATATTCTAGATGAAACTATTTAAGTTTATATTCCCTAAGAGCATAGGCTGCAGGGTTATGGTGCATTGCAAGTACATCTCTCCATGCCTACATCCAAGCGTGCTTACAATATGTATGTCATCAATCAATGAATTCAAGTAGACCGTTTGACTATTTCAGAGAGATCCAAAATTCTAGTAACAGATTTCAAAATTCACATGAAGCTATAATTTTTCAGAGAGAAATTATATCCTGGGCAAGAGAAACCAAATTTTCTGGTCTCCAAATCCCATGCCACCTAACAGCATTACTGACTGAATCAACCCAATTTACTGGCAGTCTGCTGCCTGGACACAGATACAGGGGATAGCAACAAGGAGGCCAATTTTCTAGAAAATAATTTGTTCTGTACCCTCTTTATCACTCTCTTTTACCAAAGAAATATTTAAACATTTAACAAAATTCAGTTGGTGTTTATCACAATAACAATGAAAGCTAAGTGGGAGAGGCATATTTGTCTTTATCTTTCCAGAATTTTCCCCCTAATAGTCCTCGAAAAACATCCATTATATCCATAAGTGTTTTCCTCCTGTTCACTGAGGAGGGGTGTTCTTGCTGCTCCATCAGAGGGGAAGAGTTGATTATGGGCACGATTGACAAGGGCAATAAATCCATCTGTTGTCCAATAGTTATTCGAGCCCTATGGCACTATATCCATAAACCAGTGGGCCTTCTGCAATTATAAATATATGTGGGTAGGAGAATGAGAGGAATGGTAGCAATATTGCTATAAATATATATTGGTGTCCTGTTTTTATAGCTTTCACATGATCTCATCTGATCCCCACAATATCTCTGTGAGTTAGAGAATAATTATTAGTGTACTCACCTCAGAGCTGAGAAATCTTTTGTCTCACATGCATCACACTGTCACTAAGACAGAAAGGTGGCTTGGGGCCATGCTGTCTCTCTGACTCTGTCCTACAGGACACAATTAAAATGAAAATTAGCCATAAGGGAGGAAGGAGAGAGCAGTGCTTACCATGCTTAAAAGGGATATTTTTTCCTGAAGATTCTGTAGAGATAAAAAAAGAAAGCCAATTTAACTCAAGTCCTTAGGAAAAGAGTAGAAATAACATCCAAGGCTTTCCCCAATGGCACAGTGCTGGAATTTGAAAACTTTCTAAATGGATTCAGTATATGCACCATATTGAGCCAGCACTGCCATAGATTTCATGAGTATTTTCATCTCAAAAAGTGGCTTCATTTCAACCTACACAAGGAACAAAAGAAAAAGTAATTCTATCTTTTCCTCCACAAATGTAATGTTCTTATTTCAGTAATAAATAGCCAAGCTAAGCATACTTACTGCAGGTCAGGTACTCTTCTAAGTAACCCTATATATTTTAACTAATTGAATCTTCGCAGTAGCTCTAGGAATTTAGTCTAATAATTGCGCCCATTTTATAAATAAAAAAATTGGGGCATAAATTGATTAATCAGTTGCCTGCGGTCACATAGCTAGTAACTAGCAGAGGCGGAATTTGAACCTGTCCTATTCCTTTGCTTTTAACAATAGACTCTAATATTTCTAAAATGAACAGCAGACCTACATTTCTCTGGTAGAAATATTATAAGTGACATGATTTCTTAAGGAATAGCTTCTTCTCACAAAACATTATTACAAAATATAAAATACAACATTTTATTTTACATGCTTCCTTCATAATCATAAATACGAGAGGGTGGTCATTATGATTTCAGGATCAGATGACATAGGGCAACACCAAGGGTCTATTTGCACTTGAATTCTTGTACTCTCCAATTGCTAATGCCTATTGTTCTCTCATGTATTTTTTGATGGAAATCTCTGGGAGGAGATAAAATAATGATGAGATCATAGTGACTGCCTATGCATCGGGTGAAGTGTGCCAGGGTTTGCAAAACCTTTTGAAAACAAAAATTAAATTACTTAAATAGAAAGTCACCGATTTCATTCCATGACTATCCTTCAGAATTGTTCCTTGGAAACACACAGAGGAGCAGTATGATCTTAACTGTATAAATAAATTATCTAAAAGGAAGCATGCCAACATAAAATAGTAGCTGTCTCTAAATGCTAAGAGTGATAATGGCCGGTTAGCTCAGTTGGTTAGAGTGTTGACCCAATACACCAAGGTTCTGGGTTCCCTCCCCAGTCAGGGCAAATACAAGAATTAACCAATGAATGCATAAATAAGTGAAACAACAAATCAAAAATTTTTTTCTCTCTCTCCCTGCCCCCTCTCTGAAATCAATAAATAAAAAATTTTAAAAAAGAGTGATAGTGGATTTAAAAAATGTATGTTTAAAAATTTTTCTAGAATGTTCTTTTTTAAAGTATATGGAAAGTAACAGGTGTTGTTTTAAAAATTATAGAAATACAAAGGAAAATGAATTGCTAAGAGAGTAGACCTTAAATGTTCTCATCACAAAAAAGAATGGTACTTATGTGACATGACGCAGGTGTTGTTTAACACTACAGTGGTTACTCATTTCACAGTACAGGATGGCATCAAATCAGCACGTTGTACACCTTTACACTTGCACAATGTTATATGCCAATCATATCTCAATGAAGATGGAAAAAATGCATGAAATGAACACACTGAAAATTGTCACAAAGTAGATAGTCTTAAAACATGTTTTCCTTAAAGTACAGACAGAAGAGGGGTATTTAGCGAGTTAGGGAGATAAACAGGAAGATGTGGTGCCTCAGAATCCAAAGTAGAAAAATATTTTTAAGAGATAAGTCACCAAATGCATTAAATGCAAATTGGACAGAGAATTAACCATTGCTTTTGGTGAAGAGGAATGGGGGGAGAGGGGGGCGGGAAGGGACAGAAAAGTCTAAGTAAAATTGGTGAAGAGGAACTGGGAGTTCTATTTCTGGCAGGATGGTGTTCTCGATAATCTGAAAACCTTACAGCTTAAAAAGAGAACTCAAAATGTGAGATGAAATAGAGCAAACATCCTCTCAACTATGCAGCAGAACTCACAAAAAATAATAGAAATCCTCAGTTCCAAAGCCCATAGAGGCTGAAAACAGAGGGCAAAGCAGCTGCTGAAAGTCTGGCCTGGAAGTATCTATCTGCCCATCTGAGATGGAGTTGTTAATGACCGTGAGATTGTGGTACTGAGACATGCACCTAAACCTGCCTTAAGTGTGATTTATGAAAACATTTGCTTTCTAGAAAGCAAGATGACAGGAAAATTTGTCAAACTTGACCTGGGATCTTGATTAAAAATCAAACGACAACAAAAAACTCCTGGAAAATTTTAACCACAGTTCTGTTCACAGAGATTGGGATTTGAATTCACACTGTCTGCCCAGGGCAGCAAATTCCAAACAAAGAAATTAATGAAAATAATCCTAGTCCACACTAGGGGACAAAGAAAATCTCATCTGGGCCCTGGCCTGGTAGCTCAGTTGCCAAAGTTGTGGGTTTGATCCCCGGTCAGGACACATATGAGAATCAAACAATGAATGCATAAATAAATGGAGCAACAAATCAGTCTCTCTCTCTCTCTCTCTCTCTCTCTCTCTCTCTCTCTCTCTCTCTCTCTCTCTCCCTCAAATCAATAAGTAAAAAAAAAAAAAAGTAAAAAGAAAATCTCATTTGGACAATACTAATGTACCCTCAACCCAGAAATCATTAAATTTCTAATCAAACAAGACCCTAAAATACAAGGTTATGAACAAAGTAGGAAACAAACCACCACAGCTGAGCCACAGAGAGAATAGAGTTAGTCTTAGGACTCTCAGATAATGAGAGCTGATTTCACAATTTATTTTATTTGATATTTTAACTTTAGAAAAATAGTATTAAAAGGTTTAAATAAATAAAATGCTGAATCAAAACACGAGGAACTCAATTCTAACAAAAATACTAGCTAGACTTGAGCAAAGCACCACATAGAAATTTAGATATTAAATATATAATAATTGAAATTTAAAACTCTGTGATGAGCATGTTAAACCCAGAAGAAGACAAAAAAAGTAAATCAGAATATAGAGCTGAAGAAATCACTGCTAAGGAAACAGACAATAGAATTGAAACTATGAAAGAGAGCCTAGAAGACATAGAAGATCAAACCCATGTATCAGTTATCAATTGCTGCATAACAAACCACCTGAAACCATAGTGGCTTATGACAATGACTTATTGCTTCTTCTGTGAGTTTTCTGAGCAGTTCTGCTACTGCTTCTACTTGGACTCATACTCAAGGGCCTGCATCTAATTCAAGTGTTGGTTAGGCTCAGTTGGACAGCTGGGCTAGCTGGACCTTTCTCTTCATAAGGTCTCCATCCTCAAGGAGGTGAGACCAGCGGCCTCATATGGTGGCACAGTGCTCCAGGCACACTCAATGTACAAGTGTTCTATCAAGCTTTTTTTGTGTCGCATTTGCT
Source organism: Eptesicus fuscus (assembly GCF_027574615.1). NCBI lineage: Eukaryota > Metazoa > Chordata > Mammalia > Chiroptera > Vespertilionidae > Eptesicus > Eptesicus fuscus. Next base: position 67,722,793 of record NC_072482.1, read on the forward strand.
AATATCTTCTTAGGCAAAGGAAGTCATACTTCCTCCCACGTGGGAGGAAGTGATCCTGGGACACCAAGAATCATTAGAGTAACATTTATTACAAATGAGAAAGCTTAAGGTATATATAAATAGAGCGTCAGAAAGAAACTAAAGGAATTAACAAGCGAAATAGGGAGAGGCAATATTCTAAGACAGTGGCTGAGGATGTTCCAGAGTTGATATATTTACATATATGTGTGTGTATCTTCAGATTTACAATATTCAGCTAATCTAAAGTAAGCTCCATCTGAACTCTTGGTTTAAAACATCAGAGAACCATAGTGAATATCGTGAAAACAGCCAGAGGGAAAAAAATTATTCACAGAGAAATGACAATTAAGCTAATTTTTAAACTTTAATGATGATGTCAGAAAGTAAGAGAGTGTTTTCAAATACTGAATTAAAATAACTGTCACATAGAATTCTATTCACCCAGTAAACCATCTTTCAAAATAAAATGAAAATAGAGACATTTTCAGAAAATTGAAAACTGAGGGAGTTTGCAAACAAGGGATTGTCACTAAAGGAAAATGTAATGAATATATTTCAAGACACAGGTGCACCTAAACTAACATTTGATGGAGAAAACAATAATAATAATGTCTGATCTGTAGGGAATAAGTAGTGAATCTAACTAGGGGCTATAGCAATAAATTGAAACACAGGATATTAAAGAATGTGGTCAGGAAGAAAACAAAGATGCTGATACATTTTAGAGTTTGTTAGGTATGGGTATTACTACTTTAGGAATAACCATTAGTAAAATAAAAAAAATGAAGGTGATAGAGCAATATTAATACTAGATTGAATAGGTTTGTCGTTAAAGGCCTTTATCCTTAGAAATATAAAGGGAAACATCATAATGATAAATGACATGATTCACAAAGAAAACATTATGGAGAGTCCTGGTGGTGGACACAAGGCGGGGCTAGGAGTGGAGGTACCCAGAGCGCATAGAAACTCTGCGCCCCTTCCCACAAACCTCACCCTGTGTATTTCTTCCTCTGGTTGTTTATCCACTCCACGTTAAACCTTTCCATCACTAATATGAAAAGAAAATTGGAAGTTCTATACCAGATAAAAAAGAAAGTCTTTTATGAAATGTCAGCCTTTCAGCTTTTCATTTTGGATGAACATTATATCTCTAGAGATGAGAATGTGAATATAGAGAGAAACAGCAAAATGGTGGTATAGGAATTTCTGTCCCTCCCAGAAACATAAATTTGAACAGCACAAAAATATCTTCATGAAAGCTAAGGATTCCAAGTGAGGAATTATAGCACTTAGGTAAAGCACAGAAGCAGGAGTTGCACTAAAGAGGATAGGAAAACTAGATGCGTATTACCCCATCACCTCTCCTTGAAGTCCTGCAGCCCAGCACAGAGAGAGACAGCCTGCCTGTGGGAGAAGGAGAGTGAAGTGAGTGTCTGACTTCCCCACAGACCCCATGCTGGCCCACCGCAGCACTGGGCCAACTCCTGCAGCCCTATGTGGCTACAGGTGGACTCCCAGGTTACTCTGCATGTGCTGGCTCCCATGGCCCCAGGAGACTTCCATGGGATAATTCTCCATATGGACTCCCATGAATCCAGGTCCCTGGCTTCCCCCCAGTGCTACCCATGGCCCCAGAGGGCTGTTGTGATATCAGCAAACATAGGCTCCCAGCCCACCCCGGCCTGAGGCGGCTCTGGTAACCCCAGGCAGCACCTGTGAACCAAGGTTCCAGGTCCATCCTGGCGCTGGCTGGCTTCCATGGCAGCAGACTCCCAGCAGAATCCCAGGAACCCTGGCTCTAGTGGCTCTGGGCAGGTCCTGTGGCCCCAGAATCTATCAAGCCCACATGAACTCAGCCTCCAGTCAGGCAATAAAACCCAGGCTTCTAGTCATGCCCAGTGCCAGGCCAGCTGTCAGGATCTCAAGCTCAAGGCCTGTCCCAGTGCCAGATTGCCGCACCCCTCCCATAGACCCAACCTCCAAGCCAGCCCACAAGGTCCCAAATTACAGGCAGACTCCCATAGCCTGAGCTCCAGCTGGCTCCTGTAAACTCAGGCTTCCAGCCTGTAACAGTATGGTACTGGCCCCCATAGACACAGATGCTCAGAACACCCCGTAGTTCTCAGTACCTCGTTATCTACTATTATAGTGAACCAGGATTCAGTCCTGCCCCTACAGACCCAGCCACCAGGCTGATACCCCTGCACCCAAGCAGCAGATCTGCCCATGCTGGCCCTGGAACCAGATCCATTCACCCAAGGACTCCAGTGGCAAGCCCGCCTGCAGACACCACCAGGAGTCTACCCAGCATCTCTGCACAGGCTGAGGACTTGAGTACACCTTTTTCCAAGGAAGACAGACAAGTGGCTAACAGGTACATGAAAAGTTGCTTAACATCACTAATTATGAGGGAAAATTAGATCAAAACAGTAATGAGCTGTCACCTTACGCCTATTAGGATGGCCATCATAAAAAGTACAAGAGACAGCAAGTGTTGGCAAGGTTGTGAGAAGAGAGAATCCTTGTGCACTATTGGTGGGGATGTATATTGCTACAGCCACTATGGAAAACAGCGTGGAATTTCCTTAAAAAATTAAAACTAGAACTATATATGATCCAGCAGTCCCACTTCTGGGTATATACTCAAAGGAAATGAAATCCTTATTTCAGACTCAAAAAGATATCTACACGTCCATGTTCATTGCAACATTATTCACAATAACCAAGACATGCAAACAACCTAAATACCCATTCTAACAATTGTAAGTCAGATGTCTGAAATTGAGTTTCACATGTGCAAGATTTGGGGTGGTGATAAAATCTGTAATAGATCCATGGAGTGAGTGGTTGAGATATGGAGAAAGAGATCTTTGCTGTTGATGAGGTCACAAAACTACTAAGTCAGTGTAGTTTTACATCCTCTCCTCGAAATTTGAAACATAACAGAAATAACCATGGAGAAGACAGTGGTCCAGTTTTAATGTATTCATGGGTATAGTCTATAAGTTTCTTTTCTTTATTGATTAAGGTATTACATATGTGTAGTCTATAAGTTTTTGCTAACAGCAACAAGGAGGGGCAATAGATAGAGTCCGATTTTCAAAATACCTGTGTTTTGATTTAGTTGTTTTTGTTTTGTTTTAATAAACAAGGAAGAGAATAGATTTTAAAAAGTGAATGAAAAGCACAGAAGACATAAAAATCTGCTGGTCCTGGCACTTGGCAGGGCCGGTGTGGTGGTGATGTTTATTTGATGGTTCTCCAAGGGCAGCAGTGTCCTCAGGGGGCAGCTCCATTCAGTTATGTCTAGATGAGGAAGGCAATGTCCAGAAAAGAGACAGGCTTGTTAGAGGCAGCTGCTGTTGACTCAGTGTTCTAGGGAGGGCACAATCCAAGAGTGTGGGCAGGCAGGGTGGGGTGGAAATCCAGGCAAGTTAGGTAATATACTCAACAGTTTATATACTGGAACAGGGGAGGATGATCTGGGAAACTTGGGCTTCTAACAAGCACTGTGAGGCGTGATGGAACTAGTCTTGGCCATGTTATAGAAAAGGAGGCATTGGGTTTAAGCCAAACATCTATCTATCTATCTATCTATCTATCTATCTATCTATCTATCTATCTAATTTTGTTGGTGATATTTTTACAGACATCCCTCATTCCCAACGCCCCCCTCTGCCCATCACCACCCAGCTCCAGATCTCCTCCCTCTGGCCTTCACCACAGTTGTCTGTGTCCATGGGCTATGCATACATGTTCTTTGGCTAATCTCTTCACCTTCTTTCATCTAGTCCCCACCCGACCTCCCTCCCCTCTGACATCTTTCAGTCTGTTCCATGTATTTAGAAGATAAGATGCGTCAGTTCAGAATTACTGTTTCTTTACCTTCCTCAGCCTCCTGTCATCATTCCTCAACAGACACCTCCACTGAGATCAATCCACTCTCTACTTGGTACTCTGATTCAACTATTGCTGTGGTATCTCTTTGTTTTCTTATGGAATTGTGATGGACTTGTACAGGTTAGTGTTCTTTTGAATCCCTGATATACCCTAGCAAAGTGCTCGGTACACAGTGGATATTCAGTAAATATTTGACTGATTGAGCTATAAATTTCAGTTGTCTAGGTTATAACCAGCACTCAGACACTTGATATTTCTATAAATTGGAAAGCAAAGGATCTGCAATTTTATTTAAAACATTTTTATGTTTAAAATAAAATCTTGGCTTGCAAAGATATTGCTTTCTCCCCACTGCATCACAATCTAAGCTTTATAAAAACATAAGTAGTTGCTGTGGAGACAAACGCTGACACTAGAGGAGACATTGGAAGTAAAAGCAAGGACTGCTATAACATCCAACAGCAATACTTCAATTAATTTTTCAATAATCAAGCTGAAAATAAAACACCCAAAAATTAGCTGCTGTGAAGTCACTATTTTTGTTACAGAACTGATAACCATCTGGCACATACCCTTTGTTAAGATATTGAAATAATTTCATGCTGGTTGCAAAATAGTCATTCCTCTTGGATCCCCCACCCAGCCCATGGCCCCAGCTACCCAATTTCTGTCCCAGTAATTTCCACAATTCCTAATAATCCGGCAATGAAAGCAGGGCTTAGCACTGTGGCTGTTGCTGACACACCAACTGTTAAACATGGTAAACCTACCAGCTGTTAAATACAGTGAATCTCATTTCTAACTATGGTGATCAGAGATCACAAACTAGTGTCCTATAGGCATGATTTGTGTGGCCCTCCCAGCATTTTACATTCTTCTAAAATATGTCAAGTAGCATTTAAAACCTCAGTGACTTCATGTAAGAATGCAAATGTTCAGCTCTGCCTGAAAAATTGGAGATCCTAGTGTCATTAGGCTTTTATTCCCCCCAAAACCAACAGGGCAGAGCGGTGACTGTCCCCTTCACACACTGCATTTGCTCTGTACGCAACAGGCGTCACCACTTCTCATTGTTCACCCCAGGACAGCACTGATGTATGTTACTAAGTCTCACCCTTGTGGATGTTTGCATTTCTGTGCCCTGTGCGACAGTAACCCCAAGTCTAATTCCTGGGAGTTGTGTTCAGTTTTAGACTTTAGGGGTCATTTGGTGCAACATCAGCTCAGTGCACGTCCACTCCTGTTTTCCCTCTTTCCCCTGCCATGTGCCTTTTGCTTTTACCAATTATAGCATTAACTCGCCTCCCTTTACTTCTAATTCAAGATGGCATGTCCAGACCACAGGTGACAAAACATTGCCTATGGTGCCTACCTTCCTCACAGGAAAAGCCATAGATAGAAATTGGGGAGAATCATGGACGAGTCTTGATATTTATCTCCAATGAACGATGGGAATGGAATTTTCTGACCTCTGATATATAGATTTCCTCAATATTTGAAAAATTAAACCTTCCATAGGAAAACTGCTACTGGCCATTAGGTTGCTATTTCTGGCAAGGACGTGCTCCAGCTGGGACAGGCCCGGGGTTTCTATCTGCTCACCTGCTATTTCCTTCCTTAAGGTGACTGCCAACTGCCAGTGTGTGAATTCACAGCTACACCTAACAGCAAACAAGAGGCAGTGTTCGCACACCACATTTCATCAGAATCCTTGCCACGGTTTTCAGAGGCTGCCCAATATACTGCCCAAAGCTTAGTTGTTTAAAGGAAGCACTGTTGATTTGTTTGTGCTTCTGTGGTTCAGCAACTCGGGCTGGCCTTGCCAGGGTTGTCAGGCTGTTGCAGTTACCTAGCAGTTCAACAATGGTCTCCGATGGCCCCGCACGTTTCTGGCAATTTGTATGGGACACAGGAGGGGTGGCTGCATTGACCTGGTGAACTCAGAGCAGCATTCCAAGCATGGGCAGGGGGTGGGGGGTGGGGGGGCGGGCGGAAACAGCAGCTTCAGAACTCTCACAACGTCACTTTCGTCACTTTCACCACAAGCTACCGGCCCATGATTACAAGACCAGCCCAGGATCAAAGGTGAAGAAGTAGATTCCAACTCTCGATGGAAGAGCTGCAGTCACTGAGGTGTGCTCGCCACACCCCGGGACTGAGATAAGAGGCGTTATTACCACCATCGTCTGTGCAAATCATTTGCCACTTTTCTGAAGCTGGAACTAATAGGGGGTTAGGCTCCACTGTAGCAGAAGGGAGGAGCTATGGCAGAAAAACCTTCAAAATGTGTTGGAAACCATCTACATTCAGAATTCTCTAGTGAGATGGAGAAAGTAAAGATCAGGAAGAGAGGAGCTGAGTTCTGATTTGGAATTCATCAAAGAAACCTCAGGGTGAGTGGAAAGGAAGAAAAAAGGGAGAAGGAGGAGAAAGCGAAGAATGGAGGAGGGATAGTGAGAGTAGGTGGGTCTTGGACCTCCTTCCTGAAACAGTCCTCTAGCAGCTGCGACCTCATCCCCTCCGTCATTCAGTCCTCACAGCCTGGGCTGCGTTTTCTGATCCATCCTCACTGCTCACTCCCAAGTGGAGGCTCTCTTTATCTCTGTCCTGATTACTATGATGTCATCCGTACAATTTCCCTGTTCTGGTGCCTCCTGTATAGCACACTGGTTCAGTTTCGTTATTGTTAAAAATATTTTTATTTCTTTCTGAATAAGTAAACTATGCTCATGCAACAAAGTTCAAAAAGTACAAAAGTTACACAGTCTGAAAACAGAAACTTAGAGAAGTGAAGCAACTTGCCTCCTATCAAGTGACAGAGCCTGGCTTTGAACACAGGCTGACCTTGGAGCCCTCTGACCATGACATTGTTGGTCCCGAGAATCGGGGCTCCTCATCTGGCCTGCTCATACAAAAATTAGAAATTACATTTTCTCCCAGCCATGAAAGGTAGAAAATTGACCTTGTTCAACAAGTGAAAAGTGTAGACCTGCACGTTTCTTGGCTAAAAGAATGAAGAAGCAGAACAGACTTATAAGCAGTCAGCATTGTTCCCGTCACAGAAATAAGAAGTTATGGGAAACAGACCCCCAACGCTCCTTGTTCTAAGACACATGGTGTCTTATGTATTGATTTTGGCAACACGTGTACACCTTGTCATGCCAGCAAAGTCACTGAAATTGAAAAGAGAAATTCAAACTGTATGTGAGCTGCATCTATCAGCCTCCCAGGAGTCGGTGTGGAAGACAGAAGAGAGGAGCCTTTGAGAGGTGTGTGATTGGCACTTCCGGCTTCTCTCCCACAGGTCTGGCCTCCTCATAGGAAAAGTCACCTTGGAGGAGAGACTTCTTCCATTTGGTGCTTCATCATCTCAACTGAGAAAAGAGACATGGGAAGAAGCATGATCATTCAGTTTCTAAAATTCAAACCCACAGTCTTTGTGTGATGCATCTTGATATATTTATGCTACAGATGGTACAAGGAGTGTGTATGTTTGTTTGTCTAAGATTGTGTAGCATTTGCGGGAGTGTGCACATTGGCCAGAAAACATTTGCCAACAGCACCCTCCACACTGTACACTTGCAAAGGCTTGCTGGCTTTTGAACACCGTTGTTGTGCAGTATGAGGAGGAGGAAAGTCATCCAGCCCACTGGACTGTCCGTAGGTCCATCCCATAGTCAGGCAGACTTACCTGAGGCTGGACTTTGCAGCCTTCTTTACTCTGCTAAACTCTGGTAACTCCTTTCCAAGTACCACACAGCAATATCTTTCCTGAAAGGTTGTTTGCATATTTCTGGCCATTTGGAGGTATTCTTCAGTAAGAGAGAGATTTTACCCATTTCTTGGAAAAATCATGTGGGGACAATATTTGTCCCTGGCTTTTAATCAGCCATCCAAGCTACCCAGACAGGTGGGAGGGAGATGGATCTTCCTGCTGTTGGATAAATGGAATTTTCCTCTAGCCACTGTGGGTCTGGAGTTTAGCATTTTAAACAAATTATATTTCCCCCACATAACATTAATTCTTAGAGCTGAAGTTTGAGTCCATATCCTCTTGTTGAAAAAAAAAAATTCTCTTTTATTTTCTCCCTTTCCTTGAATTTATAAATAGGTCACTCTGAAAGCAAGTCCCCCAGTGAGATTAATGGGTCAGGAGAAGAAAAGTGAGAATGCTTTTTCTATATATTACACAAAATTGTTATGATAAAATTACTCACCTGAACACCTTGAGTTCTTCCCCATTAAGGTGAGTGAAGGGAAGGATATAAAAGTCAATGAAATTGCTTCTTATACATAAAGAGGCTGCTTGGATTCTCAAAAATACCAGATCATGCATCTTCATCGATCATTCTATTTCATATGCTTTTATTTTCTAGAAAAGATGTCTGCACAATATTTATAAAATGTAATTTGAATTTATAGGCATAAAATGTTATACAAGTTAATCATATTTTTACAAATTACATCTGTTGTTTTATATATTATGCCTGAAAAGTACAATTTTACACCGCCTTTCTCATCTGTGTGTAGGTTTGTGTGTGTGTGCGATTGTGTGAAAGAAAGTACAGGGGAAATAAGAATAAGGGTGAAAGGCAACATATCCTGTGTGCATTCTGGAGACAGAAATACACCTGTGTCTTTAGCACTTACAGTCTGACCCTGGAATGCAAGATTATGACTCCCAGGGTCCCCACTTCAGCAATAGAAACACAGAGACTAAGGCAGGCAGATCCTAGAGCCAGATTCCTCATAATCATTGACTCTGAGTAAAGCCCTTCTAAGGGAATATAAATTATACCTTTCTTGATTCTATGCTGAAACATTACAGAGACCTTGCATTACCAGACACTTTCAGTTTCCAGCAACTCAACAGTAAGTGTATTTCTGAAACACAACATACTTTGAAAGAGGGTAGGGGTGAGAACGCCACCCTCTCTGTGACTGCCATTCACAAGCGTGCATCTGAAGCAGGTGGTGGAGACGGATGCATTCCCGAGGAGTCATTCCCAGGGAACAGCGCCATACAGAGTAGACTCATTTATAACCAAATTACTGCAGCCACTGGGGATCAGGTGCAGTCTCTTATGGACTGTCGGCACAGGAGTGGCCAGACAGCGATAATAAGCCCTCCTACGTTCATTCCTTCCAGTGAGACCTCTGCGATTGCTTTAGAGAAAGTCCTGGTGTCTGCGGGGGAAGGACAGGAGTCCATAATGCAAAGGGGACTGTTGTGAACAGGTCATTAATCAACATCAATATCTGCTGCTCAAATCCACCAGATAATTCCTACCCAATTTGCCAAAAACATAAGTATTATCTTCCCTGATATCTTACCGCATGTGTCAGGCCGGAAAACACTGAAGTCTTCAGACACAGAAAAATGAAGTGTGCTGAAACTCTGGAAAAAGCAGCACCCCAGTTTGTCTCTATTACTTTAGCATGCAAGCTTGCCTCCAACCCTTCTCTTTTTCTCTGCTCCTTTCTGAAACATAGCCTGTAATCATTGTCAAAAGTCAATCCCCACTTGACACATGGGATGTAGTTTAAAGATTTGTTTTGGGAACCAAGATTTCAAGTACACATTTAGAATGAGGTTTGCTATTTACAGAGCACATTTTTCAGTTGGGGCTTAGGGTCGTGGTTTTTTGTTGTTTGTTTGTTTGTTTTTTATAGGAATGCTAAATTGAACACATGCCTGGGTCACTTCCATGTCTGGTTTATTATGAGGAAATTGGGTTGCCTGACCCAATCAGCAATGCTATGACATCAGTCAAGAGACATTTACAGGTTATCTACTATATATAAGGTAGTAAAAAGGCTGAATTTGTACTCAAGCTTCACTTGGACACTGAGTAAAAGAGAGGATTTGAAAATGGAACTGTCTGGAAAAATCTGGAGTGATATAATCCTTGCATAGCCACACTGTAGGCCAGAAAATGCTATAAAATCTGTTGTTATGAGTTAAAAGAAGTAAATTAGTGCAAAATGTATGTATGCAATACCACTGTCATTCAAATAAGTGTTTGTAATAAAAAGTAAATTATATGAAATAAATGCTAGTCTAACAGTCAGTGCTGGGTGCTTGGGTCACTAGGTCATCAGCATGCTGGATGACTTGGGCAAATTTGACTCCATTTTTGAGTTTTAGTTTGCTCATCTGTAAAGCCAGGCAGCTGGAATAGGATGACCTAAATGTCTCTTCTAGTATTAAACTTCTATGATTTTGTGGTTCTACCTGAATCATTCTTCTATTAACACTGAATTTATTTAAACAGATATATACATCAAAATAGTAAAACACACATTTGTGCCTTTCATCATTAATATACATCTGCAAACTCTCAAATTCACAGTACACCTAATTATATTACATAATTACTATGCCACATTACTGGTATTATAAAAAAATGCTATATTTTGCCAAAAATCAGTGTATAAGAGTAATTATAAATTCTGACTATTGAATTCTTTAAAAAGTTCACTCATCAATCACTAATGATTATTCATTATGATTAGCTTACCTCTTGCCTGATTATCATAATTGGTTTTAATTCCCTCATTCTTCCCTGGCTGAATAATCTTCAATGAACATTTGGGGAAACATTAAAGAACGGGTATTTTTATAATATAAGAAAAGGCTGAGACACAATTAATAAATTACTTTCTGAAATATGAAGGAACAGGTGGTGATCAGCTATTTTTCATTCCACAAGGGCAAAGAAAGACTAAAGCAGGAGCAAGGAAGGTTGTGGTTACAAACAAAAATTCTGAGTATTGTTATTTTCAGAATTTGATACCAAGAAAAATTGGTAAAGCTATTGTTCTGGATATATTTGAGAATACGGCTAATATAGTTGGGTGGTTGAGTTGAAGGGCCTCTTGAAAATGAGACTGAGAATTAGGTTTCCTTCTAGGCCTTTCTGAGAAATAGTAGTGAATACACCAATACCTCACCTGTTCTGTTCTAAGTCTTTTAGTATCACTAGGCTCTACTTCCAAAATATCTTGGTATCCTATCTAATAAAAGAGTATTATGCAAATTGACCACACCTCCACCACACCCACAAGCCATGCCCACCAGCCAAACAGGAGCGAGTATGCATATTAACCCAACCAAGATGGCTGCGGCCACGGAGCGAGCAGGAGGCTTGGGTTTCCTCGGCAATGGAGGAAGCCAAGCTTTCCGCCTGCCCTGGCCTGCCTTGGCCCCTGCTTAAGGCTACAAAGTTTCAATTATAGAAGATAAATAAATCCCAACAAAAATGGCTGCGGCCACAGAGCGAGCAGGAGGCTTGGCTCCGCTCAAGGCTACAAAGTTTCAATTGTAGAAGATAAATAAATACCAGATCCCAGGGCCTCCACTTGGGTGGCCAGGGTGTGTGGCCAGCCTGCAAACCACCACAGGCCCCTCACCCAGGCCGCCCCATGCCCCAAGGGAACCCCCACCCTGATCCGGGACACCCTTCAGGGCAAACCATCTGGCTCCCACCTGTGCACCAGGCCTCTATCCTATCTAATCTTCTTATCTAATAAAAGAGTAATATACAAATTGACAATCACTCCAACACACAAGATGGCTGCCCCCATGTGGTCAAAGATGACTGACCCTGTGTGGACATAAGATGGCCACCACAAGATGGCCAGCAGGGGAGGGCAGTTGGGAGGGACCAAGTCTGCAAGGGAGGGCAGTTGTGGGTGATCAGGCCAGCAGGAGAGGGCAGTTGGGAGGGACCAGGCCTGCAAGGGAGGGCAGTTGGGGGCAATCAAGCCTTCAGGGGAGGGCAGTTAAGAGTGACCAGGCCAGCAGAGGAGGAAAGTTTGGGGTGACCGGGCCTACAGGGAAGGGCAGTTGGGGGGGGGGATCCAGGACTGCAGGGGAGAGCAGTTGAGGGGGACTAGGTTTGCAAGGGAGGGCAGTTGGGGGTGATCAAGCCTGCAGGGGAGGGCAGTTAGAGGTGACCAGGCCTGCAGGGGAGGGGAGTTAGGGGCAAACAGGCTGGCAGGGGAGCATTATGCATCAATCAAGCTGGCAGGTGAGTGGTTAGGGGGTGATCAGGCTGGCAGGCAGAAGTGGTTAGGGGCAATCAGGAAGGCAGGCAGGCAAGCAGTTGGGAGCCAGCAGTCCTGGATTGTGAGAGGGATGTCCGACTGCCCGTTTAGGCCCAATCCAGGAGGATGGGACCTAACCGGGCAGTTAGACATCTCTCGAGGGGTTCCAGATTGGAGAGGGTGCAGGCTGGGCTGAGGGACACACCCCCCATGCACGAATTTTGTGCACCGGGCCTCTAGTCCTATATAATAAAGAGCTAATATGCAAATGGTTGTTGTGCCCTTGCGCCCTCGCACCCTTGTGCTGGGACCAGGGGATCTGAGTCCAGGCCGGGGGACCTGAGGCCATGCCCCCCCCACCCTGGTGCAGGGCCAGGGGACCTGAGGCTGTGACCCCTGCCCTGCAGGGCTTGACAAGGGTGTGGTCGGTCAGGTCTGGGTCTTGCATAATTTTGAAGCACATGTAGGTGGGCGGGGACTTGACTCTGAGTCCTGCAGCATGCCCCAAACTCTGACAGGAGGGAGATTTGCATATACATTTTACTAATTTTCTTTTATCTCTGACACTTCTATTATAGAGAAAGGACAAATAGCAATATTAAAATATTTCCTCTAATTAATTCCCTTTTAATGTGCACGAAATTCATGCACTGGGCCACTAGTATGTAATAAGAAACCAAGAATAATTTCTATAAGAGTTGGGACTCTATTTCTGAGTTTGTGTCTTGAATTAGAGTGTTAACGTAGTTTGTACTAAGCTATACCTAAGCTCAGTCATGTGAATCATGTAAATATGTCCCACAGAAATCTGGAGGGGTCCAACCTCTGCTTCAGTATTTCCACAGAAAACGTTGCTGAAGCATTTTGGCCACTCCTTTGGGGTTTCATAAGCACAAAAGGAATGGTGGTTTTGCTACTCACAACCAGAAGTCATTACAGGGGAGAGAGGGAAAGGAGGGATTAGAGCAACACTTAGGAATTAAAGAGTAAGTTAACATTGGCTGCTATATTTTACCAAATTTTACATATTCTCTCATATATTCTTCATAAGAAAGCCAAAGGCATATTCACAGAAATGTTTGCCTGCCTAGGGCTGTGCAACTAGGAAGCAGATAAATTTGAATCTAGATAAATGTCTTTATTTGTAAGCATGTTAAGGAGAGGCACAAACATGGAAAACGTTTTTAAATAGATGATTTCTGATTTGGGGAGGTCTTTAACTGTATTTTGAAACCCACTTATTTATGTAACTCCTTAATTTGGGATCAATAATTGTTAGAAATTCAAAGTAGTGAAGAAAGGCATTCATTAATCAATGATGTTGGGTAGTCATCTAAAAAAAAAAAAAGACAAGTTGGAGTCTTACCTGTTGCATTCAAATTGTTCAAAGATTTTAATATAAACCCAAAATGAAACCATAAAAGTACTTGAAGAAACATGGGGGCAATTTAATAATCTTAGAGGAGGAAAGGCTTTCCTAAGAATATCAGAAAACATAATAGAAAATTATGATAATTAAATTATTCCAAAAATAAATGACAAAACCACCAAAAGCAATTTCAAAAAATACCATCACCTAGAAAAAATTTCCAATGTTATCATAATTAGAATTTTCCTAAAATATAAAGAATGTCTGCAGATTAATATAAAAACATCCCAGGAAAGGATGTAGATAATGGGGGATGCTATGTATATGTCCACCTGCCGGCTTAGGCCTGCTCCCTGGGGCTGACATCCCTCTGGCAGCCCTGGAGCCCTCAGACATTCTTAGCACTGCCGTTGCCCGGGAGGCAGGAGAGGCTCCAGCTACCGCTGCTGGGCTCGCAGCCATCAGCCCGACTTGTGGCTGAGCAGAGCTCTCCCTGTGAGAGTGCACTGACCACCAGGGGGTAGCTCCTGCATTGAGCGTCTCCCCCCTGGTGGTTAGTGCACATCATAGCAACCAGTTATTCAGCCATTTAGGTTCAATTTGCATATTACCCTTTTATTATATAGGATGCTACTCATTTTCAAGTATTCATATTTATTCCTTTTTATGCAAAAGCAAAGATTGAAAATTTATATAGATTACATTTTGTAATAGCAAAAGATTGGAAGCACCTCTGGTGTCAATAAGAGAGTAGTTAACTAAATTAGGCTTCAATCATAATGTTGGGGTTGTGGTTTTGGTTTTCACATGAAGGGTTTTTCCTAAGCATTCTTAACTTTTTGCCTCACCATTTACTGAAATGATTTGCCTAGTTAGTGAGTTGTGTGTTTTTTTTAAAAAAATATGTTTTTATTGCGTTTTAGAGAGAAAGAAAGGGAGAGGGAAAGATAGAAACATCTATCATCTGCCTCCTGATCCTACCAGGGATCCAGCCTGCAACATGGGCATGTGCCCTAACCAGGAATCGAACCGATTGCCTTTTGCTGTATGGGTTGATGCTCAACCACTGACCCGCACTGACTGGGCTAGTTAGTGAGTTTGAGTGAGAAATTGGGCCCATGTAGCTGTGCTCCTTGTCCATCTCTCCTTTTGGCATCTCTGCTCCACATTCACACCTGTTCCTTTAGGCCCTAAGACTTTCAGGGCAGCCATCCCTGCAGGGAAGCCTGGGGGGTTGGCATTAGGAAATCATTGCTGTGCTGTGTGTCTGAGCTGCATTCTCCAGTATCAGCTTTATCAGTAACACATATATCTTGATCTTCATCTGCTTTGCACTTTGTGTTCTCAGTCAATTTAAAACTCAGGTGGCAAAAGCACAGGTGTCATTTACTATGTCTTATACAACACATGTTTGGATCCCATCCACTCACAAAACTGAGAAATCTTTCCCAGTGCATATGGTTGGGTTATCGTCTCCAAGTGCAGAACAGCCTGTGCAGAATGCTACCGTTTGGGTAAAGAGAGTGGAAGAGAGCATAGGTGTTTATTTGTATCTGCATAACTGATCTCTAAAACACTAGACACCAGTAACGTTGGTTGCCTCCACAGGAGGGAAGACTGTGGCTGGGGACAGAGAGGGGAGATTTTTCACAGTGTTCACTCTTATACCTTTTGGAGTTTGTATACATGAAGACAGATGATGACATGAGTTCTTTTTTCTGTAGTACATGTTGCTAAGTTTATTTCTTCCTCCTCTATCTCTTTCTTAAGCCCCAACAAATTGTATTCCGTTAGTGCCTGGTGTTAATAAAACAGTATAATTGTGAAACATGAGGGGGGACAATCATAAACATGTGACTATTCTTGGGGTTCCCTCTCAACGGACAACTAAGATGGCCTCTCTCTGCTCAAGCCTTTCTTGGCCTCCTTCTCCACGAAGGGCTCTTTTCACCCAGAGATTGGGGCTTGATGAAGCAGAATCAGGAGGCAGGGAGGGGGGATGGTAACAAGTTCAACAGGAAGTGGAGTTCACGTTGTTTGAAAGGGATTGATGCAAGATTAGCTGGCCATGTGTGTGGAAAGTAGGTGTATGTTTAAGAAATAATAGGAACCTGCAGGAAGTATTTCTGAAAACTTGTACAAATTCTGGGTTCCAAAATTGGACTGTTTGGGTCACTTTCAATAGATTTACAACTATTATGACTTGGAGCTGAAAACAGTCATGATGTACTTAGCTGTTTTGGATGACCCCCGATATCAACATTCAAGAGATACATAAATGAATTTATGAGGATTGAAACCCTACCCTAGAGAGACTTCTACCGATTCACTTATTCTAGAAAGACAGAGCCTATTATCTAAGCCACTAATGAGTCAACCAACCAGGTATCTGTTTTATTTCCTTCCTAAAGAATATAACAGGAGTAGCAATAGCCTGAATGTCCTGGGAATGAGCAGCCTTGCTCAATGCCAGATACCCCACATAAGCAATCGGCAGTCACTGCAGACACAGAGCTGATTTAACCAGCACCTCCATGCCATAGGCCCTGATGGGGGGAGGGCGGGGGTGTCGCGAGGGGGATGGTGGAGCAAAGGCAGGTTCCCTATGGCAGTGAGGAGGGCTCACTCCAGACCCTTTTCCCAAATTTGCTAACCCCACTCCTCATCTACATCTCTCGCACTCTGATGACTTTTCTTTCCTCCAGTTTATCTCCAAACTGGTTGTTTTGGCTATACATGTGAGACACATTTTCATGGACCGAACTGGCTTACTATTTATATGTAAAATATAATATTATACAATCTGTATGCAAATTATTAAAGACATATTAGATTGTTGCAATTTTTTTTCATCCCCAGTATGAGATCCTGTTCATGTATTTTTAGTTTTCACAAATTGATGCTTATAACTTAGAAGTACACACACAGAAGGAAACTTGGGCTTAAGCAAGATTTAATAATATTGCCCTTCTCTGCTGAGATCTGTTGGGGAGTTTGTTAGAGCTCTTGTGTTGCTGGTTTTATTATTTGTTTCTATGACAATGGTAGCGATGGGAAATTATCACTAGCACAGACTCTTATCCTCCAGTCAGAGAGGGCTTGGGGCCAGAGGAGAAAGCAGCTTAAAATTGTGATTTAAAACTCTAGGAAAATAAATTATCATCACAATAAATACTGACTATCATTCAGATGCATAAGCAAAGGCAGAAATCCCTACAGGATAGAGACTTCTCTGGAATATGTCACAATAAGGAATCCTTTCTGAGACTTCTATTATTATCTGTGAGAGCAGAAAGAACAAAGACCGTTAGAAAATGATATGCTCTGGGGGGCTCAGAGCTCTGGTTTCATTTAGAGCTGTAAATAAAATCAAATCATGGAAGTCAAATCATCCTGACCAGATACTGTTTTTATTTGGAAATGCTGCTTATGATAGGAATGTAATATCAAATTTATGATATATGTACCTGCACAATGTTATTGCAGATTTTCTGTATTTCTAAATCCACAAATATTGCTTGCTTAATGGAATTGTTAATTCATTGACTCATGTGTGGACTAATGAATTTGTCTATTCATCTGCTTACACAGAAATGTGTTCCATTTAATAAGAAAAATGCCAGTGAATGATGCTCTGTTTTCCCTACACTTATGTGAAGTAGGGTGAATGTCTGGGCAAATAAATATCTCTTCCCCATTTTTAAAGGCAAGTCCTCTAAAATATCAAGAGATGTTTTACCTATGTCTCGAAGCACCAAAAAGATGATTTTTTATTGATTCCCAAGGGTGCGAGGTACTATTATAGGTAATGGGGGTAACACAAATCTGGGTAAAATTATAATGACATTGTAGAATAATATCATGTAAGGATATTCTTGCTCTAGGCCATGGCAATTCCATTTCAAACTAGCTATCAATTTTTTTTGTATAGACAAGGTCTTAGTTACATTTTCTGCACCTCTCCCAGGAGCAAATAGTGATAGTCCCTTCCTTTGGTGTCCACACAAGCCAGAAACCTCTCTTTAATTTTACACACAAAGGAGCAGTGGTTTGATTTTGTGTCATACAAAAGGGAAGCTGGGTGATGACCCCTGTGTAATTATACTTCCTTGCCCCACCCATGGTCCTCTTGGATGACCAAGGTGTTTGGTATCATCAGTGACTACATTAGGCAGGGGGATCAGCCCACATAAGGGCTCCCACCCATGAAGGGTCAGGAACATAAGTCCAAAATACTTCCTCATTTGCCCCAGATAATATTACCGTACAGCTGATGACTGCTAGCATGGCAGGAAAGATGTTCTCAGGCATTCTTGGGGTTCCAGTTACCTCACACTTTCTTTTTATTTTATTATTATTATTATTATTATTATTATTATTATTTTACATATGTGTCCTTATCCCCCAATTACCCCCGACCCCCCACTCATGCCCCACCCCCCTGTTATCTGTGTCCATTGATTAGGCTCATATGCATGCACACAAGTCCCTTGGCAGTCTTCTAACTGCAGTCTTCTAACCATGATGTAGCAAGGTACATCTCTCTCCCTTATTGGTTGATCTCTCTCCCTTATTCCCACCAACCCCCTCCTTCCCTGAGGTTTAAGGTTCTGATCGACGTTACTCAGTCTCTGGATCTGTTCTTGTTCATCAGTCTATGCCATTCATTATATTCCACAAATGAGTGAGATCATGTGATGTTTATCTTTCTCTGCCAGGCTTATTTCACTTAGCATAATGCTCTCCATCTCCATCCATATTGTTGCAAATGGTAGGAACTCCCTCTTTTTTACTGCAGCATAGTATTCCATTGTGTAGATGTGCCACAGTTTTTTAATCCATTCATCTGCTGATGGGCATTTAGGCTGTAACACCAGACCACACACCGGATGGTGCCCATAAGTGGCACCTCCTCTGATGCAAGGGAGAATAGGGAGCTCTTATTCAGAGACAGCCTGCAACCTGGGAAAGCTGAGTCACTGCCACTGGAGGAAGTGGACATATAATGTTCCAGACTTCTGGCTGGAAAGGCAACTTTGGGCAAGGAATTCTGCAGCTCTGAGCTCTTGCTGCCCAAATTCTATCTATAGCCTGTGGTGTCTTTTTGTCCTTCTTCCTAGGGATGATTCTTGCTTTTCCACTGAGCTTTTAAAGCATTTTGATTGAGCAAGATCATTGCAGCCCTCAAATTTTAGATTTCAACTTGAAACTCTGCTAAGACCAACATTTACAGGACTAGGCAACATGTAGTTTGATGGCAAGTATGACATAGGAAAGGGAGGGAATGTGTGTTAATGGTAGGTGACAGTCATAATCTTGCTTTGTTCTGTTTTCTATTATGATGAAAAATTAGACCAACTAAAATCATGACTCATCTCATTGACCCATCTGATTATAGAATATTAGATGGCTCTCTCATATTCTTCATCACTATGGACTTTGTTTTACTCTTTGGGAGTTAGACATTGCTTTAGACATTACAAAGGTCAGGCCACAGACACTTTCTCGTCACTCACATGGTTAAGTTTGATGATGCTTAAGTGCCATTTTGTTGCTATAAAATTGCATGCATGAATAATTTGGCAGTGATCCCCTAAACTTAAAGGTTAAACAACCTGCTACCTTGCTACATCATGGTTAGAAGACTGCAGGCATAATTAGTCTCTGCTTAAATTGGCTGCAAATGACTAATGATTACAGCAAGATTATATTACTCTAAGTGCAGGTCACTTAAGAGTTATGGCCTCGAGTAATAGGACACTGCCTTGCCACAGTACTTTAAAGAACAAGATTGCGGTCCTACTAATTAAGGCGATGGTAGAAATACTCTGTGATTTGGCAATTCAGCTTATAAGCAAAACTAAAAGCTTGTAAGGGAATCCACACAGCATTGTGTGCTGGTTTGTCTCCAAACTAGTCAGTATATCAGGGCAGTATTTTGATACTACCTGAGTATCTGGACATAAAATTTGCCTTTGACAGTTTGACAAGGAAAATATACATATGATCTTAATGAAATGTGGGAGTAAATTCTGAGATTATCAGTAAGTGACTGCAAAACTTCAATAAATGTAATCAGACTCTTTCAAGGTGGCGAAAAGCAAAGACTCACTCAAATTACCTCAAGTAATGGCCAAATAGTATAAAGAATCACAGGGGAAGGAAGGAGACAGGAGACCCTCTCAGGAGCCTCATGACCAGAGGTTGTAGACCCTGAAAGGTTGCTCAGGAGTCAACAGGAGCCAACAGAATTCTCTCATCCTCCATTGTTTCATTACCAAATTTTGACATGTGAGTGGATCTATAAGGCCATATTTCTGCTTCTTCTGTTCCTGCCACTACTGACTATGTTTATTTTTCTCTTTATCATTTAACCTTGTCCTAATCAGCTATATCCAACAGAGCAGGAATACACACAAACATGACCCACTATGTGTCAGGAATGCCCCAGGAGGGACTGGCAGGCTCTCTGTGGGGAACTAGAGGACCTCCTTCTGATGCATGGCTGGTGCAGTGCATCAGAAAACCGGGGCAGGATTGTAAATGGAAGACTTGTCAATGATATTGTGCTCTGTGAATAGAGGTATTTCTAGAAGGTGAAAAACAAAATTCCAAATGACAGGGGAGCCAAACCTGGGATTCTGCTGCCTGCTGCAACAAAAGCCAAAGTCGTGAGACAGGTCCTGGTAAAAGGAAAGAGATTTATTCAAGTGCCAGCATCTCAAGAAGATGGGGGACTTCAAAAATCCATCTTCTCATCTCAGTGCAGGCCAGGGCTTTCATCAAGGAGGAGAATGAAAAACAGGACAAAGAGATCAGGGAGAGGCATGTGGGCAATCCATCTCTCCCTGGAGTAAAGCGAAGGAACTGGCCTGAGGGAGTGTTGCTTCCCAAGGTTTCCTCTCCCATTTCGGCATTATCTCTCTGAATCTATAGTTTTACTGTGGTCAGTTGTGGATTTTTAAGGCTGGCACAGGGCATTCCCTTCTTGAAGCAGCCTTTTTTTTTTTAAGTTGTAAAAAAAAAAGAGGCTAGATATGAAAGAATACCGCAGGGTCTTATTTATATACTCTTAAGATAACAGAAGGTTGGCTGCAGCCTTAGAACAAATGGAATGTATAACCTTTTTGTCACTTAATTGGAATGTTAATTTGTGGTTAAAACAGTGGTAGTCTAATTACCACCCAGCAGACGGCATATATTTCTATGATATTTGTTAATGTGAATCTATCCCCAAGAGATAAGAGAACTCAGGAAAATTAAGATTCTGAGCCTATGAAGTTTGAGGACCTGCCTCTGAAATATGATAAATGCCTTCGAGGGAAATTTCATCTGTGGAGCTCTAGCTCATTTCCCACAAAGCCTCCTTATATTCTACGCTTCTGCACCACCAGGAACAAGAAGCCTTCTATTTGAAAAGTGCTTCATGGTCAAGGGAATCCCATTAGTAGTCACTCAATGATTAATAACAAGCACCCTTTCAGTTGAACCAAGCTCTTGGCTATTGCATTGCATACTGGGTTCAGAAAATAAGGTTTTGCGAACTTAGCCATACAATACAGTTAAAAGGAAGAAAATAAATGTTTCAAAGAGATTCTTAAGAACAATCTAATACTGAGATAAATATACTATTATCTGAGGATTATAGGCTCAAATTGGCCACTCAGCATCACCAGTTCTCAACTTTTATGTCTGCTCCCTCCTATTCACAGGCACAGTACATTTTTATGCTGACAACTCTCATATGCAGGCTGAGTTTCAACAAGGTGGCAAGTACATAGTGGAAAGATCATTCTTTCACTATTCCATCTTATTCAGAATTTCAGGGGCACTGGTCCCATTGCAGTCTAAGTGAATGGCATTCAAAGTTGCACATTGTACAGCCCTCATGACTGCATGCATTGGTGTCACTCTTACATGTGATTATAATAACTCTTTAAATATGTAAACTTGTCATTGTGTGTGGAGAAGAATCATGGAGGTAATTTGAAAAGCCAGTCACTACTTTTGATATGTGAAAATACTTTTCTGACATATGACCATTACCAGACAGCTGACAATGAAATTATTAAAATAATTTAATACTTATTTTAAGTACATGTGTCAAATGTTGTTGGGGATAAAATCTTTAATTTAAGGATAACATATGCTTTATTGAATAGAACAAATTGACAGATGGCAAGGAATTTGATGTTTTGGTAACTCTACCATTAAGGTGTTTGGAATAATTGTGCATATATTTTTTGCTTTCAAGTGGGAAAGAATGAGCAATATGGATGAATTGAGACCTCAGTAGAATTGCACATTTAAGTATTTAAACAGTTTATAAAGTACTAAGCCAGCTTTTTTCTTCCTTTTCCGTCCTCGACTAACCTTTTGAAGCACTCTAAGTTACCTAAAGCTTCCAAACACCTGTTTATAAGAAGCTTTGTGATTTCCTTTTCCTTATATTTGATTTGTACATTCGAGGTTTAAACTACTGCTGTCTCTTCACTTTGTCTTTTAAATTCTTAGAAACTGTGAAGGAACTACAATTACAGCATTAGGAAACAAAAGACTCCAATGTACACACATTTACTGAGAGCAATCAGTGCTAAAATGTTTAATTTCAGACTCAGTAAAAACTACCCTGCTGAGGAGTTGTTTACATCATTCTTCAAGGTCCTGAAAGAAGTAACTGCATAAGGAGAAGATGTTGCTAAGGTGAGCCAGGGCTGAACCTTAAATACAAAAAATACAATAGGTTTCACTGTGGTCAATAATTCTAGAAAGCACACTATATCTTTATCCTTTGGAAATTGGCTCGTATGAGGTTCCATTTGTGTGGTGGTGGTGGTGGTGGTGGTGTGTGTGTGTGTGAGAGAGAGAGAGAGAGAGAGAGAGAGAGAGAGAGAGAGAGAGAGAGAGAGACTAGCTATATGCAAGAATGCCTTACTTTTAAAAATCAGAAAACTCATTTTGAATAGAAATTGTTTGACTGTGGAGGTGGTTATGAGTTCCTTTCATCTTAAAAGTAGCAATTCTCCACCCCATTAATTCCTTATTCAGAATTCTTCATTGTTTAAATACCACTGTTTGTCTCCTGCTCAGAGTTGCTGATTTGGAAAGAATCCTGCCACATTCATTAACCACTGAAGCGTCTTCAGCTCTCGGTGCATTATCTTATTAAATGAGTGGTTGTTTTTATGATGCATTCGGAAAAAAAAAAGCACAAGATCTACTTCCTCTCATGAAATAATCACACTGACTTAAAAACTTTTCCAGCAAGATGGCCTCAAAATTTGCTTTTGCCAATTTGGCAATGACCATGAAAATTTTAAGATTTCTGCAAAATAGCTTTACAATGAAGCCACACCAATAACTATTACTGCAAGGTACAAACAGCTCTAAAATAACCAGTATAATGAAAAGAATCTGGCAAGGCAGAATGGTCTGTATCATATGCTAAAAATGCTGTGGAGCATTTAAGGTGAGTGTAAATTAGAGAACTAAGTAACATAATATAAATAAATTGAGCCTGTCTCCCACTCACTTGCCTTGGTTTGCCCTCCTCCTCTAATATCTCCCTTCCAGTACAATTTCCACAGGGAAAACAAAATGATCTTTCTTAGATTTTAGTTCATTAAAACCCCTAGGTGTTTCCTTCCTATTTACAGTAAAAGCCCAAGCTTTTTAGCATAGTATACAGTGACCTCTGTTCTGATTTCTCTGTGTCTCCAGATAATGACTCTCTCCTAGCTCCACTGGTCCCCAAGCCTTGCAAATCCTCTCCCCAACTCTGCATTTTATACTAAAGCACAGGTGGTCTTTCTACTTGTTACTCATTTCCTTCTTGGTCCTTCAAAATCATGTTCAGAGGTAATTTCCACCGAGATCTTCCTGAGATTCCTTTATTGTTGCACATATCATCCTGTATTGGGAAGGACTTGCAAAGGCAGTTTGTTGGAAGTGGTATTGGGACTGGGGTAATTGTAAATTGTAGTTGCTTAGCAAACACATAGACTTAGATAGGAGGTTCATTTGAGTGATTTAGGGATGCTGATGGAGATTATGAGGTAGGGAGCACTACAACCCTTTTAAACCAACCTTGGCATGCCACAATTTAAAGCGTTTCCAACTGTCATCCTTACCTGAATTGGAGATATGATACAACTCATTATGCTGAAGGTACTAGCAGACACAGTAAAATTTGAAAAACAAGTAAGTTGTAAAGCTAATGAAGGAAAAATTATTATTCACAGATGATATAAGAACAGAAAAACCAAAAACTATACACATAAAATGTTAGAAATAATAAGAATTTAGCAAGTTTGCTGGTTCATCATTGCATTCAATATATGAACAAAAAGAGGTAGGATATATAATTTAATTCAAAAGATAGAATTTAAATGAATTTTAAAAATAAATTTAAGAAAAATCTTGTACAAATCAATAAGAAAATGACACAAAATATTGACAAAAGTCTTTTTAAAAAATATATATTTTTATGGATTTCAGAGAGGAAAGGAGAAGGAGAGATAGAAGCATCAATGATGAGAGAGAATCATTGGTCGGCTGCCTCTTGCATGTCCTCTACTGGGGATCAAGCCTGCAACCTGGGTGTGTGCCCTTGACCAGAATTGAACCCAGGATCCTTTGATGCACAGGCGGACCCTCTATCCACTGAGCGAAACTGGCCAAGGCTTGACAAAAGTCTTGAAGAACATTTCCTTAAGGAAGCTTCTGTAGTATCGAAATAAACATATGAAAAGATGCTTAATTTCCTTGAGAAGCAGGAAAATGAATGGAAATTAATTACCCACAATTCATTTTCTTTCTAACAGATTTGCAAAAATTAAGTGTTGTCAAGGATATGGAGTAACAAGTACACTTATACATTGCTGGTAGTCTATAATCATTTCAGAAAACAATTTAGCATTATTTGGTAAAGTTGATTTGTGCAGTGACTGCAACTCGGCTATTCTACTCCTGTGTGTGTGTGTGTGTGTGTGTGTGTGTGTATATATATATATATATATATATATATATATATATATATATATATAGAGAGAGAGAGAGAGAGAGAGAGAGAGAGACACTTTGACATACACAAATGTTTATTCACTGTAGACAGGGAAAAATTTGGAATAACCATGATAGATTACTATATATCATGAGAGAGGAATACATTTCAACTGCCTGTAAAAACATAGGTAAATATCAAGAACATAATATTGAACAAAAAAACAAAGTTGAAGATAAATATATACAATATGATTCCATTTATATAAAGTTTAAACACAAGAACAATACAACACTGTTATTTAGGCATAGACGCATATCTGGTGTAAAGCAAGGAAATGATGCACATAAAAATCAGAATAATCACTACCAATTAGAGAGGAAAGAATGGGATATGATTTGAGAAGGGAACACAAAGAACCTGAAGGTGACAGAAATGGTCTCTGCTTTCTTAATCTGCATGGTGAGTACCTAGGCAAGGCTGGTCTTCAGCTGGTACAAACTGGCAGAGCTGGACTAATAAATACATCCTTACTGGTGGGTATAGAGTTGCTTTCAGGAGAATTCTGAGTATACCTCCTCCAAGCACATGCATTGTTCTAACTTTGAAGTATTAATTCACCTACATGTAATTTAATTACTGATATTTTGAGTTTAGATCAACTATGTCACTATTTGTTTACTATTTGTCTCACCCAGTTTATGTTCCTTTGTTCCTTTTTCCTGCCTTCTTTTGTATTATTGCATTTTATATATTATTTTATCCTTTAAGTATGTATTATTTCATGCTTTATTAGTGGTTACTGTAAAGATCAAACATGCATTTTTAACTCCCTACAATCAACCTTATATTAATACTACCAGAGGCCTGGTGCATGGATTTGTGCACCAGTGGGGTCCCTCGGCCTTGCCTGGCCTGCTCCTTCTCGCAATCCAGGATCCCTCGGGGGATGTCGGATAGCCGGTTTTGGCCCAATCCCCGCAGGCCCCATCCAGACAGGAGGGATCCCAATCCCTGTAGGCCTGATCCAGACAGGAGGGAGCCTGATCCCTGGAGGCCCGATCCAGACAGGAAGGAGCCCAATCCTGTGTGTTGAGCGTCTATCCCCTGGTGGCCAGTGCATGTCATAGCGACTGTTCAACCTGTCATTCGGTTGTTTGGTCACTTAGGCTTTTATATATATAGATACCATCCCTGAAGCAATGCTGAGAAATTTAAAACAGTTTATTTCCATTTACCCCACTCCTAACTGTACCATTGGCAAGCTACCTTCAAGACAAATACAGATGGAACTTGGACATTAATGGTATTGGCAGTTAGTGTAGGATTTTCAAGTGGATATTTCAATTTTAATTCTATCACCAAGGGCCAGATATCCTTCTATGTGACTGTAAGCTGTGCTGCCTTCCATTTGCCTCAGGATACAATTGAACAAGCCACACTGAAGCTGGCTAGATCATCCTTTCTAGCTCCCTATAGACTGACTCCTATATTTTTCCTTCCAAATAGGCCAGGAACCCAGCTGAAATGTAATAACAAAGAAATATGGTTGAGTCAACATTTTTTATACAAGATTCTGTGTGGCAGTGATAGCCGCTGTTCCCCTGAGGATTTGTGCTCCCCTTCCCCAGTGCAGTGGTAGCTGGGAAGGGGCTGCCCATCAGTGGCTCCATTTCCCAGCACTGCCACTTGCTTCTAAGTGGTTCCATGGGACTAGTTCTCACCAATGGAGTATAAGCAGAGTGGTGAGTGTCACTTCTAACCTGAGGTGGCAGGAAGCATATTCTATCCACTCTCTTCTCCAATCTTCTGGCTGAATTTTTTTTGTCCAGGGAGACCATAATAGCCACTTTTTTAGGACAGTAGAATCTCTTCAGGGTAGGTTTCTAACTGAATACAGAAAAAGAATATTTTTTTTCTCTACCAAGAGGAATATATACTAGACTTTTATATAGAGAAAAAAGTATTTTTTGTGTTAAATTGCTCAGTTTTGTTTATGGATCTATTAGTTCCAATAGCTTCCATTATTCTAACCAGTAGTGCCTTTAGGTCAGTCATATTTATGTACACTTACACACACACACACACACACACACACACACACACACAGAGAGAGAGAGAGAGAGAGAGAGAGACATAAGCACTCTTATGCAATTTATTCCCAAAGTCTCAAGACTAGTTGTCTCAGTCTGGGTTCAATCAGAGAAGCACAACCCCTAGAAGCACTTACACACACACACACACACACACACACACACACACACACATATACACACAGGTGTGTGTGTGTGTGTGTGTGTGTATAAAGGTATTTGGTACAGGGATTTGATCTTATACAGCAATAAACAACAAGGTGAGCTACAAAATATTTGATGACCTTTTTGTATCAACCTTTGAGCATTAAAAATAAGACAGTTGCTGCTTCATTTCCATTCTCCAAATCTTATGCAAAAAATGTCTCTCATTGATATCCTAAAAAAATTTAGAAAAATAAAATCTTAAATACATAGTTCAGCCTAGCCAAGTTAACATGTTATGAAACCCCTACACCAGTCCACTGATTATATAATCAGCCAATGGTTCTTCTTTAAAAGGCTACTGTTCACTTATTCAATAAATGTGCATTGAGTGCCGCCTATTTTCATACATTTGGGAAATAATGGAGATAAAAATATGAGTAAGATGTGTTCCAAACTTTAGGAACTCATTATCCAGTGAAAAAAGCAAAACTAGAAACATAAGTCTCTCATTGCAATGGTATCACTATTAATAGGGCATTGTGCAAATATGGAGGGGACTGATGTTAACAGTTGCACTAGACCACTTTGCTCACACCTACATGAACAAATATCCTGGGAAACATCACCCCCCTCAATGCTGGCAACTTCCAATCTGCTCTTCACAGTCGCTACATCCCCTACATCTTCCAAGGGTGGCAGATTGATAGGCATAAGTATAGAAATAAACAGTGAACTCCATCTTTACTTTAGAAGCCAGAGATGAAGCTAAAGCAGCCACTAGAAGAAAATGATGACAACCACTGTATTTTCTTAAAATTTTATTGAATTTATTGGAGTGACATTGGTTAATAAAATTATATAGGTTACATGTGTAAAATTCTATAATACATCATCTGCATATTGTATTTTGTGTTTACCACCCAAAGTCAAGTCTCCTTCCATCACCATTAATCCCCCTTTATCATTTTCTATCTCCCTCAGCTTCCCTTTCCTTCTGGTAATCACCATACTTTTGTCTGTGTCTATGAGGTTATTTTTATATGCTTAATTCCTTCACCTTTTTCACCCAGTTCCCTAACTCCCCTCCCCTCTGACAGCTCTCAGTCTGTTTTCTGTATCTATGAGTCTGTTTCTATTTTGCTTTTTAGTTTATTTTGTTCATTAGATTCCACATATAAGTCAACTCATATGGTACTTGTCTTTCTCTGTCTGGCTTATTTCAACTGCTTTATGTTAAATTGAACACAGTATAGAGAGGAGGCTAACAAAGAGTGAACAAAGATTTGTAGACATTGTGTCAAGTCATTTTTCATATACTGTTCACTTCACCAGTAGTATGCTTAATAATATAGCAAGCATAGAACTGACAAGAAACGGGAATTAATTTTTCCTTCCAACACTGAGCAGTAAATTCTGCATAGGTCCATCATCAAGGTGTGGAACATACTAGTACAGAATATTTTTCAGATTGTTGAAGGCATTCCACCAGCATTCCCTGATTAGTTGACAAGCATTAAAAAAAATAAAAACCCATCACTAAATCCCTCACCACTCAAGTAGGAAAACTGAGGGCAAAGACAGATTTATTCACAGTCGTGAAGGATTTATGAGAAAGTGAGGAATAGAGGCACATCTCTCACCCTTTCAGACCACACTGCTGGCCTTAACCTCCTTGCAATATCGGAAATGGATTGAAGCATTCAAAATATTCCTCCCGCCACCCTTCAGTTTATTTGCTATTCTTTTCCTCCCCTTCCTCTCTCTCTAAACCCTAGGGGCTTGATTAGCTGTGTTTATTCCAACTGTTCTGAGCAAGTTGAAACATTATTTCCTAAACAGAGCCAGGTAAGAGCTGTAAATGTGTGGGTCCGCAGTAAATTAAGCCTAAAGTGACCCACACTCCTGGAATCTTGAACCTTTACTTGCTGCAGTGTTGGAGGGATTTTGAATGGGACACTAGAAATAATTTTTAATCAAGAATACTGAACATGAGTGATGGAAATTTATTCCTTTGCTAAGTGATTAAATGTGTCCACATAGACAGAGTGACCATAATTTATTATCCAAACTAGGATGAGATATTTGGAAAGTGCAAGGGGGCCTATTAGTTATTAGGCCCAGAAAGTTAGTGGAAACGGGGATGTCCTGGACAAACCAAGACCAAGCTGACCAACCCACACTGCAACATGTTCCTTCGTGAATGGATGTGGACAAACATTTGCACCCTGGTGAACATCTGTGTCATGCACTACTAGTCTGTCTTGGTATGCTTGCGACCTCATTGCCTCCCACTCTGGAGATCAAACTCTA
Organism: Eptesicus fuscus; assembly: GCF_027574615.1. Lineage (NCBI taxonomy): Eukaryota > Metazoa > Chordata > Mammalia > Chiroptera > Vespertilionidae > Eptesicus > Eptesicus fuscus. Next base: position 67,751,687 of record NC_072482.1, read on the forward strand.
CATAGTGTATTAGTTTCCTAGGGCTGCTGTTACAAAATACCACTGGTGGCTTTAAATAACACAGATTTGGTGGCTTTAAATAACACAAATTTATTCTTTCACAGCTCTAGAGGCAAGAAATCTAAAATCAAGGTGTGGGCAGGGCCATTGTCTCTCTGAAGGTGCTATGGGAGAATCTATTCCAGGCTTTTCTCTCTCTCTTTTTTTAAAATATATTTTTATTATTGATTTTGGAGAGGAAGAGAGAGGGGGAGAGAATCATCATTGTTTGGCTGCCTCCTACACACCCCACACTGGGGAACAAGCCGGCAATCCAGGCATGTGCCCTGACTGGGAATTGAACCGTGACCTCCTGGTTCATGGGTCAATGCTAAACCACTGAGCAACACCAGCTGGGCTCTAGGCTTTTCTCTTAACTTCCGGTGTTGTTGGCAAGGTTTGGCATTCTCATAGAGCATCACTCCAATCCCTGCCTCCATCATCACAGGCTGTTCTCCCTGTGTGTCTGGGTGTGGATTTCCCCTTCTCTTCCTATAAAGACACTAGTCATGCTGAATTACGGCCCACCCAAGTTCCCTTATGATTACATCTGTAACAACTGTTTCCGAATGAGGTCACATTCACAGGTACCTGGGGTTAGCACTTCAACAATTTAACCCCTAACAGAAAATGATGGTATCAAGAATGAAAAAGTAATAAAGGCCTGGTTGCCTCCGGAGCATACTTTTCAGTCCTTACTGTTGGGGTTTCTTGAACAAATAGACCTGTACAGAGGCCAGAAACAGGGTCCTGAAATAGGACACTGGGCAACTGCAGAGCACAGAGCACATTATTTCCCAGCAATGTTCTAACCCATCATAGAGCAAATAGTCCTTAGGGATACAGATGTCTTCTTTATGGCATATCCCTTTATTGAAGAGCTTCCCGCCTTCAATAAAGTCTCTATGAATTCTCCCTCAAGTCTCTGTGAATTCTGGACAACACAACATTATAAATATGTCTTAGTTACAATGTTAGGGAAAAAATGGACACGTCTCTTTTAAAATAGCCCTTGAAAAGGCTAGTGATGCACGGCTGGTGGTTGTGAGCTCCGATGTTGCAAGAGGGGCAGTGGTCCATGCACGCACCTTCAAGCGCACACTGCCATTTAATGCTTATCAGATCTACTTCCACCTTACCGTATTCTTATCTTCTCTGTAGACAAACATCTGGGAGACGTCATTCTCATGCCTTCCTGAGGTATTGTTAGCAGCTGCACGCTGTCATTTCACAGGTTACATTACCCAGAAATAAGGTAATTATTAGCTGGAGTGATATAAATTCAGAGCTGAATTGTTATCTAGAAAAGCAAAAATAAACCAGGGAAAAATATTCATGCCTTTAGGCATTGCATTTGTTTATAGAGTACCGTATTTCACATTTTATTGTTCAAGCTTTTTTTTACTAAAGATTCTTTGGGGTTTTGTTCCTATAATTCATGGAATAATGAATTCACATTTGTTTGTTCACTAACAAGAAATGCAAAAATCAAAATACGAGGGTTTGAAGTTAATGTAGATTCATCATACTTTATTAGAAGTCAGTTATTATTATTAGCTCCACGGCATATTACTTTTATTTCCTAATCTTTTCAAATCTCATTAAGATGGAATCCTCTTTCTTTCATCCAGAACACGTTCACTGCACTTTTCAAGGATTTGTTTACTTAATACACATGTGTACTGCATAGTGGACAGTCATGTTCAATTGTGCATGCCTTCGAGAGTAGTGGTCATTTTGTGTTCTGTGTTTTTTTTTTTGGGGGGGGGATGAGGAGAGTTATATTTTATCTTGCACTTTCATGTGTCTCTGTGCAGACCTCCAAGAGATGGATTGAGAATGTTTTGAATTTAGGAGTAGGAGCACATTTTAATCACTTTAGGTTTGAAAAGGGGGACTTGGAGGAGAATCTGATCAATAATAGAGACAATGATGTGGTTTCTGGTACTGGCCATGACAGCTAAAGCTCAGCATTGACATTATAATAGATTGCAATGCCTAAAACTGCAACGGAAATCAATCTTAAACACCATAAAATGTCACAGACTGCACTTAACTCATATTACAAGTCCTTTGCTCCTAAGTATCTTGGCAATTGTGGTAAGATGTATATTTACATTTATAGCCATTTGGACTCACTTCCCTCTCACAACCTTTTTGTTTTTAATATAGACGAATGTGGGAAGGACCGGCTAATTCGTCAGTGTCCAGTTAATGCATCAGCGGTATTGGTGCTTTCCCTTTCTATTAATTTATACTCACACATTTATTCTCCCTCAAGCCTCTAACTTTTAGAAATCTCTGTGTCAAATAAGATCACCTTATTTGTGTTCTAGAACACCTGTGTTGTTCAGTTGCTAGTGTAGCAAATCAATAATGACCCCAGAAACTGTTCCAAATTGAGTCACTGAAAAGCAAACTTTTGTACAGTCTGCTAGTTCTCTTCAACTAATACTTTATTATGCCCTCTACTGAGGGCTTCACCCCTGGAGCTATTGTTGTATTGGGATCTATTGATAAGGAGGATAGGGGAGGAATGGGAGGAATGGGAGGTCTGCATCAGGTTACATAGTCATGGGGCTTGGTAAGGTGGTGTTATAGACTGAATGTTTGTGCCCCCCTCCAATTCTTTTGCTCAAACCCTACTCCACACTGCTTAGGAGGTGGGGCCTTCGGAAGGTAACTGGATTGGATGAGTTCTTGAGGTTGGTGTTCTCATGAATGGGATTAGTGCCCTAAAGAGTCACAAAAAAGCTTGCTTCCTCTCTCTCTGTTCTCTGCTATGTGAGGAGACACGAGAAGTCAACCATCCATCTGCAACTGGAAGAGGGCCCTCAGCAAAACTAGACCATGACGGTACCTGATCTCAGAGTTTGAGTCTTCAGAACTGTGAGGAATAAATTTCTGTTGTTTATAAACCACCCAGTTTATGGTATTTTTTTATAGCAGTCTGAGCTGACTAAGAGGTGGTTGTCATCAGGCTTGCACTGGTATTTATCCATCCTCTGTAACTTGATGGAAGAGATTTTATTTGTTACATGCCTCATAATGCTATGTGGATAACTTATTCACAGTAGACAGGGGCTGTTGGGGTAAGTGAGTGTGCAGCCATTTTTTTCATTTTTTTGTTTAAAGCTTTTCTTACCTGGATGAGGAAGGATTGCTCCATAAGCTGGTGGTGACCCAAAAGATACCAGGTCTCCATGGAACCTGACTATGAAAACACTCATGAGTTCAGGAGGTTGCATGTTAATAATAATAATAAAAGATTAACAGCCAATATGTATTTTTCTAGACACTATCCTAAGTATGTTATATATATGATCTCACCTGATCCTTCTTACCTACTGAGATAGGTATTTGCCCCTATTTTAGAGAAGAGTAAACTGAGCCATAAGAAGTTAAAACCTTATAAGCTGCAAAATCATTAAAAGAATTTGATCCCAGGCAGTCAGATTCTAGAACATGTCATCTTAAAACTGTTCTGAACTGGAATAATATTAACAGATAAGCAAAGAGGAGAGCAGCAGCGAATACAGAGATACTAGTTTAGGCAGTGATGAGGGACTCAGAGAGTGGAGACTGAACCACCAGGACCATGGGCCGGGACAATCTTTGAAACTGATGTCTATAGCTGACACATTTGTATGGCCCATTTCCTGTCACCATATGTGTTACAAGTGTTTACCCCATCATCATTAATATTTCTATCCTGCTTTAACCCAAAATATACATAATAAGAACAATTGCCAAGGATAGGGAATTTAGAGAATTGTAAAAGTACAGATAAGAAGCTAGGAGAGGTGGTAAAAGGAGTTAATGTTGGTTTCAACCCAAATTTAGGCTAGAAAATGCTTCTACCATATAAATATTTGGACTTTTTTCCATAAAAAGCCCACAGGGAATTGATTCCATTCAAAGTGGAGTTAATGTCTGCCAAGGCGGATGGAGGTTCCTTAATCTCAAACGGTTCACATTATGGCCACTGGGAACTTAGAACAACACCTTTCCAACACAGAAACCAAAGCTATTCCCAAAAAATGTGATGTGGCCTAACATAGTCACTAAATTAATCTTTGACAGGAATGCCATCATTGAGACATCACTGAGAACTGCACAGCCCAAACCCTTTATCCACACATACAACTCCCCATCACTAAAAACCAGGAGTACAAGAACATGCACTGGGAATAACCAATATGTGACTTTCAAAGAAAAAAGGAAAAGGAAAAGGAAAAAACAAACAAACCCAGTATGGGTCAAAACATGATGTGCATTTAAGAGAAATATGGTTCTTCTCTTGAATATTGAAAGGGTTAAAAAAAAAAAGAGTGACGAGGATGATGTTGAGGTCACTTGCCATTTGTTGAATGTTTAGTGTGCTCAGCACTATAATAGACATTGAAACCTATACGCTAATTAGGAATTATTATCCCCATTTTTCATATAAGGACCCTAATGCTTAGAGAAACCAAGCTATTTGCCTGAAGTCCCACAGCCATTCTTTCAGTGGTAAGATTCAAACTCAGTTTTCTGTTACAATAAAACTTGTACTCTTCACTGCTAGTCTACACTGTCTTTGAGTAGATACAAATCTAGTTCCATGCTTCAGAGGATTGTAGACAGAATTCACTCAACAATGCTGCATTTCCTGCTTGACTAGAATGATTTAGGAAGGCACTAAGGAGCTTTCATGGAGAATCACAGGGGCAGTGATCCTTGTGTAGACTGTCCAAAGTCCAATGGTCTACCGTCCCCCACCCATGAGGCTCCACAGAGGTCTGGTTATGCTGTATATTTATGACCATTTGGTCAAAGGCATTTGTAAAACATTCACTCAGACCTATTGGAAATCCTTTTTCGTTTATCTTTCTTAAGGAATTAACCCCGCTTTTGCTGAGCTTAGAGTAAGGAATAAAGACAAAGACCACAGCATCTGAGAAATTTAAATGATAAGTAGAACTGAGACAAACATTTTAGGAAAATTGGAATTAAATTTTAGTTATTTTGGAAAATAAGCAGCAAATCAATAATTAGGTTTCACTTTTATTTATTTTTTTAATCTTTATTGTTGAAAGTATTACATAGGTCTTCTTTTTCCCCCATTAACCTCTTCTAGCCCTCTCCCATCTCCTCCACCGTCACCCCCAGACCCTCACCATCCCATTGTCTGTGTCCTTGGGTTATGCATATATGCATACAAGTTCGTTGGTTGACCTCTTCCCACCCACTCTCCCCTGCCTTTTCTCTGAGGTTCAACAGTCTGTTCATGCTTCTATGTCTCTGGGTCTATTTTTGCTCATCAGTTTATTTGGTTCATTAGATTCCACAAATGAGTGAGATCCTGTGATACTTATCTTTCTCTGACTGGCTTATTTCGCTTAGCATAATATTCTACATAGGTTTCATTTTTAAAATTTCTTGCAGGCTATTGAAATGAATTATTTTATAAATTATGAAGAGGTACCCTGGGTGATTTTGGGAACTGGATTCCTGGGAGCTCTGTGCACAGATGCTGTTGTTTGCTGATAGGCCATTAGCAGAATCGCCAGGCATACCTCAGACAAAGGCCTGAGGATTGATACCCATTGAGAATCACTCTTGTCCCGCTTTATTTTTACTTACTTTATTTCTCTCTTCTCATTAGTGATTTAAAAAAATAAAAAAACAAATTTAAGATTTAGCCCAGGAATTGAATAACCTAAATTTATGCATGTCTTCAGTCTTCCAAAATGTCTTATTTGTCCATAGATTCGTTGATGAAGAATACAGAGCTCATTATTCCTAAAAATAGGCACTGGTGAGGAATAACCCTCTGACCTTGGCCAGGCACACATCAGACCTGGGCCCTTTCCACCTGCAAACCAGAGGCTGATAGAATAACTGTGGCAGGTGCACGCAAGTTCCATCATGAGAGAACTTGCCACACACCCCAGGAATGTGGTCAGTAAACAGCCCCGAGCTGTTAGCTTTTTCATAATCTCTTCTAACTGTAGAGAGCCACCTCACTCAAGGCCACAAGCTTCCCTGAGGTAGCTGGCATCTGGTGATTGACAGGCAGAAGTCACACAAAACAAGTTTGTTAGGCAATTTACTTGAAGTGAAAAACTGAATGTTGGGGCCCCAACTGCAATCAAGATGTACAGGTCACTGGTATCTTCAGGAGATCCTGATGCGCAGTGACAGTTCTGATGATCTATGGAGCTGGACCTATGACAGGTCAAGAAATAACCAGGATTCATACTTCGGCTAAAAGAAAATTGCCAAGAGAGACCAATCCCAAATTGTATCTAATCAAGGTGGAGTCTCAGCTTAATTTTGATTCCGTGAGCCGCCGGGTCAGCCTGCTTCATGGCACAGAGAATGAACGAGTAGAAAATGGGGCCCAAGGCAGCGTAGAGAGCAGAATAGTACCATCCCTGGACTCTTTTGTTGATAATGAGGAATTGCCAACCTTTAAACACAGGGAGCAGAAGCTTTATCATAAGCACCATACTCACATATTTCACAAATGGTTGAAGGTTGGTTATATAAATTCATACAAGACAACTAATTTTTAATAGACAAATCAGAGAAACATGAGCAAGCCAAAGTAATTCAGAATAAAGTAACAACATGAAGAAATGTAAAATCAGTTCCTGTATAATAACTAGAAGCAATTTTGGACCCAAACGACTGTCCTTTGTCCATCCAACAACCTGCTTCTCCCTTAACACCAATATCTGGGTTTGGTAGCAAAGTTATTTGATCTCTGAAAAGTTAGGTCCTCCCCCATCTTCCATAGAGAAGGAATAAGAGGCAATAGTCTGGATTGACTGAAAATTTCTTCCTCCTCTCTCTTCCCCCCCCTACCCCCCCCCCCCACTAGCTAAGAAGACAGAGCTTGAGGAAGGGAAGGCTTTTATCCTATTTCTTCTTTCTGGTCTTGAGTGGTAGGCACCGGAGCAGTGATTCTCAAGTTCTGGTCGATATTAGAATCATCTGAGGAACTTAGCGAACATATAAAAGGCCAGGGCTCTGTTCTTCAAGGAGCCTGAGCCTCTGTCTGCCTTGTCAGCTTCCAGGTAATTCCAATGCACACGAAAGTCAACTACAGCTAGATTTGCAGCAGCCATCCTAAGTCTGAAGGAAATTCATGGACACTGATTCCCAGATGAGAAGCTGAACCAATCCCAGCAGTACTTACCTTCAGGCTTCTTGCTATGTAAAAAGAAAAAGAAAACCTACTAAAGTTATTGTAAGTAATCGTGGCTAAAAGCAGCCTCAATTGATACACAGCCAAAGCAAAAAAAAAAAATGAATCACAACCACCTATTATAATATCCTCAATGCGCATAGAATCAAAATGTCCCAGTTGCTCAGGAAAAATTCAACTTACATCCTAAGGCCAAAGAAAAATTACTCCTCTAGGCCCACATAAAGGAGACACTGTTTTCTATGCTGAGAAATGCATTCAGCAATATTCCTGCAATATGAAAAGAGAGCATTTTGTATAATCCCTCCATGGTGTCTTAATGCAAAATACCAAATCATAGTCCAATAAAAGTGACTTTTGGGAGTAAGATACAGATTGCAGGGGATCTGACTTAATTCAAGAATTAAATGTAAACTACCGGGATGATTAGTTGTTGCATAATGTAGAAAGGTAAAAATAAAAAAGCAAATCTAAGAATGTATTTATTAGTATGGGCTTCTCATAATTTAGTTTGACAATCTTTTCTGACTTCTGATACAAACATGAACTTCTAATTTATTCATAGTTACCTAGTATTTACCAAATAGTACACAATGCTCTATCTTCCTCAACTTTACCATTAAAGTATAAGTTAATTTCAAACTCACCTGTCCCAGTTGCGTTTTATTTTTGCTTTGCATCTTTAGGTATCCTCTCAGGCTGCACACTCACCCCAAGAGCCTCTGAAAAGTGTTCAAATGTTGCTGCTACCTTTTAAGAAGAGCAGCAGTTGCCTTGGAAGATTGTGGTCAGAACTGCTCCTGGAAAGTGCATGGACATCTGCCATGAGTGAGAAAGTGCTGGGCCCTGAAATGCAGGTGCAGGTGAGGGACGATTGCCCCTTTGCTGACCCAGTACTATTTCCAAGGCTCAGAGCTGGACCTGGTCGCTAGATCTCACTAAGTAGTAAAACTGTTGTCTTATAGTTTTGTGCTGTCTTGGCATGATTATAATTCACAACAAACCCACAGTTTGAGGCGAAACATGACCAAATCCAGGGTGCATTTCCATAAGAATCATGAAAACAGCTAGTTAATTATCTTCTCCCTCACCTCAGAGGAAGACTTTGTCTTTTGTAAAATAATTATTCCACTTATCTTGATGCCTTTTATCCTTCTGTCCTCTAAAACTTCACTCCATCAATCATCCCTGTTCCTTCACCTTCGATCCTTCAGTTTCTTCTCTTCTGATTAGAACATGTTTCTATATTCCCTGTCCTACAACAAATCCCTCCCTTCATCCTGCCTCTGCATTAAGCTATTGTCTAATCTTTTCCCTTTAAAGGGAACTTCTAAAAATAACAGGCTATGCTCAGAGACTTCACTTAAAACACCCTCCATCCCCCACTTTGGTTTACTTTCCAGTGCCTTGGAAAGAGGATCTTCCCCTAACATTCTGCAATATCTTGTTTTTTAGAGTGACTTCAATAAACTAATTATTCAATTGCTTTTTCACATTCTTACCTTCTTTAAACTGTCTGACATCACTGATGACTCTGCTTTTGAAATTTTCTTTACCCTTGATGTCAGTGACAACACTTTACTTTTCTGGTTCTTATTGTAACTTCTACTTTCTTGATAAATTTTAACCGTTTTCTTCTCAGGGTATCTTATTGCTCCCCTATCTTCTCGGACACACAGAAACACGCAAGTACACATTCACACATGCCCGCAGAAGCTGTCCATGGCAGAATGATGTTTATATCCATTCTCGTCCTCAGTTGAAAATGACGAGTCACCAAGTGGAGGGCTAACTGAGGCAAATTGAATGGAACAAGGTTATTGAGCCCCCTTTAGACTATAGGCGAACTGAGTACCCCAATTCTATTCCTGGGTCCTTTCTCATCTCACTGTAGTGATCACATTAACCATAATTTCTACCTAAACAGTATCCACATTTAGCCCAATTTTTTTCTATTTAGATTCAGACTAGAATAGCAAAAGCCAGTTTTAGTGGTAATTCTGACAACTTCTGAAATACTTCACATCCGAAGCTGAGCCTATCATTTTCACTCACAACAACCAGCACCCAACTGAAAACAATGGTATATTATTATTTCCTAACCTACAGGCCTCTTGATTTTATGTGTATATAAAATAACTACAATTTTGAATGTAACAGTTTCCACCTACATCTGTCTCCTTATATGACTAGTGAAAGAGAAGGGTCCCAATATCATATAGATTTATCTAGATTTAAGTTAAAATAGAATTCAAGACCTAATCTGACTTTTGGATATTGCTCAGTTCTTTGCTATTTGTTTTATCAAGGATTGTATGACTTTGAGTGATTTGCTAGGTTTCCACCAAAGACAACCAACGTCAGTATTAGCTACATAAAGAGCTGAGTCCAAGTTTATGCATCAAAAACTGGGTCCTTTATTATCCCACAGTTACTGGGTGGGGTGAAAAATAAAGTGGAATTGATTTCTTATGCTGAAAATCCAAAAGAAAAAAAACTAAGATAAATTAACATTTCTGAATGTTCCTATATATCAGGCACTCTTAAAAAGCACTTTACATGTGCGCTAATTCATTATAATCTCCTAATAACCCATCAAAATGGACAATGCTATTACTCCCCTTATACAGATAAGATAACTTGCATACAGAGAAGTTCTATTGGCAGTCAATAGTGGAGTCAGATTTCAAATTTAGGCCAAAAAAATTGTCAGACTCAACATTTAACTTTTCTCTTATGGGTCTGTTATGTTAGCTGCTTCCCAAATAAATCCCAGTAGCATTTTATTTTTATATTTTAAAAATATATTTTATTGATTTTTTACAGAGAGGAAGGGAGAGGGATGGAGAGTTAGAAACGTCGATGAGAGAGAAACTTCCATCAGCTGCCTCCTGCACACCTCCCACGGGGGATGTGCCCGCAACCAAGGTAAATGCCCTTGACCAGAATCAAACCTGGGACCTTTCAGTCCACAGGCTGATGCTCTATCCACTGAGCCAAACCAGTTAGGGCCCAGTAGCATTTTAATTTAGTGGCAATGTGCTACATATTTAATTCTCCCATTAATTCATTCTATTATCTCCATTACTCTGTTGAAAACTTCAGGACTTAGTATTCACTATTTGAAAAGTTGAAATTGCAAGATACCAATATTTTGAGTTTGGTCCAAACTACCCCATCCCACGAAACTTTTCAAGGGAAATACCTCAAAATGTTTGAGCACTGCCTCGGCCACTCCAATATGTAGATCTAAAACTGAAGTGGTAATTTTGTAGCATGACCCGGTCACCCTGGTCACAGTTTATTCTGAATAGGTGCATGACTTAGTCTGAGACAAATGATCCCTGCCTTGGGAATTTGGAACTGGGACTATCCCTAGCTGTCTCATTTGTGACCTATAAAAACTGACACTTTTTGAAAGTTATGCTCCTCTTGTTAAGTAGTATGAGTTCCCTGTAAATGTTGGAGATTAAACTCTTATCAGTGATAACATTGGCAAATATGTTCTCCCATGCAATGGGGTTTCTTGTTGTTTTGTTCATGGTTTCTTTTGCTATACAGGAGCTTTTTATTTTGATGTAGTTCCATTTGTTTATTTTCTCTTTAGTTTCCATTGCCCTAGGACAGTGGTCGGCAAACTGCGGCTCGTGATCCACATGAGGCTCTTTGGCCCCTTGAGAGTGGCTCTTCCACAAAATACCACGGCCTGGGCGAGTCTATTTTGAAGTGGCGTTAGAAGAAGTTGTAAGTTTAAAAAATTTGGCTCTCAAAAGAAATTCCAATCGTTGTACTGTTGATATTTGACTCTGTTGACTAATGAGTTTGCCGACCACTGCCCTAGGACCTGTATCGGTAAAGATATTGCTTTGGCATATATCTGAGATTTCGCTGCCTGTGGATTCCTCTTATATTTTTATGGTTTCCCGTCTTATGTTTAAGTCCTTTTATCCATTTTGAGTTTATTTTTGTGCACGGTGTAAACTTATGGTCTAGTTTCATTTTTTTGCATATATCTGTCCAATTTTCCCAATACCATTTATTAAAGAGACTGTCTTGACTCCATTGTATGCTCTTGCCTCCTTTGTCAAATATTAATTGAGCATAGTGGTATGGGTCGATTTCTGGGTTCTCTATTCTATTCTATTCTATTCTATTCTATTCTATTCTATTCTATTCCATTGGTCTATATGTCTGTTCTTATGCCAGTTTCAGGTAGTTTTGAGACAGTGTCTTTGTAATACATCTTGATATCTGGTATTGAGATCCCTCCTACTTTGTTCTTCCTAATAAAAAAATGGGCAACAGACCTAAATAGATACTTTTCGAGAGAGGGCAAAAGGAAGGCCAAGAGACATATGAAAATATGCTCAAAGTCACTAATCATCCGAGAAATGCAAATCAAAATGACAATGCAGTACCATCTCACACCTGTCAGAATGGCTATCATCACCAAATCAACAAATGACAAGTGCTGGCGAGGATGTGGAGAAAAGGAACCCCCATGCACTGCTGGTGGGAATGAAAACTGGTGCAGCCACTGTGGAGAACAGTATGGAGTTTCATCAAAAAACTAAAACTGGAACTCCCATTTGACCCAGTGATCCCACTTCTAGGAATATTTCCCAAGAAACTAGAAACACCAATCAGAAAGGACATATGAACTCCTATGTTCATAGCAGCACAATTTACAATAGCTAAGATTTGGAAACAGCCTAAGTGCCCATCAGCAGATGAGTGGATTAAAAAACTGTGGTAAATCTACACAATGGAATACTATGCTGCAGTAAAAAAGAAGGAATTCTTACCATTTGCAACAGCATGGATGGAACTGGCGAGCATTATGCTAAGGGAAATAAGCCAGTCAGAGAAAGATAGATATCACATGATCTCACTCATTTGTGGAATATAATGAACAACATAAACTGATGAACAAAAACAGATCCAGAAAGAGAGAAGCATCGATCAGACTCAAACCTCAGAGGGAAGGCAGGGGAGGGTGGGTGTAATGGGGAGAGATCAACCAAAGGACTTGTATGCATACATATAAGCCTAACCAATGGACACAGACACCAGCGGGGAGAGGACATGAGTGGGGGATTGGGGGGCCAATGGGGGGATAAGGACACATATGTAATACCTTAATCAATAAAAAAGTAAGTTATGCTCCTCTATATAGACTTGGGAGCAAGCACAGGGAAAGAAAAATATACACTTATGGGGAAAGCCAAGATAAAAGACATAGAAGGAAGGATTCTCAAGTGTTCCACAAGAGCTCCATCCTCTGGCCCATTTCTGAAGCCCAGTGGACATCATGTCTTCTGGTTCCATGATACACTTCGGCATCCATTCACACTTGGGGATGTCTGCCTGGTATTATCCTTTTTCTTTTTGTTCAGTGGGTTCCAATTGTGTCTCTATAATTACTTGCAACAAGCAGAATCCAAATTAGTTTACCAAAAGACACCATTACATTTGGAAAAAGTATGTATATTTTCTATATGCATCTTGTGTAATTAAACATATTTGGAAGGCACTCCTTTTATTTTTGCTGAGACATTTGTCAAGCATTTTACCAGCTACACCAATCTTTGAAGGTTAACTCCTTGAAGGGAGAGATGAGAAAGAATAGTTGAATTTTGCTAGGCCAGGTTCATCAATAAAACTGAGTTATTTGCAGTTCTACTTCCCTGAAGGCACATCGTTTTTTCATGTTTATTATCTACCGTCATGAAATAAAGCTCCCGGCATGTCAAGAATGCTGAACGCACCGTGTTTCTTTTGACCTCTATTTCCAGCCCCAGAGTCAAAATGGTACCTGACTTTGACAGCTCTCCAGCCAGGATGTGGGCCTCTTCGCAGCCAGAGGCCCTGGGGTTCTTGAATGTGTGACAGGCCTACTTGTGGCCAGAATATTGGAACCTGAAGACCAATGAAAGAGCCTGTTTCCTCCAGAAACGTCCCTCAGATACTTTTCCCAGTGAGAATGCTTTAGTGAGGAAAAGGAAAAATAAAACTTCAAAACTATTGCACCACTGTCCAATTATTTTGATCAAATGCCAAGTCTAGAAGATACAGTCATAGAATAAAAATACTATCACTCAAATGAGCAGTGACTAACATGGAACATTGGGTAGTAAAAATTAAATCAGAGCCAACTCCGTGGCATCGCATAGAGCTTGTATTTTATTTAACTGGACTATTCTCAATTTCAGTGATGCTTTATTGCCAGGAATCAGGTGGTTCGGATGTAATACTGGTGTTTTATTTAGTGAGAGTGTTTACTCTATGATAGCTAATGAGTGCTTAGTGTTTGAGAGGGAAAAGGAATAGGAAAAAATTTTCATGGGTAATTAGAGTTAATGATTTAAAAAAAATCACTGCAGTTATGGTCAGGCTGAACAGTAAATGGTTCTCTCAAATATTTGAGAACAATAATAACTTGCTACTTACTTTTATAGGTCCTTCTTGTTTTCCTCAGGGATCGTTGTTACGTCCATACCTGGCTGTAGATCTGGCATATTCTTATTTGGCATTGATGATGCATTTACAGGGAAAGTATGATGGAAAGATCTTTGGAATCAGATGAGCTTTGTTGCAAATCCCAGCTCAGCCCCTTACTTGCTTGGGCCATAAACAGATAACAATTTAAGACTAATTGACTCATTACTGTATTGACATTGACTTCATTTCTTCATTCCAACAGCTTTGGTCCTCATGTCAGAGGTGTTCCTGTGCCGAGATGGCCTGCAATTCCAACATGCTGGGTCAACAGATTCTCCAGGGTTCCCACTGAAGCATGAACAGGGTAAGAACAGGAAGGACAAACTAAAACAGCCCCAGGTGTATCTTTTCCTCCCCAAGAGCTTCATGAATCCATGGAGAAACGCTTATGTAAGCTAGCATTCAAACTTCCCACTACCACCGGAACAGCTGAAAATAAGTCCAGACATTCCAAAATAGAAGCTGAGAACCACTAAGGAAGGACCACATTTGGGATTTTATATTCTGAGGATGTGACTTTCCTGGCGTCTCCTGAGCCCAGATCCATCCAGCTATTGCTCTTGGATTCCTTAGCAAAACCCATCAAAGGGACACATGTGTGCAAGGCATTTGCTACTCCACAAAAATCTCGCAGTATTTTATATGGCCTGGAAAGAGTAGACAAGTAGAATAAGTAACACTTCAAAACTTCCTTTCCCCAGTACTTCACTCTCTCTCATGCTCCACACCCTCCAACTGGCCAACACGCTGAGCTAAGGAACCCCTCCCCTCAGTGCAGCACCCCCTGTTGCTACCAGGTGGAGAAGCAAGAGGGTGCATATGTGGAAATAAAACTCAATTTTATTCTTCTGCTCCATTGCTGACATTACCTCCAATTACTCCACTGAAGAGTGGTCTTATGTTTTCCCTGATGATTCCCCCACTGAACGGGTTCCATATTGGGGAATTGTTGCAGAACAGTTTCTGTGCCTAACATCATAGGATTGAAGCCCGGCCCATTAGTTTGGAGTGGGTCAGTTTATAGTCTCACCATGTTACAATCATCCATCTATATTCTACACAGAGGAGGTGCTGGCAGGAATAGGCCCTTCCTCAGCCTTGCCTCTTTGTCTTAAAGTTTTCATGCATCTTGAGAATAAATTTGAAGCTGGCAACCAAGACATAATGAACTTAGAAGTTTCAATCCATTTCTTCTGTCCAAGGGGAAATACTAATTTGATATTTAAAATAGGCATGCAGTCAAATAAAGGGCAGGTGGGAAGAGAATTATTGATCATCAATTCCCTTTCAAGGTTGCCCCTCACCTTCAAATATGCTATCTCATTAATCTAAAAATCATACTGCAAATCAGGTATTAACATTCCCATTTTTATATTTGAGTAAGTCTAAGTTAAATGGTAAGATGCCTGAATTTAACTCAAAGCCATATAAGTTATAGAATTTACTCACAAGTGCCCATGATTTCTGACCAAACACATGATCTCTCAAAAGCTAGATAAAGCAAAGAAGGATTGGAAGTATATCAAAGGGAAATAAACAGAGTCATTTTATTGGTAATGTAGACAACTCTGTAAGTGATTTCATTGGCTCTGGCAAGAAGCAGAGGGCATCCACCGACAAATGCCTCCATTGTGATGTAATCTCTTTAGCTTAGAAGTGATTACTGTAGAAGATATGACAGAGAAAAGGGTACATTTTAACAATTCTTTATCATTCGTACTTCTAGTGAAGGAGTTCTTAGTCCTTCAGGGAAGAAGACTTTTAATTTCTCCAACAGCAGGGTTGGGGAACATCTGGCCCACAGGCCATGTAAGGCCCTAAAAATCATTTGATCTGGCCCTGCCAGGGTATTAAGGGTGAGTTAATTAAATGTTTGACCAAATATAGCAGGCTAATTTTTAAGCTGATAATTTTGTATGGCCAACAAATGATGTTATATGGCCCATGAATGATGTTATAAATATCCAAGTGGCCCTTGGCAGAATAAAGGTTCCCCACCCCTATCCTGCAGCATTAAAAAACCTGGGACACTTGGAACTTCTCTGCTAGAATTGTGTTCAGAGCCAACTTATCAATCATATAAGGATATTGCATTATTGCACATATTCACATATTTTTAAACCCAGCTTGTTTATCTACTTTTTATTGGGTTTTATATAACTCGTAGCTAGCTCCAAAAATAAAATTCAGTACTAAAGGATAAAGATTGGCTACTGCAGCAGACAGTCCAAAAATGTATATTAGATTCTGAAAAGAATTCCAAAAATATTCTGAGCAAAGACAGAAAAATTGGGTTAAGTCTATGATTTCCAAGAAGCTTATTTTGAAGGGTCTCAAACTCCTATCAAAGCAAAAGTTAAGCTATGCTTGCTATCATTTTCATTTTCTTAAGAGCAGCATTTCCTACCTATAATATAAAAAGCAAACAAACAAGCATTTCCCAGATTTATGAATTCAGAGAGAGCACTGGGCATGAGTCTGTATAAGTTACACTGATACTTGGAGCATTGTTTTCCTAAGGTATCATCTTTTGTCAGCGTGAAACTGATCTGAGACAAGAGGGTATATATACTCAGAGGGGTTTTGAAAAAGTAGGAAGAGCACTGCCTAAAATCTGAATGTTCAAGGGCAAATCCATCAGATTCTGTTAGAATCATCACCTGTTGAGATCTTCTTAAAAAAAACACAGACAATTTGACTCATCAATTGCAGCAGACCTTGACCGCAAATAAAAACTAGAGCTAGGATGTTTAGCCAAGTAGTTAGAACTTCAGCTGAAAAAAGAGGAAAAGATGGAAAGGGATTGTCCAAATGTGGTATATGTTTGCAAAACTGCTCAGGGTGTTCAGGACAAAACATAGAGCAAGAGATTAATGCTTCTGTACCAGGACTAACTAAAAAAGTAATAAGGAAAATACAGCTTTTTGTCTGACAAGAGAACTTTGTGGAAACTGATAGGCAAACTAAGTATTTACCTCCTGGACTACTGATAATATGAACACATGTGTTTGGAACTATGGAAGCAAATCTGTATTGGGGGACAATTCTCAATAGGTCTCTCATGTTTCTGTTGAAAGTCACTACATATTTTCCCCCTGGACTATCTTTTCCAAGGGTCTTTTTTAAGCAAACATCTTTGAAAAATACAAAGACTGTCTTTCTCATGGGCTGACAGCAGACTTTTTTTTTTTTTTTTTCTGTCCAGGATAATAAAGAAAATGTGTCTCTCTCTGGGGCAAAAGTTGAGCATCTTTTCTGACAGCCCCTTTAAAAGAATGCATTTTCTCTAATCAGGTTCATTACCAAGGACACAAAACCACTGAATGTACTGCATTGACCTGGGCTTCCCTGCATTATGCCCTTGGGACTGTGGGGGAAGGAGAACCAATGTGAATATAAGGTCTATAAGGCCTGCTGTGCCATGAGTAATAAATTTCTTTGTCTCTGAGGCAAGAGTCTCCTGTCTTCCGCTAGCATCCACGAAACTGTTGCAAGCTACCTTTTAAGGTGGTAAGTAGGGTAACATTTAAAACCTTTCAGAGTTCTTGAGAGTTTCTAACTTCCAAAGAGAGAATCACATAAGATCTTTACATAATCTCCTTCAAAGCAACAACTTTTAGTGCCTTAGAAGACAAGGCAGGCATATCCTATATAATAAAAGGTTAATATGCAAATTGTCCCCTCGGGAGTTCGACCGACCAGGAGTTAGACCGCTCACCAGGGGCTGGTGCAGAACAAAGGATGGCCGCGGCCAGCAGCCGGCAGTCGGCAGCCAGGGGAAGGAAGGCCCTGATCGCCGGCCTGGCCTAGGGACCCTAACCATGCACGCATTTCATCCAGTGAGCCTCTAGTCCTATCTAATTAAGAGGTAATATGCAAATTGACCATCACTCCAACACACAAGATGGCTGCCCCCATTTGGTCAAAGATGGTCACCCCCATGTGGACATAAGATGGCTGCCACAAGATAACCGGCGGGGGAGGGCAGTTGTGGGTGATCAGGCCAGCAGGGGAGGGCAGTTGGGAGGAACCAGGCCTGCAAAAGAGGGCAGTTGTGGGCGATCAGGCCTGTAGGGGAGGGCAGTTAGGGGGTGACCAGGCCGGTAGGGGAGGGCAGTTAGGGGTGACCAGGCCGGCAGGGGAGGGCAATAAGGGGCAACCAGGCTGGCAAGGGAGTGGTTAGGGGGTAATCAGGCTGGCAGGCAGAAGTGGTTAGGGGCAGTCAGGCAGGCAGGCAGGTGAGCAGTTGGGAGCCAGCAGTCCCAGATTGGAGAGGGTGCAGGCTGGGCTGAGGGACACCCCCCTGTGCACAGATTTCATGTACCAGGCCTCTAGTATGTTTATAAGAAGACAGATGCAAGCATGAGAGAAAAACAAACTATCAAGCACAGAATCAAAACCATATTTTAAGAGACTTACAAGTGAATATCATGGATGATAGATAGCTAGATAGATAAAAATAGGTAACAGATGACAAAGAGAGACAAAGAAAGAATAGAGTGTGTATTGGGCAGTATATGCGTATGTATGTACTTTCATGTGTGTGTATGGATAATGAGCATTAATATACAGGTTAAGAACATATGCATACAAGAATAGAATTTGTGCTTCAGATTTTGTAGTTCAAAATTTGTATTTTAAAAAGAGCGTTCCTCAGGCAAAATATCGAGCCCTCTTTCAACAAGATGAGTTGAAAATGAAGTAAGTTGGTTTTCTTTTTATTTTTCTCTTTGATTTCTATCTTTG
Organism: Eptesicus fuscus; assembly: GCF_027574615.1. Classification (NCBI taxonomy): domain Eukaryota; kingdom Metazoa; phylum Chordata; class Mammalia; order Chiroptera; family Vespertilionidae; genus Eptesicus; species Eptesicus fuscus. The sequence goes on from NC_072482.1 coordinate 67,770,168, forward strand.
CTGAACCTTCAGGAGAAATGATGCTGTATGAAAATTAGGTCTAAAATTGGCTCATTCATTTCAATTTTATTGCTTGTTCCCTAAAAGAAAAATGGAGGAGCAATAAATGATCTCTCGCCTCAGCATTATCAATTTATATTCACTGTGCTTTATATCTTCCATTCAGACATCGTTGTGTCCTGACCTTCCCTTTAATTTAGTTCCAACATATTTTTAGCATTTTATCTTATGGTTGGTCTCGAAAACTTCTAGAGCATTTCACAGCTGTCTGAGGTTACATTTCATGAAGATCTTGATCCCTTAGCTTATTTTTTTACACACAGCACCTAAGTGCAATGAAAGCTTTAGCTTCAGAGACCTCAGATAGCCTTAGCATATTTCACTTGGACATTATTTTTTCAGGAAATTTGGTATATCAGCACTAATCTGGGTAAGAAAAATAAATTGAGGCCAAATATAGGTTTATTTAATTTCTAAAAGACATATTAGCAGCATGCACTAAGAAAACCCATTTTAATGTCCCCTAAACCATTGACTGCATGGAAGCGATCTCACTTCTTTGTATGGTCCACATGAGGTCAGAGCTTCAGAGGCAAACTTCTCAACATATATGCTAGCCCCACACCTCCAAAATCTTATGATTCTGGATTTATGACACAACTCCTTACACTAATTTTCTTTTCTTTTATTTAAAGAAATGCTTTTATTGATTTCAGAGAGTGAGGAAGGGGAGGGAAATATAAAGAGAAACATTGATGTGAGAGTGAAACATTGATCAGCTGCCTCCTGCATGCCCCCTACGAGAGATGGAGCCCACCACCCCGGCATGTGCCCTGACCGGTAATCAAACCCATGACCTTTTGGTTCATGGGTCTATGCTCAACCACTGAGCCACACTGGCTGGGAAGACTTACTTTATTCATTTTCTTTCTTATTAACACAAAGTCTAGAAACTAGTAAGAGGATGGGGATTTGTTTTTTCTCAAGGTAGTCAGGACTTATCAAGAACTTCCTGTTTCACTCTTCATGCTTTAGGAACACCTAACTATTTACATTTGTTGTTGTGCCCTCACCTTTCTTACCACAATATACCTGCATAATATAGCTTTAATTTTGAAATAAAAAAATACCTGGCCTCCATTTCAAATAGATGCTTAATCTCATTCCTAATGTGAAACCCCTCTGAAAAAGGTCTCTCTCACTTTTGACCTCATTACTTTGCTTGTAACTTTGGGTCTAGTTCCATTTTCCAGAAAAAATACATATTTCTGTAAAAGTGATGGAAAGAACTATTTTGCTAAGTTGCTCAATAAGAAAGGAAGTAAAAATAAAAATTGGGCACAGCAAAGATTTTCTAGTGGAAGGATTTATTACCCTTCCTGGTCCTGACTCTCTCCCAAGAGTTCGTTAGTCATTTACGCTTTGTTAGTCATTTATACTTCTCAGAGTTGTCAGCTTTGGAAGCAAAACCAAACCACAGTGTCTTTTCTAGACTTCATTAAGGTCTAGCCAAGTGTCATGAACATCTTATTGCCACTCTGAAGGTTACCAGTCCTTCTTACCCTTTCTTTGCTTCAACCATTTTCTCTTTTACCTCAGAATCTCTTTACCTAAGTTCTCTGAGTTTATTTTTAATGTTCTCAGCACATTTGTGGAGCAGTTACACCCAAAGTTTCGTTTTTGCTAAAAGCTAGAACCTAACTGATGCAGTTGCCAACTTTGTCACCTTCCTGAGCTTATCTTTGATGATGTGTCCTTAAGGTTTGTGAACTTCGTGGGGTCTGTCATTGCAAGTTTATGTAGCAGGTCTATTTTTAAAACACACATTAGAGCATGTTTTGATACCTTCTAACTCTTCACCACCAAAATGTTTTCTTTAGTCATTCAGCAAACATATAGAGTGTCTACCATGGGTCAGATTAAGTTCTAGGCACCAGGAATCTGGAGATTCATTAATCGTGGTTCCTGCTTTCTTTGAGTTTACCACCTCTCTGAAATATTAACAGGTGTTTTCTGTTACTGACACTTGAGCTCTGAAATGGCAAATGCACTCATCTATTTGAATCCCTTTTCTATATTGTATCTTTTACTGGATAATATACATAAATAAAACATAACACTTTTAATAGCTAAAACTTTTTAAAATGTCTATGTAGAAAGACACAGGCTTTTAACACAGATTTTATACTCTAAGCTATTTAAGGAAGAATTATCCTAAAGTGGACAGGAAAGAGCTCAGGACCAACGTTAAGAATAGCTCAGCTCTGTCACAAAACACTACACGGATTCAGAAAAGCCACTTAACCTTTTGGATTTCAGTATCTTTATCTGTTAAATGATGGGTGGGAGTAAATGTTCTCTTAGCTCTCAGATCTAAAATTCAATGATTCTAAATGTAATAGTATTTCAGGTATGAAATACTGTTCTAAACACATTTCTCATGGAAATTCAGTGAAATGGAGAAATTCAGCCAGCATAGTGGAATTCACTGGATAAAAAGGGCAGAAATTGTGCTGAAATTCCCTGCCACTAGCAATCTAGGGGGATAGCCAGGCCTGTCCATGGATATGGGAAATATTCAGCTCTCAGTCTGCTTCCTATCTCAGCTCCTCTCTTGGCAAGGTCAGGCTCAGGGCCAGCATATATTATGGGTCCACTATGGCTATTCTTCTGTATCTGCTGATGGTCTCTCCAAATTTATTAGCAAAATTAGGTTAAAAAAAACGCTATTGTGATTGGAGATGCATGAATATCAGGACTGGTAATCAGAGCAAGACAGAGAGGAATCCATATAATAAATGTGTGCATGTGCTGAAAATGGATCCTTCCTGTATCCTGTGGGGATCTGCCATTCCCAATGCTATAGTCTGCAGAGAACCAGAAAATGAAATGCGGATTAGAAAATCATATTTGCAATTGTAATGTTGATGACTGTAACATTGCCTTCTCAAGGGCAACAAAATAGGGTAAACTGCAGACACCTTCTTCATGCAATTATAAACTTATATGAACTTAAAGACAAAATATTAGTACATAAGATTTATTACAAGCAAGATGTCTTGAAGATGAATTCCTGCTACTCACTTAATGAGTAATTGAAACACATTTTAGATATTGGTTCTGATTTAAATTTTTAATTTTTTTCTCTTTAAATAATCATTTTTCTCTCTGCAGTGGTTTTGTTAGAGATGTATTTTTATGACAAGCTCTTTTTGGTCTTTGCTACTGTGTCTGCATGCCATGGAGCTGGTGTTTGGCTTATTGCTTAACTTTATAATGGATAATGTCATAACTTTGTTATGAGTCTTAGTGTCTACTGACTTAAAGGACTTAAAGTCAGTGAAAGATCTCCTGTATTTTATTTTCATTGACAACACGAGGGTTTCTAAATAAATAAATTTACTTTCATTGGACCTTGGCCAAACATAAAATTATATAGCAAATTATCCATAAACATGAACAAATTATTATACAACAATGCCACAGAGCAATTACACTCATTTTCTACATTTCAAAGGTAGTATTTAGAAACATACACTATTCATCATTGGAGAAATATGATTGAACCCATAGTGTTTCAAAACCTGTACTACCAGATTTCCAATGGTTTTATTGTAAATGTACACAGCAGGTCCTCAAATGACAGTTTCATTTAAGGTTGTTTCATAATAATATTTATTAAATTCCTAGGATCTCTTGTTTAGATCAACCAGTCCTTGGTAAGATTGGTTTTGTTATACAGGTTGAGGCAAAAGTAGGTTTACAGTTTGTTTGTATGGAAAATAATAAAATAATTAATAAATAATATTACAATAATAAACTATGTTTTGCATACTCACAGCTGTTAACCTACTTTTGCCCCACATTGAACACCATTCTGCTTAAAGTTGCAGAACCTATCGACATTAAGTGAAGACTTACTATATATGAACATGCCTTGTATTTAATGTATGCATTATCACAATCTATTATTATTTCAGCCTGTCAGGATCAGCTCACAATTCTTTAAAATGACTAAAAATGTATAGACTCTATACATATTGAACAACAACCATTTTATTTGATGCAATACAAACCAAGTTCAAGAGAATATTGAATATAATTTTCTATTTTAGTGTCCTAATTTAAAAAATAGTATCAGGCCATGGTAATTTTGTGTATAGAAACAAAGTGTGCCATAATGAAGTGGTCTAAACAGTTAATAAATATTCATGAGGGTGTGGGTTAAGTAGATGTGCAGGTTTCCAAATTTTATGTGTTGTGCAAAATAATCACAATTTTACTTTGAAGTCACTAAAAGTTATCATAAAATTTTATTATCTGTGATTTTTTTCAAAGCTGTCTTTTCCTACTCCAAATCTCACCTTCGCATAAATGATCTACTGGAAATTGCTGTGTGATCACATAACTCATCTTATGGTTTGAGGGCATAGTATTAACAAATTAGCTGTAACAAAATTTGGCACCTTAGAATTGTATTTATTCTCCTGGAGCTTGCTGAGTCAGAGCCTGTCAAGGGATAAAGATCAATTCAAGAGACATGAACTAAATTGTTATTTTCAGGTTAAAGAAGAAACATTTATGAATATGCAATGTATACTTGAAGGCAATGACTTCTGAGACATACAATTTTTATTCCCATCCATCTCCTCGGTTGAAATGGGGATATAATAATTGGCATGGATCTCTCTTCTGTAAGTCAACCAAAATGAGAACTCAGTAAGAACTTCCTGATTGATTCTCTGATAGTGATGACATGGTAGGTATCAAAGCAGAGAGCATATCTATGGCATCAAGTATATTATTGAATTAGCACAGCAGGCAGGATCTACCTGGGAGTAGTCTATATCTATTTTTCTCCATTAGAAAGGAAGATAATTGGGAGAAGTGGTAGCAAATATTTGGCTAGATGGTCCTCACTGAAGACTAATCTTTCTCTTACTAATCTTTATACTCCTGTGACCTCAAAAATACACTGTCCTTTATTTCCCTCACAGCAAGTTTGGTGAATTTAAGATTTTTTAATTTGGTTATATGTGCCAAACAAGACAATCAATTAATTAAAAAACATAAACAAAAAAGGTGTCAGTGTAAATTTATCAAATCATTAGATTTAAAGAATAATTTTATGAAATGAAGAATCCAGGAGCCCTGTGTTAATCTAAATTATGTATAAAGTACATGTAATATCCAGGTGGAGAAATTGAAAAAATAATAGTATTATTATTAAACTTTAAGAAATGGAATTATAATGAATTAAATAACGCATTAGATAAGAAGAAACTGCAAATGGCACTTTGCATGTATCAACCAAAAGCAGACATGTAAGGGTTATGATAATCCATATTCCTTAGTATTTTTAACCAATGGTTTTTGGGATTACATGATAAATTTTATACAATAAAATATGTTAGTAACACCACATAAATTAGTCCTTATAATTTTATGTTTCCACTAGCCACAATATTTTAGTGACTTTCCCTGAGTACCTAACTTCAAACAATTTGTCCTATGTCAGTAACATACCTCAATCAAGTTTTCTATTGAAACATAATCAATCATATCAATTACAGAAGTTCACTAGGGACATCCTATATAATAAAAGGCTAATATGCAAATTGACCGAATGGCAGAATGACCAGTCCAGTCGCTATGATGCGCAATGACCACCAGGGGGCAGATGGTCAATGCAGGAGCTTCCCCCTGGTGGTCAGTGCACCGCTCAGCCAGAAGCTGGGCTCTCAGCTGACCAGCACAGTGGTGGTGACAGGATCCTCTCCTGCCTCTGTGGCAGTGCTAAGGACATCCCCTGAGGGCTCCCGGACTGTGAGAGGGTGCAGGCTGGGCTGAGGGATCCCCACCCCCCCGACTGAGTGCACAAATTTTGTGCACTGGACCTCTAGTCTCTCTATAAAGTACTAGAGGCCTAGTACACAGTTTGTGCATAGGTAGGATCCCTAGTGGTTGCCAACTGCCGGCTGGGGCCTCCCTTTCCACGGTTAGCTGGCCAGCCCCGCCCACTGGTCGAACTCCAGGTTGAGGGGACAATTTGCATATTAGGCTTTTATTATATACGATATGTAAAAATGTGAACAATATAAATTCAAGCATAATGATGAAATTATATGTTTTAAAACAATTTCATTTTATCTATTCTTTTTGCTTGAAACTTTGACACATATAAGCATTATATTTTTGTTCATATTTCTCAGTAATCATACTTGATGTGTACATTTTCCAATATGATTTCTTCACAAATATGGCTTTACCTAAGTTCTTCTCCAATAGAATAATGAGCAACAAGGGAAATAGGAAGTCAAGTAGGAATTGACTTCTGCTTCACTTTCAAAAGCAGATATCTTCATTTAAGATATAATATATAATTTTCTCCTTTGCTGAAGCAAAGCATGATTCAGACTCATCTTTGGGATCAACATTTGCTCTTATTATCAGGATGTGAATGATAAAGAATTCTCAGTTCTGAAAAAATTTGTGAACTTGATTATTATGCATTTTTGGGTTTGTTGTTATTGTATTTATAGGATATTTATTCTTCAAAATAAATAAGAGACTTCCAATCACAACCAACTGGCATAAATTAAACTACAAATTTTGATTTGTATACGAAAGGACACTGTTTTTTAATAAAGCCTTGCACTTAAGGGATTTTCAACCCAGTTGTAGTTTGATGTCTACAGACGTGATTCTCTTTTAAGTGAGATTATGTTCAAAATATTGAGAGACAAAAATTTCAAATACATGGGTTCCCAGGCAGGGGAGAAATTGCTCTGACTGAGAGAGATACTGAGGTATCCAAAACCAAAAGAAAGAGTTGAAAAGCATTAAAAAGACAGAACTTCTTGGGTTTTTAAGTCAAACATCCAATAGGTCTGGTCAGCTGGTTGCACAGACATTCATTTTTCTATGGGACTGACCAGGTGCGAAAGCCCTGAATGGTTGACATGTTCATTTCACTGTAATAGAGTGATTTCTCCATGAACACCTTTCCAATTGGACAATAAAAGTCAGTGGAAAATAGAATTTTTCTTTTTTTAAATCACAGCTTGCATCTATTTTGCAATTCAAGTGATATGGAAATGAATACCTGTATCTAGGTATTCCACCAGGCCTCAGCTGATGCAGGACAGAGTGTGTTCCCACAGTACTGCTTCCTTGGAAACTGCTCCGTTGAGATAAACTGGGACTGTGGTATCTGCTTTGTTGTGTTTACGCCTGATCTGTAGAGCTACACATGAGCTATGAGGCGGAAAGCTGGCAGGCCTTGGACCTATGGACCAGAACAACATAAAAGATATGTGGAGGGGACAAGAATGGTGGAAGGGGTAAATGGGGGAGGGGGAAGGGGGACACCTGTAATGCTTTCAACAATGAAGATAAATTAAAAAACAAAAATATGTGGGCAACTAGGCTCCTGTCTGAATCAGCAGCATATGACGTGAATGGGGGAGAAGGTAAAGGAAGCTGTGTACTTGAGTAGCTGCTGGGTCCCCACATATGATGCCATCCTTGCGGGAGTGCCTGCCCTGTATCCTACCTAATAATAGACAAATATGTAAATTGACCATACCTCCGACACACCCACAAGCCATGCCCACAAGCCACGCCCATCATCCAATCAGAGAGAGCATGCAAATTAACCCAAACCAAGATGGCTACAGCCACAGAGATCAAGGTTTCCTAGGTAACAGAGGAAGCCAAGCTTTCTGCCTGCCCTTGCCAGGCCTATGCTTCCACTCAAGCTACAAAATTTCAATTATAGAAGGTAAACAAATTCAAACAAATGGTGGCAGAATGGAGCTTGAGAGAGCAGGCCAGGGTTGCCGCCAGCAACAGGGGAAGCAAAGCTTTCCGCACACCCTGGCGGGGTCCAACTGCTTAAGGCAACAAAGTTTCAATTATAACCCCAACAGAAATGGCTGCCGGCCTCGGAGGGAGCCCCAGGCTTGGCTCCGCTCCAGGCTACAAAGTTTCAATTGTAGAAGGAAAATAAATTCCAGATACCAGGGCCTCCGCTTGGGTTGCCAGGGGGAGTGGCCGGCCTGCAAACCACCACAGGCCCCTCACTCAGGCCACCCCACGCCCCAAGGGAACCCCCACCTGATCTGGGACATCCTTCAGGGCAAACCAGCTGGCCCCCACCCCTGTACCAGGCCTCTATCCTATCTAATAAAAGAGTAATATGCAGATTGATCATCACTGCAACACACAATATAGCTGCCCCCATGTGGTCAAAGATCCTGCCCCCATGTGGACACAAGATGGCCACCACAAGATGGCCAGCAGGAGAGGGCAGTTGGGAAGCACCCAGCCTGCAAGGGAGGGCAGTTGAGAAGGACCAGGCCTGCAAGGGAGGGCAGTTGGAGGTGATCAACCCTGCAGGAGAGGGCAGTTAGGGTTGACCAGGCTGGCAGAGGAGGGAAGTTGGGGGCAAACAGGCTGGCAGAGGAGGGAAGTTGGGGGCAAACAGGCTGGCAGCAGAGTAGTTAGGGGGTGATCAGGCTGGCAGGCAGAAGCGGTTAGGGGCAATCAGGAAGGCAGGCAGGCAAGCAGTTGGGAGCCAGCAGTCCTGGATTATAAGAGGGATGTCTGACTGCCCGTTTAGGATCGGGCCTAAACGGGCAGTCAGACATCCCTTGAGGGGTCCCATATTGGAGAGGGTACAGGCTGAGCTGAGGGACAACCCCCCTCTGTGCACGAATTTCATGCACCGGGCCTCTAGTTCTTCTATAAAGCTAACAAATATAGCCTGAAGCTTATTTGCACCTTGTGAGTGAGTCTAATTGTCAATTTGGACCTCTCCTTATGACTATGCCCGTGCAATATCATACTAGACTTTTCTTCTCATTTTCATCACCCCTTCCACTATGCTCCCCAATCCTACAGATGTGGGGAATACCAGCACATAACACAAAATGGAACACAACTCAATGAATATTTATTGAGTGCCTGCTATTTGGAAGAAAGAATGGGATTTTCAGCAAGAACTCTAGAGAAAGCTATTTCTCTGTATAAAAAATGCACACACAGCTGCATTCTCACAGACATACACCCAGCTTATGTGTCATCTCTCTGCACTCAGGCATGGCGATATGTGGGAGAAAAAGTCATTCATTGCTACAGGCTGCAATAATCACTGAGAAAATTTATTGCAGAAATTAGCCCACAGCATTTCAGCAGGAGGTCCAGAAATTATCTATCAAAGATTCAGAGACCTGAGGCAACATTGCACCTCATTTATTCAAATGCTCAGGGCAAATAAAATTATGATAAAGCACCTAACAACCTGTGTCCTATGAGTTTTAACAAGCTGCCTGCTAATTGACTGGGTCCAGTTCACACTCCAAAAAGAAGTAGGTTGCTATTGATTTTAGCTGACATTTCATATTAGGAGCAAATAGTTTATTTTTATTTATTTATTTTTATTTTTTTAAAATATATTTTGTTGACTTTTTAACAGAGAGGAAGGGAAAGGGATAGAGAGTTAGAAACATTGATGAGAAAGAAACATCGATCAGCTGCCTCCTGCACAACCCCACTGGGGATGTGCTCGCAACCAAGGTACATGCCCCTGACAGGAATCGAACCTGGGACCTCTCAGTCCGCAGGCCAACGCTCTATCCACTGAGCCAAACCGGTCAGGGCTTTATTTATTTTTGTGAAATTAAAATCCAATTCTGTAACTCCTCAGGAGGAACTGGAGTTATGATTTGGCTCTATCCTGTGGTCTTTGAAAACTAGCGACAAATTAGCCATCCAATTACCAACACTGTGAATAAATGATCGGTTAAACATTTGTTCAGCATGAATGTCAATACTACATCACTTAAGCAAACCACTCAAACTTGGCATGGGGAGAATGCCATACAAATAAGAACACAAATTCCCAAAGGTGTTCTTCAAGCTTAGTCACTTTCAATTAAGCCCCCATCAGTCTCTTAACACTTCATGGTGGATCTGAAATACGTATTAGGAGCTGTGACAGCCACATTAGTAAAGGGTTTGCAAAGTCTTCCGACTTGGGATCGGTTTTAATGCACTGGCACAACTTTAATCTGGATGACATAAGTACATCAACATAAGTAATCAACCAACTGTTGGGTTTATGGAATATTTATTGAAGGTCCATTGTTACCCACTGTGCTAGGCAATGTGCCAACAATGATAAATAAGAGACAGACTTAACCTCCAGGAGTTCAGGTTTACTGGAGGAAGACAGGTAGCTAAAGAGCTAACATCAATAAAATGTGGTGAGGGAAACAATAAAGGTGTCCATCAGCTGTTTGGGAGTTCCTGTGGTAAGCCAGCTTGGTCAGACCAGGTTTCTCAATGAGGTGACTGAAGGGGAGTGTCACAGAACTGCAGTGTATGAGAATAGAACATGAATCTGGCGGTCATCTTATTCTGTCCCACGAGTTTCAATAGGGATGAGCAAGAAGCATGTGATAAGGGATGTGCACTTTCTTAAGCTAGAGAACAGGGGTGGAATTACACTAGAGCTAGAAAATCAAAGTACTCTTACCCAGAAGGCATGCTATCTAGAAAGCCCCTTGTGAACTGAGGACAAGAAGCTGAGAAACACTGACGTCGGTATTGGTTTTATTGATAATGGTGGAGCCAAAGGTGAAAACATGTCTTACCAGAAGATATTTCTAAGTGAAAGCTTATTGAGATCCTACTACATACAAGGTAGAGATATAAAATTAGAATTCATATATGTGGTAAAATCTATTCTGTCCAAGGATAGAGAGAGGAAAATATTGCCTTCCTTTTTAAAGAAAAGTTAGTGTGGGAGAGAACATGGGAAATCAGACAAAGGGAAAGGAAGTTAGGATAGAAAAAATCAATCAGGTCCTTATGTACAAAGGAGTAAGTCAGAGAGTAGACAATATGAAATGGCATCCAAACTCCACAATAGAGAATGTGTACTCCAGCCCTGTGTTATTGTGTGAGGCAGGCCTAGCGACAGCCACTGTAAAACTCAACAGATGTAAACAGCTGAGCCCCAAAGGAGAGAAATGTTCATGTCCTCTACTCAGTCAAGGCCTATGGCCTTTCAATTAATTTTTTTTGTCATCAGTTACCTTTGCCTATTTTAAACTCACTTCTTATTGAAGAGTTTCCATCCTGTTTAGCATTTATTCTAATAAAATTTTACTTAGCCTCTTGAAAAAAGGCAAACACTTTAACATCGTGAAACACATCACATTTTTCTTGTAAATGTTTTGTAATAAATGAGAAACTGTGCAGCAGCTAGTTCAATATTACCCATGCAGGATGAATCCTCTGAGCAATTACCTTGTTTCCATGGCAACAGCATGTGTGTCCATCCTTCAGTGAGCTCTGGGAAGCCACCAAACTGGGTCTGCTCAGGAGAGCTAAGGAAAACTTAGTGAATCAGGGGAGGGAGGGAGTGTAAGGGGATTGTAAATTTGATACTAACTGGTTAACAAATGAGCTGCTATTTATATTGTTTATTACATGGTTCATTTGAGCAACTCCAAATAATCCACAAGGGAAGAACTGCAATGTTGGAAAACAGAAGCAAAAAACAAAATGTGCAAATGAAAGAAGGCAGAAAACGATAACTAGACATTCTAGTACCCTTGCCCACCTTAGGAGAAGGCCCCGAATAATTCCAGGTCCTCGAGTGAAGAATGAAGGGAAACTAATCTCCAGGAGACATTTGCCTCCTGAACTCTGCCTAGACCCCACACTCCACCTAGAGTGTGCCAGGACTGGAACCTTCACCTTTTATTATTTAAGCAAATCCTGAAAAAAGAGGCCAACTCTTTTTCGTGCCTTTGACATCCACGAGAAACTGTGCTGTTATTTTGGGTGTTATACTCCAAAGAACTGCAAAATATATGAAAAATTGTATCATGGACACCAAACTATAAAGCAAATACAAAAGCAGAGGAAGCTCCTAGAGAGAAGACTGTCAGGTGTGCTGCAGCTATCTTTTTGGAGGGGTTTTAAAGAGAGATTTAAAGTTGGAAATTAGAGGTCTCCTCAGGGAATAATGGGCATTATAATGTTGTGTGCCCATTGTCACAGTTGATTACAGACTCTCGGGGGAGCTGGTTCCTAGGCAGTTTTAGAAGTGGGATGTAATTTAGAAGCATTTTCTTGCTGGTGATCATGAGGGAGGCTCTAAAATGGGAGATTGAAAGAGAATGTGGAAAAGGTGCCAGGAGGATCCCAGTAGTAATTGTAACCTGATAGGCCACCATTTGATTAATTTGATATGTAATTACATCTAATTACAGGCATCATTTGAAACTTGGGCCACTGGGTTTAAGATAAATTTAAATACCTTAGAGAAATACCTTAGCTCATATAATAAAGGACTTCCTTCTATTTAGAGCAGTGGTTCTCAACCTTTCTAATGCCACAAACCTTTAATACAGTTCCTCATGTTGTGGTGACCCCCAACCATAAAATTATTTCCGTTGCTACTTCATAACTGTAATTTTGCTACTGTTACGAATCGTAATGTAAATACCTAAGACCATCGGAAAACACAGATATTTACATTACGATTCGTAACAGTAGCAAAATTACAGTTATGAAGTAGCAACGGAAATAATTTTATGGTTGGGGGTCACCACAACATGAGGAACTGTATTAAAGGGTCGTGGCATTAGAAAGGTTGAGAACCACTGATTTAGAGGGATCAACCTATTAACGCAGAATCTAAATCAAATGATTACACAATTGCAAATTTTGCTTATTGAAAGGGAAATCTAGGCAATTAGGGATAACGAACCCAAGAAGTGAAATATAAAAATATTCATGGGAATATACCATTTTATAAATTATTCTACTTAAAATTTTTATTATTATTTTATTTATTTTTATTGAATTTGTTGGGGTGACATTGGTTAATAAAATTATATAGGTTTCAGGTAAACAATTCTACAATATATCATCCATATGTTACATTGTGTGTTTACCACCAATTACTCTGCTTTTAAAGTGCTTACCTTTAAAAATGTTGAAAGGAAACTTACATATGAGGATAGAAAAAACAGTTTGGAAAGTGAAAAGATAGACATGCTTTAAAAATTATCTTAAAATTGGATTTGAATATAACAACCATAATATGACTTACAAATTCCTCTGATCTCTTTTCCACATAAGGTCTTGGGAACAAATTATTTGTATTTCGTAGGTTATATAATTGCATTGCCCCATAAAAATTCCTAAAGACTCTTAGAAAAAGTCCCTATGAAACTAATATTCAAAGAAAATGTTTAGAAAATAATATTTTTCTATTGCTTATACAGGTACATATCTCATTATATTTGACAACTGAAAACCTTATTGCTTAATTTGATGAACACTACAGAAACACATATATTTAGATAACCAATGTTAATTTAAATCCCATTATATTTAATATAGAAAAATACAATGTAAGAGATCTATGCCTAAATTTACTATATTAAAATCACTGGCAGATGTAGTTGGATCAAACACCATAACAATATTTAATCTTCTAAGATTAAGGTACTCATTATATTTATTTTACCCATATATAACCTGAGACAATAATAAACACTAAATAAATATACATTGAATTAATTAACTAATAGGAAATCCAAATAATCAGTTTATTTTAATTCACCACTGAGTTCACCACATAGTTTGGGATTGTAGACATAACCACAGGTGTCTCTAAATTATCCATCACTGCATGGATGATGTAATGGCATTCTCTCCTCTATGTCCCAAGCTCCTTCTATAGGTTTCCTTAATTTTCCATGGTCATGGACTCTATTTTCCTTTTGTTACTTGCAACTTCCACAATTTTGCCAGTCAAGATTTCCTTCTCTTTGCTGGATTATAATTACACAAATGCAACAGACCAGCTGAAATTACCTCTGTGCCCAATGCTACTGGTCACTGTTTGGACAGAGTCTCTAACCTAATGTACTGGGAGAAGTAGGATATACACTCATAAAGACCAAACCCAAAGTGAATTATTAGATAAGGGAAAATAGGCATTAGATAATTCTTTGTTGGCTTAAAAAAGGCAATGGAATGGAATGGATAGAAACTCACTAGGTAGAAAACAGGGAAACTAACATTTTTTAAAATATATTTTTATTGATTTCAGAGAGGAAAGGAGAGGGAGAGAGAGATAGAATCATCAATGATGAGAGAGAATCATTGATTGGCTGCCTCCTGCATGCCCCCCACTGGGGATCGAGCTCACAACCTGGGCATGTGCCCTTGACCAGAATCGAACCCGGCTCCCCTCTGTCCACAGGCCGACACTCTATCCACTGAGCCAAACCAGCTAGAGCAAAACTAACATTTATTGAGCATCTGTTTTTCATCACACCCTGTGCTAGGGGGTTTCACATATAGTATTTCATGTATTTTTCACATCAAACTGTTGAGATATATCTTTTCATAATTTTATAAGATATGAGGCCCACCAGGGTTTACAAACTTGCTTAGGGTTATATTGCTTGCAGGACTCTGAGCAGACATTCTAATTTGAATTGATACTATTTCTATCTGAGGCAAGAGGGATACAAGTGTGCCCTAGGGCACCGAGGTAACATTATGCACAGGTGTGCTGGACAGAGAGTGATGGCCGCCATCATCTAGAGCAGCACATCTAGGGGCAGAAGCCACTAGCTCGGAACCACCATGTCTGGAGACACTCAAACTTTTATCTCAAACATTTCCTTTTGGTTCTACCTTAGATCTCCATCTCTCTGCCTATACTGCCCATCTGTCCTTGCATGCCATCTAACTTATGCATTAGAGCCCTTAGCATATCAATCTTAGCTGTTTTATATTCCTGGTCTGGTCATTCCAACATCCCTGCCATGCCTGGTTTTATGTCTATGAACTATGCCTATGAACTAGTTCTATGTATCTGAGTCTATGCCTCTAGACTGTGGACGTCACAAATGTTTCTCATCAGGTGGGACAGGATGGCTAGAGCAAGCTGGAGATGGGCATTCCTGTTCCCCAGGCCAGTTAGGCTTTGATAATATCCCAGTGGGGTAGGCTCCGGTTACACACCCTCCTTCACATAAGCTGCAGGTCTCGCATGATCAGACCTGACCTGTCTGGCCTTATCTGGGCCTCTCACTCCTTTACTCAGCACTCCAGCCACCATGGTCTTGTTTTAGTCCCCAGGAAGCAAGCCATGCCACCACGGCACAATGCGCTTCTCCCAACTTGCTGCCTGGCTGGCCCTTCTGTTCCATTAGCTCTCATCTGAAATATTGACTCCTCAGAGAGGTCTTTCCAACTACTGGAAGGTGGTCTCCTACCCATTCTCTCCATCCCTATTATGCATATTCTTTCTCTCAATGCACTTAACATAATTCTATATTTATATTGATTTGATTGTATTCTTGTTTTCTATCAGTTTCCTGGCTATGCTGGAACACCATGAAGGCATTAACCATATAATCATATTTTAACCACAATTAAGGACTGTGCCCAGCTCATGAAAGTTGGGCAATAGATAACTGTTAAATTAATGAGACAAAGAATGAATGAATGAATGAATGAATGAATGACACTTTTCCCCCCAATTTTAGTCTTAACAGACTTAATAACTGCAGGAATGTCTACTGCTCTTGCTTAATATCTATTACTAAGTAAATGGTGAATTTCTTACAAGTTTTTTTTTTTTAAGAGGGACAGGTGTTCACTCCCAGAGGGCAACAACATATAGTTGTTGATAAAACAATGAGTGTGACATGCGGAGAAGTCATAATATAAGAAAGTAAACTATTTTGAAAGTTAGATGTCACTGAAATATTTATGAACTGAGCAAGTAAAGTTACCATTACTCCTTACAGATATCACCAACCCCAAGTCTTGGAATTTTGAATCAAACAAACAAAAAATGTTTATTTCTGTGTCCCCTGCAGGATTGACACTAATAAAGTCTTGCCTTTGTCTTCATTTGGGGCTCTGGTTTAGTTCCTGACTCAGGTTGAACCTGTCTTCTTTCCTTGCAGGTTCTTTGAAATCTGCACTTTCTCAGGCCCGTGATCCTGAGAAAGTGCACTAAGTAGCAGATTTAACATCAGGGTCACCGCCATCACTAACTACCCCCCAACAATGTGTGTGTACAAAAGGCTCCCAGGAGGAAATACATACGGCAACAATGGTTATATTTGGATGGGGGAGCTCTAAGCAATTTTTGGATGTTCCTTCCACTCCCTGCTTTACAAATGGGAAAGTACTGGTAAAGTAAAATACCTTTTTAATTAAAAACATAATAAAGCCAGCATGATCTTTGAGCTTACTTATTGAGAAAATTAGTCACCTTAAGGCCATTTTTTACTATTAAAGCTAATAATAGTGGTGAATGAAAATAATAGATTTCACATATTGCTCTCCTGATGGTGCTTAACCAGCAGCATTACTAGAAGTAATAGAGCTGATTACAATATTATATTGTAATATTTAGTGAGCAATTACTATGTCAGGCACTATGCCAAGTGCTTCACAAAGTATTATCTCATTTAATCCTCACAAAAATCATGGTAGGTGATTGTTATCATCATCCCCATTTTACAATGAGGAAATTAATTAAGAGAAGTGAAAATATTTCACTGGTTCAGTGTTTGGTTTAACTCTGAGATTCCCACTTCATTGAAGGTAATGAGACAGATCTGTTATGTAGTAAGTCTCAAGATGCAAGATAGTGTATATAATGTTATTCTAAATGTTTGCATACACACATGTTTACAAGCTGTATTTATAGGCACACACACAAGTGCTTTTACTTTTGCTTTACAGCATACCTCCACATAGACATAAGAAATTTGAAAAAAGGATTGTGTTCTAAAATGGAAACTGGGTATTGCAGGGACAGCTCCGTAAACTTACTTTTCACTCTTAACACCCTGTTTTAACCTTTAGAATTTTGATATTGTACATGTAATGATATGAAAATAACTTTTTTTAAAATTAAAATAAGTATTGAAAGCAGAATAGCCTTCCTGTTTTGATTGCAGGCCATCCTCAACTGAGGGCAAGGAAAACAAGATTTTTTAAAAAGGAGAAATAAGAGGTCAATGGGCAGGTTCAGTAATCCCCTCATTTTGGGTACCAGTTTGAAGCAGCTTCATTAGGCATGGTCAGGTGTGCACGTTTCTTTCTAGCCACATTGAGGCATTCTGCCATGAAGAATGAAGAAGGCAGATTTTCAGCATTTAACAGAGGAGTGTAATTTTGAGGCAAGAGGACCAGTTGTGTTGTTACATCATTGGATGTTTTGTCTACATGGGTGTTGAAAACATATAGAATTAATGTTCAAAAGATGGAAAGGAAAGCAGACTATGAACTGGATCCTAAAGTTTTCTCTAATGGAAATGAAGAGACTCATGTTAAGGGTAGCCTTTGATGGGGTGAGGACAGGGAATAGAGAAATACATTCAAACACGGTGAACCCCAGAGGTTCTATAAGATCCAGCTCCAATCACCTCACCTCACATTCACCACTCCCTCATGGGGTTACACCATTGCAGCCACACATCTGCATTGCTGGTCCTTAAACTCTCCAGGCAAGCTCTTCCTCAGAGCCTTGGCATTGGCCATTCCCTCTGTTTTGAGAGCTCCCCCTCCCCCGTCCAATGCTGCAAGTTCCTCCCACATCTCTGCTCAAATGTCACACTCTCAATGAGGTCTACCTGGACCACCCATATATAAAATAGCAACTTTTCACCTACCTTTCTTCCTGCTTTCTTTTTACCCATAGCACTATTAGCTTCTTCATGTTGTTTATTAACTGTTTCCATCTGCTAGAATAGAAGCTCTTTGAGGGTAGAAAATTTACCCGTTTTTTTTTTTTTAAATTGTTGTATCCCAGTGCTAAGAACAGTGACTGGCAATAATAGACATTCAATAAATATTTGTTGAATGAGTGAAATTAGCTTTTATATAAGGTGAATGAGCAGTAGTCTCTAATCAGATTGTTTTCTTGGATGTTCATAAAGGGCTTTGACTGTCTCACAGCTAAGTTTTTTTCTGCTTCACCAAATATTTGATGAGCATTTCCCAGGTGCTAAGCCCTGGCTGGCACAGCAGATGGAAAATGACCACAGTGTTCCTGCTTTCCAGGAGTTCATCCTCGGGGGAGGATATGAAGATAGCCAAGTACTCATTACAACTCAAGGCACAAAAAGCAAGGGCAACCAAAGTGTTGCAGGAATCCAGAAAAATAATCGGTTTGCTGGTTGGTTTCTGAAGTGGTAAGTAAACAGTTCGCCACAGGGTGAGTGTGATCCCATGGGCACCAAGAGGGGATCATGAGCAACAACGGGAAAGATGACAATGGTGACTAATGTGCTCTGCTCCAAACATATTACACGTGTCGTCTCTGGTTAAACTCTTGGTACCCTCCCCAGGGAGGCTCTATCATTATGCATTTCACAGATGAGAAAAAATTGAGACTCAGAGAAGTGACAAATACTCAAGGTCACCAAGTTCATGACAGAACGGGCTTTTGAACACAGGCAGCATGCCCCTAGAGCTCCTGCTCTTAACAGCTACACTGTACCGTCTTTCTCGTTTTATAATCTGAAGAAGGACCATGAGTAGTTGAGCGTGGCTGGAATGGAGTTTGTGGAGAGGAAAGAGTAATTGGAGCAGAGCTGCAGGGGGCCCTGAACACTTGGCTATGGATTGGGACTTCACACTGTGCGGTGAAGAGCTGTATTAGGGTGTTAGGAAATGGCATAATGTGTCTTGTGTTTCAAATGAGAGCTAACGGTAGTGTGAAGGAGAAGAAGGAGGGAGATGGTGGGCACGTAAATCTGGCCAAAGGAAATGGAAAAGAGAAATGGGGTTGGGAGGTATTTCAGAGACACAGTTGGCAGAACTAGATGGTGCCATGGCAGCTCGAGACCGGAGCGGTCTGCTAAATGAGATACAGCACAGAGGAGATAAACAGAGAATTATTAGAACTGCTTGAGCTTTTATATTCACTAGTGTCACATTATCCTTGTTTTCCAGCCATAAGGATAAGTATTCTGAGTTTAAATAGTTTCTTGAGCAGATATGGAAATTAAATATTCCTCCTTCCAGCCTTACAGAGATTACACCACCTCCTGGTGAACTCAATTTATCAAGTCAATTAAAAGATCTGTAGTAAAAGGTGTGCATATGTTTCCCTAAAGCGGCTTTAATAGGATTTAGAGTTTTTATGAAAATCCTTACCTGAGTCTAGGATTATAAATTAAATTTTCTGTCCAATTTTCCTCTTACATCTGTCCCCTAGAGGAAAAAAACTATCTCCCGAATAAATTGTTTTTTAATTTCAACTTACATTAAAATATGTATTATTCTGGATACAGCTCACTTTTCCCTGGACTCTTCAAATCTCAACTTTAGTAACTGAGAGTAAGCATCTGTACTTAACAGTGAGAGTCGGCGGGGCAGAGGTTCTGGCAGAGGCAGTGGGTGAATGCTGCCCTGGCAGGCAACAGACAGCTTCTCACCCACTTCTGCTGCAAGAAGACCTCGAGACATCCCCACACTTCCTTGAGACTGTTTCCTCCATACTCGCAATGCTCATTCATTCTCTCCTTCTATCATATAGTCAACAAACATACATTGAGTGTCCACCATGTGCAAGTATTGGAGAGATATAGGGCTGAATTAGCCAGTTTCAGTTACCAAGGAGTTTTCAGTTTAAGTATTGCTCATTAAATAGTTGTGATTTTAAAAATTTGTATAATATTAGAAAACCACAATGATGTCTCAAGGAAATGATCTATATTTTGAAGCCAATGTAACCAATCCATTTACCATATTGAAAACTCTCAGCATGTGTTCCCTCAATAATAATTTACTATTTAGGCTCTGTAAAAATGGATTGACTCAGGAAACTGAGAAAGAAAGAAAAAGAGAAAGAGCCAGACTGGATTGGAGCCCCTTTTTGTCTTCAACATCAATGTACCACGTTTGTAAAAAGATGTCTGAACCCAAGAAAGCTAGGAGAGCTACCAGGAGACTCCCAGTTCTCCTCCAGGCCTAGCTTTTACATTAAAAAGCAATTACTTGTCAAATGGGTGTCATATGGAGCTGCCTCTATAACTTTAGAGATATTTGTGCTCTGACCCCCCTACCCTTTCACCCACTGTCTGCACGCAGAGAAAGGGCTGGTCTCCTGTGGGGCCTGTGGGCTGTTTTCCAGGAAACCATGCAGGACTGCTGCATGGGAGCAGCCCTTGACAGCTTGTCTCGTGTGTTTGTCTTCACAGGCAAGGCACTATTTCTACAAAAAGTGTCTGGGGTCCTGCTGCCCAGCACAGAGCTGATGGTGGGAAGCCTGGATGCTTGTAACAGGAAAGTACTCTGCATCCTCTCTGGGCCCTCAGGACCAGAGCTGTCAGTGTCGTTCAGACAGTGTCTCCCGCTCTGAGCTCCAGGGACCTGTGCAAAACATCGTTCCCACAGGATAGTACAATAAACTAGCTCTATCATTCTATTCTGCCCAGAAAGAACCATCATTTTCTTTTTTTTAAATAAATGTTTATTGATTTCTGGGAGACAGAGAAAGAAACATCAGCGATGAAAGAGAATCATCGATAGGCTGCCTCCTGCATGCCTTCTACTGGGGATTGAGCCCGCAACCCAGGTATGTGCCCTCTTGGTTCATTGGTCAATACTCAACCACTGAGACACGCCAGCTGGGCTGAAGACCAACCTTTTCTTCAAGCCACCTTCTGAATATGGATCACAGCAGTGAAGCCCAGAGTTGCTGGCTCTTAATTCTTACGAGCAACTAGCCCATGGCCTGGATAATGGTAGATGCTCAATAGGTATTTGTTGAATTAATTAATTAGTGATTTAACAAGTAAATAATTTATGGACCTATGCCTATCTAGCATAGTATCTGGCACATGACAAGTGTCAATAAATATTTGAAGAGTGAATGAACCAGCTGCAAAGTCTGCATTGCAATTAAGTTCAGGCTCCAGCACCAGATCCATGGCAACATTAGGAAGCAGATGAATTTATTTCAGCCTCTCCCATCCTCACTTTCAGCTCCTGCGTACTCTTGCCAGGGCTCCCATGGGCCACTCCAGTAACCTGCCTGCATGCAGTGTGGTGCCTGGTCCAGCAGCAGCAGCAGCATTAAAGGAGAATATGCTAGAAATGCACATACTCAGGCCCCACCTCAGAACCACTGAATCAGAAGCTCTGGCAATGGGGCTTAGCAACCCTATCTAATAAAAGGGTAATATGCAAATTAACCACCACTTTGTCACAAAGATGGCGGCACCCATAGCCACAAGATGGCGGCACCCAATCCTCTCAGCTCCTCCAGAGTCCCCCAGCCCTGGTGGTGGTGGGGTGGGGGGCGGGCAGGCGGCTGCTGAGAGCGGGCAGTGTGAGCGGCCTGGCGGAATGCTTGCATCATCGCTGCGGCAACAAGGCAAGTGTCCTGGGCTGTGGAGAGCCTCTGGGCAGCGGGCGAGGAGTGGCCAGGCCCAGCAGAGAGCTACTGGCGCACAGATTTGTGTGCAGGGCTACTAGTTTGTTTTATAACAAGCCCTCTGGGTGACCTCATGCACACTAAAGTTGAGTTTTGTTTATTTTTAAAAACTACCTGCTTGAGAATCACCCAGGAGTGCTCTTTAGACATGAAGTTGGGCCTCCTCTCTAGATTCTAAAAATCTGAATCTCCCAGGTTGCAGCCAGGAGATCTGCATTTTAAACAAGTGACTTTTTTTACATGGTAGAACCATTTCCCAGAAGCTTTGCTTTCTTCAATAATCCATTAGTTAGTCAGTTTCAGCAGAAGTTTTAGTGAATTAGATTTCCTTGATTACCTCACAAAGGTAATAATCAGATATATTCTAATGTTTAGCAGGAAACTAAAGGTCCCTCTGTCCTAAAAAAATAATGTGCAACTAACAATGGAAATTCACATCCTGCTATAGGCAGTAAAGGATGCTCTAGGCCGGCGTGGGGCTTTCTTCTTCAAATTAAAAGGCATTCATGGTCGCCTATCTGACATAATGAGAGGGACAAGGGACAAAATGGATATTATATTGGCTATTATGTCTTTAGAATTTAGCTATTTAAAAAAAGATAAGGCCCACAGGCAAAGTTCAATCTGTAGATTTTTTTTTATAATTAAAATATGCTTTATAAATAGGAAACTAATATTTAAAAATCTGATTTGCCAGAATTCCTTGAAGCATGGAAACTGATAGGGGGGACTTATAATCTGATAAATAGAGCACCTGAATTAATCTGAAAAATAATCATATTATTTTAAATCTTAGAACACATATACTTATGTGAATAGGGGGTTAAGTTTTTTCTAAGTTTCCTTTTCAAGACCTGTGGGAAGCAATTGAGGAGGTGACTCAGCTGTGACTCCATCAAGCAGAACCGATAAGCAGGGTCAGACCGACCCACCAGGAGTCTAAATTTCATCTCGTCAACCTTGTCTCATCACCTGATCACTAAAGGACAATAGCTGATGTCTGTGGACCTCCAAGGCTCCCTCACCCCAGCCCCTTCCCCTTTATAATCCTGTCCGATGAACCTGGCTGGAGGACAGGATTTGAATGCTTGTAGGCGCCCTGTCTTCTTGGTTGGCTAGGCTTCTCAATAAACACCTAACATGGTCCAACCCTGTCTTTGTTATTGGACACAGTGACAGGAAGCCCGAGCCCACCCAGGGGTTTCCCAGTAACAAAACCTCTGGCACATTTGGCTCATATTCCTACAAGGTGACAAACAACCAGATCTCTGTTGTTGCTGTTCCTATCACCAGTTACCCACAGTCCTTAGCGCTCCTCATAATCTTACTGGGGTCCACTTCACTGTCTTATATTGAGTTTCAGTGGGGCATTCGATTTGTGAGCCTGCTGTACATAGATTCATCACCTTCATCGCAGAAGGAAGCATTTGGGGGAAGAAGAAGAGTCCTGCAAGGGCCAAGAAAGCACACGACTGCACAAGTATCCCAGTCAGCTCAGTTCCCTCTAAATTAAGGTGACCAGACGTTCCGCTTTTGGCGGGACAGTCCCAATTTTTAACAATTTGTCCCGCATCCCGCGGCATTTTAAAAAAGTCCTGATTTTTGGAAAGAATGCACGACAAGCTAGGGAACGGTGGGAGAACGGGAAGGGAATATACGGTTTTCGGCGGCCATGTGGCTATTTAGCCAGGATATGAGTTTTATATTATTTTTGTTAATTTTATAATGTTAAACTTTAATAATAACAAATAATTGTTGAGAACTGATTATCGAGAACTGCTTATCAAAGTTCCCATTGTTGATCAGTTGTTAGAATTCGACCACCATTGTTTGGACTTAATGAACAATGCATTTTTTGGGATTGGCAAAGACGAAAACATTTTGTAACTGTCTCTCAGATGATACACATCGCCTACTTACTGTGTTTTTAAGCAATATGTATATAATAATTTATAATAAATTTTAAATTATTTTTTTAGATTTTTAACATAATGAGTAAGAAAAGAGGATGCAAATTCAATGATGATCTAAGAAGTGAATTTCCTTTTATTAAAAAAAACAAAAGCGATTACAATATAGACCAAATTTTTAATTAAGAACCCCCCTCCCCCCCCCCGTCTGAAACCGGTTTGGCTCAGTGGATAGAGTGTCAGCCTGCAGACTCAAGGGTCCCAGGTTCGATTCCTGTCAAGGGCATGTACCTTGGTTGCGGGCACATCCCCAATAGGGGGTGTGCAAGAGGCAGCTGATCGATGTTTCTCTCTCATCGATGTTTCTAACTCTCTATCCCTCTCTCTTGCTCTCTGTAAAAAATCAATACAATATATTATTTTAATAAAAAGACCCCCACCCCTGTCAATGGTGTCCCGCTTTACCAATGTTAAAATCTGGTCACCTTACTCTAAATCGCTTAAAATAATGATGATGCAGTTGCTACAATCAGTCCCATTAGTCAGGCATGTGTTCACGCAGTTTTGTAACTATTAGAGTTGTAACGCATCTTTCCTGTCTCTAGCAGGTCAGGAGGATTTGCTAGCCTTCCATTCCGTGGAAGGGCCTTGACATACGGACTTTCTCTTTAGAATTCTGCTTAGCATTTTAATGCGTTTTTCTAAGTTGCAATATGTTTTCCAAAAATTAAATCTGCATTTTATTAGAAACATTTGTTATATCTTAGAATTGAATCACAATATTCCCTTCATCTGATATTCATTTGATTATGAGAATGAACATTTTTTAACCAAGCACATAATAAGACAAAACAAATTATAGCTGGTCCACTTAATAGCATTTCTTCCTATACCTATCAGAAATATCATACGGCGTGTAGTATTATACCATGCATAATGCATTAATAACAGCTTATAAATTTATGTTATCTGTTCACACTATAAATTATTTCACACACACCCCCAAATATTTCTGTAAGTCCCTAAGTACATGAATTAAACACATAACATCTGCCACTTCCCCCTCCTTTTCTGATTTAGTACTTGTTTAGTACTTTATATTTATTTCATTAGAAATTTTGTAATGAGGGGATTTAAAGTCATGAATGAGCTCTAATGTTCACGCTGAAATAGAGGATAAAGAATAAGTCTTGCTCATGATGCAGTAGGTAGATATCACACCCGTTCCCACTGCTGACTGTAACAATTTTGTGCTGAAGTAACCAATATTTCTCCAATGCTCCTGCAAGGGGTATCCTTTTGCTAAAAAAGAAGAGTGTCATGGATTAAGAAGAGCAGAGACCTGAAAATATTGACACTCATGCAGGTCACTGTTCACTTTTAACAGGAACTAACTATCCCACTGTCTTTGTCAATAGCACTTCACTATTGCAGGAAATCATGGCCCATGAAGATCAAAGTTGCAGGTACTGTCATTGTTCATTTTGGAAACTTATCCACAATCCCATTTCACCTAGTATCAGACTGTCCAGATTTTCAATAGATAGCATCTAATGACTATTAACTCTTCAAGATTTTTAAAAACCTTACCATAAAACCCTTGCCTTGCTGTACCCACCAATTTTATTTTATTTCTTTCAGCTTTATTGAGGTATAATGGGAAAATAATGTTGTGTTTAAAGTATACAATAAGATGATTTGATATATGTATATATGGTCAAAGGATTCCCCTATAAAGTTCATTAACCTCACATAGTTACCCCTCCCTTTTTGGTGAGAATATTTAAGTTCTACTCTTTTAGAAAATTTCAATTCTACAATACAGTGTTATCAACTATAGTTATCCTGTTACACAGTAGATCCTCAGACATTATATATCTAAAATGGATACCCTTTACCAGCCTCTCCTGCCGGGGACCAATTCCAACATGTCATAATTATAAGAGTTTCACTAAAAGGTTGGTGAAGCTTGGGAGCTCAACAAGGGCTGAGCCACACATGTAATTATCTGTTGGAACAGCTAAAGGGCATTTCCCCCAAACCTTATTGTCTGCTGCCAGACAGCTCAGAGCATCTTAATCTGCATGTTATTGCCTCCTGTTGCCAAACACTTGAACAGCTGTAGGCTATTCCCCAACATGAAACCCAACCCTTTGAAGTGTATTATCTCCACCTTGCCTTAGGACAAATTGTGTTAATAAATAGCACGGGGTCCTGAGTCAAAGGGTAGTTTTTAGCTCCTTTAGCTGAAGCTTCTCTGACCCCCAATGACTTTCAAAACTATCTTTTGTCCTTGGACTTCTTATTGAATCTACGCATCAGCTCCTTTCTCCAGATTGCTGAACCCCTTTGTAATGCTGGGAAAAGAACCCCGGCACTCTCCCATTTTCTCTCACTCCCTCAGCCCTTGGCAACTACTTTTCAACTATCTGTTTCTATGAGGTTGGCTTTTTAAAATCTTTTTTTAGATTCTACATATAAGAGACACCATGTGGTATTTGTCTTTCTTTGTCTGGCTTATCTTAACACAATGCCCTCAAGGTCCATCCATGTTGTCACAAATGTCAGGATTTTCCTTCTTTTAAACATTGAATAATATTTCATTTTATTTAAATATCACGTTTTTTATAAATTCATCCATTGACAGACAATTAACTTGTTTCCATACCCTGGATATCTGTACTCCCATGTTGAGTACAGCATTAATTTTAATTATATCATGATTTTGTCCCAATTTTAACCCTTAAACCAGACTTTAAAGCCTCAACATTATCCTGACTTTTCCCTCCCTTCTCCTTGACTTTGTGAATAATAGTCTCAGATTTGCCGGACCATCAGGCTTTTTATAGTGGTATTTTAAGAAAGCCAGCATTCAACATTCCAGAAAACCAGACTTGTTAGCCACTTAGTTGGCATTTTTACCAACAGGCTATTTTCTAAGCTCACCCTTTAAAAGGGTTTCTTACCCTATTTCAGTTTATGTGGTTCTGCCCTGCCGAGATAGGAAATTGTTTAGTATTAGATTCCAACTCTGAATGAAGCTTCCTATGACTGCTCAGCTCCTGGTAATGGCTGCTCTCATCTCCATGGTAGACGGCATTGTTATTTTCCTCAGCTTTTAGCTTCTGCTGTAAGTTAAAAAAGCTGTCACAGAATAAATCCAGTTGTGGCCTCATTACATAAATACTCTAGCTACACATTACTCACCATTTTTAATTCCAGGTTATAATTGCAAATACAAAGGAGCATTCACCCCTGACAAAATCCAATGCTGTGACACCCTGGACCAGCTTAGTAGGTTGACCCGAAAGCCAAGTCCCTTCAGAGGAAGCAATCCCTCTGTACTTATGGAAACTTTAAATGCTTCAAGTGCATTAAAGATGATTGTGAAGATCACAACTCCTTAGTCAACCTATTCTTTGAGCAAGTACAGTATCTATATGAGGGAGGTCTTGTGGTCAGCCCTGGGTGTACAGTGGGAACAGGACCATGCAGCATCTCCACCATGGGGTTTGGGATAATAGTGAGCAGCCAGGAAATATTTGCCTACATTGCGATTGTACAAAGTCTATGACGGGGAAGGACAGAGGGCTTCAGAAGAACATGCCAGGGGAGCATGCTTATCTAAACCTCGGGGAGCTTGTTCTAAGGAAGTGATGTTGAAACTACTTGGTCTCATCTGTCTTCACAAGCAGATCTCGAATATTATGGCATTCATTTAAAGAATGAAAACTTAAAAGGATGGATGTTGTTTTTTGGTTTAGTTGAGATGTGTGATATGGTAAAAACGTACAGGACATCTAAAAACAAGAGAGGTTTGGTGTGTTGTAAGTTCTTAGGTGAGGTTTTTCTGTTTTGCAGATTTCTTTGGTTGAATGAGCCAAGTTACTACTGGCAAGTGTTTTTTGATTTCTGTTTGCTCTTTTTTCAATACAAATATTCATTGGCACCTGAGAAACATATTGTGATAATCCTCATATTTCAGGCCAATGTTTTCTGTTCCATATACTGAGGTATTACAGAATTAAATTTAGAAACTAAAACATCACTTAGTAATTCTTCTAATTTTTATTTTTCTGAAAACTATTTAATACAATTTTATTTGTAGTATTTTTACCTTTCATATACTATTTTTTCCTACTAATGTTGGAAATAAGATGCCACAAAATGACAGGCCTCAGGAATGTCCTAGATAGACTGATCATATTATATCCATTTAGAAAGCACAAACAAGAACTTCATGAATATAAATTAGTGTTTTATTTTTTCTAGTGTCACATATGATAAATCAGTTCCCTGGCAAGTGACAGTGATATGAACAGTAAAACATCTCCTCATCTCTATGCAAAATAAAGGACTTACAAAGGTAAATAAAAGGAAAATTTAGGAATGAATAGAAAAGCATCTTTGTCCTAGAGAGTTTGACTGAGGGGTGGGAAACAGAGGAGGAGGCGGGCTTCATACCTCCCCATGGCCATCAGGCAATGCCCCTATTCAAGTCTGGCCTGGCCCCTGAAGATTTCACATATATTTTGAAAGTCAAAATATTAAAAGGCTGTGTTTTTCTGAATTACTCTTTCTATAATTTCCACCCAATGGCAGAAAGCAATATGACAGGAAGAAAAGAAGGGGGAGGGGCAGGAGGGAGGGGAGATGCAGAAGAGAGGCCTTATCTCCTTTGCTGCATGGACACACAGACTGAGAATTCTGTTTTAATAAAGCAAATTGCCCAAAATTTACCTTTTAGATGAGTTGATTTCTATATAATGAAAGTGAGGATTTTATTTGCAAACATAGTGTAAAGAAATTGGGAAATAATTCAAAAGCAAATATGGAAATATATGGACATTCAAAACCGCACTAGTTAGAGATTAGTTGGTCACTGAGGGGGAATTCAAAAGTGAAAAAGACAGGGTTTTGTTCTTATGTAACTTTATTTTCAATTGCATATAAATATTAGTTATTTATGTTATTAAAGTACTTCTCAACTTATTTCTTTTTTCCCTGTCTATACCTACATCTCCTCTAGAGCCATCCCATCAGATAGGAGGGTGAATTATACTAATTCCAGATTCAGCTGCCTTTGATGAAAACTTTTCTGTGCAAGGATTTCTTGATGACCACAGAAACATATGGAACTCAGAAGTCCTAACATCTTAAAGTTGAATCAAACTTATCAAAGTTCTCCATAGTCTCTCATCTTTGTGAGGCATAAGAAAATATTTTCCCCCAGGCCTCGTGACAGAGGGCACTCCCCGGAGTCACATAACATGTACGTCTGCTTAACTACTCTCTTTTTGTTGCTTTCTTTGGATTTGTAGTTCAGGGGCAAGATAATCTCCCAATCAGATAGATTACCTCAACATTGACATCTTTTATTTTTAAAGTCTGAAAAACATTGTGTGCATGGATAGATGCTAATGAAGCAATTTATCTGAAGAAAACTTTACACTGGACTCAGAGAATTTAAAAGAGACAATTTCAAAATGCCAACATAATTCTTTAATCTCACTCTTACTGCTGCAGGAGTTTAAAATGAGAGCCAAGTAGTTGTATCAAGTGGCTGAACTAGTCATCGGGAAAGACTACGTCCTCAGCCTCTCCAGGATCTCTCCCAGCTTCTGGAAAATTTCTCTGCACACTTTCACCTTTGTCCAGTTTCCCATGACTCTTGAAGTGTGCTTGGAGATAGAAGATGGGGATACAGTAAAAAATCAAACAGTAACCAGGCCTGACCCTTGGATTAACTTGGGCTAAAAACATATCCCTGAGGTTGTTGCAGTCATCGCAAGAGAGAGATCCCAGACAAAGAAAATGGATAGTCCTGCAACAGGTGGTATAGGGACTCAGCATCATCTAGTTTGAATATGAAAAAGAATATGATCTTATTTGGTATCCCAGGCAATAAAGCAGGATGTATATGGTTGCAATAATATATTCCTTCCTACATGACAAGCTGTACACCTGGGTCATAAGAAATTCAACCCAGGGACAAGAAGAGAGTGTGTTCTTTACTTTAGGATCAAAAAGAAAAAGAACAAAAATCCCGTATAAAGATGATATTGCAACCTGAGCTAATTCTAAGAATTCACCATTTAATTTTTATGCAGAGGTATATAATTTAATTCACAATACATTAAAATCAATCTATGGTAATCTGTATCAAAATTGTAGTTCTCTGGCCTGGCCACTGTGGCTCAGGAAATGAGCATAAACCTATGAACCAGGAGATCATGGTTCAAATCCCAGTCAGGGCATATGCCTGGGTTGTGGGGGAAGTGCAGGAGGCAACCAATCAATAATTCTCTCCCATCATTAATGTTTCTCTCTCTCTTATAGATATATTCATATTTCTAGTATATACTAGAGGCCTGGTGCATGAAATTCATGCACTGGAGTGGGGGTCCCTCAGCCCAGCCTGCCCCTCCTCACAGTCTGGGAGCCCTCAGGGATGGGAGGTGACCCAGCGATCAGGGGAAAGCGATGCCCCCATCATACCTCTGCTGCTGCCACTGTCGGCAGCGCAAGCCTCGGCCGGCCCTGGTTACCTGAGCCTTGGGTGGCCCTGTGCAGCTGGGCAGCCACCATCCAAGGCTTGCCTGTACCTTGGGCCAGCCCTGGGCAGCTGGGTGGCTGAGGGGACTGGGGAACTCTGGAGGCAGGCACCCTGGTAGGGACTGGGCGCCGCCATCTTAGGGCTGTGGGCGCCGCCATCTTTGGGGGTGTGACAGTCAATTAGCATATTTCCTTCTTATTGGCTGTGGGTGCTGCCATCTTTGAGGGCGCGGCAGTCAATTAGCATGTTTCCTCCTTATTGGCTGCGGGTGCTACCATCTTTGCAATGGTGTGAGAGTCAATTAGCATATTTCCTCTTTATTAAATAGGATATTTTTTTTAATTGTACTTCTCTGGTAATTACAACTTGGATCTATGCTTGCATGAATATCTCCCACTCAAGCTCTGAACTGCTGGAATGCAGGCCCTTGGTATATTAGGAGGCCTTTTAACTGTGTGACATAGTCTAGAAATATTCCCGGGGATTCAGAAAGGAATTTTAGTTGATGAGCATCAAGTTAGAATTCCCTATCTACTCGATTTCACACAAAGAACCAGCCTCAATGTCCCATATACTAAGATCTTTGCTTTTCTGTGACTATCTAGCTCTCTGCAAGGTAAGAAAACAGCCCCGAGGGTTCAGCTAGCTAGCTAGGGGAGCTGAGGTTTTAAGATCCTACTTCTTTCTACCCTTCTCAACAAGAACTTTTTGTATCAGCTTGTGCCATGCTTCCTTCTTAAAAACCCAGCAGGCACCCCCTGACCCCGAGAAGAACTCTTTCCAAAAGGATAGCTGTGCCATACCCATCTCTTAGGGCAGTGGTCGGCAAACTCATTAGTCAACAGAGCCAAATATCAACAGTACAACGATTGAAATTTCTTTTGAGAGCCAAATGTTTTAACCTTGAACTTCTTCTAACGCCACTTCTTCAAAATAGACTCGCCCAGGCCGTGGTATTTTGTGGAAGAGTCACACTCAAGGGGCCAAAGAGCCGCATGTGGCTTGCGAGCCGCAGTTTGCCGACCACGGTACTAGGGTCATAACAGCAGGGCAGGGATTTCAGGTTCCCACTCACTCAATGAGTTGGTTGCCTGGTTCCTTCCCAAGAGGCAGAAAGGAAGCAAGCAGTCTTGCTGTCTCAGTCAGGTTTTTTTTTTTTTTTTTTCATCCTGCCCCAGCACACAGCCTGGTCCTGTCTTACTCATTTCTCCCCTAGAGAAATGCAGCACAGCCATTAGTATTCATGAATCCACCAATGGGATAATCTACCACCAAATAACTTTTTTCTATTTAAATCTCCCCCACCCCAAGAAAACACACATATACTCACAAAGTTTTGGCCAGCGAATGCACCATTCAAACTGCAGTGATGACAAGAAAGGATTGCTTTCACCCTGGTTCATTGGCAGCAGCAAATTGTTGGACATACTTGAGCAGTTTTCTGCATTATATTCATATTTCCTTTTGTGATGCTACAACAACTGTCTCCACAGACATTTCCCAACTCCAGGGTCTACTAAGGTAAAATATATACAAATTACTTGAATCCACCTAAAAGGTTTATAGGTATAGACCAGAAGAAAACTTCTACAAAAATTCAGTTTTATGCTTAAACTTTAATGTACATTAAGTCTACTTAACTTTTGTCCTAATCTACTGGCTACTCTACTTATTCCTTACCTTCCTTTTCCTTGCTTTCAATACCTGGATACTAATTCAGTTATAAAAGATTTTTGTTTTTTGCTGAAACCGGTTTGGCTCAGTGGATAGAGCGTCAGCCTGCGGACTCAAGGGTCCCAGGTTCGATTCCAGTCAAGGGCATGTACCTTGGTTGCGGGCACACCCCCAGTAGGGGGTGTGCAAGAGGCAGCTGATCGATGTTTCTCTCTCATCGATGTTTCTAACTCTCTATCCCTCTCTCTTCCTCTCTGTAAAAAAATCAATAAAATATATTTTAAAAAAAAGATTTTTGTTTTTAATGTGGTCAAATAAGATAACTTTTATTAAAAATACACTTGGCCACCATCATGATGAGGCATATCAAAAGTGAACTGCATTGCTACACAGGACAGACTGTTTTTGGCAGAGTCACACCAGGAATTTTGGTTACTCTAATCACTGTTTTTTGCACAACAAAATCAAAAGTGACATTTCTGAGCCCCTGTCAACTGGGCTTCTATTGAGACTGACAGAAACGATTAGTTTGACCAAAAGTTACTGTCAAAATACTTCCTGGAAACAATGGCCAGGGCATAGGGAGTCACCAATTCTATGTAAGGGCCATTCTCAGAATCAAAGGAGAAGGTTAAAAGTCATTCTCAGAAACAGAACCAAACAGAGAATAAGATAAAAGAATTGCTGTTCTCTTGGAATTTGTTCTAGAGAGGATCTTACTATCATAGATATATTGAAAGTATTGCTGATGAGAACAGTGTATCTTCTAAAATCTACATGCTAAGACATCCACCTGAAATACAATGAATGTAAGAAAAGCTAAACTTGACTACTTGACTGTCATTAAGTAACATTAGACTAGTAAAGACATTTGCTAGAATTAAGAAAAGAATTGGCTTTTTAAAAAACCTATAAAGTATTTACTTAGCATTGTTTAAGAGAGATTCTGAATCATTTAAGCACCAGTATCCTGGTCACTAGCCCATAAAGTCAAATTTGTTTTACTATCTTTACTGGTCACATAAGAATTTCTTTTAGGGAGGAAATGTTCCTCAAAAACTACCTTATAAAATCAATAAAATATTTTTTTTTTCCAAAAAAAATTTAAAAGCCGAAACCGGTTTGGCTCAGTGGATAGAGCGTCGGCCTGCGGACTGAGAGGTCCCAAGTTCGATTCTGGTCAGGGGCATGTACCTTGGTTGCGGGAACATCCCCAGTGGCGGGTGTGCAAAGGGCAGCTGATCGATGTTTCTCTCTCATTGATGTTTCTGACTCTCTATCCCTTTCCCTTCCTCTCTGTAAAAAATCAATAAAATATATTTAAAAAACACACAAAAAACTACCTTATGTTCTCTTATGATAACTTAGCAGAGGATGTGAACACCAGCAAATGACCTTATAGTTGATATGGAAGAGAACTATTTTGACTGAGAAAAAGAGTAATTTGTGGGGCTTGTAATCCCACTTCAAATTGGAAAGATAAAGAGGAAGGAGAAGAATGGAGGAAGAAATAAATAAAGAACTATCCAGGACTGAGATAAGTATCCTTTATACTTATTTTCTCCAATTGCTAATAATGTGAACCTCTCCTTTCACACATTTCCAAAATCATTAGTGAATTCTACCAAGGTCTGATCACTTTGTTTGAGATTGATTTTTTGTGTGGGTGAGTAGGTGTTACACTACCATCATGGTACCTAACAGAGGTTCCCAATGTCAAATCAAAGAATGAAGGAAAGAAGGAAAAGGATCCCTTGAAGGTAGAAAGAGGAATAAGTTCAGAGATATCTTGGCACGTAACTTCCATAGGCTGAGAAATTGAGAGAGGGCACAGGGCCAACACTATTTAGAATTAAACATACGGCTGATACCTTACTTGGCACTAGTAAAAATGCTCTTTGTGAGGCTGGGATACTTTTCAGAACTCCCCTAGAGCCTCATTACTATTTTTTACTCTAATGCTGATAGACCCTGCCTTGCATTCCTGACGTGATCTCTGACAGTTGCCCAAAGTTAGTCATTCAGACATCAGGAAGGATAAAACGTTGTTTCTTCACACAGCAGGGATTAGAGTCAACTGTTAGGGCTTGGATCAGAAGCACCAAAGACTCCTCTCCAGTGATGATGATGATGATGATGATGATGATGATGATGATGACAGGTGGTTCAGTGCACAGCATTCCATTTAAAATTGCCCTGGCTACTCTGCCTTGTGTTGTCACTCTTCTATCCCCTGTGGCCAGACTCTGAATCCAATGTCCTTATTTAATATGTTGACAATTTTGTAGTTTAGGGTGAAAAATGACTGTCTAGGGTTTTCTGCAATAGACAGGTCCTTTGAAACTGCTATGGTTCAGCCATCAGATTGAGAAGCCTGGTAATGCCCATACCCGAACAGCTACTTCTCTCAGGACCCTGTGTATTAAATAACCCAGCTGTGACCGCTGGGACCAGCCTTAGCAGGCCCTTGTCCTCGGGCAGAGTAGTCCAGAGTCAACCAGTGCCCCTTGTTCTTGGGCAGAGTAGTCCAGAGTCAAACTAATGACATAATATCACCTCCATTTCTCAGATGGAACTGTGACTCAGAGCTATTAAGATGTTGTTCAAGGTCATCCACCTAAATTAGGTTCTCAGAAACAGTTTTGTCTAAATCTAGGCTATCTCCATATGGCCACCCACCTCCTGTTATTTATCTTCTAAATCGGTCAAAAAAGGATTTGATGTTTTTAAATTAATAACTGAATTCTAACTTATAAATCAGCCTCCTGTGCATTTGGGTAGCATGAATAAAGGTCCACTGCAATTTATTTTAATGATAAACTGGTCTTCAGTATTCTATATCCAGAAACTGGACCAATGGTGAATTCACCAAAATGCTGACTCCCCATAAGGCCACCTGAAACAACCGTACGATCTTTCGCAGTTATGGGAAGCACAATGAGAACACTTTGGCCTCCACGACTATCCACAGAGCCACAGACAGTGCAGATAACACCACTTTAGAGATGATTTAACACGGAGACTTGAGATTCAGTTGCAATTATTCTCAGCTCTCAACAAGTCACCTTAGCAGCAAATTGAGTTTAATGATTCAACCTTATCTTTAAGCTCAGAACAGCTGCACTGGGGCGCAGAATGAGTGAGTCCTGCCAGCACATTCTCACCTGATAGCTTGCCACATTGCTGTCCCAGCCAGATGCTGGCACGGAGATTCCTC
The DNA here is from genome assembly GCF_027574615.1 of Eptesicus fuscus. Classification (NCBI taxonomy): domain Eukaryota; kingdom Metazoa; phylum Chordata; class Mammalia; order Chiroptera; family Vespertilionidae; genus Eptesicus; species Eptesicus fuscus. The sequence continues at coordinate 67,805,033 of NC_072482.1, forward strand.
CGCAATTCTCCTCAGCAATTTCAGCTGGATCTTGATTTTTTTGGAAGCACAATGGGTATTTGATGTGCTTCGATGATACATTTGGCCCTACTTCCTATTTTCAAAGCGACTCTCCCTGGACCTCCTTTAAATAGAGTTTTGAAGTTTTCTTTCTTCTTAGTGGGGCCATTTTATTGGCTCTTTACTAAAGAGTTATGTGCAGCCGTCTGACTGACATCAGGGATGCTCTTAACATTATGTTAGTTCATTTACTACCCAGGTCTCAAAAGCCAACGTTTCCACTTCACTAAAAAGGAGTAAAGTTTTTCTCAAAATGGCAGGGTATGTCTTCAATTGGCCTGTTCCTTTGTACCACCTTAGTTAGGAACAAAGTCTCCGATTCACAGATGAGTACAAATGACAGCACCTGCACTTACTAGCTTTGCGGTCTTGGGCACCTGTCTCAATCTGTCTAAACTTCAGTTTCCATTTCTATCAAGTAAGACTACTGCCTACCTTTATATACATCGAGAAAATATATGAAAGGCGCTTAGAATAGACTCTAGTGCATAAATAAGTGTTCAGAAAATATTAGCTGTTATTTATTCAAAGTATTGTCATAAATTAAAAATAAATGAATAAGCCTAAAACTGGAAAAAAAAAAAGCCCATTATTGCTTAGGAAGTAAGATAGAGGAAAGCACTTGTATATCCAAAGTATTCACATGTGTCCATGGATTAGGACTCTGTTTGGCTTTAGGAGGTCTACTTTCAACTTTTCCTATATGATTGATATCTTTATCAGAGGACTGACGGAGTAATCTCTCTAAAACCTGGCACTGATCTGGTTACATTATGCTCAAAACACTTCAATGTTCCTCATCATCAAATAATTCAAACACACCCTTTGTCTTGACAATCCCCACCTTATTCAAAGGGCCTTGATGATAGCTATAAAGAATCTGGCAGAGGGCTTGGGACATACTGACACACATTCAGTCTTGCTTTGCAGTTCTTCCCTTGAATATGATTGCCTACAACTCCCTCTACTTCAGTGGGTAAGTACATCTCAGTGTCCCCTGAATATATCCAATTTTCCCATCTGCCTCTACTTCTCATCCTGCCTGTCAACCCTACTTTTCCTTCAGGCCCAGCTCAAATGTTAACTCATTCATATCTCTTTGCCTAGTATTCCATTTGAGGAAGCATTTTGTCTTTTCCAAACAAGTTTATACTTGTGCATTTAAAGTATACTTTTCTAGAACTCTCCAAAAGTTTTATACTACTTTGGAAAACCTATGGAATTCCAATTTTTCCAGAGGCCCTGGTGCTTGGGAAATGACCAGCCAAGCTTAAGGATTCACTGAGGCTTGAACCTATGAAAGAAAGAGCTTGGGCTTTGAACTTCAGCAGACCTGGATTTGAATTTCATCTCTGATATTTAACAATCACTTGACCATGGACAATTGCTTAACCTCTGAGAGAAATGGTTTCCTTTAGTAGAGCTAGTAATGCCTACTTTTGATGTTTTGTTTGGAAATTTGAGATAATAAATGACAACTCCAGTGCCTACCAAAAAAGTGTATGTGAAGCAAATGGTATATATAATTATTATTTGGTCTACTGGCAAAGCCATTGTCTCTAGTGGGTCAATTATTCAAGCCTGGTTCAAAGTTGAGTATAGTAAGACTTCATTGAGTTTTTGTAAGATTTAGGTGTGATGTGTCCATCAAAGAGTTCAGTTCAGCTATGGCTGAGTGCAAATCCAAGTGATACCTTGCTTTGAGAGGCTCAGTCAGATTATTTCTCAAGAATATGGATCATTGTCATAAATACAAACTTGAGGCCCAGACATGGATATGTGTTTGTCTAGCATCTCAAATCCAGTGAATGACAGAGCTTGGTCTTGAAACCAGGTTTTCTGACTTCTAAATCAGCATCCCCATCATGAAATACATAAAGTGGCCTAGCATGTCACTTGGACAACTCAATAAGTATTAATTCTATTTTCCTTCATTTTTCTTTTAATCTGTTCCTAATTGCCTCTATTATTACAACTACTTCAAACTTACTTCATGTAGGAAGTAGATTTTATATTTGAGCAGGAGGATAAGGGGTCCAAAATGATGGCAATAAAACCCTCTTTCCCATGGAGAACCTGTATATTGTTCATGCAATGGGATCAATTTAGCTAAAGAATTCAAACTAATGAAATTCTCTTCTCAGTCAGTAAGAAACAGGCATTTCTTTTCTTAGTGTAGATAAAATTGAAGTACAGATAGATGAAAGCTGTGTCTAAAGGATAGCAAAACCTTTTTCATTTTGCATCTGGATGTTTTTGACATTATGTAGAATCAAAGCAAATTCCTCCCAAGTCTTAGAAAATCAGAGTAGAGGAATAAAGAACAAAATCCAGATTTCCTAGCCTCTCTTTTATCATAACTTTATTCATTGGACAGCAATGCTCTGTATTCCCCATTGTTTCTAAATGCATCTATGTTTTTCTCAAAATTCACAGTTGCTTTTGGAAATGTTTACCATCCTTAAAGTAAATGAATTACTTCACAAGCTATTGGCTGACAAATTAAATTATTTCTTTTTTGAGACAAAGGAAGAAATCATGCTAGATTAGAATTCCTCATTGATAAACATTCCAGGATACCATAGACTATATATATGCTTGTTAAAAAAAAAAAAAGTAGTGCTAGATAATTAGTGTTTGTGCAGTTTTTTGATGAATTATAATTTTTTATGAGTAGGCACATTCAGACATATATTTAAAATTCTTTGTAGGTGAAACCTAATCTATGTGGTTTTTGGAAAAAAAGAAAATATTATTCTTTAATGTTTTGTAGGTCAAGATTAGGAGAATCTAAAGAAATGTAGTTTCTATACTAGATTCAGAGAGGCTTCAGCCATTCCACACCTGCGTAGCATTTTCATTGGAGTTCAGTTTTGTCATTGTGTTGGTTTTTTTTTATGATTTCTTCTTTGACTTATGAAGTATTTCAACTCCTTCATTTTAGATTTCCTGACATGTGCAGTTGTAAAATAAATACTGTTTTCTGAATGAATTATATTGTGGTCAGAACACTTTGTCCAAATTAGACTAATTCTTTGAAATGTACAAACACTTGCTTTACTTCTAAATATGTGGTCACTTTCATCCCTAAATTATGCCTTTCAGAAATACTGAACTACTTGCTATCCCCTCAAAGTGGCAAGTTCTCCCATTTGAAATTTTTATTCCTTTGCTTGGAATTTTAAGCCTCTTTCTGGATTCATTCTTCCCTGGCTTTACCTCTAACCAGCCTCCCTGAATTCTTCTAACTGAGTTAAACACTCATGTTTCTTTATCACTTGTGCATACCTTTTTCATAACATCCATCCCCCATTTCAACTTTTCTTCTAATGCGCCCTGCACCTTGCATCAGGACCACCTGAAATGCTTCTGGAAAACACAGGTATGTGGTTTTACCCCAGGCCTATTGAATTAGAATCGCAGGGAGTAGGATCCAAGAATCCCAGATGATTTTTACAGACATTAAAATTGATGAATCACTGAAGTATATGTAATCATGTTTATTTTTTCCATCTTTCTCCAATGGTATTTACTTATTTGTTTATGACTATGTCCCCCAAACCAAACACACACTCATTATGTTGATAAACAGAAGAAAAAATAAATGGGGTACAAATTATAAATAATAAACCAGGCAATTGCCCATGTGGTATGGTTTAAGGGAAGGCTACTTGTTCAGCCTGTGTTGAAGTCTAGGCACTTCTATTACCTTTTAGTGCTATGAGCAAAACACTAACACTTCTATTGGATTTAACTGCTCACACTAACTTAAATTAATTTGTTCATAAGTTCGCAGAGTCTCAGAATTATAAAAGACCATTTTGGGTAAACAAGTGAATCCCTGTCATTACTGATGCATAACCTGAAAATGAACGGTACAGTTGCTTGCCTGAGATGTTTGGCAGGAAGATGACAACACTGGGACCAGATTCTTCACTATTTATTCATGAACAAAGGAGAGGAATAATAATAAATACTTGGAAATAAAATGAATCTATGGTAAGGAAACACCAAAGTAAAATGTACCTAATTTGTATTTGTTGGGCTGTTAAATAGACCAACCTATAAAACTTATGTGAGAATTTTTAAAAGAAAAAGTAAAAAAAAATGAAGCTAATCCACTGAGGACTACAAACATTAATATGTAAAATTAAAAAATTTGAAATCTAAACTAGAAACTTTTTAGTTTAGGTTTTCCTGGCTTTTACCTCCATGTCTAAGCAACAAAATTTGACTTATATGAATAAATATTGCCCTGTATGTTGTGACAATAAATTAGTAACTAGAAGAAAAGAATATGGTTAAATGCTACTTATGTCTCCAGTTCAGATTCGATGAAGAGATTTTACCTTGTTAACTATTTTTAATGTTTAACTAATCTAGCTGCAACTTTTCTTTCCTCTAAAATGCTCCACCAGATGGCAGTAAATGCACCTGCCTATTCTTTTAAAAATGGAAAACAACCAGCCGAATTAACCAAATTTATCTCCAAGGTTTTTTTTTACAATTACATTTTCATTGGTGGGAGGAAAACTTTACAGGAAAAAGAAGTAGGTTGAGCATTTCGTATGTCAAACTAAAGGTATAGTCACAAAGCCAATGACAAAGAAAAAATTTAAAAATAACAAAAGTAGAAAATACAAAATAGAAAACACTGACCTTTGTAAAATAAAATCTATAAATTAAGCCAAGAGAATAAAAAAGGCCAAATTGACCAGATTTTGGGTACATTTCAGACAAGTTTGCCTTTGTGTACTTGGTAAATTATGGAGTCTTTGAATTATTGTCACTTGTGAATATTTTTGTTTCTTCATAGTCCAACCAAAGCACTTCAAAGAGATAACAGAAATCACCAAGTCCTCCAAAAACCAATGCAAGTAACACATACCTTCAATCCCTTTAAATAGACCGAATCCCATCAACAGAATTAAACTTCAGTTCTACCCAGTATGACAACAGTACATAGAAGAGCTTTCTTTGAGCTAGAGAAAACTGCCCACCAATTCAGAGAGGTTTGTCTCTGTCCTGGTGAAAAGAAACTCTTCCAGGACCCAGAGTTTCCACCATAAGAGACTTTTCTCCCAGCAGATGTTTCCAGAAATGAGATTTACTGCCTCAGAAGCTGATGAGCTCCCAACCATTAGCACCATGAAACAATCTAGTGAACAATGACTTTGGCAGAATCAGAACTTTTAGTCGGCAGCTGGCAAAGGGGCTCTTTGGGTGGGATCCTTAAAACACCTTCATGAATACAATTTCCTGTCTTTGTTAAGTGACACATCCCATAATGTACAGGAGTTTTTCAAATTGTATTGAACCTGTGCCATTGCCGGAGTCAAAGCCTGACTTCTTAAAAAAAAAAAAAAAAAAAAAAAGGAAACAGAGCCTTGAGCCAACTGTTTTGAGCTGCAGGTGTCCTTTGCAGGAGGGAGGAGATACCTGGCTTTTAGAAGACCCTCCTGATTTGAACAAAAATCACTTTGAAGTTGTACTAAACAATTTATTCTCTTTGGCTATATTTAATTAACTTTAACATGCTTATGAAAATAATAATCACAATAGCTCCCAAGTATTGTGTAAGAACTCAGTCTGAGCCATGAAACAAATTAAGTAAATTAAGTACTTCACTTCAAAAAGAATTTTTATCCTCAGAAAAAAATGCTCTAAGGAAGGTTTTTATTAGGTAGATGAGGAAGTTGACGTTTAGTAAGGTCAAAATGTTTATCCAAGGCCAAGAGCACGTAGCAGGCAACATGTGACTTAGGTTTTTGGAGAAACCCTAGCTCCTAACCCTACTCCATTGCTCACTGCATAAAGATAGATCAAATGACCTCATGATGGTGACAGAATGGCTGAACAGAAGGCACCTGGACACTTATGAAACATGTAGACTCCAGGTGTCCATATGAGAGATTCTTATTCTGAGATAGGGCCCAGATATTTTATAGACTCTCTCCCTGGTGATTCTGATGCACAGCTAGTTTTGATAACAACTATTGTAATTCATATGAATTCTTATTTTCCACAATGAGTTGGCATAGAATAACTGTCTCCTTGAACCTGAGGTTATTTCAATTATTTGGGAAATTATTAAGGACCCTTAAGCCCATGGAAGCTGGCTGTCCACAATGAAGATGAGCCAATAGACCTAAGTTGCTTAAATAAATAAATAAATAAATAAATAAATAAATAAATAAATAAATGTCAGGTTGAAAGATGTTTCATACCCCTCACTGGAGAATGATAATCTAGCACAATATATTAAAGACTGACAAATCCTGCAATAAAGAAAGCTGTTTAATTTTGTTTATTCCAGGTTTTTCCAACACAGTGTACCATTAACTTCTTTTCTCTGGTAGAACCTATCAATTCCACAGCAGTGCTTATTCAAGGTCCAAGTACAAACATTCAGGGAGCTGTATGGAGGATCAACTACTGCCGGGACATCCTGTCTTTGGGGTGTGTAAATATTTTGCTTCCCAGATCTTTTCTTCTTCTTCTTTTTTTTTTTTAATAAAGCTTGGTAAATTATTATTTTTTAAAAATATATTTTATTGATTTTTCACAGAGAGGAAGAGAGAGGGATAGAGAGCAAGAAACATCGATCAGCTGCCTCTTGCACACCACCCACTGGGGATGCCTTGACCGGAATCGAACCCAGGACCCTTGAGTCTGCAGGCTGACGCTCTATCCACTGAGCCAAACTGGTTTTGGCAGATCTTTTCTTCTACTAGGCTTGTGCCTTTCTCCCCTTACCTGGCTTCTAGCATCACAATGACCAACCAGGTCTGTCACAACATGCCAAGCACTGTCCTTCCACTTTGCCCTTAACTCATTGTAAACTGGATTGGTCACCTTCAAGATGTTTAATCTTCCTCAGCCACCATTTCTGAATAGCTGGTCTAAATATTGAAAAAGTCTAAATGAAGACAACAATAGGCCAAGAGTTGATTCCACCTGTTATATTGCCTTCAAATATTGAAGAAGCAATCCTTTCTTAAAATATTTAAGAAACGGGCCTGATAAAAAGGAAGATTTGAGCTCTACTTTTGCAGGGACCATAGCTAGCACATTTGTGAAGGGACTCTGCACTACCCAACACTGGAACAAAATGCCCCATAAATTAGTAGGAAATTGCCCACTCCTTAACATACACAAGCAATGGCTGGATGACCATCTTTCAAAATTATCTTTAAAAGAGTTCTTTAAAAAAGTTTGGGCTAGATCATTTAATTCTAGAAATCTAGTCTTTTTAGAGAGATCGCATACTCTTTACAGAACATTTGCTGTGGGTGGACTGATTAAATCATGTCTCCAGTGGCTTTGATGTGATTAGTGCAGCCTGGCAAATAACGGATGGAATGGCATAACCAGTATGACTGCTTAAATATTCAAAACCAAAGTCCGTGAGGACCCCTGAGAGTGGGGAACTGTGTGCTCCACATAAACACATGCCCTCAGCTAAAATGAGTTTGCTAATTTCAATAGGTAAGCCTTTTGACTAACTTACTGAAAAGGCCTTTTAGAACAATTGCATGGAAAAATATAAAATACCTAACCTGATTATTTTTTAAAAAAATGCTTGTTAATAGAGTATGTGTAGTGTGCCAGGGGAGTTGTAAAGGAGGGGACAGCTTTGCCATATTTTGTCTTTTCTTGAGGGTGTATATTCCTGTATACAACAATGAAAATAAATAATTTGTTACAGGAAATATATATTGTTGAATAAAAATCAGGCTTATCCCCGATGTAAAAATTAGAATATCAGCTGTTGAGATTTTTCCTGCACAGCATTTGCTAATGAATTAGTAATTGGTTAAATTTTTGCATCAGGCAATGTGAAGGAGGATGAAAGTCACCCTACTCTAATAAACCTAGTCGTGCTATTTTGTGCAAAAGCTGAAAATTTTATGGCTGAGCTTAGTTTTGGAAAATCATCAAACAGCTCTCAGAAGACTTTTTAATAGAATTTTGCAGTGGAAGGAATTGAGGAGGCTATACAAAGAATGAGTAGCAGAATGAGGAGAAAAATTTTAGGAGTTCAGAGACTTACTTCTGGGAAAAATATGCTTGTCATATCCCTGAAAAGTGGTACCTCTTCCTTATTAAAATAAATAAATAAACATAAATACATACATACATACATACTGTAAATCTGATTAATTCATCAGTTACTTTTTAGCCAAGTAAACAGAATGGTGGCACTAAAATATCACCAGCAAACGTCAAAGATCATAACAATAAAGACAAAAGAAAATCAACAGTTAGCACTTGAATCTGTGACTATTTGGAACACCCTGAATGTGCTGGGTAAGTATCCCTGGAATGACTTGGACAAGGACAGATGATAAAGGGAAATGAGCTCTTTGAGTACAGAGTTAGGTATTACTCAGGTTTATATCTTCATACCCTAAGAAAACAATAAGCATTAGATAAATGCTTATTGAATAAATAGATGGATAATTTATTAGGCTTCAAAAATAAGTTTAAATAAATAAAATTTTGGACACTATTATTAATCAAAAGAACAATTCAAGGGTTTGGTAATAGAGCAGAAAGTATTTTAAATAGAAAAGGGAAGCATTTTAAAACATGAATGAATGTTTTTCAGAATGATGAGATCTTGTAAGAAAGAATATCCAAGGTGTAGGAGGAAAAAGAACATGGCAATCGAATTTCTGTATTTTTTCAGACTATTTGAAAAGTTCATTCAAAGTTATCACATCTCACCTCTTTTTTCTCAATAATCTTAAAAGAATAATTTCAAAAGGACTCAGTTATCTTTTGAGATACCACAAGTCTATAACTCTATAAAATTACTGTTTGCTTAATTAAAATACATTTCAATTTTCATATTATTTTCAGAAAACTATTAATTCAGATTCTTTAATAAAGAAGTCTGGTTATTTTTTTTTAAATAATGATGCCCATCAATTTAAAATGGCAGATAAAACAGGTGTCATTGTATTTTCCAATAGCTGTTTTCTCCCTAAAATAAGTTTTTGGAACTGGTTTAGATATCGGGAAATGTGTCCTTAAAGGAGAATTGATTTGGTTACAACAGGATGGACTCAATTCTTATTCCTAAATATGTCAACTGTTTGACTTCAATCATGAAATTTATTTGGCTCTCATTTCATTCTCCTCCCTAGTTTTATCAAGTCTATGTGGATATATTGTAAAAGCCAGCGTTCAAGATATTTAGAAATGAATATCAGAAATCCAATTGTGTATGTCACAGGACATTCCCCACCAGATGAGAAAGAAAAGAGATTCCAGTATTCCCTGTGATCTCACAGAATCACGGATGTGTCTGAGAAGATCATAGAAAGACAGACTGAGGCAGAAGAAACAACATGAGCTAGGCCAGCCCCTTGTGTTGGAACAGAACAGAAATGATGGGCATGTACAATTCCATTGTAATATTTTGTTCATGTGGCAAAAATACACGAGGTTCTAGGTCATTATTCTCTTCTAATTGGTAACATCGCATAGTTAACTAATGTGCTTGCATGTGGAATTTAAGAAGACCATGTTATAATGGCAGTGTGCAGAATGAAGTGGTGGCTGAGGGGTCGGGTCAGGAGACTTGGAGCTAGGCCTAGGTGTGTGACTAATTAGCTGAGGGGATCTTGAGCAGGTCGAGTAATTTCTATGGACATTTCTTTCCCAGAAATTGGTACACTTTATATCATCTTAGGGTGCTTTCCAGCTTTGTGGCTCTATAACTCTATGGGTATGTTTTTATTTAGGATTCTTTATCTCAGTTAGTTCCTAGACTCCATGCTCACATGGCATTTACTAAATTTCTATCTGCACCTGTCACTCTGTCAGTATTAGAAGTGGTCACGTGTACAGTATTCACAGACCCTAGATACATGTGAATGTAAAATACCAAATTTTATCACTTATATATGTGAAAAATTAGACCATATGGATGCATAAATTGGTACTAGGCTAACAATTATTAGCTTTGGAATATTTGTTGTCTTATAAACCATATCTGATGATCTTTATAATTCTATGGAGTACATATTATTATCCCATTGCTTAAATGAAGAAACTGAGACTCAAAAATATTAAATGAATATGCCTAGATTAATCAATGGATAACTATGGCATCAGTTGGCCCCTATTCTTCTAACTTAACATTGATTTCCTTTCACTCTACCATGTTGTTTTCAGTGGCACGAACATGTTGTACTGATTACAATTTGGATTGAGACCGAAAGAGAAAAAAGTCATGGAAGTTGTATTTGCAGGTAACATGAAACCAGAAGTTTTGTCTGTGGCCAATGATCAGTGAAGGAAGGCAATGAGATTACATTGGTTATCAAAGGGGTTTCAAAGAAAATACACAATGTTTTCTGAAATAACATACAAGCACTACTGGGGAAACGTGGGCTTAATTCCAGCAGTCTAGATAGGCATTTCTTTTTTTTCCTGCTAAGATCCCTAGGCAGGCGGTGAAAACTAGAAGATCTAAAGCATATGATGTTGATGACACATTTATTAGGACATCTTGGACTTCATCACAGCAGTGAGGCCAAAGGCAGAGGAAGCAGAGGCTCATTGAAGAGTCATGAGGGAGATGCCGACTGCTCAACAATAGAAAACAACCGGAGCACAGGGGAAAGCGCATCTGGGAGGTAAGGAATTCTGTGTGCCACACCAAGCCTCCTCCCTCCCGTTAGAGACACAAACCAGCCCGGCAGACTTAACCCATTTCATAGAGTTGCATTTGCTTTCTCCCGTTAATGGCTATAAAGAAAAGTACGTTACTAATCGATCTTTCTTTAGAACATTTTTTAAGGACTGGGAAATTAAAAGAGAAAAAGTATCTCTGAAATCTCATCTTTGATCATGGCGGATGGTTTGACGTCATCCTGGAATATCTTGTAAAATAATCCCTAAAAGGGACACCCAAATGAAGGTGGCCTGGTTGTAGCAGACATGTCTATTGGTATCAGCTCAGCACAACTGTAATCTTTTTTTCCTCAATATTTGAGATAGAATTGTGACCAGAAGACTTATTGTCCCCAAGGAGAGGCAGAAAGATAACAAACTAAGTTAAGATGATGCAAGAAAAGCCTTAAAGAGCTTCATTTATACTCCATTGGTCCTGGGAAAGAAACTGTTACTTTAAAAGCCTTGCTTAGAGCCTCTTACCCCTGGCAAGCTTGTGGATGGAGATGGTCGCCTCCAGCTGACCTATAATTACCTAGTTTGAACTGAATCCACTGCAATTATGTACCACCAAATGGATTTCACTGAAATTCAGATTTTCTAAAAATAAACAGCTAACAACCCAGAGGAAGTAACAGTCTCTAAATGACTCATCATAAAGATTAAACTTAGCTGGGTTCCCATGTCTGCTTGCCAGAGCAGTGGCTGTCGTGTTTTCACAAATATGAAATTTCATCTCCCTCTAAAATGTTTGAAAATCAGCAATTCTGCTCAAAGCCTCATGTATCTGGGAGACTGAAAGATGGCCTTCTGAGCAAAATCTGGCCCTCTAGCCATAGGCTAGTGGCATGATTACAGCTAGCACTGCAGATAGCAGATGTGGTCGCTCAGCCACACTAGCTGAGAAGGAAAAGCACCATTGTACTCACGCACAAAATTCTATTACCCATGAGACGGATGACAGCACTCACTCACCCACCACTGTGTTCAAAGACTCAGGTACGCTGGAGGGAAGGTCACACTATTGAAAACACAGCCCTTGCCCTAATGGAGCTCCTATGGCAAATAAAGGGACACGGGAGAGTGGAGGAAAGTGTGGCTGTGAAAAGAGAACTACGCGGACTCTCTCCTCTACTAGTTAGTTATCTGCTGGGCGAGTTAGGACAATTGCTAAAAAGAGAATAATATTAGAATATTATTCTCAAATGAGATGCTCTTTTGTATGGAAAAAGCACTATGCACATATTAGTTTCCACCTGTCAGAAAGGATGATAAATGTTTCCTGAGGGCTTGAAGTCTCTTGTGTTTGAATTCCTTTTGAGCTCCTTTCTCCCCAATTCCCATTGCTGGCTCTTTCTCAGCCTACACAGAATGGAAGCATCCATTAGGGTGCGCAGTAGGGTATAGTTATAAAAATAATGTTCCCTCTAGAGCAGTGGTTCTCAACCTTTCTAAAGCCTCGACCCTTTAATACAGTTCCTCATGTTGTGGTGACCCCCTACCATAAAATTATTTTTGTTACTACTTCATAACTGTAATTTTGCTACTGTTAATGAATCATAATGTAAATATCTGTGTTTTCCGATGGCCTTAGGCGACGCTGCTGTAGAGCCTAAGACCATCAGAAAACACAGATATTTACATTACAATTCATTAACAGTAGCAAAATTACAGTTATGAAGTAGCAACGACAATAATTTTATGGTTAGGGGTCACCACAACATGAGGAACTGTATTAAAGGGTCGCGGCATTAGGAAGGTTGAGAACCACTGCTCTAGAGGGAACAGTTATGAATTTATTGAAATAGGTTTCCAAAGGAAGGGGCCACCTCTACTTGACTTAGGCTGACAATGATAGGAAGATCAGTTTGAACCATGGACAATTCTCTTCCATTTTATACATTTTTATGTGTAGGATTCTATACAACCAGGTTTTTACAAATTAACATTTTTAATCTGACATTTAAAAGGTAGTGGAAACCCAATTTAGTGGAAAAACATAGAGCTAGAAAATTAAATTGTGTTTTCAGTTCTGCCAATTACTCTATGACTAACAAATTGTTTTATTATTATTATTATTATTATTATTGAGCCAACAAATAAACCCATGAATGACTTTGGGTAAGACTTTTTATCTTTTTGAGCCTCAGTTGCCATATCTATAGAAGGAGACAGTGATATTTGCTCCTTTGAAAAACAAACCAACAACAACAAAAACCTCTCAGAGCGGGTACGAAGATAAATAGGAGGATATTTGAGAACACAATAAATAAGTGTTTTAACTAAGTCTTTCAGTCTTTGTAGTATTGGAAACTGTGCTGCCTATCACAGGTAAAGGAAGTACTTTGCCCATCCTAGCCTGATTTCTTCTAATCTGACATGCTTCTAATATAGTTTATATGTGTGTGTGTGTGTGTGTGGGGGGGGGGTGCTGTTAAAAAAATGCTAAACCCTTTTCTGAGAGCTCTGAATAATAAACCAAAGGCTATATGACCTTTCAGCCCTATAACAGCATAAAGAAAGTTCATTTCATAAGGCAGAGGAAACATGGTATCACAAGTGTATGAGTAATGATATAATCCAAAGATGTTTTATTTTCAGTGGCACTCCCTGCTCTGGCAAAGGCATCCTACATATCACTCTAATAGAGTAAGTGAATTATTCCCCCAAATGGAACTTCACATTGACATTTTCAGGAGACTACAAAATACACATGACAAAAGAACATGTAAGAAAGATCCGGGGTCTGAGGTGCCATGTCAACGTAATTTATTGTAGGACTTATACCATTACCATCATCTTGACAATAACCAGGATATAGAGCTATGTGCCAACCCTCTGTAGTTCCCATGTTCCCTGCTCCACTTGAAAATACCCGGCACGTTCATTGCTGGGACATAGCAGGTGTTCAATTAAAACTCAATGATACTGAATCTAATGTTTTACACCTCCCTTACTAACACTCTTCTTATATTGAATGTCCATTCCAAATGATCATATTTCATTGTTCCTATGAAGACATTTTTACACACTGGCAGTCTTTTGAGATTTTAATATGTACAAGGGGCCTGATATTGATAGATTTCAATATAACATTGTGTTACAGAAAGAAGAGCTGCAAGCTGGATCACATACTCACTCCTATGCTTAAACCTCTCATGGATCTAAGACTGCTCCCATGGATCTAAGGACCAAGAAATAGTCATCCTTTCTCAAACCCCCAAGGTCACAGTCCCTGGCCATCTGTAACCTACACCACCCTTCTTTTAACATTGTTCCTATAAAAAAATGACTTGGAAATTTACATGTAGCTGCCAATAAACAGCCTCTTTGCTTAAAGGATTCTAGGAGCTAACCTCAAAGGAAGCATCTCAGCCTTCAGGCATTTCTGCTCCAGGAGACTTGCTCACCTTGACTGACTAAAACCAGACCACTGACTCAGGCTCCCACATGATCATCCAAGGAGACTATGCTGACTCGCACATGGCACCCAGTGGCCCTCAAAGGAGAGCCCGCAACCCCCTCCAGTTTCTTTGTTCTCCCTCCCTTTTCCCTGCTCATAAAAGCCCCTGCCTGCACTGAGATACTAAGATGGTCTTTGTGATGAGAGTCTGCCATCTTCCCAAGCTGCCTGCAGCTCTTGAATAAACTGAAGTTTCCTTCCATCAGCTCTGATCTCCTGATTGATTATGGGCTTTGGAGCAGCAGGCAACAAAACCTGAGTTCAGTATCACACCTAGTGCTTAGTGATGGCCTGCTGTGATGACAACTCTTAGCAGAGGAGGCAAGTACCTCTGGGCAACATGTGAAGGAACGAGTTTTCATTTCACGGTCCTTTCCCAACAGATGCCAGGTCTTTTATTTAGTAGAAAACATTGGGTTTTAAAAATATGTACCTTGATCGTACTTTTAGGTGTTTGTTTTCTTTTGTTTAGTTGTATTTTAATTAGGTGCCTTCTCATATTGATGATTAATGAAATGTTCACCCTGAGCATTACACTATTGCCTTCTTTTAAAAAATATATATTTTTATTGATTTCAGAGAGGAAGGGAGAGGGAGAGAGAGATAGAGACATCAATGATGAAAAAGAATCATTGACTGGCTGCTTCATGCATGGCCCAATTGGGGATCGAGCCTGCAACCTGGGCATATGCCCTCACTGGGAATCAAACAGTGACCTCCTAATTCACGGGTTGACACTCAACCACTGAGCCAAAAGGGCTGGGCCCATTGCATTCTTTTTGATTGGCATATTAGAATTTTATATTTTGGGGTTTTGAGAAACTAATAAGCATCAAAAGTAAATCTTCTTTGAAAATTCTATGATAATATCAAGTTGTTGATCTTTATGTAAACAGATTTAATTGTTTCTCCAAATCCATCAAGACATGATGAATTTTGTAGGGTAAAGTATTAAGAGCTACTTAAAACTCGTCCTATCTAATAAAGAGGGGATATGCTAATTGGCCATCACACCCTCACAAAGATGGTGGTGCCCACAGCCATAAGGAGGAAATATGCTAATTGACTGCCACACCCTCAAAGATGGTGGCACCCACAGCCACAAGATGGCGGCACCCAGTCCCCTTAGCCCTGCTGGGGCAGCAGGTGCGTGGCACGGCCGGGCCTGCCCCCAGGTGGGTCAGGCCACTCTGCGCACCTGCCTCTGGAGTTCCCCAGTCCCCTCAGCTCCCCAGCTGCCCAGGGCCGGTCCGAGGCACAGGCAAGCCTCGGATGGCAGCTACTCAGCCAATGCCTGAGGTGCAGGCAAGCCTCAGATGGCAGCTACCCAGTCACCCAGGGCCAAGCTGAGGTGCAGGCAAGCCTTGGATGGCAGCTGCCCAGCTGCCTAGGACCACAGGAGACTCAGGTAACCAGGGCAGGCCCAGGTTTGTGCTGCCAGCAGTGGCAGCAGCAGTGGTGTGATGGGCATTGCCTTCCCCTGATTGCCTGGTCGCCTCCTGCCCCTGAGGGCTCCGAGACTGTGAGTGGGGGCAGGCCAGGCTGAAGGACCCCCCTCCAGTGCATGAATTTTCATGCACCAAGCCTCTAGTAATAAATAAAGTCCCAAAATGCCACTGCCCAGCAGTCAGGATTCATTTACAATGCACCATGGGCTGAGCTGACATTAGATGACCTTTCTGAACTGGCCAACTACAACCCATAAACATTTCTCAAGATTAAAAATGCAGATTAACAAAAATCACTCAGAAAACAAGAAACAAAACTCACCAGCATGTCTCAGTGTTTATTAGCCTAAATAAGCAATGGAACAGAGGACAATTTGAATGGTTGCTTCATGTGGATCAACATGAGCAGTGGCACTGAACTTGCAATTCTCATGAATCTGTAGGTTGAGATGGGAATTTTGAATAAACCACCCCTGGTGTTTGACAGGGTGAAGAAGTGGGGTTACCCCCAGTGTACTAACACTATGTACTTTTATCCTGTGTTTGCAATTTAGACTTTGACAGACTTTAGAAAAAGACAGAAGAGCCCTTCCCCAAGAGACATGAGAAGGGGGAACTGTGGCTTCAGGACACTTCAGTTTTAACCTGGATGTCCTGACCAGGTCTCCATACGTCACCTATCCTGTGTTCTTCTTTCCATTTTTCCTCCTTTGTTTTCCTGTTTGTCTTTCTGTCCCATTTCTTCAATGTCTGCTCTTATAGGTTCCTGTCCTTTTCTCCCTCTGACTTGATGTTTACTGAGTACCTACTATGTTTCAGGCTTTGTAGTAGATTCTAAAACATAGAAAGGAGCAAAAGAGCAGTTCCCTGCCCTCAAGGAACACAGTCCAGGGTAAATGTTATCATCTTTAATCCTCACCAAACCCTGGGAGGTACATATCGTTTTCTCATTCACGAATGAAGACACTGGAAGTCAGAAAGTTTAAGGAATGTGCCAAAAGTAACACAGCCAGAGGGACGCACAGATGAGACTGATCCAAGGGTTAGCCCCTTAGCTTCCCAACCAGGACTCAGACTCCTGGATCCCCTCCTCACTTTGCCCTCATTTTTCACTTAGTACTTCTAACTCCTAACCATTTACTTTCACTTTTCCCTTTGGAGAAGGCAGTGAATTATTTTAATTAATAAAAATCTGTTATTTTTCAAACCCAGTTGTTGAAAGCCCTGTAAAAAGAATAAGACTTGGTGTTAGTCTAGCCTTCTACAGGTGATCATGGAAGCCAGGCCTCAAAGGTGATATGATTGTAATGAGCTAGTTATTAATAATAGGGAAGGAGCAAAGGGAAGGCCAGACATTATAGACCAGACATTTAGGCAGCTTCACTAGGAAGCTGCAACTTTGCACTCCCCAGGGAACCACTAGCCCATTACCCACAGATCTCTGGGGGAAGGGGCCCCACAAAGGGGAGATAGATGCAAGCACAGTGAAGTTGGGGTAACTAGGGAAGGTGCTTGCTGCCAATCAAACCTGAGAACAAAGATGATTGTCCAGAATAAGTAGGGCCACTATAAGCCTGTGAAAATTTGGAATACAGAATCCCCCAAACAAAGGAATTCATGCTCTCTTGGCTCTTGGCTCTTGGCTCTCTCAGTTCCCTGGTTCCTTTAGTTTTGGTCCTGCCCATGTTCCCTCCATACCCACATAGCCATGTGGCCATGTGGACCCCATACACAATGAACTAATGGACTGCAGCTGGGAACGCAAAATAAGCTAGCTAGCCTATTGCTGAATTGGTGGGACAAAGGGACATGAGAACTTGAAAACTAAGAGGTTTGACTCCTCAGAAATAAAGCTTTCTACAACACCTCATCCTCCTGTGTGAGTCTGAGAAGATTCTTTTTCTTGGGGTAGTGTAAGAATTCCACTCCCATGAGCAACAGGTGGGGACAAGGACCTCTCCTCACTGGTAACAAAGGGACTTAGAGAAAATTGAACCCATTTTTTTTAAAGGATTGCTGCTTAATTTTCCTTTAGCTTATTTAATCTTTTTTAGGTTTATTGGTATGAGGTTTGGGCCCTGATTCCTAACTCAATAACTTCTGGTTCCTTTTCAGTCACATTATTAAAGCATGAAATGTTGATAGGGGTATAAATAGAATATTGGGGACCAGCTATAATTGTAAGAACTATCAATCATGGTCTGTTAACCGTGATTGTTTTGTTCTGATTAAAGAAGGCACATTCTAACCTAGCTGGGAGTTACACATAGGTCCTGGGAGCTCACCTGGAAATGCAGCTCATCCTCCCCATCAGGGAGCTGCTTATTATCATGGAAATATTAATAACCTTGTTGCAGAAACCAGAGCCACCAGCCCTTTGAAGACCTCCAGTCTTTGCATATCTCCAGCTACATTACCTACTAACTGCCCATTTGGCATAACCTTTTGCCTATTATCCATGTAATCTTTGTCCTTCTACCCAATATAAGCAGCTGGTTTGTGGTGGGGGGAGCAGAGCAGAGTTTTGTGGATGACCTGCTGCCTTCCCATACTGCCCGACAGTATTGGAATAAATGCTCATATATGATTCAACCCTGTCTCTACTTAATTGGCTCAAGTAGTGACAGACAGCACAGAACCATTGATTGCCGGTTAAATGTGGCATATAATAGTCCAAGAAAAGAGAGAGATGGGTAGGACAAGAGAGAGACAGAGAGAGAGAGAGAGAGAGAGAGAGAGAGAGAGAGAGAGAGAGAGAAGGAAAGGAAGGAAGGAAGGAAGGAGAATTAAAGACTACTTTCCTCATTAGAAAGGGGAATAGAATGCCTTCATTGATGCATATAATGCAAGTTTGCTGTTAACCAACCATTGTATCAACGTTAAAGTAACTTTCCATAAGAAAGAAGGGGCGGGGGGAGGAAGTCTATGAATTCTTTGCTATCAAATTAATTGAGCAAATATATAAATATAAATAATAAAGTAAAATAAGACCAAGTTACGATTCCAGAGGAAAGAAAGGATAAATAAATTAATCTCTTTGAATCAAACTCTATAGGAAGACAATCCCATTGGAAACAGAGAGACCTAGAACAGAAATTGATCAGTTGGGAAACAGGACAAGAGAAAAGAGCAGAAACCAACAAAACTTACAAAATACTAAAGCTGAAGTGTAGGGTTAACATTCACCTCAGATTAATGAGGCCCTTTCAAAAGAATCTAACTTTTACCTATTATTGAAGAATGTGAATATCAATTAAAATAAGACTACAATGGAAAGGGATCAAATTTCACTTGCTTCTCAGTTTTAAATAAAGGTAATTTACAGAAAGAGCTGAGGCCTGACCACCCCCTTCCTTAATAAGAAAACAAAAAAGACACAGTCAAAGTAAAAAACATCCAAACCTGTAAGAATTTTTATGAGTTTATTTGAGCCAAACTGACAACAATTGCTAGGAAGCAAAACCTCAACAAATTGAGAAAATGCTCTGAAAAATGGCAGTTTTGCACCTTATTTTATACATTATAATCAAAAGAGGAGGTGTAAGTGGGTTACATGAAATCCATTCGAGATAGATTAGGGAGACGGGAGAAAGCAAAGTGGGGAAACCTCTGGGATTAGATAAAAAGTAAAATGATAGACACATACTTCTACATAGCTGGGTACAGGATAAAAACAGTCAAGAATTAACATAATAACAATAATAATGAGGGAATTTTTGGTTGTAATTGTGTTTTGAGGGACCCAGGAAAAGGAAATTTCTTACTTTGCTATTGCAAAGGCATGTTTATCAGGTATGTTATCCTAGATTCAAAGACAACAGACAGGCTCCATTAAAGTGAAGGTTGGCTTTTGTTAGGGAAAAATACTGCCTTAGGACATGACTACTGGGGTGAACTGCTTTTAGTTAAAAAGTTTTAGTTTCAGACCATCCTATGTGGTTACTTTGGGTCTCTGAGTTTGTAAGGTCGCCATGCAGGCCTTCCCTGAGCTTGTTAGGTTTAGTTTGTGGCCCCTTTTTGTCCACAGCACTAATAAGTTCATCAGTGAAAACTTTCTGTCAGTAATCACAGACCCCACTGTAAACAAGACTTTCTAGCAGGACAGGAGTCTGGAGGTGGATTAAAAACAAAAAACCGTATCTCTGATTCAATCTGCAACTAAATAAATGATATACATAGAGTGCTTTCAATAGAAGATCACAAAGATTTCCTCCTAATGGATAGCTTTTAAAAAATCATTACTTCTCTGGCAAGCACTCTAATCTAATTATATGTCTTTTACATTAATTCTATCTGGATTTATCCTAATTACATATATAAACAAATAAAAAATCAATCCATTTCATATCCATAAATAATTAAACTATTTCAGACTTATGCAGAATTTTTAATAATTTTAGTTCTGAAATGTATATTTGGTTAATAGAATTTGCAGCAAATTATATGTAGAGAGGGGAAAAAGTACTTTATCTCCATCAAATAATAGAAGCACATCCATTTGTTATTTTTTAAATAGTGACAGCAAAATCAATTCTAAGGGTGAAAAGGAAAATGAGATTCTGAATTTCTCACCATACCTTCTAGTTTCCTTGACACACTAATTAGTCTCCCACCCTCTTTCCTTATGCCTTATAGGATGTTTGCCTGTAGAAAAAAATGAACCTGGCAAAACAGAAGTGACTAATGAAAAGGACAAGAGAGAAGTGACAATTCCTTTGAATGGAGCCATTAGCTATGTTACAAGATAGGAGAGGGCCTCATTTCCCCCAGTTGTGGCTGGGGTGGAGTTCTTCCAATATACCAAGAAAAGGAATTTTCTGAGATTCACAGGAGGATGCTATATAGTAGAAAGCTTTATTTCTGTGGACTTACACCCTTGGGTTTTCAAAGTCCCATTTCCCTTAGTCCAGTCATAAAAGAAGGGTAGCTTGGTATTTGTATGATTAAGGATGGCACATCCTTTCTGTATTGCTTCTCAAGACTATTATTCTTCTCTGAGACTCAAGAGGTATAAAGGATACTCTCTTACCACCATCAGAGCTAGTGTCCATGTTGAAGCAGGGCCCAGTCCAGCAGCATCACACTAGCTTAGCTTGTGTTTTCCTGCTGCAGTCCATTAGTCCATTGCATGTGGGGTCCACATGGCATTGGGCCATATGGATGAATGTAAGAGAGCCAAGAGTCACAAGAGTCATGAGCCAAGTATGCCAAGAGCAATAAATGCACAAGAGCAACCAAGAGAGAGCCAAGCTTGCCAGGAGAGTGAACTCCTTTGTTTAGGAGACTATTTATTGCCAAATTTTCACCAGCTTGCAGTGGCCATGCCCATTCTTGCCAATGACTTCTTTTCCCAGGTGTGACTGACAAACAACCTTCCCTCTGTCACCCCAACTTTACCAGCCATGTATCTATCTTCCCTTTGCTGGACCCCCACCCCCAGTGTTTTTCAGGGAATAGGCTGGTGGTTCCCCGGGGAGTGCAAAGTTGCAGCTTCCTGGTGAAGCTGCCCAAATGACATGCCTATAGTGCCTGGCCTTCCCTTTGCTCCTTTCCTATAATTAATAACTAGCTCATTGCAATGGTATCAGGTACATGCTGTTTGCAGGTCTCCAGGCCTCAACATCCTAACATTCTCAGTTGTTTACAGAAATTCCCATGGAGAGCTACACACTGTACATAGCTCCATCCTTGGTAGTTTGGTATTTGTGCAATTAAGAATGGCATGTCCTTTCTGTATAGCTTCTCAAGACTATTCTTCTTCTTCTCTGAGACTCAAGAGATATAAAGGATACTCTCTCCTACCACCATCCTCTTTTGGAGTTTAGAATAAAATATTTTAAAAGTTTTGAATATCAAATATAAATGACAGCCAAATTCCCTGATTGTTTTGAACACTAGTTATCTGTACAGTTTGCAGACAGAACTTGATAATTTAAAAATAATGTAAGTATTATTTTAAATTAAGGGGGACTATTTGAACATTTGGGATTTTAAGAGGTCCTTGACACAACACAGAAGTAGATTTTGGTTTTCAGTAGAAATTACCCAACCCAGGAAAGCATGTGAGTGGATCCAATGCCATTAAGAACTGATAAAGTCCCATGGGGAAGGAAACATGATTTTTTCTTCTATCTTTCTGAGTTCTGCTGGCTGGACTAATAATCAAATAAACATGAGACAGATTAATAGGAGACAATGGCCAAAATTATTACCTGTGCACATAAAAGGGTTCTGTAAAATATGAGACCAATGTCACATTGGGCACTTAGGCTTATATGCCATCGTGAAGTAAGGAGAAGGAGTGGGAGTTTGTGGTTTGGGGCTTCAAAGGACAGGAAGCCAGTTCACACAGAGATAAAAAAACAAATACTTGGTAAATAAATGTTTCGTGGGCCATCTTTGAGAATGCACAGAGAATCAACTGGACCTGCTAGTTTCCTCCTTGTCTATCACCCACTAGTTTATATTAAAACTAGAGGCCCGGTGCATGAAATTTGTGCACAGAGAGGGGGGTGTCCCTCTGCCCAGCCTGCACCCTCTCCAATCTGGGACCCCTCGAGGGATGTCCAACTGCCCATTTAGGCCCAATCCGACCGGGATCGGGCCTAAACGGGTAGTCAGACATCCCTCTCATAATACAGGACTGCTGGCTCCCAACTGCTCGCCCGCCTGCCTTCCTGATTGCCCTTAACCGCTTCTGCCTGCCAGCTTGATCACCCCCTAACCACTCCCCTGCCAGCCTGATTGATGCCTAACTGCTCCCCTGCCAGCCTGTTTGCCCCTAACTGCCCTTCCCTGCAGGCCTGGTCCCCCCCAACTGCTCTCCCCTGCAGGCCTGGGTGCCCCCCAACTGCCCTTTCCTGCAGGCCTGGTCGCCCCCAACTTCCCTCCTCTGCCGGCCTGGTCCCTCCCAACTGCCCTCCCCTGCTGGCCTGATCACCCACAACTATCCTCCCTTGTAGGCCTGGTCCCTCCCAACTGCCCTCCCCTGCTGGCCATCTTGTAGTGGTCATCTTGTGTCCACATGGGGGCAGGATCTTTAACCACATAGGGGCTGTGTGTTGGGAGTAACAGTCAATTTTCATATTACTCTTTTATTAGATAGGATAGAGACCTGGTGCATGGGTGGGGGCCAGCTGGTTTGCCCTGAAGGGTATCCTGGACCAGGGTGGGGGTTCCCTTGGGGTGTGGGGCAGCCTGGGCAAGGGGCCTGTGGTGGTTTGCAGGCCGGTCACACCCCCTGGTGACCCAAGTGGAGGCCCTGGTATCTGGTATTTATTTATCTTCTATAATTGAAACTTTGTAGCCTGGAGCAGAGCCAAGCCTGCTGCTTGCTCCATGGCCACAGCCATTTTTGTTGGGATTTATTTATCTTCTATAATTGAAACTTTGTATCTTTAAGTGGAGGCCTGGGCCCGCCAGGGTGTGTGGAAAGCTTGGCTTCCTCCATTGCCGGGGAAACCCAAGCCTCCTGCTCACTCTGTGGCTGCAGCCATCTTGGTTGGGGTTAATTTGCATACTCGCTCCTGAGTGGCTGGTGGGCGTGGCTTGTGGGTGTAGCAGAGTGATGGTTAATTTGTATATTACTCTTTTATTAGATAGGATTAGCTGTTAGCTGTCTCTAATGATACCTCCCTTCCTGGAGCAGGTCTTCTATCTGAATTCTTTCAGGCAGTCAGGGGGAAGGTTCAAGGTTCTTCCTGAGTCTTTTGTTTCTTAAAAATAACCAGCTTAACATAATCAATATCTTTTAAGAAGGATATTTTGGGGTGGCAATCGCCACCTCCCTTCAGTACTAACACACAAGAAATGTCTCTGCTGTTGTATTGTTTCAGGCACATTTATATTCTACCATAATTTTTTTATTCAAATGCCCATTTATACTCCTGAGGAAAACTAAAGCAGATTTGAAAGGGGGAAAAAGTAACAAGGAAAAGTATCTTTCAGCTCTTCATTTTTATCTTCAGCTACTCTTCAAAATTTGACTAAAAAGCTAATGTGGTGTTTTTTTTCCCCACTAGAGTGAGGTCTGAAGTTATTTATGCCTGCTAGAATTTTGAAAAGCTATTAATGGAATTAGCATTAGCTAACATAAATTTTTAAAATTTAGGGTTAAAGCATCAAGTTAAAATATAGGGCCTAAATTCAGGGGAGAAAATCCTGTTGCCATGGAAATGAGTGTAGATGCACACCTTAATCTTCTCTATATCCAATGGCTAATTCTAACTTGAAGTTAAACTTCTATACACACACACACACACACACACACACACACACACACACACACAAACACACACACACACATACACACCATTGATTTGAGGACACAAAGCATCAGGCTTTACCAAGTGAAAGTAATTTCCTGAAGCAATCCCTTACCTACTGTATACTTCAGAAAGGTTCCTACTAGTTAACCAGGTGGGATGGACCATAGATTCCAATAATTTTCTAAGGAAACTCCTGCCTAGGGATAGTTCTGTCCACTTCAGGGGCCTCTCCTGCCACATTCTTCTCCATGGCTCGTCTTGCCAGCTTCTGATATTAAGGGACACATTCTCTCTCTCTGCACCTCTGCTTTCTGTCTACAAAATTTGAGGAGCCTTCTTTCCTTGCTAGATTAATATGAAAAATGATGAATGCTTATAAAATAGAATTCTGTCATACATTAGAAATTTTGCATTAAATCAATACCAGTAAGAGCTATCATTTCAGCAGTCTAGTGAAGGCAGCTGAGGCATTAGACTTTTTCCTTGTTCAGAGAAAGAGCCGATAATAACGTCCTTTAAATGCCCACATGGATAATGACCATGGATGTGTGGATGTTATCCTGACATGCAGAGTAGAGCAGCTATCTGTAGTAGTCAGGGGCTTTGAAGTGCAGTTTACATGCTTCTCTAGAATGAAGGAATTTGGGTTTCTTCTTACCAGCAAAATCAATCTTCAAGTGCTACCTTCTTGGTTACTGTGACAACATGGCTTTTCAAAATGGTGGAAGTAGAAAATCTAATATCACAATATTTTGGTCTACTGTTACTGTTTTTATACAGTCATTTCCTCTTTTGAGCCTTAGTAGCTTTTAATTCCTGTTCTGCCTTTCTCTACCAAGAAGAGATGAACAAGCTAAATGAAAATTGCTACTAAAATATATATTAAAATGTAGCAGTGTTTTCTTCTTTAATTACTGGCCAGGACTGTCAGAGCAAAATATTGAATAAGATCACCGGGCCCATGTGGCTAAGTGGTTGAGCATCAACCTATGAACTAGGAGGTCACTGTTTGATTCCTGGCCTGGGTTGTGGGCTCGATCCCCAATGTGGGGTATGCAGGGTGCAGCCCATCAATTATTCTCTCTCATCATTGATGTTTCTATCTCCCTCTTCCTTCCTCTCTGAAATCAATAAAAATATATTTAAAATAGAATAAAATATTGGATACGATCTATATTTTGATTTTTTTTTCATGTGGATGGAGGTAAGGCAGACTTTTTTTCTAATTGTCCTTAAAACTTGGAGAGCAGGGTAGTGAACAATAAGTATAGATTTCAAAGGTAACCATTGTTAAATGTCCAATTTCCTACTTAGTAATATTAGTTCAGAAAGTTTCAGATCAAAGCAAAGCAACAGAATTCATCTGAAGTACTTGAAAAAAAAAAGATTTGTTTCCAAGCCATGTTGTCCAGAGGTTCATCATGTCATCAGAACGTCTGCATTATTTTTCTCCAGTTTTCTCACGCTGGCTTCCCTGGGTAGCACCTGTGGTTATAGCAGGTGTTAAAAAATATTCTGACACTTGTTAAAATAATAAGATTGTTATAGCTCCTATACCAACAGGATTTGGTGGTAGGGAAGAGAGATTGAATTCTAGTCTGAATACAATAAGGAAAAGTGGGGGTTTACATAGCCAAAGAGCAGGATGAGGAGTCTGTGGATGGAAAATTACTAAGAGGAAACATCAGAGGTTAGGGGGATTCTGGCTAAAACTACTTGATGGGATTCATGCTGAAGGCAGGCCAGGGTGATCAGATATTATCTGGGGGACAGTGGGGATAAGAAATTTGATTAGATATTGAGAGTGATTAGGTATCAGATTGTTGATAAACTGACTCAGCAGAATTCTTGCTAAAACTGGGATCCTGAGGACATGCCCAAGGTTGGGGCCTAGTTAGGCTCAGAAGAAGAGCCTGTTCGTTGGTCACAGAGAAAATCTTTTTCCAAGTTCCAGACGCCCTGTCCTCATGGAAAAGAAGGAGCCAAGTTCCTGCCTTTCCTCGCCATCCAAAAACACATGACTGGACCATCGCATGGCAAATGCCAGAACATGGGGATACTTGGGTTAACCGAAACCAGCCATGGCCCATGTCAAGAGCTGGCATGGGGCTATTGTTGCTCATTAGGTGATTTTCTAAAGATATTCAGGTAATATTACAAGAAAAAAAGGGAAAAGATGCCAGCCAGGAAATAACAAAAGTGTTTGGCATCTCTCTGAGCACTGATGGCCTCAGGTTGTCCATCAGATTCCTGTCCGTGAGACCTCTGCATATGAAGTCCCTAACGTAACTTTGGGGTGATAACACAGACATGTGCAAGTGTTAAATTGCTTTCTTTGCTCTTCCTGTAATTCTTATAAATAATTTTGAATTTTTGAGAAACTGGGTCAAAAGTGCCTCCCATGATTTGCAGAGCACTGAGTGTTCTCTGACCCCTAACATCCCCCAGACAGGAATGTTACCATGGTAACTAACTGTATTAAGGGACCGTGTAAGGCAGAGCCAGAGCACGTTCATGCCTTAGATATTCTCAACCATCAAATTTCCTGTTTCCCTGGGTCAGTCATAAATGTTTTAAAATCATCATGCTGAGGCAGGGCAGGGGGTGACACTTGCCCAGGGGCTGACCCTGTCCGATGGAACCCTGCCATTTCTGCTTTTCTCAGTCACCCTCCACAAATCTTTGATCATGGTACTAATGCACCCAGCATTGCCCCCTGGCATAGGGAACTTTGTTCTGAGAAGCTCCCTGAAGACTCACAAGCACTGGGGGAATGCTGGAAACATGATTGAGATCACTACCCTTTCAGGAGCTGCTTGTACATTATGAGAAACCAGAGATGGACTGGAATGCATTGGAGTACCCTGACCCAGGGATGGAGGGAAATACATACAGCAGAATGCTACAGGAAAATGAGGATGTTGGCCAGGTGTGAGTTCTAAACTTGAGACTACCGTTTCTTTAACATAGTCTTGGCTGATTACATATGTAAGATAACTTGCTTCTGTAATTTTTTTCTCTGTCTTTCAACTTCTCTCTAATACATTCTCTCACTATTTTATTGTTACCTTTCAATTAAGCATGGTCAATATTTTTATGATGTCTTTTTAAAATATTGCATCTTCGATATCTAAGACAAAGATTACAAATATTTTAATCAAATAGCAATCTAAGTGAAACAACCACAGCACTTGACAGACAGGTATCAATAAATATGCATCGAAAGGATGAATGAGTGAATAAATATTTTAAGTTTTTTTTTAAAGATCAATACTTTTCTAAATTACAAATTTAAGAACCTCTAAATATATTTACCTAAACTATTGAATCATGGATATTTTAATCTGTTTCCTGAAAACAACTCTTCCTTAATTTATTATTCATTTAAATAATTTTTTTTAATCTTTACATTGTAAAACATATTTGAGTAAAAGTTTACAAAACCTAATGTGTACTTTAAAGCATATAATAAAATGAACACACATGGACTCAGCACCAAGATTAATAAATAGACTATTACCAATATCTTTAAAGCTCCTTCTCTCCTCAATTTAACCCCTTCTCCTCAGGTACTCACTATCCTAAATATTGTTTGTCATTCCACTACTTTTGTTCATGATTCTGCTATTGCAAGCAATAGGTTGTTTTATTTTTTCCATATTTAAATTCTATATAAATGGAATCATATTGTATGTAATACTGTCTGCTGAGCTTCATTTACTAACAATATGTTTCTGAAATTGATGTATATAGCTTTAATTAATTTATTTTTACTGCTATACAATATTTTGTTACATGGGGGAAAACCCAACACTATTTAACCATTTTCTTGTTAATGAGCATTTGAATTATTTCTATGTTTTTGCTATTGCACACAATACTGCTCTAAAGATTTTGTACATGTCTTCAGGGGCTCATATACAAGAATTTCTTCAAGATATATACCTTAAATAGAGTGACTAGATAATCTGATATGTGTGTACGCACATTTATTAGGTAATACATAATTGCTTTCCAAAATATACACTACCTGCAGTGGGTAAGAATTTATCTCTCCATATACCTGAAATTATCAGTATTTCATTTTTGTTTAATCTGATGGTTTGGAAATGTTATCTCATTATGATTTTATTTTAAATTATCTTATTAGTGAGCTTGAACATTATTTTATATGTTTATGAGCTATTAGTGTATCCACTTAAAGGAAATATCTATTTGTTTTAGTTTACTATTGTTGCTATTACACTACAAATTATACCCATGTAGTAGCTTAAAAAAACATAAATTTATTATCTTCTTGAGGTCACAAGTTTGAAATGAGCCTCATAGTGCTGAAGTCAAGGTGTCAATAAGATCTGTGTTTCTTTTATCTTATTGAAGGCTCTTGAGGAGAATCCATTTTTTTGCCTTTTTTGCAGCTTCAAGAATAGACATAAAATATGGAATTTTTATATCTGCCCATAAAATTTTTATTTTTATGTACTGTACTGAATCTTTCATTTTTTTGTATTGCTATCACTAATAATACATTTGCTTTCTATAATGCCTGAAATTAACATAGTTCTACCACCTTACTCTGGCTCATATTTACTTAGTATTTATCTTTTTCTTATGTTTTATTGCCAAATTGCTGTGATCTAGTGTTTTAGATAAACATTTTAAAATGCATTGTTATTGGCTATTTTTTATAATCATTTAACATTCTTTGTCATTGTAACTGGAGAGTTTAGGCTACTTATATTTATTTTGATTATTGTATGTCTGATTTTATCTCTCCCACTTAATTTTGTGGTATTAATTTTTTACTTTTCTGAGTATGTTTATGCATGTACATGTATATATCTTTGTGTGTACATGTTTATGTTCTTTTCATACCTTCTTATAAATAAATTGTGAATTGTTTTCTCTCTTTTAATTCACCCTCCTATTTGTTTGAATATGCAGTTTGCTATTCTTTTAGCAGTTACTCTATTTTTAAAAATAAAATTATTTTGGAATATCTTTAGATTTACAAAGAAGTTTCAGAGATATTACAGAAAGTTTGTATATAACCCTAACTCAATTTCTCCTCTTAACATTTTTCATTATTACAGTATACTTATAAAAACTAGAAACCAACATTGGTACATTACTATTAAATAAACTCCATATTTTATTTAGATGTTACTGATACCCTTGTTATATTATTGTTCCAGGATACAATTGAGGTTTCACATTGCATTATTGTTGATCTTAAAGCTGGGCAATTTCAAGTGGATATGAAAGAAAACAAAGGAGCTCACGTCAGAGAAACTCAAACTTCTAGTCAATAGACATCAGGAGCATCTCCTAAGATTGGTGGTCCCTAAGAGAAATTGTTCTAGTTCATTAAATAAAATGTTTATTTTTTCTCTATCTGGAACCAAGAACGAGTCAGCCTCACAGACACCGATGACTAGGTTTCAATAATGAAAGATGAAACTATTTGCATTTGACATGACAAGAAAGGCCATATCATTGGCATAGAAATCCCCTTAATGGGATTTTTATCTTTGATAAGCAGATCCAGGAACTACCAACCTGCCAGAAGAGGAAAGTTGATGATTTAAAAATACCTTAATGAGAATGTAATATCCTGCACTGAGAAAATACCATTTCACATTATTCTCTACTATGAGGTCTACCATTAATAGCCATACAAGTCCCAACTCTGAGTCTTACCACATATTAAATTCAATGTCTTTGTTCCAATTCTTGGAGGATTTTGGCTTTGGGTATCCCTTGGGAATTGATCTTAGAAATATGGGATTGTGGAAGAAATTTTAAAAAACGTTTTTTCTTCCTTGCTTCACCTAGTTTCTTTCAAAGGCAGGCAGCATTTCCCCCAATGCATTCTAGTTATATAATGTCCTTTATGCAACTTCCAAGGAATAAAATCCAGGCTTCTTATTGCTGAAACCTACAAGAAAAATTAATTTCCAACATTTTGTCATGGATAATACATCTGGAAAAGCAAGTTACACATGGCGTCAATGAAAAATTTTGCAGAATTTTTACTACCACACCATTAGTGCTGCTAATGGGGAGAACATATGTATGAATAATTAGAGAACTTTCATATGGGATGACATCACCTACATATATGAGCTGAGGTATATGCCCCTATAAAATAAAACCAAATATTTTTCTGGCAGCAATCTAACTCATTAATAATCCCCAATCACTTCTCTCTCTCTCTCTCTCTCTCTCTCTCTCTCTCTCTCTCTCTCTCTATCGTTCTCTTGGCCTTGCTGTGTGGCCCTCTTGGCCTTGCTGTGAGGCCCTGTTATGCCATGTGCCCTCCAGGACTTGTAACTAATAAACCTTGTGGGTTTTTTTTAAATATCTGGATGGTGGTTGATGAGGAGCCTCTTGCAATCATGATAAGAACCACAGGGGCTGGTCCAGCCACAATATTGGCTCCAGTCAGGGGAAATGTCTATGGGCTCTACCACAAGCAGTAGGGCCCACATGAGTGCCCCCCAGGCATTCTTAGCTGACCGCGTCACTATCAGATAGGCTGACACACACACAAAACTGTTGCATTGCAAAAATAAAGTCTAAAGTCAGATTGCAATGGGTTGAAGCATGGATAGGGGAATAGGAGATACATTGATATACAATACAGTTCTTTTTTATTTGACTGTGAAAGGAAGTAACTGAATTAAAAATATGACTAGGAATGCAAATGTAAAATTAATTTAAATATCATAAATAACAAATTCATATTCTAGCCTGCAGCTCAAAATTCAATATTTAGTGAAAAATTAATGTAGGCCTATTTTGGATCCTTGAAATATCAAATATAGCTTGGTAGAAATGGTTTGCATATAAGGCAGGCTTCCTGAATAAGCCCAGATCACTCACCCTCTTGCACTCCACACATACACTCATGAACAAGGAGACATGTTCCTCCATTCAGCATGTACAAGTATATATTGAAAGTCCACTACAGGCCAGGCCCCACATCTGGTGCTGGGGATACAGTGGTGAGCAAAACAGACCCAATTCACGCCCTCCTATTACTTTCGCAGAACCACAAAATCCTAATTCTTTTTTAAATTTTTTTATTGTTTAAAGTATTATATATAGTAGTACATATATCTCCTTTTTTTCCCCCATTGACCTTCCCACAAAATTCTAATTCTAAGTGCTATGAGAAATATGTGCAGCATGGTCTGAGATTTTTTAACAGAGGATGTGAATTAGTCTGAGAAAGAAGGTGGGGTATGAAAGAAGTTCCCAAGGAGGTAGAGTTCCAGGCGACAGTACAAGGATGAATAGGAGTTAATTAGACCAAAAGGAGAGTGTGTGTGCTGGGAGAGGGGAAGATGTTAGGCCTGGGGGAAGAAGGAGGTGAATGGAAGACAAACTATGGTGAGAGGTGGAGGGATAAGGGTTAAAGATGAAGCTGAAGAGTTGGGCAGTACTGAGAACAAGAAAGGTCTTTGGCAGGGTTCCACAGCTTTGGAAATCATGGAAAGTTTTAAGCAAAGAAATAACATAACCAGATTTTAAGTTTAAAACATTCTAGCTGAAAGAAAAGGAATGATTGAAGGGATGCGGGGGTGATAGTGGAGGCAGAAAAACCACAAATTAAATTAAAATTTTAGTGAAATCAATAGGGATTGGTAGAATGGAGAAAAAGAAAGTGTTAAAGATTGGTTATATAATGAGCATAGAAGTCAAGAATACTAGGACCCTTGAAACTCTGAAAAACAGAAAACAGCAACATGAGCCACCAAGGATATTTTAACTAAATTTGCAGAATGCTATTTCTGTTCATTCATGTCATAAGATGATGATACCACACCTAGTGCAGTGGCTTGACTACCCGGCTGGAAAGCAATCCCACAAAGGCACAGCTGCAGGGCCTTGGCTGGGCTTAATTAGAAATCCTGGAGTGCCATGGCATCCCTTGGGAACTAGCCTCTAGGCTTTTTCTCCTAAGTAAGATTGTTAACCAAACCATATGCTATTTGTAAAGTGAGCTGGCTGTTGTTTGCAGGGACTTAGAGTAATGTATCTAACTGGCCAAGAACATCAGGGCAGATTGCTTTTACCCCCCAAACCCCCACTCCCGTCTCTGATTGTGCATATTTATTCTTTAAGACTGTATCTATGGATCAAGTTGTGAATTTGTCTCTCTTACCTTAGGTACATAATCCAAGCAAATGGTCTGTTTTGACCTGGCTTCATTAGATACTGTAGAGCAATTTATTCACTTGTTGGCATGTTGTGTTAATTCTTTTAGGCTGGTGTAGTACCAATTAGCACTTGGGAGTGGTTATTTGGTCAATTCAGCCCCATTTAATCTACATTTATTGAACACCAGGCACTAATGAATCAGACACTGAGATATGCACTAGGAATAGAAAGACCCATAAGAAGTAGGCATTGATCTGGAGGAATTTACAGTGTAGTGGCAAAAGAAGCATAAATAATTAAATTAGTTCGAATCATTTCCTTACATAGAAGATCTACTATGTGCCCATTGCTCTCCTTACCACGTTAGTATCCAATTAACCACTGAATCATGAGCTTAAGCACACAACAAAATACATCTTTTTCTAGGGTGCTTGAAAGAGTACAGGTGAGAGTATAATATGATACCATACCACTTTCTAATCAGCCCCGATGACAAAAGTTCCAAATAATGTTATTTTGGCTCACACCTAAAACTTAGCCTTTGATTTATAGACCTGCCCCCCCGTCTTTGCTACCCATTTTTTATATGAAAAGTTTGCTTTGCCCTATTTAAGCCTGACAACAGTAAAAACATCTACTACTTCATTCTTTGACTCATAAAATGGAAAAGAATGACTATCAGGTAAAGTCACAAACAAGGGCACATGTTGAAAGATCACTTCTTCTATACCCTTTCAATGACACAGGTGAAGAATGGGTCTTGCTTCTATGCTTTGGTACATATGTGTTTTAGTGCTCATGAACCCAAAACATTAAGGGGATTTAGGCCAGGCCAGGTCCATATGACACAGCCTAACTCAGTCTCTCTGATATTTGCTGCTACACCCATCTTCAAACTCTCACTCTGCTTGTGCAGTCACTCTTAGATAGACTTAGAAATGTGTGTTTCCTGAGAGGTGTCACAATACAGTAGTTCTCCATTAACATGATGCCTTTGACTACCAAGAATGCCTTTTCCTTCATCATTATTCTAGACCTACTTCAAATATACCATTATTTTGGAAGGGTATTATGTTTCTCACCTATATTTCTGATTCTTTTCACTTTCCAGATACATACAAGACTGCACTTTCCATCCCCTTAAACTAAGGTGTGACCATGTGGCTTGCTTTGGCCAATGCATTGTGAGTTCATTTGTTGCTTCTGCATAGAAACATTTATGAGTGTCTGCAAAACTCTCCATATTTTCTCTTCCCATGTTGAACCAACTGAGGAGGTCAAGTGTTGAAGATTATGGTGCTATAGACTGGTGAATTTTTCTACAGCCCTGGACCTCTGTGTCACCACATAGAGAAAAGTGGCCCAGGTGAGTGACCAGACCACAACAGAAATTTTGTATGTGAGAAATAAGCGCCTATGGCGTTAAGTTCCTAAGAGTTTGGAGTGTTTGTGCTTGTCCTACAACCTACCCATCTTGACCAATAACACCTAACCAGCTCCTCCAGGAAGATTTACCTGCTAATCCTCCTGCATTCTTATAATTTTTTTTTCTTAATATCTGTTTTAGTGAATACCACACTGTATCATGACTGCATCCTTTATACACCTGTTTCCTCAATAGCCTCTGACTTCCTCAAGGATGAGGGCTATGTCTTATTAATCTCTATACCCCCAAAACTGAGCACAGTTTCTGGGATATAGTGCTCAATAAATGTTTATTGAGACCTAGGTTCCATCCCTGGCTCTATTGATGAATAATTCATTTAATAGTTCTGTGCTTATAGCTTTTTCTTGTGAAAATGTAGATGAGAATGGCCTGTCTGCCCCCTCAAGGTCAAATGAGTTAATAAGAGTCAGAACAATTTGGAAACTAAAAGGATAGAAAACCATAAATGATGATTGTTACGAGCTAGGGCCAGAACTGTTTGGGAAAGTGGCAGAACTAGAGGCTGTCTATAGAATACATGGGGAGAGTGCTTTTGAGTTTCTTTTATTTACATGAAATTCTCAGAATTTTTGCTTTCTTTTAAAAAGTTTTTGAAAAATCACTGGTGACAACAGAAGACAAGAAAAGCAGTTTTTCAGGCCCCAGAATCCTTTGAGCAAATTCTCAGTTTTTATTTCCTGGACTGTTCAATTCGTGTCTTAAAAATAATTCTCCTGACACAGGAGTTGAACAGTATGGATACCCAGCCAATACTATGGATACCCTGTTCATCTCTCCCCAGAGCTCAATGCTCCAAGTCCACCCACAGCTTCTTACTTCCAATATGTCTAACTTTCTATTCTAGAGCTTTCGCTGGTTCCAGGAATGTGTTCAGTCTGTACAAAACTCAAGCCCAAAGTTCTTTAGTGTCCCTGACAGCAGCCCTCAACCAATGATGGAATAAATGTTGGTAGATAAATACCTTTTTGATGGGAGAACTCTGGGCCATGCTTTACAAAGTGGATTAGGGACCGCCTGAGGGACAGAGCCCTGAATGCCCAATGCCATCCTACTCCTTACTCATTTGTGTGGGCTTCCTTTCCATCCCAGCTTTACTGCGCATCCCCCTCCCCCCCCACTCCTCTGTCTGATCTTCCTAGGCTCCCTCTGCAAATAAACGATTTGAAATAAAATTATTTATAAAAAATGTTTTTGTTGATTTTAGAAAGAGAGGAAAGGAGAGAGAGGTAGAAACATTGATGAGAGAGAAACATTGATCAGCTGTCTCCTGCACGCCCCCCACACCCCACCCCCGCAAGGGATTGAACCTGCAACCCAGGCATGTCCCCTAACCGGGAATTAAACCAGTGACCTCTTGGTGCATGGGTCGATGCTCAACCACTGAGCCAGGCTGGAATAAAATTTTGTCTCTAGCTTGGCTTCTGAAGAACCCAATGTAAAATAACTCGCCTTTCCCAATGTGTATCTTATGTTTCATATGAAATATATTAAGAAATATTTATTTATTAAATAATAACAATAAATAAATAACATACAAACAATATAAATAAAAGTAAACGTATAAAATCACAAAATAAATAAAATAATGTGAAATTGAAAGCTACTACTGACTCCTGCACAAATAGACATTTTTCAAATTTATAAAAATTCTTCAGGGAAATGTTGATCTCTCAAAAGAGCCAGTGTGCAAAGCATCCTGTCCATCATAGGGAATTATTTCAAGAGCATCCTTTTTTTCCCTTCCAGGGAGGCCATTTGGGTATTAGGTCAATCTGCTGCTCCCTGGGAAGGTATAGATGGTGTGTGCCAAAGCTCAGATCTTCAAAAGGACACCGATCCTTCAGACGCAAGCATGAGATTTATAACATGATGGGTATCTCACCCTTAGCTCTGGAGCCTCAATCTGTCTCTTGGAGTTTGCATTCAGTCACTGGGGAAGCAAAGTAAGGACCAGGTCGCTTGTCTTTGTCCTTCTCCAAAGTTTGAAAAGGCTGATTAAAATAAAGAGAGACTGTCTTTTATCAGCATTCTGACAGCCATGGCAGAATTGTTCCTCAAACCTTATTATCTTTTGATTTCTAGCTTCTTCTCCAATATTGTTTTCTGCATTTCAAAGAATAAATTAGATGTAATTTTCACCGAGGCTTACATATACACTGTGGATGTCAATGCTGAAGCTTGCCTGCTTATCAGTAAAGCAGGCCCCAGAGAAATAAAAAGCACCACAGGAATAATTTAGCCCTAGAACCACAGCAAGGGGAGGAAAAATGCCACCAAGAGAATTTTAGAAATTCAAAAAAATCATGCTCATTTTAGCAAATGGAATTCTTTCACTCTCATGAAATCTCTCAGGTTATAATAAAGACTAATTATTAATAACAAAGAAGCTTTGAGACACTGGTTGAGAGGGAAAATGTATGCAAACTTGGGCTGAACATATGTGTGTCTGGCCACTTCGGCCACTTACCCAATTGGCACTGAGGGCAGAGCAAAATACACATTCATTGCTAAGAAGCTGAAGTTATTATTGCTAAGAAGCTGAAGTTATTGCATCCCCCACTGTGGAACAGTTCAGGCATCTGGAGTGAGAGTGCATGTGTTATTAAAATGACCAAGGGCAGCCTTTCAGACGTCCTAGGAAATTTGGAAGTGGGTTTGGGAGCAATATCAATTTATGCGAAACCAATTCCATAATTGGCACTGGGTGAAGAAACTAGAAGGGAACCTGTTTTGGAAATAGAACATTTTCAGATTAGTTGGTTGACTTTTCCATATCATCCTCATTCTGGAATTCTTTTCCATTCATGAATTGTTTATTTTACTGTATGTTTTTGAACAATGAATACGGACCTAGTAAAATGTTCACCAAATATTTCACTTTTATATGTTCATTCATTTGTTTTATAAAGATTTATTGACTTAGTATGCTGAAGGCACTATCATCTAAAATTTACCTAAATAGAGAGCTCCCTGCATCTCACCGCCCAGGATCAGCAACCTACCAGCCCACAAGTTTCGCAATCAGAGTTGGCAGCAAAGGCGGCATCACTGGAAACCACCATGCCTTGGTCTTGTCATCCAGTATATGCAAGATACTGGCAACATTATTGCGAAGAAATGGCTTGGATGCGAAAGCACCAGAATGCTTATAGGAAGGCTGTGGAGTCTTATTTCAGTTCCCTAGAGTCGCCAGGCCGAGATGAAGCGCTTGTGTCCAGACAGCGCCCCCAAGATCCAGGCCATGGAGGCCGCCTTGCATCTGAGCTTTAACAAGCACTTTGACCTAAAGAAGTCCAAGTACTGGCCGGTCATCCTGCTGAAGTTCTGAGTCCTGGGACCTGGGCCCCCAGCCATCACCCCCTTCCTCTGGGATTTGCTCCTTCATCTGCTTCTGTGCATTTTCTAAGGGAAAGAGGACTTTTTCCTCAGAAATCAGCATTTTTACCAAAGTGCCAGTGGGTCCATCATGAGGGGAGGGGGGCATAATGTAAGATTTCATCCATTTTTAAGCAGCAGGGCATGTACTATTGCCTGCGTGCAAGATTTATCTTTGACATAAAATGATTATTTAATTAAAAAACAAAAATAAAATGAAATTTACCTATGTAAATATAATATTGAGGACATGGATTACATCATATATGAGGTAAGCAATGGGCTAATTTAACTGAAGATATTAGCGGGATCTGTTTGGCAGTCTGCCTCTACTCTCACACCTAAAAACAGCCCCATTGCCAATAAGTATCTCTTTAAAAAATGAATAAAATGGTTTGGTTTCAAATGGTTATAGTCTGGGCTGGGCCACTGATGAAAACTGCTTGACTCTCTTAAGAGCAGGGTTTCAAAAATTTGGGGCCAGGTAGTCACACCTGAGTGTGCAGGAGAACAAGGGGACCCCCCACTTGACCTGAGGGCTTTCCCTTCCTAGTCAGCACCCCGGCCTCACCACCGTTCCCTCCCCCAGCTTTCCCGGGAGTTTACAGGACCCTCTGGACCTCCTTCATGGACCCTGGACAAGCCACTGCTCTCTTGTCTCCTTTCCAATCCCAGTTGTCAGAGTCCCACACGAAAGACAGAGCAAACATGAAGGATTTTTAGGGAGGACTTTGGCAAAGGGACTGTTGACAGGTGTGAGAGCCGGGGCACACTGCCAACCAGGGAGATCACACCTGGGAAATAAAGACCATTTAAAGTCTCAAGGGTTTGGGGACAGGTGGTCACACCTGAGTGGGCAGGAGAAAAAGGGGGCACGGTCATGAGATAGGCAGGAAGTGGGCACATTATCAGAGGGGCTGGGCCTCGTGATAGGTCGGAATTGGGCACATATTCTGGGTGCAAGGCCAAGTGATGGCCAGAAGTGGGCACCTGATCTGGAAGCAGGGTAACGTGATGGCCGGAAGTGAGCTCCTGAATAGGGGTCTGGCCAGGTGATGGCTGGAAAAAGGCATGAATCAGGGGGCGTGGCCACGTGATCATTCGAGAGTGGGGCTGAGTTCCCACCTGATGATTACCCACCATTGTGTAAGGGGTCAAGACACTTCCCCTCCCAGACTGGTTTGAGGACCCTGGGGCTATAGGCTGGACCTGGGGTCTAGTGACAGGCTGGGGGCCAGGCTCAGCTGGTTCCTAGGGCTGCCCTGGTGCTCTGAGTGTGCTGTGCAACAAATGGGTTCTCCAGGGGAGGAGAGATGTGGTCACTGAGTTGGAGTGGCATCAGGGACTTATACCAGGCAACACCCTGACAGAGCCATGTCTCAGAGAGCAAATGCAGGGAGTCAGGCAGTTTGCGGACCCCGAATCAATTTCTTTTCGAGATAAAAGAAAATCTGCCAGGGGAGGCCGGCGGGGAAGCCAGCCGCAGGGAAAATTATGGTACTTTGGAATCTAAGCCACAGCCAGGGAGGGGAGGCCAGGGCAGTCTACACACAAGGCTCTGGGCCCAATGCAGGGGGATTCCATCCCAGTTACCAGCTGGGAGAAAGCCCAGGTCAAAGCGAGCAAGAGCCCAGAGGCAGAGCTGTAAATAAAGGACCCCTGTCCCCTAGGGGTGAAGGAGGGAGTTTGGGGGGAAGGGTGGAGCCCATCAAGGCAAATGGCCACAGGGTGAAGGTGCTTACCCAGAGGTCACAGGTAACCAAGGGTTCCAATTCTAGCTCAACCCTTTTACTACTGTGTGCCCATGAGGAAATTGCTGTCCCTCTCTGTGCTGCTGTAGCTTCACCTTTACAATGGACCACAGCTGCTCCTCATACTGCCCCACTTGACCTGAGGGCTTTCCACTTCCTAGTCAGCACCCTGGCCTCACCACCCTTCCCTCCCCCAGCTTTCCTGGCACTTTAAAGTACCCTCTGGACCTCCTTCATGGACTCTGGACAAGCCACTGCTCTCATGTCTCCTTTCCAATCTCTCCAGTCAGAGACCCACATGAAAGAGAGAGCAAGCAGGACGAATGTTTTGGGAGGACTTTGGCAAAGGGACTGTTGACAGGTGTGAGAGCCAGGGCAGACTGCCAACCAGGGAGATGGCACCTGGGAAACAGAGACCATTTAAAGTCTCAAGGGTTTGGGGACAGGTGGTCACACCTGAGTGGGCAGGAGAACAAGGGGGTGCTGCCACTTTATAGGCAGCAGTGATTACCTGATCAGGGGGTGGGGCCAAGTAATAGCCTGGAAGTGGATAGCTTATTAGGAGGGTGGGGCCAAGTGATAGCCTGGATGTGGTCACCTTATCAGGGGGCCGATGCCTCTTGATGTCAGCAAGTAGGCAGCTGATCAGAAGGGCGGGGCCAAGTGATGGCCGGAAGTGGGCATGTGATCAGGGCTGGCCACATGTCATCCAGAAGTGGGCACCTTATCATTGCTGCAGGGCCTCGTGATAGGCCAGAACTGGTCACCTTATCAGGGGGCAGATTCTCGTGATGGCTGGAAGTGGGCACTTGATCAGGAGCAAGGGCCATGTGATAGACTGGAATTGGGCAGCTTGTCAGGGGGAAGAGCCACATAATGGCTGGAATTGGACAGGTAATATGGGGGTGGGGCCACATGATCATTCAAGAGTGGGACTGAGCCCTAACCTTTTGGCTCAGTGGATAGAGCATTGGCCTGCGGACTGAAGTGTCCCAGGTTTGATTCCGGTCAAGGGCATGTACCTTGGTTGCAGGCACATCCCCAGTAGGGGGTGTGCAGGAGGCAGCTGATCAATGTTTCTCTCATCGATGTTTCTAATCTCTAGCCCTCTCCCTTCCTCTCTGTAAAAAATCAATAAAATATATTTAAAAAAAAAAAAAAAAGAATGGGACTGAATTCCCACCTGATGTCTGTGTTCCCCTGTCTAAGGGATCAACTTCCCCTCCCAGATTGGTTTGAGGACCCTGGGGCTGCAGGCTCGACCTGGGGTCTAGTGACAGGCTGGGGCCCAGGCTTAGCTGGTCCCTGGAGCTGCCTTGAAGCTCTGAGTGTGCCAAATGGGTTCTCCAGGGAAGGAGAGATGCGGCCACGGAGGTGGGGTGGCATCAGGGACTTGTACCAGGCGGCACCCGGGCAGAGCCACATCTCAGAGAGCAAATGCAGGGAGTCAGATGCTGAATCAATTTCTTTTTGAGGTAAAACAAATCTGCCAGGGGAGGCAGGTGGTGAAGCCGGCCATAGGAAAAATTATGGTACTTTGGAATCTAAGCCACAGCTGGGAAGGAGAGGCCGGGGGGTTCTACTATCCAAGGCCCTCGGCCCAATGCAGGGAGACTCCATCCAAGTTACCAGCTGGGAGAGAGCCCAGGACAAAGAGAGCAAGCACCCAGAGGCAGAGCTTTAAATAAAGGACCCCTGCCCCCTGGGGGTGAAGGAAGGGTTTGGGGGAAGAGTGGAGCCCATCAAGGCAAATGGCCACAGGGTGAAGGTGCTTACCCAGAGGTCACAGGTAAAGGATTTATGGGCTGTGGGCAACCAAGGGTTCCAATTCTAGCTCAGCCCTTTTCCTGCTGTGTGCCCATGAGGAAGTCCCTCTCCCTCTTTGTGCTGCTGTAACCTCACCTATACAATGGGCCACAGCTGCTGCTCCTACTGTCCCACTTGACCTGAGGGCTTTCCGCCCCTAGTCCAGCACCCTGGCCTCACCACCCTTCCCTCCCCCAGCTTTCCTGGACTCTCTGGACCTCCTTCATGGACCCTGGACAAGCCACTGCTCTCCTGTCTCCTTTCCAATCCCAATTGTCAGAGTTCCACACAAAAGAGAGAGCAAGCAGGAAGGATGTTTTGGGAGGATTTTGGCAAAGGGACTGTTGACAGGTGTGAGAGCCGGGGCAGACTGCCAACCAGGGAGATGGCACCTGGGAAACAGAGACCATTTGTGTTTCAAGGGTTTGGGGACAGGTGGTCACACCTGAGTGGGCAGGAGAACAAGAGTAGGAGGCCACGTGATAGGCCTGAAATGGGCACCTGATCAGGGGCTGTTAAGCAGTAGAAGTGACTTCATTTGTTATAAAATTAAATTGTATTTATATAATTTTTATTAGTGAAGAAATAGTAATTAAAAAAGCATTAGCTAACCATTATGTTTATTCAACAAATTGTATTGAAAGCTTACTATGAGCTAGATCATGTGCTGGGTCCTTGGAAACTCATAATCTATTAGAGGAGGTATAAACCAAAGAAATACATTACGGAGTAATAGCTACTAAATTAAAGATGGGAACCTTGGAAGAGATCTTAACTTATTTTCACTTGAGTTTCAATTCTGTATTATGATCTCCTGGGTACTTTACATATATTATCTCACTGCTGTGGGGAAGAAAAAATAAAATTTTTCTCTATCTTTCTAAATTCTTCTAGCTAGACTAATAATCAAATTAACATGGGAAAGATTAACAGAAAAAAAAATGACCAGATTATTTCATTTATCTGGAGTTTCCATAAGAATATGGGACCTGACACAGATTGGCCAGTTGAGGCTGATATGCTATCTGGACCTATGGAGAAGGGGGTAGTGGTTTGGGAATTGAAAGGGCAGAAAAGCAATTCACATGTAGATAGAAAAGCAAATGTTTGGTAAATAAATGTCTGTTGGACACAGAGAGGACTTTGATCCAGTGGGCTTTGTTAGGTTTATTTCTTTCAAACTTAGTTCATAATAAGTTAGTTATCTAGGATGATATCTCCTTTCCTGGACTACACCCTCTATCTAAATTCTTTTAGGCAGGTAGGGGGAAGGTCAAAGGTTCTTCCTGAGTCTTTTGTTCCTTAAAAATAACCAAGTTAAAATAATCAATATCCCAAAGGCATGTTTTGGCACAGAAAGCTCTGTTTTTATCAGTCCCTCCTTTGAAACGTCAAATAAGAAGTTTCACAACCCAGAAGCTAAATTGGTAGATTGCCCCACACCTCCTGGTGTGGCCCCTGGTGTACTAGGTATATTTCAGGTCTTGTGAGTAAAAAACGTTTATGTTTCCAAAGTTTTCTGATTATTATTGCTGAAGGGTATTTTGCAATCTTAAGGGCTTGTCTGACCACATTAGTTATTGATAGGCTGAGACACACACAAAACACATTAGCATGTGAGAAATGAATATAAAAAAACAACATGGCAGGTGTATTAAAACTAAGCTTCTGCAATAAGCAATATATATATATATATAATGTTCTGTATACTTTATGAATAATCATGTAAATTTCAAAATCTTATTTTCCCTATCTTACAATCTTACATTGATTGTATAATCTCATCCTAATTGCTAGTTTTCTGTAGTTGACTAGTGAAATAATTAGTAAACTCAGGCGTGCAGTGGAATTCTTCAAAATTAGGAATACTCTTCCCTTGGCACTGGCACTATGTCAAGGCAGACTTCTGAATTTTTCAGAATTGTGGGCATGGCAGCATTGTTTATTTTGTTATCTTTGTCAATACAGTTCTTAACTTTCAAATTAAAGAATATATATATTTGACATCTTACAAAACAACTCCATAGACCAATTACTTGCTTATGGTTTTTTTTCTAAGATCCCTGCAGGGTATACAATTTTTGTTTTCTGTTGTATATCTTCCTGTTTTTCCATTCAAAATGTAATTTACTTATAGACAATCAAAAGCCTTGATCTTCAATATTGTAATAACATGAAGCTATAAGTTTGCCTAACTGTAACAATGCAATATCTGAAAAG
Source organism: Eptesicus fuscus (assembly GCF_027574615.1). Taxonomy (NCBI): domain Eukaryota; kingdom Metazoa; phylum Chordata; class Mammalia; order Chiroptera; family Vespertilionidae; genus Eptesicus; species Eptesicus fuscus. The sequence continues at coordinate 67,847,722 of NC_072482.1, forward strand.
GAAAAATGAAATGAGACTACAAATTTGGCTTCCTGTTTCCCAGACCAGGAATTTCCATACCTCAAGGAAATCCTTTTATTTGTTTGCTAGAATAGATGACCAGACTTCTTTTTTCAAATATTAATTCCTTCAGATAATACAAATTACTAAATAGACTTCCAGGATGGGGCCTTGAAGCCTAAATCAAATCTATCTCTCTTGGCTGAATTGATTTCAAGAGGTCTTCCCTCCCCAGTGGTCACTCTTAGATTCATGATTTGCTTGGTGGCTCCCTGAAGAGATTGCTTAGCCTTCGGCTTAAATTGGAGTAGGTTTTATGCTGTTATTGCTCTGTGGAAGTCTTAGATAATGACTTAGCAATGGCTTTTAGTGCCGGATATGGGGAAATTGCGGGGGCAAGCAAGACCTTCAGTCAACCTTCAAACAACAAAGGAGAAGATCTCTGGGGATGGAACACCCGACTTCACTGCACCTGAGAGGAAAGACACTTGCTCTGGGGCTGCCATTCAGGTAGAGTGAATGACAGAACTCACCTACAACCCAGAAGAGCCCTGCAGCTCCAAATTTGTGGGCAAACAGCTGGCACATCCAGAGGTGAACTTCAGGGTACACAGAAATACCTGAAAAAAGTACTCACTGAGTATTCACTCTTCAGTGAGTATTTAAGCCATCTTTCTGAGATGAACATTTCTTGAAACAATGTCTTCTTGCAAAAGCATCAGATATTACTCTTGTGTTCAGGCAGGTGCTTTGTCTCCAAGAAGACCTCTGTGGAGATAGCTTCCGAGGACTGCATAATGGGATCAACTGCGATGACTCTAGCGATGGCCACCATGGTGGCCATGACACACCAGTGAGGACAACACCTAGAATGGATAGGTCCTCTATTCAAATATGGAAAGATGATTGAGCAAGGACTTGGAAATCGCCGTGGAAATACAGGCCCTGCTGTAGTATCAGGTATTAATTGGGATAGTATCAATTGAGGTTGTGGAATCTTTAAAAATGTTTCTAACCAGCTGCTTTTATAAAATAAAGAATATACACGAAGAAAAATACTTCATCAAAGAACCTAGTCCATGGCGAGCATCAAGGAGAGCAGTTGTTGTTAATAAAGGCAACACTTAGCTCTTATTCTCTTGGGAACTAGTAGAAAAAAGATACACAGTGAGCGCCATAACTGTTATGTCAACCACAATGTACAATAACTAAAAATATTAACAGTTTATTAAACATGCATGTTCTTCTAATTCTTAATTGTAAGTGTATTTTAATGCATGGCAAGTTAAATAAGGACTGCTGACTTTTATAAATAGCTTTCTAAGATATGAAAGAATCAACTAATTCTTGAGAAGCTCCACTTAGTTAGAACAAGGGGATTAAGAGTAATCTTGTTGAAAATTGGGGGACAGACTATAGGTCCTTCCTATTATTTCTTAACTTTGCAATTCTGATAATCAAATACAATCAATATATGCTTAATGGCATAATGCTAAAATAAAATTTATTCTTAATAATCAAAGAGTATATCAGTTAGAGATCTATAATTTAGAACTCATGATTTCTATGAGTATTTGTCAATAAATTATATGGGCGGTCACTAATCCAAACTTTATTTTATATATTTTGATGCTGTGTGTGTGTGTGCTTATCTGGAAGGATGGGTATATGAATTTTTCAAAAGGCAGGTGAAATAGATTAAATAAAGAAATGATTGAATGAAATAACACTGCAAAACAGGCTACCTTAACTTCTGATGCTAGTAAATAAAAGATGTTTGAAATATCTGGGAAACTTGCCAGATGAATAATATTGAACATATTTTCAAGTTTTTCCCCCCTTTTTTTAAAAGGCTAGATGGAGGCATCTAACCAAGGTCCTAATAAAGGGGGAAAAGCAACCAACCATTTGGATGCTGTGTCTTCAGGATTCAGAGCATGCAGTCAGGCTGAATGACCAATTTTTACATTTCCTCCTTTCCCAAAACATTTTCTTAATATTTACAATCATGTAGATACAGATGAACTAATAAATTCTATAGGATTGAAATATAATCAAATGAAAGAAGAGATAATGTCTGGAAACATTTTGTAAGTTGCAAACAACCACATAGATATAAGCATTTTTTTAAATTAATGGTTCTCTAAGTAAGAACTTTAAGTAATAAGAGAAGAAAGATGGCACTTATATTGGGCAGTTTCTAAGAGATTTTATTCCTTTGTTCTATCCTTACCCCAAGAAAATAGGGAATAGGAAAGATGCTGAAGATAAGATTATCAGGCTCTTCCTGCCTTGGAGGACCCCTAAATTTTCATAACAACTTTGGGAACATAGTTTCTTTGTGCTACATTCATTGAACGATTTTTGAGCCTAGTGGTTCAAAGCCTGAGATTTAGAAGCAAGCAGAACAGAATTTGTCTCATCAGAAGTGAGATCTAGGGCAAGCTGTTTAACCCTCTAGCCTTACTTATCTCCTTACCTGTTAAATGTGAGGGATTAGTAGTTATTGTTTATTCTCTGGAGGGTGCTGTGCTAGTGCTCTCTTCTGCTATTGCTAACTCTTCGGTATTCAAGTGGCCCTCTGAAACACCCTTAGCACCTTGGCAGCACAAAGAATCCCTTTAATGACCACATTGTTTTTAAAAATAGAGCAAATCATAGCCGAGTAAAAGGAGTATGATGTAAAGTAAGCAAATCTGTAGAACATGTCCCTTGAAAGTATTCACAAGACAAAAGACCTCCGTGTTCCGGGAATTCCCTAAATCTGTCACTGTGGCCATGCATCCCCTCTACCAGCTGTCTTTTTCCAGTCCCCAGTGCCCAGGCTCCTGACCTCTCATGTTCTCATCATTCCGTATGTGTTCTGACCTCACACAGAATAACTGCAGCTTTAAAACCACGCCTCCCACAATTACGGTTACTCCTGGGCACACTTGACATGCTCATGATCCCCTCTCACTCTTAAGGGCTTCTAATGGGAGGAAAGGGGTCAACTCTATATCTACTTTGTCCTCTTGAGAGTCCCCCTCCTCACTCTGAGAACTCTTTATATGGTAAGACTTAGGTCCTTGCTTTTGGATTACTTCACTCATATCCCAGCTTCCCAAGCACTACTAAGTGAACAGTTTCTCCATAACCATATGACTCTGGGTGACTCTGGTTTTTTTTTAAAGAAAGAAGGCATGCTCTAAGATAACAAGTAGTCTTGATTGTGCAGCTAAGTTGAAATTGCCATCAATTTAAATGCAAATGTTTCTGGAAAGATGATAGGGAGATAGCTAGGCAGACAGAGAATAGATACTATAGATCTAGATCCAAAGCTGTACAGATGTGGACATATGGCTGTATGTCCTAAGTATACAGTAATTAAGGCTAAAGAAAGAGTTTAGATTTTCTCCTGTCTCACTAGTTAGGGGCTAAGTCAGGTTGAAGAAGGCTGTTATGTGGCTCAAGCGAGGGCCATAGAGCCTCTTCACCATAGTGCTGGGTAGTCCTCTAAATGTCGGCACAGAAATGTAATTTTTGCAGCCCAAGCATTTCTTTAGACTCACAAGAAACTGGGTTTACTGCTCAGATTGTTAACATATTACTCTAATCGTAGAGAAACCCAGGAATGAAGATGGGTTGGCCACATGCATATGTAGACAATGCATGGTGCAAACTCTGCCAAAAGAATATTTGCCAAAAAATATTTGCACCAAGCCAGTATAGCCTGGTGTAAATTACCTTTATACTCTAAGGATATTTATGTGTCCACTTCACTTTGTCTCAACATGGGGCAACTCTGATGGGTCATTTTCTCTTCGGGACGCCCTGCTTGGTCAGTTAAAAGCCTTGTTGAGGCTGCATCAGAACTCCACCTTTCCCTCTGCTCCATCTGCCTCCATGTACACTGAGTTGGCCCCTACATTCAGGGTGGGGAAAAGCAGGTTGAGAGTATGGGAAACACAGAGTTTATTCTTGTATTACTATGTGCTAATTATTGTATTATTTTCCACATGAACAACTGTAGACATACTTTTTGCCCTACCTGATATTCCATTTGGTTTTTACATATATCCATCTTTGTTGCTGTATTAAATGCCTGCCCATTCCTTTTCCCTTTTCTCTAATGCTTGTTCATTTTTAAAACTGTCTCTATTACAATAAGAAACACCCAAATTCATCATTTACCAATGTGGATGTGTCCACAGGTTTCTTCATGGAGTTTTGGAATCGATTCTGGTTGTCTTCCTCATTGTGAGTAGTGGAACTATTTACATTTTACAGCCTTGGACTTAGAACCTATTAATCTTGGTATGCAAATCTGAGCAAAAACATTTGTGTCTTTGTCATTTACATTAGAAAATGAGAGTGCATTGAAGATAGGCCGTGGCAATGGCTAGCCATAAAGAAGAAAATAATCCATATGTCGATGGAATAGAGATTCTGAAAACAAAAGGAAGCCGAGATATTTACCCAAGGTCAGGAAGCACATTTGTTGTAGAGCTGAGACTGGAATGCCACCTAACTCCTTGGCCAGTGTCCTCTGCAATAGATCTCTCTGGTCAATATTTCTTACTTTGCCATGAAGGACAGTAGATGAGCCTCTTTAATGTAACAAATGTGAGTCCTGGTGCCTTGGCAGGTTACTCGAATTTATTTCCATCCTTATAGCCTCCTTTTCAATCCACTCCCAGGAGTAATTCAATCTTTAAGGTTTTGCTATTTTTAAAAGATAATATAAATTTTTGGAGTTGAAGGGAAATAACAGGTAGACCTCATTTTATATATTAGTTACATGTATGAAATTTTATGTAATTTCTATCATACCACCAAGGCACAGTTCTAATACTACATAATTCTTGTTTTTCTTTCTTCCAGACACCCAAATTAATTATTCTGTCTTTCATTATTCCATAATTGTTATGTTTATTTTAATTATCTGTTTGTATCAGGTTTCTTTAAATGAAGGTGATATTCTTACTGCATATTTGATTCTGTAGTCCTTAGTAGTTTCCTGGCATAAATGTAATAAATGCTAAGAGAAAAATGTTTACATGCACATTTAATATTTTTGTTCTAGTTTCCATTATATTTCTAAGAAGTATGTTACCATAGCAGGGAGGAATGGAAACGCAATGATGCAGCCCATAATAAACATCACATTTAAGAGCTTTTCCAGTGCTCACTGTACATGGCATTTCACCTTGTAATTGTGTGGTAAGCAAGGAAAAATCCCTTGGCTCTGCCCATTGTAGAGGGGAAGGGCTGGGAAAGGGGCAGAATAGAGGAAGGGAGAAGTCTCTATGCCTTGATTATTCCTTTATAACAGATGGGGTAGGATAGAATCCAAAATTTATTTGCTACCCATTGTTTTCCCTTGGTATGCAAAAAATGTTGTAGGGTTCAGAGGAAAGAGTGACCAAAGTAGGGAGTTGGAAGGACTTTAGATGGTTACTAAAATTTCAGGATTGAGACTCCTCAATAGGGCAGAGTATGTTTAACTTAATTCCAAGATTTGCAGGGCAAATCATCCAGAATCACATTGATACCACTGGGTGGTTATTGGAGCTTCTGCAGGTCTGAGAGAGCCAGTATATGGAGATAAGTTGTGACTCATGTCTGATGAGGGAGCTGGAATAGGAAGTTAATATCTAGCAGCGGATCTAAAGGGTGAATGCAGAGCTGAGGCAGGGGAATACTAAGAGGTCAGAGCAGATAGCCAGCCTGGGTTAAATAAAAGAGAATAATTTGGAACAAAAGAACATGAGCGTGCAAAAAGTTGGATGCATAGTTTGTTAAAAATGTGTGTTGATCTGCTTATCTGTGTGTGTGGGGAGCGGGGAGAGTAGTTCAGCAGGCTTAACATATGTATGAGTGGGTATATGTGTATATGGGTATATATGTTAGGACATGTTCAAAATGATTAAAGAAGACAATTTGAGTGATACAAACACACTTTAACACTTCATAATGTAACGCCCGGAACGCTGGCCGCACTCACAAAGCACCAAGAGACGCCTCTCATGCAAAAAGCAAAGGGTTTATTGGTACAGGCATGCCCGGTCCCACAACATACTCTGAACACAGAGCAGAGGTTGTGGGCCCCGAAGCAGGGTTTGAGCACAAGTTAAATACTTTTCTAGTGGGTGAGGGGTTTTTCCATTACACAGCCTGGGGGATTATCCATTGTGATTTTTCCGGACGCCGTTAAGCCCTCGTTTCCTGGAACCCGGGGAGGCCTGCGGTTAAACATTAGCTCTGAATGAGTTCCGGTATCGGTGTCCGGAGGACACCGATGTCTTTCAGGATATTGTCCTTAGGTTATTTCAAAATGTTACTGTCTTTATAATCCTTCAATAAAGCAAGCAATCCCTGTTCCCAATTTGTCCAGAGAAATGCAAAATGGGGTGGAAGGCAGGACATTTTTATAGAATAAAGAATAAGTAACAAGGAATGGAAAAATAAAAAAATAAATGAGGAGCAAGGAATTAAGTATAGAGGCAAGAACTGGCTTGGTGTTTGGGGACTGGCTGACTAACTATACTGGGTTTCTGGTCAGCGAAACATTTACGGGGACATGAATCTAAATTTTGGTTTGCTGACATAGTACCATGAGCAGGGGCGGCTCCATCTTGGGCCTAAAAATGTATTGCAACACACCTTAGTGAAGCCCTTCCTGACTCCCCAGGCATGTCTTTGATCCTTCAGCAATTTTCCCCATGCACATTGTCTGTACCCCATGCAAGTAATTTTTAAAAATTGTTTGTTTGCTCTTTTTTCCCTGTACTTGACTGTGAGCTGCTTGAGGGGGAAAAAATGTGCTTTTCATATTTGCACCCACAGTCCTAGCGCAATTCCTAGTGACGATAAATGCAGGTACAACATTTCATAAAGTATCAGCTGTCAACAGAGGTTGACAATCTGGGAGTATCATTTGAGGGTCTATTTTTTCTTGTATTCAAAATTATGATTCGCATAGTTGGGGCAATTGAACGATCCAACAGGACTAGAAAATGGTTGCCCTAAATTGAGGGCTTGGAGAGGAATAAGTAGTTACAGCTACCATGTGTGTGTATCTGTGACCCCAAAGCCACGTGCCCACGCTCTTTGTACTTTACACTGAATCAAGAATTACAGATTCGAGTGCTGGTCCTGCCACTAAGTAGTTCGTAGCATTTGACCATCATGATTATTTAATCTCTCTGGTTTTCTCCAGTTTCATGGTTATTTGCTGAGGTGACATGTCCTTCTGCTATGACAGAATATTTGATCCAGACCAGATTTCCCATTGAGAAGATCTATAAAAACCAAATAAAATATTTAAAAAAATAGCTGTTTGAAAAAGAATGGGAAAGCAACTAAGGCAGGTAGGACTTGAAGGTAAAAGATCCTGGGAAGTAGGAGGGCACATTGAGTTGCCAGGGGTTCTCCACCCCTTTCCTTATAGGTATTTGCTGATCCAGAGGGAGTGCAACACTCAGGCTTAGCAGGTGGGTCAAGCTTTTGACAGAAGTTCAAGGGTAAAACGCATTTATGACTTGAGAGGTCAAGATACCTGAGACAGCCTAACTCTGCACCACCCTTTTCCTGTAGGAGGGGAGAATGCACATTAGACAAGATTTTAACAGACTAATAATGAAAAATATGCCACAACACAGTCCATATGATTCAGCCAAAACTATACTTAGAGGAAACTTTATGTTCTTAAATACATATATTAGAAAAGAAGAACATCTTGACCCCAAAGCCATGTGCCCACGCTCTTTGTACTTTACAATTTATTAGATAAATTCCCTATGTAAATGTTAAATTTCAATTTTTAAAAACTGTTTTTTAAAATGGTTTTGTATTGTTTTTCTATTTAGCAGTACACACAACCAGGCTCAGAAGGATGAAGGCAGCAAATTGTGCAGCTTCTGAGAGCACCAGAAGGCTCTGGGCCTGATTACCGGGCAGGCCCATCTTTGCAAAGTTTATGTGAATGTGTATTTGAGCAGGTAGGGAGAGAGCAGCCCAGCAGGCCAGCCAGACCATTCTCTCATTTAACAGAATGTGAGGCAACAGTTTGAAGTCATTAAGAGTTTCGTTAAACCCCACCCCAATCATCCCAGTAAAATTCCCCTCAAATCAGCTACAGCCCCTAAAGTTTATACCAACAGGTCAAGATAACAGTTATTAAATGCCTCTCTGAGATTTCCAATAGAATTTTATAATTTTGCCTGCTCTTTATGAAAATCTTTGAAAACTATCATTATAAAGCCTAAATTTATTTTTTGCAGTGGTAACCCACATTGAAAAATATTTTCAGAAACCAAGGTTTAATAATTTCTTATACTGGTGTCTGTTGATCTCGTGAGTTCAGGATACATATTCTCCAAAGTCCAGAATATTTTTTTTTTTTACCAATAAAAGGATCATCTCCAGAATGCTGCAGCTAATGTAAAATTAAGTTGCTCATGAAGGCTCATTTCTTAACTGTTACTGCCTATTATCATATTAGCCTAGATCAGCAATTTCATAGCTTTTTCATCTCATGGCACACATAAACTAATTTCTAAAATACTGCTGCATACCAAAAAGTATATTTTTTGCAGATCTGGCAAAAAAATTAGATATAATTTTTATCATTCACACTAAACTGCTATTGTTGTGTTGGCTAGTGTCATTTTTTTATTTGACAACCAAAGGGAAAAGAAGTCAGTGCCGCTGACTAAATAGTCAGGTATTGCATGTTTTAAAAATTCTTACAGCACACCAGTGTGCCACAGTGCACCCATTGAAAATCACTGGCCTAGATGAAGGGTCAACAAATTATTGTTCATGGACGAAGGCCTAGCCAAGGCCTGTATTCGTGAACAAAGCTTTATTGGAAACAACTATGACCATTCATTTACTTATCATCTGTGGCTACATTCAAGTCCCAGTGGCAGAGCTGAGTAGTTGCAATGAGAACATATTAAGCCCAGGAAGCCTAAATATTTTCAATCTGATTCCATACAGAACCGATTTGCCAGTCACTGGCCTAGACTTATACATTATCTTCCTTATCTCAAGAGAAAAATGAGTCCTGGGAAGTAGGAGGGCAGATTGAGTTGCCAGGGGTTCTCCACCCCTTTCCTTATAGATATTTGCTGATCCACAGGGAGTGCAACACTCATAAGTTTATGAGAATAAAACTTAAAATATGTCATTTTCTGCCCAGCCAGCATGGCTCAGTGGTTGAGTGTTGACCTATGAACCAGGAGGTCACTGTTAGATACCCAGTCAGGGCACATACCAAGGTTGCAGGCTGAATCCCCAGTAGGGGCATGCAAGAGGCAGCTGATCAGTGATTCTCTCTCATCATTGATGTTTCTATCTCTCTCTCCCTCTCTCAAAAATCAACAAAAACCTATTTTTAAAAATGCCCTTTTCTATAATGCCAGAATCAATGAAGTTGGGATGGAGAACTATCAGAAAGACCTAGACAGAGCAGAGCAAACAGCACAGAAAGGGACACTGCTCGTGTGGGGAGCAAGCAAAGCCAGCCGCCTTTCTTTGGAAGGATGGTGTTACCTAGTAGATAAAAAATGTACCATTAGGTGGAAGTGTTTCCAAAGGCTATGGTATTCTTCTAATGCCTTCATTCGTATATCAAACATGAATGATCCTTAATTGTATCTTGGATTTAAAAAATAAAGGACATTAATTAAGATTAATATGAAAGTATTAACATGCACTAGAAATTAGAGAATAATATAAAATCAATGTTAAATTTACCAAGTTGATAATTTTATTGTAGTTTTGTAGGAAAAAGTCTTTGTTCAAGGATACTTGTTGAAATATAGAGGACTGAAAGTTCATATTACCTGCAACTGACATTAAAATGCATTATTAGAGAATGAGATAAAGTAAATGTGGCACAATGTTAATAATTGATGAATATAAGTAAAGGACATATAGGTGTTGATTGTACTATTCTTACAAAATTTCTGTAGGTTTGACATTTTTCAAAATAGGCCATCAGATGGAAACCCTTTAGAATAGGTATTCATGGATTTTTTTTCTCTGATACTTGGTGAAAGAATGGAAGAAATAAAAAGACAAAGAAAACACTATTATTTATTTTTCTGAGAAGAAAAATTTATCATTAGCAAATGTATTTAGATGTTCGCACATGACTGTATTTCCCTATATTTTTACCAAGTTTTATGTCAGGCTCTGCTGCATCCCCAAAGTCTTCATTTGACTTCCTGCACACAAGAAAAAATTGTGTTAAATAATTTCTTCAAGAATACATCTTATATATTACACATGAGTATACCTAAAACACACATTAGAACCATATCCCTCAAATGAATGTTTCCTCTAGTTAAACAAAACTCTATTTTAAAATGTTTTGAAGAATTTGTCACATCATATGCCACTAAACAGAAGATAAACCAGATCCAAAGGGATCTCCCACACCTGTCCCTCTTTGCTTCTCAGAAGTATGGTGCCCTGTAACCTTGATTGACACATTTACAGATGACAATAGAGAATTACCAAGGGGAATGCAGCGATGTCTGGCATCATAACATGTGTTGTTGCCAGCTGCTGACAGATATCCTGCAGGGGTTTAGATATTGGGGCTTCAATATGAAACTTGAAGTGTGTGAGAGCATACAGCTCTGAGAAGAAAAAGAGTAGTTTTCCCGATGTCCTTCAAAGCAATCCCCGAATGTCACTGTGTCCGCCTACAAAAGAGAAATGCATTCAGAGGGCTCTTGGATGCCAGTCATCCTATTAGAGGAGGGGCCATTGTCCAGGTGACTCAGACCTCACTCATCTTGTTAAAGTTAAATAAATACAGGTCTCGGGTTCCCGAGGCTCCATCTGATGTAAAAAGCGAGGGGGCTCTGTGTAGGTTCTTCATTTGAACTCAGTTCTCCTGTGCAGAAGGCATTTACCCGAGAGACTCGGAGAATGGATCTCCCTGTATTCTAGTTCTAAATTTGACGTATAAAAAAATTCCAGGGGTTTTCAGTAGATACTACTTTCCCTTATAGTTTGCAGTTGGAGCAGGGTTACAAAACATTATACAGGAGGTCAAGATAAATAGTTATTGGGATCATAAAGGAATAATGGCAGAGGGGTTGTAAATGTAAATGAGTGTGAAATAAAGGCTCTGTGCCTGTCTAATAAGGCTGAAATTGATAGGTTGCTTAAACGTGTCAACTGAGCCAGTATATCAGAAAGACAAATTCTGACCTGTCCTGTGATATGATTGCAAGATGGGCAAATGGGGCCAGAGTCATAACATTAAACTATCACAATGATAAATAATGTCAAGGATGTTGTGCTACTGCGCAGCTTCCTGTTCGTTCTAAATGTGAAATGAGCAGTAATCCTGATGATGAAACACCATTCTGGTGAAGTGGTCAGCAACGTGTATCCTCGCTGGGTTAGAATAATGAGAGCACTTCAAGGCAATTTACTTCCTTTTTAAGAGAAAGAAAATAACTCCTTATCTTAAATATGAAGCTTATGGATATTTTTAATCCCCTGAAATTATCTAGGTAAAATTTAAGTGCTTATTGTAGAGATCTAGTCAGATAGTCAGAGTAATGATAAAAGATGCCAGAGAAACTCCTCTTCATCTGCCAGTTACACCGTGGGAGGAATGAAACACAATGCTGTGCTGGGGCGGGGGGAGGCTCAGAGATCATTCAAATGAGCCAAAAAATTAAGTGGCTTCTCAAAGTTATCATAGATGTCAGAGTAGTAGGATACAGCTCTTTAAAAAAATATGTGTAACAAGTCAGGTCATGGACAGGAATCAGGAGAGAACCATAGAATATCATCATTTAAGTTTTCTCTTCCTTACTACTTTAGCCAAAAAAATCTAAGAGCAAAGGACTCCTCGCCTCCCCAATCCCCTTCTCTTCTTCGAAGAGCTTCCAAACAGTGGATACTGTTTTTTACTTATAGGGATGAGCAATGAGATTAGGAAATCAATCTGAAAGCTCCAGGAAAGTAAATGAGGCAAGGTGCAAGTGAAGTCATCATTGTTGGTTATAAAATGTATCATTGGGAACAATGATCATCTCCTTCAAAGACATAAATAGGAAATTGCAAAACCTGCACAGAAGCCATCTACACCTGAATGGCAGACTTTGTCAGCAGCCAATGGAAAAAAAATACAAACCAAGGTCTATTTAGAATTGCTTGCAGTGGATAAAGCTGCACCCCAAGCTAATTGTCCGTATAATTGGAGAGGAAATGAGAGCTGCTAAAAAAAGAAGACTGCCCAAAAGAGAGAGCGAGACTCCAGGGGTGGGCTGACTGGCTGACTTCATTAACAAAATAGTCCATATGTTGTTTAAAAGTGGAACTCTCATGTCAAAGGTTCTATTTTGATAATTTACCAGGTCAACAGCATTGACCACAGATTTCCCCCCTCCTCCACAATATTCACACCTATTAGACTTCACGAGACCCTGTCCTATACAGCCTGGAGCCTTGCCTTGCACATAATAGGCACTCAAGAAATGTTTAGTGACATTAAGGAAGGTGAGAGGGAGGGAGGGAATGGGTAAGTAAATAAAGAAGTAAATGCTGAATTAATACGAAATTAATGGCTAGAGAAGAATCATTTATATTAACAAATATCAGAGCTCCATTTTGAGAATCTGTGAACTGTACAATCATTCGTAACAGGGATATTGCATGTGGTATATAAAAATACATTCATTGTGTCTAGAGTCTAGACGAAGAAAACAAAGCTTAGAAAGCTGTATCTATCATTGCTGTCAGTGCAGAAAGTGCCTGGAGCAAAATTGAATGAGAATTTTCACAAACTCTCATCATGAAAAATTTGGTTCCCATGACTAACTTGTCTCACCAGCCAGATCTGCCCTTGATTTCTGAAGGAGAAGTCAGGCACCAAGCTCTGTATGGGGCGCTGCCCAGCTCAGATAATGATCAGCCACCCTGCCCATACAGTCCCATTCATTTCAGGTTTTTGTTTGTTTTACAAAGCCTTTTGCTCCTTGGGTAGCCTGGCTTCTCATCAGATACAGTGCTGATGTTTTTGTCCAAAATATTATATAACAGTCTCCCATGATATTTCTGTGTAGCAATTTGCATTTCTCAGCCTGAGAGTTGTCTGATTTTTTTTTTTCTTTGTTTCTTTCTTCATTTTTATTGTCAACAAAAGTAACAACACAATCTGGGAAGCCTCTTTAAAAAGCCACAGAGGTATTAGCATTCTACTTTAGAGCACACACAGGTGATCGAATATACTTTTCTATGCAATTGGGAACAGCACTGAGTAGATTGAGAAATCTATACCTGAAGCTGCCACCTAATGGCTTTCAGCCTTGAGTGAGGATTTAGTATTTCCTTCATTCTAGACTAGAGGCCCAGTGCATGAAAATTTGTGCACTCAGGGGGTCCCTCAGCCCAGCCTGTGCCCTCTCGCAGTCTGGGACCCCTAAGGGGATGTCCACCTGCCAGCTTAGGCCCATTCCCAGGGTGATCAGGCCGAAGCCGCAGTCGGACATCCTTAGTGCTGCCAAGGAGGTGGGAGAGGCTCCCACCACCTCTGCTGCATTCGCAGCCATCAGCCCGGCTTGTGCCTGAGTGGAGCTCCCCCTGTGAGAGTGCACTGACCACCAGGGGGCAGCTCCTGCATTGAGCGTCTGCCCCCTGGTGATCAGTGTGCATCATAGTGATCGGTTGTTCCGCCATTAGGGTCAATTTGCATATTACCCTTTTATTTTATAGGATGATAGAAGAGGGGGAGAGGAGAGGAGAGTGAAAGGAAGGTAGCATCCGGTTTCCTACCTTACTCAATTTCAGGGATTATTATGGAGATCAAATAAACTGTGAAAGGATTTTGAAAACAAGAAAGGGCCTTACCAATATCAGTGAGGTTGCTTTAAGTTGCCAGGCCTTACTGATTGCCTGCCAGGTCCCCCACCACCACCTCCCATCCCAATACTGGTGCCTGATGCTGCCCATCCTTGTGATTCTTGGCCTATACAAATAGCTGAAATCCACCACACCCATCCTGCCTCAAATACTCAGTCTCAGGCAGAACATCTGTAGCTTCTGAACTGGTCTATGTTCTTTTTTTGTTTGTTTTGTTTTGTTTTGGTTTTTTTAAATATATTTTATTGACTTTTTACAGAGAGGACGTGCCCGCAACCAAGGTACATGCCATTGACCGGAATCGAACCCGGGACCTTTCAGTCCGCAGGCCGACTCTCTATCCACTGAGCCAAACCGGTTTCGGCTGGTCTATGTTCTTATTTGGGGTATAAATGGGGTTGGGGAGAGACGTGCTCTATCTGCTGGTGCTTCAGGTAGCTTTTGATTGAGGGTGGTGGGCAGAAACTGGCCTGGAAGTTTCAGGTCATACCTTTGTGTTAACAGAGGACTCTCCTTCAAGGATGCTTTTGACCTAGGCAAAACCAAGAAATTTATTTCCAAGTACAAGTGGTTAAGAATTATAGGTCATAAATGCCCGCAGGCAGGTCCCTGCTGCATGGAAAAATCATTCTGCGAGAAAGAAGCTGACCAGAAAGAGAAATGGGTGGGAGACACTGAGAAAAAAGGCTCCAATGGAACTGGCACTGCTCCTGATCTTTTCAGTTTGGCTTCACGTTTGTTTGTTTGTTTGTTTGTTTGTTTGTTTGTTTGTTTGTTTTCAGCTTCAGCTAGTTTGAATTGGGCTGCTGTCACTTGCAATCAAGAAGCCTGGCTGGTGGGGCAACGTTCAAGTATGAAACTCGGTAGACTAGGTGAGTTTTCCAACCCCTCTCTTTCTCTCACAGCTGCAGAGTCAATCCATCAGCAAATTCCCTTGGTTTTTTCTTCAGTATGTTTCCAGGGTCCCACCACTTCTCAGTACACTAATCATTGTCATCTTTCCCCCTGGATTTTTGTCTCCTACAAGCTCTCTCTGATTCTACCTCTTCCTTCCTATACTCTTCTCACAATAGCCAGTGATCCTTTTAAAATAGTCATTTGTCTAATCAAAATACTCCAGTGATTTTCACCTCACTCATAATAAAATTTCAAGTCCTTGTCCTGGAGGGTAAGGCACTCCATGATTTAACCCTTCTGGTCTCTCTGACCTCGTCTCCATTACTCTGACCCTTGCTTGCTGCACTTTATTCATACTGTCCCCTTTGATGTTCCTGGAACACAAGAAATGCCTTCCCACCTTAAGGCTGAGCTGCCTCTGCCTGGAAGATTCTTCTCTCAGATATCTGCCTGCTCCTTGGGTAGCCTGACTTCCCCTCACTTTTCACACCGGTCTGGGTTCACATGTTACCTTATCAGAAAGGCCATCACTGCTCACCCCACAGTATCATTCCAACAGCTCCTGCCCCCATTTTTATCTCAGTCCTCCTTCCCCTGCCTCATTTTTGTATACCACTTACCAATATCTATCATTAGGTATGCACTTGTTTACCGTCTTTCTCCCACTGAAAAATTGGCCACTGAGGGCAGGAATATCAGCCGTTTTGCTCACTATCACATCATCAGCACCTAGAATAGCTCCTGGCATCTTGTTGGATTCTGCAACTAGGGGTTACACAACACACGCATCCAAATCCTTATCCTCACTCCAAAGGGAAAGCAGACTAAAGGCGAGCGGTCTATGAAAGCAAGCAGGTGCAGTCAGACATTCATCAGGTGCTGTCTATCAGTTCCTGGAGGGAGCCCTGGGCAACTCAGCCACTCTGGGGACAGCATGAGTGACGCTGTCTCAGAACACTCATTCTCAGTCTCTCCCATGTGGACAAGGGGCAGGAAGTCAGCCAGCCTCTCCAAGGGACAGTGATAACAGCAACCCTGGGAGAAAGGCCTTGTTATTTAAGATTAGGAAATTAAGTCATAAGTAGGCTAAATAACTTACCCCAAGTCACGGAACTACTTAGTTGTGTAGCTGGGGGCTGGGGATGGGTGAACCACTACATGCTAGTTTACAAATCCATATTATTAATCACACTGCCACTGGACTTCAAGTGCTCTTTCCCATGACCTACAATTTGAAATATAGATCCCATTGCCACTTCGTACACACACAATGTATCACCAAAGTAAAAGCTTCACAAAACAATACTTGCCCTCTAACGGGTCTTGGCCAGCAATGCAAAACATATTGCAATGAGCCCTGTGTTGAGGTCCACTCCCCTTCATATCCACCTCCCCCTCAATCGTGCTTTTAGACAGGTCCCAGGGGTGAATTACACTTAAATCCCTGTTGGCTCAGAGTGAAGGCCCGTGTTAGACGGCTCACTCTATGAAAGGAAAGGCTGCCTAGCAGGATCCACTGAGAGAGAGAGAGAGAGAGAGAGAGAGAGAGAGAGAGAGAGAGAGAGAAAGGGGACATATGAACAAAGAACAAGGAAGAGAATGCTCCTTATTAGCTTCACCTACTACACAAATTTGCCTTAGTCTAGCCCCACCCCATCAGTTGGATAATTTCTGCCACTCTCTACAGAGCCAGAAGTGAGTCACTGTTGGAAAAGGAAAGCTTGCTTCTACAGAGGCTTATTAGCATTCTGCCAAGTCTAATTCAGCCCCGCTCCCTCTCTGCCTTTCACAGCACAGTGTCTTTATACATGGAGGTATCTTGCTGGGAGAGAAAGTCTCTGCTATTTTTTTTTTAACTTCAGTTCTCTAATTGTGGGCGTATCCTGCCGTTTTTAGCATTACTATTAGATTTTTTTTAATATTTGAACTAATTGTCTTTTTTATCTCTCATATTTATGCCTTAACATAGTTATAGATGGAGTTTTTAAAAATAGCTAAATAAATGATGAACCCCTGAGTAGAATAATGGTCTATTTTTATACACTAGCCCCTGGTTTTCACTTGTATAATCATCGTGTTCCCCAAGGTAGTTTAAATGAATTTTTTTCTAACTGTTCTAGAAAAGAAGAAATTATTCTAGGACATTTCAACAATAACACAACACATTTTACTTAAATGGCAGCTGTAAATTAAAATATTGGGGTCCACTTGTAGATTTTATAACTCACCCTCCCAAAGCCTAATCCAAACAATCAAATATAGTTGGACCTACTTGGAAAACTTTTATCCAGTTGTATTTATGGCTTTCCTCCTATTTTCAGCTGATTTCCTAAAAGTGGCACAGGACCTCCACTGACCCCAAATCTTTTTATTTTTTTATTTTTTTTTATTTTTAAAAGGATCTAAATTATTTAATATATTGAAAAGTGTTCATAATAGTGGCTCATCATTTGTTGTTTGACAATATACTGATTATGAAAATATTTTACCGTTACCATACTCACTGTGATGAAATTTATTCTACAAACTACTTTCTCCATATCTCCCCACCACCTAGTTCCTACCCCCCCTCTTCCCTAACCTCCCCCCCCCCCCCGCTGTCCTTATCCATAGGTGTATGATTTTTGTCCAGTCTCTTCCCATACTCCCCACACAGACACCCCTTTCCCCCTGAGAATTATAAATCCACTCCCATTCTATGCCTCTGATTCTATTAAGTTCACCAGTTTATTCTGTTCCTCAGATTTTTAATTCACTTGACTTTTAGATTCACTTGTTGATAGATATGTAATTGTTGTTCATAATTTTTATCTTTCTTCTTCTTTTTCCTCTTTTTAAAGAATACCTTTCAGCATTTCATATAATGCTGGTTTGGTGGTGATGAACTCCTTTAGCTTTTTCTTATCTGTGAAGCTCTTTATCTGCCCTTCAATTCTGAATGATAACTTTGCTGGGTAGAGTAGTCTTGGTTGTAGGTTCCTGCTATTCATCACTTTGAATATTTCTTGCCACTCCCGTCTGGCCTGCATGGTTTCTGTTGAGAAATTAGCTGATAATCGTATGGGAGCTCCCTTGTAGGTAACTAACTGTTTTTCTCTTGCTGCTTGTAAGATTCTCTCTTTGTCTTTTGCTCTTGGCATTTTAATTATGATGTGTCTTGGTGTGGTCCTCTTTGGATCCCTTTTGTTTGGGGTTCTGTGTGCTTCCTGGACTCGTAAGTCTATTTCTTTCATCAGGTGGGGGAAGTTTTCGTTCATTATTTCTTCAAATAGGTTTTCAGCATCTTGCTCTCTCTCTTCTTCTGGTACCCCCATAATTCTGATGTTGGTTCGCTTGAAGTTGTCCCAGAGGCTTCTTACACTATCTTCAACTTTCTGAATTCTCTTCACTTCATGCTTCTCTGGAGGAGTGTCCTTGGCCTCTTTGTATTCCAAATCTTTGAGTTGATTCTTGCAATCCTCTAGTCTGCTTTTGGGTCTCTGTATAATATTTTTTATCTCAGTCAGTGTATGTTTAATTTCTAGTTGGTCCTTTTTCATATCCTCAAGGGTCTCATTGAATTTATCGGCCTTTTCCATGAAATTCTTGAAAAACCTTATAACCGTGGTTTTGAACTCTATGTCCAGTCGCTTATTCTCCTCCATTTCTTTGGTTTGTGATCTGTTTCCTTGCCTTCTCATATTCTCTGCTTCCCTGAGTTGGTAGGGTAGTTTTGTCTACTAGGTGTCCTATTGGTTCAACGGGTCAGCCTCCCAGTTACTTGAGGTGGACACTCTTGGTGTACCCTTGTGTACTGTGTGTCCCCCAGCAGGAGCTACAGCAAGGGCTAGTTTTCTCCTCCTTTGCTTGGGCGGTTTTGGAGCAGTCTGGAGCTGTAGTTGGTTAAGCTGCCACAGAACAGGCCATTTATATGCAAAAGCCGCTGTGTGGAGCCTGGGCGGGTTTGTAGAATGTGCAGGGCGGGGCCTCAGGGCGGGGCGGGGTCTCAGGGCGTCACTAGGCTGGGGCGTGGCCAACGGCGATGGCTGCCCTCAGCCGTCTCTGCCTTTCCACGTTTCCAAGTCCCTGCGCCCCGAGCTCCAGCGCAGTAAACAATGATTGCTGGGCGCACCACTGCAAAAGTCACTCTCACTTTCCGACCCGATGGCCGAGAGTCCAGCCTCTCCCCGTAGGTGTCTGGGTCCCCCGAGTGTCCCCAGAAACTGGATTTCAGAGTGATCGGGAGCTTGTCTCCCTGCGGGTTGAAGAAAAGCCGCGCACCCAGCCGCCTGCCGGCCCGATTCGCGTGCCTCCGTACCTCAGCTTTTCAGCGATTGTGCTCCTTTCTCTTCTCAGCTGTAAATCTTCCACTCAGCCAGCTTTCCCGTGGTTCTGGGTGGTAGATGTTTTTTGTCTTTTAGTTGTGTTTTTGAAATTGTTGTGTGAGGCAGCAGATTAGTTGTTTAACTATGCCGCCATCTTGGTTCCTCCTCCACTGACCCCAAATCTTGATTCTAGGTGCTGTACAGAGGTATCCTTTCTATTCCTAACACTTCACCACCCACTTTTAAAATCCCAGGACTTCCTTGGAAAACCAGTCCTGATCTCCACTGCAGGCTTGCCTCTCAGTTACAATCCCCAGGTACAAACACCCTGGAAACCTAGTCCTCAATTTAATTTGAAATTTCATCTGTGACTAGGCATTGCCCTTTGCAAAGTTTCTTTGGAAACTTCTAGACTGAGCTCTTAAATTATTACTCTCTCCAGAATAGATCATAGAATGCACAGGAAAATCTTTAAATATTTTAAAGTACTGAGCTGAATAAAAATGTTTGGTCATGGAAAGAATAAAGCTTGTTTGCATCAGAAGATCAGAGTTCACATCCAGGGTCTACTATTTATGAGCCACGTGAGCTCTGGCAAGGTCTTTGGTCATGGTGAGTCTCGTTTCTCATCTAGAAAACTGAAGGTAGTAATAGAAACTTCACTGCTATGGGAGGTCTTAGCAATGTAGCATGTAAGGCACCTGACACCTGGTACTCCATAGACGATAAGGTGGTAAGTAGCCTGGAGGCTAAGAGGACAGGTTCTAGAGCAATTCTGAGTTTGAACTCTAAACTTGAGCAAATTATTTAATCTCTCTGAGCCTCAATTTCGTCAATTATAAAATGCGAGAGATAACAATAAAAGGGTCTAGATTACAGAGCCTTTGTTATGAGGATTCAAAACTTTTTAAAAAATGTGTCACCTGGTAAATGTTAAATAACTGTTAACTATTAGATTCTAATAATTAATGATACATATCTCTTGATGTGCTATAGGGATAACTAGAAAGACCTGAATATTTTCTTCAAAATATAGGAATTATATTTCTTTTATTCCCCAAATAGGCATTAAAAAGAAAAACACTGAGACAAATTTTTCTCTGAATCTTGTTTATGTGTTTGTTTCCTGAGCATAAGGCCATTAAAAGTCATTTAAGGTCATAGAACCTTAAACCATATATTAGACCAAGGGAAATGCTGATGCTGAAAATAGTTTCTTCCATTAGGTTGCTGGTCAAATAAATACTGGCCAGTGAAATACTGCTTCCTCAGAGAACTTGGGGAAGATTTATTACCCAAGTGCCCCTGAATATTGCCTCTGCATGAATCAAATGTATCCTAGGGGCCTAAACGACAGCAGGAAAATATCAACGTTTTACCAAAAGCTGAGCTTAATGTGTACTCTACCTGGTGATGAATAATTTAAGTAGTCTCCCAATTATTGAGAAACGTGAAAGGCAATGTTTTATTGTGGGTATGACAAGTTAAACATGAGTGAAAGCCAAAAATACTCTTCCCTTTTGGCAATGCTGGCAGTGTTCCGGTTAACTGATGCAGGACAACCAGGAGAAAGTTTCTGTATTCGTGTAATGGGTGTAATGGTTCAGCTTTACTTCCATGGTCATAGTATACATTTAGGACTTTAAGCAAATATTGTCCACTGGTATGTTTTTGAGTAGCAATAACTGTTAAAGGAAGTCAAGCTGAGAAGAAAAACCAATGTCATTAAAAGTATAACCTAAACTATGATTTTATGTGCTTTTAAATTTAATGCTTAGTGTTATCAGAGCATTACTACATAAGTTGAAAATGACTAAAAGCAGTAGTATAGACCAATATTTTGTTTCATCTCTGTGTGGGTCTGGGCTTACATTGGCTTCAATCCTATCTAGAGCCCTGGGATAGACTATATGGTTTTGGAAGAACCCCACCTGGCCCAAGCAGTATGTTTTATAAATGAACCAAGGTTAGAACATGGAGAGGGATCTCTATCCAAGCATGTTGGTCACTGGACTGTGGAGTTCCAAGTGTATCCTAAGCCCCACCTACTCATAGGAAACTCTCATTATTTCCTGCTGCTGCTTCCACACTGTTCTCAGAGAATTACCACGACTTCAAAGAGCTAGCAGAAGAAGCATAGATCCAGGCTTCCTTTCTTATTTTCTTCCTCTCTTTCTTCCTTTCTCCTTTTTCTTCTTCCAGAGGATCTTGTGCATTTAAGTATAGCTGATGCAAGACTGAAACTTTTGGGTAAGATTTTCTCAAAGCCTCAGCCATAACAGAAGTAAAAAAATACATTCCTAGAATAACATAACTATAAATATTTCTATTTAACAGATATCACTTGCTTTTCTGGGCTCACAGTATCTAATTCATCCTCTTTCTGGGTCCATCTACACACAGTGGTACCATCAGGTCTTCCAAGTCTCCCAGGGACATTAGAGCCAGACATTTATACTCTTCTGCTTAGACCAAAGAGAATGAGATTCAGAGAGACAAATATAGTGTACTTTCCCCTCTACCTAAGACCTACCTTCATTTCTTATCTGAAAACTTCCTGTTGTCCTTATAATCAACATCAGGAATGACCATTCCCTTGAGAGAAGCCATAAACACTCTACGAAGGGAAGTAGCCTTAACACCATGAATTCAAATGAATGACCATTATTTGATTATTATACCACAGGGTAAATCTGAAAATAATTCATATGAAAGAATGACAGAGAGAGAGACAAGAAATTAAATCATAACGTTTCTAAATGTACTTCGTAATTGAGGTATATTATTAACTAAATTGTACTGTGCAGTTGTTTCTTGTTACTGTTTCTGATTCATTTCCTTCTGGCTCATTTGCTTGTCATGAATTTTAGAGCCCCAGAGGTACCACAAATGCAATGCTGAATTTGTTTTTTGCCACAGTAACCTTTTATCGCACTGCGCTTAAGGCATATGGTTTTGCAATGCTCTTTTATCTGGGATAACACCAAGTAATTGAGACAAAATACAGACTCAATAGCAGCCAGTGAACTTAATAAAAATCAGATACCTTCTGACTTCCTTTAGCCCCAATTTTCCCCTAAATATCTACTCTTTACCACCTTCACTCACCTTCCTTTAATGACAACACTTACCCTCACCCCCATGTCCAAACTCTTTGAGGACAATGAAACTTTACTTAAAATGTTCAACCAGAAAGAGAATCCTTCCTTTCCTCTATTGTTCCTTCCTTCCTTCCTTCCTTCCTTCCTTCCTTCCTTCCTTCCTTCCTTCCTTCCTTCCTTCCTTCGTTTCTTCCTGGCTTCCTTTCTTATTTTCTTCCTCTCTTTCTTCCTTTCTCATTTTTCTTCTTCCTTTCTTCCATCTTTCCATTCATCATTCCTTCTTCTTCATGCAATAAATATGGAGAACCAACAGTGTGACAGACACTGTGCTATGTCTAATGGGTTCAGATGGAACTGTGACACAGTCTCCACCCTATAGAATTTTATAGTCTGATGACAGACCTTTGATCATATTATTACATCAAAGTGGGAAGATGTGTGAACATGTTGCTGTGGGGCCACATAACTGCTTGGAAGTAAGGAGAGGGCTGCTCCTCAGGATGTGGGACATTTGAGCCAGTAGAAGAGATAAAGCTGAGAGGTAGACAGGGGCAGGACCAGGGGAGATCACCTGCAGCAAGGACAGTAAACTTCATCCTGTGGACTAGAGATGGGCGAGCATGGTCCTCAGGTTACACCTCCATCCTGCCACCTATTTTTTTCAGAGTTTTGTTGGAACATGGCCACACTTATTTGTTCAGTCTTGGGAAGGCTGCTTTCATCCTTGGGAGAGAGTTTAGTTGAGGCAGAGAGCAAATGGTCTCTAAAGCCTAATTATTCAATCCCTGGCCTTTTACAGAAAAAGTTTGCTGACCCCACAATAACAATAATTTCAACCTTTTACCCCCACATGATAGCATACAAGGAAAATAATAACATTTGAACAGCAAGTTGCATTAAACAGAGATGCAGCTTCTGTCCAGAGGTAACCAGGCCGGGGCCTTAGCTACTCTGTTCCCTATGTGGATAGACTTGGCCTGCAATGAGGGTCAGCATTCCTGCATGCCAGCACCTGTTCTCAGCACAGGGGCTGGGGAAAAACTGCCCTATGGACTGAGAAGTTACTAGAGAATGTTCAAAGCAAGAACCTACCTAAGCAATGTTTAACCAGAAAAAAATAAGACATTAGACAATTCACAAATAACTTTCTTAGGAAGCCAGAGATTTAAGGATTTACAATCTTAGCAGAAAGTTGAAATCAATGAAGCAAAAAAAAAAAAAAAAAAAAAAGTATTTATCAACAGTTATCTGCAAAACATGCTGCCAGATTATGAGGGGGGCGGGGCAGGGACAAAGACATATACCTGACATCACACAGATTGAGCTAATTTGGTGGAAGAGAGTATTCTGGGATAGAAAGGTGACTGAACACCAGAGTGTTATCTGCAAAGGCCCAGACTACAGTGGTGCCACCTTAACCTGGCTTTCCCTCTGAGCACTGGAAAGAGAAACACCTTCATTGCTGGCTTCTTTAGGAGTAGAGAAGAGATAGGTGCCGACTCTGGCAGCCTTGGTGACTTGGTGGTCTTGATCAAGTTAGAACCAAGAACGCTGAGAAATGCTGAACTGCCTTCTGCCCACAAACGGTCAGAACAGGGTGCGCCTTCCTCTCTGCCTGGCAGGGCTGGCTGCGTACATTTGTGGCCCCTGTGGATCACATTGCCTTTAACTCTGCCCTCAGAGATCCTAGCTTTAAGAATCTCTTATTAAATTGTCAACACTCCCAAGGCCAGAAATGGCTGCGCCACTTTTATCTAACGTCTTATTGAAGCTGCAGTCACTCATAAAAGATTTATTGAGCACCTTCACTCTGTGTCCCCGGCGCCGTGCTCAGTCCTGGGGGCACAGAGTGAAATCCAATGGCCAATGCTTTGTTGAGCAATAGATAAATCATGGCTCTGTAGGAATAAGACCCAGGATAGCTACAGGAGGGTGTATTTGCACATGTGTTTGTGTGTGTAGGTGGCATGTTGTGGGGGGTGGCAAGGACTTTAGATGAAGGACAGCAGGTGCAGAAAGCAAGTATTCCAGTGACAATTTTCAGCCACTCCACTCTTTGCCTCAGGCTGTCCCTGTAATACAGTTTCTTCTTATAACATGTTGCCTCACATGCCTGAACAAGGTGTTTGTATATTTCCTTCACTTTTGTTCTCTGATGCTCAATCACTAATTTTCCATTTAAAAGACCTGCCCAATCTGACAGCAAACCAGGAAAGCAACAGAGACAAGAGAAAGATTCTTATTATGACCAACTGACAGGCAAAGGCAAGCTGGTGTTTGATGGATAGCTGCTGCACTCCTTGGTGACACAATGGCCTGGGAGGTGCCATTCTGCATCCCCATGACCTTCATCATTCTTTTCGGTCATTGTAGCTGCCCTCCTCCTGGTTTTAGGGTGAAGAAAATGAACTGGCCAGAAAAATTGATTTCTCAACGGGTCATATCTCGGTAGCTTTGGAACAATCATTTCAGCGACTTTGAAAATAATGTGTCATATAAGCCAGCATGCATTTACTTGGAGATCTTTTCAACTTTATCCATTTGCATTCTATCTTCTCTGTCATGTGACACATGTGATGCCTTCTGGTTCCCAGCCCACTCCTTTGTTGGGAGTAAGCCTGCTGTCACATTTCTCAGAGATGCAGACCGTTAAGACTAGATGGTTTTTGAGATTATTTACATGATAAGTGACTTCCATCATACCCCAGCAATAGGGCTAATCCTTTATATAATTGCAAGGATATGGGAGCGATTTAAAGTCTTTGTCGGCACAGGTGATCATCCAGTTTGATGAACACATTTATTCTATGATAAAGGAAAACTGAAGCTTAGAAATGTCATCTGCTGTTAAACCTTACAAGACATGATTACATCTGATTCATTTGATGTGGTGCTCAAAAGATGAAAGAACATTGTAGTGGTATTTAGTGTTTTCTTGAAAATTGATCTTGAGATAATTCTCACTCAATTCACTTACTTCCATGACATTCAAATCAATTCAACCAAGATTCTTAGGGAATCTACTATAACCTGTGCCAGATATTGGGCTAGGCACTAGGAACCCAACAGTTTACAAAATGCTCCTATGTAATACCCTTCAAAAGCCTGACAAGAAAGAATGAAATGTCTGGTGGAATTGCTGGGTTGTCATATAGTTTGTGTCCCCCTGCCCTCAGATTCTCTCTCCACCTTTCCTAGTTCTCCAAGCCCCTGAAACCTAACCTAGGTGGATGAGGTAATGGTTAATTGTATGTATTAACTTGGGTAAGATATGGTACCCAACTGTTTGGTCAAATACCTGTCTAGATGTTGCTGTGAAGGAATTTTTTTAATGTGATTAACATTTAAATTAGTAGACTCAAGTAAAGCAGATTATCCTCCATAATAGGGGTGGGCCTCATGCAATTAATCAAAGGCCTAAGAGCAGACACTGAGGTCCCCTGAGAAGGAAGGAATTGTACCTTTGACTGCCTTTGGATTCAAGATTGCAATAGCATATCTTCCCTGGGTCTCCAGGCTGTTCTGCAAATTTCAGACTTGCCAGCTCCTACAATCGTGGAAGCCAATTTCTTTAAAATCTCTCTCTCTCTCTCTCTCTCTCTCTCTCTCTCTCTCTCTCTCTGTCTGTCTTCTATTAATTATGTTTCTCTGGAGAATCCTAACTTGTATATCCATAGGCTCCCTACTCTCTCACTTTGGATTTGATTTGGCCAATAGGAGGTGCAGACAGGAGATCAGACTGAGGAATGAGAGTGAGGTTCTCCTGGCTCCCTTTCTTGAAGCCAGAGGTTAGCAATGACTGTGTCCATCCTACTTAAGGCCATGGCAGCGGTCCAGTGGCCCTTTACTATACTAATGTTCTAGATCTCTCTCTGTCTGGGGTCCAGTAATCACTCTCACCCTTCAGGCCTAGGGGAAGCTATAGTTTCTAATGTTGTTTATTTGGGGTATTCACCATGCCTTGTTGGTGTCCTTCATTCCCATCGTACCTATGCAAATAATGACTTACTAAGTGCTCCTAAAGGTATCAATTTGAGTGTGCAGCAATGTCCCAGTGGCTCTGATTCACAGACATTCAACAAATATCCTTCTTCTCCTACTTTAACAAAAAAAGGTTTTGGAATACATAGTACACAGGGATTCAATATGTGGATTACTATTTACTGGTGTCTATGAATTGTTTAGGGGTAAATTCTCTTTAGTGTGAATCTGTTTACAAACAATTTTTAAAAGAAGTTTTAGAGATGGAAGGAAAGGGTTAATTATCTAGTACAACCCTGATTCAACCCAACTTTCACAGTGAAGAAATTAAATGTAGAGAAGTTAAAAAGAAAATCAGAGGATTACAATCTGTATGAGAACTGATTCTAAAACCTAGATTAAACTTCAAATTGTTAAGCATGGCCAGCGTGGCTCAGTAGTTGAGCAGCAACCTATGAACCAGGAGCTTTCGATATGATTCCTGGTCAGGGCACAAGCCCAGGTTGCAGGCTTGTCCCCACTAGGGGGTGTGCAGAAGGCAGCCAATCAATAATTCTCTCTCATCTTTGATGTTTCTATCTCTCTCTTACTCCTTCTCCCTTCCTCTCTGAAATCAATAAAAAAAAATGTTTAAAAAATTCATCCTAGACTTTTACATCTTAAAATCCATGATTTCAAATGTACCTTATTTAAAGTCATTCTGCGGATAAAAAGAGGTCTCACAGAAAAGGTCTTACTCATTGGATGAGCCAACGTATTTTATTCTGCTTTCTCTAGTTATAAATATTTAATCCCCAAAGTATTGGCAGCAGAGCCTCTTATAAGACACATATATTTATCTGCACAAAGGTCTATGACTCTCCCCAAACGTAGAGGTCTTCTCCTACTGTGATTAGTGCAAACAACAGATAATGACCTCCGTGTCTTGTTTGGCAGTCAAAGCTTGACAAATTAGTAAAACCACACAACTATCTCAATCTGAACAAAAGTCTGGGCCTTTGCTAATTTTTTTATTCTTAAAAAAAAAACTTATTACAGTATAACTGGCATACAATATTATATTAGTTTCAGGTGTACAACATGATGATACACATTTATATACCTTACAGCATGATCACCACACTAAGTCTAGTAACCATTTGTCACCTGGAAAGATTATAATATTATTGATTATATTCTCCTTCACCTTTTTCACCCATTCCCCCACTCCCTTCCTTCCAGCAAATATCAGTTTGTTCTCTGTTTCTTTAAATCTTTGTTTTGTTTTGTTTGTTCATTTGTCTAATCTTGTATATCTGTATCAGAGGCCATCTTAACATTTATAATGGCCCCATTTCTGATAAATTGGATAAACCTATCTGTTATGTATTGAATGTTTGTGTCTCCCCAAAATTCACATGTTGGAATCCTAACCCCTGATGCAATGTGATGGTATTAGGAGATGGGGCCTTTGAGAAGTGGTTAGGCCATGAGGGTGGAGGCCTCATGAATGGGATTAGTGCCCTAATAAGGGGCTGAAGAGACCAGAGTTGCCCCCTTCGATCATGTGAAGATATAGCAGAGAGCCAGGAACCAGGCTCTCACCACACACCAAATCTGCAGGTGTCTTCATCTTGGACTTTCTGTCCTCTAAAACTGTGAGAAATAAATGTTTATTATTTAAGCCACCTAGTATATGGTATTTTTGTTATAGTAACTTGTATAGATTAAAATACCAATCTAAAATAGCAATTGTTTCTGAATATGAGTCTTAGTATAGCTGTAATAGATTACATTTGGACAATTCTCCCTTGTTTTCAGGACTTTGCAGTAAACTCGTATGAAACTATATCATATTTGAGAACAGAGGTAGACTTTTTTGGAAGCCTATAAAATTTATGTCCAAAAGAATAGAGCAGCTACCCACATCAAGTCTCAAGCTCCTAAACAGCTGACAGGTGTCCCTGAGATCCTCTTAACTGTCTTGCCTGGATCAGAACCACTGAAGCTGATCGGAAGCTGCTGTACAACCCTTGCTAATCCCTGAAAAACAGCCTCCCCCCCACCACCCCGACTATAGAAGAGAGTTTTTTTCTGGCTTCTCACAGGTTCAAGGGGGAAATAGTTTATTATGACTTGGATAAGACTGAGAATCCACCTGAGCCCCAATGCCTCAGGAGGCTCTTCCCAGCCAGGGCTCAGATGCCTGCATTTCAGTACTCACCTGAAAGGAGACCAAAGCTCCTCTCCTAACCTCCCTCCTCCAGTGCCCCACTATCCCTGCCTCATACTTTTCACTATAGATTACAAATGTGTCATTCTATTTTTAGTTGAACTGTATTTTGTCAGTTCCAATGTGTTTCTTCCCAGGCGCCAGTATGGAGGTGAGTTGTGATTTATCAGCCACAAGATAGCAGGAACAAGAGTTTCTGATGCTGACCCTCTTCAGCACAGTACTTCAATGTGTTTTATGGGAAGAAAGGCATTATTATTTAACATTGGTGAAACAACCATTAGCCTTTGCTTTGTTTTAAATGCTCTAGTTAGCTAGGAAGGAAGGAAGGAAGGAAGGAAGGAAGGAAGGAAGGAAGGAAGGAAGGAAGGAAGGAAGGAAGGGAGGGAGGAAGGGAGGGAGGGAGGAAGGGAGGGAGGGAGAAAGGAAGGAAGGGAGGGAGGAAGGGAGGAAAGTAGAGAGGAAGGTTCAGAATCCCAGAAATTTGCCAGCTGGTCCTTCCCAGCCAGTACTTCACTCAGAGGTAGTCACTATTCTAACCTCTAAATCCATAGCTTAGCTTTGCCTGTTCTTGAATTTCATAAAAAAAAAATTTCTACAGTTTGTACTCTTTTGTTTCTAGCTTCTTTTGCTCTTATATTATATGCATAAAATTTATATATGTTATTATGTGTACTTGGAGTTTATTCTTCTTAATTTTTTCTCCCTATTTAGTGTTCTATTATATTAATACTAGAGGCCTGGTGCACAAAATTCATACACAGGTAGGGCCCCTAGGCCTGGCCGGCAATCAGGGCTGATCAGGTTCCCCGCCTCCCCTCCTCCCTGCCTCCCCGCCTCCTCTTTCCCTCGCTCCCTCAGCACCCTGCCACCGCAGCTGGTCGCCTGCCATGTTCTGTGCCACCCTCTGGTGGTCAGCACATGTCATAGCAAACTCCTGTTCTCCTGGTTGAACTCCCAAGGGGACACTTTGCATATTAGCCTTTTATATATATAGATCCCATCATTTATGTACGCATTTCTACTGATGGTAATTTTGGTTATTGGTTTCAGTTGGGCTACTAAGAATAAAGGTGCTGTGAACATTGTTGCACATGTATTTTTGTGGCCACATTGATTCATTCTCTTGGGTATATATATCTAGGAGTAAAATTTCTAGTCATATGTTAGGCATATGTTAATTTAGTAGATACTGCCAAATTGTTCTCCAAATGTGATTGCTATGTTCTTCACTCTCTCCAGGAATGTAAGAGAGTTTCAGATACTCTACTTCTTTGCCAATCTATTAATATGTTCCAAAATTATTCCATCAACTATTTTTTCTCCATCAAATTTAAATGAAGACCAGTTGATTGAAATATCCTAATTTTAATGACTATTATAAGAAAACTTTGCCATAAAGATACCATCCACTCTCTGATAGCTGTAGTTACTTTTAATGCTTCCTACCTGACTTTTTGTCCTTTATCTGGGTCTGATACTTTCTACTCCCTCTAAAACCATTTTCCATTTTACTGTTAATTCCCTGAAGTATCCTTGAACAGTTTCACTTATGCTTTTCGTAAAAGAACCTCTTGAGACTGAATCACAATAATCAAATCTAAATCACTATTTCTCAACTAGCAGCTTCTTATTTATTTGGTTACCAAGTCCATTTTTTAATGTTGATTCAATTACTTGAAAAAATATGGAAACAATTGTGATATATTGACCAAATGAGAGACTGTGTAGTTCAGGTACAAAGAGTCTCATAATACAAAATATAAATTTTAAAAATATTAACGGGGAATCATTCCTATAAAAAGAACCCTGAACAGTGAAGATCTGTGCTATTATCTGAGAGCGATTATCTACTCTGTGTCCAAATTGACTTATTGCCATTGCTCCTCTTTCCCATTTTACATGTAAAGCTCTAAACCTGATTTTAACTCCAATAAGAGCCTGATTCTTTCATTTTCATTTAGAGTGGATGAGCTCATGAAGAAGGAGCAGCTACTTAAATCAAATCAAAATGTTAAAGCACTATGTAGAATAAAAATCTGTTAAAAGTGAACTGCTATATATTTTAAAAAGTATATTTTATTAATATATTCAACATGTCCAAAAGGGTCACACAGGTAATTCACACAGGTAATGAATAACTGTAAATATTGAAAGAAAAATCTCATAAAACTATCAAAGTGTCATTTTATAAGAGGTCAACGAGTTCAAAAATAATAATAAGACTCAGTTTGTGAACCTAGCTTCTAAGTTCAGCAACCTGACTTTGTCAGCACACAGAGAGTAAACCCATGTCTTAGGGCTAATTCCTAACAAAGCAAGTTCACCAGAATTATACACACATCAGAATTATAACTTATGCATTAAAAATGAGGAGCATAACTGTTTCAATGCCTAAAACACATCAGCATTTTCACCTAATAGAAATAAACAATAATCATAAAGCTGTCTCATGAGCAAGAGAGTTAGTTTTAATGGCATCAACCCTGGTAATTCAATACATACATTTCCACAGAGAGAAGAGAGAGGAATACTTTGTCTAGAGCATTCCTTCCACTAGTTGCAAAAAAAATCTATTCTAGCTAACTTAAGCAGAAAAACTATTTATTAAAAGACATTAGTTAGTTTATAGAATCTTCATTGGACCAGAGGCTTGGAGACAATGAGCCAAGGGCAACACCAAAGTTTAATTAATCCTCTGACTCCTTCGTTTCCATACTGTATATTTTCGTGTTTGTTTGGTTTTTTTTTTTTGTTGCTAAGAATTATTTTTAACTGATGTTCATTTTAAAATTAACTAATGCTTATTGCCTAAAACTTGGAAAGCGTACATAATTGGCAATATGAATCCAAAAAGTGCCATCTGAAGATAACTTTATTCTTCTCCCCTCTGCCTATTTAAGTTCATCTTTGTGACTGCTTTCTTCTTACTCCTTCAGTGAAATTTAAGGCAGGTTTTATGAAATGTGTTACCATTCATAAATAAAAAGAATACCTTACTCATTGTTAGTCATAATAATTATCTCACTGCAGAGATTTAATTACAAAGATTTGCATAATAATAAAAATCCTAAACTTTCTAAATATATAAATCTCTCCTGCATGCAGTTGGAAACCTCTAGTAGTAGGTGATGTGACAGGGTGGTCAATTTCTTCTTTTTGCTTCCAGCCTCTCACATCCCCTCCCTTAACTGGCCATCTGAGGTGCCTGGTGGTGCCTCTGAGAAGCAGAGGAGCGGGAAGCATCAGGAGAAGCCCGCCCCGAGTGATCCCAATGCACTTGGTGATGATTTCTTCCAAGCCTGGTGGGTGATTGTAGAGGGCCGCCTGGGAGGCACCTGGGCATTTCCTTAATTATTGTCAGCCAAACTCAGGGCTTAGGCCGAGTCACGCCCTGGGAACATGCTTCCCCAATGAGGCTGGACATGTTAATCAGTTCTGACTTCATAGCAGCCCAGGTGTCAGCAGGGGCGGGTCTAGATATGTAAATCCAGTAATGCTGGGGCCTAGTTAAGAATGCAAATAAGCTCCTTTGATCCTAAGTTTTGGTGTTACTTCCTGGATTTTGGGGATATAAAATAAACCTGCTGAGTGGCTCAGGGTCGTCGTCGTCCTCATGCTGCCTCTCCATCAGAGAGGAAAGATGGCGTCCCACCCAGCCCCAGCTTCATGAATCTATTTTTGCGTCTTGTTTTCTTTATTTCTATTATTTCTCAATCCCTGGCCGCCTCCATTTAGGACCGGTTCATTCATCTCTCTTTCCGTGCGGGACGCGGAAAAGGGAGATCCCCGCCGCTTCAGGCCCCCCGCATAATGGCGCCCAACGTGGGGCATGAAAGAGGCAACAAGAGGTAAGAGGCAAGGGATCACTCCCAAGAATTGCGTGCGCCACAGATTTAAGAAATGTAAGGTAATGGGGAGTGTATTGTATTGAATTGAAATAGCCGGGTGTAAAACGTGGGTAATCCTAAAAAATGCTTTAACTATGCTCAGATCTCAAAGATTTTCTGTTAAGCATAGTCAAATTCTTGATTTCTTTCTTAATTTTTGTTGTTAAAATGTGGGAAAAGGTCAGAAAGCAGTTGCATGCTTGATTCAGCACAGGAGAGTTTAAGAATGTCTAAGTGGGGTGCAGCCACGGCCTTACAGCCTGCAGTGGAAGGGTGCAAGTCTCTAATACCATCTGCACCTCCTCTGCCTCCACGTGTAAACTACCTGTAACAAGTAGAAAAAGATTAAAGGAAGTTTCTCAGCAACTGCCAATAATTCTTTATCTTAAAAAATCTTTTTCTTTCCTTAAAAATAAATATAAATAAAAATTGAAAAAGTAAATAAAAACAGTAGATGCCAGACCATTACTGAATCTTCCCCCTAAGAAACAAGGAGATGGGGGAAGGGAGACACGTGGCGATCCAATATGGACGCCACTCCCCAAGAAAGCCACTTTGAAAGGCCTCATCTTCGCCATCTTTATTTATTTTCCAGCTAATGACTTAAAGCTTTTACAAATTCATAAATGCATCCGGGATTTCTGTGCACATGTAGAGGGAAAAGGCCAGTTTAAAAACGAGTGCGCATAGTTTTGAGCTGAACTTAACTCTTTGCTGTGTACAGAATAAAAACCTGAGACTGTTTTGGCCTTAAAAATGGCGGAGATGAACCAGAGAAAGAAATACAGACTTGTTCCCCAAGGCGATCTAAGGTAGCTCTTTTGAAGTTTCCCGCCCGAGGCAGGTAACCAGCAAGTAAATAGTCAAGTTTACATATGAATGGCTGAGAGTTTGCTTCTTGACTTCCCCAGCAGGAAAATTGTGACCTTTTGAAATGTAGTGGCTGGGCCAAGCCTATCGGCTGGAAATTTAAAAGAACTTGGAAGTTTACTAAATCAAATGATAAATTTAAATTATCTAAATGTATTGAAATTGATAATACTGAAATGTTGATCTAAGTATGCCTAGTATGAAGTCTAGATGTTATAAGTTAATCTATTAATTGAATATGCCTTATATTTTATTTGAAATGTATCCTTAAAAAATGTAAAAGTATTATTGATTTGAGAAATGCTAAGTATTTGATTTGCTACCTGAAAAATTGAAGCTCTGAAAGTTTAAGTCTCTTTTCTCATCATGAAAAGGCTACAAAAATGAAAAACCCAGAACCTTTTTTCCTAAGAAAAATGGCGGATTTGACCAAAAGGAAAAAACAGGCTAGTTTCAGCAGCAGATTGGCATTTCCATAATAAAGAGTAATTTTTAAAATGCTAATGAAAGGTGTTAAAAATTTAACCTTAAGGTCTTCAAGACAAAATTTATCCAAAGTAAATGCCTTAAAATAATTGGAATTGGATTTGAAACTCAAAAATTGTTGAAAAACATATAAAAATAAAGTAGCCCAGATAAAGACTGGCTATGCCCTTTGTTAATGCAGGAAGGCATAGTCGCCCTTCCCCCAGCATTCAGGTAGGCAAGTTCCCGCCAATAGCCATTTTTAAGAATGTCATTTACATTTGAATAGACCAAACCTGTTTCGCCATCATTAAATAGGTTTGGCTTTGGCGCTTAAAAATCTTAAAAGTTTGCTTAATTATATAAATAATAAAAGTTTATTAAATATCTAGAGATTTTGAAATGTAAAAAACGCTAAAACATTAATCTAAATTTGCTTCATGAAAGATTTAGAAGACAGAATTGAATCTATTTGATTATGTCTTTTGTTTTATAAATTTATTATTAAGAATATAAGAGTTGTTAATCAAGGAACTAATATTTGACTTGCAAGCTCTGAAAATTTAGAGTGCAATTGAATTGAGAGAAATTATATAAATGTGGTAATAATAACTAAAATATAAAAACATGTTTTTGAGAAAATAAAATGTTTTCTCTTAAATAATTAGAAATTCAAAATGTTACTTCTTGGTCTGATTTTAAAAAGAGAATTAATTCTGTGATATAGTTTAAATTTAATTGATATTCTTTAAGATAATTTAAGTATATAATCTTTAAATCATATATATTATATGTTTGATCTTTCCAGGGTATTTCACGGTTTTGAGAATGGCTTCTAGGACATTTCACGGGCCCTGAAATGTATTTTAAAAGTCTATTCTCTCTTAAAAGAAATATTTTTTAATTAAACCGATTAATACTTGAAATCTCATGGAAAGCTTTATCAAATAAAAATTAATTGATATATTTTACTTACATACGTATATATTAAGTGTTATGAAAGTTTTCACCTGTAAGAAAGGCAAAAAAAATATATTTCTTAAATATAGCCAAAATTTTCAACAGAAGTAGAATTTCAAGAAAGACAAAAAGCCTCAAGCAGCCTGCATTTTTGAATCGGCTGGAGGTGGGACACTGTTTATGCTTTTGGATCAGACCAATAAAGTATCAAACCTATAAGTTTTACTGAATAAGTTTCTTTGCTTTTTAAATTAAAAATACCTACTTAAGTTACCCTATAAATTAGATTTTTAAAATATAATCAAGGTCTCATATAAATTAAGTTACATGAGAAGCCAATGTTTTTATAAGTAGTTGAATCCTGACTCATAGTAGCCTGCATTCTTAATTAAGCTAGAGGAGGAGCAACATTTGCGGCTCGTGAGGCAGCCGCCATCTTGCCTGCCCCTCTGGCCACGTGGTTACTGCCCTCCATCTTGAAATAACAAAGGCCAACCCCTTTTTTTTTTAAATAAGCCAATGTCTTTGTAAGCAATTTAAATAAATCTTCTAAGAAAGTTACTGAAGCCTTCCCATGATCCCTCTGTATATGCAAATAAGCCTAAGAGGATACTTTAAAAATATAATTATGAATTTAATAAAAAGGAGAAATTTAAAATTTTAAATTCTCTTTCACTAGTATTTACAGTGTAAACTAAGATTATTGTTAAAATGTTAAATCTAAAAGTAAATTAGTAGTCAGCCTTACTGTAAGAGTACTTGTAATATAGCTAGCTAGTCGCCTGAGGTTTGCCTTTCAAGCTGTAACCATACAGATTGCTTGTTATAAAAAGAAAGACAAAGATTCTTAAATGAAACTCTGTAGCCTGAAAATTATTTTGGAAGAAAATAAAGAGAGGTTTTCTTCAAATATCATAGAGATTGTAATTGATAACCAATGCATTAGGCCTCAGAAGGTGTAGATAAGAAAAGATTAAATGACTTTTAGAAATTATTAAGAGACTTTAACTGGTTAAAACCTTTTCTATATAAAAAGAAATTGATAGCCAGTTTTGAGATTGAATTGCCATGGCCTAGAACAAAGAATATTCTTACATGATATTTTACAATTTCATTATAATTTTTGATATTTTACAACAGCATATTGTACAATTATCCCAAACTTACAAATTAATTCTTTGAATGTTTGGCAGCAATTTATAAGGACTGGAAAGGATTTAATCCCTTCCACTGTGTGGAAGGCCCCCTAGGAAAGCATTTGAGCATTCTATATTGGCCCTTCTTGCTCCTTTTGCCAAGAGGACCCTCTTCTCACAATCCAATTGCCCACAGCTGTTGCCTGAGTTTTCAGTTCATGCTGAGGTTGAAGCCTCGTGGTGGCTGGTACCATGGATCTGTCTCTTGCACAATGGCGTGAGCTGGGTACCCCAAGATCTGTGATCAATGCCAGGGCCCCGCCAGCAGGCAAGGGGATCCCAAGGCAGGTGCTGGGCATGGAGGCCACAGGGGCATAGGCTACCAAGGAGACAGAACTGAACCTCACATCACCCTGCTTGGCCCCAGAGGATGGCTGGTTAGTCAAAGACGGGTAAGATTCCTCAAGGGAGGAACAACCTAAGACAGGCACAGTCGCAGAGGGGCCATCAGGAGAGAACTTGGGGGTCAACAGAGGCGGGGCACAGAACCTCACCCCCCCCCCCCCAACATTGCAGGGGCTTGAACACTCGCCCCTTCTGAGGGAGTTCTCCTGCCCCATGGCTGCTTCGCGCTTCCCATGCCCAGCTCAGATCGGGACCCAGGGAACATACAGAGACTTGGCCCAGCTCAGATCTGGAAGAGACCCAGATAACAAGAGACTTGGCCTGGCTTGGATTGGGACCCAGGCAACAGAGAGTTGGCCAATGGCAGCTGCCCTATGTCTAAATCTAGCCTAGCACCAGGAATGATCAGGGCTTTCTCAAGGATGCAAAATAATCCTTTCCATTAATATTTACAGAGTAAACTAAGATTGTTGTTAAAGTATTAAATTTGACAATAAAACAGTAAAGTTTTCAAATTAATTTAATTAGCTAAATGAAATAAGTGAATATTCAAGAAAATGTAATTGTACAAAAGCTGTTCCTAAAGTATTAACCAAAATTTCTATTGATAGTTCATTTCATGGTAAAATTACTTAACATGCAATGAACCTAAAGCAGTCACATTTTTGTGCAAAAAAATTAAAATTTAAAGTTATCAAGACTGCATTATAAAAATTCTCCAAAAGCCTCCTAATAATTAAATAAAAATAAGGGGGGATAGTGGAGTAATATTCTGTAAGGAAAAATATCCTGAAAGTAAATTACATCTATAAATTTTTTACTTTGAAAATTAATTTTTATTTGTAATGCAAACAACAAAGACACCCATGAAAAACACATGGTGTCAAAATAAACCAAAGGAAAATTGCTTGGGCAAAAATCAAAAGGATCCCAAGTCTAATTTATAGAAAAGAATTCTTTATTAACCTTTGGTCGAAAATATGTTTATATTTCCAGAAAACTCCAAAGCCCATATGGATTCCTGCAACAACGGATCCCAGAGAGGACCTGATAGGACTACTGCAGCCACAGAATAAGCAGTGGCCCCTGAAAACAGGAGAAATAGTCCAGAAATAAAAATAGTGAAGATGCCTTGCCATGCTAGCAGTCAGCACCTATGCATTGCTGCAGGTTGACCAAGGGCAAGGAAGGTCGGTGTGCATGATTACAGACCATGTGTGCACACCCTTCTGCATAGAAGTCAATGTTTGATGTTTTGTGTTTTTACCAGGACCCCTGACCTGAGGGTCTTGCTTTATTTCTAACACAGGGAATAATATTAACTGCCACATTAAAAGAAATGTTATACCTCAGGCATTAACCATTTTTACAGATGGACCCAGTTCTGGAAGGGCTGGGTCTACTGCAGCTGGAGAGCAAAGATCCTTCAAACTTTTTATATTTCAGTAGAAATACAAGCTCTTATTTGTGCCTTAACAGATTTTGCTACAGAGCCCATCAACCTATAGTAATAGTGCTTATGTGGTAAGTATGGCAAAAATTATTGTAACAGCTACTATAGGGCACACTAATTCAGAGGAAACTTTTCATTTAATTTTCAGCCTTTTAAATGTTATTAGAGAAGGACAATGTCCATGTTTTATTGGAAGCAATGTCCTCAATGTGTTTATCCACCTCTCTGTGCCAACTTTAGGGGGTAAATCCCCGAGGACTTAAACCTAATCAAATTGACAAAATAGATGTTACTCAATTGTAGAAAGAGCCCATCGTACTCTTAAAATCATTTATTAAAACAAAAAGGGGGAGATAGGTGTTATGTGTCACCTCTAAAGAGGCTCAGTCAAGCCTTTTATACTTTAAAAATTTTTTAATTGTAATGCAAAGGATTGTAAAGCAGGTGAAAGGCATCAGGCCTCCTGTACAATAGCCTCCACTGAGTCAGCTAGGTGAAAGGAAGCATAAACCAGACAAGAGTTTTATCAGATTCAGTAATAATGTGGGGAAGAGGTTGTGTTTTATATCTTTCCAGAAGGAGCAATGCAGCCAATTCGGGTGCCAGAGCATTACGTCTGTCACCACAATGGACCCAGAGAAGCTCCTCTGTCCCTTCACTCAAAAGGACTGAAAGCTGCCCTGATGACAGCAAAGCGGAGGAAGAAGAAAACTGAAAGCTAAGCTACACAAGGGACTGAGGTGCCAACATGGAGTCATCTGAAGAAAATGACTGAAGCACAGCAGATTGTGGAAAAGCAAGAAGTTGAGGCTACTTCTTCAACCATGTTCCTGCTCATGCTAGCATCTGTTAGCTGCCAGTCTAATGCAAAGTCTTGCGCAGCCAAGTCCAAGGACTCTGAGTAAATATACACCAGCAGCAAGAGGGACTTTCTTTCATTTAGTAGCAAAAAATGTTAACATGTCCATAGTTCTGATTTCTATTATTGTTGTTTTGCAGTGGCATTGTTTTGTTATTATTTAATAGCCAGAGATTTGCTCTTGACATTCAAGTTTTGAAAATGATAACATGTATGTAGTTTAGTTTTGCATTGGCATTGTTTGCAATTGTGTTGATATTAGAGCTTTATTCTTAATGTTTAAATTTTACTTTTATTATAAGTAGCTTAAAAACAAAAGAAAGGGTGAGATGTAGAGGGCCGCCTGGGAGGCACCTGGGCATTTCCTTAATTATTGTCAGCCAAACTCAGGGCTTAGGCCGAGTCACGCCCTGGGAACATGCTTCCCCAATGAGGCTGGACATGTTAATCAGTTCTGACTTCATAGCAGCCCAGGTGTCAGCAGGGGCGGGTCTAGATATGTAAATCCAGTAATGCTGGGGCCTAGTTAAGAATGCAAATAAGCTCCTTTGATCCTAAGTTTTGGTGTTACTTCCTGGATTTTGGGGATATAAAATAAACCTGCTGGGTGGCTCAGGGTCGTCGTCGTCGTCATGCTGCCTCTCCATCAGAGAGGAAAGATGGCGTCCCACCCAGCCCCAGCTTTATGAATCTATTTTTGCGTCTTGTTTTCTTTATTTCTATTATTTCTCAATCCCTGGCCGCCTCCATTTAGGACCGGTTCGTTCATCTCTCTTTCCGCGCGGGACGCGGAAAAGGGAGATCCCCGCCGCTTCAGGCCCCCCGCAGGTGATGAAAGCTGACTTTTCTTCTCAAGGGCACTCCTCATGGGTTCTTTGGGGGCCTCACTAGGATCATTTGCCTAGTCTTTTTATAACACAGGCAATAATGTTTTCCTTGAACTGGCTACTAACCTTTCCTCTCTTTGCCTCTGAGAATTCAGAAGTCTCCTCCTCCAGTTAGGTCCCCCAAACAGACTTCTAGGGGGAAGATGTAAATGGCCTCAGGCCACCACACATCTCCCCAGGGTAGTCCACTGAGCAAAATGCAGAAGCACCTTTGTCTCACCATTGGAATCCATGGACCCAACTCTCAATGCAACCTCATCCCCATCCCACCTCTATTCTGCCCTCTTGGGCCACAGCTTCTCACCTTTAGCTTCCTTTAACCTGTGTTGAACATCGGATGGTTGTGACACGTGTAAAGCTTTTCATGTGATCTTTATGTGTCATCTGTCATGAAGCTTGAGGTTTGGGGAAAATCACTCCTCAACCTGATGCAGGAGGACATACCTCTGCCCATAGGAATTCTCCTGCTTATTTTCAACCTTTCAAGGCATTTCAATATATTTATAGTCAAAACAGTGAGAGTACCTACAGACTGAATTCATATGTACTCAGACTTTGAGGTCTTTTTATCAAAACTGAAATAGAAACTCCCATTCTAATATTCTTTTATGCACATTCCTGTCTATAATCCTACCATCTGTATAAACCACAGTCAATTCTTGTATTCCTTGCCAATCTTTTTTTTTTTTTTTTTCTGTACAAGTGGATTTTTAGAGGTAAAATTAGGTTTTTATTCCAGTTATTATTCTTGTTGCAAACTCTTCTGGCTAGAACAGAACTGTCCAGTAGAAATATAATGTAAGCTATATATGTAATTTTAAATTCTCTAGTAGTCATATATTTTTAAAAATACAAAAACACAGGTGAAATTAATTTAACAAAAATTTAACCAATATACCCCTAAATTATCATTTTAACATGTAATCAATATAAAAATTACACGTTTGTATTGGTAAAATTTTTTTAATTATTTAATATTTTTTTTATGTCATTATTTTTCAAGCATATGATTTGAAAAAAGATGGACCTTTATTCATAATAACTCCAAACTAGAAATGACTCAAACATCCATCAACAGGATGGATTAATCAATTTTATATATTCATGAAATAAAACTATTCATCAATGAAAACGAACTATAATTATATTCAGCATCATAGAAGGCAGACAGAAAAGAGTGTGTACTAAGCATTTTCATTTATACAAGTTAAAGAACAGGCAAATTCTTATTAATGGTGACAAAAATAAAAATAGTGGCTACCTTTGGGGAGTAATATTGGGCAAGAGGGAGGAGTCGTCTGATGTGCCAGAATGCCCTCTCTCCCTCAGGGTGGTGGTTATGGAGGAAGCTGTACAAATATGTAAAATTTATTGAATTTTGGATTTAAGATTGGTGCCTTTTATATACATTACTAGAGGCCCGGTGCACAAAAATTCATGCACTCAGGATAGGAGGGTCCCTCAGCCCGGCCTGCACCCTCTCACAATCCGGGACCCCTTGGGTAGGGTCCCTAGGCCTGGCCTGAGATCAGGGCCTATCAGGGCTTTCCTTCCCCAGGCTGCAGGCAGCTGGCTCCACCCCCACAGCTGCCACTGCTTGCCATATGTGCAGCACTGCCCCTCCTCCCCTGCCACCAGTGGCCTCCCTCTGCAGGCGACAGGCTTGGGTGCAATAGCTTGGCTGGCCTGGGCCTCCCTCTTTCTTTGCTGGGGGGTGGGGCCAGCCCTGCAAGGGGTTGTCTGCCTACCTGATCGCCCATAACTGCTCACCCACCTACCTGATCACCCCTAACTGATGGTCTGCCTACCTGATCACCCCTAATCACTCTGCCTGCCTGCCTGATTGCCCCTAACCATGTGCTTGGGGGCAGAGCCAGCCCAGCGAGAGGCCGCCTACCTACCTGATCTCCCCTAACCACTTGCCTGCCTACCTGATCACCCCTAACCACTGGTATGCCTAATTGATCACCTCTAACCACTCTGCCTGCCTGCCTGATTGCCCCTTACCACTTGCTTGGGGGCAGGGCCAGCACTGACTTCCAGTTGGTCAGCCTCTGGTCGTTACTGGTCGTTACAACCCAGGGTTTTTATATATTAGGACTAGAGGCCCATTGCACGAAGATTCGTGCAATAGGCCTTCCTTCCCCTGGCTGCCGGCACTGGTTTTCCTCCAGCACCCGGGACCCGGGCCACAGCAGAGCCAAGCCTTCAGCCTTTAGGCTTGGCTCTGGCTGCAGTGGAGCCTTCAGTCTTCAGTCTTCAGTCTTCAGTCTTCAGTCTTCAGTTTTCCCTTGGGCAGAGACTTCAGTCTTCGCTCCATGCCTGCATATGCAAATTAACCCGCCATCTTTGTTGGGCTAATTTGCATACTCACTCCTGATTGGCTGGTGGGCATCACGGAGGTACAGTCAATTTGCATCTTTCTCTTTTATTAGTGTAGATAGGTCAATTTAAAAATTATAAATGATGGGATGAAAAAATGCTTTAAGAGTTGGATGTTATTTCATCATGAGCCTTTATTAATTTATTCTTTGTTGAATGTTTAATGTTTATTTTCACATCTTTTTCTACTTTAATCTGAGAAAAAATATACCCTATACATCTCTTGCCTCATATCTTATTCCATGGGAGAGATGATTAGAAGTGAAATTACTGTGTGAGACACAATGAACATTTTTAAAATATCTAAATGTATATTGTTGAATTGCTCACCAGAAATTTTGCACCAATTGCACACTCGCCATCACTACATGAGTGTACTTTTTTTATTGCCCTATCAGCAGCTTTACAAGTGACCATCTAGCCGATCTTTATAAAATTGATTGAGCAAAAAAGTTATCTCCTTGTTTC
Organism: Eptesicus fuscus; assembly: GCF_027574615.1. Taxonomy (NCBI): domain Eukaryota; kingdom Metazoa; phylum Chordata; class Mammalia; order Chiroptera; family Vespertilionidae; genus Eptesicus; species Eptesicus fuscus. Next base: position 67,889,870 of record NC_072482.1, read on the forward strand.
AATCTGCACATCTTTAATAACCAGAACTGTAAGCGTCTGTTGAATGAATATGAAATGTGAAAATGAATATGAATGTGGAAGTGCTTTCTTTATTGTGACCATACGTCACTCAGAGAGTGCAGCCAGGCATAGGCTGTTCATTCTATTCTCCTGAGATGGCTTATTTAAATCTTAGTAAGAGAAAGGGAAGGATAGTGTAATCTGTTCTACTGGCTCCATCTTGTCATAAAAATTGTTGAAACTATTCACTTTCATATCTCTGTTGGAGGACTGAGGAAACCTACCTCCAGTGTCTCAAAAGAGAAAGGAAAGTTGCTTTTGATGACATCTCTAAATGACTTTTTAGTCCTTAAAGAGGGAGGCAAGTCCCTCTGGAGGGAAGGCTGTGACTACAGTCCCATGGGAGAGGGAGGAGTAAAGCCCCAGTTCCTCTAGAACATTTAATAAAGTTCTTGGGGAAAGTTGCCATCAACAGAGGGCTGAGAAATCAATATGGGCAGGGTTTTCTTTTAACTTAATATTTTACTGGGGAGAAAAAGCAAACAACTTTGTTAAAAACCTTTCAATCTGATGTCTGTCTTATAGTCTGACATTTTCATTTACTGCCCCATAGAACCACTCAATTAATCTGGGGCCTGGCAGGGAGAATAAACAGCTTTTTGATATTTAGACAAAAATAACAATTTCTAAAACAGCTATTCTCACCTATAAATTTCTCCTAAATCTTTACGATAATTTTTTAAGTTTTTTAAAAAGCTAAATTAAATAGTAGTGGGGTTATAACATTAACTTAAGAAGAATTTATTACCTTTAAGATAGTGAATCCTTCCATCTAGCTAAAAGGTACTCCAATCTTCTTTCACATCTTTCTTAAGCTTTTGTAATTTTCTTCATATGAAACCTACATTTATATTGTCTCATAATTAATTAAGGGGCTTGAGGTGTTATTGTAAATGGGATTCCCCCTCCCTCCATTTTATTCATTTAGCAGTTGTTGCTAGTATATAGATTAAATTTTGTGCATTTCTCTTGATTCAGATGTTTTTTTTGAACTCTCATTAATTTTAAATCTTTCAGTTGATTCACTTGGATTTTCCAAGATGATTTTTGATATACTGACATTGAAGGCAGGTTACTCAACTGCTGTAAGATGATTTTACCTCACTTCTGTTCTGAGCTACTTCATGATCATTTTTACAATCATCTTATTTCATAGTTGTTTGCCCCTTGTTGTGCCCAACCCCACATTGAACACACATGTGCATGTGCACACACATACACAATCTTGTCCAAACAATACCTATGAGATTTAGAATATGACAGCATCAGGAATATTTTTTTTCTTAGCCTTATAGGGACCAGCTTTAGCTAAAGCTTGATCCAGTAGCCTTCACACTGTCCCCACAGGTCTGTTTCTCTGTCTCTCTAGCTTTCGTTGGTGTCTATTTTATCCAGCCCACCCCTACAACACACTTCACCCTCCACGAGCTCCAAGTTTTTCCCTATGGCTGCAAAAGCCAAAAGCAAATCAAAACAAACAACAATAAAAGAAAACAACAATAAAAGACACAGTATCAGTTCTGGATCTTAATAAACATTATAAAATAAAATAAGAGAGAGAGAGAAGTTCCTTTCTTTCTTTTAGAACCTTCTTGGTGGCCACCCAGTAAACATCTCACACCAAATTCTATCCACTGGTGTGACATGAGTATCCCTGATCTAGTCCCTTGAGTGAGGGAAAGAGACACACTGATAGATTCAAGACACAAGACCCATCCCTGGAGACAGCAGTGAGGTCAAAACAACACCCTCAGGGACTAAGAATGGGGCGGTGGTGGTCAAAGGCTAGATAGGAAGGGGAGTGAATACTAGGCAGTAAACAATTATATTCCCACAGGAGGTAGGTGCTAAGCTACAATTTTATTTAGTTCCTATAGCCTACAAATCTATACGTACCAGTCCATGCTGTCTTAAGGTGGAGTCTCTTGCAAGGATTAAAGTCCACAAATTAATGTATAAACAACATTAACTTACAGTTACTGTGATGTCACACTGAACAGAGCCACAGTGTTATGCTGTGTTCCTAACTTAACAATTTCTGCCTTCCCCCCTCCAAGGAACTGAAGACAGAGGCTTCATAACTGGGGACATTGGATTTGCTGTTCACTAAAGCCTCCAACTGAAGCACCATCCCTAGAATGCCTACAGTTCTCAAAGAGCCATCTCCATGAAAAGCCATCACCTGCGACTGAAAACCCACCTCAAAAACATACATAACCACTCTGTCCCCTGAACCCCTGGGAATACTTTACATTGTAAAGAATACATTTGCTTTTAAATAAGAGTGGAGGCTTGCTCATACTCAGGCTTGATTTCTACCTTTATCCGGGAGATGCTACCAAGTCCTTCCGGATGCAGCTGTTCCCTCGAAGACAGAGGACCCCACTCCTCTGGACTCCCACAAGTTGCTTTTAAACCTGATCATTTCCCACCAGGTAGCATAGCTGACTCTGGAAAGGCCCTATCTCTGGATCCCTGCCTGATCTGTCCACATCTCCTCCATAATATGTTTGACGACACTATAAACATTTTTTGCACTTGATAAATATGTTGAATCACTTATAAATTTCATTTCCTTGGAAGAATTAGTTCTCTTGAAGTGGAACAAAGCAATCTGAGACTATAAACTCTTCTACACACTATGTCCCATATTGGTAATTTCTCACTATACTTCCTCTTAGATACAAACTTCCTCTTAGATAAAAACTTCATATTGTTAACGTAAAAAACCATTGAAACCTGTAAAGAATTTTTGTGAGTTTATTTGAGCCAAACTGTCAATATATGCCGGGAAGCAGAACCTCGATGAATTGAGATGATGCTTCGGAGAATGGTGGGTTACATCTGTATTTATACATTGCAATCAAAGGAAAGGGACATCGGTGGGTTACATGTTAGACTAGAGATGTGGGATAATGCAAAGTGGGAAACCTCTGGGATAGGATAAAAAGTGGAATGATGGACTTATGCTTCTTTTACATAGATGGGTACAGGATAGTTTAACATAATTAACAGTTGATAACAATAACAATGAGGGAATGTCCTGGTTCCATTTGTTGTGCCCTGAGGGGTCCAGAAAAAAGGGAAGTTACAAGTTACCCAGACATTTCACAGATATGTTATCTTAGATACAAAAAGACAAATGGGCTCAGTAAAGATCTAAGTTGATCTTTGTCAGGGAAAATACTGGCCTAGGACATGACTACCCACTATAACCTGTTTGTGGTTAAATATTTAATTTTCAGACCATCTTTTGTGCTTACTTTAGGTCTCTGAGTTTGCAAGACTGCCACGCAGGCCTCCCCTGAGATTGTCAGGTCAACATGCAGCCCCTTTTGTCCAGAGGTTTTAATGTAAAGCCTCCACCAGCTCCTTGAAGATTGATCACAGCCTCCTGTTCAGGAACCTTTGAGCAGCCTCGGAAATACAGCACCTCTCCACCAGCTCCTCTGATTCCGATCTCTGATTGTTTGCCGGAAATTATCCTTTGTCATCCACTCATGCCAACTCTTCACACCACCTCCCCCAACATTCTGCAAACAATGGCTCCTACCCTTCTGCCCATTTTCCTTCTCAACTTTTCTCAGGCTGCAAATGACAAAGAATTCATTGCAAGAAATGAACATTTTATTACAATTTTTATTTGCATTTTCCCCCAACAACTATATTTATTGCTCTGTATCTCTTCTATATCTTATCACAAACATAATATTATGACATGGAGTGAAGCTGTACATGTTACTGCATGCAGAGCATTAATAATAGCCTTACTAAATATTTGGTGATAAGGAAGGGATGGTTAAGTTTTCACTTCCTAACATGGTAGTTACTTCTACCTAAAAATTTTCTGAGTTTTAGTTACGTATTACATTGAGTTACAAATTGGTTGGTTGTTTTGCAATGACCTCTATTGGATTATATTTTTTCTCCTTTTAAAATAATGGACAATAGGATATAGTTGGTTGGCATTTTCATGCCAAATGCCTGGTTTTAAGGAAGAGACTCTTGTAATTATAATTTTACTAGAGGCCTGGTACATGAAAATTCATGCACTGGAGGAGGTGGTCCCTCAGCCCAGCCTGCCTCCTCTCACAGTCCAGAAGCCCTCAGGGGTGGGAGGTGACCCAGCAATCAGGGGAAGGTGACACCCTATCACACCTCTGCTGCTACCACTGCCAGAAACGCAGGCCTCAGCTGGCCCTGGTTACCTGAGCCTAGAGCGGCCCTGGGCAGCTGGATAGCCACCATCCGAGGCTTGCCTGCACCTTGGGCTGGCCCTGGGCAGCTGGGCAGCTGCCATCCAAGGCTTGCCTGCGCCACCATCTTGTGGCTGTGGTCACTGCCATCTTTGAGGGTGGGGAGGTCAATTAGCATATTCCCTCTTTATTGGCTGTGGGTGCTGCCATCTTTGTGATGGTGTGAGGGTCAATTAGCATATTTCCTCTTTATTAGATAGGATTGTATTAGACTGGACAAAACAATTTTCCAGCATTTTGAACTATCTACTGTATTCAAAGCACTGGGCTAGGTGATATGGAAAAGTCAAGGTGATCATTATGTGACTCTTCTATACCCTTAAACAGCCTCAGAGTAGTAGCTGGGATAAACATCTATTTATCAAACCACAATGCATGTCTAATTGTGGTAAGCAATCAAATGGAGCAGAAACAAAACTGTGTGCAGAGAGCTGCAATATTTTTGATTGGAACAAAAGACAGAGATTTGACAAGGAAACCTAGAACTATCAAGTTGAAAAAGAAAGCTTGCAAGCATTAGCAAATATGTTTGTGCATATTAATCACAGCATTAGAGCTCTAAAGAGAATAGCAAATATGTCAAATTCTCACTTATCCCAGCAGCAATAGGGATGAAGTGCAATTTTGCCTTGTTGATGAAAAGGGAAGTCTATTAAAAAAATAAATAGGGTAAGCAGGAATATGAATGAAACATCCACTTCCCAAGCAAACAAAGTGCTTAGATTATTTGACAATATACATTAGTCATATGACCTTGAGCAAGAACTTAACTTCTGTTGGCTTCATTCTCCTCATCTGTAAAACTGGGACTTCAATGAAATGATTTCTGAATGTCTCATAAGGTCAAAAATGTTATATTTATATAATTTGCGTACAACTCAGGAAATTTTTATTGTGTGCCAGCCATGTATATAATATCTTGTGAACCAGAAAATACAAAATAAATATAATGCACAGCCTCTGACCTCAAGAAACATCATCTTTTCAGAGAGGTCCATCGGTGTCAGGCTGTATGTGGCTAAGTGCCAAAGGCAGGTTCAAATAATAAGTTTTGGAATTGAGAGAACAGTGGGTCAAGGAGTCAATGAAAGCATCTTGGGAAAAAAAGGTCTTAAAACATGCCTCAGAAGAACTTAGGATTTGAATAGGAAATCTGAGGGATAAGGTGCCCAATCCCCCTACAATCTCCCACCCCTGACCAAAGGCAGGCCCCAAAGAGGGTGTACAGGAATTGTTAGAACTCCAGAACACTGTTTGGAAAATACTACCTTATCATTTCAGTAGTTACCCACTAAATGTAAATATCTGGGTTCTGCATTTGAGCCAACAGGAAGGGCAGTTTTTCAAGGCTTCTGTAATATATTAACTTACACTTTGTTATTTCTGTGGGTACTGTTCTTACTTTTGCAATCATCAATTCTAACTTTGAAAATAAATCTATAGTGTGAGCAACAGCAGAAATGATGAAAGCCTTATTAGTTTATCCCCAGTGCTTATTATTAATGCAATATCATCTTTTCAATGATTCATACACTTTCCTCTCTGAGTGCTCATAGCTGCTATTAGCTCATTGTCACAGGCATTGTCACTGGGCATCATTCTATGAAGTAAAATGGTCTTCTGATTATTTTATTGTGACGTGAATAATATACTTCATCATTTCATCCTTTGTGAGAATATATTGCTATCACTTTGATTAAGGTTTCTTAGAAACAGGAAAGAAATTTTAAATCAGAAATGCTTTCAATTAAGCACAGTGATTCATTCACAACACGCTAATCATACATAGTTATTGTATATAGAAAATTGGGAAAATTGGGGGAAAATGTAAAATTGCCTGCTTTATTATTTATTTAAAAGTGTATTTTGAAACCTTCACTAAAAAAGAAACCATATTCCAAGTTTCTATAGGCTTTATACACAGTTCTATTTCATAACATACATATGCAATACTGAATATTTTTTACTCACAAATACAATACTGTGCTGTTATTTTCATACAAAGGTTGACCCTTTGTTAGCCTTCCCAATATGCTCTGTGGACTTAATTTTGTTAAAAGGATAATTACACATTTCTTATGTAAACCAGACTCGGAAGTTTTTTTGTGTGTGTTTTTTTGGCGGGGGGTTGGGGGGGGGGAATAGTAATTCTTATGTTTACCATACTGTTTGTGTCAAAAACTTCAAGGTAAAATGAGACCACAGCTCTGTTTTGGGGCAGAGGTAGAGCAAGAGTTAAAGCACCTTCCATTACCTCAAGCCCATCTTCCCTAGGACCAAAGCCCTCTTCAGCCACAAGGAGACAGTACCTGTTAGAGCAGATGAAGCTCCACTGATATCCGATCAAGATACCTGAGGACTAGACGCGAAAGGCTCCTGGGACTTATCAAGAGCCGAACAATTTGGTGTGTCTGGAGAGAGGATGTGGAGACATTAGGTAGCAGAGGGTTAAAGAGAGTGTCCTGGGAGGAGTCAGAACATGATAAGAATTGTCAAGGAGGAGACTACCATTATGGCAGGAAGGAGCCGCTATCTGAGTCACCCTGTGAAGGAAAACTTATTGAGGGATCCCCTATGTCATATCAGGACTTAATTCCAGGACACCTGTGGAAGTATGAGTGAAGGGGCCACACGAACATCCTTAGGAGACTAGTGCATATTCATTCAAGGAAGATAGACAAGCAGATAGCTCTTTGCTCCATGGGCATCTGGAGGATATGGGCCAAATCCAGGAAGTATCCAACCTGTATTCATCTACCCAGCCTAGGGTACTTTATGTCTGATGTCCCAGGCTCGTCACCATTCTCCTGTAGAAGAGAACACCTAGGAACCATCCTCTAAATCTCAATAGCCATCATGCTGAAGCACACATTCCAGTCTGTTTGGTGGTGTTTAAGCAAATCTTTCAAACAATCATGTCTTCAAATGTTTTAGAATAAATTCATACATGGTAGGAGTTTGAACCAAATAACTTATTTGTTTGGATAACTAGCCTATAACTGTACTGGGTAAATTCAGGTTCCTTTTTAGGAGCTCTCTTCATTTTGTATAGACAGAAAGAAGGAGAAAAAGGAGGAGGAGGAAGGGGTGGTAGAGAAGGAGGAGGTGGAAGAGGAGGTGGTGGAGAAGGAGGTGGAAGAGGATGAGAAGGAGGAGGAGGAGGAGGAGGAGGAGGAGGAGGAGGAGGAGGAGGAGGAAGGGGAGGAGGAAGAGGTCACTGTAGACTGCACAGAGTACTTTATTTAGCCTTAAAAAGTTCAGTGTTAAAAACCCTATAAAAACTAGGTTGCTTCCCTTCTCTAGGCAAGATGGTACTTTTACTCTTACTATTGCATACATCTGGAAATTCCAGAGCAACAAGGGAGGCAGTCAGAAAGGTTTCACTGAGGCTTTATTTCCAGTCTAATTTGGAAACAGTTAATATCCAGAAAAAACTTCCATTGCTCCCCTCTGCCTTAAGATTAGATTCTCTAATTGTCATAACCAACTCCACATAGGAGATTTTTTCAATGAACTTTTTATTAACAGAGACAGCAAAACCAGCAGCAGTTTCTTTTCAGAAACCATTGCTAAACCCAGCACGTCCTCTCCAAACTGGCTTTGGTGGCTTGGAGGTTTTTACTTTCAAGAAGAAAGAAGTGGTTTATATTCTACTCTATCCACCCTTGACTAAAGCCCTGTACATGGATGAATCAATTTAAAAAGAAATGTCACATCTGGGTGCTGGCAGGCTTTCACAAAATGAGACATGATATGGCCTGGAATTGTCAACACCATTGACCCCCACCTCCTACACTTGGCCATAGTGTGGTTCCTCTGGTAAATGGCACTGGCACCCAGCTTCCTGTGGGCCACTATTGTCCAAAACTCATATATCAGTGAATTAAACATAGGTTTTTCACACTAACATCTCTATGCAATTTTCCTATGCTGCCTCCCTTTAGGGATATAATTCTTAACTTTGTTATTAATTGGATAAAATGATTCATCTCTTTATATAAAAGAATCAACAGATGCACATGTATCCGATAGATCAGAGGGTTTTGGGGCTCCCTGAAGCCCATGCACTGATCCCCTACGGGCCCGTGAACATTAAGTTACTAACTCCTATGCAACCACATTGCTTCAGGAAGTATAAGATTTTTGCAGTTGATCCCTGAAAAATTAGCATCACTGACTCATTTTAAAAGCCTCAGTCACTTACTTTGATGCAAATGTGTCTTTGAGATGAGGATATGACATCCTCTTAGAGAATGGAGGGAAATTGCCATAAATTCCAGTAATCAGACTTCAAGCATTACATACAGTATCACAAGAAATTGAGTAGCAGGACTGCAAACAATGCATGTCCCCAATATTTGAGAACACATTTAAAATCTACTGCCAACTTATGGACAGAATTTCCATTTACTTGACATCACTGGAATTCTTGAGAATTTATACTAATAAAAGGGTAATATGCTAACTATACCAGACATTTTATGGACGTCCTTCCAGACAAAGCCATGCTGGCGGGGGCCGAGGCAGAGGCGGTTAGGGGCGATCAGGCTGGCAGGGGAGAGCAGTTAGGGGACGATCAGGTCGACAGGCAGAGGTGGTTAGGGGTGATCAGGCTGGCAGGGGGAGGCAGTTAGGAGGATCAGGCTGGCAGGGGAGAACAGTTAGGGGGATCAGGCTGGCAGACAGAGGTAGTTAGGGGCAATCAGGCAGGCAGGCAGGTGAGCAGTTAGGAGCCAGCAATCCTGGATTGTGAGAGAATGTCCGACTGCCAAGGGGTCCCGGATTGGAGAGGGTGCAGGCTGGGCTGAGGAACTCCCCCTCCCCATACATGAATTTCATGCACTGGGCCTCTAGTTATAAACATTTGTCATATTTTATACACTGCAAATCCCTATGTATTTTTATTATTTTACAGTCAATATAGATAAGGTCTTGATAGAACTTTTTTACTTTAGCACTAAATCTTACTTTATAGCAAAAACATTCTGTTTAACTCTAATGGTAGGGTTTTAACTATAATTTTGTATTATATTGACACTAATCAGTGATGTCAAGAACATAGTATCTTATAACACCAAGAGCAAAAGTAGACACAATCAATAGGAAAAGAAAGGACAGTGGGCCCAGAAAGAGAAAATCAAGCAGAGATGATTAGTGCCAAGTAAGGGGTATATAGCAGTGTACAGAGAAAGCCAGGGATCACACAAGGGGTGGATGATCATGAAAAGTTTCAAGGATCAGATAGAAGTTGGCTGCTGTCTGCATGCATACTGAAGTAAGATGAAATACACTGATACTGATGACAGAGACCTTGAACCTCATTTCTTGCTCATTTTCCTAGTCAGACCAGCTTGTACTCTTGGTGGCACATTCCATATATCTACTCAGAGAACCAATTGTAATCAAATTCTAGGGACTGAGAAATCAAACTTAGTTTAAAATGAATCTTATTTACTTGGTTGATATAATAAACACAACATAAAAGGATAAAAGACAGAGGGGAGAAATGTAAAGTACTTAACGGTATACTTTTAACTATATTCCATTAGCCATTTTTCCCTTCTCAGGTGATGCTCAATAGCTCTGGGAATAAAAGATTATAGCGACAGATTTGTTTTTTAAGTTCAATAAATTTGATGATTCATTAACATGTTATCTTATTACTAATAAACTAGACTAGTGCTTTGGGACTCAATGAAAACTTAATGGTTTTATCTTTTATTTTATAATAATTCAATAGAATAGATAGAATAACTTAAGAAAATCCCCAAGTAGAATGTAGTCAATAATACTGTAATAACTATTCATGGTGTCACTATGTCATATACCTGAAAGTAAGATAATACTGCATGCCAGCTGTAATTGAAAAAGAAAACAAAATCCCACAATACTCATGAAGACTTAAAGAAGATGGGAGGAGAAACAGATGCATCTCCTGTGTCCTGCTACTTTCCCTTGCGGAATTTAAGTTCAGTTGGGAATTTTTGTTTTTGACCCTGATTAAGTGTAGCTGGGCTAATGAGTAGAAGAAAATGGATTCAGACAACTTAGTGTCAGGAAGATATATGTAGACACCTTGTACAAGGTCTATATTCAGTTCATCTCTAATGGAGAAGTATTTGAAAAACAAATTTAGTTAAAAGACTATGTAATCAAGTAATTAAAATATTTGTTCCAGAATGGTCTTTTACCATTAATCATCAAGTAAAATTTACTGTGTTTCAAGGGGATGCAGAGAGAAACTAAGAGCAAGCGTATAAAGTAAGATTCTAACTCACATTTCTTACTCCCTCCACATCTCTTTTCCTCCTTTGCCTTCTTCTACCATCTGGCTCTTGGGGTGTAAACCTCAACTGTCACCACAAACTACCAGCAATGAGGAAATGGGGCTCATTTCCCGGCATCCATAGGCTCTGAACTCTTATAATCTTTATTCCTAAGATCTGAAGAAAAGCTACATCAATCTGGGAAATGAAAACCAAATCATCTTAGCAACTAATATCCAAGGTCAATGTTGTTCATAAGAATAACAATTTCACTAATTTAGGATTCAGGGCATTCTCCAGAAATGTGGAGGTGGGCATTTCCAACCAATTTCCAGGTGATGCTGATGCTATTGCTTTGGGTACCTCACTTTGAAAACCACTGATCTATCAATAAGCTCCCTTCCTCCTGGTCATCCCTAACCATATGGTCATTTCCACACATGCTGACGTCAGGCAGAATGCTCTTGCTTCCTGTCTGTTGGTATGACATCTAACATCCCATATTTATTTTGATAATGGTACAATATCATATCTCAAATCTGACTACTATTTTATCTGTGAAGATTAATTTTTGAAATTAGAAGTGACAAACTCATCGGAATTCTAATTATAACTTTACTCTTATCAAAATGACCTTAGTATGATTTCACTCTTGTTCTCTTTCACTCCCAATCCTGCCTCTTAGTAAAACGTCTCAGTGGAAAGAACAAAGCAGCTTTTTCATTTTCATGGACTTCTTGCTTCAAAGACATTTGTGTGAAAGGAAAGCCACGTGAATGATAATTCTGTCCTAGTTCTGTTTCACTCGCTAAGGCCAAGATGTCATATACCTCAGTATTAGAATATTCTCTATGGGGCACTGTCTGACTAATACAAATTTCAATTCATTTCCATTCTGTGCATCTAAAACATTAGCTCAGATTCTTAATTTTTATAATAATTCAAAGACACATGTCATAATCGTTTTGAAACCTAACGACTATATAATTGTTCTAGTCAAGACTCTTGGTTGCTAAGAGAGTAACCAATTTAAGCAAGCTAACTCAGATAGAGCAGTTTGTTTATTTACATATTTCTAGAGTTTTTGCAGAAGTGGGTCTTGGATTCCTAACATCAGGAGACTCAGTTGGGCCTTAATTAACTAGCCCTGGAAATAGAAAGTAGGCAGGTCAGGGACTCTCTCCCACTTTCTTCCTCTCTCTCTCCCTCAGGGTTTCTCCTTATAAATGATGCACATTTTCCTTTATTTCTCTGTCTCTAACTCCATTAACTTTACCCCTCAACCAAATACACAGTCCATATGACCTTTCATCTTGACTTCCCACAGCTTAAATGTCCCACTTTCCAGAGTTCCAAAGTTGAATTTTACAGGAGAAAAAGCATGGCCCCAGTAATTTTAGCTTCTCACTCACTCCCAGACTGGATTTCCTTTCCTTGGCAGTGAGGGCTGGTTAACATAAAAAATATGTTAGCAGCTGAGCTTTTACTTGGTTGCATTTGTAGTAATCCATTGTCATCCTATACAACTCATCTGGTATTTTCAATTGGTAAATTAAAGGCAGATATAGTGGATTCTACACAACTTAATTCTTTAGGGCTTTAAGAATGGAACTAATTTCTGCCATCTATCCCATTATATAACTTTTGGGTCATATTTATTACTATAAAAAGGAGTAGGGAGAAGTTTTAGGGGCTTTTACCTAGCTATCCCTACTACAGTAGTGTTTGCCTCATAAGCCAAGAACCTAATGTGGTCCTTTGGGTTGGGTAGGGGTTGTGCCAATTACTAAGTGTACCTATTCCAGTTATACATTTGAGCACCAGGAAAATAAGAACAGATTGTTCTAAGGACACACTGGACCAATATAAGCTGGAACAGATCCTCATAGAGCCCCCACTATAACAGGGAAGGAGGTTTGAAATATGATTATGTTTGGATCTCCAATAGACAGATCTCAAAATGTTTAGACATTCCTCTTTCGTCAGTATAAAATTACTCTCACAGATGGCATTAGGTGCCTTGGGGGAAACACTGGGAAAATTATTATGAGATACATTTGGCCACTGTTGTATTGCCTATCTTCTTGGAGACCTAGACTTTCTTTCAGTCAATAAGCTCTGGATCTGAAAACTGTCTCCAATCTAGACACCAGTAAGAGATTTCGACATTTTATTGACTCAGCTGCTCTTAGTCTCCTGATCATCCAACTTGATTTTCTGCTGGGGTTCTTGTTCCAGCATTAAGAAGGGCTCAGCAATCTGGAGAAAGGCTGTGCATAGATTAAGTAGGAGTCCAGAGATGAAAGATAATTTTGAAAGGCATTGGGGGACAGAGGAGCTTTAGCTAAAGGAGCTAAGTTCTCCTTGTCTCAGGACCCTTGCTTTTTATTAACACAATTTGTCCTAAGGCAAGGTGGAGATAATGCACTTCAAAGGGTAGGGTTTCATACAGAAGCATTGTCAGATTGGGGAATAGCCTACAGCTGTTCAGGTGTTTGGCCAACAGGAGGCAATAAAATGCCCTGAGTTGTCTGGCAGCAGACAATCCTATTCAGGTTTGGGGGATATGCCTTTCAGCCATTCCAACAGGTGATAACATATGTGACTCAACCCTTGTTGAGTCCCCAAGTTCCATCAACCTTTTGATGAAACTCTCGCAATTATGACATGCTGGAATTGGCTTCAGCAATTTTCTTTGACTCTAAAAATTCAAGTACAGCAGGTCCTCAAATATAGTTGTTTCGTTCAATGTCATTTCATTATAACATTGATGAGATGCCATAACAACTTAATTCTTGTTTATATCAATTAGCTTATGGTAAAATTGAATTTTTTTACACATAATTTCTCTTAAAGTCACAAAGCCTATTGATGGTAAGTGAGGACTTAGTGTACATTTGTTGGATGCTCATCCATTTTGCCCCTAAGTGTGCATTGTTCTCTAAACCATCTTGATAACTCTGGGTCAGGCTTCGGTGGTGGTCACTCCAACCTTGATACTTATTATGATAATTGAATGGGTCTACCTGGCTTGAGATGGTTAAGTACTGCTAGCTGGCTTCAGTGATTTTAGAGCCCAGATCTGCCATTGTCAGCCCTGGCCTTCTCAGTGATGCTGCCTCCATTGTTATGGCAATGACATATCCTTTAAGCACTCCCATGAAATATAGCCATCTTGTGAAATTTCCAGAATTACATCCTCTTTACCGACCCAATTTTTTAAACTTGTTATTTCTTCTTTCACTGTCTGCTATGGAAATTCTGGCATTTTTAACCCCACTTGGTGTGGATCACAGCCTTTTCCATGCTCCTGGGTACCAAACGAGCAGAACATTCATAGTATTTCTCAGGTGCTTGCAGGGCATTACATTATGTATCCTGGGAGAGGACTCTCATTAAGTTCTCTTCATCCAAATTTATGTTCAGCCACCTGTTGGTATCATCCTTTGAATACAGTCCCACATGCACTTTCCAGCTCCTGCCAGTCCATGTTGTCTAGGTCCTACAGTTCCTTCAGGGCATATAGTCCCTTTCCACCCCTAGAAGGTCTTGCACATCACAGCCTTGATTCTAGTTATTGCCTTAGTGACCTGGGAGGGGCAGATCCTGAGGGGGCATATGTTGTCTTGCAATAGACCCACCTCTGAATGCTCTTCAAACAAAGGGGAAATGATAGATTTTCATTTCTGCAAGCTGAGAGGAATCTGGGATGCAAGATTTACAGATATATTCAACTCAGATGTTTCCATCCCATATTCAGGGCCCCATTCTCTTCTAATCAGGGCTATAACCTTGGCATGATGGACCAGCCCTTTTTAGAGTTTAACCTATAAAACTCCATCTCTTTATGATTAAGTACTGGAGCTGGACTTTGGCTTTCTCTGCCCTTCCACTGAAGGAAAGGAGAGCCTCTTTATATGCTACCAAAGAAGTCCTCTGGCTTTCACACTTGGTTTTTATTGCCAATTAATCACTCTCAACTTTCATTATCCTTTTCCAGAGTGCAATTTTATCAATAGCTGCCCAACTCTACTGTCCTTATCCTTACTATTTCTCAAATGGCTGATATATGACACCAACCAATAGTGCAATTCCCTTTCATAGATATACCAATCCCACTTTACTACTAGTGAACATTTAAATAATTGAATTTTTAGTATGGAGTTCTTCTGTTTTCCATGTACCAATAGTTACACATTTTAACTAGACAGGTGAGCCAGCTCTAAAATCCCATCTTAGCACCTTTTTTCTTGAATCTGGCACTCAAATTGCACTCCGAGTCTTCTGGAATGTCGATTTTTAACTTGAAGATTAGTGCGTAGGATGTTTGTTAGGGAAAGGTCTTGAGATCAACACCGGTGAAAGGGAATAGAGGGAAACAGGATTGGCCCAAGGAGAGGTTGAACTGTGATGCAGTCCCAACAATGAAGGCATTAGCTGACCTCAAGGGGAGTTCTAGAGTTTGGATGGCCTTTTAGAGTTGTTCCAAATTGAGGGGAGGGGGTCAGTCATTTATAGCACTGTATTGATTAGTCATTGGATGTGGGTTATCCCTGGAAAGAGGTATTACCTTGAGTGAGGTGTGATTTCACCTGAGATGGTTCCCAAGGAAGACTGGTGGCTAAGGGTCATCTTCTCTCAGCCCTTCCAGGAGCTGGGGATAAGTGCTCTAGTCTTAGAAAAAGTTTCTGGGCAGGACCACAAAACATATGTGCTATACAAAAATTAACAATTTTAAGAATTATTATTATTGTTATTATTATTATTAAAACAAATGTTAATAAAATAATGTGACTATGTGGCACTTTACTATTCATGAGGTATTTTGGAGAAGTAGATTTTTCTCACAACTACTCTGTGAAGTCAGGTTGGGTATTTTTATCTTTAATTTACAGATTTTAGAAACCCCACTGAAGCTCTAGGAATTTAAATTAATTCCCCATATTAGCAAAACTAACACTCACATGATGGTTGATGTTTTCACAAATGTTAAACATTTCATATTTGTATAATTATCAAGTGATTTTTTAAAAACCCACACAATCTGACTTTAAGGCAAGAGTGTTTTCTACTCTCTCATTGAGGATTTTTATATGATAAATAAAATGAGGTTCAATAATAAGAGTAAAATATCAAGAATTTTCTCTAGAATATATGAGTGAATTTTTAGAAACTTCTCATTATAGTGCTAATCTTTTACACCAAGGAATAATTATAAGAATTGATACTCTAGAATCAGGTCAATCAGTGAATAATTAAAGGGATTATTTTTAAAGTAAGAGTTCTTGACAGTGTTCATAGGATGGAGGGAGGCATCTCTTCAAACTGTGAAATAAAATAAATATCTTCTCTGAGTTAAAAAAAATGCTTAAAAGATTAGAAAAGAATTTTTAAAAACTCATCTTAGACTTATATCTAGGCCCACGAATTTTAACTATAATCAGAATGAAAATACAGTTTTACCTAAGGAAACATAGTGTGCAATATTTAAGAAGCTAGTTGACCATGGAAGGTGAGAGTGGGTAGTTTCAGTAGCTACAGTGACATCATCAAGCCAGCCTTGTCTTTACTGGGTGTGTCCAGCGCAGGCCCTAACTGTCCAGACACCATGCACATTCAAAATGCGAAGACGGATACATTAATTAGGTCAGCATCTGTTGAAATTATTAAACATCTTTACAGAAAGAAATCCTATGCCGATGCTGATAATATTGATGTTAAACTTCTACTACCAGCAAAATTTTACTACTAAAATTCTACTACTAGGGCTCCTTGTGTCCCATCCACCGCAAAAAAAAAAAAATTATATTTGAGCCTCCATGACTTTTTTTGCATGGCAGCCAAAACATTAATGAAAACTCCCCAGCTACTGAAAAAAAATTTACACTCTCAATTTGTACACTTAGTTTGTTCTTGCACCTAAGGAGGAGGAGCAATAACTATCATGAGTCCCAGATGGTAGAAACAGGCCATTTACTTGGCACAGACTGATGGAGGGGTTTATTCCATAAATTTTCTATTTCCAGGAGGAATGACAAGCCAAATCTGTATCATTCTCTTCTGAGCTAGACAAGATTATTTTTAACAATACCAAGCATCACAAAATCCCTATTGTAGGAAGATCACATGTTCACCACTGGATTAGACCTCAGAAGAGTAAGTCTGCAGAAAAGCCTCTTCCTGAAAAGGTTCTCCTTTCACTGTGGCCCTGTCAATGGATCTCCTAACTAGAATCATAACCCACAACATCATAACGGTACAGCTCCTCCCTCAGCAAGCATCCATTCATGCTCTGTTCAAGCAGATCCTGGCAAGGAGTACTCTTTATAGGCTACGTCAGTGTTATGTGGCCATTGGCATTTTGGTGGCTGTAGTGTAGATGTAGGCCAAATGTATCAGGGGACACCTTCTGGTTTTGTTTGTTTGTTTGCTTGCTTGGTAGAAACTCAAATGCAGGCCAGGAAAGTGGGGAAAGCTGTATACTGCCCTAAAATGGAAAGCATCAGATGTGCTCTGACTGGAGGTTATTGGCATGAGGAAGCAGGAGCTGGGATAAACAGAAGTGGTGCATCTGATATGATTGATCTGGGGAGCATATTAGACTTTCTGATTTATCTTGAGGTGGAAGCAGAGGTGGAAGCATATATGCACAGTATATATATATATATATATATATATATATATAGACATATATATATATGTATGTGTATATATATATATATATATATATATATATACACATACATATATATATATATGTGTGTGTGTATATATACTAGAGGCCCAGTGTATGAAATTCGTGCATGGGGGGCTGTCCCTCAGCCCAGCCTGCACCCTCTCCAATCTGGGACCCCTCGAGGGATGTCTGACTTCCCGGGATTGGGCCTAAACGGGCAGTCGGACATCCCTCTCACAATTCAGGACTGCTGGCTCCCAACTGCTCGCCTGCCGGCCTTCCTGATTGCCCCTAACCGCTTCTGCCTGCCAGCCTGATCACCCCCTAACCACTCCCCTACCAGCCTGATTGATGGCTAACTGCCAGCCTGTTTGCCCCTAACTGCCCTCCCCTGCAGGCCTGGTCACCCCCAACTGCCCTCCCTTGCAGGCCTGGTCCCTCCCAACTGCCCTCCCCTGCTGGCCATCTTGTGGTGGCCATTTTGTGTCCACATGGGGGCAGCCATCTTTGACCACATGGGGGCAGCCATCTTGTGTGTTGGAGTGATGGTCAATTTGCATATTACTCTTTTATTATATAGGAGATTATATATATATATATATATATATATATATATATATATATATATATATACACACACACACACACACACACACACACACACACACACACACACTGAGTGGCCAGATTATTATGACCCCTCCATCAATACTTTGTTGGGCCACCTTTTGCCTTCAATACTGCAGAAATTCTTCTTGGCATGGACTCCACGAGATGTTGAAAGGTGATGCGAGGAATCTGACACCATGCCTGATGAATAGCACTGTCCAGTTCTGTGAGATTTGATGGTTGTGGAACCAGCTGCCTGATGGCTCTTTTAACTTCGTCTCACAAATGCTCAATTGGATTGAGATCTGGTGATTGTGGGGCCACCTAAGCAAGGTAAAGTCTCCCTCATGTTCTTGAAACCACTCCTGCACAATACGAGCATGGCGCATTGTCTTGTTGGAAGAAGCCATCTCCATTGGGATACACCATCAACATGATAGGATGAACTTGATCAGCAAAGATACTTAGGTATGTTGTGCTATTCAGACGTTGTTCCACACGAATTAAAGGGCCCAAATCATGCCAAGAAAAATGCCCCAAACCATAACACTGCCCCCACCAGCTTGAAGGGTTATACTCATGCATGTGGGGTGCATGCTTTCATGCTGTTTCCGCGAAATTTGCACTCTGTCATCTGCATGATGCAACTGGAAATGTGATTCATCGGACCACATGACTTTTTTCCAATGCTTGACTGTCAAATCTTTGTGTTCCTATACGAATTGGATATGTTTTATCTTGGTAACTGCAGACAGCAAAGGTGTTTGAACAGGCCTTCAGCTTCCATATCCCATATGATGCAGTGTACGGCTAATTTGCCTACAAACATCAGGTGGTCATAATAATCTGGCCACTCAGTGTGTGTGTGTGTGTGTGTGTGTGTGTGTGTGTGTGTGTGTATACATATATATATATACATATATACATATACATATATATATATATATATATATATATATATATATAGAGAGAGAGAGAGAGAGAGAGAGAGAGAGAGAGAGAGAGAGAAGTTGGTAATCATTTACCATTTTCTGGCTATTCTTGGTCAATTGCTGCAGAGATTGTGGGTCAGAATTCCAATGTCATATGTAGTCTCATCATTGTCTGTATCTCAGTCTCTCAGTGTCTTCATCTTTGTTTTATAATTATCTCTCTTACAGAAAGTTGACCAATTTAAGAAAGAGTAGATATCTTCATTGTCTGGGGATTGCTTAGTTGTCTCCATAGTCAATAGTATCACAAAATCTTCTTGACTTTTTCTGTGTTATATTCTCATTTAAGAAGCATTTAAGACTCTGGATAAAATTCAATAAACCAGCAGTGTGATCACCATGATAAAAACAGTAATAATGAATAGCCTCTATAGGCTGATTCAGAACCAAGAGTCTTGGTTGCTTAAGTGAGGTCAAGATAATAAATTCTATATGCTATGAAGTTCAGCCTTAGCAAGCCACATGGATTTTTCCTTAAGCCTGTTCTACCTTTCTTGTACTCATTTCATTGATCCAAGTTGCTGCAACCTTCACAGCAGGGTTCAGGATCTAAAGGAGGAGCTAATGCACAAATGAAAATGCTATACAAGAAATATGAATTTAGAAGACATTGGGGACCAGGTGGAGACTATTGAAGAGACACACCCCGACTTCTGACCTGGTCTGCCTTTTATTTACTTGAATACACATTTGCCCTTTAGCAATGCATACAGACATATCAAAAGTAACGTTTGGTAAACAATAAAAGGATTATCAAGTAAGGGAATTGCCTTGAGCCACCACTATCTCAACACTTGGTGCTTAGCATCAGCCCAAGGTCCATTGGCCTTCCACATTCCTTGGTGCACTGACAGTATTGGCAAGCGGTGGCTTCCTGCACAAGTATATAAAAAAGTATTAGCAAAGTCACAGATGCCCCCAGAACTAGCAAACAAGAAACAGCAATAAAAGTGTGCATCCCTACTCATGACAACAAGTTGAAACTGTCCTGTTTTCCATGTAAGGCAGAGGTGACATTGCTAATAACTTCAGACAGAGTAAGTTTCTTATAATCTTTTCTGTTTGTCTGATTCCCATCATGGTGAATACTGCTCTAACTTTTTGCATAAGCAGTGAGTCAGTAATTCTCCCAGGTAGAGCTTTTGAATAATTATGGATACCCTCCTTTAGGAGTTCACATCTGACTTATGCAATTATATTCATTATATAGAGAATTATAATAATAAAATACCTTCTTTCCAATCTTGATGATTTATGACCATTTACTTAGTTACCTATTATTCCCAAGGTAAATCAGATGTTAGTGTGATATAAACACAACTACTGTCATAGCCACAAAGGAGTTAGTATCTGTAGTGTCATGGCCACAAAGGAGGTAGCACATGGAGATCCAGGGAAAAAGAAGTCATTTATGACACAAAGTTGAAATCAAGGCATTACACTACCTGGGTTATATATTTAGACCTCCATTAATCTTTTCCAGATAGATGACAAGTATCTGGCCCTTTGCCCTTCAAAAGTTGTTGAGTTAAAATTTAGAATTACTTAGGATCTGATCAATAGATTATAATATATTGTTCTTTTTCTGAAAAGAAGGACACTAGCAAAGTCACCGGTTGATTTTTTCAAGGTCACCTGTTTGTGTAGGCACAAATGGAAACATCACCAGCTGTAATTCCCTATGTTTTAATTCGATGAGACAAAATTGCCCAGAGGTTTTGATTATGAGGGTCTGGTGGTAGATGGCATATTTATCAATCAGTTAGATTGAGGAGAGTGAACTGTATTTGGGATAGTTCAAGAAAGGCTCTAATAATTATTATTAGGAAGAAAGAAAAGAGATAAAAGGCTGCAGGTGTTAAAGAAAACCAGTGATATTTAGGAAATAAGAAAGAGAATGTATACAAGCACATCAAACACAGAAAGAATTAGGTGTTCTGGTCTACTGTCTGGGGCAAAAATCTGTCCACTATCTGAGGCATTTGCTTGTTCCAAAGTTCTTAGGTTAATGTCTGAAGATGGATTGTTCTAGAAAATTTCCAAGAACCTTAAGTTTGAGGTCCCCTATTCCAGTAGCCTTCCCTATGGGATTCTGAATTCCCTCTTTAGTTGTGAAATGTGAACCCAAAAATTGACTCTCTGGAATTTCAATGATAGTATTGTTAATGTAAAAAGACATTGAACTGTTGAAAAAATGTGTTGAATGAAAAAAACAACAACAACAACAAAAAAAAACACCAAAAAAACCAACCATTGAAACCTGTAAAGAATTTTTGTGAGTTTATTTGAGCCAAACTGTGGACATATGCAGGGAAGCAGAACCTCAATGAATTGAGATAATGCTCCGGAGAATGACGGGTTACATCTGTATTTATACATTGCAATCAAAGGAAAGGCACATAGGTGGGTTACATGAAATCCATTGGTGATAGGTTAAGGAGGTGGGGTAAAGCAAAGTGGAAAAACCTCTGGGATAGGATAAAAAGTGGAATGATGGACTTATGCTTCTTTTACATAGATGGGTACAAGATAGTTTAACATAATTAACAGTTGATAACAATAACAATGAGGGAATGTCCTGGTGCCATTTGTTGTGCCCTGAGGGGTCCAGAAAAAAGGGAAGTTACCCAGACATTTCACAGATATGTTATTTTAGAGGCAAATAGACAAATAGGCTCAGTAAAGATCTAAGTTTGATCTTTGTCAGGGAAAATACTGGCCTAGGACATGACTACCCACTATAACCTGTTTGTAGTTAAATATTTAATTTTCAGACCATCTTTTGTGGTTATTTTAGGTCTTTGAGTTTGCACAACCACCATGTAGGCCTTCCTTGAACTAGTCAGGTTAGCATATGGCCCCTTTCGTCCGAATTATTTATTATTAACACTACCTGATAAATTCACTTCCAGGGAGGTTTAAGAGTTGTTTTTCTTTACTGTCTCTTCCAGTGGATGAAGTCTTCTGGTTGAATATCATAAAGAGGCTGTTTAGTAAGATGCTATAGGAAGGCAGTTTACCAATTGATGACAAGAATAGGTAGAATACAGGAGTCCCTTGCAATATTTTGTTCTAGCTGATGCAGCAGGGAAGAGTTTTGTATAAACACTGAAATCACTAAGTGCATGAGGCTTCCAGTGACCAGTGTGTCCCTGAGGGAGTGGAACATGTGACCATAAGAAATAGTAAGAGTATCTTTGGTCAAGGGAGTTCAAGGATTTCTGAAGGTTTTTAAAATTTTAAGTTAAGGAAGTCTTTGGTTCTTTTAATTTTTCCAGAAGATTGTAGGTGTTAGGACAGTATAGCTTTTGGAAAGGGGCTACACATTACATAGTTATTTTATACTATTTCTCATATAGTATGTTGTGTGCTTTGGTCACTAACATAAAAGTTGACATGCCACATATTGAAAACACAAAATAAAGCAGTTTTTGGACAACTGTAGCAAAAGTCCAATTAGCTATGGTATTCAGAATGTAGCATCTGAGGTTCCAACCAACATGTGTACAACTTAATATAAATAAGATAACCCTAGGTCTTATGCACCCCCAAAGAATTCTAAATTCTTCTGGGAATATTTGATTATATTGCCTGGGTTTAGCAAAATCTTCAGTTAAAGTTAATTTAGCTTGGTTCCAAAGTTTAAATTCTACCATTGCCTACATACTTGACTTAGGGCAGGATTGAAACATTAGATGAAACAAGCATTTCAGATTCATAAATTGATGGGATAAAGTAAGTGATCTGCACAAGAGGAAGAAAGGTAGGAATAAATAGAGGTACAGAAGCAGAGATTAGAAGGGTAAAGGAAAAGAGGAAGAGTTGGATATAGGGAGACAACTGGCAGACAATGATAGTATGGGGAGGGGTATTCACCTGGAAATGAGTCTAATCTTTCATTGCACGAGTTTGTCATTAGAAATCAATCAAAGGACTTGTATGCATGCACATTAGCATAACTAATGGACAGAGACACTGTGGGAGGGGGGCTTACCCAAGGGGGTAAGAGTGATGGTGGGGAGGGGTCAATGGGATGGGACAAGTTCCAGCCTATCACCAAGCTGCGTCCCCTGATAAGGTGACCACATCTGGCCTATCACAAGGCCCCCACACCTGATAAGGTGCCTACTTCCAGCCTATTCTGTGACACCGCCCCCTCTGATCTGCTACCCACTTCCAGCCCATCAGGTGGTCCTGCCCACTGATCAGACGACAACTTCCGACCTATCACGTGGCCTCCACCCTTGTTCTCCTGCCCACTTAGGTGTGACCACCTGTCCCAAAACTCTTAAGACCCCAAATGGTCTCTGTTTCCCACATGCCACCTCCCTGGTTGGCAGTGTGCCCTGGCTCTCACACCTATCAACAGTCGCTTTGCCAAAGTACTCCCAAAAAATCCGTTCTGCTTGCTCTCTTTAGTTTGGGACTCTGACAACTGGGATTGGAAAGGAGACATGAAAGCAGTGGCTTGTCCAGGGTCCATGAAGGAGGTCCAGAGGGTCCTGTAAACTCCCGGGAAAGCTGGGGGAGGGCAGGGTGGTGAGGCCGGGGTGCTGACTAGGAAGCAGAAAGTCCTCAGGTCAAGTGGGATAGTATGAGCTGCAGCTGTGGCCCATTGTATAGGTGAGGCTACAGCAGCACAGAGAGGGACAGCGACTTCCTCATGGGCACACAGCAATAAATGTGCTGAGCTAGAATTGGAACCCTTGGTTGCCCACAGCCCATAAATCCTTTACCTGTGACCTCTGGGTAAGCACCTTCACCCTATGGCCATTTGCTCTGATGGGCTCCACCCTCTCCCCAAGCCCCTCCTTTACCCCCAGGGGACAGGGTCCTTTATTTACACCTCTGCCTCTGGGCACTTGCTCTCTTTGTCCTGGGCTCCCTCCCAGCTGGTAACTTGGAGGGAGACCCCCCTGTATTGGGCCAAGGGCCTTGTGTGTAGACCACCCAGGCTTCCCCTCCCCGGCTGGGGCTTAGATTCCAAAGTACCATAATTTTCCTTGTAGCCGGCTTCCCCTGCCTGCCTCCCCTGGCAGATTTTCTTTTACCTCAAAAAGAAATTGATTCAGCATCTGCAAACTGCCTGACTACCTGCATTCGCTCTCTGAGATGTGGCTCTGCCCGGGTGCTGCCTGGTACAAGCCCCTGATGCCACCCACCTGTGTGGCCATATCTCTCCTTCCCCGGAGAACCCATTTGGCACACAGCACACTTAGAGCTCCACGGCAGCTCCAGGGACCAGCTGAGCCTGGGTCCCAGCCTGTCACTAGACCCCAGGTCTTGCCTGAAGCCCCAGGCTCCTCAAACCAGTCTGGGAGCGGAAGTGTGTTGACCCCTTAGACAGGGGGAGGCAGGCATCAGGTAGGAACTCAGTCCCACTCTTGAATGATCGCGTGGAGAAGCACCCTGATCCCCTGCACACTTCCGGCTCTCACATGGCTCTGGCACCTGATCAGGTGTCCACTTCCTGCTGTCACCTGGCCCAGGCTCCTGATCAGGTGCCCACTTCCGGCCATCATGTGGCCCTGTCCCTGATCACATGCCCACTTCCAGCATATCATCTGGCCTTGCTCCCCTGATCAGCTGCCAACTTCCGGCCATCATGAGGCTCCGCCCCTGATAAGGTGACCACTTCTGTCCTATCAGGAGGCCCTGCACACCTGATAAGGTTCCCATTTCTGGCCTATCATATGGCCCCACCCCCCTGATGAGGGGTGGGTGGGATATGGAGACATATGTAAAACTTTAAACAATAAAAACATTTTCTTTTAGTTGTCCAGCAGCTTTGGCCAAAAAAATGTCTTAGTGAAGCAACTTTTGGTGAGCATTTTGTTTAGGAGCCTCTAGTACCAATGAAAAATGTTGCCTGTTGGTCCTGGGAAATATTATTTTCTTTCTTTCTAATACATCTCACAAATGAGCAATTATGTTAAACTCAAATGTTCCCCAGAGTGGTCACTGAAAGCCAAATCATCCTCAGTGAAGTTATGCTATTAGAAAGATAGGCACAAAAATTAAGAGAAAATATATAAAAAGCAGAAAAAATTTCCAAGATTAAAAGGATTTAGGCTTAGACAACCCCAGGCAAAAGGGATGGTCTTTGGGGTAGTGCCCTATGGGATCTATCACCTGCATGAGTGCCTTTCAATAACATATCCGAAGAGTAAGCAATGTCGGAAACTTCTGAAATTTCGGGATAAATAGAAGTGACTACTTCCAGATTAAATTGCTCCTACAGGTTCATGAGGTAGACAGGATGTTATAGGACATTAGTCTAATTCCTTTGCTTTTCACATACACCTCCACACGTATACACCTGCATACATATACACCCCTTACCATACACACACATACAAGCACATACACAAGAGAGAGAATTTAATAGATTTTAACCTTACCTCAAAAATAGTTATGAGCTCTTTAAAAATGAAGTAAATTGGTGTCTCTGGTATGTGAGAGGCCATATTAAGAAGTTGGAAGTGAGCCAGGGAAGGTTAGCAAGGAAATTGTATGTTAATTTCAAATTAGCATTTACATCAGTTTCAGGCTTCAAAGGGCAAGGATCTGAGAAAGAAGTAGTGAAAGAAGGGAAATTATTCATCCTAATTGAAAAAGGATTGTATTGAGGGATTCACACTAGAGAGTCTCTTGGGATTGTTATAATCTGTCCCTGTTTTTAGCTGAGCTGTGTGAGCAAAAAAACCATTTCCCCTGGGCCAAACCTGAGAAGTTCCCTAGCACTTCAAAACGAGTGATGGTCAAAGCCATCAAGAGATTTTGGGTTTTAACTCTGAGTCAAAAAAAACCCAAGGTAGTTTCAATACCTAGCACAGCCAAGAGCTATTTCAAGGTGTTGGAGCTATAGCTATAACTACAAAAGTCTGAAAAAATATGGAGCGTAGTAGAAGAAAAATCGTTTTCCCCCACCTTTCTGAGTTCTTGGCTGAGTCTCTTATAATAAAAGAGATTAACAAGAGAAAAACAGACAGAAGTTTATTATAGGTATGTCCCATACACACATGAGAGATACCAAGAAAAAAACTGAGTAACAAAGTGATGGCTTAAAACTTCAATTTGCATATTGTTAGAACAAGAACAATAAATTTGTAGAGAAATGACAGGACAGAGAGGAAGCAGTTTCTGGCTTCTCAGGCAGGCGAACTGTGGGAAGGTAAATACATGGGAGGAAGGTAATAGATGAAGGCTAGTTAGTGAAATTTGTTATGTAGACCCCCCTGGTGCCATCTCCTGCTAGGTAGGATCTAAAATTGTTTCTGGTGATTAACACTTGTCCTTCTTGGTAGAGAGAAGAGGGATAGATTTATGTCATGCAAAACTGATTATGTCATGAAAACAAGGGCAAGGGAAAGGCAAGGAACTTTTGTTATATTTTCTCCTTCTCAATTGCTTTTAGCTCAAAACAATTCTTTTGCCAAAGTGTCATATTTTGGGGTGGTATATTTTGCTACCCTTCATGGGTAAAGGATTCTTTATGCCTTAAACTGGTCTTAATCCCTAAAATTAAAAATAATAATAATTTATAAAGTTGACTTTTCCTGGGGTTTATTCCTCATGTGGCCTTCCACATCCTCCTGTGTAGTGGAGTGGGTTTGGAACATGTCAAAGAGAAATTGCACTGGACCGAGTTGAATAGGCAAGGGAAACTTCTTCCCAGATTAGTAGAATAAGAGTCACACAAGTAGCCTTCACACTAACCATCAGGTTAGCCCAGAGTCTGAGAAATGAACCAGATTCATTGCATGTTTATTTTATTTATTTATTTTGTTTGTTTATTGGCCAACTGTGCAAAACATTGCAGGGCATAATTCAGAAGTCACCTTTGTTTATTTTTACTAATTGGTGTTTGTGAATTTATGGAAAGGCTACAATTCAAACAACTGGCATGTTTATATCAACGAAAACCAAACCACTAAAAATAGCTTTCATGTAAGGTTGCTTGTTCCTTGTTGTTCAATGGTTGTGATATATAAAGGAGAAAAGGAAGACAAAGAGCGGACATGAATCTGGAACAGACTCTCACCAGGTGTACACACAGCTCCGTGCTGGATGCCTCCCAAGTCCTCCTATTAGGAGAGCCTCAGACCCATCATTTGCTTTGCTCAAGGTCAAGTGGAGAAGCCAGGATTTGAAGCCAGATCTGACTCCATAGATAAGGCTCGTTCCATTACACCAGCACCTCCCTGACAACCAGGCCTTGGACCTGAGCCAGCTCAAAATTAAGTTATAGGCTGTCAGAGGAAAAATGAAAAATATGAGGACAATGTAGTGAGCTTTGTATAAAACAAAATGAGTTCAATTTAAAGAAAGCACCTTTCCTTTTTCTAAGAGTATGGCCTGCTTCTGGTGTTAAAAATGTTCTTTTATGAAATAATACTGGTTGTGATAGTAATTATTTGTTTTGGCATTTTGGTGGGTTTTTTTAAGTATCCTTATTGGGAAAAATTTAAAACTTGGCCAACCTGTAATTGAAGTATGGTAGCTGACTATAGGGTTCGACCCCACAACATAATAACACCTGATGTTTTTTATATTTTGGTCACTCCTAGAATCCCAGAGCCTGGGAACCAGGACTGCAGAGAGGTAAGTTCCCATGAAACATAGAGGAATAGATCTTTTTGCATCTTCATTTAATTGTTTCCCACCTCCATGTTCACATCAACCTCTGAAACGTGGAGAGAAGTCACTACAGTTTAAAGAAAAACTAATACCTCTATTGTGATCAAGCCATCAGGGAACCAAGGATCAACACCAAGGAACAGCTGGAGGGAGTGAAGATCAAGACGATTCTAAGAAGTAGAAGAAAGACAGTTCTGGGAGAGTCTAATGGCATGAGGTGAAGCCAGAGGATATTGCCCAGACTGAAGAAATAGGAACAGTATTGGTCCTACAGAGGGACAAGCAGAATCACTGTGCCCTGTGGAATCCATCTTCCTACATTGCCAGGGTTCCCCTCCCCTGTCTCCTCCCCCTCCTGCCCACCCCAGGAACACTTGCTTTTACCCAGGAGGGTGCACCTTGCTCAGTGACCAGGTAGCAGAAGCACGGCCACAGTAGCATTCCTGTATGTACAGGGAGGTTTTACAGCTCAGGTTTCTTATGGACCATGTTAAAGGTGACCAGACATTTCTAACAGGAAGTGTTCTATTTTCTACATTTGTCAACTTGCTTACTTGAAGTACTAGGAAAAAAGGAAGAAAGATCTATTGTCACCTACATAACTGAAAGGAGAAAGTAAAATGTTATGTTTAGGAGCCTTACAGTCAAGACAATTGGGTGTGTGGTGACCACAGCCAGCGTGTAACTCAGGGCAGCTCTCTAAGCCTTTAGTTCCTCTGGTTCCTTGCTTGGAAAATGTAAATAATAACACCCACACTTAATAAAGTTGCTGTGAGAACTGGAAAATGTATTTGCAGAACTACATTTCTGCAAATACATTGGACCTCTGTGTATACACAATACATGTTAGCCATTGTTATGTAGGCTATATTTACTATAAGTAAGAGCTGAGCATATTCTAACTCAGAATAATCAGCACATGCTACTAATGGGAGCCTACTAACTAAAGTTGAAGTAAAACTTATAAAATCTGTGTTCACCTGTGCTTCAACACAGACAGCATTTCTAGATGCTGCTCTGACTCTCCCACTGATTGGCAGTGACACTGGACTAGGAATGCCTCCCATCCCATCACTTTCCTCCTTATTAGTACTTCAGAGACTCAACCTCTAACACAGCCCCCAAGGTTGCCCATTGGGATGGGGGCAGTGTGCAGTGTTCTAAGGATGCTTGTTAACTCTAGGCATTGTCCAAGTTCAATAACTCTGTCCTTAGACTGACTCAGAATCTTAGAGAATGAATATTATGAAAGGTTGTGCCTGAGACTGGTCAGCCACTCAGTCCCTGTCCTAGGTTGGGTTGAATCTTTTTGATTGGAAATTGTTGAGGGCATCCATTTTCTAAAGCCCTGTCAAGTTCTGGATATCTCTTCCAAGTTTATTTATAAGTAGCAGCATCCTTTCTTATTGCTTCTGGATTATCTCGTACACAACTTTTATTTCCTTTTAAGACATCATCAGAGTTCATTTTAAGTCAAGTTTTATTTTTCTTATTAAATTTTTTTGTTCGTTGTAAAGTTGATTCTCCTATTAGTGTTAAAAGATCTCTGAAACAGAATTGTGTTATTACTGGAGGTCATCTGAAGCCAGATTCCTGAAGTCAGGGGTCAGCAAACTAGCCAGCTGGCCAAATGGGCCTAGAGCTTTTCCTGTAAATACACGTACTTGTATTGGAACATAGCCATACCCATCTATTTGCATATTCTCTATAGCTGTTTCTCTCTATCAGAGCATAATTAAATTCTGTGGCCGAGAGGCCCACAAAGCTGAAAATATTAACTGTCTGGCCCTACCCACCCCCCTCCCCCAGAAAAAAAGTGCTGTTTCCCTATCTTATTTCCCTGTATATAAGAAAAGTTGCTCAACTCTGAAAAATGTCAGCTACCATCATGATAATTATGTAATCAGGTTTGTCCAAAATTTACCACTAAGATTGCAACGTGTCATAAGGAGATCTGACACTTGAAAGCATTTTCTATTTTGATAGTTCAAGTGGGACCAAAATTACTGTCTTCTAATGGGAATCACCCAGGTTCCTCTGTATTAAGCATCCAATCCCAGAAACTGCCTGCAGTTAGAGGTGAACCCTAAAAAGCCACATGGGGGGTAATATAGATGGAAAAGTATGATGTGACACTCATAAGTCTAGGTTGAATTTAATAACTGGGACAAAACTCCATATTTGAATGTCATTGGAATTAAATCGAAAGCACAGTCTAGTTAAAAATAATATTTCTTTACCATTTCTCCTAACCAGAAGCCAAATGGACATTACAGTGGCATCAACAGCGAGTTTTTGAGCCAAATCTGACACCAAATAATAAGTATTTGATGTTAATTTTCTTTTCTTTTTTTAAGATATTTTTATTGATTTCAGAGAGAAAGGGAGAGAGAGAGGCAGAAACATCAATGATGAGAGAGAATCACTGATTGACTGCCTCTTGCATGCTCCATAAGGGAGATGGAACCCACAACCCAGGCATATGCCCTTGACTGGAATTAAACCTGGGGCCCTTCAGTCCGCAGGCCAATGCTCTATCCACTGAGCCAAACCGGCTAGGGCTGGTGTTAATATTTATCAATTAAAAACAAACAAACACAGAAGCTACTTTTGGTTCCTTGTGCAAATACATTTTTTAAACTTTACAGTAAACAAGATCTACTTAACTTAAACAATCAGAAAAATCAAGTTCTGTTAAAAATAAAACTCTGATGTTTATTTGTTTCATACTCTCTAACTGCATTTTCCATTTCTGTGTGTGGGTTGTAGAAAGCTGGGTCACATACATTCTAAATGATGTTTAGCTTTCACTGACTTTCCTTAATTCAATAATCAATGAAATTTGCCACCCAGTTAAAATTGTTACATCCCTTGTGGAAAGCATTTTGGAAAAACCTTTTATGAGACACAGAAAGTTCACAATCTTTGGCCTAGTTATCCCACTGCTGGGAATTTATCTCAAGTAAATAATTCAGAAGAAGGAAAAATACTTTTTATTAGCTAAAGAATTATTTATAATGGCGAAAAGAACCTTTTCACCTAAAAATAAGAGAATAATTAAATGAATTATAATGCAGCAACCAGAAGTACTGTTATACAGCCATTAAAATAATTATGCAATCTATGTAACAAAACAGAAAGTATTTATGGCATTACGGTAAGGGAAGAAAGTAGGATGTAAAATTATATCTGCATTATTATCACAATATAAAAAAAGATATCTGCATATGAGCTGGGATGGTAAGAAATACAAAAATGATTTGTTTGACTTGAAATATAGGATTACTTAGGCTGGTGAAATGGAAGCTATATTTATAAATGTTTACTTTTGTGGTGTTTATAATGGTTAAAAAAGGAGGAGAAATCTTGTTTTCCCTTTCTCTTTACTATTTAAAATAATGCAGGAACTATACCCATGGTCCAATGACAAAGAAAAGAAACCATATCAACTAGTTTAAGCAGAATAGCATTTATTATAGGATCAAGGCAATGGTTAAAGAAACAGACTCTAGGCTGAGTTTCCAGGGATGAGTTTCAAGGCTAAACCATAGAACTGAGGTCCCAAAAAAGCTGCTTCTCCTGCTACACAACCAGGAAGCAGCTTACAAAACTGCAAAGCTCTGCTTACATCTGTTAGCTCAGAAGACCATTGCCTCTGTATGATTGGCAACAGTGAGATGAGCTTCATACTTCCTTTCTCCTACCATGCAACCCAGGTCTTAATTTACGTCTTGGACAAGTGCATCAGAAAGACAGTACCTGAATCACATGCAAAATGCATTACAGTTTTTATTTGGCTTCCATGGTAAGGGGGTTGAACTAGACATCGAGCAAGCCAGTCTCTTGTATTTGTCACATAGGATTGTCAGGTAAAACACAAGACACCCAGTTAAAATAAAAAACAAATAATT
This sequence comes from Eptesicus fuscus, assembly GCF_027574615.1. Lineage (NCBI taxonomy): Eukaryota > Metazoa > Chordata > Mammalia > Chiroptera > Vespertilionidae > Eptesicus > Eptesicus fuscus. Next base: position 67,921,280 of record NC_072482.1, read on the forward strand.
CTTAGTATAAATATTTTCTGACTATTGCAAGGGACATGGCATACTGATATAAAATTTAATTTCTAATTATAGTAACCCTACTGCCATGAAAACCAATAGAAATTAAACTTATTCCCAAATACTACAAAGTTTTGGTAATATTCTCAGGTAAAAATTCCTGCAATAGATTGGCCCCAAAAAGCTAATGATTATTCGTAAACCAGTATACATTCTCTAGATTCTTTAGAATTTCTACCAAAATAGGAAGCATACTGATGTATGTTGGTTAGATTCTTGTAACCAATCAGAAGATATCAGTGTGGATGGGGCTCTACAGAGAATAAATTCCTTAGAGATATATTTTCTACCTCTTTATTTTAACAGATAAGAAGTTAAGTTGGAACAGAGTTAGAGTTAGGATCCAGGGATCCCAAACTTGAAGTTTACCAGGTAGGTGCCTCTGGAAAGATTATACTTCCTCTTTTAGCTGTGTTTTAAATTTAAACTCAAATCATTTCCACAAAATCATGGAGTCCTGATTAACCTCTCATGATCATTGAATGCCAGAGAAAGCATGAGTTAACACTCAAGAATTGTGCTAGAAAAATATCTGGACCAGGGATGGCCTGGAATTTAGCCCTAGATTGGTGTACTTGGTTAGCGTGGGCATGTGATAATTCTTCTGAGTCACGATCCCCTCATTCACAAAACAAAGTCATTTATACTTTTTCTGTCTCCTTGACAAGTTTACTATGCATAAGGGTCAAATAAGTTTATATCTGCAAAATTTCTGAAATATAAGAAATGTCATATAAGAAACTTTGCAAAGTTTTATAATTGAAAATTTCTAAAATTTAAAATAGTAAATATTTCAACCCACAACATGGCTGGGCAACCTCCAGCCATCACATCTGCATTCTAGCCATCAGAAGGGGGAAAGTTTTAAAGAGGGCATACATTTCCCTTTTTAGTTGAACATGCATCCTGGAATGTAAACACCATTTTCACTTATATCTTGTTTCCATAACTTCATCAAGTAGACACATCTAATTATAGAAAACTAGTGGACCAGTGCACGGATTCATGCACATTAAAAGGAAATTAATTAAAAGAAATATTTTAATATTGCTATTATCTATAATAGAAGTGTCAACCAAATTCATGATTGACAATGACAGATCGAAACACATGGGTGTGATTGGTGCCAGTGAGAGTTTTGTATGTATTGCATATGTGCGAGTCAACTTAGCCTTGTATATATATAGAATAAACTTGCTTAATTAGACCTGCTTTCTGATTTAGCTAAACTTTTTCCAGCCCAGTGAAGCACCCCAACTTCTTTCAGGTAATTGTCAGCAACACAGCAATAAATATCAACATGAAGCAGATTATTATTGTAGATCACACAAGGAGATCAAACAGTAAAATATTTAACTGCAGCAGTGTTTGACTATATTTTGCACAGTGAGAAAACCTGAAGTCATTTTCAAGGTACACTATTTCTTACTTCTTTTCAGTCGGGTCAAGTTTCTAAACTTTCTAAATCTCTGTTTTCTGGCTAATGAAAAGAAAATAGAATTCCACCAAGTCTCCTATCTACCTACTCCAGGACTTCTGTGAGGATCAAATGAGATGAGGCATGGGAAAACATTTCACAGACATTTGGTTAAAGTGTGAAATGTTTGCACCTGGCTATAAAGCAAGTTGTGTTCCTGGGCTGAAGAAACTACAAGACTAATCATCGCTAGGGAGAGAAAGCCAGGCGTTGCTACATGACATCATTACTCAGTGCCTACAGGAACCGTTTCAGGCTGGGCTGGGCTGGGCTGGGCTGTGGGCCACATTTTGCACCATGGGGTCTCAGCAGCGTTGGCTGTGATTTGGTGGGCTGTTGCTCCAGGGTGATGATGGGGCCTGTGTCCCACTTGGAGGATGCTGAGTGTAAATGGCCAGTGCACATCACAGCAGCTCCTACATTGAGTGTCTGCTCCCTGGTGGTTAGTGTATGTATAGCAATTGGTCAGACAGTCAACACTTAGCATATTAGCCTTTTATAGATAAAGATAGAGAAATGAAGTTGTAATTTCAGACATTCATGTGCTCATTGACAAATCAAAACTTCGATTGATAATTCAGTCAACATTGTCTGCCACAGTAGGTAAAGACTAAATATTTTCTCACATGACTTAGAGGAAGTCTTAATTTGGACTGCTATAACAAAGGACCATAGACTAGGTGGCATATAAACAGTAGTACTCACAGGTCTAGAGACTTGAAATCCAAGATCAGGGGGTCATCATGGTTGGAGTCTAGTAATAGTCCTCTTTGGGATTGCAGATTGCCTTTTTATTCTCCCATGGTGGAAAGAGATTAAGAGAGTTCTCTGGGTCCCTTTAAAAATATATTTTTATTGATTTCAGAGAGGAAGGGAAAAGGAGAGAGAGATAGAAACATCCATGATGAGAGAGAATCATCAATCAGCTGCTTCCTGCACTACCCACCCCCTTCCACCAGGGATGAGCCTGCAATCCAGGCATGTGCCCTGACCAGGAATCAAACCGTGACCTCCTTCAGGTTCGTAGGTCGAGACTCAACCACTGAGCCACATTGGCCAGGATCTGGGTCCCTTTTGTAAGATCTCTAATCCCATTCATGAGGGCTCTAGTAATTACTTTTCAAAGGCCCAATCTCTTAATAGCATCACATTGGGTGTTAGAATTTTAACATACAGATTTGTGACAGATGCAAACATTTAGTCCATTGCAGAGGATAATTCAATTAAAAATTAGAGTCTTTAAATAAATACAGATACAACTAGAAAAGCCAAATTACAGTTACTATAATCATATAATTAAAACATTGTCTAGCTAGAGTATAAACTTCATATATCAATAGCACAGTTCCTGCCACATAGCTGATCATTTATAGATATTTGAAGAATGAATGGTGGTGGTGGGGGAACAGCTGTTGGAGGGTAAAAGGGAGGAATCACAAATTTTATTTCTGCATATGGAGGATGACAACAATGAAATTATTTCCGTATTGAGAAGTTAAACAGAGACAACAATTTGCAAAACTATCCTCTGACTTACAAAGGTGAATACAGGCAAACTATACCAAACCATGATATGCAAGCACATTACCTAAGTTCAAATTTCCCATCTCATTCAAAACCATATATTCCAAGATAAAACCACAGTTGGACTGATAGAACTGTCTGGGTTCATAAGACCTCTGACTGTTTGAAAACCTTGGTTTACAAGTTCTGACCTGTTCCTGAGGAGCCCAAGCTGTGGTTAACTCCAGCCTGCAAGTACCTTTCCCTAACTCCCTCTTTTTTTAAATACTCCACAGTTACCTTGCTATGTATCAAAAATAACACAAATGAATTTAGCTTTGTTTTACAGAGGTGTGTTTCTAGTGTTCTTTGATCAGTATCAATAGACCATGTTTTATTAAATGTCGTGCTTATTGCTAATGTCTGTTTCCACAGATTTTTCTTGAGCAGTAGACATGTCTTCATGTTGTGTACTGGACAATGCGGATCCTTTCTGGAACAAGATCATCTCCAACATTTACAAGGAACTCATACAACCTAACAAAAGGAAGATAAACGATCCAATCAAAAAATGGGCAAAGGACCTAAATAGACACTTTTCAAAAGAGCACATACAGAAGGCCAAGATACATATGAAAATATGCTCAAAGTCACTAATCATCCGAGAGATGCAAATCAAAACAACAACGAGATATCATCTCACACCTGTCAGAATGGCTATCATCAACAAATGACAAATGCTGGAGAGGATGTGAAGAAAAAGGAACCCTCTTGGACTGCTGATGGGAATGCAGACTGGTGCAGCCACTGTGGAAAACAGTATGGCGTTTCCTCAAAAAATTAAAAATGGAACTTCCATTTGACCCAGTAATTTCTCTTCTAGGAATACTGTATATCCCAAGAAAACAGAAACACCAATCAGAAAGGATATATGCACCCCTATGTTCACGGCAGCACAATTTACAATAGCTAAGATTTGGAAACAGCCTAAATGCCCATCAGCAGATGAGTGGATTAGAAAACTGTGGTACATCTACACAATGGAATACTACGCTGCTATAAAAAAAGAAGGAATTCTTACCATTTGCAACAGCACGGATGGAACAGGAAAGCATTATGCCAAGTGAAATAAGCCAGTCAAAGAAAGATAAATATCACATGATCTCACTCATTTGTGGAATATAATGAACAACATAAGCTGATGAACAAAAATAGAACCAGAGTCATAGAAGCATTGAACAGACTGTCCAACCTATGAGGGGAGGCAGGGGGTGAGGGGGTAAGAGATCAACCAAAGGACTTGTATGCATGCATATGAGCATAACCAATGGACACAGATGGGGGGGAGGTTAGGGCATGTGCTGGTGGTTGGGGGCAGTTGGGGAGAGGTCAATGGGGGAAGGAGACTTATGTAATACTTTAAACAATAAAGAATTTAAAATTTTTAAAAAAGATAGCTTGTTCATATGGGTAGATAATCAGTGTGGGACCTAGATAAAATTTTTTAACACAAATTATGTTATATGTTATTTAATTCTCTCCCCGATAAAAGAGAGAAGTGAACTGAGACATGGTATCTGTTCAAATAGACAAGACCATGAAAGGGAGCAGTTTCAAGGAAGAAATAATTTGGAATCACTAGTCAACATATATCAGTACCGAGAAACAAAAGCAGGTACATTTTATCTTATTGAGAAGTATTGCAGTCCAATGTGTTTGGTCTTTTCTACAAGCCTTAACATCTTTAGGCAGTAATTGACCCCAAGTCTAGATTCAGAACATATTAATATAACATTTAATTTTGCTTCTTGGGGCATATATTATCTGAGTTTTAATTACATAGTTTGTAAAGCAGAGATAGTATATGACATTTAACTCTGGATATTCAACCATATGGCTCTCTTTTACATAATTAAAAACACTATGAAATTAAATTTTATATTTGTGCACTTTATTATCTAATCATACTGCATACCTTGCATACTGGTAATATTCATATAACTGTGTATAATTGTAATCACAAAATCATGTTTTTTATACATTATGAGCAATTCAAACTATTTTTCTCACATAGTTTTGAGTATATACAGTATTTGCCTAATGTGCTGATTTTAGAAATGAATCAAGTAATTTTTTATCTCACTGCAAACACAGATAGTTTGTTATGAACATTAAAAGAAAAAAAATGATAAAACTGTTAGTACACAGACAGTTCTCAGTTTTGTTGACCAAATCTGAATTGATTCCTTAGACCTAAGACAAGCATATTTTAATAATGTAAATAATAATAGAGGAATCTGTATAGAAAGAAAATAACTATGTTAATGATAGTCACCTAACTACTTTGAAGGCCACCAGAAGATGGCAGTCTCATTTCTTAAAGGAATAAGTGACCCTAAGACAAATGGTTAGGGTACGAGATGACAGAGAGCATGGAAGAGGAAATTGCTTAAGTCACTGCTGGCTACTGTCTATCAGTGTACTAGTAATTCTTTGTTTAGGTAAGGCCAATGAACTCTTTTTATAGAAATTGCCATAAACGAAAGAGCCTGATTTTCAATGTTATGGTTTTGGCCATGAAAGATTCTGCATATAAAGAGAGAAAGAAAGAGTTTATAATTCATCTGAAACTTTTTCACTACTGACTTTTTCTCACCTCTCTCAGAATGCTCCTTTTTCATGCTTTGTCAACATATAAAAATACTAAGATGAAACCTAGGGCATCCCTCTGCTTTTTTTTTTTTCTTCTTCTTCTTTTTTTTTTTTTTTTTTTTTCTAGATCCATTGTTATAAAGAGAAAACAGATTTACTTTGGTCAAGAGGTGACATGGAGACCAATTATCTAGCCATCTCCATATCCTTTAAAGAAGGTATCCCAACCTGAAATAAATCTAAATCCATATTGATTAACCTCTTTTCCAGCTTGGAGTAGTTAGGCATTAAAGCAGCAAATTGGGCCTTCATGCTGTGTATCTTCTAAAACCTTCTCATATTGATTTTTGTGACTTTTTTTCTGATGCACCACCATGAGCAATAAGCTGAGCAAAAATAATTCAAAAATTCTAAATTGAAGTTATATAACAGTTACCCTGCTATTTTCCCCCCTGTCATTTTGATGAGCTACTTCTCTCCAACCTATGCATATAGAACAGAAACAATTCGATGTTCCCTTGAAGAATCCCTCCCCACCCAAAGAACACTGGCTTAGTTACATTTTCCCAAAGTGGATTCATGTAATGGCATTTTTTCCCTAATTCTGTTTTGAAAGCTTGGAGAGCAGTGAAAGCTTACATTAATAATCATGACCATTTAATTTCCAAAATTAATGAGAGGAGCTCAACATATTTAATGCATTGTATCAGAATATCGGATTCCTCTGAAATTACTCTGAAACCCAGAGAGGATATGATGACCAAATGGTGCTAAACTAATGATATGTTCATACTAGGATATAAAAAGAGAAAACAAATGTTGTAGCATGCATAGACAATATTGTTTCGATTTGTTGATGACAAAACACATTTCATCTCAATTAGCAAGTAGACTTTGTTATGAAGTGCTAGCCAGATTGTTAATAATTGAAAACTTAGTGTGTCTTCAGTCATTACGATTGGACAGTGATGAGAGGATATAAAAAGTATTTGGATTCTGTTTGCTATATTTATTTGGGGAAAGAAAAGAAAATCCATATCTTCAGAATTATGAAATAATAAATAGTGCATATGCTTATTCTGGATCCTCAGGAAAAGTTAAGATAGCATGTCTTAGCTTTTGCCAGTGATGAGACTTCAATACAGAAATGGTCCTCAGAGGATCTCAGGCCAGTGCAGATACCCTCCCCCAAACAAGTAACCCCCTAATACTTGCTCCAAGTTCCTGCTTCCCCAATATCTTTATAATAGACTCGCTAATTTTTTTGTAATTATGAGTGATACTGTTGTATTTAGCTAGTTATTAATAATAGAAAAGGAGCAAGGGGGTGGGGGCAGAAATTATAGGCCTGTCATTTGAGCAGCTTTCACCAGGAAGTTAAAACTTTACATTCCCCAGGGAACCACCAGACTGTTCCATACAAAACACTGGGGGAAGGGATCCAACAAAGGGAAGATAGACATATGCTCAGTAAAGTTGGGGTGACACAGGGAAGGTACTTGACTGTCAGACACACCGAGGAACAAAGATTGCTGGCCAGAGTGGGTGTGGCCACTGGAAGCTCATGAAAATGTGGAAACACATAATCCCCTACACAAAGGGATTCTCTCCCTTGTTGCTCTTGTGCGCTTGGCTTGCCCTTGGCTTCCTGGCATTTGCCCATGTTTCCTTCATAGCCATGTGAACCTGTGGACCCCACAAGCAATGGACTGATGGGCTGTAGCGGGGAAACACAAGTTAAGCTAGCCTGCTTCTATATTGGACTATGCAGACAGGGAAAGGAAATTCTGAATACTGGCTCTGATTTTAGCCCTGCCAAAGGCAAAACGGGACTTCTCCCTTGGCAGGACTGGGGGGAATGAAACCTTGGAAATTCAGGGGTTTGAGGCCGCAGAAATAAGTTTGTAGGATATCACATCTTCCCATGCGAGTCTCAGAAAATTATTTTTCTTGGAATATTGCAAGAATTCCATTTCTGGAACCAACCCACGGGGATGGGGATCTCTCCCCTCTGGTAACAAAAGCTCACCCATATATATATATGTATACTGTCCTTTGCTTGTTATACTCCTAGGTAATGGGCTCAAATGGCCAGTGTTAGTGTTTGTTTTGATTTGGGCAATCTAATTGCTTTTAGTATCTTGTGTTGAGATTACTTTAGTCACCCTTTTACCCCTCCTTTTCCTGCACTTTAGGTATGTGGGCATGACTTCATGCATTGAAATTATCACTAGCATAAATGTTTAAACCCAAATTAGTAAAAGATCTGAAGGTGTCTGCTTCCAATATATGTTATGCTGAAGCCAACTGCTAATGATCCTCAGTATTTATTGAGGACCTTCTTCACCCTGAGATTTTTTTCAGCGTTGAGCTTCTGTCCTGTAGCAGTATTTGCCATATCAAAGTTCATGTTGTCGGGCAGCTACTTCATATCTTTTGACTGGGCTTCTATTCACCACCATCACTACAACAGCGAAAATGGATTGGAACTACACATGTTGCCCACACACCAACACAAAAAGTTAAAAGATGTGTTTTTGGCTCCTCACTGCTTTTTATTTTATTTTAGATAAATTACAGCTCAAGTAGGATTGCAGTATGATCATTTCTGGCTGAAAAATGCAGACTGAATTTCTGGCACAAATTTGCCTTAAACATATTTTGTTTTATGCTGATCCAGAGCTCATCCTCATACAAAAAAATAAATAAATAAAATTTAAAAATGAAGCAATCAGCAAATGGTAAGGATATTTCTTTTATCAGAGTCAGACAGCCATTGTATTTAATTTTCTTTGCATTATGTACACTGCATTATCCATTTAATCCCAAACACACAGAAGATTTGCCAATGAGTGATTCTGGTCGACAAGTATGGCAAGACAGGGTTTTCTATCCATAGGATGGTATGTAATACAATTGGGTGAATAACTAATTCAGATAATAAAATTTAAAATTGTAATAATCACCACAGTTCAATTTATATGAATTTTCATTTAAAGGCTGAAAAGTATTTTCCTCTGTTCTAGTGTATTTTCTCCAATTTCCTACAATGTAGTAAGAAAATGCAATTGATTTTGATTTACATTTTTCGGACTGGTCTTCAGTGGTGCAATTGAGTTTAGTTGACTTGTAATGGCTTAGCATTCGACAATATGCTATTCAATCAACATGTATGGAGCACTTACTTCGTGCCAGGGACTGTCCTACATGCTGGAGATGGAACATGAACATCTTGAAGTATTCTTTTCAAAACAGTGAATGAGATAAGGCCAGGCTTAGGGTTACAAATTCTGAGGTGGTATTTTTGTCTTCCACTAACCACCAAAATAGTTTTTCTTATAATCTGCTTTTGCTGGTAAGTATATATATATTTTTCTGAGTTCTTCTTTTCACTACATGTTAGGATCCTGGTTTTAGTTTGTTTTCCATCTTATAGAGCCCAAGTCTTTGTGTCCCACCCCAAGGGCTAATTTAAAACCTGGCCACTAAATCCAGCAAATGCCCGTAAGACAGCTGCTTCTTGTGGGGATTTTCCCTTTTCAGCTTTCAACCAGCCATGCAGTCAAAATGTCTTATTAAATTTTGCCTACCAACATTTTTTTGGCGTTAGTAGGATACTAGTAAATCACATTGCTACAAATAAAAGTCTTACAAGTTGTTTTTGAGTCTCCTTTGTTATATTGCTTTTGGTCTTGGCACACATTAATTGAAAACTGCCATTTTCATGTGACTTGAAGTAAGATAAAGAAAAGGTGATAGGCACACTTTTCTCTCCTTAGGTGCCTGGGCATCTGGACAGACTCCTGCGAGGAAAGACTTCCACAACCGGAGACGCCCTTCCTAAAGGGCCTGCTGCCTCTATGCAGGGCATGACTGCCGGGAACTCTCTGCCCAAGTTTAGATTCATGTTGCTGATCAGTCGATGTGACTATTACTGAATCCTCATTTCTTCTCTTTTTACATTTCTGCCTGCCTTGCTGGTGTGCCCTTGACTTGCATCCCTCTCTGAATCAAGGACTTTCTTCTTGAGAAAAGGGATCCTATCTCATCCAATCTGAGTAGCATAGAAACACTCATTACCAGACATACCCACAGACAGGGGGGACAGACGCCTACGTCTTTCAAAGACAGACAATACATTCCTGTTTTCAAGCACCTATTTTTCCCCAACCAATTTCCAGTTAAAGAGTGTGTTTGTGTTGCTGAAATGGAAGCTATCTGTTTTAAAGATAGGAATAGCGGTGAAAATGAGAAAAACCCGTCCTTAGAAGCCTCCTCCTGAATGGAGCCCTCCCACAGCATTCAGAAGTCCTCAGTGATCCTGACAAGGTAAGTCAGTGACCTGATTATTTCTGCAGAGGAAAGAAAAAAGGTGATTAAAAAGAATATGAAGGATGCTTAGAGAAATCTGCACATTTATTTTCTTTTTTAAGCTTACTCTTTTCAATTCCTAATCTCATCATATTTATGGACAAAGAAAAGGGTGAAAAGAGAATTTAAACGGCGACATGATGTGCAGGCTGATTAAAAGTGAGAGCCGGATCTGCCGGCAATTGACAAGAGATCCTGTGGTCGTTTATTTAATTGGACTCTGACTGACAAGAAGGTGAGATGATTATCAGAGATGAGTCCTTTGTTCAGCCCCACTGTTTCATTCATTTCAAATGTAAAGGGAACTTTTCCAATTTCCCTGGGACACCAGCCTGCAGAGGTTTTTCAATATTAATCCAGGTAATCAGCATCATGAAGACTGTTTGCCTCCCACACAGAACAAAACAGACGTGGGGCCACTGAAGGGAAGGGGTTGGGGTGCCGAAGATGTGAACTCGGCTGCGTGTCCATGATACCGGGGAGGGACCACAGCCTGGGCAGCTGGGCTCCCCCAGCTTTGTTCAGTGGCTAACATGGTTCAAAAGAGAAACCTCTAATTCCCCCCTTAGCATCAGTATAACCTACAGGAAAATGTAATGTATACTTTGCAACTGTAGAATTCTGACCCAGGAGCATTGGGGCTCTCATACCAAAAAACTGGGTACTAGAAGCAAGCATGCAGTTGTGTTTTCATTTTCTTTTGATTAGATTAATGGAACAGAAAAGAATTAAAGTTTACTGTGTAATATGTGCCAAGTAATGTGCAAGGCGCATTACATATTTTATTACATTCTCACCATCAGTCTTTTGCAAGAAGAAAACTATCCTAACTCTTCCTAGGGCTAAAACACACTGAAGACACTCTTATTCATTCTCCAACCCTTTTTTTGTTCAATTTAAAGATAAAGAAGAAGAGACTCCAAGTCAGAACAATGTGATGGTTTCTTTTTAAAGCTTAAGTACTGGCCATTCGGAGCAAAAATGTCTGGCCTTGAGAGGAGTTAAATATCTCTATGGCAGATGGTATCACTAGCAATTCCTAACATCTTAGGGGTACCTTCAAATGAGGAGGAAGCAAAAACAACTAAAGCTAGCCATGTCTGAGTGGGATATTATTTTTATTTTCCATACTGAAATCATAAAATTTTATTTCTGTTTGTTGCAAGGGACTTCCATCAATGAAAGAAACTTCCACACTCAAAAAAATTATTGTTATTCTACAATTTTACAAGTAAAAATTGGGTTAGTACCTTTCATGTAAGTTTCTGATATTATCCTGTGCTATTTTCAAATTAGTCATCACATGTATTTCTTGTTCCATATCCATGTACTTTGATAGATTCTATATTAAAAGTGAGTAAAGATCATGTCTGTCTTATTTACCACCCTGCTATATAACAGATGCTCAAAATTCATCATTTGTTAGATAATTAAATAATATATTTTTATTAATAAGTGTTTTGGTTCTCAAGAAGGAATCGGAGCAAAACACCACAGCTTCTACTACAAATATCTTCCTTTTGGTTCATGTAATCTTTATATCCAGGGTATTTGACTTATTTTGTTTTTAACTATGAAAATTTTATATTTTGTTGGTTTGGGACACAGTTTAAATAGATACAAACACAATTTTTAAGTTATTCAATGTCTAACAATATTCTTTAAAAACCAAGGTGATAAAGCCCAGGGCTATATTCCTTTCTTTAATGAGAAAAAAAAATATTTAAGGTGATTAATGTGCATCAATACTTTTTAGTGTAGAATTATAGTCACAGTTATGTTATGAGCTGGGTTCTCTATAAGTAAAAATGTACAATTTTTTTCAAAGAAGGAGCAATGATTGAAAAAATGTCACTTACATTTCAGAGTGAAAGAATGGATGACCATAAAAATAACAAGTCTGGCTTATTTATGTGTTTATTTATTATTTATTCTCCTTTTTATTGAATTTATTGGAGTGCCTCTGGCTAACAAAATTATATAGGTTTCAGGTGGCTAAGATCAAGTGCAGAGATCTATTCTTATCAGTTTAACTCTGACTTATCTAAAAATTATTATTTCTAGGGAAACTAGAACAAAGACAATGAAGGAGGCAATTTAATGGTAGCAGATAACATTAAGCTAAGAAAATACCAGATGGACCATTAAACTTTTGGTGTTTCTTTTTTCTTTTTCTTTTTTTTTTTTTTTGCCAATGGTTCCCTGATAGTAAAAGCACTCTGAGGCATGGTCAGACCATGGTGCACCGTTGTGGAAAAACACATCCTCATTTGCTTGACCCACACTGCTCAGAGCATAGCTTCCTCAGATGTTCTGGATAAAAGAAACCTGAGAAAGCCTTTTTGACTCCTTTGCCATCTTCGTAGAACAGTGTTCTGTAACACCACTGTCACCTCCAGATCTTCAACAACCTCTTAGCTGACAAGACTTTAGGAAAACAAGGCAGGTAAGCAATCTATTGGAAAACGGTGCCAACTGGGCTCTGAACAGAAGAAGCTGAAGATGTTTGGTGCCCTTGGTGTTTTGTCATTATTGACTCCATTTTAGATTTCCTAAAAAATTCAGTGTAATTCACAGGGTAAGAAAGCGAGCAGGGATTTGAGGCCATGAATAAAGTATATGCACACTGCTACACCTAAACACGAGCAGATGGCAGGAGAGGCACAGATGCCAACAAGGCGAGGGAAACATTGACAGTGTTCTTGTTGCCTTCAAAACTAAGCTCAGAAACCCACAGCCAATAATTGTGACATTTCTCTTCAGCCAAGTAACCAAGTGAATAGTAAGAGAATGAACACTTAGGAGAAAAGATGTCTAAAAACAAGCCACTCTGCCATATTAGAATTAAACTATGCCAACTGATTAAAGATGCTCTCATTTTGTAAAGTCAAACAAAAGTAAATCAAACATATTTGGGGTGTTCAAAATTGCCATAAAATAAACATAAATAATTCTGAAAATATCCTAAGTCTGGAGCTCACTTAAAAAAAATTCCTTTTTAATTGTCACTGGCGATCAGAGTGATTATGGGCTAAAAAATAGAATTTTTGTTTTGTTTTTATTGATTTTAGAGAGCGAGGGAGGGAGAGAGAGAGAGAAGCATTAATCAGTTGGCTCTTGTATGCACCCTGACCGGCATCGAACCTGAAACCTCTGATGGAGGATGTAAGGGATGATGCTCCAACCAACTGAGCAACATCGGCCATGGCTAGAGCTCACTTTTTAGTGATGTGTGTGTGCCTGCTTGTGAATGTATGTATGCAGTTCTGCATAAGTTATATAACATATCCCTTTTTTTTTTTTTCTAATGATCTCTCAAGATGGTATTGTGGTATTCCATTGTGGCTGAATGATCATGTGGTCGGTACATGATTTTGCCACCAATTTATCCCACAATCTTATGAGATGCGTGATGTTAGTTAGAACTGAGATGTAGAATTTCAGCTGCATGTATATTCTGGAAGATAGAAATCCCTGAGTACTTGCTTAACAATCATCTGTCCTCCCCACATACTTCTCTAGAGGTGCATGCATAGACTCTAAACCGGACTCAGGTATGACTCATTCATCCCAGCAGCTGAGCTTATAACTCCCAGTGATTGAATAATACCCCCCACAGCCCAGCTGCCTGGTTAAGAACTATGTGGAACACAAAGCTCAGGCCTCGGGGAGTAAATGCAGTCTTTTACTAACTCCCTCCCAATTTCATTTATTTCTGCAAAGAGAGAGAAGAACCAGCCTGCCCAAGGCGAGCCTGGCCCTGACCAGTCCTCTAACTTCTTAAAGAGGGGAAGGAGGAGGTGCAGGCCCTTGAGAGAACTAGAAAGTCTTCATGTATTTTTTAGCCCATAATCACTCTGATCGCCAGTTCTAAAGTGGCTTGGAATGCTTTTGGTATATCTAATGCTTTTCTCCACTAGGAATCAATATGTGTTTACACAGAAAAAGGACAGAAACACTTTATGAATAAACTATTAAAAGTGACTATGTTTTGGTGGTCAGATTATACTGACATTTTATACTTTTTGTGCACTTCTGTGTTTTTCCCAGTGAGCATATACTATTTCTACAATCAGGAAAAAAATCATTTTTAAAATTTCTGCTTTTGCATAATGATTTTGACTTCTGGTTTATGGTTAAAATTATATTCCATGAATCTTATGAAAGACATTACAGCTTCTTAATTGGACTTTTTACTTTTGATCAGGCAAGGAAACAGATTGATGAATTTTTTAGCTCAACATAGTTAATATAAATATTCAGAGGTACAGGATTCTGATTTTTCAGTCTTAGCTATAGTCTCTGGTTATGATAACTATAAATAGTCTATTTTAAAAAATATTTTTTTGGAAAGAAGAAAAATAATTCAAAATTTGTTTTTTTTTTCATTTATTCTATCATTTAATTCATTTATTGACTGCTACACAATGGATTTATAGAAATTAACAAAGTACCTACAGTCCTCAATCTCAAAGAATTAACAATCTAAAGGGAAAGGTTAATAAACTGACAATCATAAATAATTATATGCATATACAATATACCTATATACATGTATATATACATGCATGTTTCTGTGTGTACACATAGACACTCATACACAGAGACACATAAACATGTATATATGTAAGGTTAGGACAAATTAAAAGGAATTTTTCCATAGAATATAATGTTTAAGCTGAGTCTTAAAAAAATGAGTTAACTAGGCATTCTAGAAGGGAGTAAAAATAATTATCTATCCAGCAGAAGTAATAGTATTTGCAAAGCAATCAAGCTGTGAGATACCTTGGGGCATTCAGGAACTAATTTCCACTAATTCAGAGTGGTTGAAATATGGAGCATATGTGAGTATGACAGAAGATGGGTCTGAGCTTAGGTCACAAAGATTTTATAAATCCAATTTCAAGTGATTTGATTTAACTCTTGGGGCAATGGGAAGCCTTTCAACACTTTTAGACCTAGAAATCTCAAAGTCACTTTAAACTGAATGCATCCGAACTCAATACATCTAGTTTCCCTCCAAAACTACTTGTCGCCTGGTGTTCCACATTCCAGCGAATGTCACCATCATCTGTGCTGACTCATAAACCAGAATTATATGCGGCATCCTTGATACTAAATCTCCTTTATACCATATTCACCCTGTCACCAAATTACTAGTAAAATGTCTCTCCAATCCATCACTTTATCTTCTCTTCCACTGTCATCACCCTAATCCACGTTGCCATTATTTCTCATCTGGACTATGGTGGCAAAGAACTCTCCAGTCTCCCCAAATGTATTCATTCTACTCCAATCTGATAATAACATCAAAACCAGATCTATTAAAAATAAAAATCTAATCCCTACTTTACCAGGTTTAAAGCCCATTACTACGCAATAATCTTATGATGAAACCTAAAGACATTAAAAAGAACCCATAAGAACCAAAACAGTTTGCCGAAACCGGTTTGGCTCAGTGGATAGAGCGTCGGCCTGTGGACTGAAAGGTCCCAGGTTCGATTCCAGTCAAGGGCATATACCTTGGTTGCGAGCACATCCCCAGTAGGGGTTGTGCAAGAGGAAGCTTTTCGATGTTTCTCTATCATCGATGTTTCTAACTCTCTATCCCTCTCTCTTCCTCTCTGTAAAAAAAATCAATAAAATATATTTAAAAAAAAAAAAAAAAAGAACCAACACAGTTTGACCCTTGCTTCTTCTCCAACTCTTCTCACTTCCCTCTCTGGGCCACAGCAATTCTGGCCTTTTCTCAGCTCTTCATTCATGTCATGTGTTCCCTTCCTTGCCCCATTGCACATATGTTTCTTCTGTCTAAATTTATCTACTCCCCCCTCTTTACTTCCCCTCCTTCATTGTCACCGCTTCAGGATAACCTTTCCTGACATCCCTGCGTAGGTCAGGTTCTTATGTTCTTCAGTGTGATTACTTGTTTGTATGTCTTTCTCACTGGATTCGTCTTTATCATTATTGTATTTCTGGCATGTAATGTAGTGTCTGATAAGTAGTTGGTGCTCAACCAATCTTTTTTTGAGTAAATAAATGAATAACACTAACAATTTGTGTTTTTAAAACTTTATTCTGATAGCAATATGAAAAATAATTTTGTATTAATGAGATTAAAGGAGAGAGTTAAGATGTAAGTTTCATAAAAAGGCTAGACATGAAGATTATTTGAGCCACACATGTTGGAGATAATGGAGAGGAGAGGGCAGATGTAAGCCCTATCTAAGAAGTTAGAATCATTTCATGTGCCTAAGATTTCAATTTGAAACCAAGATAATACCTACAAGCTCACAGGAATTGCTAGATGGCTATCGCAGAAATATTTAGATGCTTGTAAGTCTTCAGATCAGGAATTTTCCTCAAAGCAGAAAGTTTGATTCATTATAAATGTATACATTCTTTTTAGCAATTACAAGGAATTATCCTAAAGGAAATTTAAGTTGGTTGTATTTATGGAGGGATGCAGTGAGGAAGGGAGAGAGATCCCAGAACATGTGTATTTCAGAGGGTATCTTATCTGATATTGATCTAACCCCCACTTCTCCCTCCACTCCCATAATTGGTCCCTGATCTAAGCAATTTGACTTAACTTCACTGGGGAAGGGAGATGACTATTAACAGTATCCTAGATGAATGGAAAAATATCATGTCTCATATATGTATATCAGATGTCTTTCAAAAGACTTAGCCACTGTAGTGTAGTCATAAACCACAGTGAATTCCTGGGAGACCATGGCAGTGCAGCAATCTACTTCAAAGGATTTAGCAAAGTCATTTTTATCATTTTCAAGAAAGAATTTGAAGACTCTGACAGCTCCATGTTCTCACCCCCTACCATCCCCAGACATTGATTCAGTTCTGACACACGCAGCTCTAAGAATTTTCAGTGTGCTTTGTCAGCCATGAATATGCCTATTACAAACCATTTGCAGAAATTTGTCTTTCAGTTAGTGTGCTTCTCTGTGAATGGGTTCATCTTCTTAAATGTGGAAAAACATTAGGGCCATTCAGAGTGCTCTGCAAGATGTCTATTAAGGATGCAAATGTGCAGGATATGGACAAAACCAATAGCTTCACTTGTGAAACATTTGAATTAGGGGAATTTCACTTAGAAAGCACTGCTAGTTTCTGCTTGAGAAAAGGTTTTTAATTTTTCATATCTGCATATTCTCTGATTTCATTTTCTCACTTATCCCCAGATGTGATTATGCATTGAGTCCTTTGCATCCTAACTTTCTTATTCTACACTATATACCTCAGAGTTCTCACTTTCTTAGCTTCACTATCAACTTTTTCCTATTGACTTTAAATGTACCTCTGCTTTTCTGAGATTTAGTCCAACACCTCCAATTGCATGCTTGACATTTTGAACTCAAACTTAAGATGTCATACAACAAGCTCATTATTTCACTTGCTCCCCCATATGCAGAAACACTGATTTTTCTATCAGTGGCAATAAACTTGATGCTTATTTCTAACAGTGGTAATAAATTTGGTGTCTATCTTCACATAATTGGTTGGTAACCAAGTGCTATTGACTTTCCCACAACATTTCACTACTTCTCAAACCTACCCTTCTCCACTAATATTCCCTTAACCTTGACCATCAATCACTTTGATGACACCCCTGGTTCATAAGTTTCTTGTCATCTAACCTCAACCAGACTCTCAAAAATGCTTAGCAACATCCAGATTCCCTCAGCCTCAACAGATAAGATCCAGACTATCACATTGTCCGTAAACTTCCCTACTCTCTACCTCCAAATCTGTTTCTCTATCTATAAATATCTGTCATTTTCCATGTAAAAATAAACACTTTCCATTTTCTTTAGTGTATCCACTTCCCTGTGTTCTGAACACTGTTTTTGCTCACTTTCCCCAGCATTTTATTCTATCATTTATCCTCTATTGTTTCTTCATTACCATTCGATCAATATCCATTGGTATGTTTTCCTTCATCTATTTAGATTTTACATTTCTTGCAAAAAAAATTAAAAGACACTTATCCCTTCTAGCTACTGTTCTAGCTCTGTCTTTTATTTCTGAGAAAATTTCTATAATCAAATTATCTGTATACTTTAACTGCAAAATTTTCTTCACTTATATAACTATTTGTCAATCATCACACTGCTAATGGAACTAAACTTCCAAGATCATCAGCATACTCCTAATCACCAAATTCAATCAACCTTTCTAGTCTTTGTTTTTCTTAACTACCTTGTATTACTTAACATTTAGCTATTTTTTCCTTTTTATTTTCTCTTACCTGGTTTCCATGATGTTTTCCCCTAACCACTAACCAGATCCTTTCTGTAACTTTTTGACTAAATTTTCTAATCCTTTATTGGTCACTTAATAGTGTGTTTCTATGGCATCTTGGGTTTTTCTCCATGACCTTTTCTTTTCTTTCATCTTTTACACATTCTTGCTTGTTACTTTTTTCTATTGTGATTGCTTCTAGTTCAGGACTCATTTCTATGGAAACAGATCTCAAGATTTGTACTTATAGTCCTAAGCCTCTTCCCCTACTTTAGCCAATGATTAATTACCATTATATTTTCCCAAATTTTCCTTGTCTAAAATCACCTTTTTCATTCAAATATCTCCACCTCTTGTATTCTTTTGTTTGTAATAGCCCCAGAAATTTTCCAGTTCCCCATATAGCAAATATATTCATTCAACAAACATTTTTAAAAGCTCATAATGTGTCAGTTTAAGGATCCAAACATAAAAACAGAAAGCATTGAAAAAGCTTTAAACAGAGGAAACTGAATGAAGGATATTGGTTACACAGATAATGAGAGAGCTGAGAAGCCAAACAGAGTATAGAATAATGAAAAGAGGAGGTTTTGATAGAAAGCTCAAGATTTAAGGTCACCCAGAAGAAGGCGCAACCGTGGCAGCAGCTACACCAGCAGAAAAGATGCAGATGTTGCCAGAGATGCTGCTCAAGGCAGAAGGAGAAAGTGAGATATACACAGGATCCTCAGTTCTTCTCATTCTCCAGTCTCCACTAGTGTCTCCCATTAGCTAAATCAAACCAGAAACCAGCAGTCATATATAACCTGTGATTTCTGTGATGTCACCACAGAAATCACACCTCCCTCCCACAGCCCCAGAGAAGATTACACACAGCAGTCAGAGAAGAGTGAAGAATGGATTTGAGATCAAATAGGTCAAAGACAGATCATTCTGCATCCATTCTTGCCCTTCCACCATGTTTTACTCCCCTGCAACGCCACCAAGCTTCCATGCAATATGTTGCAAATATTCTTTGTAGACAGTTGTTCTCATACTCTCCTCAAAGAAAGGAGACACAAAGTCCCAGCAGTCATTAGTTTTGTCTCAATAATTCAGGAACTCCAGGTGCTATGTAATCATCCACATCTATTTCAGATATGGCTTCTCATTGGTCTACATAGTGACTGTGAACTAAATTGTAAAGTTAAGCACCACTAACCTCCCTTTACAAAAGTAAAAGGAAAACAGTAGAAAGGCAAAAGTGGATGGGGAGATAATATCCATAGCTTCTGCAGTGCACATTATTGTTACTGGTGCCAAGACCATAGCTGATTTCTTTTAAAAGAGCAGCTTTTTTGAGATATAAGTCACATGTTATACCACTCTCCCACTGGAAATGTATAACTCAATGGTTTTTAGTATATTCACAGAAATGTGCAACTGTCAGCACAATTTTACAATGTTTTCATCACCCCTCCCAAATCCCCTTTATTCATTTATAGTCACTCCCCATTTCCTCCTACCCCTTGTTGAAGGCTTTCCCATTTCTTTAAAAGTCAATTCAAGACCCAGCCACCCCTGCTTTCAGGCACTACTGCGGACTCTGAAATCAGAAACATTTACTTTCTGGACTACTCATTTGGATTCCCTATAGTGATATTAATCTTTTTATGTATAAGCTTTGTCTCTCCAATTAGATTATAAACCTCTTAAAAACAAGGCCCTTGTCTTGGTTGGAGAGATGGAAAACATATTTAGAAAATGTAGCTGCCTCATTGAGTTTAATCCTCTATTATTTGTCCTTTGAGTAACTCATATTACTGAGAACTTTTCCTCTAATTGTGATATTTTTCCTTAATCATGTACCCCAAGAAAATAATTCAAAACTAATGAAATAGATTTAACCAGCAAATTTAAGCGGTTTGTTAAAATACAAAAACCAAAAAACAACAACAACAAAAAAAACTGCACACCACAAAACAAATTTAAAAAACATATCAGAAATTATTTTTTATTCTTGTGTGTTGCCAATAATCATTTCAGATGCACTGGAAATGCTAATGTCTCTTTCATTCCAACATTACAACAGTATCCTTTTACT
Source organism: Eptesicus fuscus (assembly GCF_027574615.1). Taxonomy (NCBI): domain Eukaryota; kingdom Metazoa; phylum Chordata; class Mammalia; order Chiroptera; family Vespertilionidae; genus Eptesicus; species Eptesicus fuscus. The sequence goes on from NC_072482.1 coordinate 67,941,685, forward strand.
GTGGCATATAAAAAAAGGTGATACTACCCAAGAGAGGAAATAAAATAGATTTCTTCTAATGCATGTTAAATTTATGAGCTAAACATGGTGTAAGATCTCATGTACCTGTTAATCAATTATTTCAAATGTTTCTTTCATAAAATAAAACACTTGAATAATTAACACTTATTTTTTAAAAAAATAAATAAATACCAGAAGTTTGGCTAAATAAACTTTCCTTCTTTTTTTTCTCTTCCCCTCTTTCCCTTCCTTCATTCGTTCCTTTTCTTTCTTCTATTGCTACTTCCCTCTTATGCCTTTCATTTCCCTTAGAAAGAATTGATTGTCACAACTTCTTAAAATTTGTTAAAAACAATCTTGAAAAACTAAGAAATTTGAGTTAAGATAACTGAAGAAGAGAAAGGAAGTCCATATAAAATTAGTATCAGTTTCCTCCAATCTTTATATTTTCTGGTCACCATTAAAAACAACAACAAAAAACAGGTTACATATCCTGCTTTAGATTAAGCTCTGAAGTAAATCCTTATATCGAACAGTGTTTTGAAATATACAAAAACTTCCAAATTAGACAACATTTCTATAGTACTTCTTTTGTGTCTAGAATTGTGTAAATGTTTGGGATGCTTCACAAACTAGTAGAAAAAGATATGTAAATGAAGTAATGACAAGGCAGTGAGAACAATCCTGTATAAAGTGCGAAGGAAACACTGAGCATGGCCATTCATTTCACAAGTACTTCTTTTAAAAAATGTTATTGATTTCTAAGGAGAGAGGAAAGGGGAAAGTAGGAAGGAGGGAGAGAGAGAGAGAGAGAGAGAGAGAGAGAGAGAGAGACATTGATGTGAGAGAGAAACAGCAATTGGCTGCTAAGGATTGAGTCTGCAACTCCAGCATGTGCCCTGAACCAGAGACCTCTTGGTGCACAGGATGATGCTCAACCAACTGCTGGCCAGGGCTTCACAAGTATTTCTTTCTTTCTTTTTTTTTTAATATATTTTATTGATTTTTTACAGAGAGGAAGAGAGAGGGATAGAGAGTTAGAAACATCGATGAGAGAGAATCATCGATCAGCTGCCTCTTGCACAACCCCTACCGGGGATGTGCCCGCAACCAAGGTACATGCCCTGACCGGAATCGAACCTGGGACTTTTCAGTCCGCAGGCCGACGCTCTATCCACTGAGCCAAACCGGTTTTGGCCACAAGTATTTCTTAATGTCACATTTGTGCCAAGTACTAATCCAGGTGCTGGAGATATAAAGTATTTCCCCCCAAGCAATTCATAATTAATATAAAATTACCCTGCAGTATGATAATCAGTTGCCAAATTAAAGGTGAGTACAGAATGTTATGGAAACCAAAGGATGAAACTAAAACAGCGTGAGTGATTTCAAGAGTATCAGGAAAACTTTTGAAAATAACTTACTGCAGAATATAATCTTAAATGATGAATAGAAGCAGAATATACTTCATCTAATAAGAAAAAATGTGTAAGGAGGTGGGAAGGACAATAAAAATAACATTCACGCAGCAAGGGATGTCACATCATTATAGAGAAGTAAACAATATGGTGCCCTAAAGAACCCAAAATTGGCAGCTATGAATTTCAAGGTGCCCCTGAGGAATTTGCAGATGAGGCTGCAAGCAAGAATGGGAAGCAAGCAAGAACCAGGTCATGGAAACCTCTGTGCCATGCTAAGGACCTCAGTTTTTATCCTGAAGCCAAGAGGGAGCCACTGAAGAATTAAAGGAGGAGTAAATAATATGATCAACTTTGTATTTTAGAAGAATTGGTCCGCTTCTGCAGTGACAGGATATATTGGTGGGTTATGGGCTGGAGAGGAAGTATGGGGGATAGAGGAAGACCCACAGCGAGTCTTCCTTGCAGCTCCCCAGATGAGAAATGATGAGTGCCGGAATTAAGGCAGAGGGACTATGGATGGAGAAGAGAGTAAGATTAGAAACAGTCATGCCTGGTTCTAATTGTATAGAGAGAGTATAGAAGAGGGGAAACTTAAGATTGTCTACCTTGTGCAACTTGTAAGGAATTGGGCAGAGGAATGCTTGTGAGAGAAAGAAATGAGTTAAAATTTAAACATACTATGTTCAATGTTCTGAGAACATGAAGAAAGAGATAAGTACTGTGTGTGAGAGAGAGAAAGAAAGAACTGATAATACAGAGTAAGAGGAGATATGGATCAAAACAGGACCCCAAGGAATACCAATATTTAAGCATCCTGCAGAGGAAGAGAGAGCTGGTGAAGAGCGGACAAGCAGTTAGAAGGAAAATTAGAGTCCTAAAACCACAAGAGGGGTTTCAAGGAGAAGGTGATCATATCAAATGCCACAGGACAACATGTAAATGTATCCCTTTTACTTTCCTGTTTCCTATAAATTTTCATCTCCTAGCATTTATTTTAATAAGTAAAAACTCACAAACATAACACCATTACTCCATCTCTATCCCATCCTGAAAATTATTTCATTAGGAAAAGAATTCTCTTTTTAAAGCCACATGGGATGACAAAATTTGTTTCAGGTCATTCTAACTAAAAGCAGTTGGAGGCTCTAGCAATAGTCCCAGAGATAATAGAGAGAAGGGAATGGATTCAAATTAGAGGTTAAGGGTGAAGAGGATGAGAGTCGTGGATAATTAGAGATATCTGGCTTGAATATCTGGAAAAAAATGAAATTTGAACAATAATGTAGGGGTGGGGAAGGGAAGAGTAGAAGATAATGAAAGACAATACAGTGCATTCTCCGGTGTATTTTCTTTGCTTCTTATTCTAGACATACTCTGGTAGTGTTTGGTACTCCTCATCAAATATTGTTAGCTCATCACCTCCCCACCACATGGTAGAATTACACTTTTGTTTTTTAAATATGTTTTTATCGATTTTAGAGAGAGAGAGAGGAAGAGAGAGAGATAGAGAGATAGATCAGAGAGGAACATCATCAATCATCTGTCTCCTGCATGACCCCTACTGGGGATCAAACCTGCAACTGTGGTACTTGTCCTTGACCAGAAGCAAACCACTGACGCTCTATCCACTGAGCCAAACCAGCTAGGGTGAATTACACTTTTTGCACACACTTGTGGATGAGTGCACGTCACGATAAATTTTACCCAATAAATTGTGAGCAAAAGGAATTTGGATCATTTGCAGGCCAGAGCACTTTCTTGCCAGTGTGAAACCTTTTATTGCTCTTTTCCCTCTGGTAGTATAGCTATCCACATGTGAGCTGGCAGCTGTTCATGCAGCCTGAGAGCTTGAAGGATAACAATGAGCTGCTGACTCACAATAGGCGCATATCATTAGTGGGAACTAAACTTTTGTTGCTTAAAATCACTAAGTCTTGGGGATGTTACCTCAGCATAACCTAGCCTATACTGACAGGTATGTACTCCCTGAGTGACTTCATAACCTCCTATATCTTAGCTGTCACTCATGCACTGATGAGACCAGGCCCTCAACTCCAGCTCTCCCCGCTGAAATCCAGACCGTTTTTCCCTAGCTGCATTGAGGTGTCAAAGGCATTTCAAATGGACCTATCTAAAACTGAGCTCCTTAGTAGTGACTGCATTTTTTGAGCACTTATTCTGCACCAAGTGCTTAGCATGCCTTTTATATAAATTATATCATTTTATTTACATGAAAATCTCAAAAGCAAGATACTATTTGTCTGCCAGGTTTAGATTGTAAATTGCAAGGGGAACAAGAGTTGGTAAAGGAGATGGAAAAGGTGGTGTTAGAGAGGTAGAATGGGAACCATGAGAGTCAAGGTTAAAGTGAATGAGCTTCAATATGGAACGCTTACGAGAAGTCAAAGGAGGCAAGAGTAAAGTGATTCCAATGCTCTGCAATCAGGAAGTTACTGCTGACCTTTACGGTAACCTTTGGCAGTGAGGTAAGGTATAAAGGAGATAGGAGGGGGTGGAGAGAGTGAATATGAAAAACTCAAGAACTTTGATGATATTCAAGAGAATGAAGGGGGTTAGTATTAGTTGAAGGATGGCTTAAGGTTGAAAGGTTTAATTTGGAGATTATTTTTAAAGAGATATAAGCATGTTCATACACTAAGATGGTATTTTAAACATATAAGAGAGAGAATGAGATAATAGTTGATGGTGCTAACTCCAGGAAGAACTAGACAGCAAGGACCATAAGCAGTGATGAAGGATTTGGAGTTCAGGAGGAGGCGGAATTAATATGCCTCTGAAGTTAGATAAGAAAGAGTAGAGGTACAAAGAGGTTTGGAGGGATTTGGGATTTAAAATAATTCATGTTGATGATCTCCAGAATACTTATTAATATGGCAAGTCCATCTGCTCAGAATTCAAGAAGGAAGAAGCAGAGGATACACTTAAAATATTTATTTTAATTTAGAAAAATAATGAGGTTAAAAATAAAATATTAAATATGCAATTTGGAAAATACTTTTTTAGTAAATCGCATACTGAGTCAAGAATGAGTGAGTATTCTTGGCCACAACCACCTTCTGTTTAATTATTTGTGAAGCGATGTATAGTAAGATAATTGAAGATTACAAGCAAACTCGATCTTCATTGTAGTCATAGCTTTAATTTCTTCTAGGAATAAGACTTTCTTTAGAGCTACTGATTTGTTCCTGACATGTGATTTCAGTGGTTTTTATATTGGGAAGAAGACCAGTCATGTAGAAAGATCCCTGAACAGGGTATTAGCGGATGTCTCCCCAGCCTAGTTCTTCCACAAGTAGTCAGTCATCATCTTTCACAGACTGCCTTCCCTCTCCTTCTATGTAATTTATCCATAAGTGCATTCTAGTTTAATTCCTTCTATTCCACCTCCTCACCTTCCAATCTCCATATAGAGTAGAAAGGCTCCTAATATTTAAAAAGATATATGACTCAAGAGAGTAAAGCATTTTGGATAAATCTCCAAATTGCAGCATCAGTCTTTGCTAATCAAGAACTGTCTCTTCTAACTACGTTTTTCTCAATGTTCCAAAGAGGTTATAGATCTGGGAACCTTCTGGCACCTGTGCTGACACAACACGGAAGTCAGAGAGGCTCCCGATGGAGTTTAAGAAAGCATGTGTGCTTTATGTGTGTGTATGTGTCTGTAAATATGTGGGGGTTGTGCGTGTGTATGCGTGGTATGTGTATATGAGGTATGCACTAGTGTGATACTAAATTCTATAATATGGAAATCCTGCAACATATTAGTTTAACATAAAACTTGTTTCTTTCTCTCTCACATAGCAGCCTGATGCAGGTGTTCCTGTTGGTGAATGCTCTTCCCTTGTGAAGTAGTTCAGGGACCTTCACTCCTGCCATCTTGGGCTCTGCCATTCCCTAAGGTCTCAGAGTTCACTGCACCCAGACAGATGAGCAAAGAGAGGATAGAGGAGACATATACACTTTCTAAACCAGAAAAATATGCATGTCACTTCCTTTCACATTTTCTTGGTGAGTACCAGTCACATGACTACACCTTGAAGCAAGTGTGGCACCTGGCAAGGCACTACTTCCAGCAACTATGTGGAAGGTGAAGCATAAATATTTATGGACCATAAGCCATCTCAGCACACACTTCCCCTCTGGTTAATCCTATTCCCACACACAAAATACACTCAGTGCCTCCATAAGGAAGTCAACCCAAAGTCCCATCCAATCATTGTGTCTGGGACCAAGTCCAGGATCCCTTGTTGGTGTTCTCCATTAGGGGCAGGTGTGCCTCTTGTGATCCAGTGACCTATAGTCCAATTAAAATTTTCTTTGTGCAAAGGAAAGAATGGGAGATACTTAGCAGCCATGGTCTACAACAATAAGGAATCCTTCCGGGAAGAAACAATAAAAAGTCCCTGCCTTATCAATGAAAGAAGTGCCTTGTTTTGACTGTGCTTCTGCTTTCTTTAATGATCTCCCCTGTCCATAGCTCTCCATAGCACCTGCTTCTGGTATTCTAGAGAGTTTTTTTGTCTATTAGCCTTCATGGTCACCTTTGACCTAGGCATTGGGATTTGTCTCTTTTTGGGGCCACACAGCATCTTCAGCCCATGCCCTGCTGGTGCAATTTGAGAGCCTCCAGGCTGATTTGTAATCACAGGCATGTTTTTTAGTCCAGGCTTGTGATGACATAGACAATACAATTCCCTCAAAAACTTGTTAGGCTTCTGATAGTTTTTTCTACTCAGCTCCATGTACCAGGAGCCTGTGACATATTATTCAATACTGCTTAAGTTTGTAGCTTTATTGCCCCTGGCTCTCTCTTTCATCTTAATGGTGACATCTTTGAGGCCACCTAAAAATAGACGTGAGTGGGAAAGAAACATCCTTAGTAGATTATTTTTTGCAAGTGTAAGGTTTCTTTTTATCTAAACAAACAAACAAACAAACAAACAAAAAACTCCAGTGGACCTTCATTCAAACATTTTTTTTCATTTTCATTACTTAGAGTATAGAGTCCAAAAGCACTGGATTTTTCCAGTCTTGAAAATTGTCAAATTTTAACAATCTTCTTTATTATCTGTGTTCAGAGTCTCCAGCTCTTGTCTAAGTGCATCTTCTAGCTTCTGAAGATGCATTCCTTAGCTTGTGGCCACATTATTCCAGTCTCTGACTCTGTGATCACACTGTGTCCTCCGTGTGTGTGTGTGTGTGTGTGTGTGTGTGTGTGTGTGTGTGTGTATGAGATTTCCTGGAGCCTCAGAATTTCTTTCACTTCTTTCATGACTAACATTTGATTACAGAACTCTAGCCAACTCCAGTTTTGGCCACAACCCAAACTCACAATTAAAAATAATAAAAGGAAGGGTATACTCATGGCTTCCAGCTAATAGGCTCCCAGTCCTGAGATTCCTATTAAACACAGTGTTCCATTTTCTTATACTACAGACGGGGTCTTTTTACACCCTCCTCCCCTGCCCAACTCCTCTATGCCTCCTTGAGGGCTTTGGGAAATATTTTAGATTCAATTTCTCACTGTGTCCTCCTGGTAAAAACTCTGAGTGAGAGGAGATTTAAGGGCAGAACTCTGAGCTGTGACTTTGAGTGAAGCAGAATGGCATTGCAACTCTGTGGTTGCCTTATTAAGGAGGTAAATAAAGTGAAGGAGTGGGTTGGGGCTCCCAGAGGAGAAGAAATAGGGAGAACACCTGCTTCTTGCTCTATTGTCTCTACCTTGGTGAAGCAAACGAAAGCCAAGATCTTCATATACATGAGGTTGTCTTTGTTGTAATATCTTGTCAAATAAATTGTCTTTAATGTGCAGCATGTTTCCTGCCCCCTCCCAAACTTGCCCTATCAAGAAGACACAGTATCAAAGGACTGCACACACTCAATTTCACGAACCAATAAACACAGCTTTTGCATTAATTACCGTTTTCAGCTCCTTGGAAAAGAGTGACAAGACTTATCAAGAAGGTGCTCATTATTTTCCAGCTTAATCTGATGGAAAAGAAAGTCCTGCCAGTTACAAACTGAAGATTCCCAAATGAGGACCAACTATCAATTGAGAGAACAGGCGCACCAGCGGTTCCCAGATAATTCCTCATATATTTTATTAGCAAGAACAGGTGACATGTAAAAGATATCCTTTGTGCAGTGTTTTCTTCACTGGTTGCCTGAATCATCAGGATGCCAGCATTTCTGGTTCTGACCCTGATACTCAGTTCAGATGTATGTTGGTGTCTATTGCTCGTAACCATCCTATGTCACCTGTGCCCTGGGCCATCACTGAAGGATTCAGGCAAGGAAACAATCTTGCCTAAGTTGGATCAGACAGAGGATCTCTCCTATGCCTAATGGTGGTGGTGGGGGGGGGGGGCCTGGAGACTGACATTCTTTGGAGCTGAGTTGAAGTCAGGGTAAGAGTTGAAGATAGAAAGAACAATGGTTTCTGTAGAATTGTATGATAACCTTCCTTTCCAAAGTTTAGGCTGTTCAACTGTTCCTTGAATTTCACAAGGTTTTCTATCTTTCTAATAAATTCCTTTTTTCTTTAAGCTACAAAGGATTGGTTTCTGGGTTTGTTTGGTTTTGTTTTTGCAACCTAAATCAATCAAATTAATATTTTATTTGAGATGTAGCTTAGAAACCACCAAGTTAATTATACTTTTAGCATAGTAATGAAAATAATCCCTAAATCCTCCTGAAGAAGGAGGTCAATATTTTAAATGTAGAGATAGAGATAGAGATAGAGATAGAGATAGAGATAGAGATAGAGATAGAGATGATAGAGATATTACCTTCCTCACTCTCTCCTCCCTTCTCCTGACCCCCCAAAAATTCTTTTTAAGAGACTTGAGAATTTATCACACCATACCCAGAGTAGAGTGCAGAGTGTAGTTGGAGTTGGGGATACCTGAAAGAATGTAGAATGTTAACTAGAGAACAAAATTAAAGAAAACCCTATGGTTAAGTATCCAGAAACTTCCCCTGAACACCCCTGCCCACTGCTGCCCAAAGAAAATTCCCCTGGTACCTCAGACAGTTGATTTCCAGCAAGATCTATAAGCATGGCACCTCAGTGACTTCTGTGCCATCCAATGAGCCACAGCCGTGCCTTCTCCAGTGAGATCTAACTCTCAGTCTTAGAGGGGTCCTTTGCCTGGGGGGTGTCTGTATCGGCCCCTGAGATAGTGGCTGCTCCTTCCCTCTACAATTATTGTATTCTTTAGAGTTATCTTCCTTCCTATCAGTTAACCCCTCATATTACTCCTCTGTTATAATTTACAATTTTTATATTATTATCCTATAGTAATATGAAAGTAAATACTATGTGTCAACTTGACTGAGCCATGGGATGCACAGATATCTGGTTAAACAATATTTTTGGGTGTGTCTGTGAGTTTGTTTCTGGGAAAAATTAGCCTTTTAATTGGTGAAATGAGTAAAGCAGACGGTCATCCCCATTGTGGATGGCTATCATTCAATCTGTTGAGGGCCTGAATAGAACCAAAAGGTAGAGGAAGTTGAACTCACTCTCTACCTGAGTATTTGAGCTGATACATCAATCTTTACCTGCCCTCGGCACTCCTGGTTCTCAGGCCTTCCGACTGATTTACCCCAGCCTTTGACTACACCATTGGACCTCCGGGGACTCCAGCTTGCAAATTCTACACACATCATGGAACTTCTCAGCCTCCATAATCATGTGAGCCAATTCTTTATAATAAATCTCATATATAAATAAAATATTCTATGTTAAAAATCCTATATGTATATAAATATCCTATTGGTTCTATTTTTTATTTTTTTGGTGGGGGGGAGAACCCTGACTAACACAACCCATTTTAGAAATGAGGAAACTGAAGCTCATATAAAGTAAACAACACACCTTAGGTCTCAATATACATCCTCCTAACACCTTAGATATTTATACATTAACTAATCATCATACATTTACTGAACGATAAATGTGCACACAGACAGCTAGGCTTTGTGGGTGACACAGAAGTGACATGAAAAAGCCTTGTGTAGTTTCTAATCTGACCCAAGCTCAGTGCTATGAAGAGCAGAATAGAAAAGAATGGAAGTCAGTGATTAACAAAGGATTAAATTCTGTGGGATCGCCAAATATTCCAGGGGTTCAGAAAACAGAGATCAGTAAATGTTGGAAGGATTAGTCCATGGAAAGGGAGGCTGTGAGTTGGTCTCTGATCAAAGTATCATAAAACTACCCGGATGCAGAAATATTATAAACCAGAATGATGTCTCAGAAAAATACCTTGGGGCAGCGCATGGGTAGTGCAATTTAGAACATGAACACTAGAGTCCACCCAGCCACCACCCACAGCACATAAACCCTGCCTTGCCTTTAGAGTCTCAGGGATGTCACTGTGGAAAGAATGAGGTTCCAGACTTTCTTCTTTAGGAGACATGACATAGGCCTGCAGGTTCAATCTGGTCCCTTTATCTTTGGCTGCTTCTCCTTAACTACTAAATAGAGGCATTATTATAGATGAGGCTGGAGAAGACTTGTTTGGAGAGGGTTGGGATAAATTCATTTCTAATTCTGCCTCTCTTACAAACATGTTGCATTGAAAACAATTCCCTGGCTGGAGAAATGAACAGTTTCTTCTTAAATTTCTTTTTAAACATGTTTAAAAAAAAACCCACACACACCATATAAGCATGCTACATATAATCATCTTTTTAATTAAAAGGCACTAAATATAATGTTACTTTTGTGTTGAGAATTAAGAAATACAAAGTTTGTGCTCCTATAGTCAATGGAATGGATAGGAACTATTTTTAAAAATTGGAACTGTTTCCAAAATAAATATGTTTAGATATAGAATATTTTGCCTTTTTTTTTCTGTCAGGTTTTCATTTTTCTTAAATTATAATTGGTGCCTCTGTTTTTGCAACTGCAAGTCTTTTATCCTTTGTTATTTGCTCCTTTTCCCCACTCATATAAACTAATAAAACAAATAACCAAACACATTAGAATTGTACTTAGAATAAAGGCAAATATTTTTAATGGAAATGTGAATTACTCTTTAAAAATTTTAGGTCTTTAATATACAGAGTGGGACAAAAGTAGTTTTACAGTTGTTTTCATGGAAAATAATACAATCCTATATAATAAAGAGGCAATATGCAAATTAACCCTCACACTCTCACAAGATGGCTGCCTATGACCAGGCTGGCAGGGGGGTTAATGAGGGACGACCAAACAACTGAACAAGGAGTCTGCATGGGGCGACCAGGCCAGCAGGGGGGTTAGTGAAGGACAACCAAATGACTGAACAAGCAGGCTGCGTGAGGCAACCAGGCCAGCAGTGGCGTTAGTGAGGGATGAACAAATGACTGAACAAGCAGGCTGCATGGGGAGACCAGGCTGGCGGGGGACGGGGGGGCAGTTAGGGATGATCAGGCTGGCAGGGAGGGGGCAGTTGGGGGCAACCTGGCTGACAGGAGGGGGGCAGTTAGGGGCAACCAGGCAGACTGGGGGGGGGGGGCAATTAGGGGCAGTCAGGCTGGCACACAGAGGCAGTGAGGGGCCATCAGGCCAGCAGTGGGACGCAGTTAGGGGCAACAAGGCAGGCAGGCAGGTGAGCAATTAGGAGCCAGCGGTCCAGGATTGTGAGAGGGATGTCTGACTGCCGATTTAGGCCCAATCCTAAACTGGCAGTCAGACATCCCCCGAGGGGTCCCGGATTGGAGAGGGTGCAGGCTGGGCTGAGGGGACCCCCTCCCCCATGCACAAATTTCATGCACTGGGCTTCTAGTAATTAATAAATAATAATACAAGAATAAACTCTGTTTCGCATACCCACAACTGTAAACCTGCTTTTTCCCCACCCTGCATATCAATTAACTTTTTATTTTAAAAAGCATACTAAACACTCTTTTTCAGAGGTTATAAAAATAGCTTATTTTCACTATAGGAAGATGAAAAAATCAAAATAGAAAATTTAAATGATCCTAATGCTATTTCCTGGAGATAATTTGATTTCTATATCCCACAGAAGCTGAGGTGGACTTCTGGTTGTGTTGTCATCCCATGTCTGTCTACGAACACTCACTTGAGACAGGCCTTAAGAAGACTCCCTGATTCCCAGGGAATACAACTCTTCCTTCCTGCAGTGTGCAATTTGATGTCTTAAAAAAATTCTAGCCCACTCCTTCTCCCAGACCCAGAGAATCCAAGTTTATACGGACAGTCATAAGGCAGAGTTACACTCAATTTGCTGTATCCACACTAATTTGCTGTCCCTCAAATTCTGGCACTTTTCAAGTACACAATGTCACCCTCTTTTTAGATAAATGTATTACTAGTATATTCCATGTAAAGAAATGTTGTTACTTTCAATCTTAAGAAATTAGTTGGGTTATAGCCACTTCTTGGTCAGTGGTTTCTATGGAAATAAAACTATTAAGAAAAAAGGATTGGTCAGCCTTGGTTAAAGTTAAGAGAAAATAAAGCATTCAAGGGTATCTAATAAGCCTTGGGAGGAAGCATACTGCTGACAGAAGTCTATTGTAGTTGTGTGCTGGAAAGATAAAGGATGAAAGGTGAGAAAATAGTAACATTCCTTGAAAAGGCAGTGAACAAAGGGCACTGATAATAGATGATCTGAAGAATAAAAGGTCTCTCAATTTATACCTCTACTGGTCCTGTCTCTCTCTACTGAAAGTGAGCAATGTGCTTCTTGAGATATTTAACTGTTAACCAGGAAGTTTAAAGTCTTAGGAATATAACCTTCAACCACAAAGCATATAAAGATCACAAAGCTCATAAAAAATTTTCGATTTATGAAATAAAATTCATTCCCATAATTTGTGAAAGAGCACTCCAAGCCTTATTGATAACCCTTTTTATTGGACAGTACTCACTGCCTGCTGTTAACGCGATAACCTTATACCTTTGCATCTAGTTATTTCCTTGGAGGTACATGAAATAAAAAGGTGTCTGCAGATTCTAATTAAGTGCATAACCACAAGCTCATTTTCTTCCACATTCCTGAATACTGGTCTGCCATCAAAGTTTCCTTGGCCTGCAAAAGCCTGAGACAAAAAGAAGGAAATGGCACATTCATTCAAATAATAATTATTGAACACCTACTATGTGCCAGGTAAATATAGCAACTCTTTTTCTAAATACTGAATTTATTTACTTTTACACATTTCTTTATGCTGATATTATGTTTTTCCTACACTTTGGAGGCTAAAATATGGTAATACAAAGTGAAATAGGCTCTTTTTAACATTCTTACTTGGCAAAATAAAATGTTGACTACTCAATGACAGTCTTAAAATTTATTTTTGCAATTTTACTGCTCCATGAAAACCAAAATAGCTACAACCATTGATCTTCCCCTTCCCTTTCAGTCTATGTCTATTCATCACTGTATCTCCACCATCTAAACCCATGATTCCTAATTTATATTTATTGAATAAATCGTTACTGGATGGGTGAATGCATGGGTGGATAAATGAATGAATGTGTTCATCTCTCTGAGCCAGACAATTTACTGATTAGAAAGACTAATTGGGATTAAGCCAAAGAGTCAAGATGCGCTAGATGTGCCTAAATGGACCACCATCCTTTAATAATAATGACAATAATGATACTATCATTATTATTAATTGCTTAGAATATGTTATCCTATCTAATAATAGAGTAACATGTAAATTACCATCACTCTGCTACGCCCACGATTGGGCGGCGGGAGGCTGGGGGGCGGGACTCGGGGTGACCTATCCGGCCATTGAGAGGCACGGATCCGCTGCCGCTGAGGGGGGCTACCCTGCTGTTGAGAGGCGCAGGGGGCGGGACTCCCGCCCCCTGTGCCTCTCAATGGCCAGATCCGCGGCCGCTGAGGGGGCCTGCCTCGGACACCCAGCTGCGCCTCTCAATGGCAGGGTAGCCAGGTGTCTGCGGCAGCCCCCCTCAGCGGCTGTTGAGAGGCGCAGGGGGCGGGACTCCCACCCCCTGCGCCTCTCAACAGCAGGGTAGCCCCCCTCATCGGCTGCGGACCATCAAAAGTTGGGAGCTGGGTGCCTGTCTGCTCCGGCACCAGGCCTTTCAGAAGCCTCTGGCTCGGCGGAGGCTTCTGAAAGGCCTGGTGCACCAGCGGACAGGCACCCAGCTCCACCGCGAAAAGCGTGTAGGATTCAATCATGCACTGGGCCTCTAGTTATTGCTATAAGTACTTTGTATATGCTACCTCATTTAAACCCCAAAAAGAACCTCTAAAGAAAATACTTTTATAACCCTATTTAACAGAGAGGAAGCAGCCACAGAAAAGTTAGGAAATGTGCTTGGCTGGAGGTTGTAACAATGCAGAAAGCCGAAACCTTGTTTTCTTTCATCTTTTATTTTCCTTCTACTCAAACTGGCTTCACCTACTGCCCTGACTCACCCACCTCCCTCTTCCTTGCTTAATCATTAGCTGTCAGGGCAATGAGATTTTGGTCAGCATCCAGTAATCTTAGAAACAAAGCCTCAGGTCTGTTGACCACAGAGACAGAGTTTCGGTCAAACTAGAAATAATATCTAGGCCTCAGTTGTGTTTCAGCTCCAGAACAATCCCACCAACTCCATCCTTGCAAAAACCAACGAAGTAACATGATGGCTGACATTAGGACTAGATGTGATGATCAACTACCTCCTACCCTAGCACTGACCAATCAGTAGAGACCACAACCCTGACCATGAACCTTAGTCACCATGATTAATGATTCTCCCCCCCCCCCCCCGGCCCTCCGGCATAAAACCCATCCTCTGGAAGCCACTGGGTAGCCAGGTCTTCAAGCATGAGCTACCTGTGAGTCCAGGCATGACACCATGTCCTTAGTAAATCCTTACTTTCTTGGCTACAAACTCCTGTTTGTATCTTATTAAGTTTTGATGTGCGCAGGCAAATGGACCCCTTCAGTCCTGTAACAATTTGTCCCAGATTCTGCTTTTAATGACTACATTATGTTGCCTCTTTTTACAAAGAGAACAGTAAGAAAATAAACCAGAAGGGAGTACAGGAAAGTCACCCTTGACTTTGGTCCCCACACACAAACCTCACGCTCATGTGGCACGTGCAGCAAATCCTAATTCATAGCAATGCTGCTGTATATCAATCATGACATCAAGTGTTTGCATAGGCATACTAACTGGTTAGATATAAAGGAAAGAGAAGGGAACAAAACTGGCTAAGCCTAAGCCTGATTAAGTCTGGAAGTTGCAGCTCCAGACACCCCAGGGGACAGCTTGACTCCCGGCCTGGCCTAGGGGATTAACATCCCTCTGTCCCGCTGGGTAGGAAGGACCTGCTTTCCAATCTCCCCAGGATCAACTGGTCCACTCTTCTGGGATTACGCAGGGAGAAATAAACAATAAAGGAGAAATTCCTCTGCCGGACGCATGCTCAGTAGAAAACAAGATGGTGAGATCGCAGAGGGCGCTAAGCACATGCACAGTAGAGACCAGATGACAAGGCAAAACTCTGAGGCATGTGCAGTAGAAGCCAAAATGGTGACATAAAGTGGTGGAGTCTAGCCTGGAAAACCTGGGGGGAAGATCCGACTGGATAGGAAGAGGAGCCAGCACAAATCTGCAAAGAATTAGGAAAGAAACTGGTAGTTTGAAAGAAAGCCTCTCTCTCTCTCTCTCTCTCTCTCTCTCTCTCTCTCTCTCTCTCTCTTTCTCTCTCACTCTGGCTCTCTCCCCCAAGATAATATAATCAAAGCTTAACAAAGGCCCATATCAGCAGCACACATTTGCTTGTCCATTAGCCTGTTTGTTCTCATGCTCCCTCTTCATAGCAGCCCTGTGGGCCAGCAGCTGCGAGGGTCCAAGTGCAGGCTTGGGTGTGGCAGTGCAGCCCCAGCTGGAGCACATCTGGGAGCAGAGACCATGCTGAACTATTGGAGCCCAGGGTGATGGCATTACAGTTCTGGACTCTGACCCTCCTGTGGGCACTTATGCTCCCCAAGCCCAGGACTTCTTTCACCTGGGATGGAGCTGAGCCACTTGGTTGTGGATAAGATACAGGGTACCTGGGGGCAGTCATTTGTTTTAATAAATTTACCACTATACCTCATCCTCCTATGTGTGGGTCCCCGAAATGCTTTTTGGTGACTCTGTAGAAGAATGCTGTTACCATTGGCAACACAGCAACATTTATTTTATTTCCAAATTTTTCGCTGCATTTTTTTAGGCACATGCCTCAGAATCTATTCTATCCTTTGTAGGGCCTAAGATTATATCTTGCTCGTAATAGGCACTGAAAATTTGTTTTTTATTTAATTCAATTATTTTGTAATTGCCAAGAGTAAAATCCCACAGGTGCATCCTGAAAATCCACACAACTGAAGAAATTGAGCGTGAGAATAAAGCACAAAGAAGCAGAGGGATAATTTCTGACACAATGGAACATCCTAAGGGATTAAAACAAACATGTATAGAAATCATCTGAGACTCTGGAAACTAGATCAATTATGTCAGGAAAACCAGGGAAATACAACTCCAACAAAGCATTGAGAAAAATACTCATTATCAAGTATTTTGTTGGTGCACTGAAAGCATACCATTAACAGTATTTTACCCATGGCTATTCAAAGTTATATACATATTTGCCATGACAACTATTTCTTCAGCAATACATGTATGGAAACCACAATTTCCCTGACAGATAGAAGAGCCTTATCCTTATCATTTGTTATTCAAAGTGAGTTTAATATTTATCCCTCATCAGTCATCACAGACAAGGCATCTGTGTAGGGGCAGGCACTTCCCACCTTAGAAACAGGGTGCTGTTTAAACTTCAGGAGGCTTTGTCTCTGGAGGCTAAAGGGAACCAAAATTCTGCCACCCTGTCGCTGCCCTTTTGAGACATTGATTTTAAGCTCTTTAGTAAGAAACAAAAGATTCAGAAAGAATCGTTGACCCTCCCCCTTTCTTGCCCAGGAGATCCAGTCAGAGAAGGGGAGCCCAGGATGTTGCCGCAGCCTAGTTTGTATGAAGTATGGTCAGTAAGAGGGCTTCAGACAGGAGCCAGTTTGCTAGAAACCCCCTGTGTCCATTGTTTCTGGGTTTCCCAGTAAGCATTTCCTGCCATGTGTGTTGTTCTTCCTCATCTACCTGTAAATTGCCCATTCTCACTTCTGAAATCTAATACCCCACTCCCTCCCCTTCCTCCTTTGTCCAAAAATGTCTTATGTACCCAATGTTACCTCACCTTCTCTGGCGTTTTCATGACTGAATTCTCATGTTAATCTGTCTCTGTGAATGTGATAATCCTCCCAGCCTAGAATTGAGAAAGTGGGGAAAAAAGTATTGATATTTTAATTTTTAGCCCCACTGTAACTCAGGAAATGGCTTTTCAGGGAAGTATTTCTTCTACTTCATTAACATAGTTTAGCTTAGCTTAGCTAATTTTTATCTTTTTTTATTTACTTTTTTTTCAAGCACCTGCTACTTTATCAAGACCTGAGGTAGGTCGCAAAGATATAAGATCAACAAGATAAATGCTGTTGGAAAACTCATAATGAGCAAACTGGACATAAGACGTCAAAGTCCTGTGCTGAAATTGATCCAAATAAAGAAATCATTGCATGGGCTGGCCAGGGGGAAAGAGGACATGTGAGCAAGGTCAAGAGGGCTGCCACTGAGTAGAGGTGGCTTTTTAGCTGAGACAGAAAGGAAGGAGTCTGTTTCTCAAACAGAAAGGAAGGCGCTCCTGGATGAGAGAGGGAATAGTGCCTGCAAGGAAGGCATAGAGGTTTCGAACACTTGGCGTGTTTGAGAAAAAGGTTATGGGTTAGATCTTGAGAAGCCTTGCCAGTCATGAGTTTAAAATTTCCTAAAGACTAATGATATTTGCAATCCTTTTCAACACAAACACATTCTTGTAGAAAACCTTACGCCAAAATCCAGCATATAAGGTAGAAGATGACATAGTCTGGGTTGCTGAGGGATACCTGACCCCACAACTCCAACCTCTACCCACAGCCTAAGCTTCCTCTTTAAAGCCCCTAGACCAGAGATTGTCAACAGGTGTGCCACAAGCATTTTGAAAACATGCAAGCAATACCTGACTATTTAGTGCAGGGGCACTGACCACTTCTCCCTTAGATTGTCAAATAAAAAAAAAAGCAACAGCCAACACAACAATAGCCATCTGGTGTGAATGCCTATCTTAAACCATCAATATATAGGTCACTTAATAGAGTTATATCTTACTGTTCATGTCACATAAAAAGGTTGCATCTGATTGGTTAATTATTGGTAACAGAAATCCTTATATACAACTATAGGCAACTGATTTCTTAAAAAGTCACTTTGGACCAAAAATGGTAGATAATTACTATTTTTTTATTTTTGATAAAGCAATAAAAATGTATTTTTGGTGTGCCACAGAACTTTAGTAATTAGTTTATGTGTGCTATTGTTAGTGTACGTAGCTAGTGGTATTAATAACGGACGAGAGCAAAAAGAATCAGATAGTAAGCACAATGAACTGGGGCGCTGAATCCTACCTAATAATAGACAAATATGCAAATTGACCGTACCTTCGCTATGCCCACGATTGGCCAGGAGGCGTGGGGGGCGGGACTTGGGGTGGCTGATTGGGCTGGCAGGATGCTGAGCTTGTGTCGCCAGCGGCAGCGCGAGCTCAGCATCTGCGCCATGGCTGTGCTGCAGCACAGAAGGGGCCTCTGGGGCAGCGAGCCCACGTCCTGCCACGGACCATCAAAAGCGGGGGAGCTGGGTGCCTGTCCACTCTGGCCCCAGGCCTTTCAGAAGCCTCCGCAGCACCAGAGTCTTCTGAAAGGACTGGTGCACCAACGGATGCACGATCGAAAGCGAAAGCGTGGGAGCTGGGTGACTGTCCGCTCCGGCACCAGGATGGCAGGTTAGGCCTAGGGGACCCTACACGTGCATGATTTAATCATGCACTGGGCCTCTAGTCAGACAATAAGCCTGCTTCACTAGGAAGTTGCAGCATTCATAGGCTCCCCATGGGATCCATGCATCCTGTGCCCTCCGGATCTAATCCCCAAAGTGGGCAGGAAGGATGTTATAGGTCATTAGCCAAGATTACAATAAAGGGGAAATTTCTCTACTGAGGCATGGGCAGTAGAAACTAAGATGGGACCATAAAGGGGAGGTGTCTAATCTGGGAAAAAGACTGGATTGGTTAGGGGGAGAGGCCCAGCACAAGCCCATGAAGAATAGGGAAATTGATTAGTTAGTTTGAAAGAGTGCCTAGTCCTCCCCAAATATATATATGCGTGTGTGTGTGTGTGTGTGTGTGTGTGTGTGTGTGTATAATCAGAGCCTAAGAAATGCAAGCTCATCTCTCTCTCTCTCTCTCTCTCTCTCTCTCTCTCTCTCTCTCTCTCCATGCGTTCTTTGACCCATTCATTGACCCATTCATTCACATTTTCTCTCACCATAGCAGCCATGTGGGCCCATAAGCCCCTTGGGCCCAGCAGCCCCTTGGGCCCCAAGCCTGGGCCCCAAATGCTGGTCAGCATCCATTCCAACTTCAAGCAACGAGCTCCAAGTACGAGCTTGGGTACAGGGTACAACAATGCAGGGCCAGCTGGAGTGCAGCTGGGACAGAGGCTAAACTAGCCGGATGGGGACAGGGACTGAACTGAACTGAACCAATGGTACAGAATCTCTGGACCCTGGCCTTTTTTCTGGGCTTGAAGACAAGACTGGACTTCTTTCATAGCAGAACAGACAGAGAGGAGACATCGGGAGTCTGGGGACAGTCTTTTAATTATATTCCAATAAATCTTACACTACATCTTATCCTCCTACACGTGGGTCCCCAAAATTCTTTCCCCGCAACTCCGTGAAAGGGACCCATTTCCACTGGCAACATTATGAAATGAAAAAGGCTGAAAATCACTGCTCTAGACCTTTGAATACTCCACCCGTGGACAGTGCAGAGTTGTTCGGACAGAATAAGTGCCCAATAAATAAATCAGGGAGAGTCACATGATCAAGTAAGGCTTTCATTTGTTGCCTTCATTTTTGCTTTTGAGATTACTCTGACTGCAGCAGGAAAAGACAGAAGACGAGGACTGGCACAGCACAGGGTAGGCATGCTGATTAGCTGTCCAAATGTGGCAGAATGCTAGATGGATGGTTAGTTTTTGTTAGATCTCACAATATTTTCTCCAGCCCTCTGGACCTTCCCCCTCTCTGTTGGGTTCCAGGGCTGCGGGGAGGAATATGCCATTGCTCTGAAAGCAGAAATTGCCTTCTGACCTTAAAAAATGTTAAAGGCATCAAAGAACAGGAAACATCATAAATCCAGAATACGCTATTTTTATTTATGAACTGCCCTACACACCTATATTATTGTCAACGTGAGAAACATCCAGAGCTGTAAGAATTTTTATGAGTTTATTTGAGCCCTACTGATAACAATTGCTGGGAAGCAAAATCTCAACAGATTGAGGAAATGCTCCAGAGAATGGCAGTTTTGCACCTTATTTTATACATTACAATCAAAGGAGGAGGCATAAGGGGGTTACATGACATTCATTGGTGACAGATTAGGGAGGCAGGAGAGAGCAATGCAGGGATATTTCTGAAATTGGATAAAAAGTAAAACAAATAGATATATATTTCTTTTACATGGGTAAGTATATGAGAGTTAGCAGTTAACAATTAACATGATAATAATAATGAGGGGATTTGTGGTTTCTGCCCTGGTGTGGTGGGTGTGCTTTGGCAGGGGCCGGGGGGAGTCTGGAAAATGAAATTACTTTGATATTTTAAAGGTATGTTATCATAGATGGAAAAAAAAAAAGACTACAGGCTCAGTTAAGGTAAAGATTAACCTTTGTTAAGGAAAAATACCGGCCTAGGATATGACTACCCATCATAAACTGCTTTTAGTTAGAAAGTTTTAATTTAAAATCTATATGATTACTTTAGGTTTTGGAGTTTGTAAGGACCCCATGCAGGCTTCTCATGAGCTTGTCAGGTTTAATATGTGGTCCTTTATATATATATAGACCACATATATATACTGCTTTTGCTTCAGTTTTTGAGCTGTGTACTCCTCAATGATTTCTTCATATGACAATTATGTATTTTCTATAGAAAAGGTACAAAATTGACTATTTTTAGCACAATCAATTGAATTTAAATATATTATTATCTTTAGTTATTTAAAGTTTAGAAAGGTTTCTTTCAGCTTTATAACTCCTTTTGGTAAAATGTAAATTTTTAGAATTGTCAAGTTGAGGAAAACCTCTTGTCGAGTTTCTAATATATATAAGCTGTAAGAATTCAGGTCATCCCAAGTTATTTTTTCTGTGACCAATCTTAAATACCCTTTTGATTGATGATACCATTGACCAGTCTGTCATCAGTGTCTTTATCATAGTGTTGTATTAGGCATTAAAATATGATCACTGAAGTCACTATTTCATGTCAAAACAGCAAGACATTTAAATCATTTTCCAATGTGTTCATGACTTACTCCTCTCTATTAATTGGATTATTAAAGCAATCCAAGGGCATATTCATTCACTCTCTTTATCACTTCTTCTCACACAGAGAGAATTTTTGGCTGGAAAAGAATTAAAAGGTTTTCATAAGGTTTTAGTGAGAATAGTAGCATGCAATAACGGCCAACTAAAATCATTTAATGTAGACTCGAAAATAAAGTAGTAGTATCTGTTTTGCTTAGTTCATTTTACTTTTATACATTTTCCCATTATAATTCTGGTAAATGATTTGGGATAATTAAGTTACATTTGTACTTTTTCATTTTGACATTTTTTAATGTGCACATACAAAAGTGAATCAAATATGGTGATTTATTCAATAATTCCCATTATTTCAGTAATTACCATTATTTAAAGAACACCACTTTTGATAGCACCCTCTGAAGGGCAAATCTTGTTCACTTAGAAACTTAATAGTCATAACTACTTTTCTGAATGCTTAAAAATACTAAACATTAACAGTAAAACTGACTGTTCTCTCTTCCCTGTTCTTTAAGGAGTTCATCTAGTGCATTTGTATTTGATTGATGTGTAATTAAAGTGCCTTCTTGTCTGCGGAGTCCTCCTGACTTTCAGGAAGTTATTTCTGCCTTATTAAAAAACTTTATAAATTACATGATATATGCAATGTCTTATCTTGGACCTACTAGTTGGGATCTTATAATAGTTAGCACACTGTTATTTTTGTTGTTGTTGCTGTTGTTCATAATATATACTTTAAAATATTTTTACTGCCGAAACCGGTTTGGCTCAGTGGATAGAGCGTCGGTCTGCGGACTGAAAGGACCCAGGTTCAATTCCGGTAAAGGGCATGTACATGGGTTGCGGGCACAGCCCCGGTAGGGGGTGTGCAGGAGGCAGCTGATCGATGTTTCTCTCTCATCGATATTTTTAGCTCTCTATCCTTCTCCCTTCCTCTCTGTAAAAAATCAATAAAATATATTTTTTTAAAAAAATATTTTTACTATCTATTGTATATTCTGTTTAATTCTTTAAATATCACTGGCATCATAATTGTTGTTTTTTTTTTTTGGGGGGGGGAACAACTTTCTTTTATTAAACAGTGCTAAAGTAAATTTATTGGAACAAGCATGGTACTTACCAAAGTCAATGAATTTCCCCAATAAAGCTGTTGTTGAAATCCCATGTGCTCTGGTGACCATACAAATTTTAGTTTTGGTTGCAGCGAGCATTTTTGATGTGATAAATTTTGTCTTTCCTTGCCAAATTGCTTTTTACCAAAATTTTCTCTGTTACATTTTTGGCTTCAACTAGGTACTTCTTTTCTTATACATTAGGCAAAATGGTTTCTAGTGCTTGACACGATCAATACCATCTTAAAGATCAAGTTGCTGTCAGTGACTGTCAGTTCACCCCAGGAGGGGTGAGCCTATGTCACCTGAATGGAATATTCTTAGGTAACTGGGCCCAATAAGCTCTATGCTGCTTTGGAATTTATGGCTCTTAACCATTGTGGGCCACTTGGCAATAAGCCATCTTTGTTGCCAAAGTCTATATATATTAAGCTCCAACCCCATTTGGGCACAGAGATTCTCCATCTTGCTGCTACCCAGGACTTTGCTTCTGTCTGTATGTTTCCTTTATGAACTCTTTATTTAATTCTGGAATTGCCAGCTTCTTCAGTCTCTTGCCCTCTTCCCCTTTGGAGGTCGGGTCCAGTATATCTTGGGAAATTTTCCCAACATATAGTATCTGAATTTGTATATCCTATATAATAAAAGCCTAATATGCTAAGTGTCCAGTCGTCCAGTTGTCCATTCAACCAATCAAAGTGCAATATGCTAATGATATGGTAAGACCATTCAATCACTCACTATGATGTGCACTGACCATCAGGGGGCAAATGCTACGATCAGTAGGTTAGCTTGCTGCTGGGGTCCGGCTGATCAGGACTGAGCGAGACAGGCCAACATGCCCTGGAGCCCTCCCACGGCGCCCTCCCCCGCCCAGCCGGCCTCACCCCTGATCGGCCCCAACACCCTAGTTGGAGGCGGGGTTGCCCAGCCAACCACCCATGGCCCCTCCCTCCAGCCAGCCACACCCCCGATAGACTCCCATTGAGGGCAGGGCTGGCCAGACCCCACCATGCATAAATTCATGCACTGGGCTTCTAGTAATTAATAATTCTGAATAACAATGTACAGAATTAATCTGAAATCAAAGCACATAAAAATTTGAATATATTGTTAATCTGCTGCCATAGTGTAGTGAGCTATACAGTTTTCAATATTAAATATATTAACATATTGATATGTGTAGGAGTTCTGTCCCTGGACCACTTGTTTCTTCAGGATGTTTTGCTTTGTTGTAGTAATTTTCTATGCCAATTCATCTGGAACCTCCAGAATACTTCAGAATGATATGCCTCAGATACTCTAAAATATGAGTTAACTAGAGGCCTGGTGCACAAATTCATGCATGGGTGGGGTCCGGCTGGCCTGCCCCAATCGGGCCGATTAGGTAGGGCCAGTTATTTTATAGGATATGTTGAGATGCATAAAACATGTATATATTATAGGTTTATGTTCTACAAATATAAAAATTCTGATGTTTTTCTTGATTTTCATTTTAAAAACAAAAACATATGTTACGTATATAATTGCATATAATGCATCAACAAGTATCTTCCTTGTAGAGGATGTCTTGACTAGGCATCGGTAGGAATTGCATCACCACTAAACCTCTAAGGACTGGATAAATCTTTCATAGACTAGATTCTGGCCCCAAACTTTTCAAACCTCATTTCTCCTCCACTACTCACATATTTCCAGTGCCTTAGGATATGTTTATTTCACAACTGACCCATGATCCTGCACCATTGTTTTACAACGTTGAATGAGTCATCAGAGGATTTCTGGAAGCCATTCCTACATGACACCTATATGTAGCGATAACATAATCATACACAGAAGGCATTGTACATGATCTAAGCAAACTAAACATTTCCTCAACTCAACTTCCATTTAGCATGACTTTCAAAATGCCAGCAAACACCAAAGCCAGCTAACATGAGAAGAAATCAGAGTGGAGACAGTGGTCTTCACTGATCATGGCTAAATAGTTTACTTTTGAAAATTTTACAAAAATATATGACCATGTGAACACTTTGCCTCAGAAAGGGCCCTGGGAAATGAAAGGCCTGGAAGCTAGTTTTAATTATCTGTGGAATAAATCCACCTCATGTCAGAGGAATACAAAAACATCAGGATCAGAAAGCAAAAAGAATGTGCCTTGTCAAATGCTCACTTCAGAGTAGCAGGCATCAGAGCATTCCCTGTCCAAATGACACATGGGAGCCACATAGATACTGACTTTTAAGGACTTCAAAGCATTCTTACAAAAAACTAGAGAGCTGTGTTGAAGATAGGGTTTTTTGGTTAGTCTTGCTGTTAGTATTGCCATTGTGGTTGTTTTCTAAACAAGTGGTCGGCAAACTGCGGCTTGCAAGCCACATGAGGCTCTTTGGCCCCTTGAGTGTGGCTCTTCCACAAAATACCACGTGCGGGTGCGCATGTACAGTGTGATTGAAACTTCGTGACCCATGCGCAGAAGTTGGTTTTCGGCTCTCAAAAGAAATTTCAATCATTGTACTGTTGATATTTGGCTCTGTTGACTAATGAGTTTGCCAACCACTGTTCTAAACAATTGGAAACTTCCTACTCCCCAGTAATTACAGCTTCTCACCAGCCTGACAAGATAGGGTTTCAGGGTAGACTTTGACAATAAGGAAATGTAATACAATTTACATCCTCAGGATGAGACTGTGGTTGCAAATCCATATCCGTTATTATCTCAATATTCCACGTGAGATTACTTATTGCTTCTGAATGCCACCTCAATAATCAGAGAGGTCAGTAACAGACATGTATCATAATAGATAAAGGAATAATGCCAACTAAGGACACTGGCTTTTAATTCTGTATATATATATATATAGATATATATTTATATTATTTATTTATTTATTTATTTTTCATTGCTTAGGTCAAAAGTTATTGTAGAAACACTTCATTGCCTTGTGCTTGGGTTTCCCCAAGGCCCCCTGCTGCACAGTAATCAGAGACCCTTATTGGTCTTGTACCTCCAGGAGAATTTCTGGGTAGAATCACCTTCCTTACAAAACTCTCCTGGTTTCTGACCATATTCAGATAACTTTGAGCATCACGTTCATGGCTTCTGCAAATAACAGTGTTACAGAAATGGATTGTTACAGAAATGGATGCCTAGCAAATAATTATTTTTCTGAAAATATTCTCGCTGAGTGGAGGTTTTAGCACTGAATAAAATATACATTATATGTTTGCTAGCCAACCTGAAACATGGAATATGTTGTTATTCCAGCACATGGAAAATCCTTTCCATCTGTGACTAGTAGGATGCTGTGTATAAGTGGAAAGCTGGGTGAGAACTCAAGGAAGGGAGAAAGGGTATGACCTGTCCACTGCCACCCCAGCTTCCTGGAGGAAAGACAAACTGTAAGTGTCCACACCAAAATAAACGGTGCCTAGATCAGGATGTCAGAGATGTTTACTGTGACACACAAGTCCTAGTTCTATTTTTCCACAGGGTAAAATTGTGTTGATTTTTTATTCATATTAAAAGGAAAACTATGAGTGCTTGTTATAACTTAAAGGATGATGACATTGCAGTCTTTTTGAACGATCTACCCCAAGCACTTCTAAGAAGTCTATGTCCTTGCAAATGTTTTGGTCACTTTGAGCAATATGTCATGTTGCGTAAGCTAACGTCTGGAATTGACGGTGGACTCTCAGCAGCTGAGGTAATGGCATGTCATTGATCACTCTGCTCTCTCTCCCCTAGAATCACAGAGACCTCAGGCTGGTGCCCAAAAGGGTATAGCTCACCTGGAACTGGTGTTTTCAAAAAATAACTACTCCTTTCTGTTTCAAGCTCATTGATTAGAGGTCAAGCCCCTCCACCAAGAAGGTAGGAGTGTCCACATTTGGAGTTATCATGTCGGAACTAAGCCACTATTTCATTGCTCAAACTGCACCCTCTCTCACTGGGCATGTGGTTAAGAAAGCTTACTCTGAGATCAAACCTGAGCTCACACCTGACTCTTGTCATTTTACGACTTTTTGCAAATGGCTTGCTCTTCTGAGTCTCAACTCCCTCTGTAATTGAGATAATGCTAGTGCTTTCTTTTATACTAAACAAGATAATGTATGTAAAGTGCCTGGCTCATAATAAACTCTCAAAAAATGGAGCTAATGTTATTTTCCAATTCCAGATGGGAGTTGATATGGGTGTTGTTTTTTTTGCTCTGAGTCATCCATTCTTCCAGTTGAAATAATAGTTACAACTTATTTATGAAATATGCATAGAGTACCAACTCTGTGCCAGGTGCTATCCCGGGCACTGGGCATCCAGCAGTGGGCGAGACACAGTCCCTGCTGACTGGCCAGCCACAAAGAGCCAAGTCAAGGCATGTCTGAGCAGGACAAGCTCTTGACAAGGTGAGTGTTCCTCTCCAAGTCACAGACACATCCTTACGGAGACCTAACAGGCAGTCACTGGAAATAAAGTAGTCATGTGAAATTATTTAGAACCAAATAGAGCAGCTTTGTAGATGTTTAACACTGAAGACCATAATTAAAATAATAAACTCAGCTTTTGAAGTCGTAGCCATAATTTTTAAAAGTCCACACAATAAGCTAAGGTCCCTGCCTCCCTGTACTCTCCTCCCACACGTTTCAGAAGCCCTGCCAACAAGCATCACACCGTGGTGCCATTAAACACCCAATTCATCAAAATAACTCTGGATTCTGAGTCTGTGCTCCTCGCTGTCATTCATTTCCCCATGGGGCTTAACTGCAGATGGAGAATTCACTCCTCACACAGACCTGAGTGCAGCATATTCAAATTAGATTTCTCATCATATTTTATTAATTACCATTTTATTTCTTAAACGTGGACATCAGTCCCTTATTAGACAAATTTTACTGAGTTACTACAATGCACCAGGTGATGTTCCAGATGTTGGGGATACCAGAGTGAATAAAACAGATACACTTTATGTCCTCTAGGAGCTTTCATTTCAAGGCACTTGCTAGGAGACTCAGACAACATTATGAAAAATTCCACACCAGAACACTGAATTATTCTGTTTCATCAAGTCCAAGATGCACACATTTTTTTTTTTACCTTTAACCTCTCTGAAATCAAGACCAATCTTACAGTCAATGTCATTGGTGACATCATTTGTGCGGCAAAAAATGTCCCTTGTGCCCTGGCCGGTTTGGCTCAGTGGATAGAGCATCAGCCTGCGGACTAAAGGGTCCTAGGTTTGATTCCGGCCAAGGGCACATGCCCGGGTTGCCTGCACGATTCCTCCCCAGTAGGGGATGTGCAGGAGGCATCCAATCAATGATTCTCTCTCATCATTGATGTTTCTCTCTCTCTCTCTCTCTCTCTCTCTCTCTCTCCCTTCCTCTCTGAAATCAATAAAAAATATATTTAAAAAAACTATTTTAAAAAAATGTCCCTTGATTATTCTGATAAGATCAAGAAAGGACCAACATACTAACAGTAACTAACAATAAGAATAAGCAAATCTCCAATGTCAACCACTTAATATAATAAAAGTGAACTAGTATATCTCTCTCAGTCTAATGCTGGTGATTCAGGCACTAACTTAAAGCCAGACTCACAACAAAAGCCCTATAATCCAGGGGGTCTCAACATTTCCCTGTGGGGCTTTTTCATTCTGGCCAGATGGAAGGGAAGGGTATGAATGATTGTGTGTAGGAGATTTTCATGTGTCAGGACAGGGATTGGCCCAAAATACATCTGCCAACATTTCATTGGCTAGAATCTCATCACATGGACACACACCTTCCAGGGAGGCTGGGAAATAAGGTTTAAGTACAGGTATAGGGGGAAGAGGAGATGAATTTGTTGACCAGCAGCTGGTCTCATTCACAGGCATTCAGGATGCATCTCGATGTTCCCTCCCTTCTAAACCAAAGCATTTTTGAGAATAAAAAGGGCTACTCTTAATCACTACACCAGAAAAAAGTGTAAATTGGTACAATCCTGTGCAAACTGTGATATATTGCCCCTTTACATACAGGGGGCAGAGTATGAACTTAGGCATAGAGCTTCAGACACCAAGTCTGATGTTCTTTTTTTTTTTTTTTTAAATATATTTTATTGATTTTTTACAGAGAGAAAGGGAGAGGGATAGAGAGTTAGAAACATTGATGAGAGAGAAACATTGATCAGTTGCCTTCTGCACACCCCCTACTGGGGATGTGCCCACAACCAAGGTACATGCCCTTGACTGGAATCGAACCTGGGACCCTTCAGTCCGCAGGCCGACGCTCTATCCACTGAGCCAAACTGGTTAGGGCAAGTCTGATGTTCTTTACACTCTATCTGGCCTTTCGTCTAGTTGAAATGAAGACATTCTTGTGGAAAACATCACTTTGTCCATCTATTATCCTATACTAGAGGCTCAGTGCACGAAATTTGTGCATGGGTAGGGTCCCTAGGCCTGACTGGCGATCAGGGTGGATCTGTGGGGTCACCATCGGGGCAACCAGGGGGCCCCTGCTGGCACCAGTCTTGGCTGGCCTGGGGCCTGCAGGCTGGGGGCAGCTCCTGCATTGAGCATCTGCCCCCTGGTAGTAAGTGCATGTCATAGCGACTGCTCAACTGGTCAATTGTCTGCCCCCTGGTGGTCAGTACATGTCATAGCAAGCAGTTGAGCAGCCTTGGCATAGCATTTGCATATTATGCTTTGATTGGTTGAAAGGACAATCAGATGACTGGATACTTAGCATATTAGGCTTTTATTATGTAGGATAATAAAAGGCTAATATGCAAATTGTCCCCATGGGTGGAGTTCAACTGACTTGGAGTTAGACATGTGCTGGCCACCTGGGGGCAGTGTGGAATGAAGGAAGGCCCTGGCCAGCAGCCGGCAGTCTGGGGAAGAAAGGCCCCGATTGGCCCTGATCACCGGCCAGGCCTAGGGACCCTACCCATGCATGAATTCTGCACACCGGGCTTCTAGTGCTTATATATTAAGTTTTTAATGGTTGCAAATAGTATATTTGCAAAATGTAAACCAATCCCAAAAGGTATTCATTAAAAGTCACAGGTGTTTAATCCATACAAATGAAACAAACTGGGCTTTAATTGCAGCCAATTTGGTGTTACAGTGAAAATGAAGGGGAATATAGATTTAATGGATCCCGTTCTAAACATGATGGAAGAAATTGAATGCAGATTCCATGCTGTGGATAGTAATTCATGTGAACAAAGGAATTTGTACCAAGTGTGTGTGTGTGGCACAGCACTTTCCCCCTAGACTTTGGAGTAGAGTGACCATATAATTTATCATCCAAACCAGAGCACCTCTGAGAGAGAACAGATATAAATTTGGACCACTTAGGGCAAATTGGAATATATGGCTACCTCCTGTAAGGGGAGGGAGAACATTTTCTTCCTCACCCAGCCTGAACAGGCTCTAAACAGGGAGAAAAACAAGATTCATGCCTACTTCACTGTACCACCTTTGTTTTTAGAAGAAAGTTACAGTGAATGAGGGTTTTTCCTGAAGATGCAGTATTTTCTTTTTCTTAAATTAACACACTGCCCAGAAAACTCCCTGATTTCTATAGTTGTAGGAAAAACTCTAGATGGTAAGGCAGTTATAATTCCTGGAAATGTTTTTTATTACAGGATGCAGATGTTTAATTTGTATGTTATTTAATGTTTATTAGCTTATATTGTTAATATGTCAACACCAGACTGCAACAACGTTATGTGAAAACAATTATTTCATCCAATAGTACTGTTGACTAATTCTTAGGAAATAAGTTACCAAATTTTGAGGGAAATGGTTTGAACAAGTTGGCTTAAGTACGTAACCCAAAGATTAATACAAATAACTTGCATATAAACAACACCCAAATTAGTACCTACATTCTTAGATTTTTAGGTCTTAAATAAGTAACATTTTACCTAGAAGCCATTCAATAAAATATCAACAGGAAACTGTATGTAAGGAAAACAATTTTTATATTGACACAATTGCAAATACTGGGCATCCTTTGCACATATTTTTCGATATGCAGCTCACTTTGGTTATATCTTCTTGAAAGACTGGAAATAAAATCCTCTACTTCCAGAACAATTTCCCACCACACCTCGCCTGGGTCTGATCATCCCAGGCACTGGAGCACCCCTTTGGGGCTCACCCATCATATTCTTGATGACCTCTGAGGACCAACCAAGATGTGAGCAGTTTGACTCCACATTTGATTTGGGCCAGAGTGTGATCATCCCCTGTGCTTCACACTGCCCTTGGGCGTATAGCTACTGCTCTGAACATTTGCTGTTAGTATGCACCCCAAACACTTAAAGACTCAAGTGTAAATAGAATAAGAAGCAGAAATAGCCCCAAACCAGTATTACACTGAAAATCCTCCTATCTAATAAAAGAGTAATATGCAAATTGACCATCACTCCAACACACAAGATGGCTGCCCCCCTGTGGACACAAGATGGCCACCGCAAGATGGCCTGCAGGGGAGGGCAGTTGTGGGCAATCAGGCCTGCAGGGGAGGGCAGTTGTGGGCAATCAGGCCTGCAGGGGAGGGCAGTTGGTGGGGACCAGGCCTGCAGGGGAGGGCAGTTAGGGGTGACAAGGCTGGGAGGGAGAGCAGTTAGGGGCAATTGGGCTGGCAGGGGAGCAGTTAGGCATTTATCAGGCTGGCAGGGGAGTGGTTAGGGGGTGATCAGGCTGGCAAGCAGGTGAGCAGTTGGGAGCCAGCAGTCCTGGATTGTGAGAGGGATGTCCGACTGTCTGTTTAGGCCCGATCCTGGTGGGATCAGGCCTAAACAGGCAGTCGGACATCCCTCAAGGGGTCCCAGATTGGAGAGGGTGCAGGCTGGGCTGAGGGAAACGCCCCCCACCCATGCACGAATTTCATGCACTGGGCCTCTAGTAGATATATAATATCATTATTATAAGGATTAAAATAATAATGGGGGCCGTCCTTATTACTTGGTTGTGCTGATGTTTCTTCTATCAACTTTCACTTGAACTGTTAGGCCAGTGCTGGTCTTCTCAGAAGTTGGGACTCTGGCCCAAGCTAGTTTGGCTCAGTGGATAGAGCATCAACCTGTGGACTGAAGGGTCCCCAGGTTCGATTCTGGTCAAGGGCATGTACCTTGGTTGCAGGCATATCCCCAGTAGGGGGTGTGAAAGAGGCAGCTGATCAATGTTTCTCTCTCATCAATGTTTCTAACTCTCTATCTCTCTCCCTTCCTCTCTGTAAAAAATCAATAAAATAATTTTTTTTAAAAAAGAAGAAGAAGAAGTTGGGACTCTGACTCACAGAACCTCCACCTTTCTAGGAGCCAAGAACCCAGGCGAGTCTTGCCTCTGAAGGCACACAGCATTCATGCGATAATTAGCTATTTTTGCACATGCCAGATGTACTCTAATGCTTACAATTGCAGAGATGCTTCTTTGGTATATGATCCAGTTATCTTTACCACAAAACAAACCATTGTTAATTTAGCAACACAAAGCAATGACCACTTTGTTATTCTTACAAATTCTGTAGGTCAAGAATTAGGAAAGGGCACAGTTGGGACAGTCTTTCACTGCCAGACAGTACCTGGGAAATCAGCCTGAAAGGCTTGCACGGCTGAAAGGAGGTGCATCTGGGAGGAGGGTAGCCCTTTCTAAGATGGCTTCTTCACTCAAGTGTCTGATGCCTGGGCTGAGATGACTTGAAGACTAGCTCAACTAGAGCTTTCAAACAGAGCACCTATATGTCATTCTCCACATGGCTTGAGCTTCTCACAGAACGAAGACTGGGTTCTGAGTGGGAGAGTTCTAGAGAGTTCCAAGAAGACTAGGTAGAAGCGGCACAGCTTTTTCTCACCTGGACTCAAAGACCACGACCTGGCCTGGAACAGTAGTTACAAATCCAACCAAATCCACATGGAAAGGACATAGATGCCCACCTTGGAATTTTGAGTCCGTGTTTTAAAACTGACATGTATGATAGCAAGTGTGACCTTTTTTCTTTCATCCTCATTATCAGACTTGCATTTGAGTCTATTCATTAGAACCACCACTGTAACAGCTATAACAAACTTTATTTTTTTTAATATTAAACAAGTTAAGAGATGATTTACATAATAGAAAGACTATTGTTACCAGTAGTTTTGGTACCTGGAAGGTGGTAAATAAGGCTGAAAATAAAAGGAGTTGAGAACATACTGATTCTGCTCACCAACTCAAGACAGGAGCAAACCCATGCAGGATCCGCCATGGGCCATTGTCCAACAGACAATTTCCCCACTTTTTCTTTTATATTCCCACTAACATTGGAGCTTTGACAGTTGCAATTCAGCCTGCTGAGACATTACTCTACACCCAGAAAGGATACCACCACCTCTTCTTAATTAACCCCCATCTTCACTCTGGCAGCTAGAAGTTATTTGCATCTGTTTCTTTTCTTTTCTTTTTTCTTTCCTTTTCTTTTTTTCTTTTCTTTTCTTTTCTTTCCTTTTCTTTCCTTTCCTTTCCTTTCGTTTCCTTTCCCTTCCTTCCTTCCTTCCTTCCTTCCTTCCTTCCTTCCTTCCTTCCTTCCTTCCTTTTTTTCCCAATGTTTTATTGATTTTTTTAAAGAGAGAGAGGAAGGGAGAGGGAGAGAGAGAAACATCAATGCGAGAGCAAAACATTTATCGGCTGCCTCCTGCCACGGATGGACCCTACCAAGGATGGAGCCAGCAACCCGGGTATGTGCCCTGACCAGAAATCAAACTGGAACCCTTTGGTGCATGGGATGACACCCAGCCAACTGAGCCATACCAGCCAGGCTGTGTCTGTTTCTTTTAGGCTAGCTTTGGGTAAAATAATGTTCAATGAAGAAAAATAGTTAAGTGGTTCCATCAGCAGAAAGTGCTGGAAACTATGATTACAGTCTTCATTCTTGGTGTGTGGGACCCTGCAGTTTGATAATCTTTGGTTGTTCATAATTCGTTGTTATTCTTGGTGTTAATGATGGTATTTGACCTAGGGTTTTAATGGTGATAGAAAATATTGGGTTGATCCCATTCTACCCCTACATTTCTATCCAATCTACCCCTAAGATTTCTATCCAATAACTAGTGAAATCCAATTCTGTTATTCTTGGTCCCAATACTTGGGTAGCTGATGGAGAAAATCATACGATTTTGTATATTCATGATTCAAAGATTTATGCTTCCTATGAATTCCAGCTCTGCCCTTTTCTATTTGTATTACCTTGTGTAAAATTCTCAACCAGTTTCCCTATCTGAAAAACAGCAAGAAAAATAATATCTATTTTATGTGGTCAGGTTGAAGTTTAAGTGAAATTATGCATGCAAAATGCTTAGCATATGATAAACGTACTGAATCAGTAAATGTTAACTGTTCTTAGCTGTTATAGTTCTAGTCCCAGCTGGAATTGATGATTTTAACTTTTCCCTCTCCCGTTTGGCATGATCACAATTTCGAAACTTTACTTATTTCCGGAAGCTTTACCATTTCCATGCTTACTTTCAGCTGATAGCTTCAGAGTACACAGAGAAAGTCTTCCTCTTAAGGGAACTCAGACTTTCCCAAAGCTCCAGATTGCCTTAGGGTTTAGAGTCCTGCGAGGTAAGACTTCCCAACATCTCCCTTTTTCTCAGTCCCACCACTCCCCACACACACGTACATACATGGAGTATGGCAAACAGACACAGAAGTTGATCTGGCCAAGCTTCCCCTTGAAAAGGGACAATCTATGCTAGAGATACTTTCTTAGTGATTTCTACCCCCAGGAATCTGGGAATCAGACCAGAACTTCTCTGCTGATAGAGTTTCCTATACAAAGCATGACACATCAGAGGCCACTTACTGGGGACAATGGATATGATCCATGCCAGCTCTAATTTCCCATCACTATCATGTTTTAAAACTTCTGGTGCTCTGGAGCCCACCTGTACCAGATTATAAGAGCTAATTACTAATTTTTCAGGAATTTTGTGAGGCAGTTGTTAAACAAAGTCATTATTAAAAATTACATTGTATAAACTTACATATTAAATGTACCATATTAACAATAAAAATAAATACCCTAAACTCATTGCATCCTAGTTATTGTACTATATTTTTCTATTATCTATGCTTTTGAGGTCATTTACACCTATTCTGTCTGTATAGTAAGAAGAATATATGATGATGTGCTACTGTGCATCTCTTTCCAACTCTGTAATCAGTAACATAATACTGGTAGCTTTAAATTGATCATGGTGGCTACCAATCAGAGCTTGATTTATTCCTTGGTTGATGGTCTAGACATGAGAAATAATGGAGACAGTGTTATTGATGCAGATTAAACTTGTAAGTGTCTGAAGCCATTTTAACATGAGTAGCACACAAAAAGTTGAGAACTATTCTCCCAGAATTTGAAACAAGAAGTTGCTCACATCATTGACACACTAATCAAGTTCTGACATACATCTTTATTGTTTCACTTTCACTTTAGTCTTACCCATTAATGTAAATGAAATATCAGCCAATATTCATATCAGAACTACATTCATTCATCAATTGCAATCATGGCTTGGCTACATACAAATAAAAAGTTCAGCAAAAATCAATTCCAGCATTGTGTGAGAATCAGTTGCCTATAGAGAATGGTTGTGAGAACAACCCTTCTCCTCAGTTGCTGGTGAGGCATCAGGAGAAGGCGGCAAAAGTCTGCTGCCAGATGCTACAGGATCTGATACTTCTCCAGCCATTCCCCCCGCCCTCCATCTCATTAAGCCAAACCCGGTGATACAAATGGGTCTTCCGGCCCCTGCCCCACTGGGAGGAGGGACAGAGCCTAGGGACACCATCTAATCTGAGATGGTGTCTGATTTAAGCCTTCTGTATAAGGGGAGACATGGGCTGGGACTGATTACACAAAGGACCTCAGGTGCATCTCAGCTCCCAACAACGTGACCAACATGTATGATAACAAAACCCTGGAGATGCAAAGGATGATTCAGCATCAGATGGATGACATATCAAGAGCCAAAGAAATCTAACCTTATGTAGTAGAAAAGAGGAGACTTCAAGGCACATGGTTATAGCCTATACATTCTTTCAAGGTAACAAAAAAATTAGAGAATTATTGATAGTGTGTGTTAATGGGAGGAAATGGAAAGAATATGATGCAGAGAAAGAAAAGTTTTGGCTGAGATTACAGAAAATATTTTGTAAAAAAGTAATTCTATAATCTATCTTCTTAGGTGAATAATTTAAGATTCTCATTTTAATAGTTGGATTTGCTTTTAAATAATGTATTAAATGATTTGATGACACTAGGAAAATTATAAAGAGGAACTTTCAAAATGCATGATGCCTTTACATGAGTATGTTTATTATGATTTTATGCTAATAGATTATATAAATGTGTAAGCAAATATTAAAACTATAACTATTTTCACAGGTTCATTGGATTTGTAATCATATTTTTCCTAAAGAATTGGCTTGCACAACAATAATAGAAACTTGTATTTTTCTGCTTTGTGTTTCTCATGATAATAAACTCATCATGTATAATTTTTAAAAATATATATTTTATTGATTTTTTTACAGAGAGGAAGGGAAAGGGATAGAGAGTTAGAAACATCGATGAGAGAGAAACATCGATCAGCTGCCTCCTGCACACTCCCTACTGGGTATGTGCCCACAACCAAGGTACATGCCCTTGACCGGAATCGAACCTGGGACCCTTGAGTCTGCAGGCTGATGCTCTATCCACTGAGCCAAACCGGCTAAGGCTATCATGTATAATTTTATTCAGTCACTTAACTGGGAGTACAACTTAGATTTCATTATGATTGCTCAAGTTACAGGGTTTTAGATTTTTACCTATGAACCACACAACTAAACAGGAATAAACCTATTTAATAACATGTGCCTTTGCAATTTCTGAAAGGGTGGGCTCAGGAGAGTCTCTGAAAGGGTAAGTCCACTTCTAATCCTTTTGCAAATAGGCCCCTTGTTCCCAAATAGAAATGAGTAAAATGTTTGACGATGTTCAAGTGTTGGTTTTAATAAGCCTCTTGATTTCATTTTGAATATCAAAGTTATCATGATATTCTTTAGGACAAGCAATTCAGCTTGAGAGCATTGAAGCCTAGGTTCTACTTTAAAGTGAAAGATGAGTTTGATGCTTTTGGAAATTCACCATAGAAGGCAATGTAAGAGGAGGCCAACACTTCACAGACTTCTCTATAGCCCAAACTGAAATGTTTGGTGAAATATGGGAATGCAGTCAAGCATTTTGAATGGACCTCTAGAGCCCAATCATTTGCCTTCAGTGACATATTTTCCAAGAGGGCATTGCTTTTGCTGTATAACAGGTCCAAGAGACTGCACATTCTTTTTTAGCAATCCTGCTTTAAATATTTTCTTATTTTGTCTAATCCTAACCTTAGCTGCTCTATTTTATACTTAATTATTTGGCTTTATGCATATGAGATATAAAAAGAAAGAAGAAACTAACTTAATATCCATCACTTATACATTTCCTCCTGTATTTGGAATTCATCAGCCTAATCCCTTCTGGAGAGAAAAACCATCTAATTCTTGGCAATTGCATGGGTAGCTTAGCAGTCTCAGTGTATGCATTTCACCACATTTCTATTCGCTTCACAGAAGCCCTAAGGTTTCATTGCTTGGGGGCTCAAATTATTGCAGGTAAGCCTAGTATATATTATGTCACTAGAGGCTAAGACTTTAGACCATCTCAGAACCAGTCCCTAAATAGTGATATCAAAGTTATTTTGTAATTGTAAGAAATGGAATATCCATCCCCAAGAAATGATTCCACTCACCACAGTAAAATTTTCTCTAAGCCCATGTGTATCATCTATACTCAGGCACACGGCCAAGACAAAGTTTAGCTACATTAAGGGATCACGCCACATGATCTAAGGTAGCATTTGAAATAAAGAGTTCTCCTGCATTCCTATTCAAAGGAAAAATAATGAACTTCATAGTTCCAAATAATGTGTAGTATTTTGTCAAGTAAATTTCTAGCAAGGACCAAGGCCATGAGCCATTATCTGAATTGCTCCAAGTTTTATTTCCAGTCTCAGAGAGCATTTTTTATTTGAAATATTACCTAACCAAAAAAGATCCAGAGCATCTAGAGCAAATGCTAGAAAAGCTTATAAGTGGATATGAAAATCTTTATTTAAATCAATAATGAGTCCCTCTCACCCAAGGCATTCAGAATCCCGTTAGTTAATTCAAGGTTAATGTGTTGTAGGGATTCTGGCTATATGGGCTATCTAAACAGAAGTAAAATAAACTGATGTAAGTTTTTACCAAATATTTACTTATGGAATTTAGCTGAAAAAGTTCGACACAGTAGAATATGAAGAGGAAAAGGAAATCTTTATTTTTTTTTCTCATATATAAGCCTTCTCTTCATTCTCTCTGGATGGATCTCAGAGCTTCTCTGGTGTATTTCAGGTCATAATGAAAGTATCATCTTTAAGTATTAAAAAAAGTCTAGTCCTGTCTAATATCAACTTTCAACCTCTCAAATGATTTACAGTTTTTCTGGCTCCTCTTCCCTGAGCCTCTCTCTGGCTCAAAACCCCACAGAAGGTCTCTGCCTGGTCACCATTCCTTCACCTTCCTCATTCACTCCTCCCTCTCACTGCTGCCTGTGGGGTCAGGAGGAGGGTGGCAGAAGGGGGGAAAGTAGGAGGAAAAAAGGCAACCTTGACTATTACAGTGGCACTCTTCACCAGAGAGTCTAATGTTGGTTCTTTCTTTCATGGCACTTCTGAAGACCCATTGGCCCCTTCCCCACAAAGACCACTCCACAAAATATCCTTTTCCTGTCGTCTGTAATCTCTGGCTCCACCCTGCAAAGCAGCCTTTTGTCCTGCTCCCCATGCTTCTTGCTGGGTCCTTGCTAGTATTAGGCATCCCTTTGGAGTGGGACCTTTTGCACAATGAAAAGCCCAGACCTTGCTTTGTGCTTGTTCTGGCTCTCAGCTAAATAGTCACCAACTTTCACCCAACTGGCGTGGCTCAGTGGTTGAGCATCGACCTATGAACCAGCAGGTCACTGTTCGATTCCAGTTAGGGCACATGCATGGGCTGTGGACTCCATCCCCAGTAGGGAGCATGCAGGAGGCAGCCGATCAAGGAAAAATAGTCTACAACTTTCCTGCCGAATCTGGATGTGAAGTTGGCCCTCTCTCTTCATGTTGCAATCAGAGGCAATGTCAGCTGGCTTCACATCTTTGGATCTTCCAGGTGAGAACTAGATATAATCTCTCAGACACCAAAGTATAGGAAACACAGGTCAAGTTCTTCAAGAACTTTCTCCCCATACTTGGCTGTCGTTCAGGGTAGTCCTTCGATGCTACAGGACTTCGAGTTTTCTCCTGTTGATGTACATGGCATGGAGGGGATTGAAATGGCAATCTCCTTACTGACAGACATCCCTGCCAACTCTGGGGTGAAGACGTTGGGCCGGGGGACTTGTGGCCCTCAGCCTCTCTTGATGGACAGGAAGGTGATCTTATCCTCTCTGTGGTGGAAAGAGAAGGCCATTGCACAGCTGTCCATTCATTTACCTCAAGAAAATCCTCATCTTCCGGGGATGATAGAGCACCTTCTTCAGAATGTGGGGTATGTCCACCTACTTAGCTCTGAGGCCTCAGCTTTAAGAAAAACAAGGAGAAGACTTTTATTTAACATCCTGCTATAAACTTGTGCTATAGCAGGCCCCATGCAGCACCTTCCTTTACAAAATTGCCCGAGCTTGAAAGGAAAGCCTTTGAATACCAGTCACATTCTTCCATGGCTTTAGAAAGACCACAGGTCATACATCCTGTGGTAACCCACCATTTTGAAGAAAAGGAGCCATTGCCCTTAGCTTAAGAACAGAGCTCCATTCCTTGACAATCTGGAAATATATCCCAAGTGTCCTTAGGCTGCTGGCAGAAATGAACAACCAATTCCCGGCACATAAAGTGGTTGTTAAAGCAAATGGAATAAGCATTCACCAAGGGAAATTCCACTTTCTGCAGGTGTGTATTAACTACAGGAGAGAGAGAGAGAGAGAGAGAGAGAGAGAGAGAGAGAGAGAGAGAGAGCAAAATCTGGGTGGCGGAAGGTTGTGTAAGGTAAAATTAGAGTTTTGGAAGGACACAAAGTGAAAAAGAAGGTGTTTTCTTTAAACTCAACAGTCTTCAGGCTTGATCCAAAAGGATGACTGAGGGAGGAAGGGACATGCATGTCTCCTTGGATAAAGCACTGCTTAAGAAAAAAACGAGCCAGAATTTTTTCTTCTGCCAGAATTGAAAATACGTTTTTCAGGGCCATTTTGGTAAATGCATTAACGTTCACATCGCTTGATTTTTAAAGGAATATTCACAACAGCAGAGAAGAATTAACCTGGCCTGGAGGTTAATTGGCAAGGGTCTAACTTCTGTGATGATTTTATGCAAACATTCTCAATAAAATCATACATAGAATTCTAGCAGAAACCGTCTTTAATTCCTACAAGGGCAAGGCACAGTATCGGTAAAGGAGACAATGAAGCAAAATATAAATATTATTAGCATTAACTCTGCAGGATCTAAAAAGAAGTTATCACATAAAGAATATTTAACTTCTAGCTTATTGTCTTCAGAAATTTTCACTTTGACAATTTAAGAGATAAAAATTTACCTCCCGATTATTATAAACCAAGAGCTTTTGAAAGTTTTTAACCCTGTTTTTTTAAAAAATAACAGGGAGCTGGAAAGGAAATTCAGATTCAATAATTTACCATCAGAAGTTTTCTCAGAGCTGCCAGTAAATTTCATGCAGCGTACACAATTAATATTTATGAGTGAGACATTGTAGAGCCTACATCATCTCTTGCTTGGTAATTCACTTAAATTCTCTAAGGATCCATCTTCTTAGCACCATGGTAAAATTCTCTGACCCCACTACCCTGGGGAAGGGGAACTGGGTTTAGTGTGAAAGAAGAAAGGGTTTAAATTTTTTTAAAAAATAACATAAACAGAGGTGGTCTGTCCTTTTCAGTTGGCAAAAAGAAAGAGGTTTCACCTTGTAGAGGTTCTGGTAACTTGACCCATGCCATGGAAACAGTCAAAAGCCCTTACAGTAATGCCAGAGTTTATTGTTCTCAAGAAGTAGGTGACTATTCTTTCTATATAAGAAATTTGACTGTGTTATCTCAGAGAAAGTAATTTTGGCTTTGACAACGTATGCCAGCATTGCAGGTAATCTTAGAAAGAAATTTAATTGGCCTGTCCCTAGTGAGAAGTTCCTATGTCCATCATCACTTATTGGACTGTGGCTCATTAATAACCAATGACTGATCAGACAAGAGCCTCATCTATATATATAAAAGCCTAAGCGACCGAATGACTGAACAAACGGTTGACCAGTTGCTATGATGTGCATTGACCACCAGGGGGCAGATGCTCAACTCAGGAGCTGTCCCCTGGTGGTCAGTGTACTCCCACAGCCAATCTCATGAGGCTGGCCAACCTCACACGACCGGCCAACCTCCCGCGATCCCTCCCCACAGCTGGCCAGCCAATCTCCCGTGGTCCCTCCCCCTGGCTGGCCAGCCCCCCCAATTGGCCCTGATCACCAGCCAGGCTGAGGGACCCCACCCGTGCACAAATTTGTGCACCAGGCCTCTAGTGAATTAATAAATTGGCTAAGATTAGGAAGGTAGAAAGGGTGATAAAGCACCTTCCCATGGAGAGTGATGGAGATTCTCAAGGAAACATGTGGGTGGCTAGAGAAGAGATATCGACTGGGGAGGTGGCATGAAAAGGAGAAGCAACAAAGATGAAGGAGATAAAGATGAAGGAGATTAGGAGAGAGACAGTTTTTTATGGTTTACCCCCCCTTTTGAAGGCCAAGTCCTTTGGTAGGTATACAAACTCCTCTGAAATCTGAGCCTTTAGAAAAATTATCTTCAACCTCCATCATAGTTGGGAGTGTGATAGGCTGGAGAAAGGCAGGATAAGGACAAGGAGCGTAACACCCAGG
This sequence comes from Eptesicus fuscus, assembly GCF_027574615.1. NCBI lineage: Eukaryota > Metazoa > Chordata > Mammalia > Chiroptera > Vespertilionidae > Eptesicus > Eptesicus fuscus. The sequence goes on from NC_072482.1 coordinate 67,982,767, forward strand.
GGAAATGACCACCTGCCCCCCTTATTTGCAGAGGGTAGATCACAGATGGAACTGAGGGGAACTCCACCAGCCTCACTCCCATCCCACCCAATCCTGGGGTTTTCTAGGCCTGGCCACCAGGGAGCCAGAGTGCAGGATACACAGAAGTGCAGCAGCAGAGGAGACCTCGTCAGCCCATGTGGCTGTGCCATGGTTGCGTGAGGAGCAGTTTCACAGCTAGAATAATACACCTTCAGAGGTTCACTGTGAGTATTAAAGAGGACCACTTAAATGAAAATGCTTTTCACTCTATAAAGTGCTATGCAAGTAAAGATATTATTTGAAAATATGTATTATTAATCCAATTACATACATCTTGATACGAAGTTATTGGTCTGGCCTTCTGTCTCTACCAAAGTAATTTTTAAAAAATGCCTACATATTATCAATCTGAGTGGAAAGCCCCTTGCATTAGGTATATGTTCTTTATCAACCAATTGGCTTATTCCCAAGGTAGGATAGGACAGAGTGTGAATAGACATTTAAAGCCTAGAATATAAATGAAAGGTGCTATTTACTGAATGGTTTTGGAGCATCTGCTTTGTCCCAGACAGTGTACGAAGTACCAGAGACACAAAATAAATAAATGAACAATTTATATTCTCAGCAGAGCTCAGTTGGGTGGAGGAGACAGACACAATTTGGTTGAGTTTAGGACAGGATGTGCTATGAGAGAGAATCAGTCTTCATAGGAACATTGTATTCCCAGGAGTTGGCCAGCTTATGTGACAGGCAGGGTCAGCAAAGCACCACTATGTGCCTGGAAAAAGGAGTTCAAGTTGATTGCCTAGCGATTGAGATTGGAAGATCTGCTGTTGCCAAGAATTAGATTAGTTAGGAACTTGGGGTTGCAAAGAACATCAACTCAACCTAGAAGAGAGTGTTTGAGTGGTGTGCAATAAATACTAACAAATATGGGAACACAGAAAACAAGCCATGTAGAGGTGATGGAGTAGAATTTGGGCTCTAAATCATACTACTACCAACATGTAAATTCCAAATTCTAGTCTCTACTTGCTATGTGACCTTGGGCAAGTTATCTAACTTTTTTTGCCTGCTTCAGTGTTCTTATTTTTAAAATGGGGTTAAAGAAGTACCTACTTCAAAGAATTGTTTTGAGAATTAAAGAGAAAATTCTTGAAAATTATTAAAAACAGTTCTGGCAAAAAAGTGAGAACTCGCTAAATGTTATCCATTGTCAATGTTATGTTTCTTTGCTCCAGGAAAAGCTAAATGGTAAGAAATCTTGGGAAGGAAAATCAATTTCACTCAGGCAGGCCTCATGCAACTGGAAGTTTACAATTCATTGAAAATCTGAGTAATGCTAATGACCAAGTTATTTTGTTTCCATGCCCCCACCCAGCCCCACTCAGCTATACATCTGTTTGCTTTTGTCCAGTCTTCACCACTGGCAGGACTCAGCTTCCCTCCTTGACCTCATTGTTCTGCCTGTCCAGCTCCTGCTCCTGCATGATGTCACCACACTGCTTTCTCTCTGTGTGGCACTGAACTTCTGCCCCCAGCACCTTTCCCAGTTATCTCCATATTTTATATGCAAATTTCCTAAGACAGAGTCTAATTCATCACTAATAATCCTGTCAGGCAAAACAATCCGATCAGCAATTTAATGAGTGTTGGGCAAGTCACGTGGGCTCCATTGCGGTGGGCATCTGTTCCTGGTGCATTTAGTAGCATCCGGGATGAAGGCATCCAGTGGAACAGAGTATGGTCACCTAGGTAAAAGTACCTACTTAGGTCTGCTGCCCATTGACAGGCTTAGGCAACAACCTCCTAGAAGTAGGCAGTGACTACCTGGAGGAGAGTGAGGGTTGAATTCTAATTCTCCAGTGTACCTCCAACCACCATCTGTCAGGAAAAGTTAACCAAACACTTACGTGCGTAAAACATACAATAAAATCTCAACATCTTCTGATAAATTGCCAACACAATCATGAGCATAGTTGAAGCCATACTTAACCATCATATCTTCTGAGTGACCAGAACCTGGGTCCTCTTTCATCAAAGAATCTATAAAGCTGTAAATTTTGCCAATCTGTAAAGGATCTAATTTTCCTTCTCTCTAAAATGAAATAATTGTACTATTTTGATCATGACAATCCCCAGCTCTGACATTCTGTAATCTAGGACTCTGTGACATGTCCTTGCTGCATCTGGCATTTGTGGGGTCCAGAGCACAGCACTGACAGAATTCTACATAACATGCCAAAGCACAAAGTTATGTAAACCAAGGAAACAAGAAGCTGCATAAATATGTTTGATCACTTTAAAACACCTGGGAGGCTAGATTTGAATTTAAAATTCTTGTATCCCGTTGAGTTCCAGAATGTGGCAGCACTGGGGGAGCCAGCCCCTCTCCGCCCAGGCCCACTAGCTTACAGCCTGTTTCCTCCTCGATTCTCATCTAGGGCTCTATCCTGCACAATGAGGGGCCTTGTGGACATACTAGTACATGCAGCTCCATTCACATCCCCACCCCATTCTCCCACTCCAAAAACCACTGCTCTTTGGCCATGCCCAGGGCCCAGGGGTGTGCACACTGTCTGTGGTCTGCTTAGGGAGGACAGACTTGGGGATTTGCTTGAAGCCATTTGAGCATGGAATTGGCGGGGGGGGAGGGGGGGTGTCTCAAGTATATATGTGTAGTCTGAAAAGGGGGGTGGGGCTCTAAGCAGGCTTTCTCTTGTCCACCAAAACTCTTCATTTGATGGGGAGGATGTTGGCCAGAATAGAGCCAGGGCAGGACCCTCAAGAGCAGGGCTCCACGAGCAGGGGCCCCTCTTACTTATGTCTAAGAGAGGTACTGCAGTGCCCATGACAACATAGCCTACAGCTATTATATTAGATTAAATAATTACCAATAACTGTGTTGTCCCTAATTCATTGTTCTGGCCTTGAAATTCTGCACACCTAACCTAACAGAAAAATAAATAGAAACATTTTAGGGATCAATAGGTTTATTTGGTAAACTTTTGTTTACATTCTACTGTGTTCCAAGCTCCCAGAATTCAAGTTCCTTTGTCTCTACAGTGATAAGGATTCTTCTGGTTCCCAATTCAATTCCCCTAGAGTCTGACCTGGAGCTCTTGAGGAAAGAAAAAGGGGGCCAGCGATTATGGGATTTGACTTTTACTTACATAGGCCGTTCTGTAGGTGAGTGTGCTTTTAAGGTTATGGATTGTTTGTGTGTTATTGTATTTTTTAAAAAATCTTCCTGCCAATGTGAGAACTTAGAGAAACACAGAGGAAACAAACACAAAAGTCACGCCATGAGATAATGACATTAACAATAATTAACATTTACCTCACATTTACTATGTGTCCAGCATTGGTCCAAATACTGTATATGCATGATATCATTTAACCTTACAAGAATAGATGAGGTAAATGCTGTTATTCTAATTTTAGATATTTTTGAATGATGAATTTCAGAAACACGGGAGAATGCAATGTAAAGAGGCTGTCCGGTTTGACGAAAGTCCTCACAACTCTGACCAACTTCAAAGTCACAACCCATAACTATTCTCGATTCCCATGAGATGAAACATGCTCAAAGCACTTCTGGGCACATTTCACCTTACTGGCAAAAATCAAGCCATCTGCAAATATTTGTATTTTGTTTATTTGTTTAAAGTAATATGTGTTATGCAAAATTGAATTCTTGGGTCACCCATACGTGCACAATGAAAGGAGGTATATCTTTAAATTCAAATCAGTGGAGACTGCTCAAGGACAAAACAATCCATTTATTATAGAGTGAAATGAACATTAGGAGAGCCAGGAGGGCAAATAAATCCCGCTTTCTTAATGTTAAAATATTTCAGACAACCTTAAAACTTAACTAAGTCCAACTACACACACACACACAGTAGAGCACCTCTCCCTCAAAGTGCAGGCTGTTACTGATGTTGTATTCTCTGAACTAAACAATGGAAGTTCTACTTTCAAAAATAAAATTTAAAAATATGAAGGAAAAGAAACTGCCCATTAAAAGAGAAAATATTACATCCCTAATGCCACCCTGGTTAAAGGAAAACAAATTTTTTTTTTTCTGACTGACAGAGTTATTTAATGTAATTTTGAAATCTCAGAGAAGTTCTGAAAATAGCAAGTCACCTTTGTTTTCTGGGTGAGGTTACAGGTGAGGCCTTTCCTGGCCCAGCCACGAGCCCACTCACCTCAGCAGGCTTTCAGGTCCCCTTGCCAATGAGCGTGGTTTCCTCTGTAGGGAATGCCTGCCTTCTCCTTTAACAACCAGTAAATTAAAGCCTTACTATTGGGACTACTGAGAGAAATTTCTTCAAACGTATTTGAAAAGACTTATAGATACAGAGAACATTTTCACAGTTGCCAGATGGGAGGAGGGTTGGAGAGGATGAGTGAAAAAGGTGAAAGGATTAAGATACAAATTGGTTGTTACAGAATAGTTATGGGAATGTAAAATACAGCATAGGGGATAGCAATAGTCAATAATATTTTAATAACTATGTATGGTGTCAAATGGGCATGATACTTACTAAGATGATCACTTAGTAAGTTACATGTCTAATCACCGAGGTGTACAGCTAAAACTAATATAATATTGTATGTCAACTTTAATTGAAAATTTTTAAATGATTTAAAAAACACACCTGAAAACTAAATGTACTTGATAAATATTTATTTAGTGTCTACCTTGTGATGAGCACTATTCTGGCTCTGGGAATAAAGCAATGAATGAAACAGACAAATCTTACCATTGTAGAGCTCACATTCTACTGATGGAACACAGACAATAATAAAATAAATAAGATATATGAGTTGTAGTCAGAGAGAAGTGCTATGAAAAGAATAAAGCAGGGAAATGGGTAGAAAATGTTGGCAAGGGGAGGTTTCACTTCTCTGTAGGATGCCAAGGGAAGGCCTCATTGAAACGATATTGATATTCATGGACTTAGAGGGTGAGGTGGTGAGGGCCTGGAAGGATGGAGGGGGCTGGAGGGGGGAAAGGGGACATATGTAATGCTTTCAACAATAAAGATTTAAAAAAATAAAAAACTGTGCTCTAAAAAAAAAAGAAAGAAAGAAAAGAAATGATATTTGTGTAAAGACCTACCTAAAGTTATCAAGAAAATGAGACCCATGTGTATTTATGGAAAGAGTATTCTGGGTAGAGAGAACACGAGTGCAAATGCCCTAGGATAACTGTGTACTAGTTTTCTAGGGTTGCTGTAACAAAATACCACAGGGTGGGTGACTTAAACAGAAACTTTCACAGTTCTGAGTGAACTGAATATTTATTTATCATTATGAAGGGACTCTATCTCTAGTAATGATTGTGTCTTCAAGTCTAATTTATTTAATTGCTAATATAACTACAGTAGCCTTCTTTGGGCAATAGCTCCCTAATGTGGAATCATCCCTCTTGTTTGCCAAGTTCATCTATTCTTCCTCCTTTGGGCACATAGTAGGACTGCAGTTGCTGGAGCCCATCTGACATGATATATAATGAGTATAATAGAAAGATCATAATAATTGGAGTAAGGGAGACCTGGTTTGAATTCCATATTGATTATATATACTCTGGCAAGCAACCTAACATCTATGAAATGTGAATAATAATATTCACCTCACAAATCTATAAAGATTGAATGGTGTGTGTGTGTGTGTGTGTGTGTGTGTGTGATATCAGGCATACAGTAAAACCTCGGTGTTAGCTTCCTTAATTATGGAATGCTCATGTTTTGCATATGTCATCATTTGTGCATGTCAACTAAAATTAATATTCCTTTGCCAGTTAGTCTCCTTCTCTTTTTCCATCGCAACTTGCCTTCTGCTTGCAATGCCCAAGTTACTGGCTACAATGGAACATGTTTAACTTTCTAGAAGCAAAATCCCTACATTAGGATAGACATTCCAAAAAAGTGAAGTCTTAATAAAAGAAAAGTTGTTCTTCCATAGGGAGTTGTTCAGGATGAGAGAATCTCTCAATCTCTCTCTCTCTCTCTCTCTCTCTCTCTCTCTCTCTCTCTCTCTCACACACACACACACACACACACACACACACACACACACATCTATTTACTAGTACAACTTGCCTCTCAAACTCTATAATCTCTTGATTCCTAGACATCAAAAATCAGGTGAATTTGGTTTGGAGGTTTTTCTTCCTATCTAAATTCACACCAAGTAAATACTCCATAGAATACTGTGGAATACTGTAGGAGACATAGTTAAAGTTTTAGTTATTATTATATGTCTTAAATTGCCATGATAAAAACAGTAATGGGACCCTTCAGCTGGTTTAGCTCAGTGGATAGAGGGTCTTGGGTTCCATTCTGGTCAAGGGCACATGCCAGGGTTGTGGGTTTGATCCCCAGTAGGAGGCATGCAGGAGGCAGCCAATCAATGATTCTCTATCATCACTGATGTTTCTATCTCTCTCCCTCTCCCTTCCTCTCTGAAATCAATAAAAATATATTTTAACAAACAAATAAAAATAAAAACAGCCATGGGTATATAAAGTACAGTATAGGAAATATCTTATATAATAAAAGGCTAATATGCAAATTGATCGAATGGCAGGACGACTGGAACAACTGAACAACCAGTTGCTATGACATGCACTGACCACCAGGAGACATGTGCAGAACATGGCAGGCATTGGCCGTGGTGGGACTGTGGAGCAGGTGAGCGGGGGTGCCAAGGTGGGGCACCAGTTGCTATCATCAGTGCGAGCCTCTGGTGGTTACTGAAAATTCTTTGCTCCCGTGCTCTGTGGTTCTGCCCAGCGCTAACACCTGCTGCCGGCACTGGCCCCACTTGCACCTGTTGCTGGCGCTGGAGCCGTGGCTCGCACCCGCTTCTGGTACCTGGCACTGGTCCTAATCACTTGGCGCCATCAGCAGGTGCGAGCAGCCGCTGCCGGCCCTGATCGCCCCTGAGGGCTTCTCCACCTCCCCCTGCTCCTAAGGGACGATTGGGGCAGCAGCCACTGTTCACACCCACTTCTGGTGTTGGCCTCAATTGCTCTGCACTGTCAGCGGGTGTGAGCAGGGCTAGCACCATCAGTGTGTGGGAGCAGCGGCGACGGGAGCAGAGCTGCTGGCAGACAGAGACTAGTGGCTGCAGTGGGAGGTGCCAGGCAGGGGTGTGGAGGATGGGCCGAGACCTGCCCCTGTGCCTACTGCAGCCTCGCAGCACACAGTTCCTTTCAAGGTGCACAAATTTGTGCACTGGGCCTCTAGTAGTCAATAATATTGTAATAACTATGTATGGTGTCAAATGGGTACTAGACTTATCAAGGTGATCACTTTGTATGTTATATGAATGTCTAATCACTCTGTTGTACACCTGAAACTAATATGTATTGTATGTCAACAACAATAAATTTTTTAAAAAAATTATGACAAGTATTCCAAAAAAATGTGACTCATCAAATGGATGACTTGCTCAATCGAAATTTTCTTAACATTTAATTTTAGAAGGAAAAAAAGAAGAGAAAATAAGCTTATATTAGTCATTGAGGAGCCAAGAAATGAAATTTTCAGATTATTTTCTTGGATCTATAAACATTTATTCCAATCTTTCACAGTTGCTGTATTTGCAATTATAATTCTAGGAAATCAAAACTAATAATCATAGCAGGAAGGCATGAGAAAATCCCCAATGTTCAAGGAAGAATGGATTATCTTTATAGGATTAAATTTACTGAATAAGGAGAACCTACTTGTTTATATTAGAAAGAGTTCTACTTAATGTTAATAAATTAATAAACATTAATATTTTGCATATTTGTAAAAGCATGTAAAATGTCATAATCTGTATCATGTCTCTGCACTCAAATTCAAGTCTCAGAAGGCCTCCTCACAGATACTCTCGAGGTGAGTTCTAGGATGGTAAGAGAGTTCCCCTCTTCACAAAGGGGAGCCTTGAGTCTCTGAGCAGTGGGCTGAGGCAACATCACCGAGGCCCTCTCCTTCCAGAGTTGGAATGGTTATGCCTTTATTGACTTTATAAGCTGATGTTCTTCCACTCAGAACTCTAAAAGGCTTAACCCCATGGCTAAAGTATGAACCTTGCCACAAGCATCCTTCACTCTCAGGAGTATTCGGCCCAAACCAACTTTGAGAAATTGGTATCATCTTTTGCCTTTCATACTAATCTGTGGACACAGAACAGCCCTGCTTTGGGACTATTCTGATGCTCTGTCCTTTGTAGTGTCACTGAAAAATGTACCAGGCCTCATCCAAGAACACTGAGAGGGAGAAAAGTGAATTCATAAAGAAGTCTGCCAACTGTAATACCCTGATGGATGAGGCAAGAGGGAAACATCTTTCATCTCGCCCTGAAATGGTGATTGGTTTACTCTCAGAATCATGAGGACTGAATGCTCCTTGTAATTTTATTCCTGTAAGAGTTCTGCTGTTGCCTTTGTACATTAACAAAAGTAAGTTCCTTTTGTTAAGCTTAAAATATGTGTCTCCTAAAAGCATCTCCAGCAATGCAATTTTACTATATGACAGCATGAGACTACAGTGACTAAAGTTGTAGTTACAAATCACTCAATCTCCAGAAAGTATTTCTTGATCACCTACTTAATGCCAGAACATGTGCAAGGAACTGAAACCAGAGCAGAGGCTGGGGCAGAAATAGCTCCTAACCTCATGGAGTCTGCAGTCTAATAAAGATGGAAATAGCTGAGTAATTACAACTATAATGATGATGATAAAAATATACAAGGTGCAATAATAAAATCTTAGGCTTTCCCTTTAAAGAATTCAGGCAAGAAGTTTCCTATCAAAGTGACACTTAATCTGAGACCTGAAAAGGGAATAGAAACTGGTCATGTGTGTATGGGGGGCAGTCCTAGTGGGGGGAAACTCCAGTAAGAGAGGTGAGCAACTGGTGCAATTCAAGGACCATTGAGAGGTCACTGTTCCTGGAGCATTAAGAGCCAAGTGTGGTGCAGAAAAGGACTGGTGGACATGAGTCAGACCCTTTATGACTTTGGAAGCTCTTTTACAATGTTGAACATTACTTCAAGGGTATTAGGAAACTTTGAAGGTTTTAAGCAGGAGAATTAATTGACCAGATATTAATATTTTAAAAGATTGTTCTGTGCTCAGTCTGAGGTTTATCCTCAATGATTACAGAGAATAAACAAGTCTCCTCTCTGCACGAAATGCACGATAAATGCCAACCTACAAGGATGGATTGGGCTGATGTGGGAGTTTATCACAGAACAACCCATCCTCAGTGTTAGAAAAACAACTGCTAAACATATGCTCCTCTGACCACACACAGTCATAGCCTGAAACAGCCCAGTTTCTCACAGCAACAGAAATAGTACTTGCCCTTCATTGACATTGCCCAGCAATGTGAATGAATAAAATTCCCCTTGGTTCCCCTTGGAGGTTTTAATGGTCTGTTCTGAAACTCAGATCATAGCCCATCTTGCAAATAACTTTCTGTCAAAAATCAGGTACCAATGTATCATCAAAGAGACTATATTCCTCTGCTTCAATATTTGTGCCAAGAAATGCAACTTATCTTTGGTTTACATCCCAGTCTGGGAGTGCTGATTTCTTCCAACCTGAGAGGCTGGTGTTTGGTTCTAGCACTAATTAGAAAATGTGTTTGAGCAGATCATTTTGGGCTCTGCAATATATTGTCTGAAGAAGGAGGTGATATTCTTTTCCTTCCGTTGACCCCAGTGTCCTCTCTCATCCCTACTTCTGGATTTAGTAGGTTACCAAAGGGTGCTGGGCCATGTCAGCTTTGGGAATTATGCCCATGCTTAGTCTAGAGTCTCAAATGTGTGGCTCTCAATCTACATTGCCCAGATTAGAGTTTGGATTTGATTGCAAAGGGCAACAGAGAAAGAGAGATGTAGACACAGGTCAGCAGAGAGAGGCAGACAAAGACTTGGGAGTTGTTAAACTTACATGCAAGTGTCTATATGATGATTAATATCCCACAATTTGAATGTCCTTTTGTGTCACCAGACACTATGCCGGTTCATAGTGATGTTATTGGAGGCACAATGCAGGTGCCATTAATTTGGTCTTAGAGATCCTTCACATGGGGCCTGGAATCCTGGCCCCAAATATAGGATTTGGAAAACACAGCACCTTATTTAACTCCCTTGAAAAGTGTAGTCTCTGACTCCCTAGGAGATTCAGGTGCAAGGTTTTTTATTTCTTTCTCTTGAATATGACAAAGGCTTTTGCTCTCTGTGGAGGCAATTTCCTTTATGTCTCGTTCTCCTAGAAAACACATTGCTTCAATTATGCCCACTCTTTAAAAGTCTCTTGTAAAAGTCAAAAGGATGTTTTTCTAGCTAGCTCAGACATACAGTTTCCGCTCACTGCAGCTCTGACAATATGGGAGGACTTTCTTCCATATGCTGGGTCACTGAACACTCTCCTTGGTGGACTCAATCTAATCCAGCCCACCGAGGCCCCTCAACTGGCCAGTGGGTTGTCATCACTAATTAAAGAGAACATTTTAAAGTCATTTCATGAATGATTCACAGACATATCTCAGTGTCCTTTGTATTTGCGATGGCATTGGATCACAGAAGTGAATGTGCTTGAAAAATGTCCCACAGCTCACCAGTAACTACTTCAATCAATATTTCCTCCTTTTGCTTGTCCTTGGGCCTGTCAGGTCACCTTACCTTGAATTTTAGAAGATTTTTCTCCTATTTCACACAATATATTTCCAAGTAAATTATTTCTTCACTATCTCCCCCTAAATCCAAGATTTCTGCTTTATTATGTCTATGTTCCTAAATTTTAGGGCACATTCTTACAAACCATTTACCTAAGATTGTCATGTCATCGTTGGCTATTATTAAATCCTTTTACATAATAATTTTTCAAAATATTTGAAAGTCTTATCCAAACATTACAAAACTTTAAGGTCAATGAACCAAGCCCATGAGGAGTTATTAGGCAACTCAATCAACATTCCTAAAAATCATCACCAACTGGGGTCCCACAAATTTTTCATACCATAATCCAGAAAGCGAAACAATCTTTTGGCAGCAAGGTTGACGGCCTTATGACTGTACTTTCTCCCAGGGATTATCTTAACTTTTCTACCTGCTTATTTTAAATGCTGGAAGACAGTAGCAGTTAGGGAGAACCTTGCTTCACTTGCTTAGAATTCATGCCACCCAACAGGCAGTTCTACAATGTAAGGAAGAATGATGTTTTCTCTTGACTCACCCCTGCCAGCTTGAAAGAGGGATCAGTGCTCTGAGCCACCCCTTCCACTTACCTGGTTTTTCTAAGAAGAACAGCACAGGGCTTCTGGCATACCCCAACTGTACCACAAATAAAGGAAAATATTTGCTTCAAGAATTGAGTCTTTCTTGTTTTCCTCTTGATGTTTGGGGAGATACCAGGATCATATACAGGACAGACCATGCAAAGGAAGCTCAAATGCTTTGCTAAGCAACTGTGCCTCATCAGCATTATGTGTGCTGTGGTTATAGAATGTGTCTCTTGACAGTTTTCAAAGACATGGTGGGCCAACCAAGAAAGGAATGAACAAATGAAAGGGACTTTACCTTTAAGAGGGTGTTTTATTAATATGTATAAATATATATTAATACTATCTTGAATTGTCAATACTTCAACAGAGTATCTGACAGCCCTTGTTTAGGTTATACTGTATCAAATCTACAAAGTCAGTAAAATAGAACAAAATAATAACACATGGCTTTTTCCATGAGTCAGCCAGGGATTTTCTGTCCCAGAATTAAATCTCTAGAATTCATAAACTTTGGGCTATGGCTTCATCAACAATACCAAAAAGATTTCCAGGTTCTAAAGAAGAAGGAGGTATAAAATAAGCCTCCATGACAGATTAATAGTTTGTGAAAATATGCAGCAGATAAAAGGATGGGTAACAGGAGGACAGCCGAGAGAGAGAGAGAGAGAGAGAGAGAGAGAGAGAGAGAGAGAGAGAGAGAGAGAGAATGGAGATGGAGATGAGCAAGTGAGGATGGGAAGATTCTAAAGAGGGCAATTTCTTCCACCATCACTGAGCCAAGAAGACACTTCAAATTCACATTTAATTTTTTTTTATTAAAAAAAAATCAGTGACTCCTTATCCACAAGTTACATCTTTTGGATTTTAGCTAAACTTTCAGTGAAGCCTTATCGTTTTGGCCAATGCCCTTCTCCTGCACTCTAGCTACTTCATATGGAGCTGCAATCTGGAAACTTTTTTATGCAGTGGCACTGCTGGTCTATGGATTACTGTGCACATATGTCCAGTTGAAGAACAAATCTTAAAGGTCAGGGTCAATGATATACTTTTATATACCTTCCAAATGCATTCTACTGCTGAGAAACTGGGACTTAAGTGGGTTTAATAATTCATCTAAGATCCTATAGCTGCTGGGTGGTAAGGTGAGACTAGCATCATGTCATATGTAAAGGGTAGTCAGCTAATATCTTTTGATGGATTGGGTGATAGAGTGAATAAAGTAAAAAAAAATTTGCATCCAAAATGCTAGCAGTTACAGAACATTTCTACAACAGCCAATTTTATTTCCTAGTTTCCTTAAAAAGGACATGGGAAGGAGTCCAGGACTGAATTAAGAGATGCAAGCATTTCTGTCTAATTCACCCAAAACTTAGAAATTTCCTTTCGCAAGTCATTCAACCATACATGCTTTTGTTTCTCTGAAAAAATAAACACAAATGCTAAACATTAGATTATGTCTCCAAATTAGCTTAGAACCTTAATGACCTGCACTGTGCCAAGCATTAGAATATTGACTGGAATTTTAGGGCATGTATCCTGAGATTTTTCATTATTTATTTCCAAAATTGATGAATAAATAGGAAAAACAACCACAGGGTATGACCTTCCACTTGAACTGACTTCCCTGTTGGTCCCTGAAGGGTCTCAGCACAAAGATCCAGAGAGAGAGAGAGTTCTAGAAGCCTACCTGCAGCCTGGCTCCTCCCTCGGTTTCCTTAAGAGATGGAATTAGGAGATTAATTATTTACCATTAATTCAATTACATTGAAGGAATATTCATTGAGTGACTATCATGTGGCAGGCATTGTGCTCTGTGTGTGTATTCAATAATAAACAAAATGGAGTTCTGATCCCAGGAACCTTACAGGAAATCCAACTGAATCTCAAGCTGACACAATGGTGTCTTCATAGAAGAGAGTCAGAACAGAAACAAAGGAGAAATCGATTCTACTGGAGGAGAAGAAAAAGTTCTGTGACTTGAAAGGTGAGTAGCAAATAGAAAAAAAATGCATAGCAGCAGTGGGGACAGCATAAAGCACAAAGTAGATGTGAGTAAGAACAAATAGTTCGTGAATATAAAAAGGCTGAGTAGTTTTGGAGGAGTAGGCAGCAAGGATTATGTTCAGGAGATAGAGAACAGAGTAGTGTCTGGGAAAGAGGCAAAAACTATATCATGACAGACTTCATATGCCAGATAAGAAATGTATGCTTTAACTTGAAGGCTATGGGGATTAAAGACATTTCAGCAGGAAAGTGCATTTTAAAACATTTAGTGTGGCAGAGTTGTAGAAACCAAGAAACTGTAGTATAGTCTGTGAGAGTTTAAAAGTTCTAGACTGAGACTTTAACAGAAGATGGTGAAAAGTATGGACTAGATATAAAGGTGGTAAAACCCAAATAATTTAAAATTAGTGGAATATGGGACAATAAAGGAGAAGTAAATTGAATAGGTAAGAATTCATTCCAGGTGTCTGACTTGAATAGCGGAATTATAGGTGGTAGATGTCATTCACCAAGGTTGGCAAGGTATGTGTGCTGGAATGAGATAAAATGAATGTTAGACACATTGAGGTTGTGGTCCTCGGGAAATGGAAATCCAAGTGAAGATTTCCAAGGACTTGAATACACAGAGATCTGGTGCAGGAACCCAGGTTATTATGAGTCTATGGTTAAAATTTTGAGATCAGATGCCACAATTTAAGAAGAAATTTGGAGTAATAGAATCAAATTTCTGAGGGCAGAACTCTCAGACATAGAAAACTGATGGGCAGAGAGAATAAAGCATCAGGGAGGAAGGATGATAACCAGAGGACAGTGGTGTCATGGAAGTCAAGGGAGGAAGGGGTCGTCAGCAGCATCGAATCTCACAAGACTGATGAGAAAGTAGCATTTGATTTGTCAAATGGAAGATGTAAAACATCTACTTCTAGGGGCAGAGTGAATAGGCTCTGAAAAAGTGAAGACAGAAAATATAAAATCCTTTGTCAATGTTCTTAGTTGCAAAGGAGTGCCTTGATATAGGGCTTTAAATGAAGGAATACAAGGGACTGGTGGCAGGATTAATTTTAAAGTGAGAACAGTGTGAGCATGTATACAGAGTGCTGAGAAGCCAGTGAAGCAGATAAGTTTAAAAATACAGAGGAGGGGTAAATATAGAAGAGATGGGAGAGGATAAATGAGCTCAATACCAGCTATAAATAGAAGCTTCTTTTCCTAGGCTAGAGGGCAGAAGAAGAGGTGAGTGAACATGAAGTTTATCCCACTTCAACTTCAATTATCTTTGGGATGCAGACGGCAGCTCCACCAGCTAAAAGAGGAAAGGGCAGATGTGGAATAAGGAGCTTGAACAGAATACATAAAATCTGGTAATCACTGGGTGAGCGGGAAAGGACATTGACCAGAGGCAGACAACAGTCTTGACTGAATGATCCAGGACCACAAACTTGGGCAAGCAAGGCTACTGGTTTTCCCTATTTGCTTCCTACCAAACTTTTCACTTTTAGCAGACATGGCTATAGATTTTCCCCTCCTTCCCCAAATTGATTCCTTCTCCTTTGAAAATAAAGCTTTTGGGGTTTTGTGGCCATCTTCAAACTGGTAAAACTACATTTCTTGCCAACTGTGCTGGGGTGGGAGAGAGGATGAGAGTAGTTCAAGCAAAAAGCCCATAGACTACTGCTATTCTTACCCAAAACACTGTTTAGAAAAGAAAGACAAAAAGAATACATCTTGTTGAGTGGTGGTCTACACAACTTGGGCTCTGTGGTTCAGAGCTCTGAAATATTTTTTTCTTTTTAAGATGTCCAGTTTGTCTGAGAGAATCCATCCCCTTCTTCATACTATCATTCCTGGAAGTCCCAAAAGGCCAATTTCTTGGACAATTACTTCAGGCTAATGGTACCAGTCTGGCTCCCACATTTGGTCCCTAGAATGCTACCCTCTGATCCGCTGTTGGAGAAAAGGCAGCTGTTTTCCAAAGCCCATTTCCATGCTCCAAGCTGCTTTAGCTTTCTCAAGTATGAATCAACCTCACTCATCTGTGTCCTGTACCTGCAGAGATTCCCTATCAGACTCTCAATGCAATCTCCTTGAGGTTCCTTTCATTACACTTTGGGTTAGGAAGCAATTGCCCCTTTCATGCAGACACTCTTAGGTAGAGAGGACTCAATAGGGTACATTTCTCCAATGAAATCCTCTCCAAATTCTTGTTATGCCCAATAACTGAATACTTTTTAGACCTCCAATGTGGTTTAAGATGGAATTCAACCATTATGTCTTGATTTACAACTCACTGTAGAAGGAGGAAGTCTATTTTCATTGGCTTCCGTTGAAATTGAGATTAGAAATGGTCTTTTTTAACATCTGTTACGATAGTAATCTGATGAAAAATTTGCAAATTTATAGGTGAGATTATATGGCTACAAAAATGCTGTAACATGGGGGCTTATATATTAAGGTGTTACTCAATCTGAAAGGAAAGTGATTCTTCTAAATTCCACACCATCAAATTAGTTCATTCTTAGATATTCATTAACATTCTCCTCTCCTTGTGGAAGAAGGCAACTGTCTTCTGTCTTCATGTGCTGTTCCTGAGGACAGCTAATTAAATCAAACAAAAGTGACCACAAACACAGAAAGTTTCATTAAGAGGCCCCTGTAGATGCTTCAAGTAATTATGCCTGTCAACGGAAGATGTTGTAGGAAGGACATTATGTTTGAAGAACACACAGTGTTATTACCATTATATTTTGGCAGCCCGAAACATGATAGCATCCTTAATGTGTCACTGCCCTTAAGAGGACCAAAGGGGAAGAAACCTCTCTGCCTGCATTTTTTCAGAAGTTAAAAGACATTTAAGAATAGAAGAGCTTGGTTGTAATGAACTAAGTAAACAACAGATTACAAGAACCTAATAATTTCTGTCTTTACTTTTGCTGTATTCAGATGATAATGAATTAATTAAGCAAAGACAAGAGCTATATCTTTCAGAAGGCAGTGCTTCAATACTGCCAATGTTGGTCAAGAAAGATTTATTAAATGAAATGCACTTTCAGCTTCCCTAGGTTTACTTTCAATCAGAAAAAAAAAGATTTCAAATGAACAGTCATCTATATGTGCAGGGGAAGAGAGGATGTTAGGGAGATGGCATACATATTCATAACAAGAATATTTATTTTGCACACATAGACATTCAGCTATCTGCTTGGATTATTATGGCACCCACTGAAAACATGAAGCAGACTGTAAGACAAATCAATTTTCAGGGTCTCAGTTTCTCCATCTATATAATGAGAAGATTGAACTAAAATCACATATGGGAAATGATATTTACCCACTAACACTGAAGGGTAGTAGATATATGAGTACTATGAAGAAAACAATTTTGAGGCTATAAAAGGGCTCAGTGGATAAGCAATGTTTTCCATGGTCAAAGGATAGGAGACTGGAAACTAAGCTGTAATTTTGCTATCCTTGGAACTATATCCAAGGAGTCTTTTACTTTAACATCTTATAATTCTATAACTCTATTACTGTCTGTATCATATCTTCTAGAACAAGGCAGGCTAGTTAATAAACAGAAATAGAGCCACTCCTTAGAAAATTGAGGTTAAAAGTGGTTTCATTTGTAGGTAGATCAGTCGCTCATTTATATGAAGAGATTTAGGGTAGGAGAGTGGATGGCGGTTCTTTTGCATCATTAATTCTAGACATATTTTCTATGGCTCAATATTTTTTTTCTACAATTTATATGCAATCGCCCTCAGAAATGAACTCACCACATCAAAATGTAATTGAATGATACCAATAAACCCATATATTCTTATTGAAAATTTTACTCTATAAAATGCTTTCACATTGATTCTTCTCTTGTATTGGTGTTATGTCACAGCAACCCTGTAAGGCAAATATCCTTATTCTTACTTCAGAAGAGGAGTGGAGGTTAAGTGATTGGGTTGCCCAGGACTCCCTGGCTAAAGATGGAAAGTGTTAGAGATGCCACCTGAACTCGGCATTATTTAACACCAAGTCCACAGCTAATTTTTTTTGAAACTAGTTTTCCGTAGGAAGATGAGAAATGGCAGATGAGCAGTAGGTACTGGAGAGGCAGGAAGGGATGCTGGTGGTGATGGTGAAGTCAGATGTTCAGGGGATAAAAGGGAAATCAAAGTCTCTGAGCCACGCACTACTGCCTCCCACATTTGTATCTCAACAGCCTTTACTTTGATTTTTAGACTCATGTAACCAACCACTGCCCTGCCAATCTTGTCTTTAGCAGGGCCAGAATTAAGGCCTCTGCCATAGTTTTTGTTCATATTAAAGTACAGTCCAGCCCAGCATTTGGCACTATCCAATATGGTAGCCACTAGCCACATGTGACTATTTAAATTTAAATTAATTAAAGTTAAGTAAAATTTAGAGTTTTGTTGTTCAGCCACATGAGCTACATATCAAGCATTTAATAGCCACATGTGGCTAATGGACTACGAATTGGGTAGTACAGATATAGAACATTTTGTCATTGCCAAAAAGTTCAATGGGACAATAAAAGAGATAACAAAACGCTTTTACAGCGCTGTTTGTTAGCTTTCCAAACAGCTCTAGGAAAATGCAAGCACCATTATCACCCTTCTGGAAAATTTCCACCTTCTCCATTCTCCCTCTGAGTCTCATTTATTCCGTTTTTTACAACTTTACATTCGCCATTCTCTATCTCAATGGCCAGACTATGCCTTTGTCCTCTTTAATGCTTTTCCAGCTTGCTGGGCTGATGCTCTCCTTTTCCACAATTTGTTTGGAAAAGTTACTCTAGAGAGCACTTATTGAATTATTTGACTGATTCTACTTCTCTAGAAATAGCCTTTTTTCTTGCCACCCACAAGGTTATCCTAGGAGCTGACATATTCTTACAGCATGTCAACGCCACCCCCACATCCTCTGTTCTCATGGATTGGGGAACTGGCACAGCTGGGCAATCCGTCTCTTTCCTGGGAATTGGAAAGCAATTCCTTAGCTGGAGGGAGCAAGAGTTCCGTTTCCTACTGAGTCACCGGTCTGCAATAAGGAGCTGTTCCTTGGGAGAAGGAGGTGCCAGCCATTTTCTATCAGGCCAGGCAGCTAATGAGAAAGCAGTGAGAGAGAGAGAGAGAGTAATGAAGCAGATGTACACAGAGAGAGGCAGAGATGAGAGATGATGAGAAGGCTCTCCAGGATCCCTGTACACTGCAATCCTGACTTTCCTAGGGTTCAGCTGTTTCATTGCCCTCACACTCAACGACATAGTCCATTATCCCCCCAATAAATTTTCTTTCTGGCTTAGAGGAGTTTGAATTGATTTTCTGTTATTTGCAAGCAAAAGAGTTCTAATCAATGTTAACTATAATCAAGGGAATTTGGAACTTGCCTGTTTAAAACCCATTTTCCTTCTCAGAACATCACACATGATTATCAAGCCCTCCAAGCCCTCCCTGACTGCTTACTGGTATAAAACGTGTTATGATTAATGGCTAATCTCTTGAAAAGAATGAAGAAACATAGGACATAAATTGCAAAGTGAGATATACTTGATTTTAGATAACATAGTTCAATAAATAATGCTTATTTCACAGGTCCTACCAGTAAAAATTGGAAGAAAGAAGGAGGGGTTGGGAGTATATTATGCAAATCATTAAAGTTCCATAATAATTTTCTGAAAATAAAAATTATTATCTTTGTATTTATTTATTAATTAGTTATGTAATAAACACTATTGAGCATCTTATATGTGCTAGGTACTATAAAAGAAACTGGGATTTCTAAAGTATAAATTTCAAACAGCTAAAATTTTGACTTTTGTATGCAGGCATACTTTTGTATGCAGTTCACTTTATTGTGCTCCACAGATATTGAATGTTTTATAAATTGAAGGCAAAACCCTCCACCAGCAAAAAGGTTATGACACTTTATTGAGATCCTTATTTATTATGGGGTCTGACACCAAACACACAATATCTTTGAGGAATACCTGGGTTCATAAAATGAATAGATGACAAAGATGTTATTTAACTCATTAATGAGGGAATCAATGTTGACAACTAATCCTTCCTATATAGCTTCTTATCACTACACAGTGTGAGCCTCCTCAGCATTGAAATTGACATGCCATAAGGATAAGGAGTGTTTCCCTTTTCCTCCAGAACCATTTGCTTTTACCAATTTAATTGTATTGCACATGAGTTGCTTGCCTCCTTTATGGTAGAGGTATGGTTCCCATTCAAAGATTAATAAAATGGTTCTTATTGTTGCCTGTAGATGTGGGTTTCTGGCAATATTGCGAGGGAAAGCATTTCCAGGGACCCACAAGAGAGGATGAGGTCTGGTGGCAAGGTTTATTCGGAAAGTAAAATTCAAGGAGTTCCCCCATGTCCCATCCCTACCCATCTCACCATGGAAAATCAGGGCCAGAAATAGAGTCAATGTCCAGAAATCCCGCAGCATATTAAAGCTTAGTCCCAGTCCAGCACCCACCTAGCTCAGCTTGTGTTCCCAGCTGTAATCATTGCTTTGCTGCTATACCCACTCTCCCACCTGGAGCCTGAATGTGGGGTCCATGTGGCCATGTGACTTCTATGGAAAGGGAATGAGTGAGTGGGGGGTCCCAAGCAGGAGAGAGAGAGAGCTTCTTGCTTCTTTTCTTACCTGGAATTACGTTTTCTCAGGCTTGGGAGGAACCAGAAGCTTTTTCAAAATAACCAATCAGCTTACCATACTTTCAGGCTTGTCCTCCCACCCCACTCCCCCTACACCCCTTAACCTATTATCTCTTCCCCAGGTTAGACTGCCAAGCCTCTATGGTCCATTACCTCCCCTTCGCCAATTTGACTTCACTGCATATGTCCTTATCTGCCCCTGCTCCCCCACCTCCCACACAATCTAGCACTTGAGGTGGGAAGGAGGGGTGTTTACTAGTATTCCCTGGAGGGACAATATTGAGATTTCTTGGGGTGTGAAGCTGAAGCTTCCTGTTGAAGCAGGCAGGCCTCTCTTTCCCACCAGAATATGCTCAACAATGTCTGCCTCTCCCTTTGCTTCCTTTCTATTCATAACTAACAACAGTAACATTTTCTCCAGCGTAGCCAAGTGCACTTTCCAGGGTGGAGACCATCCCCTCCTCCATTCGTTTACATTCTGAGTGAAAATAATCTCTCTTTCTCTACAGGGGAGGAGCTGTGGGTGCTCCAGCTCCTATACAAGCTCTGAGATTCATACTTTTGGAGTTTTTCTCCTGTGCTACAACCTCCTGCGTGCACGGGTGCAACCATCTGATTCTCAATGCATCACCCTCAAGGCGTTGGGCACGAGGAAGCATACACCATTATCGCTGTGAATAACGAAGGTGTGACTTCCTGGTCACAGCCTGGTGTTTCTGCAAGTAAAGGGACAGCTCAGATCTTTCCAGTTTCTGACATAACAGGAAGCAGTAAAATGTTAAAACTGATTTGAAGATGAATTTGAAAAATTAATATAGGTATATATTATTTATATGTAGTATATTTTATATTTATATACTAGAGGCCCAGTGCACGAAATTCATGCACAGAGGGGGGTTGTCCCTCAGCCCAGCCTGTACCCTCTCCAATATGGGACTGCTGGCTCCCAACTGCTTGCCTGCCTGCCTTCCTGATTGCCCCTAACCACTTCTGCCTGCCAGCCTGATTACCCCCTAAACCACTCTACTGCCAGCCTGTTTGCCCCAACTTCCCTTCTCTGCCGGCCTGGTCACCCCTAACTGCCCTCTCCTGCAGGGTTGATCACCTCCAACTGCCCTCCCTTGCAGGCGTGGTCCCTCTCAACTGCCCTCCCTTGCAGGCCAGGTGCCTCCCAACTGCCCTCTCCTGCTGGCCATCTTGTGGTGGCCATCTTGTGTCCACATGGGGGCAGGATCTTTGACCACATGGGGGCAGCTATATTGTGTGTTTCAGTGATGATCAATCTGCATATTACTCTTTTATTAGATAGGATAGAGGCCTGGTACAGGGGTGGGGGCCAGCTGGTTTGCCCTGAAGGGCGTCCCAGATCAGGTGGGGGTTTCCCTTGGGGTGTGGGGTGGCCTGAGCAAGGGGCCTGTGGTGGTTTGCAGGCTGGCCACGCCCCCTGGCAACCCAAGCAGAGGCCCTGGTATCTGGAATTTATTTTCCTTCTACAATTGAAACTTTGTAGCCTGGAGCAGAGCCAAGCCTGGGGCTCCCTCCGAGGCCGGCCGGCAGCCATTTGTGTTGGGGTTATAATTGAAACTTTGTTGCCTTAAGTGGGTGGGCCTGGCCAGGGTGTGTGAAAAGTTTTGCTTCCCCTGTTGCTGGTGGTAACCCTGGCCTGCTCTCTCAAGCTCCATTCTGTCGCCATTTGTTTGAATTTGTTTACCTTCTATAATTGAAACTTTGTAGCTTGAGTGGAGGCTTAGGCCTGGCTAGGGCAGGCGGAAAGCTTGGCTTCCTCTGTTACCTAGGAAACCTTGCTCTCTGTGGCTGTAGCCATCTTGGTTTGGGTTAATTTGCATACTCGCTCTGATTGGATGGTGGGCGTGGCTTGTGGTTGTGTCGGAGGTATGGTCAATTTGCATATTTGTCTATTATTAGAGAGGATTATATACTTTCCCTCCTCTAAATCTATAAGTATATATTACATACTTATATGATATATAAGCATATTTATATCATATATCATGTTTTGTATTATATATAAATGTGATATATACATATTATATATATATATATAAAATCAAGAATGTTGAAAGTAATTGACTAATGGATACTAGACTGGTTAATATCCTATATGGCAATAAAATGTAATGTTTGGGGTATTATCTTTTCAATAAGGTGTAAGCTACCAGAAAACATTATTTGAATTCCTAGCCAAAGAATCATTTGCATAATTATCCACTTTCTATAACTTAACCTCTACCCATAGAGAGCTCTAAAATAGCTTAGTCAGTTGAAAGATAATAAAAAATGTAGACCTTTAGAGAATCAGAGTCTCTTTGGAGGGTCCACTAGACAATGAAAGGATTCCAAAAACCTTTCACCTGTTTTTAGTCTTAGATAATTTTTTCTGATAGAATAAAAAGAGAAAAAACAGACATGGTCCTGACTTTTTGGAGATTATAGTCTTTTGGAAGAGATTGCTATTAACTAATTAATCACAAAACAATCGATGAATATGCAACTTGATGAGCATGTTAAAGATATGGTATGCAGTGACATGAGAACATATCATGGGGAACCTGATATGGCTGAGGATCAGAATATAGCTCTTAGTAAAAAAATATTGCCATAGACCAAGATTTTATATGTAATAATAATTTTCTTATTGTGATTAAATACAGGTGGTACAAAATTCCAAATGTACCAAGTGATATAAAATAAAAAGTAATTCTTCCCCCACTCCCAATCCCCAGTTGCCTTGTGTCTCTCTTGGAAGAAACTGGTGTCCACTGTTTCCAGCGAATTCTTCCATTATCTTCTGGACATACACACGTACACAAATGCAAACAAGTGCACATTTTTCACAAGTAACAGCTCACTAAATGCTCTACGCAAGACACTGCTCTGTCTTGTGTTTTGTTTTGTTTTCATTTAACAATGAAATTATTTTTAATGACTGTAAAACTGTCCATGAAAAACATATACCATACTTTACTTAATCAATTGGATAAATTTTTAGTTGAAAAATATTTATGAGTATAATTACTAAAGAAAATGCATGTAGGGTTACTCACTTCACATGTAAAATTCATTTTTGCCCAGATTGTAATTACCCATCATGTTTGTGGCAAGTGTACAGGGCTCCTTGGAAAAGATAGTGGCCCCAGTCTTGGCTTTACTACTTATTAGGGACAAGACCTTAACTGTATCATTTAAAAGCATGTACCTGGGAAATCTGAGGTAAAAGCGCCTGCCCATTATGGTTTGAAGAGTTAAGGTAATAATACATTCCAGTGGCTTTGAAGTTTGGTCCACCAGTCTAGAAGGCAGAGCCCTTAAAACTCTGAGATACACCTTCCCTTCTACCTTCCACCATACACCTTAGCCAGAGCATCTCAGACCTTTAATCTGGTTACTTATTTTAAGCTTCTAAGTAAAATTCTATTTGAAGACAGAAGGAAAAAATTTTTAATTTGGAAAATTATATAAGCTATAAAACAATGCATAAATATAAGGTATTATCATTTTCTATATTAGGGAAAAGAATCATAAATTAAAAGGGCAATGCAATTAGGAAAGCAGCAAAGCCATACGTGCTGCAGGGACAGGGCAGGCAGCGCCAGTGTGGGGAACCAGCTTCTGCTCTTGGTAGATCTCCCTCCCTGAGAGGGAGTGGGTTTGTAAAAGGCAATCTTCCTCTATCAGAAGCAACTGAAAGAGATCATTTAAGGAAGAAAGCAGGAGAAGGAAACTCAATCCTGGTTTAATTACTTCAAAACAAAAGCCTGAGAGGAGAAAGCTCCAAATGAATGACTAAGCATGCAATTCACGTCCAAGTGTTAAGGGCCTGCACAGAATCCTTGAATGGGTGTATTCACAGTAGCCTGTGGGCCTGATGTTATTTTGAAGTACCATCCTACTCAGCCTTCTCCTGGGGAAAGTGCATTTCATCACAAATGCAAACTCCAGTCCTTACCTTAAATTTCTGCATAGTAGTCTCATTTAAGTGCCAGAAGTTATCTTATTTTTAAGACCCAGTATCATTAGGTGAAATAAAATGTATAATATCAGTCCTCCACATGTGTACAGCAGCACACAAATACTTCCAATGTATTAAACAGAAAGCCACAGGCCAAAAATACCATCACTTGTGCAAAAAGCCTATAATCCCAAACCTAAATTTAAGACCTGATCTAATTGCCTTTTCAACCTCTTCTAGAAATATAATCTTAGTTAATCAGTATGGAATCCTCTGGTCAAGTAAAGTAATCTGTCACGTGGGTCCACTCCACCCCTATCCCCATAGAAAGAAGAGAGAATCTGCATAATAAAAACCCTTCCCATTCTCTTTCTCTCCCCAAAGAAAATATCATCACTTCTTTTCTTTTGTTAAAGCTCCCTTACCCCACTCATCCTCCTATATAAATAAACCTGTCCTTCTGGAGCCCCTCTGAAAGCCCTCTAGTATCAGTGATGGACAACCTTTTGAGCTTGGTGTGTCAAACTTCGCCAAAACACTGAGCGTAACTCGGGTAGTGTGTCACTTTGAGGAAAAAACATTATTTCGCAAATGTTTCATTCTCAGGAGCAGCACATGTTTCATCCTCGGCATGCGGCCGCCTCAGCGGCCACGTGTCATCAGAAATGGCTACGTGTCATAGGTTCGCCATCACTGCGTCTAGTTGCTAGACGGATGCTGCCCGATCGTAAATTGCTTAATAAAGCCAGTTAGCGCTTCTAATTCACTTGGTTGAATTGTGTTTTTTAACAAATCTATTTTGTCAGGTAACCAAATATGTTAAAAATATATAACTATTGTGCACAAAACAAATATTTTCCAAGCACCAGCCACTCAACAAAGAAAGATGTGCTGTGCCCTCTCCTACCTGCCAAAGACTGGGAGGCACCAGCCAGACCTTCAAGGAGCTCAGTCTTGGGCGGAGTGACCAAGCAGATGACTAGCAAAGGTGTTCCAATCAGGAGGATCTGTGGGTGAGAATTATTAGAATTACCATGACCAAACTGCTTTGAAAGCAGGAGTCTAGGGCCCAACCAACAGTAGAATAAGTGATTGAAAACACTGCAGCATGTGACTCAGCTTTCTCCCGGCTTCACTTGCCTCTGAAACGATGTTCATCTTTTTAAAACCTCAGTCGAGCCATACTTTCGTTAGCTCTTGAAAAGGACTTATTATATTTTTATAGTTATAAAGCTGGTGTAATTTTCTCTATATATTTTTTCATTTGTTATTGATGGTGTAATGAAACATGGAATTTCCTGTGTTGTGAGCTCTCTTTTAGCCCACAGAATTTGCCCATTTATTCTCTTAATTTGTTTCTTAAGAGATGCCATATTTTCAAGCAATGACAGTTTCAGTTTTACCTTTTGCTTTCTGATCTAAATATATTTCATTTCATGTTTCTTTCTTATTAGAAGGACCAGGACCTACACTTCGATAGTAGATAATAGTAGGAATAACAGCATCATGTCTTATTGCTGAATTTAGTGAGAATACATTCTAACACGACCATTCAAAATCATGTTTACTTTTGATATTTTATATCCTTTACCGAGTTAAGAAAATCCCATTCTTCTCTTGGTTTACAAAGTGGTTTTTTTTCCCCAAAGAGTTTTTATTGCTAGCATGTTTATCATCCATTGATGTTGACTTTTATCAAATGCTTTTTTCTTTATTAATCTCCAAGTACTGTGAACATTATACTGACAGAAATTCTAATGTTAAACTATCATTTCATTCTTCAGTTGACCAACTCGTTTATGATGATTAATATGTTGTTAGATTCAATTTCCTTGCCTATGATTTTATTTTCTTGTACTATGTTTTCCCTAGGTTTTTTTTTTTTGTTTGTTTTTTGTTTTTAATCTAGGTAATAAAAATGAATCAGATAGCCTTAACTCTATATTTTTAGGTACATTTTTAAAAAGCCATAGTTTAGCCACTCTGAAAATTTGCCAAAATATTGCCTATAAGCTAGACCTGGTATATATTTTGGGTGGATGAGTAGGTAGTAATTTGTATTACAATTTGACTTCTCTAATGGTTATTAGTCTAGGCAGGTTTTCTGTTTGTTTCTTTTAAATTAATTATGCTAATTTATAATTTTCATTTAAAAATCCTCATTTTATCTCTTTCCCATTTTTTCATAAACAATGTTCTTTTGCCTGATTATAATAAATCTGATCCTTTTCTCAATGTTTGTTCTCATGCTCTCAGCAGATATTAAACTCTGACAACTAGCCAGTTCAGTTTTCTCTTAGTCTAGACCACATACTAACCAGCCTGTGTTTACCGTCCACTGTGGGTGGTCTGGCTCCTTCCAAGCCTATGGGTGAATGTTGCATAACCCAACTGTGGTCCTGGGATTTGTAACTGTAAAACCAGAGAGCTTCTTTAAGGAGACTTTTAGTCTCCAATTACCAACAGAAGCAATGTGGCTTCAACCCAGAGGTTATTGATTTTCATGAGGCAAGTCATAGGTAAAGCCACACATTTTACCAATAATATGCAGATATGAAGCTAAACTATGCTTTACATGCCCTACATTGAATTTTAGTTTGAATTTGATGAAGAACAGGAAGCTCTTAACCACTTTTGGGGAGTTCTTTGGGGGTTTAAGAAGAGCACTCCTTGGAATGACACAGTTAAAATTAATTGTGACCCTAAATGAAGTGTAATCAACCAGAAGACAGTGCAAAAGTTCTTAACTGTGCCCAGAGAGATGCATTTCATTTAGAATATTTATTCCAGGGAAGGATTCAACTAAGAACAAACAGTAAATACATGCCAAGATGTCCTCAGGCAAGAGTTCCTGTTTTCTTCTTGGAAACAAAGAAAACAAACACACAAAAAATTCCATTTGCTTTCTTAAACTGAATATCAGCCTAAAACAGGTAGAATAAAATGTTCTAAAAATTGCCCCATCAAGTTAAGCTCTGCCAGAACTATGGCAGTTATCAATAGGTAGCTATAAAACAATGGTCCAAGAACTAACCTGACTTCTTTTAAGTTTGTTTTTTAGATCTAAAGCCAAGTCACAAACCACAGAGACAAACTCAATACCTAGTTGGGAAAGTCCCTTCCTGCATCCCATAATAAATCTTGCACAATCCCAGAATGCCTTGCTTTACTGACATGAACCTGAAATTCAGTGGGACCCCAGCGTTCCTAAAAAGGAAAAAGCCAGCCAACCTACACCCTGATTGGTTAATCCCAGGAACTTCTGTGTTCCCCAACAATGAAAACCCCCAAGCTCCACATTAGGCACGCAGAATCTAGGACCCTATCTCAGTGTTCTCACCCTGTGCAGAGCCTCAATAAAGCTGCCTTTGTATCAGGAAACAAGGACCCAAATTCATCAGTAACAAGCCTACTTCAAAACCCTAATCACTCCTAATTTGCTTCAAATATGGTCTCTTACTCAACTACAACCCCCCACCCCCCATGACTTTGCAAACTGCCGGACTATCTAACTTTTCACCACAATTTATTGTGATTTCAAAATCCACTTTCAAAACTTTTTAGCTCCAATAATTCTTCACTCAATCCCACCTCAATCATGTAACTCGTGACCATACCTTATCAACTGTACTGTTTTTAAATTATCGTTGTTTAATTTTCTCTCTCTGATTCTCAGCTTCTGTATTCTGGTATACTCTAATTCCATTCCAATAATGCTGAGACCTCCAATAATGCTACATTTTTTACTAAGTAATATGACATAATGCCCTAACTTCTCCCTGTAGTTACTTAGGATTCAATACAGAGGAAACACTGTTAAATTATTTGTGTCTCTTCCTCCTCTGAACTCACTCAGCAATACCAATTCTGGGAATGTCTAAGCAACCACTGCCTCTTCCCCTGCACCATATCAGCTGAGTGAGCCTGGAGCATTACTGATAGATTCATCTTAATTTTTTTTTTTTTATCACAAATCTCAATTGGACAATTGATTTGGCAAACTAGTACTACTACATAGCCTTAATAAAGTTTATCTCACACACTTCAGAATGATTATTTTATATCTTCTCTTCTCCCCCGACAAAGATTCTCTTCTGACGAAACTTTAGTCAGACTCCTCTGGGCCTTTTCTCAACTGGGCCTCAGACTTGGGCCCTCAGACTAACATAGCTCAGGTTTAGAAAGGATCCTGCTAAATCAGTTTAGTGAGACTGTCTCATCTTTTTTTTTTTTTTTTAATTGATTTCAGAGAGAAGAAGGGAGAGAGAGAGAGAAAAATATCAATGATGAGAGAGAATCATTGTTTGGCTGCCTCTTGCACTGCCTTCTGTCTACTGGGGATAGAGCCCAAAACCTGAGCATGTGCCCTGACCAGGAATTGAAGCATGACCTCCTGGTTCATAAGTCAATGCTCAACCACTGAGCCATACTGGCCAGCCGACTCTCTCATTCTTGATACCTGATCACCCTCAATATCTGATTAAATACCTCATCCTCCATCTTCCCACAGTGATATATGATCACACTAGCCTGCCCTGAGCAAGAATCCTGGTAGGTCCATTTAGCAAAAGCTACCTCTACTATTGATGTCTCTTCTTAGTAATTTTTACCCACTGACCCTTACTGCAACCCAAATGTTTTCCTATACATCCCACTTGTTCTTTCATTTTGGAGTGGAGCTCACTTCTATATTGAGGTCTCTTTTCCCCTATTGCAAGAGTTCCTGATTAAAATCTGTTGTTACCACTTTAAGCATTTTGTGGCTCTGGTTTTGTTCAGCGCCTCTCAAAATTTAACATCTCAGCCCCACACTTTCCATGCTCTCAGCTGATGACAGCCCCAGTCATGCCTAATAGAAAAACAGTTGCAGTCAATATAAAACAGGGCTGCAAATTATAACCTGCAGGTCAAATCTGGTCCCCAGTTTGTTTGTTTTTCTGTATAGCCTATGAATTGAAAATGGGTTTTACATTTTATAAAGTTTGGGGGGGAAAATCAAAAGAAATGTTACTTCATGGCATGAAAATTCAACTCAACGTCCATAATGTAGACAGCCACACATTTATGACTGCTCTCCTGATGCAATGGCAGAGTTGAGTAGTTACAATAGAAGCAGCATAGCCTGCAAAGCCTGAAGTACTTGCTGTCTAGCCCAAACAGAAAAAGGTGCCGACTTCTGGTTTAGAGCAATTCATTCTCCTGCAGACCGCCTTGTGCTTGACTCATTCTATGCTTGCTCTGTTCTTACAGAGAACAATCCCCTCCTCTAGCTAACTGGACTCCACTTACTGCATACACTCTCACTTTCTCCAGGATGCTATTTGCACAATTACTTACTTTTACTATTTTATTAATATATTTTCCCTACTGGAATATTCCAATTGACATATAAACTCACTTTAATATCACCCAATTAGGGAGAAAAAAAAAAAAAGAAAACCTCTGTGACTTTATGTTCTTCTCCAGACATTATTTATTTCTCTGCTCCTCTTCATGGCAAAATTTCTCAAAAGGGTGTCTGGCCTCACTGTTTCCCACTCCCCCCTCCTTTTCTCTCTTCCATCCACTTCAATAAAAGCTTTTAGCTTCACCACTCCCTTAGAGCAGCCCTTCTGAAAGCCAGCAGTGACCTACATCCTTCCAAGCCAAAGCAATGTCGGCATTAGTTCCCATTTTTGCTTTGCATTTTATTCTTTTCTGTGGCCAGTTGTGGGCTGCCATAACAGCAATGCTTCATCTTGAAATATAAATTAGGGAGTGTAATTATTGTCTTTTTTTAAAAATGGCATATAGAATGATATAAAATTTCTTGAATGTGATAATAGTTCTGTAGTTATGTCAGAGAATTTTTTTTTTCCTTCAGGAGATACATGCTAAAGTACCTAGAAATTACTTTGAAATCATTCATGAAAATATACTATGTATATTTGCAGGAAAGATAAAATAACAAAACTCTTTTTCTCTATGTGTCTTAGATTCTTTGACTAGGGACCTGTAAATTAGGCCAACAAGAGACATAGTAAATGAGAAAACAAATGGAAGTTTATTAACAAGTGCCTCATATGTACACATGGGAGCACTCTAATGAGTAACTCAAAGGGGTGGTTGGAATTTGGGCTTGTATAGCGTCTGAACGAAAGAACAATACAGTTTTAGAGACGTTCCAAGACAAAGAAAGAAAAGGACTTTCAGCTTCTAGCAGGGTAAATTGTGGGAAGGCCAATATATGGGGAAATTAATAGTAGATAAGGGATAGTTTAAGCAAGGCTTATGGAGATTTCTCTGGTGCTGTCTTTGGGCTCACAGAAGTCTAAAGTTTTCTCCAGTGATTAATTTCTGATAGAGAGGGTAGAGGAGACACCTTTACAAATTTATGTCTTGCTTTTGGGCGATAGGGGGAAGGACAGTGAGTTTTTCTTATGTCTGCTTATTCTCAATTACCTTCAGCTCAAAATAATCCAAAGTAGTATCTTTTGTGATGCCATATTCTGCTGCCTGTCATTTGTGTGTGTTTGTGTATGTGCATAAAGGAAAAGAGAAAGAAAGATACACATACCAAATATGTCAAGTGTTAGCAAACATGGATAAAAGATGTATGGCTGCTCACTGAGCTATTATGTTTCATTTTTCTATAAGTTTGAAATTTTTCAAAATAAAAAGTTGGGGGAAAATTATATCATGATCATTTGGATTCACCTTAGAAATAAAAATACAGTTCACTTTAGAAGGACTATCAATGTGATTCTCAAAATCCAGATATTAATACAGAAAAAATAATGATTTAACACATGCAGAATAAGCATGTCATCAATTCAAACCATTTCTGATTTTTAAAAGAATCTTAAGAAATTGAAGTTAGAAGAGAACTTTCTTCATTTGATTAAATAAATCTACCAAAAATCTATAGCCATCATCCTTCTAAATGATAAAATTACCATTAAGTTTAAGATTGAAGGTCCTGGCAAATTAAGCCATGAGAAAATAAAATATTTTTTTGGAAGGAAGAAATAAAATTGTCATCTGACACAGAAAATATGATTATCTATGCAAACCCAATAGACACATCAGTTTCTGGCAATTCAGTATGTGCTACCAATAACTGGAAACACACTCTTCTTTAAAAACCACTAGACATTCTGGGAAATATAAGTAAATATCTCTCAAGAAATATACATCTCCAAGGAACAAAACAAAAAGGAGACTTATAGCCGAAGCCGGTTTGGCTCAGTGGATAGAGCGTCGGCCTGCGGACTGAAAGGTCCCGGGTTCGATTCCGGTCAGGGGCGTGTATCTTGGTTGCGGGCATATCCCCAGGAGGCAGCTGATCAATGTTTCTCTCTCATCGATGTTTCTAACTCTCTATCTCTCTCCCTTTCTCTCTGTAAAAAATCAATAAAATATATATATATATAAAAAAAAAAGGAGACTTATAAATAAGCAGCAGGCACAAGTTGGTGCTGTGGCTACATGGAGTGGAGGTACGTTTCCCAGTTACCAAGGGACTTGGGCTCTAGTCACACAGGGAAAGGATTAGAGACCTTGAGTTCATGTAGTCAAGAGGGTTAGAAAAAATGACCTTCTCATGAAGCTAGGACTCTTGATAGTATAAATCCCCCATTAAAGGGTGGATTAGAAAGACATCATCCATCTGTCCAGAGAGATAACAAGGTCTCTTGACTGCCTAGGTCTAGCATCTGGGTAGAAAAATAAAAGTCTCCTCAAAGAACTTAGGCCTCCTGTGTTACCACATTTCAAACTTGAATGTATACTATCTATGTCATCTGAGAACCCCTAGGGTGAGAAATCAACATAAAAATTTTCCCAAGATGATAGTGTCCCTACATAAGGAAATGCACATATTCTTTGAAAGAAATTACCTTCTTCAAAATACACAGGTTCCCACAAATCATGCCCTTCCAACTATGAGCTCACACATAAGGAAGGAATTCTTCAGAAACAGAAGCCAGCAGGCAAAGCCAAGGACAAACTTCATGCCTTAAGAACCTGAGATAAGCCTTGACCAGGGGGCTAGGTTGATTAGAGCATTGTCCCATACACCATCAGGCTCTTACAGAAGGCAACCTATAGATCTCTCTCTCTCTCTCTCTCTCTCACTCACTCTCTCTCTCTCTCTAAAAATCAATCAAAATATATTCTTGGGTGAGGATTTAAAAAATATTCAAAAGACCTTAGATAATAGAATTATAAAATATAGGTTTTAAAATTAAAATGATTAGATACTTACAGTAGAAATTTAAATTGACTTATAAAATTAAATTTTCAGTTGACAAGCTAAAAAGTAATTAGTCACCACTAAAGAGATCATTAATAAAATGGACAACTGAGCTCATGAAATGAATCTTTTTTCATAAAAAATAGAATAGTTAGAAAATATGAAAGAGAAATAATAAAACAGAAAAGAGAGAATGAGAAGATACAACATACATCTCTTTCCTTTAAATGTTGTTTTGGAAGAGAAGATTAGAACGATTGTGAAGAACTGAGAATTTTCCAGAATTTATAAAAGATATGAGTCACTGGAATAAAAAAAAGCTTTGGATTTGTTATCCCAAGACAGGATAAATAGAAAGAACTCCACAAGTAGCAAAATGAATATGGAATACCAAAACAAAATGTGGAATACTGAAGACCTCAAAAAGAAAACAAAAAAAGAAAATATGTTGGGTTAACATAGAATGAATTAAACTAACTATAGAAATATCAATGTTCATAATTGAAAGCAGAAAAAATTTGAATATTTTCAGTTCATTGAGAGAAAATAACTGTATTTAAGATCATATACAGATCACAAAGAATGAAGGTAAACAAAAAACTGTTCAGGTAGACATAATCTGGATAAATTTACTTTAATAATCCAAGGTGGTGGTTGGGGGGGTGGGCAGAAAGGGGTGGTAAAGAAAGCAGATCCATGAGGAAGTCTTGAGATACATTAAAAAAAATTATGAGCAAAATCTCAGGCAAATGTGGATTACACAAAGATGAACTCTGTAACCTAATAGTATACTGAATATACACAGCAATAGCAGTTGGTTCTGTGGTATATGAGGGGAGAGGGAACATTGAAGCAGGGGCAAAAAAACAAACAAAAATAAAAACCTTAACTATATTGGCAATGTTTTTATTTTCTTAAAGAAACAAATATAATCAAATGCTAACCATAGTTAATTCCTCATGGCATGAATATGGTTATTAATTGTATTATATATAAATGATAGAGAAACCTCAATAAACTCTCATGAGAATCTCTCACAGTGAAAGTGATAATGTCTCTTTGTGAAAATTTTTGGAAATGAAATATTTTGAACTTTCATTTACTTAAATAGACTTTACAAATGTCTACTACCTGTCAGACCCTACACGAGAGGCAAGGTCATTAATGTCACAGACTTGCCTCAAGGAATTAAAAAGATGGGTTTAAAAAAAGGGTAACAATGTACATCCATATAATGTTACTCAGTAATAAAATGAGATAAACTTTGGTTGCACATAACATCATAATATCATAGAGGAATCACAACTAACTTATGTTGAGTGAAAGAATCCAGGCGCAAGACTACATACTGTGTAATTTCATTTAGAGCCTTGATTCCCAACTATCTCATCAATTATGAGGACATCACAGGAAGCCTCAAGAGTACAGAACACACTCAGATCCAAGAAAAACTTCTAATTTATCATGAAAGAAGACCTCATAAAGTCAGTTTTGGCTGTGAGCAAGAAAGAGTTCACTGGCACCTAAACCATGCTTATACTAATCAGACATACTCAGAGTATCTTTTTTGAACATTATAAATCAAAGGCGAGGGCTGTGGCATTTCAGGAAGAAAACCTCTGAATCACCTGTGGAAATAAGAGATGCTGACCACAATAAGCTCTGACCTTTACCAAGACCGAAAACCTCAATGACCGAGTTTCAAGGAGCTTAAAGGACACCATTAGGTCAATAGAATCATAACTACATTCAGATGAAAATAGAATTCCTCCTCTATGCTTCTTCTTTTAAAAAAATATTTTTATTGATTTCAGAGAGGAAGGGAGATAGAGAGATAGAAACATCAATGATCAGAATCATTGATGCTGCCCCCACACATCCCCTACTGGGGATCAAACCTACAACCAGGGCACGTGCCCTGACCAGGAATTGAACTGTGACTACCTGGTTCATAGGTCGACACTCAACCACTGAGCCACATTGGCCGGGCCCCTATGCTTCTTCTTAAAGGATGTGAGGTGTTTTTGTCACCAGAAAAAGGAGAAATTATTCTGTATCCAATTGACAACTATGTTGATTTAGTAGATGGAGGGCTGAACAGATGTTTTAAAGATCTGATGAAAGTCTTTAGGATTCTGAGCAGAGGTGTTATTTGTTCCAATGGATTTCAATCACTGATTGGGAGTTATATGGGGTAAAGGAAGCAGGGCTGGACTTGAGTCAGAGCTCAGAATCATGGTCCAGTCACATATTGGAGCTTGGGGAAGCCACTTGATCTGTTCTGTTTTATTTTCCTCATCAACAGAGCAACTCCTACTGAATACTACCATTCAAGATCATGGTGAGGGTTCAATAAGAGCATACATGCCTCTCACAATGGCTGGCACAAAAGAATATCTGAAAAAAAACTTAGGTTTTGTTATAGGCTGAATTGTGTTCTCCTACCCCAAATTTATATGGTGAAGCCCTAACCCCAAATATCTCAAAATATGATTGTTTTGGGAGATTGGAACTTTAAAGAGGCAATTAAGTTAAAATGAAGTTGTGGGCCCTAATCCAATATGACTGAAGTCTTTGTAATAAGCAGAGAAAACTTGGACACACAGACACCAAGGACTCGTGAGCACAAAAGAAAGGCCATGTGAGGACACCAGGAGAAGGCAGCTGTCTGCAAGCCAAGGGCAGAGGCCTCCGAAGAACCACACCTGCCAACATTTTGATCTTGGACTTCTAGCCTCCAGACTGTGAGAACTACATTTCTGTTGTTTAAGCCACTGGTCTGTAGTATTTTATTATGACAGCCCTAGTAAACTAACACAGTGTTGGATCTGAATTGATCCAAAAAGATGAGCTACGCGTTCAAGCAGAGGGGGGTACATATTTGTAAGAAATGTGGGGCACCAGAAGAGCCACTTTTCTGTTGGCATTGTGAATTCTGTAACAACAATGACAACAACAACAAACATTCAATGATGTTCGTATGAATAATATACTGAAGGACACATAATAAAATGCCATATTCCTTAGAGTATTACAAGTGATATAGTAAAGCCTGCCTTCTGGGGAGTAGTCTAAGTCACATAAGATATGAATGGACAAGGAAATCCAGATATTTTTTCACAATATGCTCTAGAAGGGGTCAGGGTGTGAGCATGTCCCCCGAGTCAATCTCCTGTGTCTAAGGTGCCCCCATTGCTGTGACCAGGTTTGTCAGTGGCTCACAGGTGTTAGGAATTGGATGGTGTTGGGATCTTGAGTGTCCTTCCCATCTTAATGGATGGAACAGTAAACACAGGCAGTTCTGTCTAAAGAATCACAGGGGGAAAAAAGGGAGATATCAGAAGAACTCAAACCAACAAATGTCCTGCTTCTATCTAAACAAAGAAACAAAATGGATTTCAGAATTCAAAAGCAGGTAGATTAAACGTTGATCCCTTGCAACATTCTAGAACAGAACTATTTCTGCTTTGAATGCCAGGCTTTTCCAAGGGAACAGGAAGAGTAAATGGGACAATTAGGCAGAGAAAGGCCCCGCTGAGAACAGTGAAGAGAATAGCTGGCAGCCTCCTTGCTCCAAGGTTGCAACTCTGTCTGGTTCTCTCTCAGGGGAGGGTGGGGAGTGAGAAGGACAGCACGGGTTGTCCCAGTGCGGTGGCAGTCTTGGGTCGCTGGAGACAGCTCCTTTGGGTGAGAAACGCACCGTCTGCTTCTGGTGCTCCTGCTCTGAGTGTGCCCCCGGCTCTCTAATCACATGCATCAGCAGCATCGGCAGGACAGAGAAGGCATCTGGTGTTTTCCAAACCGAGTGGGGCCAGTGAAAAAGCCACCTATCCATCATCTGTCCAGCCTGCGAGATAACTAATTTCTGTGAACCTGAGGGATGTTTCTTCAGAGGAATGCAGGTGACAGAAGAATACAAATGACCTGTTTACAGATGTCAGTGCCGAGTAGAGCAACTGGCTTAGGTGGACAGCATGAAAACGTTGACGAATTCTAATATCTTGCTGTCTAGCCATGGGAATGTGTACACAGACTCTCAAATTCACCCACGACCTTGAAGGGGCATCGTCTTTGTTCCTCAGCCTTCAAAGGAAATAGGTCTTAGAGAGGTAGAATAATATTTATCTATCATGTATTTTTTTTTTCATTCTTCTCTTCAATGAATATTTGTGGAAAGCCAAGTGTGTGCCCTACACTGGGCTTGGTGCAACGATTCAAGCATCCATCATCTCAGCTACTCTGCCCCAGGTGTCTAAGAAACAGCCAACAAATCTGATGACCGTGGGGTCTTAGGGACAAAGTAGGGGCATCTTCTCTTATCTGGGAGGAGAGTAGAGCAGGTTTAATGGAGGCATCCAATTTTTAAATTTCCAGTAAGGGAGAGAGCTTACCATCTTCAAGAATACTGCAAAAGCCAATCATCTGAGAGGAGTAATCCATCTCCTTTCATTCTCTCTTCAGTGGGGCAATCCTCGGGTTCAAAGACATCCTGGCACTTGTACCTGTACCAGGCATTCTGTTTCCCTCATTGGTAAGCCAGTTCCTCTCTCTTCTCATCTCATCCACTAGAATGGTTTCTGGGCAAGGCTGATGTTGGGGAGACTCATCCTTTCCAGCCCTGCAGGACAGCATAGGGACAGAGTACAACAGATGCTGTCCCTGCTCCAGAGGTTGGCGCAAAGAATAGAAGGTGGTACCGTTAAGCTGAGGGAAGTGATGTGAGCTGCAGGATTTTGTTTTATTTGGGTCACATTTGAACTTTGGAGCAGATCAGCTTGAAGCTGCCCTCACTACTTCATGCGCAGGTTGTATAATTCCTCCCCTCCCCCAGCTTTATTGAGGTATAATTGACAAATAAAATTGTACATATTTAAAGTATACAAGGTGCTAACTTAATATATGTGTATTTTATGAAATGATTACCACTCAAATTAATTAAACAAACACACAAACACATCTATCACTTTGCATAGTTACCGCTAAGGAACTGTGAAAAAGCTCTCTCAGCACATTTGAGGTATATAATACTATAATATGTAGTCGCCATGCTATATGTTAAATCCTCAGGACTTATTCAACTTGCTGCCCTCAAGTGGCCCAGGAAAATATCTTAGTTGGGCATCAATGGGCTTGCCATAAGCCTGTCTTGGTAGGGGCCAGGAAACCAAACTGAGGATGCAACCGAGATTCAGAGGGTCTACAGTCCCAGCAGGAGGAGCTGGAGGATACCAATTAAACCAAGCCAAGGATGATGTAGACAGGAATCATATCAGCCTCCAACTTTAAGCTACCAATTACAGCCAAGACTGCAGGCAAAAACAGTGCTATAGAAACCAGAGGAGCCAGCAGAGGAGGCCCTCCCACTCTGCTGGCAGGAAGTCACAGGAAGCCTCTTCATGTGCCCAGATGCATCCTGGGAAAGAGAAGGGAGGGAAGGGGATCTGAATGACCAAGCATGAAACCCAGAAGAACAGCTTAATTATTGAATCAGCAAAAGGATAGTCACTAACATGTTTAGGGGTGGCAGAATTTCAAGTAGTTTTTACTTTCTTTACTTTTATATATTGTTTGGCTGTTCTACAATGAGCTTGAATTATTTATCTAATAAAAAAAATATGCTATGTTTTTCATACTGAGATTACTGGATTGATCTAATCTATTTTCCCTCATGGCACATACATACATTCTCTCTCTCTCTCGCTCTCGCTCTCTCTCTCTCTCCCTCCCTCCCTCCAGTGGATGGAGGCTCTAAAAGACATCAGTAATTCAGAGAGAATAAAAATTACATTTTCCCTAAGTCTCTGCTTAGAGTGAATAAACTTGCAGCCACCTTGTTAAACCCAGGGCCCATAGCCACACTGAAACTCCAGATCCCATGTTGTTTCCCTGGTGACTTACTGCATCCATTGTGCCTCAGAGACAGACTATTCTGTAATTTTTAATTTCCCATCAGTCTGACATGCTCTGATATGTGGTCCTATTTACCTTTCTCACCCTTTAATTGTTTTCTTTATTAAGATAAAGGTTCTAATGTCTTTAACAAAAAGAGAGGGACCAGATTCAACAATTGACTTCTTTGTTTCTTTTGTAATTTTCCCATGAGTTCATTCAAAGACAGAGTTCCTACTCAACATGCCCAGTAACCTTTAACTAAATTGCCCATGCCATTCAATAAGCAAAAGGCAGGACTCCAAACAAAGAGGTGGAGCAAATTAAACAAAGAGGGTCCAATTTAACAGTATCTACATA
The DNA here is from genome assembly GCF_027574615.1 of Eptesicus fuscus. Lineage (NCBI taxonomy): Eukaryota > Metazoa > Chordata > Mammalia > Chiroptera > Vespertilionidae > Eptesicus > Eptesicus fuscus. The sequence continues at coordinate 68,021,225 of NC_072482.1, forward strand.
GACTCAAGATAGCCATAAGTCAGCCCCTTAACGTGATCAAAATGATTAGGAGAAAGGAACAGAGTTTAAATAGATCGAAGTGAGTTCTCAAAGTACAAATAAGAAGCAGAAATGGAAGAAAAAGAACACCTTTCCCTCTGGTTAGGAATAAGTGTGTGTGTGTGTGTGTGTGTGTGTGTGTGTGTGTGTGTGTGATTTTCTTGTTCATTTGTTTGTGTGCTTGTTTATTAATTAGAGGGAATAACCAGTCCTTTCTGGGCTGTAGTCATTTCCATTTGCAATTTTAATTTCCCTGCCTTAAGAGTCACCACGTGTAAAGGTTAGTTTTATGTCGACTTGGCAAGGCTATCATATCCAGTTATCTAATCAAGCACTAGCCTCAGTGATGCTAGAAGGCATTTTGTAGATGTGCTTAACACCTACAGTCAGTTGATGTTACCCTCCATAATGTGCATTGACTTCATCCAACCTGTTGAAGGTCTTAAAAGCAAAAACTGAGGTTTCTTTCCCAAAGAAAAGAAATTCTGCCTCACAACAGCAGAATCAACTGCTGTTAACATATTTTAAAAATATTTTATAAGTATCTTTGGAACTTTCTTAAGATAACATTTATATAAAATATGAAATACAAAGGCAAGAGAAAAATTCAAGAACAGGTATAGCAATCCAATTTCCAAATAAATTTCTTTAACATTTAATAGAAAAAGCGAGAGAGAAACACAGCAGTTCAGAGGGACCATCATTCGTTCAGAGTGGCCGCCTATAATCACAGAGAAGCAGATGGTAGCTTGGTCTGTTTTGATATGATGCCTTGAGGAAATTTCATTTTCTTGGCATTTTATAAAAAAGTCCAAGAAGTTTGCACCAGTTTTTCTACATATATAATGTATTCATTAGTGAGCATGAAAGTGTGGAAGAGCAAAGCCTTGACTAGATTAGGCAATTAAGCTAGTCATGGCTGTTAGCAGGGAAGCAGGGATAGAAAACATTTGATGGTCAACAAAGAAAAGAAAACATTACTGAATAATAGCAAAAATGACTTTAATATTTTAATCAAGTTGGTTTCTGTCTACCTGCTAAGAAATAGAAATTAATATATAAAAGTTCTTTCACTATATAACAGGGGGAAAAAACCATCTTTTTACTAATCAAGACTTCCCTGTTCATCCACAACAGCTAACAGGCATGCTTGCAGGCATAGAAGAAAGTGACACATCTGTTTATTCCAGTGTTACATGGAGCTGGGAAGTAGCCAATCAAACAAGAAATACCTACTAAAGCACATGGGTATATATTCATAAAACAATGTTGAAGTTGGAAAATCGAGCAATTACTAAGAAATTTTGTATAATGTTGATAATGTATTTATCAACTTCTTTCTATATAGAAGGTACAGTTCTAAGTGATATTCATGTACTATCATGGTGCTTCCTATCTCCAGTCTCTTTTGCTTCAGACTCTCCCTAGTGTAAAAGGTCTCCGTAGAGTAAGCTTATCAGACTGTACCAGGTCCCACTTGAGTGGTCCTGTTTATTTCTGCTTCATCTCCAGAGACATCATGATAAAACTGTCATTCTCCCACTGTGACTCACTTTATCTTAAACTTCCGCTTACTCTGTCCACTTGAATTCACACACACAGACATCCACGTTTAACTCTCTTTCACCCATCAGCCTCAGTCTTTTCCAGCCTTCATTAAAATCATTTCCAGACCAATCCCTTAACATCAATGTCAGCCTTAGCTTCTGGCTACAACAATCACTCTTAACAATTATGCTTGAACTAATTATTACAGCAATCATCATGATTTGGATTGTGGTGGTTCACACCTATTCCTTTTTTGATGAACTTGACAAGGATACCTTGATTGCCTATTATAAGCACAGAATATTGCTATCTCGCTGTATTCGTGCAAGGCCTATCTCTGTTAATAAGCATATCAGGAGGGAAGAGACATGAAACAATCAAAGAAACTCATAAAACAATGAAATGTGCTGAGTTTAAGACATTATTTCCCTTTGAAAATTTCTCACTGCCACCTCCCAGATTCACACCCGCTCCTAAATTCCTACAGACTTTTTTTCTCTTCTTTGTCCATTCTGACATATAAGATTTCCCTGCAGGCACTTCCTTCACCTTGTATTTATTCTGTTTAGCTAAGCAAGATATGAGATCTTGTCAAAGTAACAGACCCTCAGTAAATATCCTGGAATGATCAGGTGTATAAATAATGATGGAGTTATGTCCTTAGTTCTTGTTTCCTCTTTGGGTGTTTCCAGGGGGGATAGAGCTAGAGAGAGAGAGAGAGAGAGAGAGAGAGAGAGAGAGAGAGAGAGAGAGGGAGAGAGAGAGAGAGAGGGAAATAAGGAGAGAGATAGAGAGAGGGAAACTGTCATTCATGGTCTTGGCTCTTTACAGAGTGTGAGCCCATTTGGCTGGTGGCTGAGTATTTTACAAGAACAGTATATGGATCAGGATTTTTAAAATTCTTACATCATTATTTCCTTCTCCTATACTCCATGATGATATTTGAAAGAACAGCACTTAGAGAACAGTGAAAATACAGGACTTGAGGATTCAGTTAATACCCTTAAATACTTCAAGACAGTTTAGTTTTGTAGTACCTGAAACTCTAATTAAAATCTAACAAGTAAAATATCACCATAAATACCTATAGTCCCTGCCCTTTCCTGCTTCTCCTTCCTTACACCCTGAGGAAATATGCCACTTGCCTTAAGATAATGACATTAGACTTTTACTTAATTTTGATTTGGACCACAACATCCTTTTCTCTTTTAGGGTCACCACATTTAAGAACATTTAAAACAGACTTGCTCTTGGAGTTTATAAGAGAGACGTGTGATGACTACACTGAAGATGCCAATATGCCTGCTCTGCTCCCAGATCCCTGCTGAAGGGACCAGAGACGGACCCCATGGCCTAAGGGCAGCCTGGGCCTAGGCTCAACAGGTCCAGGACAGTGTTTGAGAGCAAAAGATGCTGCCAGGCAGACCACACAAACTGTCTCTGCATGGAGTTTAAATAGGAAAATAATTGAGAATGACCAATGTATGGGTAGTGAAAGGAATAAAAATAAAATACACAAAGACAAGCAGAGATTTAAAAGAAAGTAGCGTAGTCACAGGGGTGAAATAAGTTTGGTCAGCTGGATCCTGGCTCTTCATGCACAGATGTCCTGTGTTTCTTGGACAGTCCATCCCATCAGGTGGTTGTCAGCTCTTGACCACCAATGGGCCTAAATCAATGTGCCCCTTCCTATTCATTCATTGTTGTGCGTGACTCTTAAATCTGATGATGACTTAGAAGTCGAGTGAAGTGCTGTGGAGATTGTTAGCCACTGCTTGACATTTATTCCTACCTACAGCCTTCTTTATTTACAGAAACCTGAGATAGGGAGAGAAATCCTACAAGAGGCTCCTGAGAAGTTTATTGTTCCAAAGAAAAAGCTACAGGAAGACACACTCTCCTTTTCTTCAGGTTTCTGACACGTCTGAGAATGAACTTGACACTGAGGAAAGTGAAAAGAGGAGGCAGCCTGGGTCTTCGGTGACACACTTGAGCCATTAAATCAAACCCAAACCAACTCCATGCCCAGACTTGCCATTATTCAGGATAAAAAATGTCTTTTATGTTTAAATCTGTTTGAGTTGGGTTCCTGCTACCATGTTAAACCTTAGTAGAAGTTTGGCATTTTCCTTTCTTCTCAGTTCAACATTTCTTATGATGATGATGATGATGATGGGGGAGTTTGGGGGCCAATGGAGTTTTCCTATGATAGCGGAAGATTTCAAACAGGGACCCTGGCATCCTACATCTTCGTTGTGCCAGGAAATAGGTCAGTTTTATGTCCACATCATGACCTTTGGACTAAGGCTCCAGAGTGGGCACCAGAGTGGGCGGCTGATGTGCAGGGTCCATCTGGAGAAGCTGACTGTCCACACACATCCCTCCTGGTGCCTGGCCACCCACTTAGAGCCTCAATCCTGGGATTCATGGTAAGGATCATATTGAATTCAAGTGACATGACAGCCCAAAGAAAGGGCACATTTCAAGGTCTCTTTTCTCATTTACACTGAAGTAAAGTTTGAATTTGCAATGTTTACTTTAAGTTGAGTTTTCATATGGAAGAGAGAAGACCAGGAGGAAGAAAGCTCGGGCTGCTATAACAAAACACCACAGACCAGGTGGCGTAAACATCAGAAGTTTATTTTCTCAGACTGCTGGAGGCTAGAAGTCCAAGAGCAATATGTCAGCAGTCTCGGCTCCCTCCGAGGCCTCTCTCCTTGCAGATGGCTGCCTTCTCCTGTCCTCCTGGTCTTTCCTCTCTTTATCCATCAAATGTCCTCTTCCTATAAGGACACCAATCACATTGGAGCAGGGCCCTACTAATGGGCTCATTTTAATTTACTCACTTCCTTAAAGGTCCAATCTCAAGTACGGTCATATTCTGAGGTCCAGCGGGTTAGTGTTGACATATGAATTTTGGGGGACACAATTAAGCTCATAATGGGGAAGAAAGGGATTTGTGGCACCTGTGGGAAAAATAATTCTTTCTGGCCACAGATGACAAGGGCCCTGAGACATTTGGGAAATACGTGCACATCTGGTAGGTGAGAGCCCAGGAGAGCGGCTGAGGAGCCCCGGGTGCCCTGTCCAGCTCAGCTCAAAGCCTCTGCTCCTCCCATGGTCCTTGCTGTCCCCTGGGTGCCTGTCTCCCTGGTCCTTCCCAAGTGCAGTTGGCTGCTTGGCTCGAACCACACTGGTTATTTTAAACTCATAATTTTCTTTTCTTTTCTTTTTTTTAAATATACCTTTATTGATTTCAGAGAGGAAGGGAGAGGGAGCGAGAGAAACATCATTGATTGGCTGCCTTCTGCATGTGCCCCACTGGGGGCTGAGCCCACAACCTGGGCATGTGCCCCGACCAGAATCGAACCTCAACCTCCTAGTTCATGGATTGATGCTCAACCACTGCGCCACGCCAGCCGGGCTAAACTCATGATTTTTAACAATAGCCACTGTCAGGCTTGCAGGGTTTCCAGTTGTGTTTATAAACCATGGGTTTATTCTCTGACTAGCCAGGACGCTGAAATCTGCTAAAAATGTCAGGACTCTGCAGACCTACAAGGTCAGAGTCAAACAGGTTTTATCTCCACACATTGGGCGGTGCTGTTTCCCTGCATATTTATCAGTGCAGATGAGCACCGTCAACCATGTCTCCTCATCTGAAAAGCTGTCTTGTGTCAGCTAAGCAGGGCTTTCTACCAAGGATTTCTCTAAGCAGAGCAGGCTGACTTGACCTCCATGAGATTTAGGAAAGCAATGGGGTGCTTCTTGTTGGCAAGGACAGTAAACATTTTCAAAAACTGTCGCCATCTATCACACTGAGACCCCTGGAACTATCTCATGTCATCTGAACCTGAGATGACTCACACATGAAAACAGTGAAGGAGGAAAGCTGTGTTTCTATCCATGTAACTTCCAACTTTTAAACACTTCATGTTGTTTCTCCATGCAGGCTGTATTTTTCCTCTTTGTTTCCAGTAAAATGTTCAGGTCCTGGCAAGATTGGGCTTTGACACACCCAGAAAATCCCTGGTTCTGTGGGCCTCAAGTGTAGAGAGGAGCTGCGGGGTGGGGGCAGAACTAAGGAACAGGCAGCCATATGGGAGTTTCCTCAGGTCTGTCCTCTTCTCCACCCCTGCTTCTCCCAGTCCTTTTGTGGGTCCCTCTGACATTGTGCCTGTGAGCCACATACACACGTCCCCCAGTCATATCCTCCCCGTCTCACCCCATCCTTTTTACCGTCATGAGATGTTGGAGAGCCTGGTGACAAATTGGCTATGAAGCGGTGCTTTCCAAATGACCCACAATTTCATTTGAAAGGAGCCAGTTTTCAGAAAGTTTCTTTCCGGCTGGCTCAATATTAATATCTCCAGAGGTTTCTGTAAATATTCCCAAATGCATGTGCCGGCAGGAGAGATAACGCCCGAACCTCCTGATCCGCCTCCAGGGAAGCATTGTCTGCGCAGCCCCTCCATCCTTCCGTGAGTGGGCCCTGTGATAAGCACGCTCCAGGTGATGGCCCTCCAGGAGCGGAAAGAACATCTATCCCCATAGTGTAAATTCTGGTTTCCAATTAAGTAACTTTAGTAAAGAGTGGAGATGAGAATGTAGCAAAATGAAAAGACTCCCTGGGTACTTCCTGTCAACTGAAACTGAATCATAACACTCTATGGCAATTAACCTGAACTGCTTCATATCCATTTCTGTCACCGCTGGCCTTGGGCCTCTGCCTCCAAGGGAATGTGTTCACTCCAGTTACATGAAATGGGGGTGGGGCGGGGGAGAAGAAAAGTGACATTCTTATTCACCCCAGGTGTTGCTCCACTGTTTTCAGTGTTGTTGTTGTTTTTCAACATCTATTTTCTTCTGGAAAATTTATAGGGGCTGAAATTACTATTAGAAGGAAAGAGGTCAGAACCACCTTTTGCTTGCAGAGGGGGCATTAGAGGCAAAGTAGAGGCACCTGAGCAGAGACACTGCTTGCCCCTCTGTCCTCCCTTTAGGCATTAAAACCTGGTCAGCACCAAGAGAAGGCACCAACAATGAAATTGGCCCCTTTACTCTCAGGAGTTGGAGAGATGGGTTGCATCCTGGTTGTTAGCTCAGTGCAAAACTGCCTGTCCTACACCCTCTCAATTCTTTCCAGTTCTATTTTTCTAAAGATAAAAAATGAAGCAACCACTTAAAATGTATGCCATATTATATACTAGGTGTACCGGTTAATTATGGTGGATTTTGTAATCAAAGAAAACATGATAATTTTCAAGAGAAACATCAAAAGTGCTTTATTCAAAGTAATGTCCATTGCTAGCTACACATTTCCCCATCTTTCAGGTAATTTGGGGATACTGTCCCAATAGAACTTTTCTTGTTTTGAGGCAAACCATTCAGAGACCCAATTTTCCACTTCTTTGTATGTTTTCAAGTGCTGCTCAGAAAGTGCATGTGCCATAGATCGGAACAAGTGGTAATCTAAAGGAGCAAGGTCTGGTGAATATAGCGGGTGGGTTAATACTTCCCAGGCAAGATCTTTTAACGTGTCTTTAACTGGTTTTGAAGTATGTGATGGTGCATCATCATGAAGCAAAATTACTTTGCCGTGTCTTCTGGCCTATTCTGGTCATCTCATGATCAAAGCGGAGTTCAAATTGATTATTTGTTGTCAGTAGCGATCAATATTAATGGTTTCACCTGGTTTTAGAAGCTCATAATACACCACACCTTCCTGATCCCACCAAATGCAGAGCATTGTCTTCTTTCAGAAATAATTTGGTCTTGTAGTCAATGTTGATGGTTGACCTGGACCAACTCATGATTTTGTGCGTTTTGTATTCTCAAAATAAATCCACTTTTCATCGCCAGTCACAATTCGATGCAAAAAAGACATTCATGCCATTGAAGTAACATTTTACTGATGACTTTTCAGTTTTCCATTTGTCTTTCGTTCAGTTGATGTGGCACCCATTTTCCTTCCTTTAAAGTCTTTCCCATTGCTTGTAAATGATAGGAAATTGTTTGCTGAGCAACATTTAATATTTCTGCAAGTTGATTTTGACACACATCTTCATCCAATAATGCTTGTAATTGGTCTTCAAACTTTTTTGGTTGACCTGGACATTCTTTGTCTTTCACATCGAAATCATCAATTTTAAAGTGCTTAAACCAGAGTTCACAAGTATCTTGAGATGGAGCATGTTCACCATAAGCTTCCCAAAGTATATGATAACTTTTTCTTCAAAATAAAGTAATGAATTAAAACTGCTCAGAAAGTGCATGTGCCATTGATCGGAACAAGTGGTAATCTAAAGGAGCAAGGTCTGGTGAATATAGCGGGTGGGTTAATCCCGCAAATGCTCTTTTTTTGGCACGAAATTCGACATTTTTAAGCATAAAAATATCTATGATGTTAACACCTTCAGCAAATTTGACATACGAAGTTTTGAAGCTTGCTCCCCACCCCCTTTATTATTTCTATTCACCAAATGCTTCTACTCTTCTTCCACTGTCTTTAAGAAGGGGGCACCTATAACTTTCTTATTGCAAACAATCTAGCATATTTTGGACAGATTTGCTAGAAAACAACTTTAGAACATCAAAAGAGTTTTGTTTGTTGATGGGATATATCTTACGATGAAACAGGAAAATATCAGGCAGTCAGAATAGAGTAACTTTAAAAGTAATTTGGATCTCTCAAGGGGAACAGCTGGTACTTTAGCGGAAGATTGTTGTGATTGCCTCCCTCCAGACCTCACTGGTAACTAAAATATTGCCAATGAGATCCAAATGCAAAGGAAGAAATTATGAATTTAGAGACTTTTGCTAATAGCCCCCTATTCAGATGGGTGATGAGAACTTCTCTTGGTTTGGTTCCTGGCTGAGAAGCAGACTGTAAACTCTGATTATAAACCTTCTGTTACTAATTGTCTAGGTTGCAGTGGTCAGCTCTGTGATCGCCAGAGTTTTGCATACTTATTGTAGCTGCTGTCCCATGTAATGATCCAACCAATGATTGTCCAACAAAAAGAAAAGGAAAACCAAAGTAGTTAAAACAGCCATCTGGGAACATGATACAAGACTGTGACACCCTGAGTTGTGGTGAAATTATGGCTTGATCATGCTCCCAGACACTAATGATCTACCCTTTCAGCTCAGGCTGAAGAGGCTGAGAACCAAGAGCATGTACACCCACTCACTTTTGTCCACATTGTCATGACTTTACAAGTCCATTGGCCTCACTAACAAAGCTTTGGTGTTCCTCTGTCTTCATCATTATGATTTTATTATAACTTCATTGGTCATTCCAGAAACTTCTTGAAAAAAAATTCATTGATATGAACGTCAAACAGTTCAATTCTTCAACAGATACCATCAAACACCTTTATTCCTCACGTTCTTCAAAACCCTTATCTCAAAACGCTCACCTTGCGATGCCTACCAATCCTAAGCTATTAAATCAGCCCCACCCCCACCCCCCCCTTGCCCGGTTCTGCAATCTTAATCAAGCCCTTTCCCTTCAGAGATGCTACAAAATCTCTGTCAAGCATTGATCTCCCTTATGCTTTTACAAATACCCTTAGCCCTGTCTTATGAACAGGTGCCTTTGGTGTTTGGGAAACCAGCAGGCATATTTAATGGAGATTCCTGAGCATGACCTGTAGAGCTTCATATTCAGATCTTGGAAAGACCTAATCAAACTCCAGGTGATTCTGAGGAAGGTGGTGTAAGGACAGTTTACTGCTTTGATATCCAGCTGTATTTAGTCTTACAAAAACCAGTTAATATTAAATCAACTAAATAATTAGTTATTGAGACTAGACCAGTCACAGTGACATATACTCTGATCCCTGTTATTCATGGGTTTGGTTCTAAACTGTTACAACTCAGGAATTCCGCTTAACCACTTTATCTCTCTCTATAAAATCTAAGAGTATTGATATTTGATAACAAATCTCAAGAGGAGCCATTCACATTCTCAGTGCACATTTCCAATAACTGCTATCTAGGACTCCTTTTTAAATTATCAATAAAATGTGGGAAATTAATTTATCATTAGTCCATGTTTGCTCAATACACTTAAAGGAATAGATTTAGAAAATAATTTAAACAGGCTGTGACAATCTAGAGAAGCAATTTTCAACCTTTTTCATCTTATGGCATACATAAACTACTTACTAAAATTCTGTGGCACACCAAATATATATATATATAGCTGATCTGACAAAAATAGGTAAAATATTGATTGACTTACAAGAAAATAATAATAGTAACTACCTACCCTTTTTGCTCCAAAGTGACTTTAAAACACCAGGTGCCTGTACTTGTATATAAGGGTTTCTGGTATCAAGAATTAACCAATCAGATGCATCCTTATTTTGTGATGTGACCAATAAGATGCAACTCTATTATATGACCTATATTTATGGTTCAAGACAGGGCATTCACACTGGATGACTATTGTGTTGGCTGTTGTTGTTTTTTAATTTCACAATCTAGGGGAAAAGAGGCCAGTCGCCCTGACTAAATAGTCAGGTGTTGTATGTTTAAAAATTTTTTGCCACACACCAGTTGAAAATCACTGCTCTAGAGCATTGTCTTATTTTATAAACAGACCTGAGGGAGAAGTATGACAGAGTTTTTACCTTCATGCAAAGGAGTCAGACCTTAAAAGTGCTTTTTGGAGGAGAGAAAATAAATGGTATTTATAGCTCTCTTTCTTACATGCAGTCACATTCTGATTGCATAATGTTTTCGTCAGTTGTTGTTTTCTTTAAGTCCTGACCTGCGGATATGTTTATTGATTTTAGAGATAGGAAGTGGGTGGGGAGAGGAGAGAGAAACATCGATTGGCTGCTTCTCATATGCACCTCAACAGGGGATCAAACCTGCAACCTAGATATGTGCCCCTACCGGGAATCAAACCCAAAAACTTTTGGTGTACAGGATGATTCTCCAACCAACTCATCCACCTGGCACAGGGCTGTTTTGTCAGTCTTAGCAGAAACCAGGAATTCCCATGGTTAATTAAAGAAATAAACAACAACAAAAAAAAGGAAACAAGTTTGGATACCCCAGCCATTCCTAAATCATGTTGTTTTGTAATTCATGCCTGGTTTAGTAGTGCGTGCTAGGCATGGCTCATTTAGGAAGACTTGGATTTTAGAAATAGAAATTATTTTTCTTTAGAAATATATGTTTTCTGAACCAAGGACCAAGCTGAACTGAAGGCAAACTGCCTGGATTCTGACCCAGGTTATAGCATATTTCTTTAATGATAGGAATACAGTGGTTTGTACACAAGATTACTTTCCATATAAAAATCCTGAATTGAGACTGATAACTGTTTTACTATTCACTTGTCATTTTTTTTCTAGACTTCATGGGATTACCACCTAGATGTATTTGCAAGATTAAAACCTATGACATTAATTCAACATCCAAAGTATACACTGCAGGATGTTAATAGGCAAGAGGCAAAGGGTTCTGTGGTTAAATCCCTCACAAATGCAGAGTGATGCACAGTTCTGCAGACTGCTTTACTTCAGGATTTCTCAAAGCTTTTAATATATTCATGTGCATTGTCAATCTCCAAGTGAGTTAGAGCATGCAGTGTTTCTCCAAACTGTTTAACCAGGGAATTCTTTTACTGGGGAAGTAGTGCTACATCCAGTGCATTTTAAGTGATCACTGCGATATCTTCTTAGGACTCTTAACATCACCAGTAACCACACTGGAACATTCCAGTGAAGTTTTGGGGATATGGCTCTATAGGGGATGGTTAATTCCATACATTGTTTTTTTTTTCTTGAACTGTATCCCTATATTTGGGTACATATCCTGTGTGGATATAGAGTGCAGTACATGTTCTTATAGAGACCTATTAACCCTCTTTCCAGCTTCATTATTATTGCTTATCATTGGACTCATCCATTAGGTGAGCAGCAGCCCCCCCCCCGCCCCCCGCCACACCCACACACCCACACGGGTTTTTCCCCTTACTCTGTTTTCAGCAACAAACAGTGCCATGCATATCCCAGGCACTTGTATATTTTGTCGTTCAGGAAGTTATAGCCACTAAATTTCAAGTCAAGGCAGGATTTTGATTCATGGTTTACATCCTCTAGTTAATCCTAAGACCCCGTTTACCTTTTTAATTTTATTAATTCCTCAATGACATTTTGGAGATCTGGCTTCCAGCATGCATTTTGTTTTGTGCTAAGTGGCATCTTATATTAGGCATCATTAACAATATACATCTGCTTGGTGCAGGTGGAAGTGGGAATAGAACAGGGTACAGGAGGATCATGGGGGGCAGGGGTGAGCTTTTGACACTATCCTTGCAGACATCCCGAGCAGCATGTGTGGTTGTCCAGTTTCCCACAGCTCATGAGATTCAGAGTATAGCGAATGAGACTGCTCTAGATTTTGACAGGCTCACTCAGGTGAGATTTACACTAGAAGGACTCAGTTCTCGCCAACAGTTTTATAATGTCACTAGAGGCCCGGTGCACAAAATTCGTGCACGGGGGCGGGGGGGTGTCCCTCAGCCCAGCCTACACCCTCTCCAATCTGGGACCCCTCAAGGGATGTCCGACTGCCCGTTTAGGCCCGATCCCCTGCCAGCCTGGGATCGGGCCTAAACGGGCAGTCGGACATCCCTCTCACAATCCAGGACTGCTGGCTCCCAACTGCTTGCCTGCCTGCCTTCCTGATTTCCACTAACCACTTCTGCCTGCCAGCCTGATCACCCCCTAACCACTCCAATGCCAGCCTGACTGATGTCTAACTGCTCCCCTGCCAGCCTGTGTGCCCCCAACTTCCCTCCTCTGCCGGCCTGGTCACCCCTAACTGCCCTCCCCTGCAGGGTTGATCGCCTCCAACTGCCCTCCCTTGTAGGCCTGGTCCCTCTCAACTGCCCTCCCTTGCAGGCCTGATGCCTCCCAACTGCCCTCCCCTGATGGCCATCTTGTGGTGGCCATCTTGTGTCCACATGGGGGCAGGATCTTTGACCACATGGGGGCATCCATATTGTGTGTTGGAGTGATGGTCAATCTGCATATTACTCTTTTATTAGATAGTATAGAGGCCTGGTGCACAGGTGGAGGCCAGCTGGTTTGCCCTGAAGGGTGTCCCGGATCAGGGTGGAGGTTGCCTTGGGGCGTGGGGTGGCCTGAGCGAGGGGCCTGTGGTGGTTTGCAGGCCAGCCATGCCCCTGGCGACCCAAGCAGAGGCCCTGGTATCTGGAATTTATTTACCTTCTACAATTGAAACTTTGCAGCCTGGAGTGGAGCCAAGCCTCCTGCTTGCTCCTTGGCCAGCAGCCATTTCTGTTGGGGTTTGTGTATATCTTCTATAATTGAAACTTTGTAGCCTTAAGCGGAGGCCTGGGCCGGCCAGAGTGTGCAGAAAGCGGGGAGCAACCCTAGCCTCCTGCTCTTTCCAGCTCCGTGGCTGCCGCCATTTCTGTTTGGATTTGTTTACCTTCTATAATTGAAACTTTGTAGCCTTGAGTGGAGGCTTAGGCTGGGAATGGCAGGTGGAAAGCTTGGCTTCATCCGTTGCCTGGGAAACCCAAGCCTCCCTCCTGCTCTCTGTGGCTGTAGCCATCTTGGTTGGGTTTATTTGCATACTCACTCTGATTGGCTGGTGTGAGTGGCTGGTGGGTGTGGCTTGTGCATGTAGCAGAGTGATGGTTAATTTGCATATTATTCTTTTATTAGGTAGGATTTTATAAGAAAAAATAATTGATTTGAGTAAAAATCAATGTCTTAATACTTCTGAAAAGTGGTCTAAAATGTAGTATCAGGAACTAATTGTAATTGCATACCATGGCAGTCTGGAAACTCTTATTTAATTACAAATTCAACATTGGTACTTTCTGGACTGAAGACTGAGCTAGGCTGTGGGCAAATTATTAATTGACTTCTCTCTTTTTTTTTTGTATTTTCTTTCTTTTATAAAAATATGGAGTGCTTCATGAATTTGCACACTAAAAATTCAAAACAGTGCCAAAAATAAGCTGTCTGTGAGAGAATATCTGAACTCAAGCATACACTGTAAGCTGTCTGTAAGCATATTCTAAAATAAAAACTATGTCAGCAATTGGAATCTTCAAAATGAGAGATTAGTAGCAAGTGGGTAAGTTTATACAAAGTGAAAATAAATTGTATGCTTCTAAACAAATGCTTGGCAGGAACACAATATCACATGTGCCTGCTCATTTGGTCAAAGTTAAGAACCTCCTTTGCATTGTGTTTTCTTCTGGCTAAAAATTAACAATTCAGTTTGAACAAATTTCATCTGAACCATCTATACCAATAAAAGGGTAATATGCTAATTAGACCAGACAACTTCTGGACGACCATCGGACAACCTTCCTGACAAAGCTGGCCCTGGGCGAAGCTGCCCTCCCGCGGGCCCAGGCGCCAGCATGTGGCTGTGGCCTGAGAGACAGAGAAGCCGCCCGCCCCGAGGTCCCTGGCACCAATGCCTGCCTATGGCTGCAGCCCGGGAGAGGGAGAAGCTGCCTGCCCTGTGGTCCCAGGTGCCTGCGGCCAGCCAGAGGGAGGGAAGCCTGGATCTTGGTGCCTGCAGCCAGCTGGAGGAGGGAATCCTGGGTCCCAGGTGTGGGCCGAGGCAGAGGTGGTTACGGGCGATCAGGCCAGCAGGGGAGCAGTTAGGGGTGATCAGGCAGGCAGGTAGAGGTGGTTAGGGCAATCAGGCAGGCAGGCAGGTGAGCAGTTAGGAGCCAGCAGTCCCAGATTATGAGAGGCATGTCCAACTACCAGTTGTGGGATCGGACCTAAACCGGTAGTCAAACATCCCCCATGGGGTCCTGGATTGGAGAGGGTGCAGGTTGGGCTGAGGGACTGAATTTCATGCACCAGGCCTCTAGTTTATACTAATATCCCCTTTATTCCATTTCTCATCTAGGATTTTTTCCTTGTGCTTTTTTTTTTTTTCTTCTCATTTTACTCAGTCCTGAGGGCTTCTCCTTTTCATAAGATTTTTGGCAGACACATGCTAAGTTTCCTTATCTGTCTTTGTTTCTGAAATTGGATTTCTGAAGGATGAAGGGGCTGGTCTTCCTGACCTTTGTTTTAAAAGATTGTCCTGTTAAAAAGACTACTTCCTTCCCATTCCATTGAGACAATGAACATAATGCCCAAGGAAATGGATGCTTTAGTATTCTGACCAAAGTCCTCTCCTTTGCCTACCTCAGGTTTATATGGTGAAACCTGAGGGCCCCTCTTTGAAGCTATACCGTGTGGAATCTTTTTCCTATACCTAGCCTTCGAATTGCTTTGACCAACAGAATTCAGTAGAAGTGACGGTGGGCCAGTTCTCATCACTGAACAGTTGGTCAACACCAGGCATGTGAACAAGTCCAGCTGGGATTAGAAGGGTCCTGCCCACATCAGCTGAATCCCATATCCCCTGGGCTGAAGAAATGCTTTTTATTGAAGTTTTATGGCTGCCATGCAGCATTACTGTGACAATAGAAAACTATTACTGATGGCAGTGGATATAATGTGATTGTGATTGGCTCCTAGCCTCCACCACCAAGCTCACTCTTGTCACTTAATTGACCTCACAAAAACACAAGCTGGTAATGCATGTCAATGAAGTGGTTGGACTCTGCTTACAGGGCTAGGCGGTGTGGTGTCATATTGTATTTGCATTAAGTTCTCAATTAATGAATTAAGAAGTATCTCTAAAAAACTTGGTCTACTGAGAGTTGAATGGTGGTGGTAGTGGCCAGGGAGATATCCAAGAGCAAACTACATTCTTTAAATTTAAAAAATGTAATCTCAAGGATATCAAAAAGTAACAAGCTGAAGACTTAGCATAAAAACCAAATGTTTCCATTTGTTCTCATTTCCATTTTTAAACACTTACTCAAAAGGTTGCTGGAAACCAACAATTATTTCCTTAGGAATACTTGATGTGAATATTACTTTGGGTTGTCTAGGGTATTTAAAATGCATGTTCACTAGAGAGTATCAATTTTCTTTATTTTAACAAATTATATGTTTTGGGATTTTTCTATTTCACAAGTAGCTTTTAATTTTAGAATCAAGTAACACGATTGTTGCTTGACACCACTTCCCACAGGATGGCTTCAGAAATGGATTAAACTTACTGCCATAGTGGTTAAAATCCAGAGCACATATAAAAAACACATTATTTAAGAGCATGAGGCTAAAAGTGGATTTGAAAAGGTAATCACTCAAGTTATTAAAACAAAGAAAGCTCAATAGGCTTAGGTACATTTTCAATATCCAACATTATTTTTTCCATATTAATAAAGCCTCCCATCTGTAAAGAAAATTGAGAATACTATCTAATAAAGAGGGAATATGCTAATTGACCATCATGCCATCACAAAGATGGCAGCACCCACATACAATAAAGAGGGAATATGCTAATTGACTGCCATGCCCTCACAAGATGGTGGCACCCACAGCCACAAGATAGCAGTGCTCATTCCCCTCAGCCCTGCTTCATCCATCTGGAGTCCCCCAGTCCCCTCAGCCCCGCCAGGGGGCGGCAGGTGCCGTGTACTTCATCCAGCCGGAGTCCCTCAGTTCCTTCAGCCCGCCTCATCCAGCCTGTCCCCCAGTCCCCTCAGCCCTGCCTCATCCAGCTGGCGTCCCCCAGTCCCCTCAGTCCCGCAGGGGAAGGCAGTTGGGGGCGATCAGGCTGGCAGGGAAGGGCAGTTGGAGGTGATTGGGCTGGCAGGGAGGGCAGTTGGAGACGATCATGCTGGCAGGGGAGCAGTTAGGCATCAATCAGGCTTGCAGGGGAGCAGTTAGGGGGCTATCAGGCTGGCAGGCAGAGAGGTTAGGGACAATCAGGCAGGCAGGCGTCAGCAGTCCCAGATTGTGAGAGGATGTCTGAATGCTGGTTTAGGCCCGATCCTACAGGGGTCCAGAGAGGTCATCCTCCAAGGACATCCCCCGAGGGGTCCCAGATTGGAGAGGGTACAGGCTGGGCTGAGGGACACACACACACACACACACACACACACACACACACACACACGTGCACGAATTTTGTGCACTGGGCCTCTAGAGAGAAGAGAGGAACACAGAAAGAGAGAAAATGAGAGCAAGAGAGAATGTAATAATGAGTATGAGAGAAACTGTAGGAAAATATGTGGATTTATCAGGGGATTTATCTCCTTTTATTTTATTTTCATTAATGTGCATTCAGACTTCAGATTCTCTCAGTGAACACTTGAGAAGAATATCAAAGTCATCTTGTGTTAAAATTACTTTTATTCAGGATGAAAAATACAGGTAACCACATTAGATGATAGTCTATGGTTAGTACTTTACCACATATTTCCAAAGAACTACATACTTATTTCCCCTTGTATTTTACTGCATTATATTTCTTTTTATATAATATTTCTTACAAGGTTACAATGTAGTGTTTTATGTAGTTTTTCCATAATAGCAGATAGAAGACGTGTTACACACAATTACAGGCAGGAAAAAACTAATACATAACTTTTTCAAAGAACAAGGAAGACACCAAATCTACAACTTGTAGTTCAGAGTTCAGGGATTTTTTTTTTTCTTTAAATAGGTGCTTTTCTTGGGTATAATGTGGCTGATAAAAGCTTTAAGTTTTGCAGACTGTAGCGGGGTAAAGCTGTTTCTGACAAGATGAATAAAGACGGGTCTGAGGTAGAAAGGTGGTCATGGCTTTCCTCTTATATAAAACAATCTTCTTCTCAAAATATCTATGCTGCAAATAGACACCCTTGCCCCCCAACCCACCCGGCCTATTCACAAAGAATAGAATTTCTAACTTTAAGCCTCCTTCTGGCCAGATCACAGGTCCAGAGAACCCAAAGTTAAATTGTCCTGCTGTTTTAAAAGCACATGTGCTTGAATCAAAACACTTTAACTTAAAAAATTCTCTACATTTGGTAATTATATACCATGTTTAAACTAAGTGAATTAAATGCTAAATCAGAAGCTAAACCAAATGCCTAACTGAAGTTAGGCAGGTTACCAGCATCCAATTTCATTCTTCTGCAGAAGGAGTGGCATAAACTTTTGATAAACATTCTTCCCAAATGTATGAATTACATAAAGGACAATAAAAATCTGTTTATTCACCCAAAAGGGAAAATGAGATGTGAACTAAATTTGTGTCTGCTTTAAAAAAGAAAATAACTAGAAGTTTCAAGAATTATAAGGGCTTAAATATACATAAACAACAATAAAATTTTCTTTAAAGGGAACCAAAGATAATAATGTGTCTGGCATTACAATTGGGTAAAGACCTGCTGAGTATTTAATGATGAAAATCAAGATATGGGAACTAGGAAAGGTTGTATAAGTGTTGTTTCTGTGCCCAAAATAAAAATATGCCTAAGTAGGCAACCTTTGGTAAAATGATGTGTGAGATTATTATAATCCTACTTTAAGTGTCCTCTATCATATAAACTCAGGGGGATGAAATAAATAAAGAAATCAAGAGCTACTTATATAGAGCAGGGAAATAAAATGCAGGGGAAAAACACCAATGAACATGCCAGTTAGAGCCACGGTGTTTTTTTTTTTTGTTTTTTGTTTTGTTTTTGTTTTTTTGTGGTTTCCAAGTGGTTGCTAAGAAAAATTAAGTGTATGATGTCAAATAAAGTTAAAAAGTATGCACAGAGCTATAGCCTATCCATACACCTGTAATATAATTGACTGAACTATATGAATCTATTAATTGGCCAAATCATGAAAACAAATATAGGAAATTTATTTGGTCGTGTGGCTGATGAGTTTATAAATAACCACAAAGGTAAAAGAGTTGAAGAAATACATAAAGTTATTGTACAAGGTTAATAGAAAGGAATGTAAAACTCTCTTCTAGTTCCTATGCAATTTTTGTCACAGTTATTAAAAAGAAGCATCACATAAGAAAGCCCCCACCCACTTTCCCAATGCTGTGTACAGTATACAAATCAGTGACAAATGTATTAACATTTCCCAATACTGCTCTGTTCATTAGTTTACAGTTGCATAGAGAGGGAAGGAGAAAACAATAACATAGGATCATTGTAAGAATAAAACAGGTTTCTCTCTTTGGATAGTCAGTGTTTCACCCCTTCAGTAGAACACAAGGTCGGCGCTCAGCAGCCTGTCTCAAGGAGCCATGGAACTTCTGATTAAATGGGGCTTGGGAGTGGCATTTGCTGGAAAGTGCAATACTGAAGGTCAGGAAATGTTTGTTGGCTAGATGAGTACTTCACATTGCCTGCGGGAAGGGAAAACCGTGCGGTCAGAACAACATTTACATAAACCATTACAGGTAGCAGAAGCCTGTCAACTCTTCAAGGAAATAGAAGTGCTTCTTTCGGAACACATATCCTATTTTGCTGTGTTCAGAGGGGACCCTTTCCTCCCATGTGACTTCTGCTCCCTGAGTGAGGCCCTTTCTTCTCATTCTGAAGTCACCTAGTCTGCCCTTTATCACTGCAGCCAATATAGAGGAAGTCTGGAAGGCTGCTCTTGGCCAGGCTGGAAAGCAAGTTAAAATTGAGAGAACTTGTCTTTTTCTTGTGGGAGGTACCAAAGGTGAGTAAATTAGGCTGGTGCAAGCACCCCAAATCTCCCACACTCCTCATACACTGCCTAACTCCTTCCTAGGGCCTCCTGTGTTTTTCAGGGCATTTTTTTTTTCTCTCTCATCCTTAAAAACACCCAGCTTTGAATGTCATGCCATCAGACTATACCAGCCATTATGCATCACCTTCTGACCCCAGGGTCAATGTTTCCTTACTTCTTGATGAAGAAATGGTACACTGCCACCAAATTTAAAACTATTTTTAAATTTCAATGATTTCAACACCTACATAGATGATTCTTCCAACACTCTGGCCACTTCGTTCTTTGAGGTCATTGCCTCCAACTAACTTCTACTCCACTCATCTTAGCCACTCACTCAAAGTTTTAAATATGGACCATTCCCAAATGCCTGCAACGGCTCCAACATTCCAATTTCAGTAACCCCACCTTCTGACAACCACCTCTATCCTTCCAGCTTACTTCTGCTAAGGCCCAACTTCATTTATCCTTTGATACTACAATGCATGGATTCTCCCACCTTCTTCCTGTCTCCCACACCTGACATCCTCACTTCTTTTCCTATCAAACATAGATGCCTGGTTCAATCATTATCATCACCCCTTTAACTCTTCCCTTGAATTGCTGTACGTACTCTCTTGCCAAACCACAACTTCCACTTCGATTAACTGTAATCCTTGGCCTACTCTGATGCCTGTGTTCATGAACTTGATTGTGGCTGGAGACCAACACGCAGCCCCGCCCTGACCTCACATTATATTCACTAACAGGCACCTTACGTGATGCCTTATAATGCTGCCTGGCAATCAGTCACACTCTGTTCCAGGGTCTATGTGGTTCCTCCTCTAGTCTTACCTCATACCTATGGTACTCCCTCTCATCCTCACTGAGCTGAAGCGTCCTGGCTTCTGACTCACTAAGACACCAGAAGCAATCAGATTGGAATTTTGCTCCGTGGGGTGAGGTCCTTCTGTCTCAGCAGCTCTCACACACACATCCCCTTATCTGCTTTATGTTCCTTGGTTACTAAAGACAAACTGCCTGTGCTTCTCATTAAGATCCCAGCCTCTCTTGTCAGTAAGACAATCAGAAGATGTTTCAATGTTTCAAAAAGATCAATAAAAAAGTTCATGGAGGAAAATGTTCTCCAAAGATCTGTGGTCTTATGGCACATTACTAAGAGTACCTATATGATAAAGAAAATACTGAAGGATATAAGCCTGTGGCTGCCAACAGTCCTCAGCAATGTTTTAAATGAAAAGTCGACTCCTCCCTCCCCCCTCCCCCCCACAAAAGTAACAAAGCCACCTCTGTGTACTGCTCTGGTCACTGTTTTTAATCAATGTTCTGTGATAGCCACCTTAAGTAGATATCTGGGAGAACAGTGGTCAGCCAAATCTATCTAGGCTAACTATACATAGGATATACGAGGCTGTTAAAAAGCTATTAGAACCCAAAGGATCAAGCACTGCATATGTTGGGCATCTGGGAGAACTGGCTTGGGAAGGGTCCCTCCCTGCTCCCCGCCCCCAGGCTGACAAACTGTTGTACTGAATCAGCTAACATTTAAATGTCAAGCAAGTTTACTTATTTACATGGGGAATAAAGTAGCACTAAAATTGATAGTGGCTAATGTGTTTACTCTAGGTTGTAGTCAACACGTGAGCCAACCAATCTGAAGACCTATAGGAACTTCAATATAATTTGTGGCCCAACTTTTGGATTTTCACAGTTTGCACTCTGAGGCTGCTTACAGGGCTTGACTTTGCTCTGTGGACTTGGAATGAACAGCTTCTCTGTGCTGTCTGATTCTGGTTGGTAAGTCACCTCAAAGCTTTTGTTCCACAAGCCTGAACCTGAACTGGAATGTGGACAAATGCCTAATCATGTTACCCCTTGTTCACATTCTCACAGCCCCACTTGCTGAGCACGGAATCAGCTGACTGTTGAAAGCCCAGTTGCCCCCACCAATCAGAAAATGAATAATGTAAGTTTGTGCTCTTGTTTCCCCTAGCAACCCAATTCTTTGATCATCTGTTCCTTGCAAATTTGCCTTTAAACACTTCGCCCATCTCTATGTCTTCGGTTCATACTGAGGGCTATGTCCCTGACTTGTGTATCATATGTGAACAAACCTCTCTTTTGATTTCTGTTGGAATTTTTGTTAACAAAACCATGAACTCTTACCTATGGCCTGCTCCCGCTGGGGATATTTGCTGAAAGAGAAAACAAAATAAATAAGTTGAAGGTGGTACTGTTGTTTGGCTGGTTCCCCCTCTAAGGCATGCAAAAGTGTGCCTTTTTCAGCATGGTAAATGGATGCTAATAAAATAAGGAACCGTTTTTTTATTTTGATTTTTTTGCTAGATGCTTTAACAAGGGCTAGTTTCCCTAGTTTTTCATTTCCCGAGTGCTTTAAGATACACAAATTCCACCAAAATATGCAAAGCATATGCTGGCTGTGTCAAAAAGTGCACACTAAAGCATTCAGTGAGTTCTTAGTTTTGCAAAAAAAAAAAAATCTCAAAATTGCCCATTGAAATCTTGCCATGTATTGGGTTTGTGTCAGAACAGAGCAAAATCTGTATATTTTGATGAATAGTACCAGTTCTGACCAAGAAGTTATTAGGGAAATGAAGGTGCATGAGTTTCATTTCTACCACCCTCGACGTACCCTTGCCCCAAAGTCTAGGAAGATGGTAGCAATGTGCTTACATCAAGGAAAAGGCTGGGCTAATCCCTGAGAGTCTTCTAGGAACTTGGGCTACTAGTTGTGCCTTCCAGCTAAGAGCTTTGGAGCAGTTAGAACTTGGCATCTAATTCACCTTTGCATCTGATTGGCGGCTCAATTCCTTCCTGGTTACAGAGGGCATGGGACAGTGTAGCTGCTCTGGTGTGCACTGTGAGGGCAGCCACTAGCAATATTGTTTTTAAAGCCTGCTTTTTCATCTCTCCTTTTCACTAACAAAGCTCATAATGATTCTCTCATACTCAACCCTACTGGGGAGAGAGAGCCCCGCCCCTCCAGTGAAGGCAACATCTGTGCTGTGTCAAATAAGAATTGTCACTAGTCATCTAGCCTGGTTCACTCCTTCCCTCTTTCATTTTTCTGTTCTAGGGGGAAAAAAAAAAAAAAGATATCTGTGACCAGACAGCCAGTGCTAGTAGCTCTGTCAGAATAAAAGAGCAAATGAGGACAACCTTCTTATGATGCCTGCATGGAGAGAGTGCGCCCCAGTAGTAGTAGGGGGAAGAATCAGGCTAAGGACAGCCTAGTCCTAAGGGACATGTAAGTTAAAACAGGAAGAAAGTGAGTGAAATTCCTCACACACGTGAGCTACACCTAAGGGAGAGCTTAGCTGCATTAGTATTAAGTACCACATGGGAGAGTTACGCTTCTAAGTAACGAATAACCAAACCCAAACAGAAATCAAATCCATTTTGCTCCAAACCAACATTTAAAACCCCATAGCTTTTTATCAAATAAAAGGCTATGGGTACCCCCCTGAACAAATCATAACAAATATATTTTTAAGAAATCAGGAAATCATTGCATTTTTGTAGGTTTTGTGTTTTTTATAAATGTCACTCAAGCTTAATAAACATAGGCAATTCACAATGCAAATATGCCTATAGATATAAATAAATTTAAAAGCATTTGTTGCTTTTAAAGCAAAAAATACTCAGTTGACTCTTAGTATCCCATATATTTAGATGACATAAATGAGAAAACTAACAAAACATTTTACAGTAAAAAAAAGTTACATCAGTCAGTGGAAATTTTAGTGTGTATGTTGGTTAATAAACAACACAATTAAATTCCCTTCATTAACTCCTCGCCAGAAAGAGATGGTCATACCTGCCTCTTTGCTCTGAAACTTAATGTAAATAATTAAAAGAAGACTTTAAAGGGCTCTAAGACAGAGGAATTCCAAGGTGTTACATGCGGCAATATATAGATACAGTGAAATTTAAAAAAGCCCTGCTTAAGTAGGCAATTCATGCAATTAGGATTTATGAATACAGTTTCATTTTAATTCCAAGGTTGCCAGGAATAGAAATTAACTTGTGACCATGCTAATTTTTAATTCACGAAGGATCAAAAGTCAAGATTAACAAGCAGATCAATTCACTGTATGCTAGTGACAAGTAATTTTAAAGTTCTCATTAGTTACAGGGGCTCATGAGATTGGCTTGGCACTGGGAAGGTGCCAAGCTGATTTGCTTAGAAAAATTCTCCAAAGGTGGTCAGTAAGCTTTGGGAATTTGAAGGCTTATTAAAATATTTTCTAGCTTAGCAACTTAAAAGGGACAACAAAGCAAATGAATCCCATGGAACCTTCAGAGTACTATATGGGGAAACTTTAACAACTTAATCTTCCCAGTGGGAACATGAAATCATCCATCATGACATTTAAATAAAAACTTATCATTGGATTTTATTACATAATTTTTAAAAATTAGTTATTAATGTATTTAGATCTAAGCTGACCTAAAAAGTAATTTCATTTGTAAATTTAATTTTGAAATTCTGGCTTAGGAAGACTATAGCTAGTCACTAGGTAACATACAACCTCAGAACCCAATTCTCTAGAAAATTCAACCTTGAAGTATAATTAATACAAAAAATTTAATCTGTTCATCTTTTATGGTTGTTACAAAGCCTAGAAGAAAAGCAACGATCTGATAGCCCATGAACTTAATGCCTCTGTAAATATCTACAGTACACACAAGCTTTTTTAGGGGCTGAGTGTGGGGACTGTCAGAGTAAATGCGATTCAGCAAACTTCAAGAAGTAGAACTACAAATAATAACCTGGAAAATGACACAGTCCCAAATATAAATATATTTATGTGCTGTAGAAACCGTAATATGTCCCTTAGGCAAATACTCCTAAAAATTCAGAAATGACTATTTTTCAAATAGCTGTTTGCACTTCCTGCTAATGATCAATTTTGTAAACTGTAGAGTGGCATAAATTGAAGGATACTTTGTAAATGAAGTCAGTATATCTTATTTATCTATACTCCTGATAATGTTTTTTTCCTCATTTACGATAGGTACTTTCCAAAAAGAAGATGGAAAAATGTAAGATGAGAGGCTGTTTATCTGTATACTACCCATATATAACATATGATAGTATATATACATACTAAAGTCTTTAGAGGCTGCCTAGATTTAAAAATCACAAATAATTTATCAAAAATTATAAATAATATATTCATATTTCTTTAAACAATTTTTTAAAATGTAATTGTAGCATTAAATAGTATGCATATGTACTTAAGTCAATTGTTTCTGTGTGAAACAGAAGTGTTTTTGGTGAGAGCTCAGCAGAAATTGCAAAGTGGCAAGATGCTGAAGACAAAATGTTTGAAGAAAATCAATAAATAAGAATTATTAACAAGTTCCTCTGGGAATTGAGCTGCTTCTATTTTGTTATTATGTGGCTCTTGGTTGTTCATATGGAAAATTCACAGGGTTATCATCTGTGATACCTTTAATGGCCTGGCCTTACACAGTGACTACTTTATCCCAGAAGAAAAGAAACCAGAAGAAAACAAGAGGAAAACCTGAAAATAATCCCTTTCTGTACCTGCATCTGATGATATCAGAGATCAATGTCTGGAAAAGAAAGTGCATTAGAAAAGGCTATTTCTTGCCTTGTTTGGCATGCCACTGAAAGCTCCATTTTCAAGTAATACACATTTCTTACTATAGCTTACACTGATGAGAACAATTTCTTCTAAAAAAACACACACAACACAAACAGACTTATTTTATTTGCCTTCACGTTATCACTCACAAGGCTTAGGGAAAATCTCCAAGAGCAGGACAGCACTGTCGCTGTACCCCAGGGATGGGATGGGATCTATGCTGAGCTTCCTGTGCTTTGCTGACATACAGCATGTTTGCTTTATTTTTAATTAACATTCAATCCGGTTCTAATATAGGTTTTTGTTCTCTTATCTAAGAAGACAGAGGGCCCCACACCAGGAAAAACAATGGAAGGAGAAGGTGCAGTGGTGGTGTTGGTTCATTCATACTCACGGCAACAGGGTGGAAACGAGCTGTTGATCTGCTCCATCACCTCCGTGAGGTCGGTGCTAGTGTCATCAGGGGGGGCCAGCAGGTCCTCCGCGGCTGGGACTGCCATAAAAAGAACAGACATTCTGAAATTCATCCCTGGCCTTTCAAAAAACCCAACTTCAGCAGAAAATATTAGCCGTGGCCTCTAACTATCAATGGGAAAATAATTCTGTAGAGCAAGTATGCCAGCATGTAACACTGGCCAAATAAATGAGGCATGCAGCCCGCGGGCCGCGAGTTTGACATGCTTGCTGTAGAGAATGCGTTTTAGGGAAAAATACCAAAATCACTTTTGTATTAACTTGTCAGTAATAAACTTGTGTACATAAATGAAGTGTACTAGATATTTCTGTGGGGGAAAAATGTGCTAGTGAAAAATTGATGAGTGAAAAATACAGAATGTAGTCACATTATCTTAATGTATCATTTGGAACTTCATTGTTTTGTGTTGCAAATATTTTTTCATATGAGAAAAATAGTCTACCAATTTCTTTTTCACCACAAAACTAGAGAGATCTCATAAGAGACTTTATACTTTCATGTATTTATTTGATAATCAATAGCAAAATAATTCTTATTTTAAAAAATTAAAACAGTATTAATATTTTAGGTTTTCTCCTGATTAATGTAGCAAAAGATATCTCATAAACAAATTAAATTGGTTAAAGTATGTGGTGCTCAGCAGAATTTGGAAACTTGAATTTTATCAGTAATAAAACGTCACTGTGAATGCCTGGTTGGCAGAGTCCTGACTAGCAGCACTGACAGGCCCTCTCTGTGATCAGTGACAGGCTGGAGGGGACCTCTGCTCAGAGGCTGGTGATAGAGGTGGCAATGTCTGCGGTGACTGGGATGCAGAAAGCAGAATACTGAGTTCCCAGACCTGGGCAGAGAAAACCATGTTTGGTATACTGTTCTTTAGCATTATATTCTGAATATGTACAAATATGACGTTTTAGAGAAATAAAATTTACTAAAAAAAGAAAACAGAATCATTCCTAATGCAAAAAAAAACACACACACTCAAATTGTTGCTCATCCCCAATGGTAAGAGCACTTTTTTTCATCTTTCACCAAAATTCAGTCCACTACTACACCCGATATATGTACATGTATTATAGCTATTATTCTAAGATGTACGCTTTTTTTTTATATTGTTAAAATGGCTTTGTGTACCCATCCAAGACCAGAGAGAAAAGAAAGCTCCTTTGTGCCCTGAGGCACCCATGTGTAAGAATGCTATTTCAAATGAAAAACAAGCCAATGGCACAGACCCAGACCCAAGCAGTGTAGGGGAGGAGCCAAGTCTTGGGGACACTGACCTGCTTGGTGGAACTGTGGGCCCGTGTCAGGACTGAGCGAGTGGCTCAGTGCAGATCGCTGAGGCGAAGCCCAGGGGGAGACGCCATTGATTCGGGAATCAGTTTCAGGCTGGAAGCACATTCAAAGGTTAGGCCAGAGGAAGAATTAAAATACTATGGAGGAAACCATTTCCATCTCTAACGTCTCGCTGCCCACCATGGATAATTACACCGTGTAGGGGTTGTTTACCCTCAGACATTTTCAAACACATTAGCATCAGTAGCTGCTAGAACTCGGCTGAGCACTAGGTGGTCCTTCCCTTTCAGTCTGGGCAACTTGAAGCACTCACTCGGTTATATCGCAAGATTTATGTGTCAGCTTCAGCCCTCAATTGTTCTCCCTCTTATTTTTATGTCAACCAAGTGAATTTAGAAACAGGTTCAATTCCTCTTGAGAAAATTAGCACTGCTTGTCATATCATAAATGGATCTAATTTCAAAACCAGCTAATTTTTAAGTTTAAGTCAATGTTTAAAGACAAATATTGAAGTGTTTTAAGAGCATGATCCTTAATTCAGATGCTTAGATTTGAACTCAGAAGCTGTGTAATTCTGAGCCAGTTTTTAACCTTTTGTGCCTTGGATTCTTTCTTTCTAAACTGGCTGACAGGAGCTGACAGGTGTGAGGCAAACCCTTGGCAAGTGCACCCTCACACAAAGCTCTGAAATGATGACGGACATATTAACAAGCATGAGGCCGAATGAGAAAGTGTGGCCCGTTGTAGAGGAAAGGCAGAAGTTAAAATGTATTTGATGCTGATTTTTTCATTAAATCTAAACTAGTGGAAGCCTAGTCGTTTTGCTAGTTTTTACTTTCATAGTAGATTTTTCTATCTCCCTCTGGCATTCCTGCTGTCAGTAGGAAGAGATAAGAATTTTACAGTCTGGGATATACTGAGACGTTCAGATATCCGCTATCTCTAAAGCATTACTGTGCAATTCTGGAAACATATGAGTCATTAGGCAGTTCTGTCTAATGGATGGAGAGAGTGAAGGGGGGCCGAAGAGGGAAGGGTGGGCAAAGAGCCTTTAGCTCTCCTAAAATCATCAACAGGCTATGGAAAATGAAGTTTTCAGAGTATGGCTTCCTTCAGTTCATCTACTCACTAGGTTGCTATTACTAACACTTCATATTCTAAATATGAGCTCTCAAGAGAAAAGTAATCCCTTACACAGGCACCACGCAGAAAATTCAGGTTCATAATACCAACAACGTAACTTTTCCCATGCATGTGACTGGCACAGAGGCAAAAACCAGACATTCCAAGAGTGCCAGGCCTTGGGTTATTCTTGGGACTATTACTTTCCAATGATGCCCAATTTGGAGGCTCAAAAGTAAGCTGTCCGCAAAACAGTCTCACACAAATTCTGAAACACTAGCAGACATACAGAGAAGCATATGGTCAAAATATAAGGGGTGCCCTGGCCAGTGTGGCTCCATTGGTTGGGCACCGTCCCGTGCACCAAAAGGCTGTCAGTTCTATTCCAGTCAGGGCACATGCTGGGCTGTGGGTTTGATCCCTCGTAGGGGGTGTACAGGAGGCAGCCGAATGATGTCTCGCTTTCACATTGATGTTTCTCTCTCTCTCCTTCTCTATTCCTCTCTTTCTAAAAACTCAATTTTTAAAAAATAAGAATTATGTATAAGGGGTGAACTTTGGCCTGCTGTGTTGGTAATGCCCAAATTACACTGTTTTAATGACTCTGACATGTTAAAAGACTGATAGCAAGTGTGAAAGACGATTTTCTAGAATTTGATACAGATCACCGGAGAGAATGTTGTTTCTGCTTTTGATTCAATTGATCTTCTCCAGAGAAAGTAATTCCTAGTCACTGCCAAGGGATCCCTCACTGCAAAGGCCAAAGAAAAATGCATAAAGTGACATAAATGTTGATGTCAGGGGTTCAAGAGAGAGAAGCTCCAGGCCCATTTGCTGGGATTCTCCACAATCTGCAGCTGCTGCAAAGGCATCTTCATTACCAGTTCTGGGACCTGACTCCTATTATTTAACTGCTAGATGGAGCCAAGCACTTAATTCTCTACAATGTGTTGTGTCTTTACATAAGAAACCATCTTGTTATAGATCATCCCATTTAATAAGACTGCAGGCACCAACAGGGCAGAAACTTTTATATCTCAAAGAACAGTGTTTTTCAAAACTGCAGGCTATTACCCATTGATGAGTCATAAAATTTATTTGGTAAATCAACTTTTTGATCAGCACTAAGAAAAAAGAAGAAAAATGGAATGGAGGGAGGGAAGAAGAGAGACAAAGAAGAAGAGAAAGGAGAGAAGGAAGGAAGACAGGAGGGAGTGATGGGGGAAGAGAGAAAGGAAGGAAAGAAAAAATAAGAATTTTTTAACAGCAATTATTTTATATTCATCATAAATGAATGTATTCATCATAATGTAAATTGTATTTCTTATTGTCAAGATATTTTGCCCTGGTCAGTTTGGCTCAATGGTTAGAATGTTGGCCCACAGATCAAAGGGTCAAGGGTTCGATTCCTGGTCAAGGGCATGTACCTGGGTTGCAGGTTTTGGTCCGCAGCCCCAGTAGGGGGTGCGTGTGGGGGCAACCAATAGCTATGTCTCTCTCACATCAATTTTTTTTTCTCTCTCTCCCTCCCTTCCACTCTCTCTAAAAACCAGTAGAAAAAATATCCTTGGTGAGGATTTTTAAAAATTTTAAAATAAAATAAAAAAATTTGCAAGCAAGTGCCATAGAATGTGGCCTAGTGTTAGAAAATAATAGCAAATTAATAAACATCTGTTACTTAATTTCTTGAAAATAGCTTATCGGAAGAAAGGCTTTAAAATAAAGAGTTCAGGTCATTTCCTTTCCCTTAACCTGCACAGATGTGTCCCTTTTTAATTTACATAGAACCATGTTATAGGAACTTTTTCCTTAAATGATTCAGAGCTGGGATAGATTTCAGTATTAAAGAAGAATGGGAAATTCCATCTAATATTGGGCAAGCAAAGCACATTTTTTGCGTGCCAGTGAGGATGCATTGCTTACATTGGAAGAGGGATTTCTAAGCAAGTCTAAATTAACTATAGAACTGAGAAATTGAAACTGAACTTCTCTAGTGACACTGGGGCAAAGCCCCTGGGAGATGGGACTAGGATAAGTGGCGTGCGAGGGTGACACCGAGTTCTGCAGACTCTACCTGCTCCAGCAGCTGTCGAAGTCGGTGGAGCTGAGACTCTAACTGCTTATTGTGATCTTCTAAAATCTGCATCCGAGCCTCCAGCCGACCCTTGTGCTGCCTGAGCAGTTTCGCTTCTGCTATAAGTTCTGAATCCTCAGATGTGTGATGAGGAGATACAATAGAGTCTGGAGGTGAGCCCACTGGGAGTCCCCTTCTCAGGTGCTGCTCCTTTAGCTGCTCGTATTCCACCTGCAAATTTCTAATATCGAAAAATAAAAACTGAAATTACTATTGTGCACACCATCTTCTACCCCAAATTATCTATAAACTCCAAATGTAGTGAATGCTATTTATTTCTTCCTAGGTAAGAACATTTCTTAACAGTGAGATGAGCAAGCATGATTTAAATGGTAGCTTTAAGTAACTGTCCTAATAAACATCATCCCTGAACCCCCAATGCAGGTGTAACCCAAAGCCAGCAGGCAAGTTTGGTGATGTCCTCTAAAACGTTGACTCCACCATGACCTCTTGGACAACAGTTTGAAAAGGGAATGGGTAGGAGCCATGTTGAAATTATTATTAAAATTTTTCCATTACAAGTTTTCCCAGGATGACATGTTTTCTCCCAGGTCTAGCACACCTTTGTTCTTCCTCCAACTCAGCGATGATCCGCTCCAGTTCTCCGCGTTCTTCCCTTTCGACTGACTTAAGGATCTGAGCTGGACTCTGGGGCTGGCTCACCGGGGACTCCCCTCCGAGGGTCTGGCAGTACTGCTGGATGAGGGCATGCTCGTCCTCCCTAGGGAGACAAATTGAACACAGGGGCTCATGTCTGGACGTTGATGTCTCTGAATGTAAAGGAAGTGGAAGCAATGATGATCAGGATGGCTGCTGGGGCAAGTTTGCCTTGAAGCTCAGTGTCCCAGCGATTGAAAAAAGGGGCACTGTAATGAATCTATCCAAAATGAATCTCAGAGGGTGATTTGATCATAACTGGGTGGGTCATGGTGGAATACACACTTCGGGCCGATAACTTCTTTAATTAAAGAACCCTGCCCACTGTTCTTGTGCATCTAGGTTAACACATCCTCTTTTCCAGACTGCTCAATGCCATTACCAACCTGAAGGGAGCACATAACTTGTTGACTATTGTGTACCTTGCTTTGTTCCACCTTCATGTAATCTTCCTCAGTCCCCTCCTTAATGCCAAGCGTTCACCAGAAACTGCAAAACTGTCATTCTCTGGAGAATTTTAGATCTTGCTCCCCAGTATGTTGTCAGTTTGGCTCAAAAATTCTCTACAGGTTTGGACGCTCTGACACCCAATGACATGTTTCTTATGACATCCCATGACCTCACTTTAAAACTCTAGGAAGATATTTATCCAATAGTGCGTGTGTACTACATATACCAACATTTCATGCTTTGCCTTAATTTACTAGTAACATGTATTTATCACAAACCTTAAAAGAGATATTTTACTCAGTAGAGGCTATAAAACAAAGTAAAATGCACAAACAGTTAATACAAAAGATGTAAGCAAAATCAATGATTAAATGCCAAAAATAGATGAAAAGACTATTAATTAAAAGTAAACAGCTATGGACTGAAAGTTTGTGTCTCTCCAAAATTTCTAAGTTGACACCTAATTATCAATGATAGCAATATCAGCTTTCCACATCTGTGGGTTTTGGATCAAAACTAACTGTGGTTCAAAAACAGTTAAAAAAACAAAACAAACACACCTCCCAGAAAGTTCTAAAAAGCACTTGAATTAGCAGTATACTAACTTCACTAGAATAAAGTGATGTGTAGGAATACCTGCTATAGCAAATATAGGTTATATGCATATAAGAACATCCACGGATTATGGGACCAATCCCTGGAGGATACTGGAGGACTGTATTTGAACATGGGGCCTTTGGAAGTGATGAGGTCGTGAGAGTAAAACCCTCATGAAGGATTAGTGCCTTTATAAAGGACTGAACAGACCAGAGTTCCCCGCTTCCACCTCACGAGGACACAGCAAAAGGTGGCCATCTATGAGCCAGGAAGTGGGTTCTCGTCAGAAATCCTACTTGCAGGTACTTTGATCTTAGACTTCCTAGCCTCTGGAACTGTCAGAAATAAATATGTGTTGTTTATAAGCCATCTTGTCTATGGCATTTTGTTACAGTAGCCCACGTGGACTAAGACATAATCTCATCTCAGTGTCTTCAGCATTTGGTTGAAAGTTATTTTGTAATGCTCTGTAACCCATAGAGAGGAAAACATAATCCTCATATTCTTTTATTTAAATGACTCAGCACAAATTATAGATATTTAAAAACACCTACAGATATTTTACTTAATATTATCAGCATGTCATTTTTCACTTGGATTCTCCTGCTTTCCGAATTACGATGAACTAGACATATCAATAATATGATTAAATCTAATGATGGACAGAAACAGAAATGTAACAAAGTAGACAAAGCTGATATGTTTATGAGAAGAAGACGCTTACCAGAAGGCCTGGAATCCCTTCCCTTCCTCTATGGGGAGATGCAGTCAGATCCCCTCCCAAACATGCAAATGACAGATCTGGCTAATGCTACCAGGGGAGTCCTGCCATGGAATACCTCGAGCAGTTTGTACCTGGCCTGTTACGGCTTTTGGGAAACCAATCTTGGAATCTAGGGCTTTATAGGACAGGACTTCATAAACACATCAGTGAAACACATATACAGGCAGATGAGTTAAAATTCGATTGGAGATGCATTTTGTTGTCAACATTTACATACATTCATTTATTTTGGGAAGCTGATGGGATTTAACATATTATTATAATTATCATCACCACCACCATCATTACCTTCTTTCATTAAGGTATCCTAGAAGGGAATGAAGGCAGTTTCTATAAAAAATCATTTATATCGAACCTGTAATCTTAGTCTTAAGTGTTTTTCACAGATTATCAGGTTGAAAAGTTAAATATAAAAATAGATACAGTAAAGTTCTTAGTTATATGCAGTGAAAAATAAGAGCATATCCTTTAGATACAGGTAGTACATGAGGTACCAGATTAGGGTTATTAAGTGCCAAAAATGTGCCTAGTGCTAAGACACAAAGTGTTGTAAAAATATAGGTCTGCACCAACAAAGTACCATTAGATGGAATATAATTATACTCTGTTTAAGTCACATTTAGAAAATACTATCTAGACTACAAAATGAGTACATATCAGATGACAAAAGAACTGTGACTCATCCAATGAGCTTTTGAAAGTAGGCAAGACATAAATAAAAATAATAATCTTCCTATAAAGGATTATTCTGTTCCAGGCTTCAAACTTGCAAATAGTGATGCCAGTGCAAACCACGCCAGCCTCCCAATTTGACCCTTCCACATAAAACTGTATTGCTCTCGGGCAGATGCCAGATGAAGTGAGACATCCTGATGGCAAGGGCCTTGAGTTCCTGCTACTGAGATTTCTCAGAACAGCCCTGGGTCCCGTGTCTCTTTGAGACATGGTTGCTTGTTTCCTCTGTCAAAGAAAATTAGTATCCTTAACATTAATGTCCTTTAAATTGTCCAGAGTCAGACTTTCAGAGGAATAGGGAGAACTTGGATTTGGTTCTATGTGTGATATAGAGCTGTGAGACTGTTTCAGGTCTAGGCTGGGAAGGTAGCAGCCCATGATGCAGAGAGAAGCAACAACTAACCAGCTTCAGAGAAGGTGACCACTGTGGGGCTCAGGCAATTGGTTCTACAGACGGATCTGAGGGACAGAGAAAAACTCAAATACAAATGACTCAAGAGCCTTGGATAACTTTGAATTATAGGTTCACATCTCAAAATTCATACCCCAAAGCCTAGGGCTTTCTTTTATTGACTATGGCTGAGATCACCCAAACCAAATATAGGAGATTGGTCTGGAGATGGTGAGTTACAAAATCTTTTATCTATACTTCCCACTACTATCTATACTATCTACCTATCTATACTTCCTGCTATTACAAAAAGGTCCTGTAAGATACAGACAAGCTTTGTCTGTGAAGCTGGGTCATGAATGAGCAATGGGATTGGAACAAGAACAACGATAACTGCCAGGAAAGACTGGATGGATCTTCAGATGCTCTGAACCCTTCCCATCCCCATCTGGGAGCCATCTCCTCCCAAAGCAGCTAAGACAGTGCGGTGGTTAGGGGTAGTCAAGGCAGGGGTGCCTATGCCTGGAGCCAGACTGCCTGGGTCTGAATCCCAGCTCTGCCACCCACTGACTGTGAGATCCTGGGCAAGCTCCTTAACATCTCAGGGCCTCATTTATTCATCTGTAAAACGGTGGTAACAAGAACAAAGAGTATCATCTCAAAGGGTTCTGTGAGGATTAAATAACCAAAGATGGGCAAAATGCTTAGAACAGCGCCTGGCTCTTAGCATGTTCTATTAAGGTGGTGGTTGTTTTTGCATCATCACCATTATTACTTAAGAGAAACCTAATAATAGTATTTTTATGACTCAGCTTGGAATAACAAAAATCTCAACTCAAGAGGGCTTTGGGGAAAGGTGAAGGATTTGAGAAAGAGAACATTTCTAAAAAGCATTATATATATTTATTAACTCATACCATTTTTAACTTAAGGCAATTTGAGGTAGTTTTTCATCTTTCCCAAGAAAAACAGTAAAAATTGCTAATCGTTTGACATTGGTTGCCTCAAGACAGACCCGAGCATGAAGCAGAAGAGCTAATGCTTCCCTGAGAAGCACTGCCCCCTTCGTTGTTCAGAAGCTGGCGATACTGTTCAGTGGTACTAAAAACTGCCATCTACTGTCTCTTGGGATTGTATCATGACCCTACGAACGCTGAAGCTTTAGGAAATTTCCAGGGGAAGGCCAGAGTGTTAAGAGTATGTTGTTTACTTCCTGCTATTACAAAAATGTCCTGGGAGACACATAAACTTTGATCCAAGCTAAAAGCAAAGAAAGACTAGCACAGCATCTTGTCAAGAGCAGCTCACGCTTCTTCCTACATCCTAGGATCCAGGATGCTAAATTATTGATGGGAAACAAGCTGGAGAGCCAGAGAAAGAGTGACGCTTAGTTCCTGAACCTTCCTCCAAAAATCCTGAGACACACCATCGGTCCAAAAAAGGTAAGAACCATCCTCATTGTAAGTCTCTATCCATTGAGAGAAAAGGTAGTTATTGTAGTAATACTTCTTTGTCTTGTCAACAGTACTAATTAAAATGAAAATACTTAAATAAGCAAATATACATTTGAAGAAGAAAGGGTGACCACTGGTGAGTCAAACCACTGGGTTTTAGGTCCAGAGTAGGGCTTATTGATCCAGAGTCCTTGTTAGTATTCTCACCTGAATGGCTGACCCCTCATATGTCCACAGCAAAAGAACCCTAGTTTACTCAGTAATTCAAATTGTGGAAGAGCAAAGGCCTTCTAAAACCAGCTTTATCAAAATAAGACGTATTGACATATGCATTAAGAATGCACCAGTGACTGAGAAACAATTTCTCTTTAGTGGTTTATACCTTTTTGCACTATTAATTTAACTTAATCTTACATATCAGGGAGAATCTGTCCCCTCACTTTTCCAGTGCCCAGAGGAAGCCAGCAGAGTTAAAATCTGCAAATCTCTCTATAGCTCTGTTCTGCTTTCATGATTACATCTCCTTCTCTAACTCTGACTCTTCTTCCCTTATAAGGACCCTTGTGATTACATTGGGTCCACCCAGATAATCTAGGATAATCTCCCCCCTTTTTAAGATCCTTAATCATATGTGCAAAGTTCCTTTTGCCATATAAAGTGACATATTCACAGAATTTGGGGATTAGGATGAGGGCTTCTTTTGGGGGCCATTATTCTCTCTACCACAAATGCCCTCACCATGTTCTTCCCCTGCAGGAACACTTATCTGCCTTCTGTCTAGCATGTAAGATTCATGAAGACACGCTATCTACGTCTGCAGACCTTTATAGCCCTGGGTACATGGCAGTGGTGTGCTGGTAACTGTCTAACAGCAGGTTTTCTAAAAGAAAAAGAAAAAGACGTGGGATTTTCAATTTTTATGATTTAAGTACTTTCATCACAGCCAATTTAAGCTAATGACTTCCCTGAATGGGAAGTTGGGAAAAGATAAAGAGGTATATACCATCTGACAAATACAAAAAACTACCCCAGCAACATACATTTGTAATAAAGTAAAATATGTAGGGCATGATGAGTTTTGAGTATTACCTTTGTTTCTATTTTAATCCTATTTATTTAGTTGTAAGAGTATCTATAATAATATAAGGGTAATATGCTAATTAGACCGTATGTCCTTCTGGACATCATTCCAGATGAAGCTGGGGCCAGAGGGAAGCCAGCCTGGGTCCCGGGTGCCAGAGGGAAGCCAGTGCCGGCAGCCAGGGGAAGGAAGGCCTACTCTTGCATGAATTTTGTGCATCAGGCCTCATGTATAATTTTAAATAATGGCTCTCTTTGACAAACAGCTTAAAACTTCTTTTTTATTATTATTATTATTTTTTATTAGGTATTATCAACTTGCTCTCACAGTTGGTTCCAGCACACCAGTGCACAGTAGGTATATAATAAGTATTTGTTGGATGGATGAATGATTTGATACATCTATTGTTAGTATAATGAATTGTATTCAGCTGTTAATTGCCTGATTATTTTTTCTTTCCTCAGATAGTGCTAAATTTAAAAATAAATAGCGTTGATTTTAATTTGAAGATAGGATATACTAAATTTGAGCATTATCTTTATTGTGTTCACAGGATGTGACAAACACATTTTAAAGAATTTAAATTTGGTTTGAATTCTTTAAGTATTGTCAACTTTGGTAGAAATTGTTGATTTAGGAGATATTCAATATATTTAACTATTTTATATAAAATACATACTACTAAGTTAAATATGAAACAAGCATTATGAATATGGTATTATCTTGTTTGGGAATTGTTGCAAACTCACAGTATATGAATAATAATGTATAAATAAATCACTGCTGTATTACTGTAAAGTATTAACATGCTAACCTTTGGAACATAAAATTGAAAAATCTCCTGAGAACTTTTATTTATAAGCTTAATGATAGTAAAACTAGTTTTTAAATATTGACAGGGAAACTTTCTATATTAGAGTACCTAAGGTGGTTCAACTTGGCTCTCTCCATGGTTCTTCTTAGTATAAAACATCTAAGTACTATGTTCTACAATGTTCTTTACAGCTTTCCATTAGATCCAAATGGCAATGAACCTGAGTAAGTCAGGTAAACTTGACACTACTGAAATCCTTTAGACATCATTCAGAATTAAAAAGGTCAATTGCATGGGGTGGGGGAAGAAAAAGTTCCAAAAGCACAATGACACATAACAATGTCAAATAAAGTATCTGCCTAGAAAGGTTTATAAGAAGTATTCTAAAGTCAATCAGGCTTTTCTTTGTGTGCTAATCAAATATTGGCAGAAGAGGTAACACTTTTCAATGAATGGTGGGGAGTATATGTCCAAGGGCATGTGGGTCATAGTTGTTAAATGGCAGGGATTATGGAGGAAATGTGAGCAGAAGGATGATGACTGTACAGATGGGCACAGAGTCTGTGCAATTACATTTGTTAAGTATACAAGAAATATCATACAAGTAGAATGACTATCTGCACCTGCATTAATTAATAAAACAATCTGTTTTTCCTGAAGAAGATTAGCTGCCAAATGCAGGATTTTTTTCAATAGGAATTCATTAATTTATATGGAAGTAAATAAATCCAGCTTATACCACCATGGCTTGAAAGTATAAAATTTATGTAGACATATTTGTAACCACACATCAATTCTGATTGGGATCAAAATCTAGAACCTCCATCAGTGAAGATAATTTCCGATAGCCATAGTACAAGAACTAGCCTACCCGGGCAGTACTGATTTCATGATTTACTTACACACTTCCTGTGGTAGAGCTGCTATCAGTGAGGAAAGAACCATTGCTCCTTTCCATTTGGGCCAGTCTGAAAAATGAAAATAAGGAGGGTAGGCAAGGTGACCACATGGGGCATAGTCAACTGGAGGTATAACCCCAATCATTTTTAAACTGTGATAAAGTAAAAATACAGGAAGGTCCAAATATCCTAACAAGACTGTGACATTAAAACATCTAACATTGAGTTACATTTCTATCACCACTGACTTAAGGCCTATAGGCCTTTATCTTATACCATGTTCTACAGTCTTCTAATTGACTTAGCCTCCTACTTTTCCTCCCAGACCCTCAAGTCCATCTTCATTCTCACACAAATCTGTGATCCGGTCATGTTTCAAGATTCTCCATGACTCCTCTTTACCTAACACATCATCCAACTCCCTTAGCAAGTGGGCCCTACATTATTGGACCCCAGCTTCTGTCCGTCCACTCTTCATTCTTGACCCTTTCTCTACCTGCAGTTCTTCAAACAAGCCATGTTCTTTCCCAGCTCAATGCTTTTGAGAATGTTTTTCTATTAGTCCAATCCTGGCTTTTCCCAGAAATTCTATTAGGCAAAGACCCAGTTCAAATGTTACTATTTTTATGATGCTTGAATTAACCTTTTTAGGCATAGCTAGTTACTAGCACTGGAGACACCTAGTATACCTGTTTTTGAAAGTTTCTGCATACCATCAACACCAGTCTATTCTTTATATTTTGGGGGGAATTTAAAATAAACCCCTGGAATAAAACATTAGCATATGTTAATTACATATTGTAACTCAGTGCACCATCTCATGAGAACACTTTCAATCCCCACGTTCATTCAACGACACTGGGTTACATTGTCTAAACCCTGCTTGTGCAGTGTTTGGGTTCTTATGAGCTCAATAATCATATGCTACTGAGTTACTTTTTATAGAATGTATAGCAGGTATTTGGTAAAGTGTAAATTACAACATGGAAGATGAGAGCCCGGATTCCAAATATAATAGAATCATGGCTCCTACAAAACAACATTCCTTAAGTCAAGACACATTAAAGGTATCAGATTAATACAGACATAGATCCATTCTGGGAGGCAATGCAGCAGAGGGCTGCTATCACAAGTTTCTTACCGTGTGGCATACTGTTCTATTCTTGAATGGGTATCATCATGAAATAGCTGAGGAGACTGTGAAGGGCTATAAAGGAAGATGCAAATAAACAGTTTTATACCCACATATTGATAGATGTTCCTGTTAGAAATGTTAGCTTAGTTAAAGAATGAATTTGCCATGCAAAGAAACCACTAGGATTGTTACCCGGGAGGCAGAACTATTATTTTAGAATGAGAGTTTAGTAATCACCCCCATGCTAACAAAACTGATCAGAACATCCTCCTCTGCAGATGGAGCCGTAAATACTCACTCATAATTCTCTGGCCACATACTGATGAGTGTGACAGGACTGCAGAGAGGGGAGAGGGAAACAAAAGTCACAGAACAAACACTTTAAAGCAAGCTAAGACAAAAGCCCTGGGAGGTGGGGGTGGGGAACATTCTCAATTGTCTTCCTCTGCTCTATTAGGTTTCACAATCGGAGATCAAGTCACAAAATTCACTGTTTATTCTAGAGAAGATGCTGATATTTAAGAGCCTGTGGGGCCTTTTCACAGACATTTACAGGTATTTGTTACTGGACAGCAAACACATCTTTAAATATTCTTATTGAAAAAAAGAGACAGGATGCTCCAAAATAACTCAAAATTTTAAACAAATTTTAAAGATAATATCCCATAATATACTGAGGAAAGGTGCAATCACATTTTTGTTTACCCTTCTGACCAAGTTGATCAGAAAGGGAAAGTTAAATACCAAAGACGATATTTTATGTATTGATAGCAGAGTTGCAATAATATAAGACTTTTCTGATTCTGTGTCCAATTTTAAATGTAAACATTCAAATCCAAGCATACACCAAGTCTCTGAACATCACAGATACATTTTTTTTTTTTTTTTTTTATATTTTATTGATTTTTCACAGAGAGGAAGAGAGAGGGACAGAGAGTCAGAAACATCGATGAGAGAGAAACATCGATCAGCTGCCTCCTGCACAGCCCCTACGGGGGATGTGCCCGCAACCAAGGTACATGCCCTTGACCGGAATCGAACCTGGGACCCCTGAGTCCGCAGGCCGACGCTCTATCCACTGAGCCAAACCGGCCTCGGCATCACAGATACATTTTAAAAATATGTAAAGCAGATATCTCTGTAACGCAGATATCTCCCTCATATCCCACCAAAAATTTCACATTGTCAATAAAACTGAAAATAACTTTTTTAGATCATTATGCACTCTCTTCATATAAAATTTTATCCAGAAGTTCAATCTATAAAACCGATAAACAAACTTGTTCTGCTTGAAGCAGGGCTTGAGTCTGGAGTGAGATCATTCAGTATTACTCCTGGCCTTTGGGGTTCCCTCCAACCTCACAGGGCTGCCTAGAAATCCCCTAGTCTCCAGGAACAATGTTTTGAAAACAACTGATGCTAATTAAAACCTAGCTCAAACCCTAACTTTTTTTGTGTGAGAGAGGGGAGGTACTACTGTAAATGTGGATATTTAAAAGTCTAAAATAAAGAAAATCACTTCTCTATTTAATTAAATAGAGTCTCCTAGAAAAGCCAGTGTTGACTGAAACAAAGAAGGGAAGTTGAAATTATTCAGTTCTACTTGATTCTCCTTTACCTAGCATACATACATGCTTAAGAAAAAGTTAATGATCTTATCTCCTACTGGGAGGCACAAGTTGATGTCTAAATAGCAAAGACTAAAAAGGGATGGAAGGTCATCTTATTGGGATAAAAAAAATAAGACTCTTTGGATCTACTTTCAAAAACAGGCATTTATCCAGGCTGTGTTTGTCAGATGATCTCTATTGTAAGTAGACTTAATTATCCATGCATGAAACAGATACAAGAACAGTGAAACAATACTGTACTATTCTATAGCTTTTTTACATCACTACGTTTCATTAACTCGGAACTAGGGATGTTAAATGTCAGGTGAACAGATTGCTCTACGTGTTCCAAAAAGCTGTAACTAACTGCTTGAGAGACCACTTCTAGAATTCAAGGGCATCGCAACATTTACTGTGAGCTTACACACAGAATAATACGTATGTTTTTAAAAGTCTTAATTGAACTTGGAAAGGCTTTGTAAAACTGCTTGGCTGGTTCTTGTGAAGTTAATTCAGTGTGCACAAAAGTGGTTCATTGAACTAAGATAAGAATGGCAGAGGCAGAGAGCAGAACTGAAGAGTTTCTCAAAAGAAAGTGTTGTGTTTTTTTTTTTAATATCTTGAGAGATTTTCTAAGAAAAGAAGTAAAGATTAAAAAAATGAAACTTAATGCTTCATTGACTTCAAAGTATTTTGATTGGTAGAAACAACACATAATTCATTTTATTTCTCATTTAACTTTGGAAGGGGAAAAAATGGCAATATTCTCAGTGCATAGTTAGAATCTATGATTAAAAGGAGTTAAAAGTAAGATCGATCTGTGTGTTAGCCTAGATTTAATAAAGCCCTCCTGCTTCCAGAGCAGTGGCTGAACAGGTTGGTCTGATTAATCACACACTAATACGCAAGAAATCCGACTCTACTAAATAAACTTACCAATATATGAAACAGAACCCAGATTTTCTTTGAAGAACTTTGTGGCTCTTTTAGTGCATTTAATTCTGAACAGACTATTTCTGCTTCCAGTCTTTTGCTTTGTTAAATCCATTGGTCACAGAGCAGGTAAGTGGGGTCCCCTCCTTCTCTAACATATAAACCCTCCATGGCTCCTGACTGCTCACAGGATAAACTCCAAAAACCCTGGCATGGCTTACAAGGCCCTTCATTTTCTGGTTCCTGCTTCTTTCTCCTCTCTCATTTCTTGCCACTATTCCCAGCTTCCCATCCCATTTTCAAAAACAATCTTGACTCTGGGCCTTTGAAAATGATTCCCTTGCCTGGAAACGCTCCCTTTCTGCCTCCCACACCAAACACTGAATGTTTGGCCCTTTAATCACTCAGGTCTCAGTTTAGCTGTCACTTTCTCCAAGGCCAGTGCTCCCACAACCATAATTACACTTACTATGACTTGGTTCTTGCTACAGTAAGAATTTAATAACCCATGCAATTTATCTATTCCACCTTAGCCAATATCAGGGACAGGTGTCTACATTAATTCTTTAAAATGTAGGGAAACCAACTTAACTTTTTACCCAATAATAATATCTCACAATTCTCAAATTATTTTGGCACTATTTAAACTTGTTTCTCAGGTTTTTATTCAATGGTAACTTTTTAATCAAGCTCTACTCATTTATTTTGATTGATGTTTTGAGAAATCTTGCAAAGTTATACAATTAATTAAATACCTAAGCATGGGTTTATTTACCTTCTTTTAGTAATAACTCATTTTTTCCATAAATCCCCCTCACACATGCAAGTATAATTACTGGATAGGGGATAAGATTACATTTTGCAGTGATAAAAGAGAATGAAGAAGAACATTCTAATCAGCTTCATAAATAACTTCCACACATTTACCACTTCGCTGATTTTTCTCCAATGTTCTCCTCCCACAAATAGGAAAATAAACGAAATCAAACTTTTTTACTACCCACTCACATAAATTGTTACACCAGAAGATTAAGTGGCCTTGAACTAGAGAGGGCTCAGCAGAAAAATGAACTACAGCAAGTACAAGAACAAGTTTCAGGATTTAAAAAAAAGAAAATCTACCCACTCTAAACAGTAGCTCATAAATCTTTTTCAAAATGCATCTTGTGACATCTGATTTAATCTTATATGCCTTTTCTTTCTCTTGTTTTCCGCTCACTGAAAATGCTGGTAAATATGTTAGATGAAATGAAACATTTTCAGATTTACAGCCAAAAATCCTATCACAAAATTATTGGCAAGCTTTTCTGTTCTTTTTTACTTTAACTGAGTCACTCAGAATACAATGATGGATGCCAATGATTATGTTGACACTGAAAGGCAAATTATCAAAACTGCTTAAAAGGACTATAAAAGATCTATTTGTCTGCACAACTAATAGGAAGTATACAGATATTTGAGGCACGAAATGCCAATAACATATCAAAAGATTTAAAAGCACATCACCAGTTCAAACCTATCAATAATCCCATAAAAAAAGCACTGTCTTAATTCTATGCTTCAAGCAACTACTCCAAAGGTTAGTTGGATCTGATATCAAGAGTAGTAAATTTTTGTCTTTATCCTGAAGTGTTCAGCCCAGTTAAACTATATGTTAGATGCTGAAATAAATAAGAATGTATTATCAAACAACCTGATGAGGAAAAGGACAAAAATATAGCCACAAAACAAAGAGAAGGCCAAAAATCTACCTTTTCCATGGATTTAAGTATTTGAACAGATCTCCTTGAACTATAATTGCTTTTATTAAAAATTTTCCTAAAGTGTAGTGCAGAAAAAAATGACTTGGAGGCATATATATTAATTGTACACAGTTTGATATCAAGCAAACGTATCAAAAAGTTTGTTTTTTTTTTCCATATGCTTTAAATGTGTACATGACATTTTTGACCTATTTATGTATTCAGCTACATTATATTTCTTTCTATATGTACACCCATACTATTACCTACAGCAGCATAAAGACATCCACTATGGTTTGGCTGTGGTCTTTTTTCTACTTCTTAGCAGTTTCACAAATTTAAAAAAATACATTTGCACATAAAT
The DNA here is from genome assembly GCF_027574615.1 of Eptesicus fuscus. Lineage (NCBI taxonomy): Eukaryota > Metazoa > Chordata > Mammalia > Chiroptera > Vespertilionidae > Eptesicus > Eptesicus fuscus. Next base: position 68,064,733 of record NC_072482.1, read on the forward strand.
GTATGTATAGAGCTTTATATGGAAAAAAATTCAGACCAACAGTCTACCCCTCTATTTTGACATCTTTGAGACATGCAGTGTCATAATACACTGGACCATTACTGTTCTTAGATTATGTCTCTATGAGTGTTGAAGGTTAAAGAAAGTTTGACTTCACAAAAATTGTACTTGGAACACTTTTACTACCTCTCTACTGTATAATGTAAAGAAGTCTACCCTTCACACTTCTGAGCTTATTTTATAGTCATTTGAGAGGGCATCTTTCTGTAACAAGAACCTCACTATTCCTTACAACTAAGAACTCTGGTTGGTGATAATTAGCAATTAAGCTTAACTTTCCCCAAGATTCAAGCACACACAAAAATATTTGCTTTGGCAGGTATATTTAAGCTAATATTCTAAAGATTCAAAGATTTAAATCATATCTATTTTTGATCTTTCTGTATAATTATTTAGTAATTTAAAATTACTTCTTACATTTGTTCTGGCTCATTTTCAAAATTATTTTTATTTCAGGCTATAAGTTATAATTTTTCTTTGTTTTAAAATCCAATAATAATTTTGTTACCTTGAAATTTTATTTCATTTATGCTTATATACACAAATTATAAATTTTAAAGAAGTTGTGTCTATCTCATGTACTGTATGTTTATTTTTAAAATGTTTTTATTGATTTCAGAGAGGAAAGGAACGGGAGAGAGAGATAGAAACATCAATGATGAGAGAGAATCATTGATCTGCCTCCTGCATGCCCCCTTCTCAGGATCAAGTCTGCAACCCGGACATGTGCCCTTGACCGGAATCACACCCAGGACTCTTCAGTCTGCAGGCTGATGCTCTATCCACTGAGCCACACCAACTAGTTCTATATCATGTACTCTATAAAGCTATTTGATTTTGCTGTCATGTTCAAGACAAAAGAAATTAGAAATGTAATGTTAGATTTTGATGAGATTTTAGTATAGGTAGGTATCTGAAGAAAGATAAGTATTAATAAATTTATATTAAAAGTATATAAAATAAGTGTGAAACATACTATAAGAAATAGTAAAACATTCCCCCAAAAGGGAAAAGGGAAAATAAATAAAATAATTAAAGAATATACAATATTACAATTTGCTTTAAGTATTTTGAAGAGGAAAAGAGATAACCAATGCAAAGATTAACACATATTTGTAAAGTATAGGAACAAGTGCACAATGAAACCCAACATTTTAGCTGTGACACTGTCAAAAGCAAATAGTAAAAATTAATGTTGTAAATATTGATTCTAAGTTTAATTTACCTCTTTTAAAATGGAACAGTTTACCAAAACACAAATAGTTTTTGGTATCAAACAATTTATTTTGTGTCACTAACATAATAAATTACACTATCAGATAGAAGTACATATATTAAAATCAAACTTACGTCTCCAAGTTGTCACCTTCAAGAACGGTCTGAACAGGCAAGTAGCCAAGCCGAGGATGTTTGGCAAAGTATTTCTTTGATCTGAATTTATTCTTCAGCACCTTTGTGAAGTCGCGTACATCTTCCCCAGATGTTGTCTATGAGGTTGAAAAAATTACACTTATCTCATTAAAATGGAAGAAGATAACTTTCTACAATAAATAGACCAGATGTAAATTAATGCAATTAAATAACAATAGTTTCAGTAGTTTTATGTATTTTTGTAATAACACACAATGTCATGAAAACACATGGTAATCACGACTCATCATTAAATATACCCAGCAATTAGTTTATAATTCTTTTATTTCTTATTGAAAATAAACCATAGCTAGCTTATTTGCCCAATATTTTACAAATTGGGCCAAAAAGTAAAATTAGTTTTGGAAATTTTATTGCCTGATTACCATCTGTAAAAAAGTTTCAGTTTACTATTAAACATTTCGGGATGATGAAGTATGATGGATATTAAATGGTTTTAATTAAGGTGCAGAAATGAGGTTGAGCTATGTACCAGGCGTCCTCAAACTACGGCCCGCGGGCCACATGCGGGTGTTTTTGTTGTTTTGTTTTTTTACTTCAAAATAAGATATGTGCAGTGTGCATAGGAATTTGTTCATAGTTTTTTTAAAATATAGTCCAGCCCTCCAATGGTCTGAGGGACAGTGAACTGGCCCCCTGTTTAAAAAGTTTGAGGACCCCTGAATTGTAGCCTATACTGACTGCACACATGCTAGTATATACTGTAGTCGGAAAAAAGAGAAAGCAGCAATAAGAGACAAAAAGCAGCATCACACTTCTCTTCTATATTGTAAAAAGTACATCAGTTGTCCTTTCCCAACCATATGAACATAAATAATTTTGACACGGATTAAATTTTTATTTAGTTTTTGACTCTCTATCACCAATTTTATTTGCAATACATCATACAGACATCAACTTCATTCAGTCCTTCTGAAGATGTATTTAAAATGTTTGCATTATATGCATGGAACTAAATTACAGCCTTGGCTATCTGACTCCTGATTGGCTGTCCAATCTATAACTAGATAGACCTCACTCAAATCTCTTTACAAACAGAACCAGAGACCTTTTCTATAATAACAAACTGAGTGCTAAATACATTGCCCTACTTGCTGCCTCCCTCCCTTTTCTTGCACCCTCTCCAGTCTACCTTTTCCTTCATGACAAGCATTTCCAGGATTCATACTGTGATACTACCAAAACTATTTTGCAAGCAGAAGCTTAAAAATATATAATTATTTTTTAGAACAACTAAATGCTGGGTCAACACTAATGTAGTTGTATTACTTCCTATCTGTTCCTTTTCTACCTAAATATGCCTGCTTCTAGTAAACTGTTAAGGGGACTTTTGATTCTCTAGGTTTACAGAGCACAGAGAAAACATGAATAAGCCCAGGTTATTGCTAACCTAAAATTCATCAATTTTCACTTTATTGAAAAGAAAAGTATGGTGAGGACAGTCTGCAGTATCACTAGGCCTTACCATCAGATCCACAATGTCAAATCTTTTCCTGAGTAATTCTGAGAACAAACTATATAATAGCCTACCATTCTCTGGATATAGATCCTAAATGTGAATAAGTATAGAAAAGAAGCCATTAATGAAAAGAAATGCAAAGCCCTCTGTAAAGAAAAAGGGTTGCTATAAGAGATGATGCTATTAAGATTTAACCAGGCAGGAAAGGAGAAATAAGCAGAATATAGTTGGGAGTAAAGAGTTTTCAGAGGAGAAAGCCTGGGAGGATATTTCACCTACCCTCCAGGGCATTTAGGCCTTTCACAATGGTTAAGACAACTGCAGATCATTAAGTTTATGAATATATTTACTTTGAATGTTTTGGTAAGAAAAAAAAAAAAAGGAAAAAAGCTTTTCATGATAGAAATGCAAAAATAAGGCCCCATGATGCAAGGATAAGCATTTATGACCCAATTTATGTCTTTGTTTGATCTTAACATATTGTTAATATACAGGGAAATAATAAAGTAATGGGCTCCAGCTTTTACTTGGGCCATCTCCATCTGGCAGCATAAAGGTTTTCATCTCTTAGGCCAGTGTTTTTTTTAAACCACATCCCGGTTTTCAACTAACCCATGAGTGGGGGAAGTGGGGAAGAAAAGACCACATGCACACTGTACCAGGCTGCTTTGCCAGTCTGGCTCAGCCAAGGTAGTGTACAATACAGTGTTTTTTAGTATCTATATAATAAAAGCCTAAGCGATGGTTATGGTGGAATGACCAGAACAACCGGTCGCTATGATGTGCACTGACCACCAGGGGGCAGATGCTCAACACAGGAGCTGCCCCCCTGGTGGTTAGTGCACTCCCACAGGGGGAGTGCCATTCAGGCAAAAGCCAGGCTCACAGCTGGCGAGTGCATCAGTGGTGGCGGGAGCCTCTCCCGCCTCCATGGCAGCACTAAGGAGCAGTGAGCCCAGCAGTCAGGAGCAGCAAGCAGGCGGGTGGTAAGGAGCGAGGGGTCCCGGACTGTGAGCGGATGTCTACTTGCTGGCTGAGTGAGCCCCCCCTCCCCCGCCGCCCCTGCCAGTGCACGAATGTCATGCACCAGGCCTCTAATATTCACATAACTGTGTAAATATCACCACTATGGAATTCCAGAACATTCTCATCACCCTGAAAGAAAACCTGCACCCTTTAGCAGTCATTCCCTCTCACGTACTATCTCCTCCTCTCAGTCCCTTGGCAACCACTAATCTACTTTTCTTTCTATGTATTTGCATATTCTGGATATTTCTTATAAATGGAATCATACAATATGTGATTTTTTATGACTGGCTTCTTTCATTGGCATAATGTTCTTCTAGCTTATCTATATTTGGGATTCAACATGAACTTCTCCTGATTGGGAAAAACATAATTCAAAAGTGCGAGTCCAATTCCACATGATACACTTTTTAGCTAAATATATTTAAGACCTGGAAGAACAAAGCAAAATCACCAATCAACAAATAAACAACACCTACCTGCCTCCCAAAAAGTTACAGGAGGGGCTGGAATTAAACTTGAGTTTCTGATATAAGGCCCAAATTTAATATTTGATAAAAAGTTAGTTCATTCTTATACAGAAATGGCACATTTTTATTTCATCAATTTTCATATCAAGTAGAAAAAAAAAAAACTACCACCAACATTTGTAACCTAAAGGCACTAAATGCACTGCCATAAACTTTATGCGATATTAAAAGAAAAAGCAAAAAGTAATTCATCCCATAGGAACTAGATATTATATTCAGTTCAGCAGGATGTAATTCTTTAGTTGGAATAAAGCCAAGAAAATGAATTAAGTCTATTTTCTCACCAAAAAAGTTAAAAGATATTTATACATATTTGATCACATTTGCTATGTAATGACGGTTCCTAATACTTCTCTGTTTTAAATGCAGGAGCAATGATTTGGTAAAAAATAAAAAAGAGGACCAACCACTTATAACGAACATAAATAATCAAACTTAACTCTATCTTCATGCTAGGTATACTTTGCACTTCTTTTTTAAGCAAATAGCTATTTATATTAAGATATGAAGATGAAATTGAAAGGATCCTTCATTACTACACAAATTACCAATTCTTTAAATTATCTATGCATTTCTTGAAAGATTAGGTTTTCATTTGTTGCGGTACATGAAAAGGAGAACAAAAGATTTTGCAGATCTCATGAGATGAAACGAGGGTAGCATATTGGCACAGAACTCTGCACCTTATAAATAGCCTTCCTTCAATCTCTTTTTTCCGTCAAGGGCAGTGAGATCTTCATCACTTTTGTGACCCATAAGGAAACTGACACGAAGGCTTTCGGGGATTCAGACTTACAAGGTCAGTGAGGAGAAAGCTGCTCTTGCAAAACACCCAAAAGAACTGCTCTTTTCACCATATGTCACTTCTACAAAACTGAAACAGTTTTAGGTATTGTAAGAGTAAAAAACCATATAGCCATTGACTAGAATATCTATGATTACATTCTAAATTTCCCCTTCATTTTAAATAAGTATTGCTAAGAAACTTAATTTGAATTAAGTTTCATTGGCAAGGGCTTACAGCTTATTTGAAAATAGTAGGTTATTGTCTTGACCTGTTCAGTGAACACCTCTTTCTGTCATGTTGTATTTGTAGTTGGATTATTTTGTTCTCTTCTTTTTATAATTGCTTTATGTGAGATTTGATTGTGAACCTTTCTGTTGCTCAGTGTTTTTCTGAAATGAATTTTCCTAAACTTTTAGAATGATGTGGAGTTCAGGAAAGACTTTCCGACTCCACAGAGTTGCTCTCTTTCTGTGTAACTACTTTACAAATGGGACGAAAACGGCAAAGGTGAAAGAGACTGAAAAACACCAAAGCCACTGCTGTCTCCATATTTCCCAAATCCTCCCGCAGTGATTTTTAGCACATAAGGAAGAACATACCCAACAAAGAGTGCTCCTCGAATGGTCATTTTTGGACACTAATGAAGGTCACTGTGAAAACGTTTTAGAATTAAACCTACACACACAAGTGGGCATGTGAATACTGGGAATTAGACTTCCCTCCACTATGCTGCCATTATGTAACAGTGAGATGATAATGAAATTTATTTAGATAATGATAAGTAGTTAGTTCTCTACTTATTTCCCACAAACTAATACAAATGAATGAATAAAATATTTTAAAAGTATGGCTGAATCAGAAAATCTACCCTGTGGTAAGTCTATCCATGTAACTCTCTACCAAAATCCTAAAACTCCTTTGTGAAAGCTGGCGTCTGATGATTTTTTCTTGAATTCTTTTTTGCCAGCCAAGGTTGGGAGTATTTTAAATTTTCCTCCATTTTATTCCTTGATTGAGAACAAATATAGCCATTGTATAGAGCAAAATTTAGTCTATCTTTTGCTTGTGTTTGTATATCTACATATAAATGCATGTATCTTAGTCTATATTCCTGTTCACATTTCAAACTGTATATATTTCCTAATAATAGACAAACATGTAAATTGACCGTACCTCCGCTATGCCACCGGCCAATCAGGAGTGATAAACAAATTAACCCAACAAAGATGGTGTTAATTTGCATACACAAGGGCTGAGTGATGGGGGTGGGATGCTTGTGTTCTGCTCCACCCCAGTCTCTCAGGGCCTCTAGGCAGTGTGGGAAGGCGGGGCTGGAGTGGAAAGAGGCGGCTCCCGGAGTGGAAAGAGGTGGCTCTGGGGCCTAAGCGGAAAGGGGCTGGGCCGGAGTGGAAAGGTGGTGCCAGCGGCCAGGGAAAGGAAAGCCCATTCTAGCACGAATCTTCGTGCATCGGGCTTCTAGTTCTTATCATAAATGCTGACACCTATATACTATTGAACTTCAAAAATATTGACATATAACTTTTCTTTCTCATCACTTCAAATCACAAGGAGTAATAAGGCTAAGGTGCAGAAGAATCTACACTTAAGAAATGCTAAACATCACAGTTGGACAGCCAAGTAGGTTCTTAAATTGATTGTTTTACTATTTCAACTCAAAAGACTCCCTTTACCAAACATACACAAAACAAAATATAAAAGGGGGAGAGGGATTACAATGATGCCAATTAAACTAATGGCCAAAATTTCTCATTACTTAGCACTTTAAGCAAAACAACCAAAAGAACTGCAAATAAAGAAACAAAACTGCATTCATTTTAAATCTCGCCCCAATTTTTTTGTTCAACTTGTAACTAAGGATGGGCAGTACTATCTAATTCCTTAACAAATACTCCTAACATTATATTTTTAACTGTTAACTACAAATATGACTAAATTCTGTACAGAGGAAAACAAAGAAGTACAAAGAGGAAAATCAAGGTTGTATAAGAGGACAGTCATTTAGCATATGAGTAGAATAATGAAACATTATAATTTGGATCATGCATAAGTGCAGAAATTATTGTTGAATAGCACCCTCTTTAGCAAGACTTGTTAAATATAGAAGTCAATAGTCCTAAGTGGTATATGTATACTATTAAGGAGTACATTTCATTATCATAGAACTTATTTTAAAGACATTCCGATCATTTTTAAAAATTGCAAAACAATTTCTCAGTTTTGAATTAAGTTTTATTGATTTTTAACAAGTTCAAATTCAGGGATAGTAATTCCATGGACAGTATAAAATCATTAGGATAAGCTCAGAGCCTTTATCAAGTTCTAATGGAAAAATATGAACCTAAAAAATTAGCATTAACTAACAGAATCACCATGGTGTCAAAAATAAGTCAAAGTAAAATGGATTTGGGCCAAACCTCTCCTTAAAAGCTAACGACATACTTTAAATGAACTGAACTTACTGGGAAAATAGTGTAAAGTGGGCATGAGCTGAAAAACCACTTCTAGATGCTGAGGTCAGCGAAATCGCAGTGATGCTGCATTTTTAGCATATTGGTAAACATCTCAAGTCTCATCTGAAGAAGCAACACTGCCAAAAACAAACTATACTAACTCTGTAGAGCTTTCCAAAGGATGAATCAGCATTTTCTTAACATTTGATTTTTATAGTCTTATGAGATGATACACTGATGCTAGCAAGGGTGGACAGAAGTGGACAATACAACTATTTCTAATTTTTCTTTGTTTTTTGTTTGTTTCTGCCCAACAACATATAGGCTTATGTTTTTTTAAAGATGTGACTTGACTTTACACTTTAAAGAAATTGTTTTTTCTTGTGTGTGTTTTTTTAGTAAAGAACTGTGATTTTTCGACAGGTTCTGCAAACCCTGAACATACTGGTTTATTTCTCCACATATTAGCCAATACCAGCAAGAATACGCTTATAAACTATTGCTTTAAAACCAACATGCATTTGCTTTAAAAATGCAATACAAATTTTGTCTTAGGTGTTGTTGACTTAATAAGCTGTTTCCCATTGAGGCATTTTTTCCTTGTCCTCCCCTCTTGACACCAAAATCTTAACAAAACTATCAGTACAAACTAGTCCTATCCAAAGCAAGCATGTAAGCAGCGAATTTTGCAATGATTCCACACCAACAATTTGAATGCTGGGAGTAGCTGATGTTGCTAACCTTTTTGGCAATAAAATTTTGCAAATATGCCATCCCTTCCTGAGCTAAATGAGCTAACATGTCTCTCAGAACACCTTCCTATGCTGACCAGACCTTCAGTTGCTGATATATGTACTGACCAATGGGGAAGTACTTTACTGCCTTTCCCCATTTCTCCTTTTCTGTACATGGATTGGGCCACTGTCTCTCACCAGATGCACACAGTCTTTGTCTGTTTACCCTTCTGTCCCCACTAGCATGGACTCTGTTCTTCTACTTATGAACACACTAGAGGCCTGGTGCATAAATTCGTGCATGGGTGGGGTCTCTCTGGGTGGCCTGCAGGGATCGGGTGAAAGATGCAGTCCAACACCACCCGCAGCTCCTATCTGCTGCTCCTGCTCATTCAGGCCCACTGTGCCTGCTGCAGGTTCATGCCCAATTAGTCCGATCGGGAGAGGCTCGCGCTGCCACAGCAGCGCTTGCCAGCCATGAGCCCTGCATGGGCTGAAACCAGCTCTCCGACATCCCTTGAGAGGTCCCGGATTGTGAGAGGGCACAGGCCAGGCGGAGGGACCCCACTGGTGCATTGTTGTGCTGGGGAGGGACCATGGGAGGGCTCCAGGGTGTGTCTGGCCCCATCTCACCCAGTTCTGATTGGGGCCAATCAGGTTCAGCTGGCTGGGGAGGGACGCGGGAGGTTGGCTAGCCAGGGAGGGACTGTGAGAGGGCTCCAGGATGTGTCTGGCCCATCTCGCTTAGTCCCGATCTGCCAGACCCCAGCAGCAAGCTAACCTACCAGTTGGGGCATCTGCCTCATGGTGGTCAGTGAACGTCATAGTTACTGGTCTACTGTCTGCCCCTTGGTGGTCAGTGCACTTCATAGCAAGTGGTTTAGCAGCCTTAGCATATCATTAGCATATTATGCTTTGATTGGTTGTTCCGTTGTTCTGCCATTTGGTCTATTTGCATATTACCGTTTTATTATATAGGATTTCCCTACATCTTATTCATAACTGAAATTTCAACCTTTCTCCTTCAGTGAATCCTGATGCTCCCATGACAACAACCTCTCCCTACAATCATCTCCATCAGAGGCTATATAATCTCTCCCTCAGAAATGCCAAGGAAAAAAGTATACACCATTTTCCCCTTAGCCTCAGCCTGATCACCCACTAAAACCAAAGTGCCTGTCCACTCCTTTTGACTGTACTTGACCAGACACAGTATCATCTGTCACTTCTAGAGACTGATTGTCTCATCTCTATAACATTTCATGTTCCACTTCAATCACACACTGGGATATGGCCACACTTCAGGACTCATCATAACACATCTTTCATTCCCAAATCTCTACCTTGGAGAAATTTTTCACTGCCTAGAACCTTCTGACCCTTGCTCCTACTTTTTTAATATGAGTAAATCCAGTCTTATTCCCAGGATCTTGATCTCTAGCCCCTCAAACCCCTTTGGGATTTCTTCAGCATAAGGATAGCCCAAATCCATCCTAGTACCACTAATACCTTTGAATCCTTTACTCTCTTGGCCTTCAACTATACCTACCACCTTTTAATTCCAAAGCAGCTGCAATGGCAGGGTCACAGACTGCAAAGCTTGCCAATTAACCTCAGCTGCACTCTGGTGGCAGTGTAGCAATTAATTTACTCAATTTTTGGTGACTCATGCTTGCCCCCAGTAGCAAGTCTAAATATTTTCCATTTTCCATAATATTTAACCCTATCCAACCTTATAAAGAATTGCAAAAACTCTTATAAATCATACGTAAAATCATCCTCTTTCTCTAATGGACTATCACATGTTCTAACATACAAATGTTTCTAATTTGAATTCAATTTAGGTTATTTTCAACAGAGAATATAGATGATTTTTTTTTAAAAAGATCTAATTATGGTAATTTTCATTATAAAATTAAATGAAAATAATATAAAATGTAGCCATTTTAAAAATAAATGATAATCCCCAAATTCAAACATGTAGTGAGCAGGTAATAAGAAAAAAAATCTGAATATTATCTTGATCCATAAACTTAATCATGTAAAAATGTTATAGTCTTTTGTTGAAATTCCCCACATAGAGGTCATCTTTTGTTCATTATATTTTCTCTGTATCTCCAGTCCCCAACAATATGCCTGGTATAAAACAGGGTCCCCACTGAATATAACATTCCTGCAAATATGCAGAAAATACTGTTTGCTTATGACTACATACAATAGAGTTAAATAATAAATCTATGCCACTGACGTTGAACAAATCATTTACCTTCTGTAAAATGTAGCTTTTTCTTTAAAATGAGAATGACTTAGATTACTTCCAGCTTTAATATTCTCCAGTTAGTATTTATAACAGCAGATATGAGCTCATTTAGCTTCTATGGACCAGAATGAACCAAGCATAGTAAAAAAAAAGAGTCCTCACGTAATTTAAAAGACAACTGAAGAGGCAAAAGCACCTCACAAAAAATAATACAGGATAACACAGACTCAAAATATTAACTAGTGAAGTAAGGGCTATCGGTAGAAATCACAGAATGACATTGTTTTGGCGAGGGGAAACAGAGGAGCTTGGGAATAGTTGGCACACAAAGTAAGAGTTGAGCTGTTTTTGTGAAAAGGTGGGATTTTAATGAATACAGAATGGTAACAGGTATTAAATATAGTCTATGTCATGTTGTCTATCTTCAACTCTTATTGAGCCTAAAGAACAAATTCTCAAATGTACAAATTTGGATTATAGAATGATCAGGAAAAATAAGAGTTAAAAAATTATTTCTTGGAGAGAAAAATTCCACTTCATTTCTATATATAAATGTCTAATTATCAATTCCAGAAAATACCTTCATAAATTATGATAGCTCCTTCATACACCATTAGTCTTCCTACATCTAAAGACAAACACTGTTATAGATAATAAGCTGATATGTTCCAAGAACTATTTCTGGAGCTCTGAGGGTTTAAGATAAGGCTTATAAGTTTCAAAAACATAAGCTTCAAATATAGAAACACTGTGATTCAGCTAACCTTAAAGGAGAAAGAAATCAAGAGTAATGTAACTAGCACACTTTCCTAGATACACAAATGGAGATGTGCTATGAGAAATGCAAACATGAAGATCTGTACAAAAAGGTCTGATCCATTTAACACTCAAGTGGTGTTTATTATCATTGCATTGACATTTTTACATTTGATTTCATTTTCTAAGGCAGATATCAAATGAGTTTAGGGAATGTTGGGTAAAAGATGAATGCACCATAAAGAAAGCTCACTAAAAAGAAAAAGAAAGGACAACTATTAAATCAAGTAATTTATTACTATTAACTTCAAGGCTATGCCTTTCAAAGACTCAACCTATATGGATTTCTCCATTTTATCCAAAGTTGTGGGGTCAAATGCAGAAAAAAAAAACAGTCATAAGAGATGATTTATGAATGTAGGCTGCTGATTAAGATCACTATGAGATCTTCAGAAATGGGCAAAGAACTTCCCAAAGCATGTCTGAAGAAAGGGAGCCAACCTGTACAATGTAGGGTAAGCTGTAATCTTAGACATAATAACAATGACTTTGGGAGGACTATATAACAAGAAGAGTTCTAGGTAATTTACAAATTTAATTTAAAAAATGATAGTTGGAAAGTGAAATTCATCAGTGTATCAGTGATACTCAAGCATGCCCCCACTGGCCAATCACTGATAGGGAAGAGATATAGATTTCAAATTTTGTGGGTATTTTGCAAAATCATTAGGGATTACTGTAGTTAAAACCAAGAAAAATAGTAATTTTATACATCTTTTCTTTATACATTTTTGAATATGTAATCATTTTTATAGATCTTTAACATATACTTACCTTATGATTTTTTCCACTTTAACATTAGCTTTTTATACAGTTTCCTAAATTTCTAGCTATGATCATGTAAATATCTATCTATCTATCTATCTATCTATCTATCTATCTATATGCCTAAATGCAAATTGTCCCCTCAGGAGTTTGACCAGGAGACCGGGAGTTCGATCGCTCGTTATGACATGTGCTGACCACCAGGGGGCGGCGCGGTATGAAGGAAGGCCCTGATCGCCCCTGATTGCCAGCCAGGCCTAGGGACCCTACCCATGCACAAATTTCGTGCACCAGGCCTCAAGTCAATACTATATTTCTCCCCAATCCAAATCCCTTACAATGACCTTCAGCGTCTCACAATCTGATACCTGACATTCTTTTTAATCCCATCTCCTACTACTCTCTCTTTTGAGATGGGATAAATTCACTTTCTATGAAATTCATTTGTTTCTATTGGTCCCCGAGTCTTTTCCATCTCCTTCCCACCCCCCTGTGTAGTTGCACAGGGTTCCATGTTCAGAGAGCTCTGAACTTGGTGTAATGCTCTGCTTTTGCCATCTTGAATGTCGCAATAATTTTTTAACAAGGGGTCCACATTTCATTTTGCTCTGGTTACTTCAAAGTAGATAGCCAGTGCCTACCTACTACACTTCCCTTGTGGAATATGCTCTCTCCTGTGCCCCAATCACATTAACTTCTTTTTCACCTCCAGACTCCCTTGTGTGTTGTCTCTTCCCTCGACTAGTTCTATACACATGAAGTAAAGTTATTCTTTCTTTTCCTTCAATCTCAACTCAAATGTTAACATATCAGGAAGATATTAACTTATTTCTTTATGTAAAGTGCCTCCTGTAACCTTTTATCTCATTATCCATTTATTTCTTTAAAGGCACTTACTACAATCTGAAATGATCTCATTTGTTTGCTTGTCAAAGATCCCCTCCTCCTAAATGGAAAGTAGCAGGAGAGTCGTAATCTTGTCTATTTTGATGGTACACTGATGAAGTATCAGGGCTGAGAACAGTGTCTGACACATGGTTAGTACTCACTATTTTTTTGTTGCATGAATAAATACGTTAATCATAATAATAAATGTTACACTTCACACATTTTCATGGGAGAATTTCTTCCTAGTTGGTTATTGTGCACTATGAATATTTTATCTGTTATAATTCTCCAACGTTGTCTAGAGGCTTCTTCCCCACATGTAGAGTACCTATTTATTTGAGAAGATACCTAAGAATGTGAGTGAGATTTATATGTGTATATTTTATAAGTATTGCTGTCTTTTTGTCGATTTTTGGTCCAAAAAGTAACTCAATTTCCTAAACCAAAGAAAATGTATAGCTCTATGAATAAATTTTGGTTCACTTTTTGGAGGGAGGTTAAAAGACATCTTTTGGAAAAATGACATGAAGTATTTTGGCCATGTGAACACTCACATTCACTCATTTTTAGTACTTTAGTCTATGGAAGTATAATTTATGTATTATATGGAAAAAGCTATCTTCACAATCATATTTATGAGTGTTGTTTATAATATCAGAAAATTGAAAATAAGCTAAATATCCAAATTTAAGGTAATGGTTAGATAATTTAGAGTAATTCACTCAAATAATCTGTAACAAGGAAAAGTTATACTGTGTGACAACAAAGGGGAAAGCTTATTACACAACATGTTCACTGAAAACAAAAGGATCAAACTTATATAAATATAAAAGTAAACAAAATCTTAAAATCAGAGACATGGAAAAATACTGGAAGGTAGCTTGAATAGAAGCTAGATTTATGGATTTTTTACTCTCTTCCTTTTCTACATTATTTTTAATGTAAATATGTAATTATTAAACATTTTAAAGATGTCTAAAAGAAACATGACTTCCTATCACATAGTATAATTTTCAATGTAGGTCAGCATGAGCCCTTAATAGAGTTTGCTGCCAAGAAAGTTGTTTAAAATCACAGATGGAAATAAAATATAATTAATTATTTTTTCTGAAAAGTGTATAATGATTCTGTGAATGAACATAATATAGATATATTTATTTAAAAGAAAAAAAAACAACAACAAAAAACTAAACTTCTAACTTGTTTATACTTCTATTAAGCCATCTTAAAAGTGATTTTTGCCCCCAAAGTTGTTTAAACTGAATAATTTCAGATGCTAGTTAATTAAAAAGCAATATATTAAAACAAGCAAATACTGGCTCAGTACTCACAGGTATACAATATTCCACCATTGGATAATGTAATTTGTGACCTTTTGCTGTTCGACCAGAAAAAAAGCAACTCTGGCAGACATCATAGTTAAAATGCTTCAGGCTTCTATACCTAGAGAGAAGAAAATAAAATTCATTGGCTTGCATGCCTACAATTAGTACAAATAAATCATCTGTGGAAAGAATTTCATTCATCCAAATCACTACAAAAGTATATTGGCCACAAATGTGGAATTTGCTTAGTGACACTGCACATCACTCTTTATTTGCAGTATCTTATTTTGAGAAGTGAAATTCTAAATTTTAAGTTTCAAAATGGAAAATATCTCCCAATTCCTCCATCTTCTACAATGGCAGTTAGTAACTAAGAACATAAATATATTAATATTTACAGAAAAAATAAAGAAAAGGACTAAGAAAGAAAATGAAAACAAAATGTAAAGGGTATGTGAGATTAATACTGTAAACCATTAAGTGCTGAGTTGCTTCTAAAATGACCTGCAAAAAACACTTGCAAATCGATCTCAAGAAAATAAATCAGCATATACTGCTGCATCCAGCTTATTTTGGCAGGGAAGCAACCTGGTCTGAAACATTCACCTACACTAATATTTCTTGACCTATACATCTCCTGACAAATATGACTGACATCTTGTCTTCTAAATGGAGTTTGTTTATTTCTGCACACCTCATGGCAGAAGGCCATTCTCCTGTCATTAGTACCAGACCCTTGTACTATTAGTGGGTGGTGTGCCCTGTGAAAATATGCTTTTCAGTCTCTCTTGCTGATGGTGGTGACTAATGCAATACAAGTCAAAGTCACTGGGTGGGATTTCAAAGGACTAACTCAGTTGGGAAGAAGCATGGTCCCACTTCCTCCTTCCTGGAAAATTAACCTGACATTAAGAAGAGAAATTCTGACATGGGGGGATAAATGGTGATGCAAGGGGACAATTTGGGATGGTAAACCCACAATACAGTACACAGATGATGTATTGTAGAATTGTATACCTGAAACCTATGTAAATTTATTACCAATGTTACCCCCCAAAATTCAATAAGAAAGAAAGAAAAAAAAAAAAAAAGAGCAGCCATTCTGTTAGCATGGGGTGACCTTGAAGATGGAAGCCCTGTGTTAAGGATGACAGAGAATAAAGCCAGAACTATGAAAAGGGGATGCCGGTCAAAGGGTACAAACTTCCAGTTATAAGAGGAATAATTTCCAGGAATCTAGTGCGTAATAATATAGTGATTATAGTTAATAATACTATATTGTATACTTGGAAGTTGCTAAGAGAGAAAATTTTAAATGTTCTTACCACAAAAACGAAATGATAATTATGTAACATGATGCAGGTGTTTCCTAACAATATGGAGGTAATCATTTTGCAGCACGTGTATCAAATCAACATATTATACACTTTAAATTTATACAATATTACATGTCAATTTTATCTCAAAACTGGGGATATGGGGAGGGGGATGGGGGGAGGGGAAGAACAGTGGACCCAGATGACAGGGAAGTCACCATTCAGTCCTGGATTTCTATCTTAGGACTCTTTTTTTAATATATATATATGAAAAGAAACTAAACTTCTAACTTGTTTATGCTTCTATTAAGCAGCTGTATGTAATCCTAACTGAAACAATTCCCAGTTTACAAAACATTCTACAAATCCAAGATTTCATTAAAATTTAATTTGGAAGTAATTACAGAAAGACTCTAGCAGGATTTGTAAAAGTTCAGGGAAAATAAATGAAAAAAATATATATACAAAGTGGTAGCAGAGTCAACCTGGACAAAGTTAACATTATTCTACAAGGCTCATACTCCTCTATCTTTAGTTCTGGAGTTGGCTTTCTATTTTTCCTTGTACTCAGAGAAAGAGACAATCCTTTACCTGAGAGCTAAAGGACCCGTTCTGTCTCGGCCCTGTTTTATTATTGGAGTTGTTCTTACATTATTCTTTCCATGGATAATCTCTGTGCAATCATTAAGTTGATTAGTTTGAAGGAACCTTTGCTTGGTCTCATCTCTAAACCAGGTATCAACTCTAAGATCTCTCTCTCCTCCGTTCAGAAATTAAACATTTTAAATGCACTACATTCTTAAAATAGAAAACTAGGAAAAATATATATGCAAGTAAAAGGAAGATGATAACACTGACATATTTACTTCAAGTTAGAGTTAGACTCCTTGAGCAAGTTGTTTGCACATAATAACCCCCTTATTTTTCTGAGCCTGAGATGTGCCTTCCAACCTTACCATGACCTGGAAAGAGTTCTTTTTAAAATTACCAGTGACCTCCCAAATCAAAGGTCTGTTCTCACATCTGATGTTTAGAATCTCTCTGTTGCACCTAACATCTCTACCATCTTTCTAAAGCCTTCTTTCTGATTTCTACAACACTATGATTCTTTACTTCTCTTGAGAACTCTGATTGTCTTTCTTATTCTGCTGAGCATCATCATTGTTCAGGCTTTTCAATAAACAGTGTAATATCACCTATAGGCTGACCTACTATCCCACTAATGTTTATTAGTTTTTGGTAATAATAACAAGAGCTAACATTTATTGACTGCTTGCTCTTTTTGTGATGGGTACTGCCCTAGTCACTTTTCATGCATTAATTATTCATGGGAGGAAATGCTCTCTGAATTTGAAGTTGAAGATACACAGATTCAGGAAGGCCAAGTAACTTATCCAAAGTCACACAGTCACATGGTAGATTCAGGATTCAAACCTAAGCAGCTGGACTAAAGAGCCAGTTCTCAATACAGCACCTGCTGCATGTCCTGCTATAACCTTGACCTCTAACCACCTACCTGGTCAACTCCACATCTTTATATTAGAGACACCTACATATAAAATTTACATTAAATAACTAAAATTCAACATTTAATATCGTTCACCTATTTATTGTAACTGCTCTTTCATTTGTCTCTTATGAAATATTTCAAGTTTATTCAAAAGCAGAGAGTATCCTATACAATAAAAGCCTAATATGCTAAGTGTCTGGTCAGCCATTCAACCAATCAAAATGTAATATGCTAATGATATGCTAAGGCTGCTCAACCACTCACTATGACATGCACTGATCACCAGGGGGCAGACAGTTGACTGGTTGACCAGTCGCTATGATGTGTACTGACCAAAAGGGGAAAAAAGCTCTAACCAGTAGGTGAGCTTGCTGCTGTGGTCTGGCCGATTAGGACTGAATGAGACAGGCCCAACACACCCTGGAGCCCTCCCATAGTCCCTCCCTGGCTGGCCAACCTCCCACATCCCTCCCTGGCCCTGATCGTGCACCGGTGGGGTCCCTCCGCCTGGCCTGTGCCCTCTCTCAATCCGGGACCCCTCGAGGGATGTTGGAGAGCTGGTTTCGGCCTGATCCCACAGGCCAGGCTGAGGGACCTCACTGGTCCACGAATTCGTGCACTGGGCCTCTAGTAACATAATAAACATCCATGTACCCCCGTCTCAGCTGTGTTGAATCATAATGTTATGCTACAATTGTTTTAATTTTTTTTCTATTGAAGAAATAAAACATTAAAAGTACAATCAAATGCTACTAATTTTTAGTCTTTTGTCCTCTCCTTTGCTCTGAAAAATCCCATCCCTCCACATCTCCCAGGGCTATAGCATGGCTGTATGTGGCAGACTTTACATAAGCCAGTCTCTCCAGATCAGTTTATCTGGCTGTTTCCTGTGATTTCACATTACTTTTTAATATAGCATACTAATCAAAGCATACTAATATAGCATAATAATCAAAGTCCTAAATCTATTGTTCTGTTCAGTGTCATCTAATTGTTTCTTGGTGTCAAATCTCACCTCTTCTAAAAATCTAGCCTGCTTTTTTAAAAAAATACCATATTGACTAAGAGCATGAACTGCAGAGTCAAAAAGATTATATTTGAATCCCAGTTTTGTCTTCACTTATTGGATATCTGGCCTTGGGCAAGTTGCCTAATCTCTGAGTCTTCGTTCTTTCATGTGTAAAGTAGAGATAATCCTGCCAATCTTATAGGGTTTTTATGGAGAGTAAATGAAATAACAAATGCAGTGTTTGAGCACAGTGCCTGGCATACAGTAAGCACTGGATAAATCGCAGTGATTGGTGCTGATGGTTATATCTTATTTGGACTCTCTTCCCACTTGCAGTTTGCTACATTCCAGCTATTCCTTTCGTCTCTGTCTGCCTGTCTACCAGGTGCTTTAAACTTAGCCTCTCCAAGACACCTGCTGCATTTCAATGGACCTTTGCCATCTTCCTCTCCCAGGGTTTGCCCTCTGACTTCCACTGGCTGCCAGGCTCATGCGGATTCTGCCTCCCACTACCTGCCTTTCCATCCTCCTAGAATGTACAGCTTCGCTGGCACCAGGCACTCAGAACCTGCCACACTTTGGACTGGCTCCCCAGCATACCATGACGGGAGGACAGGACACTTACACTCCATTTCTCAGTTTGCCACTCTCAGAAAATGCAACAGTACTCTTCCTACAAACCATGTTGGCAACGTCAGTCAAATGACAGCAATTTGTTTAGCTCAGCACACTGATACTGATACTGTATACAACAAATCCAATCCCAGCCATCCCGATTGACCCTCCATCAGTAAAATCACCATCTTAGCTATTTCCTCTTTTGGAATGAGTGAAAGGCACATACAAAACCTTGAGTTGCACTGCTGAGTCGTCTTGTATTTTTCATAACTGATTGCCAAATCCAACTGGGGTTACTTTCAATATTCCTCGCAGAAGGGAAACATATATATTCTAATGCATGCTGATCATAAGACAAGGAGGTGAAAGGATCGTGACAGCCAAGACGCTTCATCTTGGGGCCAACCTTTAACCCTATACTCTCTGCTTTGTGGCCACAAGCCGATGAATCTGACACTGATTACACTAAAGTGCAGTGGTGAGCAGTGCTCCTGTGTGCGGGTAAACAGGGTTAATCTACTTCACTCCAAACTTGGTAGAAGTAAAACAAAGTAACTCCATTACTTTACTTCTCAGTTATTATTTAAATTTTGCTCTATGCTTTCCAAGTTTGACCCCAAAGGCCTCCGAACATCACCCAATCCCATCAGGGCCATATATGTATAATGATTTGTGCAATTATCATGCATGAACATTTCTGTGAAATATGTAATAGAAATTCAGAAAAGTCTTTGGTTCTGGAGCAAAATAATATATATTTTAATTCTTTATTGATTAAGGTATTACGTATGTCTCCTTTCCTCCCCTCTTATTACCCCCATATAGCCCCCACCCCAAGCACATGCCCTCAACCCCCTGGTGTCTGTGTTCATTTGTTATGCTTATATGCATGCATACAAGTCCTTTGGTTGATCTCTCCCCCTCTCTCCATCTCCCCTGCCTTCCCTCTGAGGTTTGACAGTCTGTTCGATGCTTCTCTGTCTCTGGATCTATTTTTGTTCACTAGTTTATGTTCATTATATTGCAAAATAATATTAAAATAATAACAACAAGCTTCATGTACTGGCTATAAGAAATGTCATTTTAGACATTTAGAGAATCTCATTTATTTAGAAGGCAAACCCCCTAATGGGAATGAATGGAAAGGATGATAGACATACACTGAGCTGACATCTACAGAACAGAAAATCGTCAACCGCCACCACCTGTGGTAGATCTTACCTGAATCCAACAATTGGACATTCTTTACAGATGTTGCATTTGGCCTGATGTTTTGCAGTTTCAGCTGCTGCCACTCGATGTAAAACTGGCAGCCAAACCATGGACTGTGGTTCTAGACGCATCCAGTCTATAAACTCTTTCACACTTATCTCTGGCTTATTGTTATTCTGGTGAAGAAGCAAATACATTAAATGTGAAGAAAATTTATTTATTTAAATTGCAGCAAGTGTTGCTGCTTCATAATCTTCTGAAAAATATCTGTGCACAATTAAACATTATGTACTTCTTTCCAGGTCAGTTAAATCATAAAATATTTCAGGTTCTTCAAGGACAGAAAATTCTAGAATTTAAAAAGATAAAAAGCAGCCCTAGCCATTTTGGCTCAGTAGATAGAACATCTGCCCGTGGACTGAAGGATCCTGGGTTTGATTCCAGTCAAGGGCACGTGCCTTGGTTGCAGGTTTGATACCTGGCCCTGGTTGTGGTGCGTGAGGGGAGGCAACCAATCAATGTTTCTCTTTCACATCGATGTTTCTCTCTGTGTCTCCCTTTCCCTTCCACTCTCTCTAAAAGCCAATGGAAAAATAACTTTGGGTGAAGATTAATAACAATAACAAGAGAAAGAGAGAAAGAGAGAGAGAGAGAGAGAGAGAGAGAGAGAGAGAGAGAGAGAGAGAGAGAGAGAGAAAGGATATTGTCATAGAAGAAGAAGAAAAAAAAACAAGTACTTTCATATACTCAAGAGTAAAACAAAATACACACAAAAACACTGCACTATTCTAGGTATTCTTTTCACATATATGCTTTAACCCCATAAAATTCACTCATCTAAGGCAGTAAAAATCTGTGAAAGTAAAAACTCACTGATTACTTTACAAAACTGAAGGCCATTATAAATGGTACATAAAAACTGTTATTTTTGTGTCCTGCTCCAGTCCTATTACAATATCACACTAGGGGTACAGTACTATGAATGTACTTGGCAAGATTTCAAAATTTATAACAAAATGTATGAAAACATCTTAGTCCCCCCTGCAAACACTAATTTATTTTCATATGTGCCAAACTAAATTTGTACCAACATCTTTCTTCTGTTGTTGTCAAAGTCATTCTATGAACCAGGACATAGGAAATTACATTTAGAATTTTTCAATTGGTATTTTTTGTTATCTCTAAAACAAGAAAAAGGGCTATTATAAAACGTAATAACCCATAACATCAATTCGCCTTAAAAAGATGGTGTGAGCAATTTTTTTCTCTTCAATGATAAATCACCGAGTATGCTTTGAGAAAATATCTGTAGGCTGTACTTTATGTAAATGTATGCTATCACTAGTAACAGTTCTAAAATGCTTCATATACAGTAAGCATTAAAAAGAAACTAAAATTCTTTTCCAGTTTAACATTAACAACTTAGACCAGTATAAAACTTTGTGTATCATTCTCCTTTTGCACATAAGTTCTCAAAAAAAAGACCTTATTTTAATAACATTTTTATTTTATATATGTTTTAAAATCTTGCCTCCAGGAACTCAGGACTGAAATATTTATTAAGTAGCTGTAATATTCAAGGCACTGTGCACAGGGATACAATAATAAAAAGGTAAAAATTATCCTTATTCATGAAGCTTAGATTTTTATGAAAGAAAAAATTGAACAGGCAAATATACAATTTAGTATCTACACTAATAAAAGAAAAACATGTAAACTGACCATCCCTATGCTACACCCACTGACCAATCAGGAGCAAGTATGCAAATCAAACCAATAAAGATGGCGGTTAATTTGCATACACAGGCGTGTAGAAGGAAGCCAAGTGCTACAGAAGGGAGTGAGGCAGCGGAGACAGGAGGGAACGAGGCAGCGAAGACAGGTGGGAGCTCCGGCCGCAGGAAGCCCTATTCTTCAGGAATCTTCCTGCAACGGGCCTCTAGTGTAATGATAATGGTAATGAGCACCCTAAGAAGGTAGAGCCGATACAGGTGAATAGGGTAACACATAACCTTATCTAAAGAGGTCAGAGAGGGTTTTCAGAGGGTTTTAGATTTAAGAAAAGATCTAAAGAATAAATAAAGATTGGTGATGAGAAAAGAGTTTGTGGGCAGAGGATATGGAAAAACATTCTGAATAGAGTACACATGTCCAAAGGCACTAAGGCAAGAATGGAGGGACTGAAGTAGTGTGGGTAGAAAGCAGTGAGCAAGGGGATAAGTGACACAAGATGAGGCCAGGGCAAAGGCAGGGCCAGATCACATCAATCTGATAGCACATTTTAAAGAGTTTGGATTTTATATATTGAGAAGCAGCTATTCTTGAGGTGATAGCCATTCCTTGAATCAAATATGCCTTAAGAAACAAAATACAAACTTACTGAGATGGCACCCAATGTCCTTCACCATTTGGCTCTAGCCCAAGTTCCCTGTCCCATTTCTTGGAAAATTCTCAAAACTCTTCCTCACTACACCCTGTACACCAGCAATCCTGTGTGTTTACCTGTTGGAAGCAGCTGCGGACACTGGGTTCAATATTGCTGCCTCCAAAAGATGCTACTTCTCCCAACTGCCGGGGGATCTGAATAGCATCATGTAGTAAAAGGCCCAGCTGCCGCTGGTCACACATTTCTGTCGGTCCAGCCACTTCCTTAAAGAGATCTGCAAGGAGGAGAGGCAAGAGGTTAACTTCCATCTGCCCGCAGTGTTCTCTTATGTCTTTGGTGATGGGGATTGAACAATGAAGATTAAAAAAAAAAAAAATCATGAGGACATGAATCAATTAGTCGTCTCCTGAATTCTGACAACCTTGATATTCTGTGTGTCTGTAATCAGGGGATTGGTTAACCACATGCTTCTGAAAACAACCTCCTGTTGTATGTCAATACATATTAAAAGACCAGTAACTACAGATTTCCTTTACAAATGGTACAATAAATACGGGTGGGTTTCACTCAGTGATTTCAGTAAGGATTTCCCTTGTAATTGAGAAAAACAGTGAGCCAAGACGAAGCTTCTCAGGACTTGTCAAAGGAATAAATGTGCCTTCAGGGCAAATCTTTACATTTTAACGATTTGTTTACTAACGTTTTGTGTTCACTCCTAAATTTAATATTCTATTAAATGTATATATTTACTTATTTTAAAGATTACTATACTTAAATCTATTTTATATAAAAAAAACATTAAGAAATACAAGAAAGAGTCTTATTTTTAGGTGTGTATGTGGCGTTTTTTTAGGCCCAATCAGTCTCATTCCTTATAAGCTATAAAAATTATTTTTGTTTTACTTCATTTCATGTACTAAAATACATTTATTCAAATTTTAAAGACATAGTAACAAAACTCATGCTTTCTTTCATAGTTCTTTAGCCTTTTATATTTATTAAGAAAACACTAATTTATTTCATAGCTCTCTTGATTCAATAAAATTAAAACTCTTCTCTCCTTTCCAGTGTTTGCTTACTTTCCTTTAACCACTTGAAACATTTTGAAGATTTAAAATTATTAGCTTGTTCCAAGAAATAAAGCTAATATGATTAAATAAGTTACTTTAGGAGTGGGGAGAAATTTCATGTAAAAACCACCCACTTTGTTATAGAAACTAATACTTTTTGAAAAGAAATTTCCAAGTTCTGAAAATTCATAATCACGAAAAATCTAAATGTTTTTCATGTGACGTTTCCAAGAACAGAAGAAAGGGGAGTAAATATTTATTGGATCCTACAAACCATAAAAAAACCACACCGATAAATGAATATCAGATCAAAATTTATATTCCCTTTATTTTAAAGGAGAATAATGCCAGATCTAACATTGTCAACAGTGCACTTTCAAACAACTGAACCAGGCTTAGTGATATTTACATAGTAATTATCATGAAATATGACTTTAATTATAAGTATACATAGGGAAAGCAAATTTAATTAAGATAACTTTAATTTTTATTATCATTTGTTCACTTAAATTTTGTTAAGAGTTCTACTTGTTTCTCTTCATTTGTCAAAAATAAAATGGTCATGGCCAGAAAATATCTGTCCAGGATTCTTACTATGAAGCTCATTTTAAACTTGTTCCTGGGAAGAGGCCTCTTAGGTAAATAGAGTTGCTGCACATGCATAATAGCTTGTACAGAGGAATGCACATGTTCAACAAGATCAATCATGTCCAACTTTCCTCTTTTGAGACGGGTAGCTATATTGCTATGCCACCGTTAAGGTAAAACTACACACAAACCAGAAAAGGTTAACATTAACATTAGAAATGTTGACATTTCTAAATTTTCATAAATGTTCACATTTTTGATGTCATCGTCAGAAATAAAAAGGAGCATCAGAATGTGGGAAGGGGCCGGAGAAAAGTCACAATCTAAAACCCAAGATCCAGTAAATTAGCACAGAAGAGATGTAAAAGGCCACTGAAAAGGATCTTTGTAAATGTGTTTTTGATGAGGCAAATGGGCCACCAGCTATAAGCAGGAAGGCCAGGGTGTTGCTTGAATCTAATGAAGGGATATTTCAGGAAGGCCTCAAGAGGGAGGTGCCACCAGGATAAAAACACTGCCCCGTCACTCAGCTACTAAGCGGCAGAGCTGAGGTTTGAAGGCAGATCTCTCTGGCCTATGGGCCTGTTATTTTCCAAATACCAAGAATGCCTTTCATTTAATTATTTGTCTAACTATGTCTATAACAGTTCTAGTTCATCTTGATATATATATGTATATTTAAGTATTGGAAGTACACAGAAATAGAAAAGGCTTGGGCTTTAGAGTCAGAAAACTCTGTGATCTAATTCTAACCCTGCAATTATTGTCACTGCAGCCTTTGACTAGATTTGTAACCTATCTCAGCATTAATTTTCTCATCTGAAAAATGGAAATCACGATGCCTACATCATTATGGGATGATTATTCTCAGAATTAAATGAGATACAACTTGTAGTTGGTTCTCACTCCACCAACGCATCTCACCTCTTGATCCTATTAACAGCTTTTCATTACACACAAGTCCACTATGTTATTAACACCCTTAGTCTAGCCTGGACATGTAGAGTAAGGGTTAAAAAAATGAGAACTATTATTACTAGCCAATCATATAAAGTAAATCTCCAATAAAATGATCATTCCCATTACTAAAAACACTATTGGTATAAGAACGGTCTTACGTACATCTGTATTTTTCTTCTAAGAGACCTTTAGAGAGAGACATCAATCCAATCTTCAGACTCTGCACTCTAATTTTTCCAGTCCGACCCCTGAAATTATAAGAATCTCAATGTCTTACATGAATTTAAAACAGTATGTGAAATATTTCCAAATACCTATTTTCTTGAGGGTAAACCATTAAAAAATAATTGCATCTTAAAGTTCTGACTTTTCTATTCACATTTAATAATTAATGTTAAACCTACACCATAATTTCATTACATATTTTAATAGCATGTTCGACCTGGTCTCAAAGAATCTATAGCCTGAAGTCACGTTACACATAATATATAAACTAGGAAGAACAAATTAAGGCAAAATTAAAACTTTAATTATAAAGCTGAAAATATATCATTTTTATAAATACTATGAGTTAAAATCTATTAATAACTACAAATGCAAAATTCAAAATAGATACATATATGCATATGAGTTCAGCAAGATATATCTAAGATCACATGTAAGAAAAATGACTGAAAATTTAGCTATATACTGAGGGCTTCTCACTGCTGAATACTTAAATATGCATTGCCTAATTGATATGGGTCTTTGTCAATGCAGTTTTTGTGTTACTATTGCAATTACACTAGCCATTGGTCTTAAACAGATAGGTGTGGAATCTCTATTTGGGGAAGCATTAAGCTATAATTAAATTCAAAATGTATTAATTAATCAACATGAGAAAATAGCTTTACACTATACCAATGAGAGACCATTTCAATTTTACTTATAAGCAGACTAAAAGAAAAAATTTTATTTTATTTTAAAGCAAAAAGTTGTTTTATTCCATCATTTATTAAAGAATTACTGAGCTGTCTACCAAATGTTAGTTGCTATACTAGATCCTGGGGATGGGGAAAGTAAATGCAGAAACTATAAAAATTAGCAATATGATGATCCTTGCTACGGAATAGAACATAGTCAAGAAAAAAGTCTTTGTTGCTATCTTTATATTTCATATTCAGAATCAGTTTTCAGTTAAATTGTTGCTGTTAATTTTCTTAAAATATGTTTTCAATTTACAAATAAAGCATTTAAAACCTAGAAATAAATTTTTACATAATTATCTGAATACATAGAATTTAGTAATTCATGCTATTCAAAAACAAGCAAATATTTGTATTGTGGAACTTTAATTTTAGGTAGTCTTATTGTCAAACTGTATTTAAGTCTTGATCTTATTGATATTTTTACTATTAATATTAATTGATATCTTCCATTCACAAATTGTAAATACTCTGGTAAATTTTTGTATACACATACTGACATAAAATAAAATTTTAAAAAATGCTTAGGTATTGCTATAATGTACTTTCAAAACCATCCCTCAATAGCCTAGAGTATATATATTATCATATCCAACAAATTACTTGAACCTTCACTATGCATGTATACAACATTCAGAATTGCCCTATGAAACAAGTAATAGATTTAAAAATAAATGTAATTATTATAAGCAGAATTTCTAAGTTAACATATACTGTATATTCCAGTTTCTTACAATTATCTTAAACGGAGCTATGCTAGAAATTTTGCTTCTACTTCATATTTTTTAGGCATTTCTAATTATCATATGCAAATAGACAAAGTCTCTTTTCTTTCCTCCAGAAATCAGGAAATTTTATTCTTTGGACATAATCAGACAGTAGATTTGCAGAAGATAACAAAGGGCTGTGTGGAGAGACTAGTACATGAATATGCCTAAGGACAAAGCAATCCCTTATGGGGGGAAAAAGATCAAAATGATAGGCATTACAGGATGACCTCCAGTCTGTGGTGTCAACAGAAGAAAAGAAAATCATCAGGAAGACTACTGAAAATGTCAGTCATCCATTCATCACACCATCAACAGTTATGAAGGCTTACGATGATCCCAGCATTGTTCTACATACCATAGGGACCACTACAAAAGTACAAGACACAGTTCCTACCCATGATATGCTCACACACTGTGGAAGTGAAACAAGAAAACAACTAGAGAATCATAAGAATATACAAAACCAACCTTTATATATGGAAAGAATCAATATAAGTTAATTGTGGCTGACTAATTAATGATTGGTGATTAGTTTAAATAGTCCTTAGGATAACAACATTTGATTAAAAATATGTAAGTTGGACACTGGAGCATGACATGGCTCACCTGTCCCAACTAGGAGAAAGTATCACAAGAAAAGTTTAGGAAGGGAATAAATAGAGGGAGGCCTGTGAGCACTAGTGACAAGACTCATGCCGGTGGCAAGAACTTGCACTGAGGCTAAATTGTTGATAAAGTTGTCCAGATGATATTGGGCCAGATGACGCAGGGCTTTGATGTTAAAAAAAGGTATCTGGATTTGAGAGGCAATAGCGAGCTAGGAAAATTTATTATTGTGTGATACAACCCAATACTTAAGTATTTGGTTTCCTGGTAGCTTTCATAATTAACTCCTGACGTTAGTTTAACTGGGAAGATATGCACCCTACAATTTATATCTATCTTGGAAAAGTAGAAAAAAATAACCTCACACTGCAGCAAGTGAGGTTAATAGTTTCCACAGAGACAAAAGCATTTGAACCAAGTCTTCTATTACTTTAAATAATAATTTAAACAATTTTGATTTCCATTAAATGTAGAAGGATGATTTTAAAATTAAGACTTTTTACACTGGGAAGATAAAGACTGAGTGAGGCTGTGAACTCTTATAAATGGAATCAATTTCATTTCTATTATTTATGAAGACCTTTCTACATATTAGTTTATTTGGCCTTCATAGTCACTTATGTGTGGTGATCCAAGCAGATGTTTTATTGCAATTTTTCAGATGAGAAATTAAGATGTCAAAAGTGAACTGGTTACCAAATCACACAGCAACCAGATTAAAATATTTGCATTCTTATTATCCACAACAGAAGAAAACAGATTTTTAAAATAAAATTTAGAATATTGGGAGAAGGGAGGTACATGTTAAAACTTTAAAGAAACAGTAAACGTAGAATAATTTATAAAGTACTATTTTTTTCGTAGATATGGCAATATGGTAATAATCAAGCAATATTAAAAAAATGAATATTAGTGCCATACCTACCATTAATATGCAATAGGTGGCCAAGGATAAATTGTCTTGTCTCACTGGGTCAGTTTCTTAATCAGTAAAACAAGGAGGGCAAAATGGTAGGTCCTCATAGTCCTACTTCTAGAATTCTATGATCTGCTGTCTGATTATCTGCTGTCTATATTTCAAGAGCAGGTTGAATATACTTCAAGAGCTGCAGATGCCAGTTCTGTCTGCATCATACTACACAAAGTAAGGCAGTCAAAACATATGGTTAATGAATGAATGTCAGACAGCTGAATGAATGAAAGGGTTAGATCATGGCACCATTTCCAAGATTCAGAGACTTCTTAGGGTCCATCATTTTCTGGTGCATAGGAAGGAGTAGATAGATAGTTCCTATCAGATTCTCAAAGGAAACTAATGGTTTGAAAAGAGTTAAACACTCTTGTTTAGATACATGAATAAGTTATAGTTATTAGAGAGATTTGGGCAATCAACTCTGGCCATCTGACACTATTGTCATATAAGAGACCATGTTTTCTTCCTAAGGTTAATTCACGATATTGCTCCAAGAGAGAGAAACTAAACAGACTAGACATTGTTCTGACCCACCATGGTCTTTGCTATATTTCTTTGACATGAAAGGGAGGTATATCTTAAAAGCTTTTTTCCCCTTTTATAATGGAAAATTTCAAGATATTGTCTTTCTAAATAAGAAACAGTATCTTAGTAGAGCAGTTTTCATGTGTTCACATTTGATGGTGGGAAACAAATATACAAACAGATAACTTCCTAGAATGACATTTCACATACTGCTTCCTTCCCAACTAAGTGACAGTATTCTCTTTGGGCCATTCAGTGTAAACTGCATGTATCTGTGTCATAGGCTGAATTATATCTCCCTAAAATCCATATGTTGAAGTCCCTATTCCCAGTACCTCAGAATGTAACTGTATTAGGAGATAGGATCTCTAAAGAGGTAATTAAGTTAGAATGAGGCTATTAGGTTGAGCCATAATGCAATGTGTGTCCTTATAAGAACAGATTAGGACACAGACCACACAGAAGAAAGACCATGTGAAGACACAGGGAGAAGACAGCCATCTATAAGACGAGAGGCCGCAGAAGAAACCAACCCTGCTGACATACTGTTCTTATACTCTAGTCTCCAGAACTGTGGGAAATAAATTTCTGTTGTTTAATCTACTCTGTGGTACTTTGTTATGGCAGCCAGAGCAAACTAATACAGTGTGTTAGGGCCACAGTCATTGCCGAGGGTGTTCATTCTTTAAATATGGTTCAAGATGTGCACCTCTACCATACTCCACAGGGCTTAATGAAGTTCCTAAATATGCTATGCATTTAGCCTTCTTCCTGGGATGTAAAATTAACTTATAGGCTTTGTAGTTAAAACACCTAATTGACCAGCTATTTTGGTGAATTTACTATAGAAAATGTCTCTTTTGGAGGTTTAAAAAATTGAAAATCAACTTAATAGTTCATAATTGCTTTTATTTTACCATAGCAGGATAGACAGTTTTATTTTACCATAGCAGGATAGAGTTGCATTAAAATAAAATGTATTAAAATATGTCAGACAAGGATATAGTAAATCCCACATTTATTATGGTAATTGAGATTCATGCTATCACTTCTCAAGGAATTTTTTAAGAATGCTCAAGCACACAAAGGCTATTGGATTATTTAAAAAACTTTATGATATTTGTGAATATTGAAAAAGAAAAAATGTTTCTACGCCAAAGTATAAGCAAACTTTAATTAATCATCTCTAGAGCTATTGTCATCACACTTACTTATACAGAATCAGCTGCTAAGTGTGTGTACTTATGAACTATCATCTATCTTATTTTTCTCTAAGCCTAATGAAAGGCTGATAAACACAAATCTTCATACAGCTAATTAATGGAAAGAGAACTTTCAGGGTGTGAGAGAAAAACAACAATCCTCATATTCTTAGTTCATCTTCGCATATTTTAACCCCCTACCAGAAGAATGAATAATTCCTCCTAATAGTTCAGAAATGTCAGCACACAGCAGGTCTTTCTAGAATTATTTTACAAATGCACTGTCACATTCAAAAACTCGTTAATGGCAACTAAGTTATTTGGGAAGTTGAGAATGCTCTTTATGTAACAATGAGTACCTAATGAAATTACAGATATTAGTGCCCTGCAGCATAACTTACTTAAAACACCACATCCATACATAACTGCCTTTGCAATAAGTAAAGCTAATACCAAAAGAGACGTAAAAATGATTTTAATTGCCATTTGAGTTGCTCTTAAGTTGTCACACAAAAATCACAGATTATTATGAGCCAGTAAATTATTTTAGTTCATAAAAAAAACCTACAAAATATTGTCTTTAAAAGATACTATAAAAAATTCCAGAAGGAGAAGGAAACTGAACGTACTTCAATTAGGTTTCCTCTAGCATGGTGACAAAACGAAAAACAAAAGACCCTACAAATTTGACAGCTTTTGCAATTAAAGCAAAATCTTAAAATAATGGATGGACATTCTTTTTTGTTTTATTGTTGGTTAATGGCTCAATTTTTGGAAAGTCATTCATTTGCAACAATTAACATAAATATTTCCACTGGATAAAGTACGTTGAAAGCACTTTTAAGATTTTCACTTTGAAGATGTATGTATTTTGTATTATTCACATATGTCATTCAAGAATTGTACTTTAATGGGAAAAAGTAAAAACTTACGTGTCATATACATTGAGCAACCAGTTGAGACACATATCCACACAGAGTGGAACATTGACCAGATCTTTATGCAGCTGTTCAAGGCCGTCGTAAGTTGTTGTCAGACAGTTGATGACATCTGGAACACTAAGGAGCTGGTCATTTTGGTTCAGCTTGTGCTGTGTGAAAACTTCATTTGTTGTATTCAACTCTAAGAGATCCACTAATAGGGTGAGAGAAAGAAGTATGTACAGTCATTACTTTATATAACAACATTGGAACAAAAACATTTCTAGTCTTAAGTATTTGTCTTGTTCTTTAAGAATCTATCCTTTTTAGCTATTTTCAGTTTTTAAAGTAATAAATAGTATTTCCATTCTTACATTTTTAACCTCTTCTTTCATCTCCATTTGCATTATTTTGAATCTGAACTGTCACTTTACAATATGATCCCATTTTTCACTCTTTGGAATATCAATTTTTCCTGCTTTCTTTTTCTGGCTATTTTTCTCTCCAAGCTCTTTCTACTCGTAAATATAGAAAGGCATAAATCTCTAAATCTACTCCAAATGGTAGGAAGTCCCACATGTTACATTGCTCTCCCTCTCTTAATTCCAGAGAACAGCCTGCTTACCCGCCTCCCATTTCATTCTTTATGCCACTGTCAAACTAATAATTCTTAAACAATTTCTCAACATGTATATCATAAGGCACAAAGTTGATTAAAGATGGTCAGTTAAAAAAAAGAAAAGACAAACAATCTTTGCACTATGCATAACAGCATGAACATTCCTCA
Organism: Eptesicus fuscus; assembly: GCF_027574615.1. NCBI lineage: Eukaryota > Metazoa > Chordata > Mammalia > Chiroptera > Vespertilionidae > Eptesicus > Eptesicus fuscus. Next base: position 68,096,702 of record NC_072482.1, read on the forward strand.
CAATATTAAGAATAGAACTGCCAATATGATCCAGCAGTTCCTCTTTTAGGTACTTATCCAAAGAATATAAAAAACCCTAATCCAGATATATGTACCCGTGTTTATTACAGCATTATTCACTATTGCCAAGATATCGAAACAACCTATGTGACAACTAACAGATGAATGAATAAAGAAGATCTGGTTTATATACACATATAAAATGAAATACTACTCAACCACAAAAAAGATGAAACATTGCCATTTTGACAGAAATGAATCATGAGATTATTATGCTAATTGAAATAAGTTAAAAGGAAAAGGATGAAAACCATATGATTTCATTCATCCATGGAATATACAACAAAAAAGAAACAAATGAATAAACAAAAAGAAAACAAAGGCATAGATGCTGACAACAGATTGCTGGTTACAAGAGGAAAGGGGGAGTGGGGTAGGGCAATAGGGGTAAAGGATGTCAAATATATGTTGATGGATGGTAAACAGACTTTTGGTGGTGAACATACTATAGTGTATGCAGATATCAAATTACAATGCTGTATACCTGAAACTTATATAATGTTATATACATGCCACCTCAAGAAAAAGTTAAACAAACAAATGTATGCTGTAGAAAACTAATAACCCTCCACTGTTTACTGAAAGAAGCCTTATGTATAGGGTCCTCACAATCTGGTCCTAACTTCATTTGCTTCCCATGATGCTTTGACATACAGGCAACTTGTAGCCAGTAAGGATTAGTGGAGGTTCACAATAAAGGCTCCCATCCTTACTCTTCATGTATAAAACATCTTTATGGGCATGGCAGGTGCTAGAGCACAGAGTGGCAAAGGGGATAAGGAGAGGCCACTGCTCTCAGTCTGAGAAGGAGGACAAGCAGACTGATAACCTGACTAAAAGGAGGAGTGAAAGTACCCCAAGAGAAGAATACATCAATTTCTATGAGAGGTACTCCTGCTCGGGGAGTAGAAGGACAACTGGAAAAGGCCCCTTGAGAAAGTGGGTATGAAATGGGCCTTAAAAAATAAAGAAGATAGCCCTGGCCGAGTAGTTCAGTTGGTTAGAGCACTGTCCATACACCAAAAGGTTGTGGATTTGATTCCAGGACAAGGAACATACCTAGGTTGCATTTAGATCCCTAGCCAGGTTAAGTTTAGGAGGCAAGTGATTGATGTTTCTCTCTCACATAGATGTTTCTCTCTCTCCTCACCCCCTCTTTCTCCCTCCTTTCCCCTCTTTCTATGATGGATTAATATATCCTTGAGTGAGGATTAAAAAAAGAAAAGAGAAGATACAAGAGATCCATGTAAAACAAGGAAAGAAATCCAGGAGGATAGAACTGCTTGAGGAAAGACAAGAATTCACTGAATTCCAAGGGGCTCTCCAGAATGACCAACATCAGTGTGGATGAATGGTGTGGGGCTTATGTATCAGTGGTATGTGGTTACCATCAGGCAGACGTGCAGAGTTCAAGAAACCAGGCACACATTGCCCAAGGGGAGTTCCTCAAAAGATAGGAGTAAGATTTTACACAAAAGAAAAAAAATCTTAGATAATCTTTATTTTACTTTATTTTTTTTTACAGATGTCCCCTTCTAGCCCACACCTGCCCTCTGCCTCAAACCTCCACCATACTATTGTCTGTGTCCATGGGTTAAGCATACATGCATTCAAGTTCTTTGGTTAATCTCTTCCCCCCCATCGACTCACTTGCCTTCTATCTGAGTTTCATCAGTCTGTTCTAACCTTTCTTTTAAATCAATGTTGAGTCATTGATTAACTAACTGAAAATAGGGAAGCATAGATTATCAAACCACCATGTAATTTAGCCTATCTAATAAAGAGGGAATAAGCTAATTGACTGCCACACCCACAAAGATGGCAGCACCCACAGCCACAAGATGGCAGCGCCCAGTCCCCTCAGCCTCACCAGGATGGTAGGCGTGTGGCACAGCCAGGCTCACCCCCAGGCGGGTCTGGCCGCTCTTCGCACCTGCCTCTGAAGTCCCCCAGTCCTTTCAGCCCCCCAGCTGCCCAGGGCTGGCCCAAGGCGTAGGCAAGCCTTGAATGGTGGCTGTCCAACTGCCCAGGGCTGGCCCAAGGCGTAGGCAAGCCTTGAATGGTGGCTGTCCAACTGCCCAGGGCCAGCCGAGGCTCAGGTAACCAGGGCCGGCTGAGGCTTGCGCTGTCAGCAGTGGCAGCAGCAGAGGTGTGATAGGGGCATCGCCTTTCCCTGATGGCCAGGTTGCCTCCCGTCCCTGAGGGCTCCCTGACTGTGAGAGGGGGCAGGCTGGGTTGAGGAGCCCCCCACCCCTGTCCAGTGCATGAATTTTCATGCACCGGGCCTCTAGTATATCTATTAAGTGTGGAGATAATTCTTCTAGTTCTAAACAAACGGGTTTTGAAAATTACAGAATTTAAGGTCTGCTCATGGAAATTACAAATATCTCCACATTTAACTTTTAAGATGAAAAGAAATCAGCTCAGGGGAACTTCTATTTTATTTATTTTATTTTTAAAATATATTTTTATTGATTTTTTTACAGAGAGGAAGGGAGAGGGATAGAGAGTTAGAAACATCGATGAGAGAGAAACATCGATCAGCTGCCTCCTGCACACTCCCTACTCGGGATGTGCCCGCAACCAAGGTACATGCCCTTGACCGGAATTGAACCTGGGACCTTTCCGTCCATAGGCCGATGCTCTATCCACTGAGCCAAACCGGTTAGGGCAGGGGAACTTTTAAAAATAATGTAACTAATTCTTCTTTGTCAGATGCAAAAATGTCCCCTCAAAACATATAGTGATATTTTGGACAGTTAATTAAAATAAACAGCTTCCTTTGTATTTAACCTATTTTTTTTCACATCGGATGGGTAATGGGTCAAGGTTGTAACAAGTTTTGAGGGAGGCACAGCTCACACTAATTTTGAATTTTTAAAGACATGGATAAAATGTGTTCACTCTAGCTGCTTAAACACCATGAAATTATTTATTTTTTCAAGTTATCTACAATGGAGAAAAACTACTTTAAAATTATACAGATTAAAATGGTTTCTAAAACAACACAACAGGAATTAAAGTAAAATTATTTCTAAAAATAGCTCATATTTTTAAAAAGAGAGAAAAATATAAAACACAACTGTGGATAATAAGTTAATCCATTTCCTTCAGATGCCAAATATATAATTGGCAAAATTTCAGCTAATATATAAAATAACTGTGTAAAGTTCCCATGAGTTAGAGATGGTGAAAAAAAAAATAACTCCAACTGGCATGGCTCAGTGTTTGAGTATCAACCTATGAGCCAGGAGGTCATGGTTCTATTCGTAGTCAGGGCACATGCTTGGGTTGCAGGCTCATCCCCAGTGTGAGGCATGCAGGAGGTAGCTGACCAATGATTCTATCTTATCATTGATGTTTCTATCTCTCTCTTCCTCTCTGAAATCAATAAAAATGTATTAAACAGACACACACACACACACACACACACACACACACAAAACACCAAACACCAAAACAAAACAAAACAAAACTGAGAACCATCCAAAATTTTCATTGTAGCGTTTTCTTATTCATGATAAACTCCAGGAGAGCAGGAACAAAATTCAAGTTCACTTTTCATGGTGTATGATAAAAGGAAGGGTTTAGTAATGATAGTAGGAGCTACAGAACTACAATTCCACATAGATACAAAGTAGCATATGGAAATACTGCCAAAATGCTCTAAGTTTCTGAATTTCAGCACTAATTGTGCCAGCAACCCAGCAGTGTTATTGTATCCCCACAAGGGCATAAAGTGACAATAGACCAAATTCCAAAAAGACCCTTCCCTTGATGAGGCTGTCCTTACATTTCATCCAGAAAAGTCCCCTTTGTAATACACGTTGTAAATATGACAGTAATTTGCCACACACCACAGACTACGGTGTCTTCAATTTTTAGTGATTTACTCTGACACCTTGTCTTAGTGCCTAAGCAAGGCATACATCTTCCTGAAGTGTGTCACATTTAGGTACCTTTAAAAATTGACTACATTAAAATCACAGAAAATTATGATCTTCCCTTTTCAAAGAAGAGAAATGATAGCTCAGTCATGTGGCAAATGAAACAAACAGCAGAATCATTTTCTAACCAGTTATTTTCTTTAATCCTGCATATGAGGCACAGGTGATCAAATGAAAATGGGTCATCATTTTCCTCTGTAAAAACACTCACTGAAGATCTGTAGATGGTACCTGACCTGGGCTTCTGTGACTCCTCCTGTTCTTGAACTGTTTGGCCATTCTTGATTAGCACCTTTCCCATCTCCTATTCCCCAGACACCAAAGACATACAGGTGACGCTCAAGGTCTCCTATCTATAAAGCCTCACTCACTTTCATCACTCCAGTGATTTCTTCTCTCTGGATGATTCCAGACTGTTTTCTCCTGCCTGAACACCTGATCTGCAGTCCTGCTGCTTTGTTCCCAACTAGAGCAATACTCTTCTCTTTCAGGGACCTTCACCTTAACATGTTCCAAATAAAGGTCTTGCCTTCTTGTTATGCTGAAATCCAGGGACAGTGTTACTACCTTCCATTGACCATCAGTCTGCAAATCCTGAGCTATCCTAACACTCTCCTTCTTTTACTCTCTGCAATTTATCAGCCACCAGTTTCCCCCAGTCATCAGTCCTTTCTCCTCTTCACAAATCCATACCCTCATCTCTCTGCCTACTACCAGCAGCCAGCTCAGCCTCCACCATCTTTCACCTGCACTATTTTCTCGTCCTCTGTCCTTTGATCTGCCTTAGATATTGTCTGCATTCAGCCACAACTGGCCTTCTCTCCTAAATTTCACAAACAGAAAATGCTTCTATAGCACTTCACTCCACACACACACACACACACACACACACACACACACACAAACAAATCCAAACATTAAATACAACATTAGGAAAGCTTGAGGAACACTCCCCACACACCCCCCACCCCCCCGCAAAAAAAAAAAAAAAAGGACCTAAAAAATCAGAAAAGTTTTTATTAAAAAAAAAAAAAAGACTTTCGAACTGGACCTAACCTGATCTGAAGGGCATTTCTGAATACTGGACTCATATCTTGCAAGCTATTCCATTTAGACTGTGTTACTAGTCTGAATTCCACCCAGGCCTTTGTGTCATGCATATAATTCCCTCCCCTCTTACCCTGGATCAGAGCTGCCCGCCTAAATCCTGTGTGGCTTCCAGGCCTGGCTAATTTGCTTCCTATTCAAGGAAGCTTACTTTGTTCTTCACAATGAAGGGGATCTCTCCCTCCTCTGACAGCACTTCCCTCTGGATTCTCTGTTTATTGCCTATCACATAAAGCTTTTTAAAAATAGAAACACCAAAGAATACATATACGTGTAGTCTAAAGAAAAATGATAAACACCCACTGATCCATCACACAGCTAAAGAAATAGATTGATATTAATATCTTGGGAGTGCCTTGGAAAACCTCAATCAAACCCTTCAGAATCACAGGAGAACTAATCTTTTTAGTTCACTTTCAGTTACTGGATGTATATTTGTGTCCCTGAATAATATAGCATTTAGTTGTGCAGTCACCTTTATAGTTTTACGAGTCAACCATTCTGATGTTGATTACACATTCATTTATTTTTGCTACTGTATCATATCACTTTTATCAATATGCCAAAATTAAACACATTTTACTATACAAAAGTGCAGCTACAAATCTTCTTATACCTATTTTCTTGTGTACTCCTATAACTTTCAAACTCAAATCATTTACTCAATATGTCTTCGCAGACTGCTCTGTGCCAGAAGCTGTATGTGGCCCTGAAGTGGAGGAGAAAAGAGATTCCTCCCTCACATGAAAGCTTAGTTTATTTGGAGAGACAGGTGGTTAATACACAGAATACCATACATTATGGCAGGCACCACATAAGAACTGCATCCATGAGCTGACATGTATGGGGCGGTCCACATGAAGTAGCCCAGAAAGCCTCACTAAAGCCAGGCGACAGTGAAACTAGGACCTAGAGGGAGAGAACGTACCAGCAGGGGAAGAGGATACGCACAAAGAGCCAAGACAGGAACTCTTCGGCTCGAGAACGGAATCCAGAGATGAACATTTCACCTGTCCCTTCGACCTGATAAGAGCCCATAGTGGAGCAGAGAGGACCGGGTAGATGGAGATAAGCCAGACAAAGGCCATTTCACTCGAGGGCAGCAGGAATCTGTTGTAAGTAGGAGAGCTATGTGCATGTATAACGTGCTCTCTCCAAGTTTAAGTTCCTTGAGTGTGGGAACCAAGTCTCTTTATCTCCTGCACAGTCTTGGAGCCCAATAAATGAGTGAACAATGACAGAGATGGTGATGTGCCCTCTACATTAGGACATCATGGTGGGTGGAGATTTACACAAAATGAATGGCAACCCCTGACCTAAAGCCGTTCTCAGTGACGCCGGGGCAATAGTCTTGACATTCATTATCTGTCACACAGAGGCACACACAGGGCACTTATGTGAGACACAGCCGTTAGAGGCCATCGTAAAGTGTTGGAAAAATGGGTGGCAGGTGGAATTAGCTGGTAAATGTTTCCAAAAGGAGTAAATTTTTAACAGCATTTGGGAGGAACAAAGGGTTACAGACCATTGCTGAGGAGGGTCAGGGAACTGCAAGCAGACAGAAAGGAAGGGAGAGGAAGGAGCAGATTAATCATGAACAGGTGAGCTTGACAATGGAGCAAAGGCCCAGGCTAGAGAGCAGTGGGCAGAGCCGGGGAAGTAGAGGCCAGGTGGCTCTCAGAACATCACCTCAAATATTTACAAGCCAGCACTTTTCTAAGTGTTACTAAATGCCATTGTTTAGTTTTTAAGTGGGAGGCATCGCTCTGCTGATCCTTTCAGGTTTGAAAAAATGAGGTGAAATGGGGAACATTTTTCTTTGGAAGGAAAACAACAACAACAAAACAAAAAAAAAAACAGCAGAAAGAAACACCAAATGCATTAATGTCTACACCCCACCCCCGCCAAGAAGTATCAGTGAAAATGGGGCCCTGTTCATAATGAACATGTACGAGGCAGTCTTCTGTCAGTGGGGACTCGGCGGCTGAGTCATTTGTCCTCATTTTATAGCTCATCAGGCCTGAAAGACCTTTCAGGTCTGGCAGCTGGATGCTGGACATGCAGCTGAGCCTCTTTCAAAACTGCTGCCACCAAGGACTCACTGAGCTCAGAACATCCCTGTTGTGAGTTCCTAATTCACTTCCCACTTTCTTCTGGCTCAGCATACTGACCACTGGCCAGAGTGCTGGCTTTTTTTTTTTTTTTTTTGGACTGGTAATTTTTCAACCCTTGCTGCCATCACTACAACCTGCCAGTTATGTGGGGCTCCCCGGATGATGTGATGTGCAGGACAGCCATCTCATCCTTTCTTCTATCGCCTAATGTAGAGGTGTTTTTCAGCCCTTCATAGACTTCTCTCCCACACATAGCTTACACGTTTCTAACTTTAAAGGTTTGCATTGCTGTCTTTTCTCTGAATGATTCTACACTGTCTTTCCTCAACTCCTTTCATGTAATCAGCTTACATGCATTTCGAATTTCTCCTGACTTTTAAGGAGATTTTTAACCTTAACATATCATTTTTCTAAGCGTTATTTTCAAAGCTTCACTGAACTGTCTAGACATACTAGTATAACAACTGTGAGCAAAAGGCAGCAAACAAGAATTGTTGGAATTATTTAAATTACCCTCTTAAAAGTATGGGCAAATGCCACTTTCCACATTAACTAGCTGATAAGACCTAAATGTTCTTTGAATAGACTCAATCATTAAAACTACAACCATAAATTGAATCCAGACAGCTTAAATCTATACTCTATAAAAGCATTATAATGCATATTTCTACTTAAACTTCAGTTATTTGCGGGGGGTGGGGGGGAAATAGCCCTTAGTAAAATGATTACCACAGAAAGGAAACGTTCATATTGATAATTCCAAATGTCTCAAGACATATTTAAATGAACACAGAGCCTTTTATCTGATTTTCTAAAGTGACAGTTCAAATTTGGGTTAGAAATGCGATATTTAAGTGTTTATGTATGATTGTACTGAATGGAACTGGTTCAAACCCTACACTTCCAAATAGATACAAAGTACTAAAAAGGCAATGATCTACTATATATGCACTTTGATTTCTTGTTTTAATCCTTTTAAATTGGGTGGCAGCATACTTTATAGGAAAATATTTTTATGTTACTGCTGTATTTTGGTTAATTTTGTCCTCCCACTGGGAATAGCATATGTTCATTTGTTTTACGGCTGCATGATGCTGACGGGCAAATAACAGAGCATTATAGAATCACAGCCAACTCCTTGAGTGACGCACACCGAAAATCAGATTAACTCTACAAACACATCCCTCTCTTCATTTATCTTTGTCTTAAAAAAAAAAAAAAGGCAACTCAAAGAACGGAGTAATTAACTTTGGTAGGATGACTCACAGCACAGTGCTTTCTGTAGTCTTCGAATTTTGATGGCCGTGCGGTAGGCGGAGAAACGCACGTTATTCAGGTCAGCTGTAATGGAAAAGGAACACATTCAAAAGCATGCTGATTGCTTAACTTATATCCCATGGCAAGAAGGTATTTGTTTACTTCAGATGTGTGTTCGAATTACAAATTCTTCTCCTAAGATCCACAGCAATTATTTAAGGAAAAAATTAAATGTTCATTGGCACCGTGGTGAGATATATTCCAAAGCAATGCTACACAGAAACTTCCAGGAAAGAAAAAGGAAGGAAATGAGGAAAAGGAAACACACCTGGTCTGTGAACTTTCAACGGCTTCATAACTACATGCCACTGTGGGTGGAGGGTCCTTCCTCTGTATAGCGAGGCGGGACCCTCCTCCAGGGCCGTGTTCCACAAGGACAGTCCGTTTTCTGTCATCTCACTACTCAGAGAGCTAGTTATATTTCTACAGTCCTCCATTCTGATCTATGTGCTGCTTCTGCCCTTTCATAGATCTGGCCCAAATCATCTTACAGTCACTATTCCAGCCTTCGGAAAGAGCAAATATTGCAATTTCTTTCTCTGTCCCCTAAAGACAGAGTACCAGTATTTGAGACTAGTGGAGTTAGAAGAAAACTCAGAAATCATCAAAATTTGCCCTCTCCTTTGCTAACCAAACAAACCAGTGGCTTTTCTCTCACTTGTTCAACTCTGAAGCCTCCCTCACCCACCCAAATGGAAGTTCACATATGAGCCTGTTATTTAAAGAGACTAAAAGTGTGCTCCCCACTTGTCGAAATGGGAGTGGGCATGAGAGCCTTAGGGTGCTACCCCTCTCTCTGCAGCAGCACATTTGCTCCTTAAAGAAAAAAACTCTTTCAAAATCACACACACACACACACACACACACACACACACACACACATCATGAAGTCATATTCTACTGGAAATCTACAAGAGCAGAATTGTCACCTCATGAGTTTTCTTGCATTTTTTAATTAAAAATGTATTTAGCTCTTCAGCTATACTTAGAAGAAATAAAATTCAGCTAGCTAACTTAATAAGATCTATTACATAAAGAGCAAGCTAAAGGCAGATTTAAAAGCAGTTGGATTTGAGGCTGCTGTATTGTAATTGTTTTTGCTTTCACACAAAAATTGAAGATTAAGATGGCCCAAATATGAGGGAGGAAAAACCTCCTATAATATTCCCCTTTTAAAATCATGGTTTTTGGGCCATGCCATTTCAAACTTTACATTCTCTTAAGAAGAGTGGTAAAACCTATTTGCTTCATTGACCTTAGCAATTCAACCGCTTTTATATGTCACTGTCATGATGCTTTAAACATAACATGCTATGTAAAAAAGAGCTGGTGATTAGTTTTCATCCAAGAATATGCCCTTTTCAGTTTCAGTTAATTCATCACTATTAAATAAAACAATACTCACCAAGGGATTGAAAGAGTTCGGTCATTTTAGGATGATCCCAACAGGTTGTCTGTGTTTGATGGCTGGGGGGGAAAAATGTAATAAATGTAAATAAAAGAACATATAAGTAATATATGTCCCACAGAAAGTACACAAACAGAATTTTTATTCAAGTTTTTAAAATATCCCCATGATGGATCACTCAGAAACCTGGTGCCCAATTACTTAATATTTGAACAACAATAATACATTTTTATTTGAGCAATTGTATTGAGACAATGTAGCTGAAATTTTTTGCTTTATATATTCAAAAAGAATTACAACTAAAAATTAAAACTTAGACGTAAAGTGTGACTGTCATGGATCCTGGGGCCTCAGGCTTGATGACACCAGGTCAATAGAGTCCCCAGGGTAATTCTACTCCTGTTAGGCAGATGTATACTCTCCTTCAGAACAAAGCCTCCAAGAGCAGCAGTGCTGTCAAAGTCGCTAAACTTTTGAAGTCCTAATCAAATTTCCTGAAGAACAGACACATGAAGAGTTTCCCTCTGAATAACATAACCTCACAATCTACTGAGCCTCCCTCTTCTTCAGCCCAAGTCTCTCCTTCCTCTGTGCCTATTTTCTCTTTTCCTCTGTGGGGAGCCACTCAGAACCCTAGCCTTGGGGCAAGAATTATTTTTTTTCTTCATCATTTTATTTATTTTTATTTATTTTTATTTTTTTAAATTACTTTATTGATTAAGGTATCACATATTTGTCCTCAACCCCCCCCCCCAATTCCCATCCCAAACCCCTCCACACGCACGCCCCCACCCCCCTGTTGTCCGTGACCTCTGAGGTTCAACAGAGGTCTTCTCAGAGCTTCCTTTATGCGACTAAAAGCAGCCACTCCTGGGACATGAGGCTGCCATAAATCCCCTCTTGGACAGGAAGTTTGGTAGCCCTGAAGAAGGTAGAAACACACTCGCACCTGGATAAACAAATGTCATCACAAACTTTCTTATTTCATGTTTGTTCTTACAAAAAGAAAATGTCTTTCCTGAAGAAACTTACTGGTTTTTCTCATTGGAGTCTTTTTTTCTCCCCATCCCTTTTCCCTTCTAAGTTAGGTGTATAAGCTCCAAATTCTAACCACACCTTTGAGTGTGACTCACTACTCAGCCTACCTGCAGACCTGTACATTGCACACATAAATTAACATTGCAGGCATAAATTAACACTTACTTTTCTCTTGCTAATCTGTCTTTTCTCAGTTTAATTCCCAGGCCCTCAGAAACAGGACCTATGAAGGTAGAGTGAAAGTTGCTCTCTTCCCTGACACCTTTTTCCTAGTTATCTGGACCCCACTCCCCTGAGGTATGTGTCTCTCTTGCCATTTTGACTTCATGACCGTCCCTCAGTTACCCACTGTTAGACATAAGCAGAGCAAGGACGATGGGCCAGGTATAGAAACTCACCAGGCCAGAAAGCCCAGGTGCTGGGGGATAGCAAGGGGCAAAACTGGGAAAACAAGGACCTTGCCCCCAGGGTAACCTATCCTCCCCTAGCATATTGCTGATCATGCTCTTTGGACCCCCTGACTTTTCATATGGCTAGTCTTGTGGGTCAGACCCACCCTCCCCATCCCCCCGCCCGACCTTTTCCTCTCTAAAGATAACATCTAGGCCTTAGTTGTATTTCACTTCCAGGCCCAGAAAAGCAGCAAAACAAAGTGAGTGATGCCCTGGCTGCCTAAAGATCAGCTACATTGACTAATGACCGCCCCCCCCCCACCCCCTGCCCTGGCACCGACCAATCAGTGCAGACCATGACCCTGAAAGAGCACACCTTGAAAGCTGATGAATATTCTATTGAGACCTGCCCTGAGACCTCCCCTAAGATTTCCACCTGCAAGAGAGATAAATACGCTCAGGACAAAAGGATCCAGCATGTCCTCTCCCCCAAGGGAGCACCCCAGTGTCATTCTCTTGCCCCTTCTTCCCTCTAAGGGATCCCATAAGACTTGCACCGAGGGGAGCAATGGGCAGCAGCAGCTCATCCCAGGCTCACCCCCTAAACCTGTCTCCAAGGCCCCGTTTTCTCTGACTACCTAGTGAACCAAAGCAGCCAGGCTAGGCTCTCCTGTTGTTTCTTAGATGTCCTTCCTTGTCTCACTGTCCCAAGCATATTTTTGTTGCTATCATGGACCCAATACCCTTTGGCTCAGGGCTGTGTAGCCCTTCCCTTTGGATAGCCCCATTCCCCATTCCCTTTTCTTTAAATCAATTCAATTTTTTTTTTATTCACTAAGATTGCTATTTAGCCTGCCTGCCCACCACCTACTTTAACCTTTCAACCAATACTGGAGTTTTAAAAATATAGATATTAAACATTTTTTTCTCATGATCCTTATTCGTCACTTTCAAAGCAAGGTTTATATTTTCTCTGTTTCTATAATTTCCAAAACTAACTCAAAGAATTGGAAGTCGTTTGGGAGTGAGATGGTAGAGCAGATCAACATAGGTTCCTTCATTTTGAGTGTGTATGTGAGTTGGTTAGCTCTCAACTTCAATGGGAAAATGGCCTTATATTTAAAAATAGTTACCTGTCCCTATCTGGGTCAGAATAGAGTAATAACATTTTATAGTACTCGAAAGACTTCTCGGATGACACTCAGTTCTTATAAAATTGTTTAGTAAGCTAGGTGAAATGGCACAGTGCACAAAAGAGAGGTATTAAAATATTCATACAATCGCATTTAAGAGACATTATTTTTTAAACCTATGTAATATGTCAAGAGGTGGGGCATGTCACTGGGAAAAGGATGTAATCACTGTCATGTACCCACAGGTAACAGAACCCCCAAATAACTCATAATTTGCTTTGAAAAATATTAGCTTTGAAAAGGACTGGGTAAAATATCCTAGAATTTCTAAAATCTCAAACAAAAGAACATACCTACCATGTGAAGATCTGTCTCAGGAAGAGTTAGAAAGTTGTCTGGCTCCTGTACCTGGTTCTTAATACTAATACAGAGGCAAATATGTATTCCCACTTCATGAGCTGCTACCGAATACCAACAAAACCATTCCACCCATTTACTATCTGAATTGCTCCAAAGACCACGAAGAAAATACTGAAGTTGTTTCATCGAACATTCTTACTAGTGATAGTACAGCCCAGGAATATGTTCAATATAGATATTGTTTCTACTGAATCAGAATCCCCTCTTAACAAAATCCCACGCAATTCATATGCACATTTAAGTTTGAGAAGCACCGACCTAAAAAGCTGCTAAATGCATGACTGAAAGTGAGAACCTAAAAATAAAAAAATAAAAACACCTCCAAATTTTTCTAATAAAACAACTGCTTCCCTACCATCAATAAGAATTAAAGAAGGATTTGCTGAAAATATAGTGTAATTCCAACAATTTCATCATGGCCTCCCAGTCTTAAATCAGCCTACCAGTATTCACTTGATCGCTTGTCTCTTACTTTTGATTAATTTCAATCCCCATGGCAACACTACTGTCCAGAGACAGACAGCCCATCCTGAAAGAACAAACCAAAGCTCATGAACCAAACAAGGCTATGAGTAATACAGAGCCAAACTTTATACTTAAACAACAAACATAATTACGCTTTCTCTAGAGTCACAAGTGTGGTGTTTTGGCCAAAACCCCTATGGAACCATGAGAGGAAAACATCTCTCCACGCATCCAGGCAGAGGCCTGAGACTTCAGTGGGAACAAGGCTTGCCAACAGCTCTTTTTAGTGAAAGCACTAGTAGTTGCTGAGGGAGCACACACATTTGGCAAACAGATGGAGGGAGGGAAAAGGCATCCCCCTTTGTGAATTCAATACCAGTTGATTCATTAGGCAGAACTGCCAACACTGAAAATAAACACAGCCTCTGGTTACAAACGTATAACTGCAGCTTACCCAACAACAGTTACAAAAAACCAGTAGTAGATGCAGTTGGCTGTTGGATTTTCTTTCTTTCCTTTTTTTTCAAGTGGGGGGAGAGGATTTTAAGGCAAAATCCACAATCCACACAATAGCTCAAAATATTTGAACAGCTGCAGATTGCTCAGCTCATTGAGCCAAAATGCTGCCAGAGTAGGCAACCAAATCAGAAAAAGTTGCACTTTCTCCCTCCCCACAAAAATACAACAGGTTAGCTTCTGCCCAACCTGGAATAGGAAAGAGGATTGGGACTTAATATTAGACAACTTGATAAACTGTAAAATGAAATTGTAATTTTATTATAAAAATCCTCTTTTTAAGAAAGAATGGACACAGAAATCTGTCCAAGAATAAAACAAAATATTCAAAGTCTAACAAAGAAGCAATTAGCAGCTACATCCAAAATCATATGAAGCAACAGTAATGAGAATCTGTGACAGTAACTAGGGTGCCCAGCCAGGCCGGTTTTGCTTGTGTAGGAAAAATTATAAAGGCTTTTTTGTGGGCAAAAAACTAGTGGGTGCCCTGTGAAGTTTAAATTGTCTTTGAGCTATTTTAAAATGGAACACTGAAGGAAACTGATAGTAATGCAAATGATATTTTGTCCATAGAAATGCAAATTGTGTCCTCTGGAATACAAATTGATTATTGTCCTGTGGATATTGACAAGTTTGTCAGCTTTGCATGACAACTTATTTTAGCAACCCTTAACTATAAAGATGCAGTACTCAGTATTCCCCTTGGAACCTGTTATAACTTCTTACCCATTCCCTTATTAATTAGTGGGTTAAATGAAATCTTTGACGCATGTTCTTTTTATATTTGTAAGAGTCAAGATTTTATCCATTTTTATTTTATTCTCTTTAATTAATTTTTAAAATTTTTATTTTTTAAGATATAATTGACATATAACATTGTGTAGTTTTAAGGTGTACAACCTGTTGATTGATACACTTACGTATTGATTACCAATGTAGCATTAGCGAATATCTCTATCACATCACATAATTATATTTTCTTTTTTTGTGGTGAGAACATTTAAGATCTAGTCTCTTAGCAACTTTGAAAGATAATACCGTATTGTTGACTATACTCACAATGCTGTGCGTTACATACCCATCCCCTATTTTTTAAATCATTTTTCAACATCGGAGATGGTCCTGGTTCAGACCCCTTGTCCTCTATAATTATTAAAAATGTCTCTTTCCTGGTGTCCCACTTGGATAACATGTGGTCCCTGTATTAAATGAACTTTAATGAAAACTAATCAGTGATTAATAAGTAGTATATCCTTCTACCTAGTATGATTCATAATGTATTCTGATAAGTCAACAAAGTAAAATACAGATTATACACCAATGAATAGAACACAAAAATGTTGTTTCATAAAATTGTCCAATATATGAGACAAGGAACCAACAGCAAAACACATACAATTTTGATAGATGAATAATGTACTGATTTAAAAGCCAAAGACTGCTCTCAGGAAGATACTTTCAAATCACTTGTCATTATGGTGGTCCTTATTATTTCCATGGGCCCATAAAAGATGATGAAAAGGCACCCTGCTTGTCCCAAAATTGACACTTAGCCAAACACACTTGTTACTTATCTACCTAAATTTACACTTGAAACTGGACTTTGTGAGTTTTGTCACTTATCATTCGATTCCAATCACAATTTTAAAGGCACATAAAAGAAAAACAATAAAGGTGAGTTCATTAAAAATGCAAATGTGGGAAAAAGAACTATGGACATTGCACTGTGATAAGACAATTTCGGAAAGAGAAATGTTTCTTCTTTGCTGTGCATAGTGAAAGATAACACACACGGGGTCAGAATGTATAGTGTTAATTATAGTAATAGCCCATTATTTCAGTGCTCAATTTGTACCAGGTAATCTTCTAAACTGGTGATTTTCAACTGGCGTGCCACAAAAAATTTTAAAACATGCAGTACCTGACAATTTAGTCAGGGGCACTGACTTCTTTTCTCTTAGATTGTCAAATTAAAAAGTGACACAGCCAATACAACAACAGTTGTCCAGAATCAAAACTACACCAATTTTTTTTTGTCAGATCAGAAAAAAAAATTTTTTTTAGTGTGCCACAGGATTTTAGTAACTTATGTGTGCCATGAGATGAAAAAGATTGAAAACCGTTGTTCTAAACTCTTTCAATGTGTAAACTTAATTTGCATAATAATTGTATGAGTTAAGAGCCAATATTATCCCCATTTTCACTTAGATAACTGGTTCGAGGTCACGTAATTAGCAAGTAGTAGAAATGGGATTTGGACCCAGACTGATGGATCATAAGCTTGAGATCTTAATATGGAAGTATACTTGCATGATTGAGGTTTTAAATATTTCTGATGAATCTGTCTAAATTTGAGTCCATCATTATAATCATTACAAACAACTTCATCTCCCTGGCTTCTCTCTCTTTCCTGGCAAACCCCAAGCATGGATCAACTTAATTACTCACCTTCTCTGGACATGACCAGCTGTGCATGAATACAGCTGGAGAAAATCACTCAACACACAGACTGACTTTACTCTAAATATTTGACTCAAACCTCAAATGTCCAACTGCTGGCAACTGCACTACATTGCCTAATCAACTAGCTTTCCCAGAACTCAAGACAACAATTTCCCACTGCCTTCTCTTTTCCCAAACCTAAGCTTCTCTCCCTAAGCATCATTTAACGTAATCTTGTGCTTTATTGAAAAAAAAACAAAACCCCACCAGATTAAAATTCCTTCATCTTCCCACCACCAAATCAATAAACCCTCCATCTGCCAGACTGTGTTCTTCTCTCCTGTAACTGAGGAATTGTCTCCCTTCCTATAAAAGGCCAATTCATCCCAAAGATTTCTTAAAAACTCCTGTACTGCATTATCAACCCCTCTTCTCAATAACAATACTCTCAGTATATAAATATTTAAGGATCCGCCATTTTGAGACACATATGTGCACTCTCTCACACACACACACTCACCCCTGCTTGGAATCTCCATTTCCTGCTAGCAATCACCCTTTTCCTCTTCTTTATAGACAAAATTCTCAATTCAAAAAAATATATATATATCACTTCATAATGCACATCCTTATGTCTCACTCACTACTCAGTTCACGTTTACTTGGTTGCCAACTTCACTCCTCCACCCAAACTCATCTATCAAAATCATCAGTGAACTCTATGTTGCTGAATGGAATGGTTGCTTCTCTGTCTTCATTTCATTAGACCCTCTCTCCGCAGGGTGAGGAGAAATAAGGAGACAGTAGTCTTCTTAAGTAAAATCTATGAAAATAGCACAACCTGCAGAAAATAAAGTTGACACAGGCAAAACTCAGGCTCTGCCAGCACCCTGTTCACAGGTGCTTTAAAAGTTATATATAGCAATCAAGCATGGGGCTCCCACTTAATCAAATCTGTAATCAGTTATAAAGAGTGAAAATAAGTTTTGGCAATCTGATGTGATGGAATTTATCTGAGGTGTATCTTCTTAAAGACTTAAGAGGTGACATTTTCATTTTGGAATTCATAATCCCCTAAGAACTTTGTTTCACCAGAGGCCAGAATATACGAAAAATACAGCGTACTTCCATCAGTAATGTTGATCATTCCTCTGTCTTTCCGTGTTTATGTGTGTGCCTGTATTGGGGCCCTGGGGAGGGGATTAGGGCAGTAGATAGGAAGCTGTGTGGGGAGTAAACTTTTATGTTCCTCTGGTTGAATACAACTTCATGAACTTCCACAAACAGTACTCTAGGCTTTTACAGGCAAGAAATCTAAGGTTATACTTTTGGAAACGGAAGTATAAATCCAAAGAAAAACAAAGTTTTAAAGCCAACATCAGAAAAAAAAAAACACCTTTCTGTTCAAAATCCAAATAAGATATATGCTCCTACTTGATAATAGATAGTGCAAAAGCATACAGTCTTCCTTAAAAACTGCCATTAGCTTATCATAACAATGAAGACACAAAGCAGGAAAACTAGATTGTAAACAGTGGATAACTCCAAATCTGTTGGATTTGACTATAAACTGAGCTTAAAATAATTTCACTCAGCAGCAGAGCCAGCATGTAAAGGGATACAGAAATAGAGGCAACAGCACACCCCATAATACAACATCAATCGTCCAGGCATCGTGGATACAACATTTGTTACAAGACAATGAGGCAAGGCTTGTTTGTGTTTACGTTCAAAGAGTAGAATCAATGACAGGAATGGATGTGCCTGAGTGTGAGTGGAGGGAGAGGTGGTACTTTGATACTTGCTTTGCGGGCCGAAAGGTGGTCTGGAAGAATAAACATGCACACAGTCAATAAACGCCAGGGAGCCTCTACCTGGTAGTATCTCTGCTTGGGGCCCCGAACTCATAAGGAGCCACACCTCCCACTCAACACTATGCCTGGTCTCCCTTGGTTCTCAAGCTCAGGAGAATCAGACCATCAATCAACATTGCCAACTCTGCCACAGGTCTGTGGAGGCACTGGCCCTGGGAGACCTATAAGCCCTGTCTGGGCGGGGGGGGGGGGGGGGGGGGGTAGGGGAGGGTGTCTGACATCAGGATTATATTCCCACCAGAGTTCCACTTATCACTGTATCCTTTTTAGTTGTTGTTGTTTTTTTAAGCTAGTTTATATCATTTAGTGTGTTTTTAAAAATTTTACTACTTTAGCGCTTTTATATATATTTTAAAGGAGAAATTCATTCTATTTTTTGTGTATGACTGTACTGACTCTTTTACTGTATCATTTCACTTTATAATCAGTACAGAAAAGATATTCTATTTATTTCACAATTTATTTGATCATTATTACTTTTGTTAATTTAAAGACTATTTTAAAAATGTAATCTTTACCAAGTATGGATATCACTTTTCCTCCCTTCGTGGCTCCACAGCGATCCTTTCTGTACCTTATGGTAGACAATTACTAACTGCATCCCTGACCCTAAAAATCAAACTGTTCAGCAAGGCTGATGGTACTATTATAAAGCAGGAATGGAGTCATCTGGAAGAGTCCAAGCCAAAATTCCTCATAGTAATAACAACTCTGGCCCCAGCAGTGTAGAGATATGTGACAAGCTAGTATCTTCTTAAGTCCTGAAATGCTCAATATCTTTCTAAGACCGTGTCAATTCCACCTAAATTATCTCCATAAACCAGGACACTGGAAAATGCACTGGAAGTTGCCCAGCTGCGGCTTGGCAGTTTCTGGCTGCTGCAGGGCAGGCAGTCTGCGCGTAGTTTTCCAGTTAGCCACGGTAAGCTCCTTGGTCTGAGGCTGCTCCAAGCCCTGGAGGTTTAGAGATCCCAAGGTGCTTACGTTCCCTCGTAAAGCAATTTCGTTCCTACCTCCTCATCAGCGGAGTTGGCCCAGTGAGTTTTAAATATTTATTTTCAATAAAGATAGAGTCACAGACCATTTCTTGGAAAAATATAGACTCTCCAGTACGTCTCTTACGCTCCTCTTTCATTTATTTCTTTATCATTAAAGCTCCACTTTAGGAAAGTGACTCACTGTGTCCCCAGAGCTGCAGTTAAAAATCAGGAATGGAAAGGATGCCGTTTCTCATCTTGACGAAGGAGGGAAAGAGAGAAGACACCGGTAGGAAGCCTTCAGAGAGAACTACATGTATCTTGAATTGTTAATTATACTTTTGTGGATTTGTTTTGCTCTGGAATGAGCTATCTGCGATCTTTAAAGATAAAATGCTTTCTGTTCATTTCTATTTTTGTTACTCTTGTATCTATTTCTTTGTTAGTTTTGACCTTCCTGTTATTTGGATATCCCATTGCTGCCTCTTTTCTCTGCTCGTATTTAGAGGACTGTTTTCCTACATCATCTAAGTGGAGTCCAGGATACCTCTAAAGACATAAGCATTAATTATTTTCTTCAGACCGCACATATACACCTAGACTAGTATATGTGGTTTGTGCAAATGAGTAGCACCATTGTATAAAAAAACAGCTTTCATTTCATTTACAATTGTAAACTTAATTTTTTTCAGCAATTGATGGATTAGGGTAGTAGAGTGTCCTTGGCAGGCGAGAAGAGTGTCTAAAAAAATACTGCAGGGTTATCCATAACGGATACACTAACAGAAAAAGAAAATACAAAGGAGATGTAATAAATTGAGGAGAATCTTACTTTAGACCTGCTCACAAGGGAAAGTTAGAATAAGTCAGAGAATGCGTGGTATTTATACTTGTAGATACAGATTAGTTCATTCTGGTTAATGACCCTGTAATACTAAGAAACGTCAGTTTTAGAGACTGTGATATATATTGTCTGTATAACCAGAGATTATGAAATTGTTCATGTCCAAGCTGCATGTGGGATTGCAATTAGGATTCCATAAAGAACTAAAGTTTGCATTTCAGATTCTAGTGGGGAAAACAGAGCCATAGATCTGTGAAGATGTGAGCATGAAGCCTGTGCGGGGAGCCGGGTAATCGCTGATGCCAAGACGAAGGCTCACCGAAAAGTCACCCACTGAGATTCAGAGAAGGCACCATGGGTGAAGAAAGGAACACCTGTTTCCTAATGACGCCCATGAAACAGTATGGTTTACCCACAGGCTGGGCCTGTGTACACACTGTCATCTCTCAAAGCCCCGGGGGAGCTATGAGCCAGCTTCACTGAGAAGGGCACAAATTTCCTGACCATGACAATGAGGAAAGGGAATGGAGGACCATAGTTTGTCTCCCCAACTCAGAACCGTCAAGATCTGACAGGCCAGATTGTGGAGAATGACACCTTCCCATCAACAGAAAAGCACCTTTGTCCAGGGCAAATGTATGTGTGAAATTTCCTTCAACATACATTAGCCGACAGAAATTAGCCTCTACAGAAAAGGCAGAAGTCTACAGAAAAGGCAGTGTGGAGCACGGGAGAAAACAGGGACCTTGTCCTTGGACAGCTCAGTGCTTAATGCTGGCACACAGTAGTGCCTAAGAAATGATAGCCAGTCTGTGGTGCAGAAAAAGGAATGTTTACTCATATTTTCCTCACCTGACTGCTCCTTCGGAAATATAATCCTTCATTCTACCTAAATTTCCCATGTGACTACAAATTTCTATTCTCTGCCTTAATAATGTTGGGAACGGAAGACAATAGTGGTCAGGAATTCAGGAGCTGGAGTCATTCCCTGGGTTTGAACGCGAGCTCTTCCATTTACTGGCTGTGTGATCTCACGCAGGCTGTGTGTGCCTGCGCTCTATCTCAGCCTCGCCTGGAAGTGGGCGCCATGACAGTACCTATACTTCACTGGGCCACAGTGAGGGTTAGAAGAGATAATCCATGCACAGGACTAGCATGGCAGCTGGCAAATGGATATTCAAAAACAATTTATTACAATGATAGTTATTATCATCCACCAGGACTTTTATTATACTTATTATATTTATTCTGGAATAAAAGGAGAAGCAACGAGTTTTACATGATTAATATGACATATTAGGAAAGTTCAACCCAAAGCTTTTATTCACCATTCTGTTTGTACCCAAAAGGTCCTGGATGTTGACTTTTAATTGAAGAAATGAACAACTTTGCAAAACACATGACTAACAATTCACAAAAAAATACCTGTTTTTTTTCTGGTAGATTTTTGTATATTATGAAAGCAGTCAGAGGCATTTCAAAGTCTCCTAAACTGATAAAGACAATGAGCTGCCACTGCACTATACTAAAAAAGAAAAATAACCAGATCAGTTTTGGAAAGTCCACCTTAGGGCAGCAAATATAAGTTAAAGTTATGTATTTCAACTTAATATATTAACATAGAGGGTTTATATTATATCTACTCCTATCTTTCATTTTCTAGAAACAAATTAGTTCCAGAACCACTGCAGTACACCTTGCAATATTAATAAAGAATTACCTAGAAAGAGAGAAATGTATTTGGAAGCCATCCAAGTATGTTTTAATTAATCTATAACACTAAAATGTGAAATAAAAATAATTTGTCTTTGCCATTTTCCTTTCAACTTTCTTGGTATATTCAGACATTAGAGTACATAAAATGGCATACCTAAATACTGAAAATATCTAGCAATTCGACCTGAATATTATTTTCTTGTTGGTCAAATTAGTGCATTCTAATATACTCCAGGAAATTCTAATTGCATGAAATTTATGCTAAATTTGTTTTTCAAATTTTCTTCTACTTAGTTGTGCAGCCATGCAAAGGAAGGTATATATTAAAGGCCTTCTCATTCATCATTTACTAGCTTATTAATTTGTTTGGGAATTAAATTTTGCTTTCATAACAATTCTTCATCTGGAAATGCTGGCTCATATAATGCTCACTACCTCTTGAGATTGATGTTCCCTCTTTATGAGGAAATAAGCTGGTAATTTACACAAGAGAGCACGTAATGCAAGAATCTGGTTAAACAAGCTTTCTAAAAATAAGACAATTCATTCTATATACATGGACAGATTCCTAAATATTTGAAAACCATAAAAGATAATTAACTCTAAAACTATACATATTTCAGAAAATCCAATCTTTCACTAATGATGTCGAAGAGAGTTTAGGATGCTACAAAGTTACACGTCGTCGTTAACAAAACTGGCCATCATTGTTATTATGCTTCAGCCAATGAGATGCCAGATAAACTAGTTTTTATTCTACTGGTCTGCCCCATAAAGCACACATAGACTAAGAGAAGATATGATCCTGCTAGATCCTACCAAAGCTATAAAAATTCTGAATTAGTGAAATTCTGACTTAGACAATGTAATTCTTACTCACATATACCAACCTGGACATACAGAAATCCCTTTTAATTATAGTGCTAAATTTAATAATGGATTTTTAAAGTGCCAAGTGATATAGATAACCATTGTAGTACATAATCAAGCACGAGACTTAATATCGTCTTTCTCTAGTAAATAAATGAAATTCTGCTTTATTAGATCCAATGCACATATTTAAAAAAATCAGATGACACAGGCTTCTAGATTAATTCGGTAAGTTCATTTCAATTAATTTGCATGGACGTCTAGATTTTGTACAGTACGTGTATTCATTTTTTATATTGCTGCTGGGACAAATTACCACAATGCGAGTATCTCCTTGGGCTGAAGTCAAGGTTGCCTAGTCTGTGTTTCTCTCTGGACGTCCTAAGAGAGAATCACATTTCCTTGCCTTTTCCAGCTTCTGGAGGCTCCAGCATTCCCTGGCTCATGCCCCCTGCCTCCATCTTCATGTAACCTAGTGCAGTGACATCCAGGATGTGGGTCATTTTGTGTGGTCATTATTCTGCCTATAATGGTACATCAGATTTTTGCCTAAACCTGTAATATTCAAGTTAATATTCATCCAATAAATTAAAATTCTCTAATATTTAAAAATTTAAAATAAAAATATATAAATAATCAACAGATTATCACATTTTAGCTCAATAGATATGTCAATGTGCCCAGTCACTGATTTCTTCCCATTCATGTTAGCATAAATTTAGCACTTCATCCATGAGTTTATCACAACTCACTACACTATAAATTGTACACTGATAAAAGTATTAAATTTCCTTAAGACAATGTAACACATATTGCTTACTATACTTATTATATGTTACTGCAAAATTATTTATCTTTTTTACCCTGAGGCTACATCTCAGACACAGTAAAAGCTTGATAAGGAAATACTCTTCATACAAATGACTTCACACATAAATTTTTGAGGAAGAGGGCTTTTGGAAGAGTAGATTGTTAGTGTTGGCGTGGATTCTGGAGATACCACATGCTGTGTTAGAAAGGATATAGAGAAAACTTGGCTCAGAGACCTTCACCGTCTTGCTTGAGGTCACTAAGCTAATCTGAGACAGATCTGTCTCCTGATAGAATAAGTCAGCATTTCCCCCTCAATTATGATGCCATTCACCTTACACATGAAATAGTCAACTATGACTCTTCATCACCTTATCACGTTGTAAATCAATAACTTTGCCAATTCACACCTCAAGGGATTGCAGAAGTTGTATTTTATTATTCTGTCCTATGACAACATATAAACTAACCCAAGGATAAAACCCTAAGCAGACCCTGTGTAAATTATACAAAATTTATTACTGTTACACAATAAGGAGAAACTTAGAACTTAAAAAGGAGAAACTGCCAAGTAGACAACAAAAATGAAGGATGATAAACCTAGACCAATATTTCAGCTAATTTCCATAAATCAAAGAAAAACTTGCAAATACTGAACTTTTTCATGATTAAAACAATGATGTTTCTTTTGGTGGATTACAATGAGAAGAACACAAGAACTTTTGAAATGTATTTTCTGGGGCAAATAAAAGATGATTTAGAATCAGCACAGTTTGAGCAGCATCATTATGTCAAAAGTATTATAGAAATTCTGTCATTTCCCCCAAATATTTTAATACCTGCTCAAAATATATCAACTAAACACAATTATAGCCTTAACTTAATAAATTACAATTGTCACACTGATTTTCAAACTAATTTTGTTCAAACATTAAATACATATTATCTCTATAAATATATAGATATATAATTTCCTTTAGATAATAGGACTAAATTTCACTTTTTAAAACAGTTGTAGGAGAAAAAGCCTCTTAAGTTATCAATATAACTTTATTTTCTTGGTTTGTAAAGGAGACTTAAAATCAACTTACTTGATGTAATAGGGCACTTTATTATGTGAAATGGATCTTTGCCACGGCAGCTGGACTGAAGCTGAGGAAACAAAGGGAGGTTATTGGAAACACTGCTAACCCCACAGCCTTATGCCTTAATGCAAAGCAACTGAACACATTTTACAGCAAATTCAATGAAAAATGCTCTGGTTTTCCAGCTGGATTCCTATAATTATAAAATCTGCAAGGCCAAAAAAACAGTCACTTTAAAAATTCATTTGAAGCAATAAAAGAACAACACAAGTCCAATTTCTAATGCCACCTCGAAGTAATTGAACTTGTTGATAAAATTAGTTTTCAAAATCAAGTTTTATTGTTCATAGTCAACATAGTATAAAACTTAGTACCCTTTGGAAACTACATATATATATAGTATATCTGGATTATAAACTAAATTCCTCAAGACTGAAATTTCCAAATCACTAGTTACATTCTTTGCTTTATTTTATAGTCACAGGAATAACTATTAAGAACAATTGGCATTTAAACAAACTCAATTATATGAATTTTTAAAAAGGAAAGTTAAAATAAACATAGGCAAAAGGTTGTAAAAAACCAAGGCAATTAAATGGATAGAAGAATCCCAAATATGTATTTGCATTTTAAATGCACAGAAAATGTAGTTTCCTACATTTTTACACTTGACATCACTATGATGCAGACTTTGCGAGACTTTTTCACTGAGGTATTTTTTTTTTTACAATTCCAGTTATGCCTTATATTATTCCCACAGTAAACCAATTATTTTAAGGCTTATTCAAGAAGAATTGTACATGTGAATCTAGAGAAATTTTGCTAAATGAACTAATAAATTTAAAAAATAAAACTTCGTAACTATCACTAGACTCTCATACAACTAGTTTTAACCAATATTCTTTTCTGAATTTCATGTCATATTACTACCTCAAAAATACATAGCATTCTCAACTCTGTAAAGCGTTTGTGAATGTATCTGTTGATAAGGAAGCCAACAAGATAGATATTAAAGCTCCATTTGATAAATGAGGAACTAAACATTCAAGAGATTAAAAAACTTGCTTAAGTAAATGGCTGAGCTCAGACGTGATCTCGGGACTTTTGACCATTAGTTTGGCAATCTTTCTATTCAACAATTCTTCCTTTCTTTACAAGATGGGAGGACTCCCTTCTCTAACTATGTCCATGAAAGTCTTAAAAAAGGGATGAAAATGTGGAATGAGGCATATTAAGCTTCTCATTAGAGCCAACCTCATTTCAGTGTTGGCAACAGGCTAATAGGTCGATTTCTATTTTGTGCCTAACGAAACAGGCTCCTTTTATAACCAGGGCTAATGTCCAAGAAATATAATAAAGCCAAAAATTCCAAGCAGCAGGGATAACAATTGTTAAATTTATTAATTGGGATTGTGTTTACACTTCACAATTCATTTTCATAATTGTTTTAATTTGAATAATTCTGACCTCCTTAGACTGTCAATGCTAGACAATAGAAGGCAATGCGCTTGAAGTTCACAATGTTTACAATGTTTTATTTCCTAAGAAATATGACTTTGATTTTTATTTTGAAAGAATAGTTGCTAAGTGTCAAGTTTCATCAGTACTAATAGATGACTAATCCTTATAACAGAAGTGTAAATAGAGTCTCAGTTCCTTGTTAAATTCTCTTTAATTTGGTCTTAGCACTTAGCTTTATATTCTATAAAATTAAGTTTAAGAAATCTGGAGTGATTCATACCAAATGAGTAGATTGCAAACTTATTTAATTCATCAACATTGATGGTATCCAAACTTTAGAAATGCATCCTGGCATGAAGGTAGACATTATCTTCCAGGAAGTGCTATAGCTCACTCAAAGATGGCCTATCTAAAGGCTCAGGTGTGTGAAACAGGTGGGAGAGGAGGAGGGAGGGTGGAGGGAGAGAGAGCTTGAGCACTAGGGGTGTATTGGGCAGAAATGACTAATTAGGATTACTCTTGAAACTGTGAAAGAAAAGCCTGACCTTGATCTGGAGGTAAAGCAGATTACTAACCATGACAAAAGATTAAGAGAAAATATAACTGTAATCAATTTGGTTGGAGACACGGTATTACTTCAGTTCTCTCTATGGTTGTAGATACAAAGAAGTTATAACAACTGGGAAATATGCTTTGCCTTAAGTTTTAAACTTCCCTTAAACTGAATTAAGCCAACTCTGTTCTTACATATGTTTGCCAGAGACAATGAAAGGAAAGGAATTAATGTTTAGTGAAAAAATTTGTGCCAAGAACTGTGTTAGGTGTCTTGTGCAACACGTTTTCTCATTTAATTTTCAAGATGATAGAGGAAGTAAGTATTATCATAATAATTTTAAGAAAAAGAAATTAACTTTAAGCAGAATTACTGTTTTAACCCCAATCTGGGGGACTGAATCCTATGCTCTCCGGTTTCTTCGGCAGTGAAGGCTAATGTAGGGGCTCCAATTACTTATTCAAGATCTCATGAACAGTCCATAAAATAAAAAAGTTCAGTTGGTGAAGATTACATAAAAATCTGCATATGTGGTTTGGCTAAGTCTGTAACACCTGACCAGCAGAAAAGCTAAATAGAATTGCAGTGAGCCTGACAACTCAAAATCTTCTCACTTAAAGATTTGTGGGGAATGAAGTTTTACTTTGAAAGGCACAGGTGCATTTTAAACTAATAGTGCTTTTGAAAGAGAAAAATTAATTTAAAATCTTAAAATACAAAAATGATTTCTTTATTGTGAAAAAGTTCATAACCTTTGTATGTGACATAACAATGATGATATGATACTATGGTAGTTATAATAGACTAGAGGCCCAGTGCATGAAATTCATGCACTGGGGGGGGGGGGCGCGCCCTCAGCCCGGCCTGTGCCTTCTCACACTCCGGGAGCCCTCAGGGGATGTCCAACTGCCCGCTGTCAGACATTCTTAGGGCTGCCGTGGAGGCAGGAGAGGCTCCCGCCACAGCTGCTGCGCTCACAAGCCATGAGCCCGGCTTCTGGCTGAGCGGTGCTTCCCCTGTGGGAATGCACTGACCACCAGGGGACAGCTCCTGCATTGAGCGTCTGCCCCATGGTGGTCAGTGCACATCATAGCGATCAGTCGTTCCGCCATTTGGTCGATTTGCATATTAGCCTTTTATTATATAGGATGATGGTTCAGTGGAATGCCACAGCTAAAGACAAGTTACCTTGGCTCCACTTCAAAGATTTACCAATTGTTACCAGGTTATTACAAATAAGAACCAATAAATAATATATTTATCTAATATAAGTAAACATATTTATAGCAAAGAATATGGCTTCTTGAGTGAAAATGCATGCTGATTCATTCATTTCATGAGTTTCAGTTAAGTTTATTAGTACTTACTGGAGAGAAAATGCTGAGAAGATGGTCCAAAATCTCTATGGGCTTCCTGAAGCTGCTTAAGGCGATCGTCCACAGAAACCTGCATATGACACCCCAAAAATAATTTGATTTCAAAACAATAACTTTAATAATGTTCCTGACTTAAGCATTATTATAAAGGCTGTTACTGCCTAATATGATTGCTTGTACAGATTCCTCCTCCATCTCTAAAATCAAAATGCTGGGATGAAAACAGACTCCTTTTGGTACCAAGTGACAGCAAATAGTGCCAGGCACTCTTCTAAGGAATTTATAGGAATGAACTCTTTTATCCTCATAATCAACATAATTGGCATTATTTATTATGATCACCATTTCACAGCTGAAGACACCGAGACATACAGAGGTGTCCAGGACATAAAGTTAGTAAAACAAGATGCTAATATTCATAACCAGCTCATCGGGTGCCAGGATCTATGCCTTTGCTGTCACTCTACATTGCCTCGAGAGCAATGAAGGTCATAAACATCTTAAGAGAAGATGTGGCCATGGGGTCAGTGGCTATTCATCTCTCTTTTGTAAGAAAGGTGGCAAAAAGTGCTATGGGGAGCAAATGAAGATCTAAAATATTCCAAGGGAGAAAATAGACAGAAAAATATAAAGATGGCTGAATTAGATGATACATGATAGATAGATAGATAGATAGATAGACAGATAGATAGACAGACAGATAGATGATATATGGATAGACAGACAGATAGATAATACAGATGAGTATGAAATATCTTATTTTCCTCAAGTTTATATCAAATCATCTTGATTTGGGGGTATTCATATACCCACAGAAGAATATGCCTGTGCATTTGTTTACACACATTGTATGGTTAACTCTCTACATTATGAAAACGCAAAGAGGTGGTACACTGAGAAACTATTGCCAATCAATAACAAATGCACACGGCCTACTGACATTTCCATGTCTCTTTTCCTGGTCTTTGCCTCTGTAGTGCTGGTAAGCTGTTCCATGTAGTCTGCCGATCTTATTTTCAGCTGCCTTTAAATGAAACGTGTATATCTCTGGCTCACTGGGCAGCTTTAGTTTCTCCTGGTTGGCTATTTAAGTTGCAAGAGCAAGTACTTTTTTTTTGTTAAAACCAAAAAGTATTCCTATGACACACTTTACATTCAGGAGGAGAAAACAAGATGCTACTTCTGAAATTTAACAGTGTTGTCTGGCAGCATAGATTTCCCCCTCTTATTCAACCAGCAACTAGCATCTGAGTTCTAGCAGCCACCAGGCTCAGAAATAAAGAAGGCAGACCACATATCCTGTTTTGAGCATATTCCCTGACTTCTAATCTTTTCCGATGGTGATAACAGAAGCAGAATGGGAAGGAAATCAAGATGGACCACAGGAATACCTACATAAAAATGATGAATTAGAGAAATAAAAAAGAAGAAAAAAGGAGTATTGCTCAAACATTTCTGTCTTCCACTCATTAGAAAAGCACATTTGCATTGAGTGCTTTACTAATCCTAGATTATTAATACTCTTTCAAAGACAAAAAGGACTGTCTAATACTATACAACTCATTTCGTACCACTTCAATTTCAGGAAGAAAATATAAACCCATTGTGTGTTTCAATGTTTGAATTAATTCAGGAAACCCATTATGCCTTCAAATGTTTCTGTGTGCCACCTCAAAATTACACTTATATTATTAAGTATCACAATTTAGGCCCAGAATATAGAGGAATTAGTAAAAATTATTTTTTCAATCTCCCACTCAAATGATTCTGCTGGTTTTCAAAAAAAAAAAAAAATTATTATGACTCTTGGGAACTGGTCCCTGAATGTGTCAAAGCTCCACAAAGATGGTTCAAAGGGCAGTGGCTGGCAAATGCTGGTACCTAGTAATACTCGAGAGGGTTCTTCTGGGTTTGGGTTAGTTCTTCTAGGTTAAATCTGGGACAAGCAAGAAATATATAGAGTCATTAAAATAACTGCATTACGGCAGCTAAGATCACTGAGCTAAAGGTAAACACCACAATAGTATCAAGGTGCTGGCTGCAAAAATTGAGCGAGATACCTAAAGAACAAGCAGTTGCAATAAGAAAGATGGAGACTTACCTAACTTTTCAAAAGAAGCAAAAAATACATGATTAAAGTAAGAAAAATGACTCCTTTATAAGCCATTATGGGGAAAATGTTTCTGTGACCTACCATATGTTTCAATTACTGTGATTTATTTGACCTTTTGCAATTTTCTACAAATATCATATGAACAGTACATCAAAAATTACATTAAAACTTATACTCATAAATAAATGAGGCTTTTGAGTTCAAGATACTGAAAGACGACTGATGTCACATGCTATGAATCCATTATCAAACACACCAATAAAGTAAAAAAAAAAAAATTATGGTGTGTGGCAGAATAGTAAGGTATGGTTTAAAGATCCACCAAGGTCTAAGCCTGAATTATGAAAAGGAATAAGCTGATGATACCTGCAAAAGTTTCCATCGCATATTAAGGTCATCTAGCTGGCGAGACATCTTCAGAGATGGGTGCAGGTCAAGTGGAGACAGCTGACTGGATAAATCATTCACTGTTTTAACTTTTAAGTTGATTGGTGCAATTTCTTCTCTAAATGCCTGGAAGAAAAGGACAATAATGAGGGCATCAGAAAAGAATATAACGGAAGGTGGTATGTATTTTGATCTTTCCAATGGCAAGATCAGCTGAGAGGCCAACGACAGTTGTTTAATCAATGGCTAATTCAAGTCTGGTCTTCAGCAATCAAGACCACCAGCTAAAGAGTCTTCCTTTATATCACAGACAAACTGAGACAGGACGTGACGAGAAAGATTATAATGCAAACACATTAAAGTGATTATGTATTTTCTTCAAATTTTTCATTATACGTGATTTAGTCTAGAAAATATCTGCCATTATAATCTACTTTACTAATTTCTAGTCTTGATTTTATCTTTAAATTTCTTCCATATTTCCTTCTCTTTTCTTTCTTCAGATGGCTACCTTAATATTTTTTCACCAATACAACAACTTGATTTTAACAAGTTTTCACTGAAAATTAAGTTTAAAAGTGGCCAGTAAAACCATCTTCCTTAACCACAAAACTGAGGCCTACATGTACCGGAGAGGTAAGGTTGTCTCTTTCAAAACCATTTGTGATCATTGAGATTAGATGTGGGGCAGGAAGAGTGGAGTCTACAGGAAAAGAGGGAAATGAAGCTTAGAACTGACAAATGCCACCTCTGGCACAGTATGGAGCTGTTATAGGTTGGGATGAGGAGGGTATGTAAGAGAGAAAGAAAACAAAACAAAACAAAAAATAATACTTGGGGCCATGACAGTCATCTGTCCTGGGAGACCAAGCAGAATAACAGAAACACTACGTGTTCTCCATTCTTCACATAATTTTACCTGCCCCTATGTTCAAGTTCTCCCTTTCCAACTGTCTGCCTAGATCCTTTAAGACTCCACTCAGGTGCTCACATGCACACCATATCCAAAAAGATTTCTCTCAGGCCCCTCCCAGGGGTTCCCCAGGATTCTCTCTGCCTTCTCCAACCCAGCCAGGACATTCAACTAGCACCTGTCTGACACACAAACTGGGTTTTATAATGGAGGCCACTCTGATTGTTTGGTGCCATACCATCCAGTTGTTATGTATTTTAAATACCTTTCCTTATCAGAGCTCTTAGTACATAAAAGTGTAAGCATCCATATTCCTAATGGCCCCCCTGTAGAATGGAAGCTTCTTGAGATAGGCACCTGGCAAAATTCAGCTCAAGGTTTGCAATACAAGAGGGGCAGACTTCCTTTCTATTGACACAGGCCCCCAAAAATGATTTTTGAAGCAAGATTAAGCCAGTAAGGGATTGGGAACAGAATGGGTTCTAAAAATAGAACTGTGTACTTTTATTGTTGTGGTACATCATAAGATTAGAGTTAATCATGTACTAAATTTAACTTATGGGTATTGGGTGTTGTGAACATCCTATTGGCATCAGCCCTCATGTTCTAATCCCCACCCTTGAGAGACTAGGCATATGCCTTTTCTTCTCCTCTTTCATCACTCCAAGTTGAATGAAGTAATATACATTAAAGTGCTTTGGGGACTATAACATTTTATTAAAACACTGCAAGTATTAATTTGGCTTCCTCCTTATGAGTATAAAAAGAAAGCCCCTTTAACTACTTCCCTCCTTCCTTCTCTCCTCCGAAACTTTTCTAGTTACGCTACAGAACTCTTCCTTATATAATGCACATAGGCTAAAAACAATCATTATGATTGATAAACATCAGAATAATGTTAAGGTTATAACTGCTTTTTTAAAGAAATTAATTCTAGGCAAATCAGAGAATATGCTTCAGTGTTTCAAAATTTTGAACATGCCCAAAAGCCACATAAAGAAGCTAAGGTAGGGACTCAGCAGGGACAGATCTGGAGCCAGAGTCGG
Source organism: Eptesicus fuscus (assembly GCF_027574615.1). NCBI lineage: Eukaryota > Metazoa > Chordata > Mammalia > Chiroptera > Vespertilionidae > Eptesicus > Eptesicus fuscus. Next base: position 68,129,086 of record NC_072482.1, read on the forward strand.
AGTGAAAAGTACAGAGGGTGGAGGGGGCAGCCCATGCATTTGAAACAATGAACCTGCATGCCAAGGGGCCGAAGGTAAGAAACATCGCCAGAACTCTAAAGACATCAACATTTCAAAATCGGGAGAAGAAGGCAAGTCCGCGAAGACATGTGAACTGCTGCAAAACGGAAAAAGAAAGAACTCGGAGTTGGGACAGCTTTTCTCCATGGCTGATGTCAGACAGTGCACACACATACTGGTACAGTCCAGCGAGGAAAGCAATTATATGATAACAAAGGCATTTTGTTAACAAGATAGGCCTAAGGAATTCATCACTGAAACAGACCTATGGGACAGAGAGAAGTGGGAGTTAGGATGGGGAAAGAGAATTTTTCAGCCTGGACTTTGAAGAAACCTGGTGTCCCTCAGATTCATTTTTGGAGTACCTACAGAACTCAAACCCTTCAAGCTTCCTTCAGTTGTGATTTTAATATTATACATTAATATTCTCTCCTTGGAGGACTCAAGAATTTTAATCTGCTTTTAAAATCAATATCTTTGTAAAATACCAAAATATAGATATTAAAGATTAAAAATAAAATGCTAGAAAATATTCTCAGCTTTATAACATTTTAAATAACCTTCAAAAGATGCCCTTCAGAAGATAAAACTTTTTAAATTAGATTCTAACATTAAGACAGATTTTAAAATCTTCCAAAACGATAAAATAGTGTTTTTCTCTTACAAGCCACAGGTAAAAAACATGAAAAGATCTGTGACAAACAAGGTCTGTAGGTTTTGTTTCTGTTGCGGTGGTCAGGTGTTTTATGGCAACAAGAAATCTCTTAAGGAAGTATATAGTTCGGTTTGTAGAAGCTTCCAAATTAAGGGGCTAGAAATAAAGCAAGTTTTAAAATGATCTCAGATCTGCCATGTGTTCTATTATAGAGAAGCAATTTATCATGTTCTGGCTGCACTTTCTTATAGGAGAATAAAAATCTATGTGGTCTTCTGGCCGTAAAAACAGAAACATCTGCTAGTATTAAAGGCACGGCCTGGCAGCCTGCTGGCAGATGTGAATCCCAGACTGGTCTCCAATCAGGTGTGCATTATGCAAATAAGAAAGACAAGGTAATTTTAGGGAGTTAAAATTATTTGATTACCCCAAAGATTTAGTTTCCCACTTGCTTTGGCACATTGAATAATATTTAGCAATAATCAGTACTTACTTTCATCTCCTGTAGCTTTGATGGAATTTGGGGTATATGTTAGAACACATGTAAAACGCCCCAACTGTAAGATTTGGGTTTTTATTTTCTTTTTTCCTAATAAGATGTTAAAATATCTTAATCCACAGTTTATTCCTTTCTCTTAAATTAATTGTAACTTTCCTAGCTTTCCATGTAAGCAGAGATTTGAACAAAAGGATTTGGATGCAGCACTGGATAATTTCTTTAATCAAATCGGATTAACAACTCCAAAACTTTTTGGCCTTTAATAACCTGATACAACTTTTTATTTTCATCCAACACTAATCATTCTATATTAAAAATGGATACTTTCAAATTCAAGTGGATAAATTCTTGCTCTAACCAAAAGACATCATGCAGTTTAAATGAATATGCTTTTGTAGAACACTGACTTAAAGATCTTCAACGTTTAAAACCATCTTTTAATATATAAGACGTAGCCCTAGCTGGTTTGGCTCAGTAGTTAGAGGATCAGCCCACGGACTGAAGTTTCCCATGGTCTATTCCAGTCAAGGGCGGAAGGCAACCAATTGATATGTCTCCCACATCTATGTTTCTCTCTCTGTCTCTCCCCTTCTTTCCACACTCTGTAAAAATTATTTTTAAAAATATCCTTGGGTGAGGATTAATAAAAACTAAAATACAAGAAGTATGCAACTTCCAAAGGAGCTTTATTTTCACTTGGTTATTTGAAACTCACATCCACCCATGGACATGGTTTTTAAGATACTAGAGTTGTAGGAAGAAACTCACTTAACTCATTGGGTGGCTGGAAAGGTGTGTATATTTAAAATGAAAGATGGCAGACACCAATACTCTTTTAGTAATAATATTTTTTTAAGTTTAAGTTTTAATACATAACTTTTAAAGCTTTGAATTTAAATAGGTGATCAAAATTGTGTTTAATTATATTATTATGAATGAGGTCTCTACAATGAAAGTGAAGAGCAAGAAACAGATCATGAAAATTTTACCACTTACTAGCCATGTGGGCTTGAGCAATATCTTCAAATCCATCCTTTGTAAAACGGGCATAAAAATAACACCTATCTTGTTGGGTTAGTGGGATGATTAAAAGAGGTAGCCATGTAAACTGCTAAGAAAGTTCCAGGCACATAGTAAGCCTCAATAAACGCTATTATTCCCATGCCTCCCCCCACACATATATGTAATTTATCTAAGCATTCAGTTAATTACCTAGACCTTTCTTCTCTTCCTATTCAGCCACATGTTTACAAACAAAGGGAAAGCATTATCCAATGTCTGTGCACAAAAGAGGGATGTCTTTTGCAATAAAAATCCTATTCATGATAGATATTATCAATTAACACCTTCTGATTTGTCACTAGTTCATTCTTTGATTTGATTTCTAACTACACAGTATATAGTTTACCATGCTATTACAAACCACACTATACTCTAAATCTGTTATTTGTGTCTCTAACTGCTTAAATCCCATTAACTTCATTTCTGGATATGTTCTAGAATACTGTATCAAAAGGGGGTCCAAAAAATAGGTCTAATACCATAACTTTGGGCAATTCCTGACCACAAACAGAATTTATACCTAAACGAATCCTTTATTGATATACTCAAATGTTTATTTGAGTATATTATATAGTATAGATATGCTACATATATATATGTGTGTATGTATATATGTATATATGTATACATATACATATATATATACACACACAATATATAGTATATCTATCATGTATATACAATGAGATAAAATATGTAGATAAGAATTCCCAGTAAAACAGGATACTTTTGATTGAAACGTAAATTCAATGCCAATTTACAGCAAATACAGAGTAGAGAGGAATCTGCCAGATTACACCATGTGGATGACATTCTGCAAACTCCAAGCTGTGAGAAACACTATAAAACAAACAGTTCAGCTGCCTTAACAATTGCATTGCAAAAAAAAAAAAAAAAAAAAAGGATGGAGGGGGAATATTAGAGATTAAAAGGGACTTTAAAATATTTCTTAAAAATTAAGCAAATGTTTAGGGATGCACAGTTGAGTAAAAAAAATTATTTTGTTAAAAATAAGGTAAATTATGGAAAAAAGTCAGAGTTGCTATTTGGAGGATGATTCTGATGGCAAGGGGCAGAGGAAAGCATCTGTTGTGACTAAAAATCTTCTATATCCTGATTTTGGCAGGGGCTGTAATGGCATTGACATAACAATGCCTTATAAGTAGAGGAGGCAGGGGAAGATCAATGGGGGGTGGGGGGAAAGGAGATATATGTACTACTATATGTAATACTTTAAACAATAAAAAACAAACAAAACAAAAACAATCCCTTATAACAAGTTATATATTTGGCTCTCTTTACTTGTGCCATATTTAACCATAAAACATGTCTTAAAAACCATTATCTGAGGCAGTGATGCTGACCATGGTTTTTTCAATGTGATCCTGCAGCGAGTCGATGAGTAAGTCGCCCACGGGCTTCCAGCCATTCCTCACGGCCTCTGCCTCCTTCATGTCCGCATCCAGGTCATCCATGGCTCCCTGCAGGTCTCTGAGTTTCTCCAACGCCTTGTCCACTTGCTTTTGCCAGTTACTAGTTACAGCATTTAGACTCTCCCACTTCTCTTTAACTTCTGAAGACTGTTTGCGCATGGCTTTGGCAATCTTTTGGGCTCTCTCCTCAGGAGTCAATTCTGTGATTAAAAAATATATATATTTGGAAGCTTAATCGACTTTGCATTCCTTATAGCCAAGTGTGAAGAGCATCTTTTGAAACGTTGCTCCCAGGGTACAGGGAGGCAGAGTTACACTAAGCAGGGGAAGAAAGGGTGTCTCTATACCTCTTCTAAGAATGCCCTGATGCTTCTCAAAAGAAGAAAATAGTTACAGAGTAATAAGTGGCCCAGTCATTTTGGCAACTTCTAAATTTTAACATATTTGCAAACCTTGAAATGTCACAAGTAAAAAAAAATAACAAATTTTCTTTCACATGGTTTTCACACATTATATAAAAACCAAAGACAGTTTTTCATTTCATTGTCCTACAGAGAAATTGGAGTATAATTAGGAGAGAAATCACTTTAAGTTATGAGGGAAAACTATGCAAAAAGAAGATGAATTTAACATGTTCCAAAAACAAAACCAAAAAAAAAAAAAAAAAAAGTAACTGAAGGTAAGTATCTTATCTTAGCTGCGTTTGTTTGGCATTCATCTTTAATACTGGGTATTTTCTGTAGTCCGGGATCAGTGCAGCACATAACCAATGTTTCAAGAGAAAGATGTATGATTTCAAGGACCATCCCAAACATTTCATAGACCAGAGGGCTTCCAGAATGTCTGAGGTAAAGTTAGATTTTCAGACAGGAAAGGGAAGGCATAATGCAAAGTCCTGCCACAGGACAGGGGCAAAAAGACAGAGAGAGAGTCTAGAAGACGAGGAAAAGATAATGACAGAAACGAAAGTCAAGTTCAAAGCCCAGGGTCAGAAACAAAGACATGAGAAGCTGACAAGAAAAGGGCAGAGGAATTGGATGCACATAAGCAGACACTCTCAAAGCAGGTTAGACAGATCACCAGCTAACCTCCTCTGGGCCTCACTGCCTCAACACCTGAGGATGCCTCTTTCCCTAGCCAGCTGGTCTGATGGATTTCCTGCTTGACCACTGGAAACAGAGAAGCAGGTGAGAAACATACAATCAAGTCAAACTGTAAATTACTTTAAGATAGAAATGCACATTCTTCTTTGTGGATAACATCTATCTTTTTGTGTCAGTCACATTAGCAACTTCCTCTGCACCTCAAAAATATTCCAAATCACCATAAAATGAACTCGAGTTCATTGAACTTCCTAGGGAGACAAACTCAGCTAGCTCTCCTTAACTATAGCTTTCATACTCAACATAAATTCGTCTGTCTGTCTTTATTTAAATGCTATTTAAGAAGTCAAGTTAAAGGGGCTTGAACATATGTTCTTATCTACCTAAATTTCCAGAATATTCTAGATAGCAATACTTAGACTTAACACCAGCTATAGTAAATCTCAAGGGACCAAATGGACTCAAGAATTTAGTAACCATAGAACTCTGAAGTTCTCTGAGGCTATAAAGACACTTAAAAAATCCCTTGGCAATGACGTTGATTATAAGGAGAGAATGTATTATGATAGGTAGACTAAATATACCAGCACATGCTAAATATGGAAAACCAAGTGAATCCAAGACCCAGCTTCAAGGAAGGCTGAAGCTGGGATATAGTCCAGCACAACAGTCAGGGGAGGAATCAAGTGGACGGGAGAGAAGCCCTAAACCATGCAACAGTCAAGATTCCAAGGTTCCCAAGAAAGGACTTTGGGAGAAAAGATATGTCATTAGGCAAACCTTATTTAAATCCCACACCTTCAAGATATTGAGAAAATGGCAAGTATGTAATACTTACATTATATGTAATTTATTTTTATATAAATACAAAATGCTATATGTGAGATGAAACAACCATTCATAAATGGCTGGATGAGAAAGGGAATTGACCATTTCTATAATGGCAACAGCGGGTTTGTTAATAAGCCACTTGGGCTTTTTAAAAGATATATATTTAATTGCTAATGTTTCACTTTTGTAAAAAAAACAAAACAAAACAGTACCAATTTCAGAACAGACAATTTAAATGTGATCATTTTTCTTGGATGCAATAAAAGCTGTGTCTCAGCCAGTCATGGAATTACCTGAGACACAGCTTCTTTCTCCTGGGACAAAATACCTGACACTGGCTGTGACCTATTATCTTCTATGTAAAACCTTTTGATTGAGCAGTCCTTTTGTAATATATATATATTACAAAGTGACCGTTCAACTGGTCAACTGGTAGCTTTGATGTGCATTGACCACCAGGGGGCAGATGCTCAACACAGGAGCTGCCCTCTGGTGGTCAGTGCACTCCCACAACGGGAGCACTGCTCAGTTGACCAACGGGCGCCAGATGCCAGGCGCATGGCTGGCAAGTGCAGCTGCAGCAGTGCGAGCCTCTCCCGCGGACACTCCCCCTGTGTGCCCCTCCCCAATCTGGACCGGGATCAGGATCTGGACTGGCATAGGGACTGACTGGGCATAAGCCAGCGGCCGCTTCTCAGTCATGGGCGCCCTAGGATGGGCATGTGGAGACCGCAGTGGAGTGGCAGCAAGCCTAACAAGCAGTGGTAGCAGCGAGTGCAGCGGGGCTGGGATGAGTGGGAGCGGCGCCGAGCCCAGGCACAAGCTCCATCCCGGCTGCTTGCTGCTTCATGCACTACTACATCCCTTGGGGGATTTAGGACTGCCGGTTTTGGCTGATCCCTGCAGGCCAGGCTGAGGGACCCCACCGGTGCATGAATACATGCACCGGGCCTCTAGTATATTATATAATCCCTACTCAAGCAGCTACACAGAAAAAAAGGAAAGCTCTATTTCACCATCTGTTTGCCAGAAATTAAAAATATATTATCTAATCAGAATCAGGAAAATAGTGCCTTCTACTGAAGCAATATCTGTTTATTATTATTACTAGAGGCCTGGTGCACAAAATTTGTGCATGGGGGGGGGGGGGTGTGGTGTCCCTCAGCCCGGCCTGCGCCCTCTCACAATCTGGGACCTCTCAGGTAGGGTCCTGAGGCCTGGCTGGCAATTAGGGTCTATCAGGGTTTTCCTTCCCCCGGCTGCCAGCAGCTGGCCCCAGCCCCGCCGCTGCCACAGCTTGCCATCTATGCAGCACTGCCCCCCAATCTCCCACCACCAGTCCCCTCCCTCTGTGGGCAGCAGGCATTTGAATAGGCAGTAACAGAGGCTAACCCCAGAGACAGAGGAAATAGCAGGATAAAATTAAATAAATGTATTGACAATTCTCAGACCAGCAGCACTTTTCCTATGTCACTCTCCTATTCCTTATTGTGTATGTGTGTGTGTTTTGTGTATGTGTGTGTGTTTTGTGTATGTGTGTGTGTATTCTTTGAGGGGGAAGTACTTTGTTTCACTCTTCATTTTTACATCCTCCTCCTTTGAGGCCTTCCCATTTACCAGACAAAATTTTGAGGATGGAATCGCATTTAATTTCTATATTCATATTCTTACTAGGAGCCCAGCCCACAATTCAAAATCACGCAGCGCAGCCCACCCTCGAGTCACTGGTCCGGCCTTGCCTCGCTCCCTGGGCCCCGCAGCAGCCGTGGCCGCTGCCGGTCTGGCCTTGCCTCCCTCTCCAGCCTTTGAAGCAGCCACGGCTGCTGCCGATCAGGCCCTCCCCCAGCACAGGCGTGGGCAGGCCTCTGCCACCCCGCCCCTGATGCTGCATGTGCAACCTCTTCCTGTCTGGTCCACCCATTATGGCATCCCACTTAATTAGCATATTTCTCTATTATATATAGGTATTTGTACTAGAGGCCCAGTGCACAAAATTTGTGCAAGGGGGGGGCATCCCCTCAGCCCAGCCTGCACCCTCTCCAATCCGGGACCCCTCTCACAATCCAGGACCGCTGGCTCCTAACTGCTCATTTGCCTGCCTGCCTTATCAACCCTAACTGCCCCCCTGCCAGCCTGATCACCCCTAACTGCCTCTGCTTGCCACCCCGGTCGCCCCTAACCGCCCCCCCTGGCAGCCTGGTCACCCCTTACTGCCCACCCCCTGCCGGCCTAGTCACCCCAACTGCCCCCCTTTGCTGGCCTGGTCCTCCCTAACTGCCCGCCCCCCCCCCCCCCCCCCCCCCCCCGTCGGCCTGGTTGCCCCACACAGCCTGCTGTTCAGTTGGTTGGTCGTCCCTCAACAGACTAACCTCCCTGCCAGCCTAGTCGCCCCACGCAGCCTGCTGTTCGGTCGTCCGTCTGGTTGTTTCGGTTGTGACGGCCCCTGGCCTTTTATATATTAGGATTATATATGTAACAATACAGTATATTGCAACTATTACTACATTTATTGTAAATTTACATACTTTAAAATAGCAATTTTTATTGTGTTACAAAGATATTCAAAGGAGAGTATCTTTTAGGAGGAAGGAAGATGAGAAAGAAGAAAAAAGAGCCCAGCTGCAGTGGCTCAGTGTTTGAGCATGACAGTTCGATTTCCAGTCAAGGCACATACCTGGGTTGCTACCTTGATCCCCAGTAGGGGACATGCAGGAGGTAGCCAATCAATGATTCTTTCTCATCATTGATGTTTCTCTCCCTCTCCCATCCTCTCTGAAATCAATTAAAACCTATTTTAAAATAAGAAAAAGGAAAAGAAGAGAGGAGAAAGGAATGATCAATCCTGAAATTTGCACTCTGATCCAATTATCTTTATCCTTCAACTTTGCAGATCAGTTGGATGGCATTTACATCACACTCTGCTTTATATCTCAAGGAGAAAGACCATAATATGGCTCACTGTAATACAGGTGAAAAACTAACTTGGACCAGGAGCAGAGACTAGGATTTGTCATCAGCCCTGCCCCCACCTTGACCTTCACTCTGAAGCAAGCTTCATGATCTGCTTTTCCCAGCTGTATCAGGTGGGAACCCTATTTTCTCATATTAGGAAAACATTTTACACATATAGACTCTTTTACCTCTAAAATTCAATTACATAAGAAAGGCAGAGCTGCCTTAAGAAATCTTAATAGTAGAGGGGGAAAAACATCTTCCTTTGTGTGTTTATGCAAAAAATATATATTTTAATTAAAAAAAACAAAAGTATGCATTTCTCTTATGAACTAATGATAGAAATCTATTAGAGCCAGTCCTGTGTTGTTTGTAATAAAGATGTCCCATATTTATTTTATTTTCTTTGTCAATTATGGTACTGCCAACTATTATTTCCATTGTGACTTTTTATTCTATAGATATTAAAGCTTTATGTCATTCATCTTTCATTTCCTTCCATCTTGGTTTTGCAGGCCTCAGTCTAGACACTGGTTTTCCTCAATATAAAATTAATGAATTGAGTTCAGTTGAATGGAATTTTTAGCTTTAATCTTTATTAAGAATGCACAACTTCATAATTTTAAGTGAAACCCTTCCTACTTATTTTTTTTCTCCTCCTCACACCCATGCAAAGAATTTAAAAAAAAAAATGTTATACTCTGAAAGAGAATGCTTTAAAAAGTATTTCAAGTATGGTAATTTCAACTATCTTGTTTGTACTATTTGTTGTTGTTTTTTTACATGCATGATATTCTTACAGTTGTATTTCACCATAAGATGAAAAGAAAATATTAAGGAAAACAAATATAGAAAAACACATATAGAAAAATAATTCTCCAGAGTAGCTTTTCAATTCTGGACAATTTGGACAAGAAAAGATTAGAACATCATATGCTAGCTCCAATACTAGCTAGTTATTTCATCTTAGATAGGCCCTTTATCTCTTTGAACCTCAGTTAATATCTACAAGTATAAAGCTTTTGGAACATACCAGGCCACAGTAGGGCCTCAATAGAGTTAATTGATTTCATTCCTTTTATTATTATATTATTAAATCTGGGAAGTTTAGACATCTATAGAGATTTTTACATAGCAAACCAAGTTAATTAGCAAACAATAATTTAAGGGCAATAACAATGCAGCCCCCTTTCTCTAGAGACTCGACTTGCTCTCTCTCACTCCCTCTTTCCTAACTCCCCTCTATTTCTCCCTGCTCCTCTTTCTCTCCTCCTTCTTATCCATGACCAAAAGATGCTTCTGATTAAAATAATGGGAAATAAATTCTTTTTAAAATTTCTTCTGATTACATGATTAAGATCAACTTAATTTATTTGAAATAATCAGTGTTTAAGAGGATCCTGCCCATTGCCTATTCTGTATGGTGACAAATGACAACAATTCTTTATAAACCTGATTACAAGTACATCATCAAGTACCATTAGTTGATTACTTTCATGCTTCTAATTACATTCATCTAATAAATTATAAAGATGACAATAGTAAGAGACTAGTCAAAGTACATTAACTTGCTAATGTGTAGCCCAAATCTTTCAGCAGGGATATGATAGAAATGATATGGACCCATCCAGCTGCAAGGGATTTCTCAAATCCCGTGGGGGGGCGGGGAGGGCGGGGGGGGGGGGTGAATATGAACAGATGCATTTAGGAAAAATCTAACTCCAAAGAAAAGAACGTTTTCTACAATACCAAAATGCAAGGTATTAATTTGAGGCAGGGGGTGTCAGGGGGTAGAGAGGAAATAGGAATACAGATCACACTATGGAGTGAGATCAACAGCAGTTCTGACCAGAAGTTAATGAAGGTAGAAAGAGAGACAAATACTTACAAGTTACACTGTTCCTGTTAAGAGGGACAAAGTAAACAAACCCAGGATGGAGATGAGGAAGAAGGAACAGACTATTAAGAAGATTAACCTTGCCCTGACTGGTTTGGCTCAATGGATAGAGTGTCAGCCTGCAGACTGAAGAGTCCCAGGTTCGATTCCGGTTAAGGGCATGTACCTTGGTGGCGGGCACATCCCCAGTAGGGGCTGTGCAGGAGGCAGCTGATCGATGTTTCTCTCTCATCCATGTTTCTAACTCTCTATCCCTCTCCCTTCCTCTCTGTAAAAAAAAATCAATAAAATATATTTAAAAAAATAAGATTAACCTCTAAAGAAAGGAGCAAGAACTACTGAGAGGCCCTGGAAAAGACCTAGCTAAGCAACCTAAGATCCAGCTTTCAATTTTCTATAACTGAGTATTCCCTGAATATCCTCACTCTAATGGTAGTTTTGTAATTTATTCAAGTCAAGAATCTGTGCAGGATAGGGGGGGCAGGTCACTAGGGGTAGGAGAGTGAAGCTGAAAGGGAGGAAGAGAAGCTGGGAGGGTAAGTTCCCGGAAGGCAAGGATGTTTTGTTAACTGCTACATCCTCAGGATCTATCTAGAATATCACCTGGCACCTGGTAGGCATTCATAAGTACTTGTTGAATAAATGTTCAAAGCTCCGTACAATATTATTGACTTAAAAAAATAAAATTTCCCCTTTCTCCTTCAAGAGCCAAAGGGCAGGAGTCTTAGATTAACAGTCTTCCATTTCTTGCTACATTGCTGCCCATCTCTCCCCAGGCTGCTTCCCTGTGGGACATACTAGCTCATGAACAAGCTATAAAAGAAGTCCTGAGCTTTCCATTCTTTCCAAGCTTAGCCATTATTATAAGAGAACTTAATTTATGGCTCATATTTATAAACTGCCAAAATAAGAAGTTTAATTTGGCAAACCCTCTAAGTCACTCTTGAAGATTCCACATTTTAAGAGGAACAACAAAATAAATACACCACAGCATTAAAAGAGATTAGTATCCCCCTATTCTTTATGTTTAAATCTGAAAAGAACATCCCAGATGTTGATAACAATACAATACATACATGTAAATTATTACCATCTTTTTTATTAGACAAATGTGATTTATGGATGGTTGTAACAATGACTATAGAACATAACAGATGTGAACAATTAATATAAAATATTGCATCCATCAAACCAACCTTTGTTATCATATCATTTTTCATCAAGAATGTTGATTTCTTTCTTTAAATCCGATTTCATTACTATGGTATTCATTAGCAGGCCCAAACATTTTGAAATTTTTACCCAATCAATGGGTTTACTGAGCTGGCTCATTATATTACGTTAAAGACTAATAAGTTCATTACATATATCCATATAAGTGTTGTAGAACTTTAAATTGAAAAGAAACACATTGCTGCTTTGTAGTTAAGAACACTGGGAAAGAAAGCAACATTATATTTTTCTGTGCTTTTTCACACATTACAACTTTACTAATCTAATTTGGACTTAAGAAGCTAATTAAATTATTGTCTTGGTCTATAGGCCGGAAAGTAATTAATCTTCCAAGTTTTTATGTGAAAATTAAAAAGACAAAGTCTAATATTGTCTAAATGCCTTTTCCCTTGGTGCCAGGAAATACGTAAATTGGTATGTCATTCTATTAGGCAACCTGATATTTCATTAAGGAAAAAGCAACAGTAAAGGGCAAGGCAAAGAATTATGAACATTTAATTATTATTTATTTATATTTTTATCCTTACCTGAGGATATATTTTATTGATTTTAGAGAAAGAAGAAGAGAGAGAAAGAAAGGAAGAGAAAGAGAGAGAAAGAGAAAGATGTGAGAGAGAAATGTTGACCTGGGATAGAATCTGCAGCCTAGCTCTGACCAGGAATCAAACCCACAACCTTCTGGTGCACAGGATGATGCTCCAACCAACCAAGCCATCTGGCCAGGGCTAAAAATTTCATTATTGTATAGTTTTTAAGTAGAAAAATATAGAATATAAAATCTTATTTCTACTGAATATCCAGAAGCATTTATGATAATTGGGATAATTAAGTTAGTATTCTATGGTGGTTAAGAGCAGCAGGTTTAGTGACAAGCCTGAGTTGGTATTTCAGCTCTGTCACATGGGTGACAGTATCCTCCAAACCTCTCAAAGACTCAGTTTTCTCATCCATCCAATGGCTGGTAAGAGTACTCCCACCTCAGAGAGTTGCTATGATAATTACTGGAATCCAGGCAGGTGAGGTATCAGCACAATGCCTGTCACACCGTAGCATGGGATAAACGTTGGCTTGTGAACATCTATGTTTACGAACATCTCTCTCTTTTCTCTCCCTTTCTGGGTGTTGGTTCTTCCTCCATCTAACATTATGTTCATATAGGGGGGTCTGCCAATCTCACCAGACCCTGAGCTCCACACTCCGCAGGCTGTAGGTCAGAGCCCTGCCCTGGAAAATGCTGGATGTAAAACAGGGCTCTCCCTCCCTGGGATGAGGGTGTGAGGCGGATGGTGATAGGAAAGCTAAGACACTGAAAACCCGTGGGAAGAGGCAGAAGGAAGACATGGAGAGAAGGCTTCTGGGTGGCATTCCTGTCGTTGTGGCCAGCTATGCCCTTGCCCTTACTGTGTGCCCATGATTACAGAAGGAGGGTGTCTGTTATTCACAATAAATGGGGTTCTAATTAATATATCTGTTATTAGTGAAACAAAAAATGCAGTGAGAAAATACCCATTAGTTTTACTAGCCTAAATATTTAGGTTATGTGTCATTTGGTCTCATTTAATGAGATGCAAGGAAATAATTACTGCCATCTTTTTAATGGAACCTTAAGTTATACTGAGAATCAGTATAAATGTAACTTCTACTAAACTTTATGTTGATTTCACATTTTTACTTATTTAATGATCATGCCATTTTATTTGCAACAGTTTGCTAATACTGGCATAAAATAGACTGACATATTAGAATGAAAAATGTCATTTATTACTTGTTATACCATAAAATATATGAGATTTTACATAGAATAAAAGTAGTCCTAATAATTGGCTTTCTAAAATATCATGCACATTTATTAATTAAATATTTAATAGTTAAATATTTAATTATTAAAACAGTATTAATTAAGGTATTAACTGAATTAAAGTATTAACTACTACTAAATATATGCAGCCAGCTATCAAAGATCAAAGAGAAAAAACAATAACCCACACATACTATTTTATCTGAAAGGATGATCATTAGTAACCAGTAATCACACGTACAACCATATACAACTATGTGAAGTTCTGGATAAATAAACCCATACACAACTATACACATTACACACAACTATAAAAGCATGAACATACTAATATTCTGACTACGACTGAAATGAAACAAAGTAAACCAATCAACTACACCATGCTAAAAAGAAATAATGTTCAGACAGCCTGGAATAAAATAATAGTCATAGTTATAGTAAAGCCTGAACTGGAAAATATGTTAACGAAGACTAAGGGGAAATTTATGAACAAAATAATGCAAATTTTTTGTCTTAAAATCAAGAGCCGAAAAGAGTAAAAGCGCTTTCCTACACCTACATCTACAATGAATTGTACAGTTTTCTAAACACTATTGGAGGTGAAATATCTTGTTAAAACATTAGCAATTTTATTTAGTAGCCAATACCATAACCTCAAATCATAAAATGTGTGTGCACAGGCACTCGAGCACCTGCGCTGGCATATGCACCTGCCTGCATCTATATGTGGTGTGGAGAGAGGGATGCAGACCTAAGGCACTAACTCCCCTGTGCAAATCTGACTTTTAACTTGAGCTGTAGGTAATGAATAGTTAAGCAGACACATTATTAAATGATAAACTCAAGAGGTTTGGGGTCAGGAATGGGCTAAGGCCTTCTGTGGCTGGGCCCCACAGATGTCGTGCTAGCTACCATCACTATACAGTTGTGTGGTTTTCAAAGGAGTTCAAATTTAGTGTTGAGAACAGCAAGGGAGTTTGGAAGAACATGGGAGAAGCCAAGAAACATTTGTGCAGGTTTAAGAAGTTCTTGACACTGAAAGTTAAGGAGCGAGGAGGTCAGTGGCCAATGAGCAGAGGGTGAGAGGAGATCAAAATGAAGGAAGGAGTTAGAAGCCAGCCAAACCCTGGGGGTTAAAGAAGGTCACCAACATGGATTAGTGCTGTTCCTGGGTCTACCCTACTTTAGCTGATGATCTTGGTCAGCAGCACGATATTTTTTTGGACTTCTGTTTTTATTTTTTAAAAAGAAGCCATACTATATGATCTGCCCAACTCATTAAGATAGTTAGGAGAATAAGAGAGTGGTTTAAGAACAGCCTGGTCGGTGTGGCTCAGTGGTTGAACATTGACCCATGAACCCAGAGGTCACATTTTGCTTCCCATTCAGGGCACATGCCTGGGTTACAGACTCAATCCCCGGTATGGGGCATTCGGGAGGCAGTGGATCAATTATTTTCTCTCATCATTGATGTTTCTATCCTTTTCCCCTCTCCCTTCACCTCTCTGAAATCAATAAAAACATTAAAAAAATAAGCACAAGAACAATATAAATGATGATGAGAGGTTTATCGTTCTACTTTTAACACATAATCCAGGTGATTAAAATCAAATGAAAAACAAATTCAACTGCATTAAGTGTTGCCATATACCTTTAAACTTATACAACTTTACCTATCAACTATATGTCTGTAAAACTGGGGGGGGGGGCGGGGGGAGAAAATACCTAGCAAACTATACTTGATGAGATTCTTTGTCAGCAACTAATCATTTAGTTGAGATAGTTTGCTTTTTTTAAATGGTATTTTTTAATCAACAAATGCCTGAGAACAGCTCATACCTGTGCTACTCAGTCATGACCCAAAACTCCACAGGCTACCATTAAAATATATAAATATACACATGACACTATAATTGATAATAGAACATAATGAAGAAAAGAAGTTGGAAGAAAAAAGACATTGGGAAAGAAAAATCATGGAGAGGAGTCTTTTCTGGAATAGTTACTTACAAATAAAGAGATGACTCCATTTTGGTGTGCCCATGTGGCACAGTACACATATGCTTACTAAAAAGAATTGAAAAAATCATAATATGAGTCCTAGCCAGTTTGGATTAGTGGTTAGAGCATTGGCCCTTGAACTGAAGGGTATCAAGTTCCATGCCCAGTCAAGGGCACGTACCTTAGTTGCAGGTTCCCCAGCCCTGGTAGTGGTGCGTGCAGGAGGCAACCAATAAATGAGTCTCTCTCACCTTGATTTCTCTCTTTCTCTCTCTCTCTCTCCCCCCCCCCTTCCTCCCTCCCTGTCATCCCTCTCTCTCTCACACTCTCTGTAGAAATCAATGGAAAAAATCTTCACCCTTGGGTGAAGATTGAAAAACTAACCATGATATGATCTCTAACCCGCTCCAACCCCTCCAACAATGAGTGCTTTACGCAGTGTTACACAAGATAATGTTCAAATGCTCTCTATTTCTGATAGCAGTGGCACAGAGTCATGGTAAACAACAGAAATATAAAATCTATTATGGATAATTTTCTTCCATTTACTTTTAACAGCGGGTAAAATCAGCCAGCATTGCAAAAAAAAAATAATAATAATAATAACATAAAATAATACCAGGAAAGGAGAAAGTATGGAAATTGCCAATCGTAAAAAGAAAAAAAACTAAAAGTCATAAAGTTATATGATTTTTTTCCTTGCCTATCAAATAGAGTATGTGAAAATGGGGCTTAGGAACATCTAGAAGGTAATAGCAAAATAAGAATTCAAAAAGCAATGTGTGTTTTTTTAACCCCTTAAACTGACTGACCGCTGAGGAGGAAAATTTATAGCAAAGTGAAGCGCTAGTGACATAATAACACTTGTTTACTGCTATGAAGTAGCTTATTATAAAAATGCTTCCTCTGTTCTCTGCAAAGTGCTGGGGAAGCAAGGAGATGAGAAAAGCAGATTTAAGGTAGACTCTACATTGAATAAGGAGAGACAAGTAAACTTCTCATTTTTTTCTTCCAAGCTTAAAAAAAAAAATACAACTACAATAGCACCTTCTTTCTTGCTGCATTAACTTGGAATATTCTGTTGCACTTTCCAGGGCCTCTGTAATCTGAACCAGACAGCACATACAAGCTCCTCACCTCCGTTCCAGGCACCAGCCCTTGACCCCCCAGGCTAGGCTGACTGACTTCCCGGATGCACAGCCCTCGCTGCTGGGCTGCTGCTTCTGCTGGTCCTGCCCGGCATGGTCATCCCTCTGCCCTGAGCCTAATCACTTCCTACCATACCCAAGAGTGCTCAGCTCAGGCATCCATTCACGCAACAGCTATGCAGTAAGCATCTACTATGTACATGTCTGTATGTGCATGCACTCACATGTATATGGTATGTGTGTGTATGATTCATATGTAACTGAGTACTCAAAGGAAATAATTCTTCAAAGATAGAAATAACAAGGCTGAGACTGGGGGCTGTCCAAAGGTAGAGACTCGACAATGACTTAGGTCCCCAGTAGGCTAACTGGGAAGACAGTGTTACCACAGCAGAAAATAAAAGCTAATTCTAGAAAAGAAAGTAAGTGTGCTGCTGCGCGTATGTCCCACAGACACACATATAAAACTAGATTTCAAAGGGTCGGGGAAATCATCCCATGGGAAATTTATTCAGATTGAAGCAGAACTTCCCTGAGAAAGGCTGAGTGGGAAAACGGCCCAGTTCCAGCCGCATTTAAAGGGAGCCTTTCCAAATGTACTTCCCTTACAAGTAAAAATGCTCTTGAATTGCACTGCAGGACACAGCAGGAGGCCGATGCTCAGGTCTGCTTTCACTATGTGAAGCGAGTGAGTGAGAACTATTTTGAATGGCGTGTTTATTTTTAAAAATGTATCAAAATGCTTTGATTGCCAACAATGAAATATCGTAATAAGGACATATGCTGGCGCCAAAATGTATGTGATTTATTGCTATGTGCTAGTAAGGTAGTTACTATTGCCATTTTAAACCAAAGTGCACAAAGAGTACAGGTTGTTATTTTTAAATTAAATAAAGTCTGTCCTGTGCTTGTAACAGAAAGGCACTTGAATATCTTATTTTAAAAAGTAATCTTGAAAAATACAAATTTATAACAATCTCTATAGTTTTTAAATATTTCATACATGTACTATTGTATTTAAATACCATTTTATATTTTCAATTATTTACTATGTAATTTGTTGACATATAAGACATGTGCATTTTTATTTAAGACATGTCCATTTTTATTTCTTAAAGAAATTACTTTTAGTTCCAATGTGCTTTTTAATAAATAAAATTTTCTGAAGTTAATTTCCTTTTGAAAAAATAATATATAGGTATACAGTCATTTCATCTTTTAATATAAGAAGCTAGACATTTGTTAAATAATAAAATTTGATTCAGTTATTTCCAGAAGAAAAAAAATGTAATGTCCAATCCTGAAATAATGCCAGACCCTGAAATACTCTAGGGACATTTCCTACTTGATTTTGGTTATTTGTTCTCCTCGCATGTGTTTTTATGGTGTACTAAGGAAACCAATCTCACCTGTTTTTGATTGTAGGTTTCTTCTTGGTTCCTCGGGGGCCTCAATTGGCTGATCAGCCAGGAAAACTCGAGCTTGGTCTATTGCATTCAGGACAGAATATTCCTTCTCCTTTAACTCACGTCTCAGTGCCTTTGCAAAGAGAAGCAAAAGTTGAATTTGTAAACTAAAGTGTTCAGCAAGTAATGGAACATCTTAAATTAAACTTCTCACCACACTTGTAACAGGAATGACTAATTACCAAGCATTAAAGCAAAGTTAGAAGTGAAAAATATCAATTTTACACATATGAATGATTACACATGAATAAAAGCAAAAAGATGATTCCTGTAGAACTTAAAAATGCAAAAAAAAACAAACAAACAAACAAAAACAAAACAATTTTACAAGGAATTGCAACAGTGTGCTGAGCTTACACAAAATGTACTTTTAGGTCATATTGCTAAAATATAATAATAGCCTGTTCTAAAACACGTTTTTTCTAATAAGACTGACAAAATATTATACCCAGTGGTACAGAAGAAGGCAATTTCAAAAGTAGTAATGAGATTCTCAGAAGTGTTTACATTCTTTAGGATATATTAAGAACCAAATTAAGAGACTGAAACAAATTAAAGTACACAAAATCAAAACTAAACCAGAGAACACATATAAGACAGTCTCCAATTATCTTAAAACATGTTCCATTTCTCATGCTGAGGCAATTACAATTTTTCCCCATGAGGTTTTTCATGCAAATCTATGTTCTCAGAAAAGTCTGTCTTCAGTACTTTTATTCTTTTAGGTAGTGTTCAACTTTCACCCTGCTCCTATAAAATGCTTGGTGACTAAAACTCTAATTGACTAAAATTTAAAAACAATAAAACTCAGTCCATGACTATTGCAAGATAAGAACAAGTGAAGATTTTCTTACGTGCTATTTTAATACTATAGCTAAGTCAAAATTATTGTTAGTATTGTTATCCTCTTAAATTACGCACATAAACACCTTCTGGCTCTAATATTTTGCTTTAAATGAAGTTCCTTGTCAACACATTATGAAAATTCAGTTTTTCACTTTCTAAAATATTATACTCTAATAGTATTTTAGAATCGATACAGTCTTTTCCTTCTGACCACAATACAGCATTTGACATAACTATGTTGGGACAATGAGGTATTTCCAGGCTGAATCCTCATTTTCCAAAGCAAATAAAAAGTAAAAATCTAGAGATGCCAGAATATTCATCTGATGTAAAAAACTGGAGTGAAACACCAGAAAACACTGGTAATGAAATTAAAAAGACCATCACAGCTGGGGAGGGCTAAGAAGAGCTGGGGAGGGGAGGCCAAGATGGAGTGACAGATGCTGTTTTTCTGTGATAAGTATTGTCAGTATTTTTTACTTTTAAATTATGTATAATTATGACTTTGATTAAAAATGTAAACTAAAAGAATAAAAGTGAACAGCAACTCACAATTTAGACACAGTAATAATGTACAGGATATAAGATGAAATAAAACTTTCTCTAAAATCCATAGGTAACATGTGTCCTTCCTATTATTTATATAAGCAAAGACTGACCATGAAGCAAGCACTAGGCAATTAATTCCAGATCAATTATCACCCATGAGCATGAAATAACTATGTTGGGGGAAAAGCAACAAAACCTCCACCATCTCTAGTTAAGAAGTGCAGGTTGCGAGGAGGTCCCATGGTGTGACACTCCAGGAAAACAAGATGATCTTCAGACATTTAAAATTTCTGATATACGGAAATAAAGGAGACACACACAAAAAAGAAGAAAATACATTTTGTGATCCAGAAATAAATATATACATATCTATCTGTCTGTCTATCTATCTATCTATCTATCTATCTACACACATACACACACACACACACACACACACACACACACACACACACACACATTTATAGGTCTTGAGTCAATTATTCCTTTAACTTAGATTACTATTAGAACAAGAAACTCCAGATGAATGAAAATACCCCTAGTGTTTGCTTCCAAAATCAACTGGAAATCTAAAATGAGGACATGAGAAAACATGCTGCCTAAAAGATAGCAGTGAAAAACAGTCAGAAATGTGGCAGAAGTGTCTCTAAAAATTTTAGTGGCCAAGAGTATTTATCTCCCAAACCCAATCCTAACCATTACATGTGGGAACAGCAAAGGTTTTTAAATGGTGTTCAAAGGCTTCACTAGATTCCTTCTTTTTGAAAGGGCAGGACCAAGAATGCACCTGCTGAACACAAGCTGCTAGAAGGAGCTAGAAGAACACCTCACTCTGGTTTATCAAATAGGATGCAGGATTCACGGACAGTATTTAGAGACTTGGCACAAATGAAAACCCAGGAAACACCAACTGGGTGGTGATATGGAAGGAAGTGAAAAGCTAAGAGGAGCCAGAACATAAAGGAATGTGACTCAGAGAAGGAAAACAAAAGCAGGATCGGTCCCGAGGAAGCGATTATGGGGCATATATTCCACAGAGGATGAATCCAGATCTTATGGTGGAGAAAGAAGATACGACTCACACACTGAGGCATACAGAAGTTCTGACTGGGTGCTCTAGATTAGCACTAGTCCTCAAAGTGTGTACTGGGTATGAGTGTAAGGAGGGGAGGTGGCAAAAAGAGATTTGTCTTCAGACTCTTTTTAGAATTCCAAAAATCCAAATGGAAAAACATATTTGTCTACAGAAAAGATATTGGGGGAAACTGACTGGTCAACTTCCTTGATGGCTGGAATTTTATCAATTTCACTCAGATGCTCTCACTGTGGATCATTTCACTGGCTGGCAGTGGGCTCTGCCGGGGAAGCTCTTCCCAAGATATCCACACGGCAGATCCCTCATCCCATGAGGCCTTCTCAGCAAGGCCCCCCCCACCCACCTCATTTAATGGAGCATTCCACCTTTCCACGACCTGTCCCATCCCCATCACTATGCTGCACCCACCATTGGTGTATTTTCTACACCTATCATCTTGTACTCTGCAAGGCAGGTATTTAGTTATGTTTATTGTTTGTTTTCTGTCTTTTTTTCCCAGATAAAATGTAATCTCCACAAGGCCAAGGACCTTTTCTGTTTTTGTCCACCAAGGTGAAAAAGGCACCCAAATCGATAGCTTGGGACCTAGCAGAGCTTAGGTGGCTCTGAAATGCTTCCTGGCGAATGTGGTGCCTATATTGAGTCCTGCAGAGACAAGGGTACTCCCAACAGAGGAACCTAGACATTAGCAGAAGAGTGTGACAGTGAGCATTCAGGGAACGACAAATATTTACTACAGATAGAGCAGCAACAGCCAAGTTTGAGAGGTGGGCGCTGGGAAGACACTGACAGGCTAGACAAGGAGTGGGGAAGTGACTGTCAGACTTGCATCTTCCATTTTATCCTGTAATTGTCAGGTTTCCTGGATTTGTGAAAAACAAATCTGAGTCTGAGAAAGCTGCACAGCACTGGAGAATCCAATTTTCCTTCCTGACCACATTAAACTCCAGCACTTCATAAAACAATCTGCTCTCCACAGGCTGTTGTCAGGAACTGTCTCATGAACTCCGTTGATATGCCAAGGTATGGAAGTAAAGGAGGCAAGTGTGGGCAGGTGGGAAGCATGCCAGGTAAAGAAAAATGTGGGGCCGGAGCACCAATGCCAACTCAATAGCCAAATGTCCAAGAGGACAGCATACATTTAATAATATCTGTGCATACTCTATTTGAAAATTTAATTTTGCAATTCAATTTGTTCTATTTCCATTATATTTAATTGCATGTCAGAAATGGGCTTAACTTTCAACAGCATTACACATACAATCACTTCACCATCCTTTACCTCTCAATTAGACATGAAAAAAACCGGCATTTCCTAAGCACCTGGTGAACATTAATGATAAGATAATTAGACTCCAATAGAGTTGTTTTGTATACAGAGCTACAAAGTGGCATTCAGCTGTAGGTTCTGATATCACGTGATATATATGGGCTGCCTCAAGTGAGAATAACATAATCTAATTGGAATTTTTCCTATTTTAATGACTTTATATTTTCATTCTAAACAGTTCTGTTTTCAGATCATAACAAGTAGTGGCGAGGATGTGAAGAAGTTGGAAGCCTCATATGCTGCGGGTGGAATAATGAAATGGTACAGCCACTTTGAAAAACAGTGTGGTAATTCCTTAAAATGTTAAACATAGAGTTACCATATGACCCAGCAATCCCAATCCCAGGGTATATGCCCAAGAGTACTGAAAGTATATGTCCACATAAAAACTTGTACATGAATGTTCACAGAAATATAATTCATAATAGCCAAAATGTGGACACAACCTAAATATCCATCAATTAGTGAATGGGTGAATAAAATGTTGTATATCTATATACTGAAATCTTATTCAGCAGTAAAAATGAAATACTGATACATGCTACAACATGAATGAATCTTGAAAATATCATGCTAAGTGAAAAAAACAGACATTAATGACCATTATAAAATGTGGAAACAGTTAAGTAAGTGTATAGAGACAAAAAGTAGATTAGTGGTTACTTAGGACTGGGAGATAGGAGGGGAGATGGGGGAATCACTGGTCATGGGTAAAGGGTTTCTTTTTGGGATAATGAAAATGTTCTAAAACTAGATTGTGATGATGGTCATGTGACTCTGGACATATACTAAAAGTCACTGTGCTGTACATTTTAATTCTGTTCTTTCTCTGAAAAAGTTCTGTAGGTAATTTATTTATTTTCTAACCTTATCCCCTCTCACCTGCAAAGTAATAACTCATTCCATATGTTTTGAGTGTTTCCATCACATATGTTAGTGTTTCCAGAGCATTTTGTATTCCTAACAGAACTCATCCTAATATAGTGTCAGTTCTTCCAGAGTAAGGCTCACATTTCAATCATTTGAAGTTCTTCTCAATTCCTACAAAGATATATATATATATATATATATATATATATATATATATATATATATATATGTATATGTATATATATGTCTGTGTGTATATATTTATAATTAGAGGCCTGATGCACAACATTCGTGCACTGGGGGAGAGGGGGAGCCCCTCAGCCCAGCCTGTGTCCTCTAGCAGTCAAGAATCCCTCGGGGGATGTCCACCTGCTGGTTTAGGCGCTTACCAGCCGTGAGCCCGGCTTCTGGCTGAGTGATGCTCCCCCTATGGGAGTGCACTGACCACCAGGGGGCAGCTCCTGCATTGAGAATCTGCCCCTTTGTGGTCAGTGTGTGTCATAGTGACCAGTCGTCCTGCCATTTGGTTGATTTGCATATTAGCCTTTTATTATATAGGATACTAGAGGCCCAGTGCATGATTGAATCATGCACGTGTAGGGCCCCCTACACGCTTTCGCTTTTCACGGTGGAGCTGGGTGCCTGTCCGCTGGTGCACCAGGCCTTTCAGAAGCCTCCGCCGAGCCGGAGGCTTCTGAAAGGCCTGGTGCTGGAGCAGACAGGCACCCAGCTCCCCCACTTTTGATGGTCCACGGCCGCTGAGGGGGGCTACCCTGTTGAGAGGCGCTGAGGGAGGCTGCCGCGGACACCTGGCTACCCTGCCGTTGAGAGGCGCAGCTGGGTGTCCGCGGCAGGCCCCCTCAGCGGCCGCGGATCTGGCCGTTGAGAGGCGCAGGGGGCGGGAGTCCCGCCCCCTGCGCCTCTCAACAGCAGGGTAGCCCCCCTCAGTGGCAGCGGATCTGTGCTTCTCAATGGCCAGATAGTCCCGCCCCCCAGCCTCCCGCCGCCCAATGGTGGGCGTAGCGGAGTGATGATAATTTACATGTTACTCTATTATTAGATAGGATTACTGAATATGTGCTTGGGAAATAATGAATAAAGAAGGAATGCTTTCAGAATTGAATACTATGTGGAATCACAAAATGTGGCCAAGCAAAATATCCCAAAGTTCCCAAATCTTATTATCTTAAATTGGAATAACTATTGAATTCCAGGTAGCTCTGGATTTTTTGAACTATCTACTTTGCAAATTATTGGTGAATAATTTTCAGAAACAAAGTTAGTTTTCTCCTATCACCTGTCAGCTAATAAGCACTAAGTATTTCAGTTTGCTGTTGGCCATTATTTTATTAATAGCAAATATTCTTTTCTCTCCCTAGATAAACAAGGAACTGATCTTACTAAAAAAATAGTGGTATGAGCTCATTCTATCTGCCCCCTTTTTACCACATCCTAATCATGATGTAACTGCATAGGGCATAGTTTCAAATAATTTCAAAACTATTGCAGTGATTATATTGTAGGTTATATCCATTTTCGCTCTTGTGTATCAAGCCCATCTAAAATTATTGGCTTAAAACAATCATGATTTATTTTTCATGAGTCTATGAGCTGGCAATTTGACTAGCAACCCAGCTGGTGCCAGCAGAGGTTACTCCAGAGCCTGTAGTCATCTGTGACTTGAATGGGGTGGAAGTCCAAGATGGCCTCACTCACATGTCTGGCTGGAGCAGCTCGGTTTCCTCTACCTGGTCTCAAATTGCCCGATAGGCTGGATTTGGGGTTCTTTAAAGCACGGTAACTAGTGTTCCCAAAGGGCAGAGTGAAAGCTGCAAGATCTCTATGGACAGACTCTGGAACAGCTCTGCCCAATGAAACCTTCTGCAATGATAGATATGCTTTAAAACTATGTTGTCCAACATGGTAACCACTAGTTGCCTGTGCTATTTTGACCTTGAAATATGACTAGTACAACTGAGAAACTAAACTTTAAATTTTACCTAATTACAATTGATTTCATTTAAGGACAAATGGTCACATGTGGCTAAAGGATACCATATAAGTCAGTGCAGTTCTAGAATCCGCACATCACTTCCACCACATTCCATTGTTATCCTGACTCTCTTGAGGGGAACAGCAGCAATCCTCTGCACAGGGGGCTAGGTACTGAGAAGCATGGTTCCTTATTGTAGCAATCTACCACCCAGAATCAGAGGGAAAGAGGAGGTTAGCACAGGCGTGGGGGTCACTAATATTTCATATAAGCAATCACAAAGACATTGCAAAGACAGTGGTATTTGAAGAACGATCTCCATATAGCTGACATCTAGCTCCTTTGTGGACTTGACCATTGACCTAAAAGTGCTGTGTGTGGCAACCTGTCACAAAGCTTACGCATTTTCCATTTCTAGTACCTACGTGGAAAGAGCCTCAAGCTTCCTGCAGACAAATACATGTAAAATGAAGCCTTGTCTACAAGCAGCAGACTAGAATCAGTTTGACAAGGAGAAAGAGACAAAAAAATTTTCTAAAAATTAAATGTAAACTATATTTAAAAGTTTCATATAAGGGAATATAGTCTCAGATAACTCAAGAGTCAAGAGTAATAAATGGAGAGCACCATGATTGTCCCACGGCCATAAGAAAATATTCAACTTCTCTCCCTTTCTAAAGTGGCATGAGAGCATAACAGAATTTTCCAACAAAGATTTCCACCAAAATAAAAATGTCAAAACAACTCATATAATCTGTAAGGAAACATGCCAGGCACAAGAGAAGACAGCAATTAGTAAGCCATGATCCTAACTCTCAAGGAATTTATAATAAAGAGGAAAAAGTAATGCTAGTTGAGGATACAGAAAGTGCCACAAACCTTTGAGAGAGTTATAAATAGGGCCCTGAGGAAATATACAGGTGAGGGTGGGAGGTGGAGGGGGTTGCAAGCTACCTGTTAAAGAAATATGGGAACTGCAAATGAAAAAGAAATTGGAATTAGATTAAAGGTAGTAAGGGGGAAAGAAATTCAAGTAAACATAACAGAGGTGAGGTAATCTAGTGTCTCACTGTTCTCCCTGGTATAAGTAACTTCCGCACGCTCATGCAAACCAAAGGAAGCCCTGGGATGTCAGCTTAATGAAGACCTGATTCAAACACCGGAAGTTAACTACTAAAAATCAGTTTTCCTTCGCGATGATTTCTATGAGCCCAAGCTTTAGCAGAGCCCACCTTTCCGGCCACTTCTCTGTCCCTTTCAAACTCAGGGTGCTCTTTGGTTCCTATCACTTGCCAGACAGCAGAGAAAATCACTCCTCATTCAACTCTAAGTGCCTGAAGGCCTGGGGACATTTCTCCCACCTGCCACAATTTAATGGGAAGAGCAGGGATTAAGGGATAAGAAGGGATAAAGAAGGGACTGCAGTGGCTTAAGTCAGAAAGACTCACAAGTCAATCAGCAGCTCCTTGTTTTCAACATGAAGATGGCATCAGCCCAGCAAATGGCCATCACACATCTATCAGCAATGAAATGGACAGGATCCTGCAAGGTTCTCAATGTGAAAGCAGGGTCTGGGGGCACCTGGACCAAGAAGGGAAATCGGTGCCATCCTCTGCCCTCCTAAACTGGCAACCTGCCATACCAAAATGTGAATATGCGGGTGTGTACTAAGTCCTGGTGTCATTATCTCTTCTTTAAATGACACCCATCTCCTCTTCTTTATTTAATCTAAAGCCATCACCCAAACTGTCTGTATATCAAGTGCCAAAATCCATTGGGATTCCCTTTTCTTAACGTTTTCTAGATATTAAAATGATAGATAAATCAGATCCTTTTTTTCGCCTGCCTAAAACACTCCAATGGTTTCCTGGTGCACTTAGGACAAATTCTAAGCTTCCAACCTAAATCTGGACATTCTTTGCTCTCCAACCTCAATTACCAGCACACCCTAATTTCTAGCCTCTATGAGTTTTTAATTCCATTCCTACAATATGCCAAGTTTTTCCTGCCTCGTGGACTTTTCAATTCTGAATACTTTTGCATCAAATCTCCAATGGCTGGCTTCTTCTCATTATTTAGATTGCAACACTCAATACATATATCTGTTGGGTGAATGAGGGAAGAAATAAGTAAACCGACTTGAAATAATAAATGGGAAAAAGGAAGAAAACTGAGGAATGGGAGCAGCTCAAATAAAGCTGACCTGTAGAAGAAATCAGCATGAAATAACTCTGAGTAGGAGAGCAGAGAAGTAGTCATCTCCTTATAGCTCTTTACAGAAGAGGTTACTTCTCAGGATACAATCTCTGTGTGCTTTCTTAGCCATGTCACTGACGCTCACTGGTCAAAGTCAAAGAGATGCACTAGGGTCATCCTTCCTGACCTCCAGGAACCCAGCTCCAATACCACCTCTCCTTGTATAAACATCACCTGCAGTCAGCCCTCCTTCTTCTATGCCTCCACAATGCGTGGCATCTGCTTTTCTGAGCATTCAGCACACATACCTGTCCTGGCCTTCATGCAGACCTGGCTCCTACATCAGACTGAACCTCTCTGAAGACACATCTATGCCGAGAGAGTAGAATGGAAATTTAATATATCTATAATAATAAAAGTGTAATATGCTAACTAAACCAGACGTCATTCCAGATGACCTTCTGAACGAAGCCAGCACTGGGAGGGAAGTCCGGGTCCCGGTTGCCAGCCAGGGCTGGGAGAGAAGCTGGTGCCGGCAGCCGGGGGAAGGAAGGCCCACTCTTGCATGAATTTCATGCATCATGCCTCTAGCTTGTGTATAAAAGAATAAAGAGACATTTAAATTTTTTTTTTGTAGTGTAGTAAAACCACATAGAAATTTGCAACCCAGATCCTTGTGTTATAGCTCAGTAGGTACCATGTAGGTACACCCTTACCTACCATGAGTCCTTGGATTTGTCCATAACTTCTCTACATGTTAGTAACAGAATCTCTCATTCCACTTAACTGCACAGGTGAGACAGTGAATTTAAACAG
Source organism: Eptesicus fuscus (assembly GCF_027574615.1). Taxonomy (NCBI): domain Eukaryota; kingdom Metazoa; phylum Chordata; class Mammalia; order Chiroptera; family Vespertilionidae; genus Eptesicus; species Eptesicus fuscus. The sequence goes on from NC_072482.1 coordinate 68,156,920, forward strand.
ATTTTAAAACTATTCAGTGCTGTAGAATAACTAGCTATTAAAACATGCTAATCTAATATCTTACCATCATTCTCTGAAACTGAATTTCTCTCCTCAGCCTCTGTGCAGTTATACTTGGAGGAAAGTTCTAGCTGTTTTATCTATAGTTTGGATGACCAATACCAGTATCCAAACCTTCATTAGCAGTAACAATTGAATTTAATTCTTCCAAGAGAAAAATTATTTCTTAATGAGAAAAATAGAGTTATGTGATCCTCCAAAATTAAGCCAAAGTGTTTGTTAAGCATAAAACTGAATTGCAAACCTCTTATGTAACTTTTGATTTGTAGATAGCCAACAAATAAATGTAATGAACCAATCTGTACCAGAATGAAATAGTAATGTAAATCTCTCTGGTGGTAAAAATAACCAGATTACATCACACACACTAATTTGCTATAAATACCAAATTTCTTCAATTAACCAGTTCAACAACAATGGACCACTTTTTCCCTATCCTTCTAGGTGCAACGAAATCAAAACATCTAATCAGTTCACCACTTCTTTTTGCGAGAGAAATTTGAGTCAGACATCTGACATCCTAAACCTGCTCTCTAAATTCCCATATTGATATGAAATACAAGCATGTTAATGCCAAAAAAAAAAATTCAACATTCACCAGAAAGAGGCACAAAAAAAAAATGAGAAATCACAGGCAAGGACGCAGTGAAACTTCACTTTCATACATTGCTGGAGGCAGAAAATTGGTTCAATCATTTGGGAAAGTAGGTTGGCAATATATCAAGAGCCATTACTATGTACATATTATGTGAAACAAGAATTTCAGCTTTGGGAATATATCCTAAGAAAATAATCCACACAAAAAAATAGCTCCAAACACAACACTTTTCATTGTAACATTATTTATGATTAATAAAAATTGAAACCAACTTAAATACCTAACACCTGGAAAACATTTAGGTTCACTAGGTAAGGCTACACTAGAGACCATTATGTAACCTTGAAAAATTATTGTAATAATGACTACATTGCAATGTGAAGAAATAGGCATGGCATACATCTAAGTGAAAAAGACAGGATAAAAAACCTATATACCCTATTAAAACTGAGTGAAAGGTGAATATGCAAAAAGGAAATAATGCAAAATGAAAATACTTGTGTTACAGTGGTAAAATTACGGCCATGTTTTTGACAAAATCTATATTATAATATTATTTTCATAATTAAAAATTATACTTTTAAGAAAGGAATACCAAATGAAATCAAGTTTATTTATCATCTAATTTATCCTTAACAAATTATAAGAACAGTATTGTTAAGAATTACAAATATTTTTAGAAGCACACTTTTATTATCTATAACAATCATAAAACTTTTCCTTATGTTCTACTTCAATAACATCTCTGAAGATAGATTTATTTATAAACTGTAATACATGCCAACATAGTTACTGAATGAGAGAGTCCATGTGTTTAAGCTACTCCCTAGGTTTGTTAGGAATCATAAATCATCAAGTTTTCAACTGTCAAATTCCTACATAAGAGAGAAGCAAAACACTGGGAGAATCTGGCAGTATCCAGCATAAAAAGGTACATTTTAAATGCTATCTCAACAATCAACACATGCTATTCCTTTCTGCTCATATAAAAATCTTTCTATCTCTTGGTTTGAATAATTTAGGCAGTATTAAGACAGGTAAAAGATAACCTCTTAGTTGACTACAATATTAAAGCATAAAGTATAATGGTACTGATTAATTCTCTTACAACTTCAAGTATGTCATGTAATTGAAATTATGTCTAGCTCTTGAGAAAAGATTGTTGCTTACGTTTTCGGTCAGCTATTACCTTTATTGAAGATTCAGCTCTTTAAAGTAGAAATATTATCAAGATGTGATATGCTTCCAAGCATGAATAAGAAAAAAGGGATTAAAGAAAAATAAAAAGGAACATTTATGCCAAAGGACATGTTATCTTTGGGTATATTTCATTCATTCGACATTCAACAAATATTTCTTAGGCATTTAAACTGCCAGGCATAGACAAAGAGACAATAGAAAATAAATAATTATATGAGAAGATGATAAATGCTGTAGAAAAAGAAAACAATAGAATAGGGTAAGAGAGATATCAAATGCTGAGATGGGGGTTACAATCAAATAGAGAAGTATGGATAGGATTCATTGGGAAAGTGCCATAGAGCAAATATTTCAAAATGGTGGAGTTAACCATGTGGATATTAAGCAAAGAGAATTCTAGGCAAAAAAACAACCAGCTGTGACTGAAGGCATACCAAGAGACCAGAGTGGCTAAAACCAGGTTGTAAGAAGAGGAAATAGCAAAAATGAGGTGAGCAAGATGTGAATAGGAAGGAGGTCAGATCGTGTAGTGTCTTAACAATCATTTTGAGGCCCTGCCAGTGTGTTCAGCAGTTGAGCATTAACCTATGAACCAGGAGGTCACGGTTTGATTCCCCGTCGGGGCACATGCCCAGGTTGCAGGCTGGATCCCCAGTAGGAGGCGTGTAGGAGACAGTTGATCAATGATTCTCATTATTAATGTTTCTCTCTCTCTCTCCTTCTCCCTTCCTCTCTGAAATCAATAAAATATATACATATATATTTTAAAAAAAGACATTTTGAGGACTGTGGCTTTTATTCTGAATTAGAGAGCTACCAAAGACTTCTGATTTATTTGAATGGGAATACCCTGGCTGTTGTGCTAAACAAACAAACAAACAAACCATACACACAGACTGATAGCTGTAGCTACAAAGAACTTGTTATAGGCAATCAGATTCAGATTCTATATTTTGAACATAGAACCAACAAGATTTCCTAACAAACTGAATATGAAAGACAATATTGAAGTAATTATTGTTTTTTAGCTAACAATTGGAACAGAATTCTATCCACTGAAATCGGGAAGACTGGATAGAAGAAATTTGAGGGGTAAGTTCAGGAATTCAGTATGGACATTTCAAGTTGGAGATGTCTATCAGATTCCCAAGTAGAGATGACAGGTGAATAGCTATAAATTTGGGAACAGTTGGCATATAGATGTGGTGGAAAACCAGGAGACCAGATGAGTTCAGAAATGGAAGATGGCACAACCTGACCCCTGGTGCATCTCTATTTTAGGAGGTTGAGGGGGAAAGGAGGAACCAGTAAAAAAAACTGAGAAGGAGAATCAAAGTAGCCTAATAGAGAAGGAGCTACCAGTGAGGTGAGAAGAATATGAGGAAAGAGCGGTGACCTAGAAGTCAGGTAAAAAGACAGAACAGAAGAACACTGAGTGAGTCCACAGGAAAGGGAGGACCAAAAAGAAACCACTAATCACAACCCAGCTGACACTAACAAGCAGCCATCACAAGTCACAATGAGGGGCACATAAGGGGCTCAGGATGCCTTACTTATTGGAGGAGAAAGAGGGCGCATAAAGTAATTTTGAAGAGGCTTTCGTTATTGTAAAAGTGTTGGTTTATATATACCAAAACATAGACATAAATGTTTTCCTTCTCGATGCAAGCAGGTCTGGCTATATAATCTGCAGAGCTCTGTGAGAAGTGAAATCACGGTGTCTGGTCCAATAGTACTCAGCATTTAAAGAGGCAGCAGAGCAGAAAACCAAGTACAGGCCCTTCTAAGAGCAAAGCCCTGCCTGACGATGACTGCATTGGACACACCCATGAAGCTGGCCCTAGACACAAGGCATCGGACCTAGAACAGAAATGTTGCTGGTACGTCAGGCTTCCTTAGCTTTTGGTTTCACAAAAGCACTGTTCATTGAAGAATATAAGCAGAAAAAAATAATTGATATCCACATAAAGAGAATCTGTTAGAATGCAATTTCCTTTTCCCCCCAAGTTGCTTTCAAACCTAAATCAGCATATATGGATCTGAAGTCATAAAATGACAGTAAATGGGGCTGAAGAGTCATTAAATTCGATAGCACTAATAAAACCACATGAAAAAGGGGAAGAAAACAGGCTTACTTTTCATTGGTATGCAGATGGAATGTTTTTAAAAATCTCCCTTCACAGTGCTTTAGAAATATTGGTCAATGTCCCTAAGTGAACGTACAATATATAAATTTATTTTGGTTCCATCACATTGGCATACAAAACTGATGCCTCAATCAGAATACTAAGTATGAATGATAAAAATAAGATAGGAAACCTTCAGCTTCTTATAGTGGTAAAATAGTATTATTTCTTCCATTTTTAAAATACATGCATACATAAATGTATTTCTTTATCCAGCAAATATATTCAGTCTTATTCTACATGTAATCAAAAAGGGAGATGAGCAACACCTTTATTGCATACTCCAATTCACACCCTGGCTAATTTGGAGGATTTTTCTGCCAGAAGTTTTTGTAAAAATCTGTAGTGTATTCTTATTCCATGGTGTCTTTCTAGCTCAAAGGCCTCTTGCTCTATGGAGCCCTACCCAAGCTTCCCAAGTACAAATAATCATGATTCCTCTGTGCCTCCCTGGCTTGTGTTCATGCTCAATTACAGCGCTTTTGATATCTACTGTCATTACTTCTTTTCAAACGTATCTCTGCTGCTAGAGGGTGACATCTGTGATAGCAGAAACAGTCATAAATTGATGCATGCCCAATATCTAGCAATGTATCTGGCAAACATCAGGTGTAACATAGAAGTTTCCTGAATAAAGAAATGAACTGTGAGATACATAAAATTGTCTCTGGGTTAAATATGTTCAGAGGCAGTTAGTTCATTAGGATTGGGCTGAATAAAGAGGTGGACTGTGCCACTTGGTTTTACAGACCTCTATTTCTTGATTGTATTTGTGGTCCACTCTTCATTTCACCACCAGAGAGTGACAGCTATTAGGCTACTTTGATTCTCCCTCTAGACTTGGATAAACCCTTTGGGGTGAGGTTCCAATTATACCTGTCAGGTTCAGGTGACAGACTAGACTACACACAACTAAATGGGAGTATGGCGGGTAGGTGCAGGCTCACTTAGAGAACTGCTACTTCTCTTTACTAACAGACTATACGGGGCCATGCATTTGATATTTGATAAGAAGGAAGTCAACATAGGTGGCAAAGTAGGAGGGGGACTTGGAAATTAATTTTAAGCACTTTTACGAAGAGGTCAATTTCTCACATTAACTAGGCTCATAACACAGCAAAACCTTGAAGTTACAGGTTTGCAGAAGGAATCTCAGATTGCTTTACCAGGGAAACGCGCACACACACACACACATTAAATTTTATGGTGGGGTGTTGCTATTTTAAAGATAATGTTCAAATTCATTATTTTAATAAGTTTGCTTGTGTATCTTGGTAATTCAGTTTAAGGCCCTAATGTCTGGACTCTTATGAGATTTGAATATAAGAATTACATTGGGTTAAACAAAGGTCAGAAGATACCTGAGGGAATGGACAAACCAACAAGAAATTTTACCTGAACCATACACTTTCAATGATTCTTGGGTGGTTTCCTTTTCTAAACTCAATCATGCATTCTATTGGAGAAAGGGTGTTAAGAGTTCTGATGAATGCCCCACATAACTGAAAGGTCACATTGGTATGAAAATGAAGTGAAACACATTCATCTCATAATCTTTAGATGTTCTAATTTAGCATTGAGAAATTATGTCAAATTAATTCAACTTCTTTAAATAGTACTGTGTGGTTCAAAAAAAGTAAGTCAGACAGTTACCTGTTAAAATGGATGAACTCTTTGCCCTTCTCCCTAAAACAAACTGCTCCACTTGTACATTGGATCCACCCATCACTGTTCCTGGGTGGTACCCTCCCCACTGCGTCACTGACTTTTCCCACTTTATAGGATAATTCCCATCAGCAAGGAAGCATGCTCAATCAGTCCCCAACTTTACAAAACCATTACTGTAGTCCTCCCTTATCCACTGTTTCACTTTCCATGGTTTCACTTTACCTGGAGTCAACTGCAGTTTGAAAATATTAAATGGAAAATTTCAGAAATAAATAATTCATGTTTGAGTTATTTCTCTATCATATTCTCTTTTAAGTAGAAAAAGAAAGTTTACCCAAAAGGTAATTTGAATAACCTCATCAGAAGGGTTCAAAATAAAATAAATCTCATGGTCTTATCATTTTGCATTGAAGCAATATGTTATATAGATAACACCTTTCTTTAAAGATGCGTATGTTGGTGCTTGTCATTTTTTAAATGGGAATAGCATTCTGACATCACATTAAAATGTACAGATTTAGAATGAGAACTTGCATTGCATGTGAAGAGAATAAAATATATAATAGAACAAGCTGATATGTAATGTGATAAATTAGTACGAAGGAATAATAAATAAACAAATAAAAAGTTAATAAGGCAAAAAACTTAACTAATACAAAGAGCTAAGAATTAATCTGTCAGTTAATAACATTTAAGCATATCTGCTTATCAGCGTAGAAGTACACATTTGTACAGAGACAGAAATTTGAGCAGAATGAAAATGTTACTAAAAAAAAAAAGATCTAAGTTCAGAAAAAGAAAACATAAAATGATCTTAAATACTACTATCATTTTCTATAAGACCTATTTTTTTCACTAGTACAAGTCCTTATTTTTTTTACTTTCATTTATTATAAATAGTTTGTAATTCTTTATGATTCTATGACTTTCAAATTTAAGATTAACATATAGTAAAAAAAAGTCCCCAATATAAGATATTAATATTTTAAAACTTTTGGAAAGTTAGATAAATTTCATAATTACCTAAGAGCAATATTATGCTTTAGATGTCTGTAATGTTTTTTTAAACATTACATTTTTCTCTTCATATTTAGCTAAATATGAAGAGAAAAATTAATTTGAAACAAATGGAAGCAATTAATACAATTTAAAATAAATGTATAAATACTGAAATTTAGAAGCAGAGATGGGAGGAATCTGTGATACTTGGTTCAACTGATATTTATCTAGAATTTTATTTTGAGTATTTATTCACCAAAATCTAAATTAACTTTAAAAGATACCCACTGTATGTGGTCAACTTACTTTACAATGGTCATATTGGAGCTGTAAGGCTGGAACATCCCCTCCGATAGGCATTTGTTGTTTAAGCTCTTCATCTTTCATATTCAGCCATTTGATCAGTTCTTCGAGGGACATCAGCAACCTGTTCCACTTCTCAGCACTGGCCTCCAAATGGGCCCTATTGAGAGAGAATGTTGACCACATTTAGATGTTTGAATTGCATCCAAAAAAGTATATACTTTCTCTTAGCCTGATAATCTTGTATGACCGACTAATGTTCACGTCTAAGAAAGAAGCCAAAAAAATAAAACTAATAATAAAATTATCCTACCTAATAAAAGGGTAACATGCTAATTGACCATACCTTCGCTATGCCCACAGCCAATCAGGGCGCTATGCAAATTAACCAAGATGGCGGCTCCCACATGCTGCCCCACCCCCCATCGCTGAGCGGCTGACGGACCTGGGCCGGCGGGAGGCGCCCAGATCGCTGATGGTGGTGCGCAGCGCCTGTCCCGCGCCGCTGCCGCCAGAGGCCAAGCCCCGACTCTGAAAGAAGGCGGAAGACGGTGGCCAGAGCCAAGGCCTGGGTCCCCCTGGTGCCGGCGGAAAACTGGTGCAGGCGGAAAACTGGTGCCGGCGGAAAACTGGTGCAGGCAGCCAGATGAATGAATATCTTGCAAGAATCTTCGTGCAAACGGGCTTCTAGTAGTTATTATAATACTATTGACCATGTTTCTTAATAATATATATTATAGATATAATTTCCCTATAAGAAAGTTATTTTGAATTCAGAGTACACGTTGGTACTCTCTATCAAAATTATAATGTCCATCTCCATACCACAAAAGCATAAGCATGAGGCTTTCAAGAAGAATGTGCATAACATAATGTAAAATTGTAAAACCAAGTTTCAGTAGTTTATGTGAAGTATATATGCACATTCAGAATAATATTTTCTCATTTCATCTATGTACATGAAGAGAGGGATAGAGAAGAAAGAAATTATATGTATAAACAATGTTTAGAAAGATGTATACCAGCTGTGGTTACTAGTAAGAACACAGTAAACACCTACTTTTTATGAATTTTTGTAACAATATTTACAATACAATATTTAGAATAGGCCCATATTATTTTCCTTACCAACAAAAACTATACAGAAGAGTACACTCAGATACTTAAATTATGAACTTCACAATCAGGAAACCAGGTTTAGGAAATACATTTTTATGTGATGAAGGCTCCAATAACAGCCAAGGCCTTTGAAAACAGAAATGCAAACAAAGAACAAATTTGTTCGTTGCTCCTGTAAGGGACTTGGAGAAAACCCACGTATCCAGTCTCCAGCCCATAGCACATGGGCAGGATTTGAAAAAACAGATCCATCAGAAACAACTGTAGAGACTCAAAAAATCAGCATTTAGTCAATCCTGCTTCACCCCAGTGGACAGACTGTGAATGTGGATTTACAAACTAATCTGTGTGAAATGGAATTACCTTGACCTTTCAGGTCAAAAGGGGCAAGGCTGATAGAGACAGACGTAAGGCTTGTTCCACAATAGTTTGCAAAGACTAAGGACTGATGATGAAAAAAGATTTGGGGCAACTCCAGGTGCAAGAAACCTCTGTTGATCAGGTTCCATATCCTCTCAGACAGCAATCCTTACCTTGACATTGGTATTAGGATTTCCCCTTCTACAAAGTTGCTTTTTTACTGAGAGATTTAGACACAGCCACTACTGTCCCTCAGACCCACCATTGACTTCCTGTTTTAGATATCTGATCTACTTGAGGCTCTGTCTTAAAACTGAATTATCTGTTCTAGATCATTCAAACAGATATTTCCCCATTGATCAAATTAGATGGTACTCCCAGAAATAGATCAACAATATATTTTCTTTGTTTAAAAAGTTCATAATCTTTTCAGAACTATAAGTTATTGATCTCTAGCTCATCTCCAATTCATAAAAGCATGACCATAATCCATCAGCCAATATTATTGTTTAAAAGAAAAATTTCTCTAAAATAGTATGAACCAGCATTCAGTCACATACAAAAGGCCAATTGTCCTGTGATCTACTTTCAGTTCCAATGCCTACTGGCTAATAGAAAAAGAATTAAAATTTTATGTCTTATTCAAAAGAGCTAGGTATAAAATAAAATTAAAATAAATACAAAAAGAAGTTTGCAGTATTTTATAGTTCTTTGAGAATTGTATGATTAAAAATTTTATTTTAGCCCTAGCTGGTTTGACTCATTGGATAGAGCGTCGACCTATGAACTGAAAGGTTCCAGGTTCGATTCTGGTCAGGGGCACATGCCCAGGTTGTGGGCTTGATCCCCAGTGGGGGGCTTGGAGGAGGCAGCTGATCAATGATTCTCTCTCATCAATGATGTTTCTATCTCTCTCTCCCTCTTCCTTCCTCTCTGAAATCAATAAAAACATATTTTAAAAAATTTTGTTTTATTCTCTTGCATTTACAATCTTTTCTAATCATTCCATAGGTGCTATAATTAACCTCACTTTACAAAATTGTTCCTTTCTTTGAGTTGCCTCTTTTTCATATTTATTTTTTAATTAGTTTTAAATTATAGTTGACATACATTATTGTATTAGTTTCAGATGTAAAACGTAGTACTTAGACATTTATATACCTTACACAAAGTGATCAATCTGATAGGCCTACTACCCATCTGACACCATACATAGTTATTACAACACTATTGACTACTAGTATATTCCCTATGCTGTATAAAATTGTTCTTTAACGAGATTTCAATTCTGCTCCAGTGCCAGCTTTTCTGTGTTCATATTGATTAATTTTAGGCCAAATATGTAATTACCTATCCCTGATAAATAATGATTTTACTAGTCACAGAGCAGAACTAAATCATTTAAATTATATTAACTGAAAACCTCTCTGACAGTTAAAAACTATTTTGCCGTAAGTACATTTGACTGACTTGATGCAATTTCTTGCCAGTATTTTTAAGTATAAATTTTTTTAAAAAGACCATTAGAAATCAGAGTAGAAATCAGAGGTCCTCAGTAAATCAAGAAGTGTTTGACACTCTCTGTGTGCAAAACAGGTATGCACATACCCTGACCTCTTATTTTAGATTTGATCCTGCATCTTCAATGTCTGTAGTTAACTCTTTAATCAATAACAAACCAGACATTCCTTTGATTTCCAGTTACACGCTCATTGTATTGAAGAGCATGCAAATGCTTTTTTCAATGCAATTAACTTTTCTGACTGAATAGAAATAATAAAATTGATCATGGAAATCTATGGCACTCAGCACCTGAAGAACTATTTATAAAGAAGAAGACAATACTTTTATAAAAGAGATACTAAAGTGACTTTGAAATTTAAAAAGCCAACATTAGTATATGTACTTTTCTGCATCCTTCTTTTTCCATAGTAAAAAGCAACCTGATCTGGCAGAATCTTTGCTTGGAAAATCTGTTTTGGTTATTCTCCAATGGACTATAACTGTGTTTAGTGGATTACTACCATATGCCCAAATAAATGCATGCTTCCGTAGTAGCCTTCAGTGTTCTAGTTTCAATTTAATTCTTTCATCTTATAAGATGAAAGCTTTTTTTGGGGCAATGGATTGAATGCTTTGCAAGAAGAATCCTTAAATTTGTGTATGATGTTAATTGTACTTTCTCAATTTGACTCTACATTTTAAAGCTTACATTCCCCTGAGACTTTAGAAGCAGTCATCAATCATGTTTTCAGAATCTTCACTTAAAACATTTTTTTTTATTTGACACATATCTGTGGGCACTTACATTATAGATAATTGACTCATTATCCTAACTCTCACCTGCTTCAGTTCATTCTTTAGTCACTTAACACAGGCAAAATAATAAATACTTTCATTGGATGAAAGTATTTATCAACCTAGGATGATGTCTACTAAATAATATGCTTTATAAAAATTCCCTCTTTTTAGATTGAATAATTTAATTTATACCTGACTAAACATTTGTAAATGACAAATTATTTGTAAAAATATGCAAAAAGTTGTTAGAAGGCAAAGATTCATAAAAATGATAATTATTTAAGTATACAAGTTGTCCCAAAAAATATATATACACTTTAATAGCTGATAGCTCAATTGATGTTTCTTTCTTATCAGATTTAGCCCATTGGAATTAGTAAATTATTCAAAGTGTGTATACATTTTTTGGGATACCCTGTAGTAGAAAGTATCCTGCCATTTACTTTATTTTTAATATTTTTATTTTTCAAATACAGTTGACATTAAATATCGTATTAGTTTCAGATATATAGCAGAGTGGTTAGGCATTTATATACTAGTAACTTATGAAGTGACCCCCCCATAAGTCTAGCACCCATCTGATACCTACATAGTTGTTATAATATTACTGATTATATTCCCAATGCTGTACTTTACATCCAAGAAAGAAAAATGAGGGAGGGAGGGAAGGAGGGTGGGAGAGAGGATGAAATGATGAATTAATATTTATTTTAAATCACCAGACGCCTCTTCTTTTCAATGTTTTTTCAAATAAGTTTTTAGTCCTTCTCCCAGTATACAGATATAAAAAAGGAAACTTTGTGAGTAAGGATGGGGCATTTATTAAAATAGTTTTTTTCATTTATTCAATACAAACAACGTTTATGCAGCAACCACTCTGATAACAGGTACTACCCACTGCTTCAGAAATAGAAACTTCAAGGGTCAGGTTAGGAGCAAGACAAGTAATCTGAATGCACTCTGAAGCAGGAAACCTACCAACTCTAGGAGAGAACTATGGCTGGGAGAAAGAAAAAAGGTGCTCAGGAAGCTCTGGTGAGACCGTGGAATACAAACTCAAGCCCAAGCTAGACATGTAGACATCTGGAAAGCAGGTCTACAAGAGACTATATGACCCAACCTAAGAGGAGCAAAGACATACTATCCCCTATTGTGTGAGGACTATGGAATTAGATGTCCAATTTGGCATTCTCGCTAAAAATCAAATTTATTTTTCGTTTACGGTAATACCCATAGATTATAAGTTAAAGTTATAATAAAAGAAAATACCTTTGTTAGTACAAAAACAACCCGTAACATTAAAAAGAGGAGTATTCCTGCTCCCAGAAAGAGAATGAAGACCCATCAGGAAAAAAAAAATGAAGTCCTCAGAATTCCGTCTGTGCTGAAGGAACACTAGAGCTGGGCTTCCAATATGGTAGCCATGAGCAACATGTGGCTATTTCAATTAAATTTCAGTTAAATAAAATTTGAAATCAGTTCATCAGTTGCATAGCTATGTTTCAAGTGCTCAGCATGCCACATGTGGCTACTGGCTGCCCTTCTGAAGAATGCTGATGGAGAACACTTCCATCGCTGCGGCAAGTGGAGGGCCCAGCACTGAACCGGAGAGGAAAAGGAAGAAGAGAGCAGCAGACCCTTCCTCTATTAGACTTGAGAAAAGGAAGTTTTAGTATTTTACAACATGTGTAGCAAAATCAGCTCCCTAAGATTAAAAGTGGAGTCAGTGACATTGTAAAATGTGGTAACATTAGATGTAATGACGATGTTAAAGGTTAATATTCTCTAACAGCTTTTTAAAAGATGCCCTGAATTTTTAAGAGGCTCATAAAAGAATGGGATGATAAAATTTTGTCTTTGAACTCTGTTTTCATTAGATTTGACAATTTCACTGGCCTTTGAAACCATATGTTAATAAGGACCTATATTAAACATCACTAAGCTGATAAGTAGATATTTAATTAACATAATTCTAAATTAAATAAATGTAATATAAAAATTTAAACCATGTCATTCCCATTACTGAATTTATTAGTATATTTGTAATTCACATTTTTCCAGGGAGGAAAAAAATATTGTCAAATATTCCTAAGAGCCTATCTCCTAGCTGAAGTTTCAAATCATTAGCAATCTTCTCTTACGCTGTTCTAGGTATAATATACAATTGTATGTGCTGGTTTTTAGCACAAAAGAATATTTGGTACCTTGGATATTAGTATTTAAAAAGTTTAATCATAGTCATCCAAAAAGATTATAAAATAATATTTAAGATATTAACCAAGATATTGAGCCAAATATTATTACATAGTTCCAATGACCACACTATGGTCCAAGGAGGTAATGTCTGTAAAGCACTTAATGTAGGTCTGGCACATGGACGTTTAATAAATATTAACTGTTATTGTGATCTTTGGCAGATATTCTCTTTATAAAAATGATGATAAATTAGAGCAAATGCCCCCTATTATGACAATATTAACTTTATCACAATTAAAACACAATTTAAAATTCAGAATGCACAGAAGGGGCATTTATCAGATGGTCTCACTCTCAGAAAAAGGAAACAAGACCACCTGCAGAGAGGGAGTGAGGGAGCTAAAGCGGAATCAAAGTCTTTTTAAAAATAGGTATGGCGGTGACTATGACAGAAAACCATTCAGCATTACAATACCAATTCTAAGTAGAAAGGCTCAAATTAAAGAAATGTTATTTTTTTACTTTCTAGTGCAACACTAAATAATCCAGAATTAAGAGCAGGCAAAAGAGAGGGTGTGATCATCAGAATGTCAAAGATTTAAAAAGTAGATGGAAAATCAAGTGGGGAGAGGAAATTTAAGATCCTGACATCATTGAAATGGCTTACAATGGAATCCAAACTGGGTAATAGGATTGATGAGTTTGAAAAGAGGAAGGGTTTAAGCAACTAAATATGGGGACAGAGATGGGCAGGTTTAGGAAGAAGGAAAATAAAAAGAAAGCTAAGAATTCGAAAGTAGAAAACATTAGAAAATGTATATGTATTTTTTAAAAAATCTAGTTGTAATATTGTAGATTAATTATATATACAGGACAAAACTATAAAGTTGGATAATAGTATAGAGGTGGTCCTGGTATATAATAAGGTAATGAAAGAAGGCACCCACTTCATCAGACCCATAACTTTAATGTGAAGGAGAGTTGATTTACCGATGATATGGTAAGCAATTCGGATTTTATACAACAGAGGGCTCTTCTCTAACTAACATGGCAAACAGTGGCATTGAAATACACATGGCAGGTGGAATGTAGTGAAATGATACGTGTGCTCTGGAGAACAATCTGCCCTGGGTCTCTTGAAGATCGAGTGTCTCAGGAACGCCAAGATGACATGGGGCATGAACTGAATCTTAGGTAGGGCAACGTCTATGGGACTTGGAAACAGACTTAGGGATAAAGACTTTTATAGATAAAGTAAATACAGACACTTGGAAGTGAAAATATAAAAAATTATCAATATGCACATCAAGAATGACAACTGAAGAAAAGATGGAAAAGGAAAGGGAAGTCAGATGCTTAAAGTAATGAGGAGAGTAGGAGAGTGCCCAGCAGATGAGGAGGAAGCAGGAATTAGATGGTGAGAGGGTGGACTAATGGCTGTATCCACTTCTAAGGAGAAGCTGTTGACAGATGGAGAAGCAATGTTTTGGAAGCAGTGAAGAGGCTTGCCACCTCCCCCTGCTACCAGCTGTGCGCCAGGGCTCCTGTTCAGCCAGTGTTCTGTGGGTGCCATACTAGACGTCTTTGGCTGGCATTCTGATTGTTTGGTATCCATACCAGTTGCAAAATATGCAGATTATTCCCAATGGCTGCCAGGTGAGGAAAATGGACACATTAAACTTAAATTTAATTAAATTTAAGTAATCCAGGCAATTAAGGGGAAAGCCAGCTTTCAATTATAAAGTGGTAGAAGAGCTTACAGAAATATTAAAGGCAGAGATTTTGTTCACAAGAGGTCAGTGTTACGGGTAGACCTTGCTTTAAAGGAATGAGCGGAAAGCCCGGCCGGCGTGGCTCAGTGGTCAGTGTATCCTTATCAACCAGGAGATCATGGTTTGATTCCCGGTCAGGGCACATGCCAGGGTTGTGGGCTTGATCCTCAGTATGGGGTGTGCAGGAGGCAGCCAATCAATGATTTTTCTCTCATCATTGATGTTTCTATTTCTCTCTCCCCCTCCCTTCCTCTATGAAATCAACAAAAATATACATATTTTAAAAAGGAATGAGGGGAATGAGAAGCAGAAAATCAGTGCTCAACAGGCATCATTTTCAGAAAGGACGGAAGGAGGCAGGTGTCTGGGAGATAGGCTGTTTTTGCATACAGGCAATCCTCGGGTTACGTCGGACTCCACGTATGTCATTTCATGGTTACATTGCCATCTCCCACTTATTTATAAAAAAAAAAAGTTCCGTCATTTCGACATATATACATATGTGCTTTATGTTTTTTGTTATGTATTTACCACAAGTAAAGGTCAGGAATTGTTATCTTTCTTTTAAATTTTTGTTACTGTTTTACTTCATTACTGCTGTGTATGTGCTCCATGTGAGTGACGTAGGTGCTTATGGAGGTGAGTCCAACTTACGGCAAAAATCGCGTTATGTCACCCATAGGAACAGATCTCCCATGTAACCCGAGGACCTACTGTGTTTGCTAATGAGAAGAACACTTCCTGCCTTGGGTAGGGATTTCCTCACTAAGCACACTTCTGGCCTCTTTTCTGCCCCTTTATTCTCTCACTTCCAGTAGAGGCAGAATGAGGAATCTGATCTGTAAATCTGGGGATTACTGGGTGTGCTTAGCTCAGCCCACTCTTAACTCCTAATAACAGGTCTGCAGATACTGTGTTCTTTCTATTCTTCCATGTAAAGAGTTGTACTCTAGAAACCACCTTGAATTGTGACTGCTAGTAATTTCTGCCTCATTGTGGGGTTCAGTGAACAGCTCCATTTACCTCTTACTCTAATCTCTATCCTCCAACCTCAGCAATTCACATGACACTGTTATTTTCTACTAGAGGCCTGGTGCACGAATTCGTGCACCAGTGGGGTCCCTCGGCCTGGCCTGTGGGATTGGGCCGAAACCAGCTCTCCAACATCCCCCAAGGGGTCCCAGATTGTGAGAGGGTACAGGCCAGGCCAAGAGATCCCAGCAATGCACGATCAGGGGTGGGGAGGGATGCAGGAGATTGGCCAGCTGGGGAGGACTGCAGGAGGGCTCCAGGGCATGTCCGGTTTATCTTGCTCAGATCCGCGGGACCCCAGCAGCAAGCTGACCTACCGGTCAGAGTGTCTGGCTCCTGGTGGTCAGTGTACATCATAGTGAGCGGTTGAGCAGCCTTAGCATATCATTAGCATATTATGCTTTGATTGGTTGAACGGACGAGTGGATGACTGGATACATAGCATATTAGGCTTTTATTATATAGGATTAGCCATACTTTTGGTCCGTATTTGTTCAGGATCCAGCCTTGTTGGGTACCTGCTCAGAAATTCCTGGTACTAGTGAATAAAGGAAGGAAAAGATGGGGTAGAGAGAATTTCTATGTCCTTGGAGCTGATCAGTGCCAAACAGAATGGTGATCAATGAGACTAATAATAGGCTAAGTAACCTGCCCATGGGGCCACAGCTGATAAGTGGCAAAGCCAGTGTTTAAACCCAGGCAGTCTAGCTCAGAGTGTAACATTAGAAACACTATCCTCTACCACTTCTCTCTAAGGTGTGCTTCCCATACGAGGGCCCACTACTGAGAAAAATAAACCATTTTATCTTTTATAAATGTCTAAGTAATGATGAATATATTCATAAAATTTATTTTGTCCATTTTTTTAAGATAAAAATGAAGGCTATATCACTCATTACTTTGAACATATCTAATCTATATGAAAGCAGAGAAAGGTCAATCTAGATGGAGCCTGCCAGCTGCTATAGACTTATGATACTGTTATGGGTAATAATGTAGTTACAGCCATGCGTTCTCTCTCCCCCTTCCCTTCAGAGCAGTTACTTGAGAACATGAGACTGTGTAGACTCAGTTCTATTTCCAGTGCCTCACTTCCCATTCTGACTTGTTAGTCCTCTGCAATCATATTTTTGCCTCAATCACAAAATGATCCTGGCAAAGTCATCAAAGCCCTTCTAATTACAGCTGGACTCAGCAGCCCTGGCCTTACTCGACTTCTTGAAGCAGCCAGCACTATTAACTAAGCCCTCCTTTCTGAAACCCCCTCCCTCTTGGCTCTTGGCAATACTCTCCAGGTTCTCTTCCTTCCTCAAGGACAGCCACTTCTCAGGTTCTTTCCTGGTTTCCTTTCCTTCCCCTATTCCTTATGCACCTGGGTTTCCTGGAACTCTGTGCTACACCCTCTTCTGGTGGCATCCTCTTGCCTACTCACAGTGCTCACCTGCCACCTCTGTCTGATACTCCCCACCCCACCATCTATTTGGCCTACAGTTCTCTTTTAAAGAGCTCTCAATCCAATGGTTACTGGTTATTTGTTTCTAGGTGTTCCGCCAGTGCCTCAACAACATGAATTAAGTAACAAGTCTCCCTGTCTTTAGAACTGTGCTTATCTAATACATCCTCATAATTGTGTGAGAGGGATCATAACAAACTCAAATCTAATTATGTTCAGATTCCATCACCAATGGAACAGAATATGGTACACACAGGTATTCTAGGATTTATGTCTTGCATCTCTCTACCTTTTTCTCTAGCCATAATCTTTCCTCTCTACACCAATGGCAAAATCTATTCTTAGCCAGACTGAACTTCTTAACTACTCCATGAAAACACAGTGTTATTTCAAGCTTCCTGCTTAGAAGCCCTTCTCCAGTCCTTACTCAGTCCATCTGAGGAATAACTATACATCTTTCAAGGCTCAACTTAGAAATTTCCTCTTTTGTGAAGCCTTTGATGACCAACTGAAATGAAAGTAATCACTCCCTCCTTTGAGTCCATCTGAACCTGGACAGAACTGTGAACCCTCTGGAGCAGGGGCCATATCTTATTTATGATTATCAATGCCTTACATATAGACGTAATTTCTTAAATAAATGCCTGAATCTCCAAAAGTGGGTAAGGATAAAAAAAGGTGAAAATAGTTTTAGTTCATCACATTAATAACACATTTTACTAGAATGATCTATCGTGATGCCGAAGTTCACTGGAAAAAGTTTATTCTCCCATCGTCTACAAATAACATTAAGTTATGCATAAGATAATATTGCAACTGAAGTTTATAAGGTATTTCTTTCCATGAATCAATGGGCTTAGGCAATAACATCCATGAAATGCCAAAGATTTTTTTGTCTGTAGTTTTCCACTTGGTCTGTTTAAACAGATGTACCTTCATTAAGTTCTCCTTCCTAAAGAACTCATCCTCCAAACTCTCAAAGGTCCAGCACCACATGCACAATTGTCACCAGCACCATTCCTGAGACTTTTAGCTCATTACACAAGATGTTGGTTTTGCTAGAACCTCAGTGAAAGCTTGCCACTGTGTTAACATTCTAAAACTCTTCACTTATTTCTATTTATGGGGAACAGAAAGGTGCAACCAAATGGGATTTGGCCAGTTGAAGACTCAATCTTCAACAAGCATAGTCCCTCACTGTACAATATTCCGTAATTTCCCTCTTATTAAAAACTAGAGGCCCGATGCACGAAAATTTGTACAAGAGTAGGCCTTCCTTCCCCCGGCTGCCGGCACCCGCTTTCCTCTGGCACCCCGGATGCATGCTGCTTCCCTTGGGTCGCCGGCAGGTACCCAGGACCCGGGCTTCGCTCCGGCCCCAGCTTTGTCTGGAAGGATGTCTGGAATGACATCCAGAAGGATGTCGGGTCTAATTAGCATATTACCCTTTTATTATTATAGGTAGTTGCCTGATACTGACATGATTTTCAATGAGATCTTTACACTGAAGTTTTCATATAGCCATGATACATGACCCCCTTCTTTACGTGTAAAACAAAGTGCAAATCTTCCTCAATGAGCCCCAGAAGAATAAAAATCTTTGGACATCTCTTCAGGAAAAACAAAACAAAAACTTTTAAAAATTAATTCACAATAATAATCATTGAAGATTTCTACTCTCTGTATGCTAGTTCTATGAAATCACTGAGCACCTTGATGTAAAAAATAAATAAATAAGCTACATTGAACAGGCTTCACATAGATTAAGGACCTATCAGATTATCCTATTCAATCTTCACCACAATCATACAAATTAAATAATTTTGTTTTATAAATTTAAAAACTAAGGATCAGAGAGACTAAGTAACTTGTTCAAGATCAATAAGTTAATTTAAAAAGTCAAACTCAAGATCATTTGGTTTAAGGTTGTACATTTTTCCATACATGTTTCTGAACTTTAAAAGAAACTGATCCAGGTGCAAGATCTTGGTCTTTCCCCAACATTTGCTTTTGGATGTTTGCTCAGTAACATGATCTCAGTTTCTTCTAAACTTATATTCGCCATCTATTAAAACTAATTCTAAAATATTCATGACTTTCAATAACATTAATAATTGTCACAGAAGTATTTTCCCAAGGTCCTTTCCTAGTCAGCATCCTGCTCCTCAGATTCATCTTTATTTAATTTTGCTCTCTCCAAATGCAGACATGAATCATCAATTTTCCACTTTAGTGCCCATAAGCAATATTTAATTTCTATAAAACATCTTCAAATTGGATATACAAATAGCATGATGAGGCAAAACATGTTCATTGCCAAGAGTCCAAAAGATCTAGATTCAAATCCTGGCTTGGCACTTGTTAGTTCAAATTCTTGGCAAGTTCCTCACAATCATTAAGCCTGTTTCCGCATATTAAGATAGAATTTTACTACTGACCTTACTAGAATTTTATGAGTACTGAAAAAAGTAATGCTTGCAAGGATCCTAACATAGTTCTTGGCTAAGGTAAACAAAAATTACCAGGTGTTGGTAACATTATAATTGGTATCATTAGGTTGAATATATGCAAATTTGTGAATAATCGAGAACAATTGGCAAAGGGCACGGGACATTGATGGAACTAAAACTAGGACTTTAAAAAAATAGTCTTTGCATTTAAATCTTAGGGTATTTCTGGGGAAATAGCTGGTTCTCTGTCTTACATACAAGAGTCATGAAACCCCCTCCCCCATTAGTTGTATTCTGACATTGATTATTCTGACCTGATGCTAGCAGATTTTGCTTTCAAGTCATTCCACCTTTGGTTCATGTCATCGAGTCGATGCTGAAGCATAGTAGCTTCTTCGGAATTTCCTAGTGCCTTTACCATCTTCTGCCTGTTCCCATCAATACTTTTAAATATGTCATTGTGGGCATCAATTTCCGCCTGAATGTCCTAAAAATGGAAAAGCAGAGACAATGCAATGTTAGGTATTAGCATCAACATTACTTGGGATTGCTATACAGAGTTTTAACTTTTTATATTTCATAGATGAGGTGTATTTTTTAAAGAAAAATAGTTAATGTCATCTTAAATAACAAATTCAAGTGATTCCACATTCTTACATTAAAAATAATAACCTTTAAATCTTCAATACCTTGATTCCCAAGTTCTTAAAAATAAAATATATTATAATCTTAATTTCATGTATTAGCTAGTCCGATTCAATCAAATTATTATCCCCTTTATATACGGGTAAAACTCCCCTCAAAATATGAAGTTTTACAAAGTTTGTTAGATATTACATCCTTTTAATTGCTGGTTTTTCACATTTAGACAAATTTATTAATTGTTTATTCTTTTAATCTAATAAAGTTTATTTCTATAATTTTTAGAGAACACTTTCATAAAAATTTCCTGATTAAGAAATTAAAACTAATTGTAAAGTCATATTTCTCCTATTAAATAGATAATATTTTGTTTATTTTTATAAAGTAAATTTTAGTGTAGTTTAAATAAAATAAAAAATTATTATAAATTAATAATAAAAATTTGTTAAAAGACTTTGAAGAGGCATTTTGGCAATATGTATCAAAAGCCTTAAAACTGTTGAAATTGCCTGGTCAGCATGGCTCAGTAGTGGAGCATCGAGGAGGTCAGGGTTCGATTCCCGGTCAGGGCACTGGCCCAGGTTGCAGGCTCAGTCCCCAGTGGGGGGCATGCAGGAAGCAGCCAATCAATGATTCTCTCTCATTGTTGATCTTTCTATCTCTCCCTCTCCCTTCGTCTCTGAAATCAATAAAAATATATTTTTTTCAAAAACCTGTTGCAATTATGTATCCTAGGAATATTTATGTATAAACACATCTATCACATTGATTGTTTTAAAACTGAAAAAAAGTGGACACTATCAAGCACTTCCACTTCTGGAAATATATCCAAAAGATATGAAAACACTAATTCAAAAATGTATCTGCTCATAGCAACATAATTTACAATAGCCAAAACACGGATAAAACCTAGGTGTCCATCGGTGGAGGAATGGATAAAGTAGTTGTGAGATATATATATATATGGGAATGTTTTCTAGCCATAAAAAATGAATAAATCCTACCATTTGTGACAACATGGAAAGACCCTGAAGGCATTATTCTAAGTGAAAGAAGTCACACAGAGAAAGACACATACTGTACAATCTCATGTGGAATCTAAAACAAACAAACTCAGAGAAAAAGAAATCAGACTTTTTGCCATTACCAAAGGTGAGAGTGGGGAGAGGAGAAATTGGAGGAAGATAGTCAAAGGATACAAGCTTCCAGTTATAAGATAAATAAGTACTAGGGATGCAATATACAACGTGATGACTACAGTTAACATTGTTACATGACATACAGAAAAGCTAAGAGAGTAAATCCTAACAGTTCTCATCACAAGAAGACTTTTTCCTTTCTTTTTATTGTATCTATATAAGAAGATTGATGTTAGCTTAACCAATGTGGTAATCATTTCACAATATCTGTAAATCAAACCATGATTCTGTGTACCTTAAACTTATACAAAGATGTATGTCAATTATTTCTCAATAAAACTGGGAAAAAGTGGAAACTATTATAACACATTAATGGTGATATACTAATCAAGTTTAAAAATGGAGGATGCAAAACTATACGTTATGTTAATTTTAAAGTTTGTGTTTAAATCAGCATATGTATTTCTATATCATTGCACACACTTATTGCTTATTACATTTTTATTACATAAAAAATGTAAGCAATAAGTCAAAATAGTATAATCTCTATATAAGAGGATCAATGATAATTTTAGTGTTCATCAAAAGTTAAAAGAAAATCAACATCCAGAAAGTGATTAAAGAAAAGGAAATCAGCAAACATTGTGTGTGTTTTTTAAATTTAACATTTGATGGCATGTTTATTTGGACAAACATATCAACAGCACCTAAAGGAAGAAAACCATCTTATTATGTCTTCTATATCCTTCACAGTCTCTGAGCCGAAAATAAATAGATAACACATAGATAGGTAGGAAGATGATAGATAGATAGATGATAGATAGATAGATAGATAGATGGATAGATGCATAAATGCATGAATGAATATATGAATAAGTTCACTTTGACTGACTGTCATATCAGCCACTCTAGCCCCACAAAAAAAAATCAGATAATTAAAGAATTATAATGGAATATAGTAATAATTTTGTTTAATGTCTTCATTTAAAAAATTTTAACAAGGGAAACTTAAAATTGTTTGGAAGCCTGCATTGCAAAGTCCTGCCTAAGCTTTTTGCTGGAAATTTAGAATAACAAGCAATTAATGAATCATGCTCCTTCACAGATCACTGTGCAATGATTCACTGGTTTTAAAATCAAGACGCCAGCATGGGAGGCTGTCAGATTATGACCCTGATGTAGCATCAAATGCTAAAGTAAATTAAAGTTTCCAAGAAAGAGGGTTTACTCTCACTGCTCAGCTGCGAGACTTGCTCTAGAAAGACTTACCTCTGTCCCCTGAGAGCCTTTCTGAACATTACACAGCACAAAATGGTTACTGATAATTAGTTATGGGAATGCAATCCAGCTAGAAGCACAAAGCAATGTTCTTCCAATCATTTAACATAAGCCAGTCATGTGCACAGAGGGGCCACAGCAAGGTATCCAAGCCATTAAACTAACACTTGAGAGCAGAGAAATATTTTAAAGATTCACTTGTGAGGCTTGAAACCTATCTTCAAACAATGTAAACAGGGGTTTAGAATTAAAGGACTACATGTTTTTCTCTAAGTCAAAGCACCATCAAAAGCCTAAAATGCACCCTTTCTGAAGAATCTTCCAGAAGACAGTTACAAAAGCTCACATCAGCTCACTGATCAACAGTCTTTCTGAATACAACACCCACTCCCCAGGACAAAACAAATTCACAAAAAAGGAAAACATTGATTTTTTTGCTTACTTCTTTAATCATTGACATTTTAATACCAATTTTGTCCTTAACTGGACATACCTTTAATGATACAACCCATAGACATATTATAAGCAAACACTTTATAATGTGTATCACATACATTTTACTTCTTTATAGTGTTCTCTAATCAAGAAGAGGCCCTAATTATGTAAGCAAAACTATTTATTTAGATTATGATAAAAAGGACTATTTGAACCCTCCGACAGGAAACAGATCTAGAGAGTACCACCAGGAAGACTTCAACAACTAAATTGGAGCTAGAATGAATTCATCCTCTCTGGGCCTTGCTAACATAATTTTGGTTTATTTTTGCATGGCATACTTACCTAACCCTACGTGGACACAGCAATGTTTTCCCTGAAGGAGTCCTGACCCCTTTCCTGAAGGTGAAGAAGTAAGGTCAGCAACAACTTCCCTACTGTATCCCAAGGCGCAGGCTAGATCAACAACGCTAACCATTCAGGCAAAGGAAGTCCTCTGTTCCTTGCAGAATAAGACCAGACTTCAGAGGCAGTTAAGGACTGATTATCAGGAGTCAGCAGAATTATGGCCAGAGTTTTAGGTTTTGAAAATGAGGAATTATAACATTAAAAAAAAATAGGTATTATCTAAAAAATAATACAACAACCAGATAATATCATCAAGGGTCATTAGTGATATGGTAAATATACTTTGAGACAGTTTCTAAGACTGCTGGTGAATTATTGCAGTTAATTAGTCAATTTATAATTATAATTAATTTATTTACTTCAATTAATTATCCAATCAATAATTGATAAGCTATGTTTTCTTTCAACAATTAATCTCATTGGTTTTAACCACTCTATTAAGAATTATGAAATTGCCACTTGGTCTGCAGCAGCATTTATTAAGAAATCAATACCAGTAATGTTTTTCCCATTTCCTGCGATTATAAATATATGTTAGACAACAGAACAGAAAAAAAATTTAAAGTACTAAGTGGAACAAGCTTACAATTAACTGCCCTTTCAAGATAATTTGAACAAGCCAACTTACAATGACAAAGAATCAATAAATAAACAAATGACATTTTAAATTCCAGCATAGCAAACACTGCTATTGACAAAAATATTTTTCACAGCAAAAAGTTCCAAATTCTTGACTCTATACCAATTGTTACTAAAACACACTAAAATCCTCACAAATTAAAATACAGCAGCTTTCCTTCCAAGGTGCATACAAACACAAGTTATTAAATGTTTCATGTGGCCGAACTATTGCCCCACCTTAATTATCAAAACCAGATAGTACATTCAAAACGGAACAGGCTTGAAAACCTAGTCAAAGATTTTTCATGTTAAATTTTAAAATCTACATTCGTGGAGCACCCACTCCTCTACGCCTCACCTGTGTAAAGGAGTTCTTATTGCCCAGAAAGTTCTCAATTTCTTCCCACAACACACACACACACACACACACACACACACACACTCTCTCTCTCTCTCTCTCTCTCTCTCTCTCTCTCTCTCTCTCTCTCTCAGTGATTTCCTTATTTTAAACTCATCTCTTAAGACCCAGCTTAAATGTAATTTCTTCAGGAAAGACTTCACCACACTCCAATTAACTTGGGGCTACCTGTATTCTTATAACTCCCTCTACTTTGCTCAATCACCTACCTGTACTAAAAAATTTTCTTATTTAATGTCTGAGTCCTCCCACAAGGCTAGAAGCTCAATGAGGGGAAGTCTCCCTGTTCTCAACTCCACCCCTGAACTCAGCCCAGTGCCACTTCACAAATATTTACTAAACACTGAATGAATGAATGAATGAATGAATGAATGAATAGACCTTGAAATTGGAAACTTACTGTGTCTACAAGGACACATTTAAATATTACAAGTTGAGCAGTAAAATATAGCTTCAAAGTATAATTTTAAGTTAGTCATCATAAAGGAGGTAAATGCTGTAAAGGAAATTTTGTACTGAGTGGTTTCTCTCTGTGTTGTCACTATGGGAAGCATCTTTTCACAACAAGAGTGATATTCAAATTCAGACACATACACACACCCTTAAAGAACCACCATTATCATTAATCATCTAGTAGCAGAACTACATAAATTAATAAAAGGCAACAAGTCACTCAAAATGTTACTGAGCTAAAATTGCCCATTACTCTATCTTCTTTGACTACTCAATAAATGGGACTGTACACAATGCCAATGGCTGAAGTATGACAGTATATTAATAGCCACCGAAGCCGTCAGATACTTCCTTTATGAAGTAGTTTCAAGCAGAAACTTAATTCGTTCAAGTCAGATGGCAATAAACCAACTCATAGGCTGGATTTCAGAGAGGCGCGTTGGTGGTCCAGCTTTCTGGGTCAAGTCAACTCTTCAGATAGTCACCTGGATACACTGTCCAATGCTCAGCCCTCACCACTTGGTTAGGTGACTAGGACCTGCTTGCTGGCAGGTACATCTTGTCACAAGGTCATCCTCTTCTGGTGAGAAGTCTGTCTCAACCTCCCCTTTAGGACCACTCTGGGTACACATGGTTCCTATCAATTGGGGTTTCCTGATCCTTGGTGAGCTGTCACCTTGAGGAAACAGCAGAGAACATTTCCTGACTCCTGGACCTCAAGGACTCCCAGAATTGCCTTTTCTGATGCTAGGAGATTAGGAGTGAGCATCAAGTGCAACTTGCCCTTCCTATCTATGCTATCAAATCACAATCTGTACATCATACGTTTTGGGACTAGAGAATGAACTTGGATCTCAATCATGTGCCAATATTCATTTATGAATAAATACCCAAAATAAATCACAACACCACTGGATTTCTCTAAAATTAAATAATAGTGACCAGAATTTACCTCACAAAGAAACTGCTGTCTAGAAGTTAGGCTGAAGGTCTGCTGTCTTCTGGGATTTCTGATGATCGACCAGTCTACAGCTTTGCAGATTAACCGTCATCGGAAGACCCAACACTGCCCCAACCTTGGACCCTAGTTTTCTTAAAGCCTGAAATGGCTTTAAGAATACAGCCAAATTACCTTTATGCTATGACAACCTACACATCAGACTGAATAATTACAACTGCTGATATGAAGAGAAAAGTATGAAATCACTGAGATTAGAATTCTCTTTAGAAGCAGATCACTAGTATAGGAAAAGACAGGACTATTATTCAGCTCTGACGGTATCATGTGGCTTTTGCATGACAGCAGTGAGCTTGGCCTTTCCCTAGAGATGGCATTACTGCTTTCAGAGTCGGGGAAGGCAGGCAGTTGAATCTGAGAGGTGTCAGGCACTGGTACCTTTCTATGATACCAGCTTTCCTGGCAATGAATCAATGTAGCAAGGGCTAAATATATGAGACGGCTTTTGTGAAAATACACAATTTTTTTTTTTTTAATACTTGAGTTGAAGAAAAATTCGTTCATGTTTGACAACTTCCTACAAATGAAATATGGCAAAAAGATTAAGTTTCACGTAGATTTTCATAACGGCGTCTAACACAAAAATAAACATGTGAGGAGAACTTCAGGCTGTGAATTGCAGCAGGATGGTTGCTCTAAATTGGCTCTTTGTCTCAAAAAAAAAAAAATCCCAAATCAAGCCTTTGATAGGAATAAGTCAGCAGACTACTTTCGCTGTCAAACAATGACTAAAATAAGAATAAGAAGTGTGCAGGCACTAAAGCTTTGGTTTAAGAGAGGAAACATACTCATATGACCAGAACTTGTCACTTTGTCAATAAAATGGCCAAAAGGCAGAGGCAGGTTCCTAACCTCTGGTATCTGACCTGGGCTTTTAAGACTATCAGCAGCAATTACAATACAAAAGTCCCACTACTGCCCACCATTACTGCCTCTCGGGGGTTCTAAGTAA
The DNA here is from genome assembly GCF_027574615.1 of Eptesicus fuscus. Classification (NCBI taxonomy): domain Eukaryota; kingdom Metazoa; phylum Chordata; class Mammalia; order Chiroptera; family Vespertilionidae; genus Eptesicus; species Eptesicus fuscus. The sequence goes on from NC_072482.1 coordinate 68,183,981, forward strand.
TGAATTATTCATGTAACATATACCCTATGCCTTTTTAGGAAGAAACAGACAAATCCATGCAAACCAAGCTAACAGACCTCTTTATGGCCATAAAGTTTGTCACCTGCTGTTACTAGCTGCCATAAAGAAGATATTCTCTCCCTCCTCCACCCCTTTTAAATGGTGAACAAGTAGACTGGGAACCATCCTTTGCTCTCAGGAATTTAGGTGCTTAACAGCATATTAAAGTGAGAGGTCAAAGTGCACCCTGTGTTACAATCCTTCCTTCTACAGTTGGGTTTGTGGGGAGAGATGGGGGAGGCGGGTGCATCAAAGGAAGTTAAATTCTTCTTTCTCTATATTCTACCTATACACTTTCTACCATCATGAGGCAAGCAATAACTGCAACTGTTTTGGAAAAGCTTTCAAAGTTTTCAAATGACTTGGTTTTATGCCTTTTCTCCTCTGGCAACTGTAGTTTTGTAAGAAAAAAGCCCATTGATTCCTTCAATGACTCCATACAGTCTTGCTTATATTTGTACTTGCAATGTATTCATGGTGAAAACCACTGAGCACATCTTTAACAACTGATAAGTAATTGATGTATGCACATAATGAGTCCTTCACCTCTTTTTCCCTTTTCTTTAGAGGCTGGAAGTTGAAAGAAGATAGGTGCTTGGCATCCAAAGCCTAAGGCAGGCAGGAGCCCATGAGCTGCACAGTGAGGTTCTCTGTTTTGTTTAACTATAAATGTAAGGTAGCATTTGGCAGGCTAGACTGAATCTCAGAGTGTGCCAAGAACTTTCCTATGGAAAAAAGAACTAAATGCAAAACTAATGATCCAAGCATTCAATCTCCACGGTGCATGCAAGCACTTTGTGTTTAAAACAGACACACTCGGGAAAAAAGGAAAGAAGTTTAAGATCAGATGCACCATCATCACTGGGAGGCATCATCTCCCAACTCTCAAAACTGAATCTTCAGGCAAAAAGGCTGGGGAAGGCAGGGCTGGGCCACTGCAGGGAGATAAACCTGAGGGCAAGGAAAACAGAACCCATGCCTGATGAAGTCAGACTTTGGCAGGAAAACCCAGTGTTGTTGCTGCTCTTTTTCTTTTTTCTCCTCCAAAATAACTTTCAGTTAAATTACCAGTGTCTGGAGTACAAAAGATCTCTTCTGATGTGGAACTCTGAAACTGACAGGCACCGGGAGACGCCTCCTGACCAAAGGAAAGAATTGCTAATTTGCTCTTTAGTGGAAACAGGAAAGTTTTTACCAGGCTATCAAACCAAGGATGCCTTAGAAATTACATTAAATAATCAGGTCAACAGAATATAGGCCATCTAAATGTAGAGTAAAAACAAAAGGCAAGAAAAGGCAGAATGGAAGAAGCACATTCATGAAGTCGCCTTCTGCATACCTTTTCAAATCTTGTCAGCAGTTCCCGTAAGCTGAAGTTCAGACCAATCATCGTCCAGCAGCCCTTGAAGTTTACATCTTTCCGGCAAACTTCCTTCAGACAACAGCGTCCGATTTCCACACACCGTATCTTTCCTGGCTATACTTTAAAACCCTTTGTAAAATCCTTTACAAGCCTTGCCCTTGAGCTATGGTCCATGAGCAGCAGCAGCTTGCGCTGGGACATGTTAGCCACCCCAGCGAGGGTCCGTTCTTTCATGGACTTTGGAATTCGCAAGGAATAGACCTGCTTCTACAATTCCTGGGAGCTGTGTTCCACGAGGCTGGCATGCTCTCCTTTTTCTCTGGGAAGCCCAGGATTCCCTTTTGCTCACCTCACTAATGACCTGCAGCCTACAACTGGTCTCTCCTGGGCCCCGAGCTTAGAATTTGGTCTCAATTACACACAGCAAAAAAGAAGCTATATCCTGGAAACTTGCATGAGAGAAGGCAGAAAAAAAAAAAAAAAAAAAAAAAAAGGAGAGAGAGAGAGAGAGAGAGAGAGAGAGAGCCAAGTATTACCAACTTCCTCCATTCAGACTGGTTTCAGAAAGAAAAAAAAAAAAATCCTGGGTAAAGAGCCAGTTTTCAAAGAGCATGTCTTATGTAGAGTTCGAACAGCAAGGAGTGTACTCTTGTCTGAAGAAACACCCAAACACCGGACAAGAGGCCACCGGTTTGGACTCTCCCAGACACCGGCAGCTTGCGTTGCTATGGTAACCACCAAGCTAGTTTCAGTCCATTTCCCTAGGTCAGGCTATGCCTAAGGGATGCTGTCAGTGCAACAAAACCAAGCCGATGGTAAGTTGTTCTATCTGTCCCGAGAAAAGTTCCAGCAGTGGATCTCATGACAGGGGATCATTTGCAGAGTTTGTGGCAGGGGAGCCAGGGCAGCCAGCTCCAACAGCATCCCTGGCCGATCTGACAGTGGTGGGGTAATCCACTGCTCTTTCCAGCAGTTGTTTATTATTTTAATCAGCATCCTCCCTTCCACCACCCCTCACACAGTTTGAAGTGAAGCGCACTCCCACTTCCTGTAGGCCTCCCTGCTCCAGAATGCAGAACTTGCTCTCAAATGGTGTGGATCCTGAATGGATCTCAGGATTCACATTCCAATTTGGAGCCCACCCAGGAAAACAAAAGGGGGCAGGTGTACAAGACAATACAAGGCACAAAACAAAATATGAGTGACCAATTGGGTTACTTCTGAAAATGTTTTAACAGTACCAATGATGGGGAAAATAAAGGAAAGTTCCTTTGATCTCATTGATGACTGTAAGAGCCATTCAGACTTGTTTTCATGTGGGGAATTCACTTGTTTGTGAAATAAAACTTAAGTGAAACTACTCCAAATGTGAGTAATCGCCAGTTACTTTTAAATTGTTATTACTGGTACCCAGAGAAACACTGTCTCCCACAAAGTTGTGTAATTGCTTTAAAGGAAAATGTTCAATCCAAATGATATATTCTTTGGACATCATGGATTACATAGCTATTTAATATACCAATAAAAGGTTAAGTGCAACAGATGTGTCCATATGAAACATATTTATCTAGCTGTGTGCAGTTTTGTTATAAACATATAATGCTCTTAAAAGTGACACCATCACAAATGGAAAGTTAATATAACTAAGTTTATTCTGCATCAGGGCATGGAGCAAAAAAAATTAGAATATGTACCTCCTAAAAGGCTATTTGAATTACTCAAATATCAAAATTGTTAGCATTTATTTAATCATATACAGATAGAGTTTCCACTAACAAAGAAAAGAACAAAAACTTGCCAGGGAACAGTATACAATATAATTACTACTTTTTGGATTTGCACACCATTTTTCTTTCCATTTCATTCCCAACTTATTTTCATATCAGTGTTCAAATAGCATGTGTTTTACATATGCGGATCTATCCAACATTTAACAGGCTTTTAAAATATTTTCATCATTTATTCATAAAAATCAACATGTCCCCAGGGGCACAATGGCTTTATGAGATTTCTAGCAGAATGTGTTCCACCTCCAAGTACCCAATTCAGATTTATACACAGACACTGTTAACTTCAAAAACGAGTGTTGTAAATGAATGATAACCCAGAAATTTATAAGTAAAAACAATCCGTGCGCTTTGGGTTAACAACAACAGAAGACCGGTCCTCAGAAAGGAGTGAAGAAACATACAGAAACTGACCAGGATGACCCAGTCAGTGAGGGCTCTGGGGCCACATGCTGAGATCTTTCAGCAGCAACAAATAAACTCTTTACATAAATACAAAACAGAAGAAACCATCAGCACCAGCACCACAAAAAATAAAAATAAATAAACAAAGGAGAGAGAGGAGAAGAACAATCTTTCTCAACTGGGCAAACTTCCAGCTACCACCCAGGGTGCTGAATGACTGCGATCAGGAGGCTTGTGCACACACGCAGTCGCCCCCCAGCACGTATCCCAAGACTGAATTAAACAAAAGCTGTGAAACAACAGAGACTACTACCCTAGTTTTTCTCTAAAGTAGACTCTTAGGTTTAAAGGGTTCTGACATTAAGATAAGAACGATATGTCATTATTAGAGCTGCTAATATCTTATAACCTGATACAAGGCTGACCTTTTGAGGGAGTCTTCCCAAAAGCTAAGAGCAAGAGAATTTTTATCACATGATAGGTACCTGCGTTCTAAATGGGACAAAAACAATATAAGAGTGGAGGAGTATGTTGTCACATGGAATTCTAGAGGGGAGTATCCAGAAGTCACTGCCCCTGTACCAACTACCAGCTTCCCTGACATCCCGGGCAAATGCCCCATACCCATTTCTCAGAACTGACACCCTCAGCTCGGGCAGAAAAGAGAACACAAAATAAAGCTCCCTTACTTACAGTTATAAAATATCAAGAACTAAGATACTGATGAACCTAGATATGATGCACACTCTTTAGGAGGAAAGGGGGGTGGGGGGGTGTTACTTAGTGGATCTTTATGGAACCATCCAAAAATTTGTTTTTAGTTCTCACCTAATTTGAATAGCAGGGTAACTATACGATCAATAAAACACTGGAAAGCAACTAAAATGTGATTTTTAAAGTGTCAAAGACAAATAGATTATTTATGTACAAATCCAAAGATATGCTACCAAATTCCATTACCTAAATATTTAATGTATTATTCTAAATTACTGTGCTCCTTGATGACTGAGTGACTTATTACAAGTGAGACTTATAAAATGTAACTGAATTGCCTTAATAACTGAGCTCATTTTACCATGTATTTGTGTTTGATACCTATAAGTAAGTATATTTTCTATGAAACTCTGTATACAAAATATCATCTCGGTAATATATTTTACATCTCCATAGCCTCTTCTTTTTTTAACCAAACACCTCTTAGATACATTATCTCCTATAATCCTGTAATCATTAAAACAAACAAACAAACAGAGGCTTCCAGTGACAGCAATACATCACCAGAGAGACAATAAGCTGAATGATACAATTTGAAGGAGTTGACATTTTGCAGGTCCACACTAGTATGTAAATAAATAAATTAGGCACTAATCTTCAAGAGGTGGAATAAATATAATCCCTACAACAGATCCTAGCATAATCCCTACAACACCGAGTATCCTGAAATTCTCTAGTAAAATAATCGGTGTCTCAAACACAGATACCTAGATCCACAAGACAGTGAAGGTCACAGAACCGCCAAACAGCACAGAAAAACTCAACAATGGAATAAATAAAATCTAAATCTAAATGACATAATAAAAACCACACTCCGTGTCCCGAATGAAAAGAGCTATATATCCATATGGCTTTGGCATAAACTTTCAAAAGCTAGGCTACTTTTAAAACTGTTTATGATTAAAAACTATATGTCATCTAATTGGCTAAAAATGGCTTCCTTATTTAGCAACTTCATTGAGGCAATAGAACATCAATTTAGGGTTCACTCAAATACAAGCAAAAAGAGCCATCTAAATGCTCTGTTGAAAGATAACCAATGTCTCACCCATATGGTGGATCTTAAAGTACCCTTCATGCTACTCAAATTTTTAAAAGCTGTAAAGATAAAGTATGTTTTCTATGGAAAACCAAACAGCTTTCTCTTGATATTGGTCAATATGGAGGAAAGAAAAGAGAAGAAAAAAAAGAGAGAAGAAAAGAAAAGTAAAAACTTCTAGGGGACTTCTAAGGCGAAGCATATGGAGGTCAATAGGTGATTACAAATAAATTGGTACATCATGGCATTATTCACAATGAAGCCCTTCAGGCATGGGTAGAAAAATATACTGGTTATAATCCCATTCTGACTCCAGGAAAGATCCAGGTTATAATGGATTTTAAAGGAATATGCATGATTCTCCTTTTCATAACGTTTCTAAATCAGCATTTATAATTTGAAAATAAAATAGCTTCAAGGCCCTTGTCATGATCTGCGATTTCAAATTCATTGTCTACTGCTGCTGTGGTTCTGTTAAGGGAGAATACTCAATACATTACAGCTTTCTAGTTGACATCAGCTAGCAACCAAGTCTGTCAGCTGGTAGCTATTTAAAGTAATATACAGCCCTAAAGGGCAGAAGGTTCAATCTGAAATGGAGGCCTGAGCCCCCTGATGAAAGGCGGAACTCTCCTTTTATCCCAGGAAGCTCAGATAATATCCTTTGGACACAAAGAATTATTTTTAAAGCTCATCTCTTCAATAATGTCATGTAGTTTGATAACTATACAGGTGGCAGTTGGGAAACAGAAATTATAACCCATAAGGAAAAAAATTCAACACTTTCTATATTTCCAAAATCTATAGCCAGAAGATTCTAACCAGACATTTTAAAGGCACAAAGAGCTTTTTCTTCTAAAGGGAGTGGATAGGATTGAGGAAGAGAAACCCCAGTTGATCTGCTTCTGAATTAGCCAACCAGGTGCAGGGGTCAGCGTTCAGCAACCTTCTAAATATTTAATGATTCAGAGAGTGCTTTATTAGGCTACTAAAAATAAGGCCAAGACAAGTTAATGTTTCAAAACCATATCCTTCCTAAGAAATATGCAGCATGAGACAAGAGTGAAACCATCTCAGCCAGCCAAGCCTCACAATTCCAGATGTCTGCTGATGGCTCAAGCCACAGGGCTCTGGAGAAGTTTCTTAGAGGTTTCTCAAGGATCATTCCACCTTTCCTCAGATCCCAGATTTTGAGAAATTAAAGCCAACGTTAAATTACAAATTGCTTCTGTGTGTAATACCAGCTTTTCTGATGCAACCCATTCAGAGCTGACTTACTGCTTCAATTATGACTGCTTGGCATCCAAATTGGAATTCTCAGCAAAATCACAGCCTAACCTTCTTCCCCACTTTAATGATGATTCATCTTCACTAATATCATCAATAACCAGTCAATACACTTACACATGAACCACTTATATTTAACAAATATGGCTCCCCAAAAGTCAAAGACCATTGTAACTTTACTAATATATACTTTCTGTACCTTTAATCTCACTTCTCTCGTGCGTTTAGTCTGAGCAACAGGTTCTGTGATGACTCTGTTTCTTTCCAAAAGGTTTTGAATAAAGTATTCTCTAGGCAGTGCACGCAGACAATGTTATTGTGCAGGACATAATAAAATCAGTAGGCTGACTACAAAGGAAAGAATGCCTAGGTTTGACAGAATTAAGTCAAGCTATTATATTTTCTGGAGATTATGAGAAGCAGCAGAGTTGACTTTTAAAAATCTGCCAAATTTTGGGACAGAAATAATTTAGCAATATTCATCAAACATTAAAATTCATATAACATTTGCGTTAGAAATTCTATCTCTAGGAATTTAATTTGCAAACATTTGTACAAACATAGGGACAAAGATGCTCAATAAGTTCTGTTTGACAGAGCAAAAAGCTGAAAAGAATCTAAATGTCCATTAATAGGTAACTATGTAAATAAATTATAGCAGATTCCCACAATGGAATGCTGTTCAGCTATGGAAAAGAGGGAGAAGGTGGCTATACGCTGATAAGAAATAATCGCTAATATGTATGTATGTATGTATGTATGTATGTATGTATGCATGTATGTGCCCAAAAGGGGGATATTGAGATAGATGCATATACAGGATACAAATAATATTTCTGGAGAGATATGTAAGAAGATAAAGGTGGTTACCCCTGAGAGACACACTGGAGATCTCTGTATCTAGAATGGGACACTTGAAGTCTTTTATACTGTGTGAAAATTTTATCACAGGCACATGGTACATATTCCACACAAAATTAAATCAATTAATAGATGGAAAATTCCCAAGTAAAACACATTTCTCTTTCTAGGTAGATATCTAGTCCCCAAAATGGTGGCATCATTAGATCTGAGGTAAGTGCCACCAGAGACAATCATTTTTGTCTCTGAAAGACTCAGAAGTTGTGAAGTGCCAGATGGTCTGACATTCCAATAAATCAGCCCTCAACAGAAACACGCCTTCAGCGCAGTGGGCTGGTCAATGGTAAACTTTTCCAAAGGAGACAGGGACAAAGCCTTTTTGTTCCCGGAAGTTACTCTATAACTAGTCACTCCAATTTATTTAAATAATAACTGTGTCTAAATAGGCAATGTATAATTTAAGTCATTCTCATTCCAAGGAAGCTAGTACTGCTATTTTCTAAACTGTGACATTAAATGGCATGAACTTTTTGCAATGTTTATAAAATTAGTACACACATACAGAAAGGAAGAATATCTAGCCTGATTTTGTCAAGCAATGGAAGTGTGGTTTCATCACTCAAGATGAAGCCACACTTCCATTGTGACTTCATATTGAGTGATGAAGTCACAATGGAAGTGAGCTGGCAGAGGGAGAATGCCAAGGTCTACTCAACAGCTGAAGAGAGACTGCAGTACCAACAGCACTTCTGTTCATGGGTCTAAGTCACAGTAGTGAGAGAGAAAACACCATGGACCTTATCCTGCTTGTCATGGCTGCAGAAGGCATGCTGGATATGCTATGAAGGTTACTCTAGCAAAATACTGAAGGAGATGTACCACTACAGGCTGAGCAACCACCAGACACCAAGATTAGGTATGTTTTTATTTAGGACTAAATCGAATAGAAGGAGTTTTATATTAAATACTAGAGGCTTGGGGCATGAAATTCGTGCACAGAGGGGTGGGGTGTCCCTCAGCCCAGCCTGCACCCTCTCCAATCTGGGACCCCTCAAGGGATGTCTGACTGCTCGTTTAGGCCCGATCCCGACTGCCTGTTTAGGCCCGATCCCGGTGGGATCGGTGGGATCGGGCCTAAACGAGCAGTCGGACATCCCTCTCACAATCCAGGACTGCTGGCTCCCAACTGCTTGCCTGCTTGCCTTCCTGATTGCTCTTAACTGCTTCTGCCTGCCAGCCTGATCACTCCCTAACCACTCCACTGACAGCCTGATTGATGCCTAACTGCTCCCCTGCCAGCCTCTTTGCCCCTAACTGCCATCCCCTTCAGGCCTGGTCAACTCTAACTGCCCTCCCCTGCAGGCCTGGTCACCCCTAACTGCCCTCCCATGCAGGCCTGTGTCCCGCCCAACTGCCCTCCTCTGCCAGCCTGGTCACCCCTAACTGCCCTCCCCTGCTGGCCTGATCACCCACAACTGCCCTCCCTTGCAGGCCTGGTCCCTCCCAAATGCCCTCCCCTGCTGGCCATCTTGTGGTGGCCATCTTGTGTCCACATGGGGCAGGATCTTTGACCACATGGGGGCAGCCATCTTGTGTGTTGGAATGATGGTCAGTCTGCATATTACTCTTTTATTAGATAGGATAGAGACCTGGTGCATGGGTGGGGGCCAGCTGGTTTGCCCTGAAGGGTGTCCTGGATCAGGGTGGGGATTTCCTTGGGGCATGGGACAGCCTGGGCGAAGGGCCTGTGGTGGTTTGCAGGCCGGCCACACCCCCTGGCGACCCAAGCGGAGGCCCTTGTATCTGGGATTTATGTATCTTCTACAATTGAAACTTTGTAGCCTGGAACAGAGCCAAGCCTCCTGCTTGCTCTGTGGCTGCAGCCATTTCTTTTGGGGTTTATGTATACCTTCTATAATTGAAACTTTGTAGCATTGAGTGGAGGCTTAGGCCGGCCAGGGTGTTCGGAAAGCTTTGCTTCTTCCATTGTTGGGGAAACCCAAGCCTCTCGTTCTTTCCAGCTCGGTGGCTGCCGCCATTTCTGTTTGGATTTGTTTACCTTCTATAATTGAAACTTTGTAGCCTTGAGTGCAGGCCTAGGCTGGCAAGGGCAGGCAGAAAGCTCGGCTTCCTTTGTTACCAGGGAAATCCAAGCCTCCCTCCTGCTCTCTGTGGCTGTAGCCATCTTGGTTGGGTTTATTTGCATATTCGCTCCTGATTGGCTGGTGGGCATGGCTTGTGGGCGTGGCTTATGGGTGTGACAGAGGTATGGTCAATTTGCACATTACTCTTTTATTAGATAGGACTGTAAACCAAGGAATTTAAAGTACAATTTAAATCTAGAAATTGTTCTGGCAGATGTTTGTTTTTGTATGTGTGTTTTGTTTTATTTTTATTTCAGAAAGGAAGGGAGAGGGAGAGAGATAGAAACATCACAGATGAGAGAGAATCATTGATTGGCTGCCTCCTGCGTGCCCCACACTGGGGATGAGGCCCGCGCAACCATGGCATGGGAATCAAACCAAGACCTTCTGGTTCACAGGTCCACACTCAACCACTGAGCCACGCCAGCTGGGCCAGATGTTTTAACTTTAAAATTAGAATATGGGATGAATATAGTAACAGAGCTTTTAACAAAGTAAGACCAAATCTAGTATTTACTGGTATGCATATAAAATCAGTACTGACATCAAAATCATAACCTTGGGAGGCTACATCCAAGTGATATTACTACTGCACAAATCCTTTTTGGAATATTATTTTAGAGATATCTTTATAATTAACTAAAGATCCACATAATAAAGTTGATCCTTTTTTTCAATTATATTGCCACTTTTACCAAAATTATTAATACCCATCTTGACTGTTGGTGATGTGTACATTAGTAAGTCTAATTATCTATCATTACTAAGTGGATTCAAAGCACAATTCATGTTATTAAGGATGCTACTGACTACATAATATTAAAAAAATATGAAACTAACTTAGAAAACTTAAGTGCAAACTAAATGTTGCTACAAAATATTTTGAAGCATAATATTCCTTGACTCATTCTACCCCATCTCTATTCCCACTTTTAGAGCTATTAATGGTTCCTTTTTACTTGTGGCATTTTTTTTTAATGCCTCTTCATTATCTTACAGCCAATAGTACAAATTCTTATAGAAAAGATTATAGCTCAGAATGTTAAGAATTAAACCATTAAAATATAATGTTCTCATTAGAAATTATGAATCAGATCATACTACTATTATAATAGTATGAAAAGCTATATAGAACCTGTTCAATCATATGAGAAAGTAATAACTGATATTATATAAGAACTAGATGACTCATTGATATTATTACATCCAGCCCTGTGATATCTTTCATGGGATAAATAAGAAAGAATAATATTCTTGGAGTCACGGGACCTGGGTTGTGATTACATTTATATCAGTTACCTAACTGCTTGACCCAGAAAAAGACACTTCAACCCTTGTCTGGACCCTGATTTTTCTTTGTAAAATGATTCTGTGACACTTCAGCAAACACTCAACTACTCTTATACAGAAAGACATAGTAGCACTATGTTATTAGTTGGTCATGATGAGTTTCAACAAAAATTCATTGATAGTTAGATAATGTTATTTATAGCACAATTAAGACTTTCATACAATTCTGCACAATACCAGGAGTGCACTAGGTTTTCTAGGAGTGAAGTGAGGGTTCTACAAAGTTTTCACACATTTCCCAAACATTAATAAAAACTCTGAAAAGGATATTATTACCATAGAGTATTTTGAGAAGCATGTATATGTTTTCTTAATATTTCTGCTTATTTTCACCAAACTGTTCATAACATGTCCTTTGTTTACATTGGCTATCATTAGCAATAAAATTTTTAAAATATAAATAAATTATTGCAAAGTTCATTGCTGATCACTAATTATTTTTTAAAAAAATATATTTTATTGATATTTTACAGAGAGGAAGGGAGAGGGACAGAAAGCTAGAAACATCGATGAGAGAGAAACATCGACCAGCTGCCTCCCACACATCCCCCACTGGGGACATGCCCACAACCAATGTACATGCCCTTGACCGGAATCGAACCCGGGACCTTTCAGTCCGCAGACCGACGCTCTATCCACTGAGCCAAACCGGTTTCAGCGATCACTAATTATTAAAAAGCAATATTATATAACAAAATATTCATCACATTAGTGAAGAGGTTCCTGAATTGCAATCCTCTATTTTGTTCACTGATGTACCCAGAGATTACAATAGTCCCTGACGCATAGCAGACAACCAAAAAAATAGAAACTGAATTCCTGAATCAATGTCCTGTAGACGATCTCTACATACAAACAGGAATCACCATTAAATACAACTAGTTAGCAGCTGTTTACATATCAAAATCTCTTAATATTTTTGATACTCTCTTCATTCAGTCCTCTCACTGACCTTCTAACAGAATTACTTCAAGCCATCCTTCCTGACTTCTCTTCCTATCCTTAAATTATCTTCTCTATCCCATTAGCATGACAAACCAAAACAAATTCTTCTCAAAAACGACTTTAATAAAAAAGTCACTTAGTTTACCTCACCCTCTATTTCCTCATCTATAAAACTAGTAAATTAATAGCTAATTCAAAAGCAAATTAACTACAATTATGTTACTTTATTTTTTTAGCTTTTAAAATTTTATTAAATTTATTGGGGTGTCATTGGTTAATCATCCATATATGGCATTGTGTGCCAACCATCCGAAGTCAAATCTTGTACCATCCAGCATATATTTGACCAACGATGATATGACTCTTTCAGAACACCTATACACTTACATCTGGCAAGCTGTGTTTGGGCCATAGAAAGCACTTATTAATAATAATAAAAATTCATCCCCTTATAGCTTTTAAGTTCAAAAGTTCTTGATACAGTATATCAGTCCCTCTGCCTTTCTTTAAGGGCTCTCCACATCCCAACCCAAAAAATATCTAAACAACTGCAATGTAGCCCCGTTCAATCAAACTTTCTCCGATGATGGAAATGGTGTTCACCTTTGATGTCCAATAGAGTAGTATGGCTATTGGATGCTTGAAATGTGGCTAGTATGACTGAGAAACTAAACTGTGGTTTTGTTTAATTTTAATCAATTTAAATGTAAATGCAGATAGTCACATGTAGCTAGTGCCTTGCTACACACTCCAGGTATGACTTCCTTACAATATCCTGAAGGATACAGTTTTCTAACTTTCTCCAATATACACTCTATTTTTTTCTCCATCGATAGAATTCTTTTCTCTCAAGTAATAGCCCCTTTTTTCTATGCATTCAAATTTCATCCAGCCATTGAGGTACCATTTAATTTCCACCCTCTACTAAAAGCCTTGTATGACAACTTCAATTCAACAATTTCCTTTTCACACTGGTCATCTCCCTTATGCTGCATAACTATCCTGTACTTTACTTACATGTTGCCTTGCTTTGTTTACAAGTTGTTTTGCCAATTTGTTTTACCTTCCCTTTAACCCCACTTAGACAGTAAGCGTTTCAAGAGAAAGAAAAGAAGTTGACTTCATTTGTCCCTCAAATGACCTGAAGAATGATAAACATACAACCACTGCTCAATCTTTTTTTACTGGCAAGAATAAAACAATTAGAATGTATTAAAAATTTACATCCTTAATGTGATTTTACAATTTTAAAAAAGCCAGGATCTTGGCAGACACCTAATACATTTACAAAGTTACCAGAATAATTAATCTAATTAAACTTTCCAGCAAAAAACTCTAGGGGTTATTTTACTCATCTTTCCAATTCCTGAAAGGATCCCAAGTTATTCTAAAGATTTTGCACTTATCTGACCATACATTTCTCCAAAGAAAGAGAAGTTTCAGTCCTTCTTCTATAAACCACTCAAGCTTAACTTGACTGAAAAAGTTAATTTAAATGTATTTAAGAATCACACTTTAAATTTTAAAAGAAAGTGCTGCCCTCTTGTGAAATGAGGTAGAAGATTTTTCATTTCACTGTCAGATAAGTAAATACTGCAAAGGGATTAAAAGTTAAAAATTAACATTAAAACTAAATAGAGGTTATCTCACAGTTGTATGTGTTTCCCCTGAGGTCTCCCTCTCATGCTCTTGGTTAATTTTCCAACCAAGTGAAGAATGGATCATCAGCGTAAACTGTTCACAACTGTACAATGCCTGAAAAATAATGAATGACTGGAATATGTCCATTATAATAGAAATAAAAGATTTTCATTTTTGAATACTGTGTTACTGAGGAGATAATGGGAGCAAGGCCAATGAAGAAGCAGATGAGTCAATGACAACATGGGAAGTCACAAGTTAACTCACTTTCTGACCTTGGGAAGAGTTTAACTACCTTCAGTCCACTTATTTACGTATGAAGTGAGCATTTTAATAATACCACAAACTACATAGATTGTGTTGAGATTCAGTGAAACAGAAGAGGTAAAATCATTAGTATAATCCTTGTCATGTGGTAAGTGCTTATTAAAGATTACTAAACCAAAGTAATAATATTACCATAAATAGGATTACATTCATACGGGCATTTAAACAATACAATCTCTCAGAAAGTCTAACAATTGCAGTATGCGCTCTTTTTATGGTCATCTATTATGTGGCACAGGTACCAGGTACAATGAAAAAATACATAAAAGTATCTACTTTCAAGAAGCTTACATTCTGAGCTAACTATAAAAATACATGAAGAAAAAAACAACATTCTATAATCTCCTGAAGAATGAATGTTAGTAGATTTACAATTCACAAAAATGACTACTATAAATCCGGTAGGCTTTAAGGATCCAATTAAACATCAGTTTACTAAAAATTTATATGAGTGACAAATAGTAGGTTATCTCAATTCTAAGGGTATCACAAATAAGAAAAAAACACACACAAATTTAGTGTTAACCAATAGTGTGTCCTCTCTTTGCATAGACTATGCCTTCTTAGAATGAGCTTTCCCTCCAGTCCTCTCCCCTGGGATTGGAATAGGAGGAGGAGAAGTTGGCTGAATCTAGTACAGCAAGAATAGACTAAACCATCCAGACTATTTCTCTAATTACCAAAAATAAGTAATTCACAAACTAGGTTTCATTTACCCACCACATTGGGACACTTATGTACACAGCCACCATTTATATATGAATATTAGGAACAGGTGTGCCTATAATTAAAAGTGTTTAAAATTTAGAACATTATTTGATTCAATCCTCAGCAATCTAAAGGAGTTGTCCATTTGAAGTAATCTTCAGAAAATTCTTTTGTAATGTAGAAAATCTTTTGTCAAATTAAAAGCTACCACCAATATATATTTTTAGCAGTTTGAATTTTTATGCATGAGAGGTTTTCCTAACTTTTAAAAACATCCATTTCCTTGATTGAAATTATAATGGAAAATAAAGAAATGCCTTGATAATGAGGTGAAAAAGTGCCTTAAGGAAGAGTATGAATGTTATATTTAGTAACATAATACATTTTGGTATAGCTTCCTTTAAAAAAATATCTTTTTATAAAACCTATAAAATGCAGGAATGACAATCATGCTGTTCCATTATTCTAATTAGTTATCTTTCTGTTCAAATAGCAGACAGCCACAGAGGAACCTAGTAACATTTTGGGGAACTGAGAAAAAAGTTTCCAATTAAATATTAAGAAAAGAATATTATCATGCACACGATTTATAACATTTTTAATTAAATAATCCTTTGATTTTACTGGGCTTAGGCAAAAGAAATATTGACTCATCATACACATAAGGGAATTCTTCCAACAAATAAATGAAGGTTAAAAAAGTGGGAAAAGATATGCCTCAATAACTTTTCATGCTGAACAGAATTGCATTACACTGTAACTACTAATTTTCTTAATCTTGTAGAGGGGGTGGAAGGTTGACAAAGTGAACTATTAAATACACTAAAATAGAAGGCATTGACCTAAGTCTTGTTACCATTTATATAATCAGGTAAAACAAATCTGTTCAATGACCCATACTAAGATCAACCAGAGAAAGTTTTCAAGTTCACAGAATAAGATAAATGGTCCCCCACAGCGTGTGCTAAATAATCAGTTTTCAATAGAGGTGTGTTGATTAAATATGATGGACCAATGAACGCCATTTTGACATAAATTTTTTTAAGGAGGTAATTTCTCCCTCCTCCCCTCACTAGCAGTGAACATTCCTGTGGCATCTCCCACTTTCTGGCAAAGTCAGAACCATGCTCTGGAGTAGCTCAGAACACTCACAGCTTCCTACATGTCACCTGCCTCTTCTCCAGCCCCCTTTCTTTGCTACCCTTAAACTTCAACAGCTCCTGTGTAATCAGCAGCACACATTTTGTAATCAACAAGTTTAAGGCTGCTTTCTCTGGCTCATTTTGTTTCCTATTTTTATGTATTTCCTCTAAACCTTCAAATTCTGACTCCAGTTACTAATCAAAGAGCCAGGATCAACTGACCTTGTAGACATGTATTAACTGCCTTGTTAATATTATAAGGCACCATTCTACCACATAGATCACATTTCCATCATTTACCTATATTTCTGTATTTTCTCTTTATTTTTCAAATTGACCTAGAAGCAAGGTACATGAAGATATACAACAGCTATCTTTGGAGACATTAAATTTAAACATATCTTCAAAACAAAATATTTTATAACTAAACTAGAGGCCTGGTGCACAAATTTATGCATGGGTGGGGTCCGGCTGGCTCACCCTGATTGGGGATGATCAGGCTGGGCCAGCCAGGGTAAGGGACTCAGGAGGTTGGCCAGCCAGCCCTGCCCCCAATCAGGGTGGGGGAGGCCAATTGGGGGTTGGGCTGGCCGGGGGTGGGGCCACAATGGAATACTACACTGCAGTAAAAAGAAGGAGTTCTTACCATTTGCAACAGCATGGATGGAACTGGAGAGCATTGTGCTAAGTGAAATAAGCCAGTCAGAGAAAGATAAATACCACATGATCTCACTCATTTGTGGAATATAAACTGATAAACAGGGACAGATCCAGAGACAGAGAAGCATTGATCAGACTGCCAAACCTCAGAGGGAAGATAGGAGAGGGTGGGGGAAAGGAGGAGAGATCAACCAAAGGACTTGTATGCATGAATATAAGCCTAACCAATGGACACAAACACCAGTGGGGTGAGGGCATGAGGGGGGGGGGAGTTTGGGGGGTTAATGGAGGGATGAGGATACATATGTAATACCTTAATCGATAAAGAAATTTAAAAAAAGAGAAATGATAAAAAAAAAAAAGAAAGATGATGAAACTAATTAACTAAACCACAAATATAGCATGCCATCGATACCAAGGACTCAATGTTACATGCAGAACATAGTTGTAAAAAGTGTGCGAGCATGTATACAGAAGTATACAGTAATAAAACTTTTGATCCAGTCTCAGGAACACTTCAGCAAAATTAACAAAAGTTTTTTTAACAAAATCCAGTTGTTTACAAAATAAACAGAAACTTCCATAGTTCCATCAAAACTATTCAATCCAACCCACTCTCTCTCTGAACAAAATTAAACTAATTTCCTTCCTGTTTTGCCTATATGCAATACTTTAAACTTTAACCTGGACTTTGGGTATTTGTGGTTCCCTTATAATACACTGTTCTCCAGCCCATTCCGGTAAGTCGATATGTAAACGTTCACCTTCAAAGCCTCCTCTCAACTTCTTCCATGAAATTTTCTTTCCTTGTAAAACAGTGATAAGTCATGTATTTTATTTTCAAGACCCCAACATTCCCTAATAGAGACAAAAGCCCTTGATTCAGTATCTTTTTTTGCCTTGAACTTTACCTCCATGAATCAATAAAATTTCCAGGGTAATTATTTCCCTAAAACTGTATAATTATGATGGATGAAAGGGGGACTGAGACAGAGAGCTCTGGGTGCTGAGGAAATCACATTTGTCTGTGTAAAACCAAAAGGAGCCACAAAGTAGTAAATTAGGCCAAAGGTCAAAAATTTCCTGATTATGTAACATCTATTTAAGAACCACATGCCATAATATATTGCACAATTTTCAATATAATCCAAGTGGGGAAATTAGTATAATAAAATCATATCAATATGTATTCCCCTGATTCTAGGGGTGGCCACACTTTATATTCAGAATAAAACAACTATGCTATTGGAAAAAGATCTCTTCCATGAGCTAGGGATAGTCTATCAGTGTTTCTTTAATTTTCCCAAAACAAATAAAGCATTTCCAGTTAAAAAGATTAAAAATGTGCAAGTTATAGAGTTCCTCAAGAGGATGGAAGAGATGGGTAGATTTGTGACATTTTATTTCCAAGCCAACCTTCCATCACCATTGCATAAAACAGCTGGGATCTGGCCATAAGCAATACAACTTGTCTGAGCGGGAAGAAAGCAAACACATAAGTCAGAAATTAAGAAACATCCCTCCCAAATCCCTCACATTATATCAATTTTGACTCTTGGGATTAGGATTAGAAGAACAAACGATCATATCAAAATTATTTATGGTGGAAATGATGTCAGATTAGCAAGAAAGTAAAGCGAAAAAACTGGAAAAAAAGATCTAGAAATGACTAGGACAACTGAGATAAAAACATGAAGCTTCATACAATATGTACAACCTCTATGGACCCACACCACAGATTAAAACCACACCCGTAAAATTTCTGGATTTATAATACAGGGTATTTGTACAAATAGTATAAAATTAAAGAAAAATTAGCCATAATAAAAACAAAGTTCAGGCCATGCTTTTACAGCTTTTTAACTGAGTTAAAATTGGCTAACCCACACACAGGCAGTAATTAGAAAAATATCATCTTTTCAAAAAGGAACATACACTCTGTGCCTTGTTTGAGATCTCATTAACTGGGAATAAGTTCCATCAAAGACAAGCAGGTTTTATATACCGCACTAGATTTTAATTAAGCCAAATATAGTTGCTAATTTTATATTCATGTAAACATCTGCATTGCCTGTGTCAAGATTCCTGAGCAATAAGATGTCTGTGAACCTAAAAGCATAAAAGCAAACAAATTAATTATCTTACTCATGGAGATATTATTCAGGTCTTGGGTATTTTTTCCTTAATAACTGGGTTCTGCTCTTTGAATTTACTGAAAACATAGCAAAACTCAAACTCTAAAATTAGCATTTCATTATATCACTTAATAAAAGCACGGTACCCAGAATCTATAATTATCTTAGGGCAAAGAAGTAATTTCAATGATTGGTTATATCATTGGTGAGAATGTGTTAAGATCACTAGGACACTAACATTTAGGAGCATTATTTTTATTAATTCACCTTCCTCAGTTCCAGAAGCAAATTTCATCTTATTTCATCTTATTTACTTATTAGCAGATATTCTTTGTCCAAGAACTTCTGGTCTTTAAATAAATGAGGGCGAGGGGGTGGGGGGGACTGGCAATAGAAACAATTTCAACTACATTAAATGAAAATAACTTTAGTATATTTTGGATTTCTTTTTTTTAAAAAAAAGCTCACAGTTGAGAAGAAGCTCTTTTGAAAACATTTTGATCTATAGTATAAATATTGGGACCATGTTGGCAGACTTTCATACAAACCCCTAATAACAACAGTTGTTAAAACTGGTATTTATTTAGTAACTTAAATGAGACCAGAGCTTTGAACAAATAAATATAAACTGTATTCATGGTTATATACCTTCCTGCCTCAAATCTATGTTATAAGATACTCTTTTTTTTTTTGAAGCTGTCAGAATATACATTTATTTATTTTTTATTATTTTTTTTTTTATAATTTCTTTATTGATTAAGGTATCACATATTTGTCCTCATCCCCCCATTCCCATCCCACACCCCTCCCCATGGATGCCCCCACCCACCTGTTGTCCTTAACCACTGGTTAGGCTCATATGCTTGCACACAAGTCCTTTGGTTGATCTCTCCCCTTTACCTCCACCCTCCCCTACCCTCCCTCTGAGGCCCGACAGTCTGATCCATGCCTCCTTGTTTCTGGATCTGTTCTTGTTCATCCGTCTATGTTGTCCATTATTTCCCCTAGATGAGTGAGATCATGTGCTATTAGAAATACACTTATAAGAACCGAAAATGAGACAAGCAATAATGGTTATGGTGACAGGCAAATGAATCAGTCTGTAGTGAGTTTCTTTCTGGGCCAACAGTTCTTTTGAGACCCAATTTCAATGTCCAACAGTTCCTTATGTGTACATGTCAGCACTGACATTACAGTTCTGGATGGTGGACAAATGGTGGTAATGCAGGTCCGACTCTCTCTGGTTTGGTCCTGGGCAACCTGCAGTGATGCACAGCTGCTAACTGCTAGTATGGGATAAGATACTCTTTAAGGAATATAAAAGCTAAATAAGACATTTTTTCTGGCAATTTCTCAAGAAATTGTAAGCTAATAATCTTAGAAGAGATTAAATAGAACGAAAAAAGAGTTTAGACATTGTTTATTGAGTAGTATATTCTTACAAATATTTTCAAGCTTAAGAATAAACTATAAATTTTCTGAGGTGCTTTAGTTTTATACTAAAGGATATTCTCAATATATGATGTTTGGGATGAACCTTAGAGGTGCTCTAGTCTACTTTTTATAGTGATTCAATTAACATAATGTTTCCATATTATAGTATTATCTTAGTAGCAGTATGATCATTATAATAATCACTATAATGCTTCCATCTATAAATACATGATAAGTATTTCCCATTTTCTATATGGACATATGACACGATAGAGAACTGCCTCTCAATGCATCAGATCCCAAAATTCCTTTTCTATATTAAAACAGAAAGAAAGGTGCCTCTATCGTATGTCTTACCTTCAGCTTCTGCTGATATCACAGAACAAGCTCACATTTTCAAAAGATGACCCTTTCTCTATTTGAATGTAATGTAATTCCCATGACACCTTAGTTTTCCCTCTCTTTTTTTAAAACCTGAAAGACTTTCCCAAAGCCATTTTTCCCATAGTCCTTTTTAGTACTAGTTCATGGCCTTTATCTTCATGTTGCCTGCACAGTCTCTGGCACACGCCGAAGCCTTTCCTAGGAATAGCCCCTCTCTTTCCTATGCTGATAAGCTTTCAGGCCCCTTTGGCCAGGATAATGCCAACACATTCTTCAGAATTGTCTGCCAATGATCATTTCTGAGAAGTCTGTGCTGGAATCTCAAAACCTGGCTAAATGCCACCCCTTCTTCCTCGCAGAAACTCCCACAGCAGCATCCTTACACAGCCTTAATACAACATACACTTGCCACTTTCTCTAGTCATATGGTTTCGTGATTCAAGAAGTATTGACAGTAAAAGCAATAAAACAAGAAATATAAGAAGCAATAGGACTTGGTATCTGATTGATTGGATGTGGGGAGTGACAGAGAAAAAGTATTTTAAAATGATACCTAAATTTCTGGCTTGGTTAACTGGACAAGATTAACCAAACAAGAGAATACAGTAAGAGAAATGGATTTGAGCTTTAAAGGGTCTATGAAATCACCAACATAAATTTCCATTAAGCAGTTAAACATAAGAATGTAGAGCTCGCACCATCCTATATGGTGGCCAAATTGGGCCAGTACAAACTGGGATGAGCTTAAGCGTAAAATACATGCCAGATTTCACAGACTTAGTGAAAAAAAAAATCTCAGAAATAATTTTTATGTCAGTTACATGTTCAAGTAACATTTTGGATTCATTGGGTTAAGTAAAATATTTTAACATTTAAAAATTTTTGAGATCAAGAAAGATAAGGGCTGGTGATAGTAACATAAAGATTTGGGAGTCATCAGCAAATAGACATTTACAGAGGCCAGGGAAGAGTTCATCAAATGAAAATGAAACAGGTTTGAGGAAAAAACTCTGGGAAGTTAGTAATATATTGAACGAAGGGAAGAAAGCCAACCAAAGGGAAGGAATAGCTAACTGCAGCAATAAAATTAATAAGAGTGTGTGATACATCAAAAATTATTGTCAGTGTAAGATGGTACAGAATAATAAAATTAGGTAAGGCCTAGAAAGAGGTAAGCAATAAAGCCCTCAATGATCCTGGCAATGGCAATGTTGTGGCTGAAGCAAAAGCCAGACTGCATTATATTGAGGGCAAATGGAAAGCGAGGATGTCAAAACAATGAGAGAAGAAACCATTTCAGTAACTTTGACTGTGAAAGAAACGAGGAAGGAAAGAGGAAGGAAGGAAGGAAGGAAGGAAGGAAGGAAGGAAGGAAGGAAGGAAGGAAGGAAGGAAGGGAGGGAGGGAGGGAGGGAGGGAGGGAGGGAGGGAGGGAGAGAGGGAGGGAGGGAGGGAGGGAGGGAGGGAGGGAGGAAGATTACAGACCACCTTATTCTGACCAGTCCATATAACACTAAAAATTAAAATTGGATGAATGAACCATTAACAAATGTAAGAATTTAAGAACAGTAACTCTAGTCCTAATGATAACGTTGTGATAACCTAGTTATGAATTAGTAACTGGAAAGGAACAAAGGGAAGCTACAATTTAGAAGCATGTTCAATAAGGTCTGGGTGACATGGGAAGGTGCTTGTCTGTCATTCACATCTACAACTGAACCACTGGTCAGAATAGGCGTGGCCACTGCAAGGGCACGAAATCCAAGATACTCAAATCCTGAACAAAGGAAGTTCTCTCTCTTGCTCTCTTGGCACTCTTGGCCCTCTGATGCTCCTGGTTTGTGGAGCTTATATGCCCTGCATTCGCCCACAGGGCCCATGGCCATGTGGACTCCATACAATGAACTAATGGACTTTAACTTGCTTGATGCTACCTCAGACCCAACTCCACCATAGAACAAAAACTCTGGACACTGGCCCTGCTTTTAGCTCTACTAAATCCCCAGCTGCACATTTTCCAGGACTGGTTTATAGACTTTGGAAACCAAGAAATATAATTCCACGTGAATAAAAATCATTCATCCTCCCTTGTAAGTCTTAGAAAATTCATTTTCTCAAGATATTGTAAGAATCCCACTTCCACTAGTGATGGAAGAATTTCACCCACCCAATTCTCTGGTAACACTAGCACTAAAATTACTTGATAGTGATAGGTTGGCCAGTTCACCTCATTGCCCTCTAAAAGGATCACAACCAAGATCCATAGTTGAATATGTGGGCATTCTATCACACAAGAAAATGAAAACAACACACACACACACAACTTCCAAAAGTCATCTTAAATACCACTGGCAATCCAGAGCACTAATTAGTAACTGATTAATTGAAAATCACTTCTAATCTAATTTTCCAAACAGATATGTCCTAGACCTAATCTCCCTGCTAAGAAAATGGGTACTGTGCTACTAAGAAATTCTACATACAATGGCAAACAAGGATAGACCTATGTTAAGTGACCTCTTTCGTTGTTGAACAAACACTTTAGTGATTTTTCATCTGTGAACCCATGTTTAAGGGAAACACCTGGGGTTTAGAGATAAGTGGCTCCAAGGGTAATGAAATTAATATTTACAACATTCAAAACAAAACACTGCAGATTGAGAAAAAAAAAACAAACCACCCATGAAATATATTTTCTATTAAATACAAAGCCTAAGGAAAAAAGAAAAACAGCATAATGACATTAATAAGGATGATGACAGATGCATAAAAGCTTATCTTAAGGAATGAGATGGCCACAGCTTTTGAAAAAAATGACCTTGCACTTCAAAATTGTATAAAATGTTTCAAAGAGAAAATCTTTAGTGTTTTTTATTAAATAGTGGGGGGAGGAGGGGAGGCGGGGGAGCTTTCCCAAGTTTATGCACTACATTAATCCTATGGAGTGTTGCAGTACCAACTCCATGTCGAAAAAGCAAATATCTTGATCTTTAGCGCTTCCAAAGTGCCAAAATTATACAAACACAGAGTAGCATCTGACACTATCTGGTGCAGAAAGGCAATTATATCTCTCCTATTAATAATAATTTTAAAATTATCCCATTCACTAAAATAGTTTCAATAATTCACATACAGGCATAATAATCACCACCACCAGTTGTTGTGTTTTAAGAGAGAGACAAATTAAACTAGAAAATTGGGGCTGTAGTAGGCATCTGAGCACAGGAAACTAAATAAATTCAGAGCTCCCTGGCTGCCAAAGCAAACAGAAGAGCAAAAAATTAGTTACATCACTATCCAACTTCAATGATATGTGGTGGTGGTGGGGGGGGGAGGCAAGATCTTGAAATGCATGTAATGTAAAGAATAGCACTATTTCTTTTTTTAATTGTATGTAAATATAAGTGTTTGGATATATTAAAATTTTCCTGAAGATAGTATAGGAAACTGGTTGTTCTGGGTTATGGTACCTGGGAATCAGAGAATCCGTGTAGAGGAGAGAGATTTCACTTTATAATATTTATATACTACTGCATTGATGTTTTTCTTACAAGACACATGCATTATTTAATAACTTAAAAATCGAATATAGCCAAAACTGGTTTGGTTCAGTGGATAGAGGGTCAGCCTGCGGACTGAAAGGTCCCGGGTTCGATTCCGGTCAAGGGCATGTGCCTTGGTTGCGGGCACATCCCCAGTGGCGGGTGTGCAGGAGGCAGCTGATCGATGTTTCTCTCCCATCGATGTTTCTAGCTCTCTATCCCTCTCCCTTCCTCTCTGTAAAAAATCAATAAAATATATTTTTAAAAAATCGAATGTAAATAAATGCTAAATAATAAAGAAGATAGTGGATGCAAGTATAACCCAGGGGCCAATTAAATACTTTAGATTCTGAACATGACAATGTGATGAAAATAAAAAAGCATGATTTCAACCACACCAGTCCAAAACCACACCATTAAAAACTCAGTGTTACTCTGTTATAGTTTGGAATCAAATTTAAAGATAGCTCAAAGCAAAAACCCAATCATGTTCTTTCACAAGACCAGTCAGAGACAGAATGAAAGGAAGTGTGAGAGAAAAAGAAAGAATGAATAAAGAGAAAGGAACAAGGAACAGTTATTTTCAGAATGACTCACAAGAAGCAAATGAAAATCCACATATATAAAATTCTATACTGCCAACAACCATAAACCAAGTTATGGCACTGGAGTAAACTATAAAGATGACTATGAAAATGTCTGGAAATGTGGAGAAAAGAATAATTCTGATGCTGAAGTCTATCTTCTTTATTACTTTCATTATTAAAGGAAAACTTTGTTGGAGAAACTAGTGAAAAATGATTAATCTCAATACAAGCATAATAAAGTCACAAATCAAATCATGAGAATTTGCATTTCAATGGACAGGAAGTATTTCTTAATAATTTATAACACAGTTTGTCAGAATTTTCTATTTTTAAAAATACTATCACATATATTATCATTTTAAAGATACTTAAAATTCATACATATAAATTACAAGCAAGCACCCAGATATGGTGCCAAAACTCATCCCATTCTTATTAAAAAACTAACAAAATAATTGCCTAAGAGGGCACTAGCCAAAGAAATTGAGAACTATGCTTAGATGTTTTAATAAGTTGAGTAGAAAAGGGCTGGCTCTTAATAATAGTGAGAGGTCTATCAATTCAGAAACATTATTATACTAAAAGGGAAAAGTAAAAGCATTTTCATGGCAACCACAATTAACAGGAGAGTTTATGTTAACTTTATATAAAAACAGTTTCACACTGGCTAACAATGTTCCCAAATATATCTATCTATATCTATATATCTATATATCTATATCTCTATATATATCTATATCTATCTATATCTATATCTATATCTATATCTATATCTATATCTATATCTATATCTATATCTATATCTATATCTATATCTTAACTGACCTAGCAATTATACTCCTAGGTGAAATACCCAAAAGCAATGAAAACATATGTCTACACAAAAAGTTGTGTACAGTGTTCACAGCAGCATTATTTATCATAGCCAAGGAGTAAATAACACAAATGTCCATCAACTGACAAATGGTGAATATGGCATACCTATAAAATAAAAAAAGAAATACTGTTACAAACTACAACATGGACAACTCTTGAAAACACGATGCCTAAGTGAAAAAGCCAGTCACAAAGGACCACAGATTGTATAATTTCATTTATGTGAATATGCAGAATGGCAAATCTACAGAAACAGAAAGCAGATTTGGGATTGCCAGGGGCTGATGGAATATGGGTATCAGGAAATGCTGGCCAGGGGGTATGGGATTTTTGGAGGATGATAAAAATGTTCCAAAATAGACTTGTAATGGTTGGGCAACTCCATGAATATATTAGGTACCACTGAATTGCACAATTTAAAAGGGTAACTTACATGTATGTGAATTATATCTCATAAAGCTGTTAAAAAATAAAAGGCACATTAACAAGTCAAGAGCCTCTGCCACTGTGTTCACTGATCTCAACCTCATAAACCCTATTCCTGGCCAGAGTCAGGAAGACTATATATAAACCATCCCAGTCATGAACCTCTGGGAAATTAGTGTCAAGTCTTCTAGCCGTCACCCACCCACACTGCAGCTCTAACCAGGAACCAACAGATTCTCCCAATGAACAGTCTCAATGTGACAGGCACCTGAAGTGCTTCCAGCTGATAACAGGGCTCTGTGCCCAAAGTCCTCAGTGCAAGATACTTCTTGGTACTCTTGCTTCAGGATTTTCCTAAACTCCATTCCTCATGGCCTATTTTACCCTAACTATGGGCTTTAAATTCCTGCATTCTTGAGCATTGGAAAGAATGCACATCCACAAAACCCATGCTTGGATTTGCCCTGGTGTCCCACCCACCGGCGTGAACATGTGTTACCATGGCATGATCCTATACTTGACCTGAATGTGGCTGGATAAAGGAAATTCCCATGGGCAACCTGATCGGCCTGTCTTGCCCAGCCTCTGTGTTCATCTGCGCAGCTGGACATCCATGAAAGAGAGAATGCCTATCCCTGCTCATCCAACCCCAGAACCTCCCACCTCATCAGTGGACAATCTCTAACAAGGGTTGAGATTACAAGACAGTCAAGAATTGATGAAATATTTTCCTGACAAACTGAAAAAATAAGATAAATAAGATTTTGTTCATTTATTTTCAGTTTCTCATGGGGTTGAACAAAATCATTTTGAAATACTGAAGGGAAGAAAGAGAATGAAAATTATCCTCAAGGTTAATAATGTATCCAGTCAATTCCTCAAAAGAACTGGAAAGAATATTCTTGAGGCACAGCCCAATTACATAGTACTGCTTTTCCTTTTATGACTGTTCTGGTGACTATCTGGGGGGGAAAAATGGTGTATTCACTAAGATAAGGTCCTCACTACAAAACAATGGATAATTTTGAAAAAAAAAATTGCGACTGAAATAGAGAAGCAGATTATATTTCAAGTTTCTTTACTCCTCAAGAAATACCTTATCTGACTGAACAGGTAAAAAAATTATAAATATGCACTTCTGGTTTATTTTGTTCAATGCCTCACTGCAAACATGCAATGAGGTATTGGCAAACTACTAAAGTATGCCATACAGTAACTGATTAAAACATATATTAAAAAGGTAAAAATCACCCTAATCGGTTTGGCTGAAGGGTCCCAGGCTCGATTCCGGTCAAGGCATGTACCTTGGTTGCAGGCTCTGTTTCAGTTTCAGATGATGCAAAAGTTTGAGAGCTGGACAATGGTGATGGCTGCGCAACATTGTGAGTGCACTTAATGCCACTGAACTTAACACTTTAAAATGGTGAAAAGTGTATATCTGATACTGTGTGTATGTTCCCAAAATAAAAAAGGTCATGTTTATAGTCAAGTAACCAAATAGAGCTATGAATTCTATGACAGAAAGATAAAGGGTTTATCAACATTATTCAAAATATAGATCTTATTTGAAACCAAGAGTAAAGTGAAAAAAACAGAGAGTAAACTGTGAACTGATAAATCATTGTACAAGCTATTAGTCTTGCACAGAACTTTGGTCTTTACAATAGGAATGACAGCACTTGGGTGTCATGCCCTTGCTCCAAGCACAACTGTAGCCAACAGCCCTTTTCCTGGAGACAAGCCCAGCACCAGCCCCACCCTTATTCATGCTCCCTATGCCTGAGTACACACACAGAGAGATGGGGGCGAAAAATTACTGAAAGGAGACAGAAACTGGGTCAGGGTTCCATTTGTGTCGTCAAATCTCGTTTTTCAAAGAGCTACTCAGACATAAGCTCTACACCAGAGGCTACAAACTGAAATGCAACTACCGTAGATGCACAAAGTGATCTGCGTGTAAGAAAAACGACAGCACAAAGTTGCTGGTACACAGGGACAATCTCAGTGTTGGGGAAAACACAGGGGCTGGTTGGGATCTTGGAGAGCAGCAGTCCACGGGATCCATCAGCTCACTTTCAGGCAATTGCTGCCTTGTTTAAGTCCACTGCTAACAAATCTACAAATTTTTCAAGATAAATTATTTTGAACTAATGGAAACAAAGCTTCCCATAAAATACAGCCCTTAGGTTGTGTCTTGAAGGTGAATTAGAATTATAGAAAGTGAGGAAAGAGACCAGAAGTCATGTTTAAGGGAGGACACCATTTGGGGTACCTGTAATACCTGGTGCTTCACCTAGTGGGCGATCTAGAGTTAGAGGAGGTTGGAGAGGTACCTTGTGGACAAAAAAATTTGCAGATGTTTCTGAAAGCCATGTTATGAATAATGGTCTGTTTATTACTGATGCTGTGTCAGCAGGGTATTTCAGATTTAGTGAAATAACTACTGTAATACCATGGGAAAACAATCGAAAAGGTGAGAGATAATAGGTAGACTAGTTTAAAAACATAAATCAGGGTTCTCATTAATTCTTTAAATAAATACCCATCACTTAACAAATAGTTAAATCAATAACTGTCCAAATCCATATTCGCTTTTTCAAAAGCTTGAAGCAATGAAAATGAACTATTTACTGGCCATTGTTAGGCCTTTGTATCTGTAATACAGCTACAGAAATCTTGTCTGAAAAGAAAACTATTTACTTGGCCCATTATCAACAGAAAGATTTCCAATCAGCAATTGATTTTTCCCACTTCAGTTTTAGAACTAGTCTTTATAAATCTCTAAGGTTGTTTAAATTTTCAAAATAATTAGCATCATTCAATGTTGCTCAATCCTTTTTGTCATACATGCACACATAAAAGGAAGATGAAATATACTATATTCAATTGATCCAGAGAAAGCAAAGAGAACTGTAGTTGAGTTGTGCATTTAGCTTTTGTTCCATGTTACATAATGTTGATTTGAAGAAAAAATATTTAGAACAAATCAATTCATAAACATTTTTATTACGTTTGCCCAAAAATTGGGCAGCTATTCACTGAACAAAGCATACCAGTTTCTTCACCCGAATCTTCAAGCTTTTCAACCATCTCCACTGAAACAGTTAAGAGAATTCTACTAATAGCGATTTTATATCAGGTATTATTTACAAACTAAAAATAAACCAAATGCTTTCTTAACAAAGTTGAACATTTTAATTCTGAAAGCAAAGTCAATAAATCACAGGTAAGCTAAGAAGTCAAATATACAAATAAATGCCTCATCAATAAATTTTCCTATTCTGTTTCTCCATGGAAAGTACAAACCATAAAAATATAATTTGGAATTGTACAATTATATAGCCTTTCATTAGTCAGTAGCCTGTATGAGTATCTGAAATATCTGATGATCATTTCCTATTTCTATAACTTGCAGGACCCTAGAACCTTTAATACCCAGAATTTCAAAGAGCTGATTCAGTAATCTAGCTATAGGGGAGCTGTTCTTTTTTCACTCAATTCTCTGTGCCATAATGAAATTTTAAAAGCCCTTCTCCATTGTCCTAAAAAGGACCCATCTCCATTCTATATAATAAAAGCCTAATATGCTAAGTGTCCAGTCATCTGTTCAACCAATCAAAGCGTAATATGGTAATGATATGCTAAGGCCACTCAACCGCTCGCTATGATGTGCACTGACCACCAGGGGGCAGACAGTTGACTAGTCGCTATGACATGCACTGACCACCAAGGGGTAGACACTCTGACTGGTAGGTTAGCTTGCTGCTAGGGTCTGGCCAATCGGGACTGAATGAGACGGGCTGGACACACCCTGGAGCCCTCCCATGGTCCTTCCCCGGCTGGCCTACCTCCCACGTCTCTCCCTGGCCCTGATCGTGCACTGGTGGGGTCCCTCGGCCTGGCCTGCGCCCTCTTGCAATCCAGGACCCCTGGGGGGGTGGTGTCAGAGAGCTGGTTTCAGCCTGATCCCGCAGGCCAGGCCAAGGGACCCCACTGGTACATGAATTCATGTACTGGGCCTCGAGTCTATAAATTAAATAGAATATAGTAATAGGTACTTAGAATCACTTCTTGTTATTTGCAAAATAGCATTGAACACATTCTTGCTATCACTGTCATTTACAAACACAACACCCTATAAAGAATTTCAAAGGCATATTTTGTATTGTTTCTTAAATCATTGAAATCATGACTTCATAGGTTCCAGCTTTACAGATGTCCCTAATGTTTCCATTAAGATTAACAAAATGGAGTGATAATAAGTGATTTCATCCTTTCTCATCTGGGGTGCAGAGAACTTCAGTGACTTGACCCAACTCATATATCTGATAAAGCTGCCAAATTAGGACCCACACCCACACGTTCAGTCCTCTACTCAACAGAGTCACTACTTTGGGTGAAAAAATACAAGAGTAAGAAAACTAGTTTATATGGAAGATTCCTTTATAATTTTCTGGAAGAAACTTGGCTGATTAGGCGCACTGCCACATATTTCTTTATAATGCTTCTCCAAATATGTTACCAGCACTGTCTTTATACTAATATTTATGGAGTTGCTAATAATCTTACTTTTATTTTAATTAGTTTTATCTAATATTTAAATAGAGGTGATTCAAAATGAAATGGATATCATCTGCAACATCATCGGCCCAATATGAGAGCAAAAGTCATTTTCCACAGCAGATGGGAGTTTCTACCATCCTTTCCTGTTTCCTAGAGCTAAATTTCCTCTATGTGAGAAAACATCTCTAAAAGATCCATTTATAAATAAAAGCCTATAAATGCCCATGCTTTATTTCCCCTCAGATTAGATGCCACAGCATTATAATACAGATGATTTCTAATATGCTTATAAAGATATCAGAACAAAGCACATATTATTAATCCACTTAAGAATAATAAACCAGTAAAAAAAGCTCTTATCAGCCAATCCCACAAATTTGTATATGGCTATTATTCTTAAATTTGGTGTCATGATAGTACTATATTTTTCTTCATTATAGAACGCCATCTGTTGCAAAATGAAACACTAACTCAATAGCAGGGTTTCGGGGGAGGGAGTGAGTAACATAACATGTACTAGTATATGTAAATAATCTATAAACAGAAAATATTCAACCAGTTATTAATTAAAATTTCATGAAAAATATGATAAAATACTTCGTGAATATAATAAAAATCTATTTATACTAAGATTTAATAAATATCTAAATGGATGAGCAAAAATAAATAGGAACTTTAAATAAATTAACTGTACCCCTCACCCAAAAGGAGGAAGGATAGAGAAGGAAGAGAAAGAAGAGGAGGAAGAGAAGGAGTTGGAAAAGGAGAAAAGCAGGAGGAGGAGGAGGAGGAAGAAGAAAAAGAAAATAAACATTTCTATTCCATAATCATCCAGATCGGCTTCCCTAGAGTATTTCCTAGGAACTGAAGCAGATATTTAGAACTCTCAAAATGGGATCTCACATGCAAGGTAAAGGGCATAGCGGGGATTCAAGCATTAAGAAAATCTTCCCTGTGAACACTAAGAGAACCCTATACCTTTCCTAATCAAGCATCAGTGACATCCACCTGTTTCACATACACAGACCACACATGTTGATTATTTAAATTACCAGACTCAGTATTTGTCAACAGGGCGGGAATACACATGTGTGAGATAATCTCATTGTAATGAGATAAATGCCATATTAAAGATGTTAACTTTATAATGCCATGGGAGTCCCAGGTAGAGGTAAACTAATTTTCAGCTGTCGGCTTTCAAAAATATTTACTAAGAAGATGGTATTTGAGATGACCTGAATAAAGTTTCTAAGAAAAAGGCAATTCAGTCACAAAGAGAGGACCAAAGTCAGAAAAGTACATGGTCTCTTTGGAGACTCATAAAAGGTTTGATATCCTATATGGTTTGTTCACATTAGCAATAAAATAGTGATACTTCTCTAAAATGGTTCCTAATTCATGTTTTTTGAAACTTAACCACATTGCTATCCCCATACCAATAAACTGCTATTAAATATGAATATTACAATTAAATAAGCATTCTCTAAGCACTTTACCAATAATAGCTCATTTAATCCTCACAACAACCTTAAGAGGTAAACAGTAGCATTATCCCCATTTCACAGATGAAGATAATGAAATCCAGAAATAACTAATTTGCCAGGGACACACAGTTTGACTTCAGGACATCCTTAGAGCAGCGATTTTCAACATTTTTCATCTTATGGCACACATAAACTAATTACTGAAATTCTGTAGCACACCAAAAAAAATGTATTTTTTGCCAATCTGACCAAAATAATATAATTTTGATTCATTCACACCAGATGGCTATTGTTTTTTTGGCTGTTGTCATCTTTTATTTGACAGTCTAAGGAAAGAGAGAGGTCAGGGCCCCTGACTAAATAGTCAGAAATTGCATGTTTTAAAAATTCTTGAGGGCCCTAGCTGATTTGGCACAATGGATAGAGCAGTGGCCTGCAGACTGAAGGGTCCAGGATTCAATTCTGGTCAAGGGCACATCCCTAAGTTGCAGGCTCAATCTCCAGTGGGGGGCATGCAGGAGGCAGCCAATCAATGATTCTCTCTCATCATTGATGTTTCTATCTCTCTCTCCCTCTCCCTTCCTCTCTAAAATCAATAAAAATATATTTAAAAAAAATTCTTGTGGCACAGCACACTAGTTGAAAATCGCTGTATTAGCTACATGCTATATATAACCTATGTATTGAAACATTAACCTCACTTCCTAATAGATAGCTGCTCTTACTATACAAGCATCTCCTCATGTCTTCTCAACCTAAGTATACTTTGGACCAAAAGAAGAGAAGTCACAGATGTCAAACTCACCTTCAGCCTCCAGTTAAAATCCCTTTCTACTCCTCTCCTCTTCCTTCTTTCCTCTCTTTGTTTCAGACCTTAAAGTTGCCATTTCACTCTACACTAACCCCTTATTCCTTCCTCTTTCTCATGGTAATGTCACCAACATGGGCGCATGTTGACAGGACACAGCGGGATTTTTTTTTTTTTTTTTTTTTTTTAGGTCTGAGACAGGTAAATCCTCAGAGCTGTCTTGTCCCCAAGTCACCAACTCTTTACTAGAGAAGGCAGTTTTTCATGAAATACAGAAACAGATACACAGGAGATAAGAAAAAGTAGTAAAAAAACTGTTGTTTCAGATGCTATTTCTCGTTCCCTACAATTCAGGACATCAACAGCAGAAATTGAACATTTCCCAAATAATACGTTTGAAAGTGTTATGGTTCTTCTTGCCCTTTAGAAACTGCATTTTTTAAAATCGATTTCTAAAATAGGGAAGGCCGACCTAATAACTATGTAGTGAAGGACTACGTAATAACTATGGTTACTACACTGATGTGATCACTTTGTAAGGGATATAAATGTTGGATCATGATGTTGTACACCTGAAACTAATATAATATTGTAGGTCAACTATAATTTAAATTTTTTTCTAATAATAAAAATATTTTAACTTTAAATAAAATAAGAAAGACCTATATGTCTAGCAATTAAGCAGATGGTGCCTTTATTAGAATAAAAACCAAAGCTGAAGGGCAATAGCACACACACCCAGATGAATTTACCTACGAGTGAGAGTTAAAGGAACCAAAATTGGAGTGAAAACATATTAGCCAATAAAATTCAAATGGAGAGTTCAGCAGCACAGGTGGGTACTTAAAATTGATTTAAGTGATCTGGCATGCAGTGGTGACATTTTCCATTCTGCAGTCATGGCCATCACAATGTGTTATGATCTTATTAAACTCACAAGCTAACCCCAAATAAGCCAGTTCAATATAAGCAGAAGGCAACTAAATAAACTAACGATACAAGAGGAATCCAATATTTTACATTCCTTTTGCATTCATAGCAAAACAAAACAAAACAAAACACAACAAAACAGACAGATATTCATATAGACACAGGATATCTAGCATTGGGCTCTGGCTGAGGGAAGTCCATACTTAAACAATACAGTGGTGAGCTACTCCCGGTTGAAAGATCTATTTTTTTTTATGCTAAATGCCTTTTCTGGGTGGAGTTTAATCAGGCACAAGATGCTTCCTTATTGCTAACTCAATTGTAATATAAACATTAATTCACAAAATCACACTCAGACTTAGGAGAGCTCATAAGAGGTCATTTACATTCTCTTCTTTCTTAAGGAGCCAGTCTGACTTTGTCTTCTCCAGATTATATGCGCCAAGTGGTAGATGAGGGATCATTTACATTTTTTGGTACATTTTGGCAAATTCAACCAAAATCCAGGGCAACTTCACATAGATTAAATAAACTCTCCAGAAATAAATCATGTAGAAAAAAGAAATGTATTCACCATTGTGTACTCCTTGAGAAATGTCTCAAGGCACATTAACGTCTTTTCCACACAGACACCAAAACCGTTTAAAGGAAAACTGGACTTGTCCCATATTCTGATTTAAGAGGTTGTCAAGCTGTAACCTGCCTCATTAAGTAGTTATTCTATTTCATCCTATAATGGGTTGCATTTTGAGAATGACCAAATTGATAGGGAGAGTTTTCAAATGATAATGGCATGTAAAATAGAAGGTCCTGCCTAAATGCCAAATTATCCTAATGGCTTAAAACACTGTGGTACTTTATTAATGAATATAAAATCGTGGTCATGCTTCCACTTATTGATTTAAAAATGAAAAACAATAAAACAACCAAAAAACTGACCACTCTATTGACACAATAATAAAGCATGTGTATTGACCAATTTAATATCAATTTGCTGTGCTTATTTAATCACATAGCAAATTCATAATATGCTCTAATTCCTTGAGGAAATCATTTATGATTTTAAAATTATGATTACAAAGCTATTATATCTAATATAATGGGTTATTTTCTAAGTATCAAAATCAAATGGATCAATTTTAAAAGACTAAATAGTTTAATCCTATCAATAATTGTGTGTGATCAATTTAATTCTCATCTTAATGGTTCTTCTTGAAAGAATATATATTCTGATAGAACATGAAACTTATTATTATATGTAAATATATAATATTAAATCTTTGAGTATAAATAAAACATATTTGGTGTATTCTGCGTTTTGGGGCTAACGTGTTTGGTGATACAACTTCATGCATAGCTCTAACTTGAATAAAACATGTAAGCATAAGTATTCTAATTTGCAAACATTAATTATGACATAGATAAAGAACTGGTGAAAGGTTTTCACAGTGCCAGGTGCATAACGGGCACAAACATAAATATTTGTCAAATGAATGAATAGCTGGACAAATAAAATTGAAATGGGGGTCAGATTTTAAAATTTCATGGTAACCATCCAGTACTAAAATTACTGTATTTGAAGCAAGTGGATTTTAAACATCAACTCTAAAGATTTTTAGTCTGTAACTAAAATGCAGTTATTAATTTCCTATGTTTTGTATTTACTTATAAGTACACAGAAGTACAAAATCAAATTTCAAATTGAAGATTGGCTGTGGCATAGTATTTACATAAAGTGAAGAAATTTTTATTAAGGAATATCATATGCAAAAAGGCATTATCAACAATTAAAAATGAATATAAATTAAAATTTGGAAGAAAAGTATTCAGCCATATAGACTTCCAAATTTTGAAGTAGTGTGGCATTACAAAGGAGAGAACCTCCATTGATGTTCCAAAGCTTTTCTTTTCCAGAATATGACAATATCATTAAAAGTTATGATCCTAATTATAACTTTCAAATAGTGACAGATGGCTTCTCCAAATAGTCGCTATACCTTATAATTTAGTTTGCAAAAAAGATCCATCTTCTGAAATACAATGTAAGTGCACTATTATATATATATACATATATATATATATATATATATGTGTGTGTATATATATATATATATATATATATATATATATATTCTCTTTTTAAACTACCAAGTTGCAATTTAATCAAAGCAAGCTTTTAAAGGACAACACAACAGTCAAAGTAGGGACTACCCAATGATCCGCTAAATCCAGGATCTGGAGAAATAGTTGGACTGCATATTTCAGAGAATCCTCCCTAATTCTCAGGCAAGCTCTGAATGGTACTGAGTGGGCGGCAATAAATTTGAGATTATGCTCCCTTGCAAGCATACTCCCTAGAATAGTAACTCTATGCAGACTATTAAATGCAAAGTGATTATGCTTCAACAACCTGGCCATGTAGAGCAGGGTTGATGGACATTTATAAAGAGCTGAATAAAAAGGACACATTTCTAAGTGAAATACACTTTACCTGTCCTGAGTTGACCTGAAGAAGTATAGGAGCTAAGTTCACTCTAATGCAAACCCAAGGCAATCAAATTCCTACATCATCCACAAAGCGTGGCCAACAATGAATTTAGGCTGGAAGATGTTCAAAGCAAACATAACCCAACGGTCATAACTGTGGCCTTCATTAACATCACCTCAGCATGTCTAGCTTTAAAAATGTGCCTTCCTGATAGTGTTAAGAGAAATTAGCTATCAAATGCAAACCTGGGTACCAAACTGAGACAGCTTGCTTTTTCAGACTTCCAATTATACTAGTTTAAGTACAGAGAATATCCAGTGAAATCACAATGATGGCTTTTAGAAGAGTGATTGTCAACCTTTTTCATCTCATGGACACATACGTTAATTACTAAAATTCTGCAGCACACCAAAAAAATATATATATTTGCCAATCTGATTTTTAAAATAAATAAAATTTTGATTCATTGTTGTGTTAGCTGCTATCATTTTTTATTATTTTTTTTTTTTGAAATCTAAGAGAAAAGATGTCAGTGCTCCTGACTAAACAGTCAGGTATTCCATGTTTTAAAAATTCTTGCAGCACACAGCCTGCTGTGGCACACCGATTGAAAACAGCTGCTTTAGGTTAATGAATTGATGGCAGGCATGGTACAGTTAGGTCACAGTGAGTGATTAAAAATATTCCTAATTTCTGTTACTAAACATAGCATCTGCATGCTAGAGAATGCTTCCTTTCCTATTCAGCAGAGTAGGAATAGAGAGGATTCAATTCATTCAAAAGTGGTATTAAGTCATTAAGAACTTAAAACATGTGGACAGCTGGAAGACAGAGCCTATTCCTGTCTAATTCAAATGAAAACTGCCCTCTGATTTCTCAGGAGATCATCGCTATTGACCCTGAATGTAACCAGCAGTGTAAGAGTAGATGGCACTATTTCTGCTTGGAAATCAATAATGCAGAGTCTGAATTGAATTCATGGTGCTTTATTCAATCATTGATTTCTGTTAGTAGATTCAAAGGCAAAAGAATAGTCTATAGAAGCGACAAGCAGTCTTCTCAGATTCCTGACAGATTTCTTCACCAGGTGGTTGGAGTGACAGGGTGGGTTGGCTGTGCCAAAGCCCACCTGTGCCTGTAGTGGAACCTGGCACAAGAAATGCAGGCTTACACTTTACAAGAGCAGAACTGGCATAGATTTCATAGAGACTGTCCAATGAGCCAGTGGGCATATGACTTGGGGAGACAAAAGAATTCCTTTCAGACATTGGAAAAACATTCTGGTCTTTTTAGACGATATTAAATAACGGTATAAATAAAGATGAAAATCAAAGTTTAAATCCTATCAAAGATGCTCACTTAGGGTTAATTTTATGCTATGTGAATTTCACCTCAATTTTTAAAATCTGAAAAGGCTATCAAAGAAAAAAATTATCAGAAAACACAAATGTCCAAAGCAACCACTGATCCATGGTTGAATAAGAAACAAATATAACTGATTCACAATTGTGATTAGAATTACAATGCTTGCTGTGGCAAATTATTATGGCTTGTGGCGTAATCCAAGAAGATTTGCTACTCATTTTTAGGATTTGAAGATATCCAATAAATTGTCTCTAAATCCTAGCCCCAAACCCTACTTTATTAAGTCAGCTATAGTTAACTGAGAATTATTTAAGTGATAATTCAGAGTCATAAAATTTTTAAATGGTTCAAGATTTTACCAGTGTACACTGTATGGCCGATTGCTGATCTAGTTCAGAGTAACTGAATTAAATAGAATAAAACAGTTTACATTAAGGGCCCCATGCTACTACACATGAGAAATTACCAAATGAAGACCAGTGCAAATTGCTTCAGGATGAGGATATAGTGATGCAAAGGTCGGTGGTAGATATTTTGGGCTGTGCAAGAAAAAGGGGTCAATGTGGCTCAAGTATAGCACAGGAGTGATTTTTTTGAAATAATAAGGTTGGAGAGACCAATGGAAGTCTAATCATGCCGGACCTGAAGGGCAGGTTAAGGAGTTTGGTTTTATTCTTTACTAGAGGCCTGGTGCACGACATCCCTCTCGCAGTCAGATATCCCGCCAGCAGTCAGACATCCCTCTCACAGTCCGGGGCGTCCTCGCTCAGCGGAGATGGGAAAGGCTCCTGCCATCGCCACTGTGCTCACCAGCCTTGAGCCTGGCTTCTGGCTGAGCAGCACTTCCTCTGTGGGAGCGCACTGACCACCAAGGGGCAGCTCCTGCATTGAGCGTCTGCCCCCTGGTGGTCAGTGTGCGTCATAGTGACCAGTCCACAGTTGGGTCGATTTGCATATGAGGGTTTTATTATATAGGATTACAGGAAGCCTATAGAGCATTTTAAGTAGAGCACTGACATGACTGGATTTACGTTTCTAAAACATCATTGAGGCTGTTGGTTAGACTGTAAGGGAGTAATAAGAAAGCAAAAGAAATCACTCAGCTGGCTATGACATTTGTCTTCAGTTAAAGAGCCTGGCCTTGACTGATTAACAGTGAAGATGGGAGAAATGATTGACAACACACTTTGGAAGCCTACCAGTCAGTGTACATGCTGATGTGGACCGAACAGGGATGGAGCTTACGATAGGTGCGAAAATGAATTATTGAGCATTACTCACAGGGTTTTGTTTTGAGCTAAAAAAAATTCAGAAACTATCCAAGTTAAAGATGACAGGGTGGGAAAAGGTACTATGTGAGCACAGAGAAACTCCTACGACAGGTAACTAAAAGGGGAAGTAGTCAGAATGGGCTTCCTTCCCAGAAGTAATATCTAAGTTGGCAACTGAAACAATTAGACAAGAGCCCCCTAAAAAGAACATTCTACACAGTCAGAGGCAAAATACCTATGAGGACTCAGAATTAAATTATGAGGTCCATACATTTGAGAAACTGAATTAATACATCAATATGGCTGAATAGTAAAGGAAATGACTAATGGAAGTAAACCACTGAGAAGTTCAATTTTACATAATAGATACACTGACTCCTCCCTGAAGTTAAAAATATCCCAGTTTGGGATTTCTTCAATAGAATTATTTCTGAATAATTATAAGTGCTTCATAGACTAATACAATTCTGATTGATTTGTAACAATAGAACAATTTAGATTTTTTTTTCTGTGTCTCACCTTCTCTGTCAAATATTTCACACCCTGTAAATGAACACCAGGAAAGAGAATCCTCCAATTTATACTAACCAAGGTGAAGCCTTTGATAAAAGTAAGTTAAGTGGTCTAATTTGGATTACTTCTGGACCAAGTTCCAGGGTTTCTTAAAAATTCACATGTTGAAAGATTGAAGTTATTTTTGTTTATTTCAGAACTAGAGGCCCGGTGCACGAAATTCGTGCACGGGGGGGGGGGTGTCCCTCAGCCCACTCTGCACCCTCTCCAATCTGGGACCCCTCTGGGACCCATGTAGGGCAGTGGGATATGCCTCTCAGAATCCAGGACTGCTGGCTCCCAACTGCTCACCTGCCTGCCTTCTTGATTGCCCCTAACCGCTTCTGCCTGCCAGCCTGATCACCCCCTAACCACTGCCCTGCCAGCCTGATTAATGTCTAACTGCTCCCCTGCCAGCCTGTTTGCCCCAAACTTCTCTCCTCTGCTGACCTGATCACCCCTAACTGCCTTCCCATGCAGGCTTGATTGCCCCCAACTGCCCTCCCTTGCAGGCCTGGTCCCTCCCAAATGCCCTCCCCTGCTGGCCATCTTGTGGTGGCCCTCTTGTGTCCACATGGGGGCAGGATCTTTGACCACATGGGGGCAGCTATCTTGATCTTGTGTGTTGGAGTGATGGTCAATCTGCATATTATTCTTTTATTAGATAGGATAGAGGCCTGGTGCATGGGTGGGGGCCAGCTGGTTTGCCCTGAAGGGTGTCCCGGATCAGGGTGGGGGTTCCCTTTGGGCGTGGGGCAGCCTGGTCGAGGGGCCTGTGGTGGTTTTCAGGCCGGCCATGCGCCCTGGCGACCCAAGCGGAGGCCCTGGTATCTGGGATATATTTATCTTCTACAATTGAAACTTTGTAGCCTGGAGCAAAGCCAAGCCTTCTGCTCGCTCCGTGGCTGCTGCCATTTCTGTTTGGATTTGTTTACCTTCTATAATTGAAACTTTGTAGCCTTAAGCGGAGGCCTGGGCTCGCCAGGGCAGGTTGAAAGCTTGGCTTCCTCAGTCGCCGGGGGCAACCCTACCCTGCTCTCTCCAGCTCCGTGGCTGCCACCATGTTTCTTGGGATTTATCTTCTATAATTGAAACTTTGTATTCTTGAGTGGAGGCCTGGGCCCGCCAGGGTGTGTGGAAAGCTCAGCTTCCTCTATTGCTGGGGAAACAC
This sequence comes from Eptesicus fuscus, assembly GCF_027574615.1. Taxonomy (NCBI): domain Eukaryota; kingdom Metazoa; phylum Chordata; class Mammalia; order Chiroptera; family Vespertilionidae; genus Eptesicus; species Eptesicus fuscus. Next base: position 68,224,490 of record NC_072482.1, read on the forward strand.
AAGCCTCCCTCCTGCTCTCTGTGGTGGCAGCCATCTTGGTTGGGGTTAATTTGCATACTCACACTGATTGGCTGGTGGGTGTGGCTTGTGGGTGTAGCAGAGTGATGGTTAATTTGCATATTACTCTTTTATTAGGTAGGATTGCTTCTAAACTCTTATAATTATGTAAGTAACTTCTCTAGTAGGGTACAGTTTAGAGAATTATTATATTTCGAACTATATACAGACTTCATAGGTCAAAATACTAAGAGGAATTTATCCTTCCTCACATTTCACATACTTTGCAGAAGACATTCAACTATTGTAATTCATTTAGGAGTTAATTAGTAGGATTCATCTTGAGCAACCTGCTGCTGGTGATGGAAGCACCACAGGCCAGAGGAAGCTGGCAACCAGGCTCCTTTCATTCATTCATTCATTCATTCATATTTATTTATTTATTTATTCATTGCTTAAGGAACATGTAACTGACAAGTAATCTATATTACATAACTGAGAAGAAATATGACTATTTTATAATTTCTACTTTTTTAGGATAAATACTTATTTAGGATAAGTACTTAATGGTCTGGTTCCAAACTCCTTGGAAACCCTCCCTGGTATCCTTCCTTGGGAGCAGGTCCTGAGAGTCTTTTGTATCTTTTCACTCATTTTTCTCCTTCATTTGTTCATCCTGGTATCTGTTGGATCTTTTCTCCATGCTTTACTGTTTCTGTCTTATGATAACATTTGAATTTATCTTCCTGTTTACTACCAAGAATCTCATTCAACACATTTGAAAATAGCATGTTTTAGAATAGGCAGAAAGCATAAAATAACAGTATTATGCTATATAATATATTATATAAATTATAGCCCATTATAAAAAAATGATGGGCAAAACAGGCTGCTGAGAGCATTTCTAGTGCTGAAAATTCAGGGGGAAAAAAAGAAAAAGACTTTGGTTCCTAACAAAAGAACCTATTTCTTCCTACAGTAACCAAATGGAGAGAGTAGCAGAGAAATTAGTAACAGCCTCCTCTAGCCACTTTGGCTCAGTGGCTAGAGCATCAGCCTTCAGACTGAAGGGTCCCAGGTTCAATTTAGGTCAAGGGCATATGCTCAGGTTGTGGGCTCAATCTCCAGTAGCGGGTGTGCAGGAGGCAGCCAATCAATGATTCTCTCTCATCATTGATGTTTCTATCTCTCCCTCTCCCTTCCTCTCTGAAATCAATAAAAATATATTTTTTTAAAAAATGGTAACAACCTGATAAGTACTTTTCAATAGTTAGAATAAAGAACATAGTGTTTAAAAAATATATATGTACATATACATATATTTTTAATGTGTATATATTTTTTATTTTACAAAATGTGATTAACTCTTACCAAAATTTTTTTAAGTTCGTTTTTCCATTTTCTGCCTCATATGCTCACTCTATCTAAGAACCCAAAGCCCATAAGTGATCCACAGGCCCAAGTTTACCATCAAATCAAGAGTCTACAGCATTTAGGTGGAAAAAAACAAACACAGCTTACAGACTTCCCTGTGGAAAATGTTTGTTATCCTCTGTTCATCAAGCATTTTCAAAATGTCAGTTAGCAAACCTTTTAAAAATGTCAGTTAACAGTGTTACTCTGGTTTTCTATGGACCTCCCCCTTCAATTGAAATGAGCAAAAATTAACAAGTTTCCTCTATCCTATAATTCTGAACTTCCTTTTCTTAAAAGAGTGTAGGAATTTGCTTAAATCTTGCTCAATCCAATCTCATTGGGTTTGAATATGGTCTAGAATTCCAGCAGCCCACCGCTTTCTTTCTGAGTAGTACTGGCTTTCCCATGTAATTGCAACTGCCCTTTCCAGCTTTGAGTACTTCAGAACTGTAATATCTTGGATATTTGGGCCTGTTACTTACAAGTGAAAACAATGACTTTTTAAAATATATTTTTATTGATTTCAGAGAGGAAGGGAGAGGAAGAGAGAGATAGAAACAGCAATGATCAGAGAGAGAATCACTGATTGGCTGTCCCGCACACACCCACTACTGGGGATTGAGCCAGCAACCCAGGCATGTGCCCTGACCAGGAATCAAACCATGACCTCCTGGTTCATAAGTTGATGCTCAAACACTGAGCACCACCAGCCAGGTGGAAAATAATGACTTTAATTAGAAGATCTCTTGGATTCTGACAAACAAAAAAATTCTGTTTGAGTAAAAATGATTAAAGACCAGACAGGCTACCAACAGTGTTGTAGAATCATTCTCCCTGAACACTGTTTAAGAAACCAAAACAAAATTTTAAAATGTGTCCTCTTTCTTTATAAGGCTATGACCTTGTGAGATGTCTCCTAGAGCTATAGTTTATAATAACATTATTGAGTATCATGAGTGATAATGAAATATCACAAATATTTCTCTGTGGGCAAAATCTGGTTATTTCCACTGCTGTGGACTTGCAGTGTTAAAACAATGGTATATAGGACATACCTCCAAGAAAATTATCCACAAAAGTCAAATTAATTAAATTTTCCATAAGAAGGAACTAAATTTCTGTCCCTTGGGTGTCCTGGAAATGAGAGTAGTTTAATCAAGGTTACTAATGTGGTTAAGAAAACAAATTGCCTCAGAAAAAAAAAAAAAAAAAAATGGTGGCCAAAATAAGAAAACACAGAACAGAAGAACAAAACTTGGTAGCAAGCCCTTGACATTTGTATTAATCAGGGTTCTCAAAAAAAAACAAAACAAAATAAAACAAAACAAAACCAACAACAACACAAAAATACACAACCTGCAGTATGTGGAGAGAGGGGTTGAGGGAGAGAGATATTAATTTTAAGTAACTAGCTCACATGATTGTGCAGGCTTGGCAAGTCCAAAATCAGCAGAGTAGGCTGTCAGGCTGGAGATGAGGGAAAGAGTTGCAGTTCAAGAACCCCTACTTTGGTCTGCTGGCAGAATTCCCTTTTCTTCCGGGAAGGTGAATCTTTTCTTAGTAAGGCCTTCAACTAATTGGGTGAGGCCCACCACATTATAGAGCAGAATCTGCCTTACTGAACGTCTACTGACATAACTGTTAATTATCTAGAATAATGTTTGACCAAATATCTGGGTACTGTAGTCTGGCAAAGTTTACACATAGAATTAACCATCACAACTTTTAGGGGAAATAAAAATGCATGTGGGGAACACAAGAAGCCACTGCAGATGTGCTTTGTTTTGTAGGACAGTGGGGTAACCCACCATCCTGATTTGTCCAGGAGTGAAGGGTATCTCAGGACAAGGGGACTTTAATGTGAAAAGTACCATGCAAAATTGGGCAAGGTCACCCTACCCTAAAGGGAAGCATATGTCATTAGTCCTTATTATCATCTCAATCTCAATAATTCTTCCAGCTTATCTACGACCTAAGTTACATTCGTATATGTCCTTGGACACACCAGCCATAGGACAAAACATTCTCCAATATAAATGAAAAGTTCATTGTGGTTTAATCAGCAGTTTCTTATGAATTTTGATCTTATGAGTGTCCATCCCTCTAAGTCTACTGATAAAGTCTAAGAATCAATCTTGCCATGAAAATGCCATCAAAATCACAAAGAGCCAAAAAGCCTGTTATAAGTCAGACAACTAGCCTTTACCTCAAAGTCTTTCCCACAACCTTCAACAAACATGAAGCAAGTAAACTTTCGGGTGACTGGAACAGCATTTTCTAAACTGATATTAATGATAAACTGGTTCAAGAAAAAAAATGTTTAAAAACAGTGAGATGAACAAAGTTAAATATGTTTCTTTACTGCAGAAGTCTTCATAGCCTTGAGCATATAATGTGTACCATGCAACACACACACGAAAGACATAATTTGCAGAATTTTCAAAAATAATTGGACCACAGAAATCACTGTCAAGATACACATTTTTACATCTCCCAGAACAGGGTTCAAGAGATATCCAGTGTATTAAACACAGGCCTAACAAGATTATAAATGGCAAACATTTCAACTCATCAAAATATTTCCAGAAACATAATTTCTGACTCCACATTAATTCTCATGAGCAATTATTCAGAATCCACATTTGTTTTGTATCTTAGCATATGATTCAACTGTTGATTCCTGTAAGTTGGTACAAAGGCAATACAATCAGGTCTAAGAACCAAGAGGTATATCAAACCAGCGCCACCTTTAAAGAAAATATGGATTCCTTTTCTTTTTTCACTTTGACAAAATCAGCAAACCCAAATCAGCAAACAAGTGGACAGCAAAGGCTATGCAAGGGGATTAAGGACAAATACTACATGGTGAAAGGGCTCACCTGAGGCTTGGTGGGCAACACACCCCTCTACAGGGGAGGAATCAGAAGTCAGAATCAATGGGTGACCTGTCAAATTAATCTAATGACTTACAATCCACTAATTAAATCTCAAATACGAATTCTAAGATGAAAAATCAAAAGAATGATAAGAGGATAAGATTTGAGGAAAATGCATGCTTCAGGTTGAGGGAAATGTCTAACCCAGTGGTGATTGAAATCAAGTAGAGTCAAATTCACAGCAAGATCCATTCACAGGTGTTGGATAATATACATGTATGATAATTCACATAAACTCGACTTTGTCCCAATGGAAATACAAGCTTTAGCCCCAGATCTACTTGGAGACATTTGAAGAACATTTCTAATATAATACAATGCATTCATACAGACTCTAAAACACATATTTATTGAAATGAGAACATGCAAAACTTGTAAAAATATTGAAAATATCAGTACATTGTGTGACACTTAAACTGAGCATTAGCTAATTTTAATGATTGCTTTCTCCTACAATACTGCCAATAATGCCAGCAACAGATGTTGTTACTGAAAAATGCTAATTATTATATGCCCTAACCACCATCTAGCTCTCACTCCCTCTCTTTCTTTTTTTGGTTTGCATTAGCAATTACATCTGTGCATGTACAAAGTGCATAGGATTTGAAGTTGTGTTTTGTGTACGATGATGCTACCACACCAAAATAGCAGAGACCAGTTATTTTACTTCCAAATTTTAAACACAGTTTTATAAATAGTACTGAATAAAATGAAGTTCATCTCTAATTTCTGTTCACTGTCACATTTCAGGTCAATGGGATACAATCAAATTCATTTCCATTATGTGCTAACAGTCAAATGCCTTCAACTTAAAATGTTAAGACATGAAAAAAAAAATCACAAGAATATATTCTATATTAACTTTCCAAAAGTTGTTGAACTTATGTACCACTAAAACAGGGTTACAACTTAAAAATTTTTCTTTTCAGCCATTCACAAAAGCAAACACAAGAAGAAAAAGGGAGATCCAAAATGAGCATAAAAAGCTATATGAAATCCTCAAAATAATATCTTCAGTTTAATTTCTAAATAGCCTAGATAACCGGAAACTTACCTAAACCTGCATTTATGCAAAGAAATATGAAAAGTTCATACTTAGCATTAAGTTCATTTGCTAGATATAAAAGATGGAAGGTAAAAAAATCTGTGCACACACTAAAGTTAAAGAATTCTGAGATTAGTTGCAAGAAACGGGGCTGTAGCCTTTCAAAGTAGAGGCGACACAATAAATAGAATATCGATTCATTTCAATGTAATTTTCTACAAGTAATTGATAGCTTATCTCTTGCCAAACTGATGATAAGAAAAAAGTTATTCAGTGACAATGAAAGAGTGGGAACAGATCTGGAACTGGAGTTCAACAAAGAAACTGCAAGGGAAGTTCTATCATCAATGCCCTGCCTTGCAAACTGATATTCTATCCTAATTCATTTCATCAAATATATTTCAGTATCTTATGTACCAATGTTAAATATCAAGAATTTTGATGCATGGAAAATCTATTTTCATTAAAAATTTTGTACCTTGTGTCAGAAATAAATGATGAACTGAGTTGGTCCTGTAAGTTGGTACAAAGGCAATACAATCAGGTCTAATAATCAAGAGGTATATCAAACCAGCGCCAAAGAGAGATCTTGCATTTGCTGGGGACTTGGAAGAACTTTCCAGGATGGCAGAATTTTACTCAATAGCAACACAGCTGTGGGGATCCCAAGACGGCCTGTGGTGAGTGGGTCCTTCCATGATCATTATGAGAGATTAGTCTCAGTTAAAATATTTTTAGACTTTAGTGATTTTATTTTTTGTCTCTTAAAGCCTTCAAACAGGCTACCAAACTGTAATATTTTAACTTGAGTGGCAATTAGAAAATGTCCCAGCCATTATACTAAGGAGACCCATATTGGAAAATGGTAAGTTCTCATAACATAAAGATCTTACCTTTAGCAGAAAAAAAATAAGTCACTTGTCATACTGTATGATCTCACTGATATGTGGAACCTAGAAACACTGAACTCACAGAAACAGAATAGAACTGTGGTTGCCAGGGGTTGAGGAGTGGGGAACGTGGGAAGATGTTGGTTAAAGGGTACAAACTTCCAGGTGTAAGATGAATAAGTTTCAGGGATCAAATGTACAGCATGGTGACTATAGGTAACAACACTATTATACACCTGAAAGCTGCTAAACTTACCTAATGTTTTGTGTCAGTTATAGCTAGAGATCAGCCTACAATGTTATGAAGTGTTCAAATGACATTCATTTTTTAAATTATTTAAACTCTTAAAAACCAGGTCATTGATTTCTTAAGAGCATTCATATTTTGGTAGAAGTTGTTCCTACTCTTCTTTTTCTCTCATAATACTGTCTGGTCTTGCTGAAGACCATTAAGGTAGGAATGACTACAGCATTTATGGGTTACTTTCTACATTTGTAGGGAGTGTGTTATATAGGTCCCTAGCGGCACAGTATCTTATGGACAACTCTCAGATATGAATTATTGTTTCTACCGCAAATAAGTAAAAAATAGGGTTCGTATAGTTTGAAAGTGACAAAACATAGTGTGAAACAGTGTCCAGCTTTAAGATAAAAGGTTCTGAAGTTATACAGAAACAGAGAAGTGGAGATACAGAGGTGGACATAATTCATATTCTGGAAAGTCTTATATTTTAGCCCCACCCCAAATCATTGGTTTCAAACATATTTTATTTATTTAAATCTTATAACACTAGGAATATGGATACACTACTACTATGTCAAGTGGGCTAGACCCTTTTGGAACTAATTAAAAATATAAATATTAATTCCCCAGAAAATATTAATTAAGTAATGCTGAGACTATGTTTGTAACTGCTGCTTTATTTGGGACACCAGCATATATATCTGTGAATTGGCATTTTGTAAATAAATCATTAGAATGTCTGATTTGTTTTCATAAAGTGTCAAAATTATTTTACGATAGGGACTGAAACTTGCTATTTTGCTCTCAAATACTTAAGGACCTATTTATTTTATAACTTCAATAACAGAATCCCTTCCTAAGTAATTTGAATTCTCTAGCACCAAGTAGATATTGGCAAAGTGTTAAAACATCAAAGAGATGTACACCAGCTCAAAGGAAATTAAAATTTTGTCATGGAAAAAGAGCCAATAAATACAAGAAAAAAATTTTTTACAAGTAGTCAGTGATTGCAAATATTGACAAATACTTTAAAATTATAAAATCCAAGGCTGACAAGAGTATGGTGAGACCAATACTCTCATACACTATAGGAATATGCTTTGGGACAGTCTTTCTGGAAAGCCACCTGGTAGTATACAACCTTTGATCCAGCAGAGCCACTTAGAGAAACTCATCCTAACAAAAAATAACTATCAGTTACAGTCAAAGATTTATACACAAAGTCTCCTTTGCAGCATTCTAAGGTCAAAATGAGAAAACGTTACTTGGTCTATTTTACAACATACAATTGCCATAAAAATCTTAATTTTTAAAATAAATAAAAAATGCATATAAAGTACTGTTATTATGAGAGGAGGGAAGACAAATATTCAAAAAAAGGCAAAGAGCATTCTGTAAATTGATTCCAAATTTGTATAAATCCAAATTTATACAAATACAGATGCCACAAGAAAGAGTGAAAGGACATAGAGAAAGACATTAATAATATTTCCTTCTGAATAAGCAGAATTAACTGATAAATTTTCTTTTCTTTTTCCTTTCAGCATTTTATAAAAGGATCACTTTGGTTTTAATATACGAAGTAAAAATGTAAATGCTATAAAACTAATAAAATTTGGTTTAATTTGCTGGACAAAATAAAAGACGATTTGCTATATGTGCATATTCAAAAGCTGTCATTATACGTCTTTGACAGTGTAATTCACCAATTTTTCTAAAAAAAAAACAACAATTTTCATACCAACTACAAGTTGAAAAACCAAGGCTCTGCAATGGTTAAGTGGCATACCCATTATGCTCAATGCAGCAGAAGGTATGTAGAGAAAGACAGTCTCCTCACTCCCACTCCAGGGCTCCCTCCGCTACCACTTGCTGAGTCACAAGTCCTTAGTTATTTATTTAACCTCCCAAAAGACTTTTCAACATAAAATGTCATCACAAAGAACTATTTACCAGTACCTTACTCAATTCCTTCTAGCACTAATCAACCACCCCATTTCCTGATACTCAGCTGTCCTAAACAGGTACATGTCAGGTGGATTCTATTCTTCAATTCCTGGCTTTCATTAAATGAAACATTTCTACTGCTCTGCGCAGTGCTTTAAGCATTGAATGAGGTTTCTCCCAGACTGTAATGAATATTTGTTAATTTTTATTTAATTTAAAGAGCAGGGAATTTAATTAAGAGCAATTAATCAAGAGCACAAGCTATATGTTATAAATAAATATATACATTTTAAAATCTCTCAACAACTCTTTCAGTTTTTATAGTCTCAGGAATATACCATTCCAGTTCATTCTTGGAAAACAGCATACAATGTATTCCATACAATTTTCAGTAAATAAGCAATAAAACTAGGTTTCGAATACTACAATTTCTATCATTCTTTCACCAGATGAGAAATTTCAGTTTATCTGGCAATGTGAAAAGTGTTACATATATCCTATATAATAAAACCCTAATACGCAAATCGACCAAATGGCTGAACAACCAGTCGCTATGATGTGCACTGACCACCAGGGGGCAGACGCTCAATGCAGGAGCTGCCCCCCTGGTGGTCAGTGTGCTCCCACAGGGGGAGCGCTGCTCAGCCAGAAGCCAGGCTCATGGCTGGCAAGTGCAGCAGTGGTGGCGGGAGCCTCTCCTGCCTCCAAGGCAGCACTAAGAAGCGGGAAGCAGGCCTAAACCGGCAGTTGGACATCCCCTGAGAGGTCCCAGACTGCGAGAGGGCACAGGCCTGGCTGAGGGACGGCCCCCTCAGTGCACAAATGTCATGCACTGGGCCTCTAGTTGAGTTATAAAAGACAAAAAGCTTAAAGATTCTAGCATGTGTCCTAAAAGAACCACACCATATAGGATTAAGTCAATTTATAAAACAGCAGCTTTAAATAGCAATTCAGGAAAAAATGGGAAAAAAAAACGTAACAAAAAGATGCAAATATAAATGGTGTTTCCAATAGCCTATTATGAGTCATTGTTCCTTGGACAAAGCTTATGTGTCATTCCTAAATAAAGACAAGGATAGTCCCGGAGTTTAAGAATTGTGTCTTGATAAATTTCTATTAACCTCGACAAATGTGAAAGACAAAGACATTTTATCGGCACTCCAAAGGAAAGAGGCTCTTAGCCTGCCTGGACAAAATTATCAGTTCCAAACAGGATTTGGAAAATCTTGTTAAATAGGGGTGCAAACCAAACTTTCCTATTATACTGAATTTTAAATAATGAATGCTTTCATGATGGACAATTTTCTTTCCAATCTCTACAGGAATTAGGAAACTATAACAAGTGAGGGTATCAACACTACATATTTGAGAGTTTGGGAAGTCACAAACTTTATTGGTGGGCATGTGCAGCTTTTGTAAAGGAAATACGAGTTCTTAAAAATGACTTTTGTTCAATTTAAATGAGATAAAAGAAAGAAAAGCCAAAGACTCACTAAATATTTATTAAGTCAAGACACGTTTAAACTATTTTTGCATTAGTCACAGTCTTAAGTTAACAAAAGTGAAGAATACACAAAAAGGACACTTACATTTTTTATGATTCTCAACAGTTAATCTTTCAGAGTTCCAAGTAATCTCTCCAACATTTATCATAGTAGAGTTGCTGCTACTTTTGAAACATTTTATCATAAAAATGTTCAAACATACGGCATAGATGAAAGATAATAAAATAAACACCCAAGTACTGACAACCAGATTTAACAACTGTTAAGACGTTACCGTATGGGTTTTATCTAAGAGATATTTTATTTATTTATTTTCCAGAACCACCTCCAAATAGGTCATTCACATCAACAACTTGATTCATTTGGTTGTTCATAATCCATCTCAGAAACCTACAAAATACACTTTTATAAAGTAGTTCCACAAAATCCAGGAATGGAATATATCTTTATCAAAGCAATTCAACTATTGCCACTCTTAATACATCCCAGGATAGGTCACTTATCCCCTCTAAACTTCTGTCTTCTCATCTTTAAAAAATGAAAGAGCTACACTTGAAAATATCCAAAGCCCCCACTTGTTAGTAAGTTTGATGAGTTCAATGCCCACGAGGAAACTTTATTCTCACTGCCTTTTTCAATCTGCAACATGAAATTAGAAGAAACCAGAAGACACCTAAAAGATGCAAGACACCTGGCCAGAAGCAGCCCTCTACCCCACTCTTAGTGCTGAGAGGCATTTCTAGAAATCACTCCAGCTTTTAAAGTAAGGATGATGACATCCGGCACAAGTGAATTAGTAAATTATTTAATTGTCATAAAGTATTGATTCTCAACCACATGGGACTCCCTGGAATTTTGGGTATACATTATAATTTCTCAAATCTTTCACTAGCTGTATATCAAGTCTTGCTGCTCCAGTTTTAGAAATAAGCATTTAGGTCATTAGGCTTCCATTAGAAGCAATTACCTCAAAAAGAGTAAATGTTTCCCTTCTTTACCACCACACCACGTGAGGATCTTCCACAATGACGGGCTATGTAATAAAGCGATTTAGGAATTGCTTCAAGAATTAATGGAAAAGAGCACTCAGTCCTTATGGTCATTAATTCAGGTTATTCAGTGTCTATCAAAACCTCTCTCTCTAAATAGACATTATTTAAAAACTAGAAGCCCGTTGCACGAAGTTTCGTGCAATAGACTTTCCTTCACCTGGCTGCCAGCACCAGTTTTCGTCTGGCCCCCTGCCGATCGGAGCACCTCCCGAAGGCTGAGGGCGGGACTCGGGAGGCGCTCCAATCAATTGGGGGTGGCCAGAGGAAAACTGGTGCTGGTGGAAAACTGGTGGCCACCGGCGTCTTCCGCCAGCCCCTTGGGTCCTCCCGCAGCGCCGGCCGTTCCCCGCCTCCCCCCTCCTACCACTAGCCAATCGCCCACCCTGAGTCCCGCCCCCCACGCCTCCAGCCGGCCCAATCGTGGGCTTAGCAGAGTGATGCAATTTGCATATTACCTTTTTATTATGTAGGATCATCTCAGAATTACCAGGATGTTGAATTATTATTGAAATTTAAGAAAGATCTTCCTCAAGCCTTCCCAGGTTTTACATGTGCCCACCTACATATGAGATCAATGATATATAGATTATAAAAATGTGGGCGGCCCTAATTTTAGATTGAATTAAAAATTCAGCTGGGTGGAGGCAGGCAAAGGAGGAGGGATGGGGACAGCTGTAATAGTGTCAACAATTACAAAGTAAAAATAAAAAAATTTTTTTTCATAATATTTCTTTGCCTAGATACTCTCCCTCGGAGACAATTAGTACCGATCTGAAGATATGCTTCCTTTAATGTAGCCCCAATGTGAATCTCAGTTGTTTAGAAATTGTATGATTTGACTGGAAGATAATGTACCTTAATATGAAAGCTGGCTTGGTGCCTTAGGAAAGAAGAAAAACAAAATGACCCTGCATTGCAGAAAGACATGAGGTGGTTGGTATTCAACATTCTGGCATCTGATTTGAGACAAACAGGAGATTTTAGTTAGCATGTTCTTTCGCTGTTTCAAAAATTATTGCAGCAGCAAACCATGGTAAAAGCATATGTGGATAAATATTGTCATTGTGTTCATTGGTTAGTTTATAGAACAAGAAATTTCAGAATGTTAATATCTTAATTTTAGTAAGCTCTAGCCCTGTATAGCAAATTCATAAATATTAACTTATTGGTCCTATAATATCTTTCTAAAATGACAGAATGCATATTTATTTCACTATCTAGATGAAGAAACTGAGGATTGACATATCACTTGAGCATTACAAAAGATCAAACAGCAAGTAAGATAATCAAACCTAGGTCTGCTGATTCCAAATTTAGCATTTTTCACATTATACTTACTTCTATGGTACTCTAAAAAATATGAAAAATAAATTGGATATTTTATAATGCTATGAGGTACATAAATCACTTAATAAAAGCTATCCTAATTATTATTATAATTAAAACTCAAAAACTCTCAAATTCTGTAGGATACAGTAGTAAATTTATCACAGTAAATGAGAATTATTTTTCCATCCCTTTTACCTAACACTTATGGTTTCAAACTTTTACTCTCAACCTCATGTTAAAAAGAAATAGATGAGTGGCTGCCTAGGACTGGGAGAAAATAGGAAGCAACTGCTCATAGACATGGTGTTTTATTTGGTGGGGGAAGGACAAAAATGTTCCCAAATGTAATTGTGATAATAGTTGTACAACCCTGAAAATATGCTAAGAACACTGAATTGTACACTTTAAAAGAGTAAACTCTATTGTATATTAATTATATCTCAATAAAATTATTTTTAAAAGAATACCTGGAGCCAAAGTATAGCATTTCTACTATATTATAACATCATAAATGTAAAAAATAAACCTTGAAATGTGGGTTATATTCAACATTTACAAATGTTGTTCTGTTCAAATGATTCTTCTATAGTAAGATACGGCCCCAAATTCAAGAAATTGACATTGAGAAATAAATAGCAAACTATCATACTGGGCAAAGTTAAATGTAAATTCCATAAAAATAAGTACAATAAATACAATAAAATCTTATGAACAATCGAGCAATCTCTTGGAAACCTAAACATGTAGCCCAGTACCACTTGGCTGTGTAACCTTCAGCAGCATAAAATAATATATGAAAGCACAGTAAGATATGGCCCCAAATTCAATAAATGTTAAGGCATTTATTTCCTCATATGTAAAATAAGGAAATTGGTCAGATAATTTTTATAATTTCTAACAATTCTAAAGTTCTATAAATTTATAATTTAATACTAGATAGACTGAAAGCCTTGGATCGAATGGCTTTACAGGTGAATTTTACCAAACATTCAAAGAAGAACTAACACTTATCCTTCTCAAACTATTCCAAAAAATTCAAGAGAAGGGAAGATTCCCAAGCTCATGTTGTGATGCCAGCATTATCCTGATTCCAAAACCAGATAAAGTCCCTGATGAACAGAGATGCTAAAATCCTCAACAAAATGTTAGCACACCGAATCCAGCAAGACATTAAAAAGTTCATACACCATGGTCAAGTAAGACTTATTCCAGGGATGAATGATTGGTATAATATCTACAAAACAATAAACATGATACACCACATAAACAAAATAAAGGGTAAAAATAATATGATCTTATCAATAAATGCAGAAAAAGTATTTGATAAAATCCAGCACCCATTTATGATAAAACCTCTCAGCAAAGTGGGAACAGAAGGAACATACCTCAACATAATAAAGGCCATATATGACAAACCCACAGCCAACATCATACTCAATGGACAAAAACTACAAGCATTCTCCTTAAGAACAGGAACAAGACAGCGTTATCCACTTTCGTCACTCTTATTCAACATAGTACTAGAAGTCCTCGTCACAGCAATCAGACAAGAAGAAATAAAAGACATCCAAATTGGAAAGAAAGATGTCAAATTGTCATTATTTGCAGATGACATGATGTTGTAGAGAACCCTAAAGATCCACCAAAAACTACTAGAATAAATAAGTTCAGTAAAGTAGCAAAATATTTATCCTTTTTTGCTTAAAATATTGTGCCATTCACTCATCAACTGAGTTACAACAAGAGCGTAACATTTTTTGTCACTCATAACAAAATGACTTACATTCAAAAGAATTATGTTCATAGTTTAAAGATGTAAATATGCAATTTTTCATTTTAGAATTTCCTTTTTGAAATGCTCTCCATGTTTGAAAATACCCAATATTCACAAACACTTTTCCTTTAAAACTAGACTATATTTTGGAAACAGTCAAAGGTCAATGGTGATCTGGCATACACAGTTGGCACTCAAAAGAGTAATTTTTTATTGAGCAGAAAATGTAAATGTTAATGAGTGAATTTCATAGCCATTTCTCATAAACAAGTACTCAATGTTCTCTGAATACAATGAGCACATGTTTGTGCCCTATGTCTTTGCTCATTCAGTGTCTATTCCCAGAATTAGCTACTCTATTAAATTCTACCTACCTCTTAAGATTCCTAACTATCTTTTCTCTAAATACTTCCATGACATTTTCAAGTCAGAATTGACTTTCTTTCTTTTGTGAACTCAAAACTTTTAGTTTTATTACATGGTACTTCCCATTTTAGACATTAGTGTTTGGGTTCCCAGCTTAGCATCTGGATTTTAGACACTTTTGAAAATAGACTGGTCTTACACTTAGGCAAACCAGTTAACCTCGCTAGGTTTTAGTTTACAGTCTATGGTTGCATTTTTCAGCTAACAATTTCATAAAATGTTTTTCATTAGTATCACCTATTTCTGGGAGGGTACAGGAAACTGGGCATTCAAACTGCTAGTGGGCATGTAAACAGGTACTGCCTTGTAAGAGGGAAATTTGGCAATAGATAGTAAATGTCATTAATTATTCATTTGGTCCAGTTAGTCAATTCTAAAAACATATCCTGGGAATCATCAGGATGCACTCTATGATTTATGAAGGTGTTCATCAAGAAGTATTTATCATGAGAACACTAGTAATAACGTAGCTATCTAACCATAGTGGATTGCTTAAATAAGTTATCTTGCAGCCATTCAATAGAATTTTATTTACACTATTAAAAATCTCATGTAAGAAATGTTTAATAACATGGAAAATCCCTCATGATGTGTCAAGTTTAAAAGGAAGATTTTAAAATCCCCAAAGAAACCTAATTGCAAGTAATACTTTCCTTGCCTCCAGATCACAACTCACACTGGGTAGGTGCACATACACTGCATTCCTTTAAAATTCTGAATATGGAGTCAATATGGTCTCAGATCATGTTTTTGAGCCAAATAGCAAGAGATTCCCATAAAAGGTCATAATGAATAGTCTATCTATACCAAGAACGGTAAATTTAAGTATTTTGGGAGTGAACTTAACATCAAATATAATGGTGTTGAAAAGCACAATTCTTAAAAGTGTTGAGAATACATTTAAGAATCTCTGTATTTCTTTCCATTCTCTTCTAACCAAACATGCTTGCTTCTCCTCCTGCATCAGTCACTGTAAAGATAACTTCTTTGCTTTGTTCAGTTTCTGGAAATGGAAAAGAACTTCTTCACAAGTGTTTTAAGTAAATCAGGATTGTATCAGTTTCATTGTGGGTTCATTTGAATTTTAGGAGCTCTCTAGGAACCTAATCAATAATCTAGAGGAACCCTCAGAAATTGGTGAATACTAATTCTACAAGTGTTTTTGTCAAAGTTCATTAATCCAAGGAAGCTTTTTCTTGCACTTCTTCAAGCTGACTCTCATGCAGATGAAATAAACTGGGGAAATCCTCAAAGATTTGTTTTCCCTACCCCATGTTAAAAGCAGGGATGGCCCATTTTGCAACTCAGACCCTGTGAGTCAAAGTCAGAGTGGGGGGATGAATCTTTAGGAAAAGTTCCCTGAGCAACTGAACTTTAACAAGTGAACCCCCGTGTTAAGCCTTAGCCCCCTGTTTAAAAAGTTTGAGGACCCCTGATCCAAGGGTTCATTTAGGAATAAAGATAATAAGAATGATGATAACACCCTAACACCGAAGAGACATTAAGGAATCTCTATGTTCAAGGCACTGTGCTGGGCATATCACATTGATCATCTTGTTTGATCCACACACAACAATGTGTAAGATAATCATGATAATAGTGATAACAACCAACGGTCACAAGAGCAACCAACACACATAGAATCTTATTATGTGGTAGGCTCTGTGATACCATTTTATAAATATGTATTATTTTTTTAAAATCTTTATTGTTGAAAGTATTACATATGTCCCCTTAAAATTCTCACAGCTCTGTGTGAGAGAGACAGACAAACACTAATTCTAACTCTATTTTCGAAAAGGAAGAGGAGAAGCAGATATTCAATGACTTGCCCAAGGTCACATCGCTGGCAAATGGCAAAGTCATGATTGTTTGAATTCATACCATCAACCACCACAGCATCATGAGTTCTCTTAACCACTAAATTTCTTCAAACAAGTTTTCTGAACTTGCTTGTTTTACATGGGAAATGCAAAGTTGTATTTTGTGTTTATGCTGCTTAACATGCACTTTTGATACATGATAGCCATTCAATACATGATCTTAGAGTTGAATTGTTTTGTTGTTGTTATTTTTATTGAATTTATTGGGGTGACATCAGTTAATAAAATTATATGTTTCAGGTGTACAATTCTATAATATATCATCCATACATTGTGTTCACCACTCCAATTAGAGTTTAATTGTTTAAAAAATTCTTAATAAAAAAGACCCAGTCTAGCAAGTTAGTTGACTGACTTTTCAATTTATTTTTTAAGGAGCTATTATACCCTTTTACATATAATGATGATTTTAAGAACTACATTTGATTATAGAGACTTAGGTTCAGTGAATGCATGACTCAATGCTTGTGGTATGGAGACTTACGAAAATCTAAAGTATCAAACACCAGAACCAACTATATTATTTTGCATTAAAATGAACCAATCTATCTTTTTTATAAAACTGTGAAATGAGCCCATTAAAAAAAACATTCAATATACAAGTTTAAACTAGAACAAAATCTTTGTTCTCTTCAAATTATGTAGCCCGGACTCAAATATCAAGATAGTTATGAAAAAAACATATTTCATTATGTTCAAACTACTAGGAGAAACCAAGTACATCTCCACCCCATAAAACTAGCAGCAACAAAATATTCCTAAAACTACCTGCAATTAAGTGTAAAGAGGTATTGGATCTGGAATCAGAAAACGTATGTTTAATTCAAGTTGTGCCACATATTAACTGAGCAATTAATGACATGTTCCTAAACCTGCCAATTTACAAAACCTGTTTCCCCATTTGTTCAAGGGGAAGAATGAGAATTTCCTTGCTACCTATCAAAGATAAATACTATAATTATTCATTAATACTCTATGTATTAATGATGAAATATATGAGAAAACACTCTAAAACTTAAAGGAAATTGTATCAGTGGTAACAAGACTTTTTTTCAAGCATGAAAGCTTGAGTTTATTTTATTGCTGTATTTGAACATTCTTCTTTCAATTTTCTTAAAGCAAAGTTAAATATTGTATTGTGAAACAATTCAATGCCTTCTTTCATTTGCTGTTTATCCAAGTCTTGCTTAACCTCTATCAAGCTATACTTTCATATCTGCCTATTCTTTATTCAGCAGTAAAAGGTTCCATCTGTTTTTATAGGTGAACTTTGTTATAAATTAATCCTCTAGAATTCCATAGAACTGAACAAACTGGAAGAAGAAGAAAAAAAAAAAAAAAACCTTGAGTGCACTTCGCATCCTTTCCAATTTCAGTTATTTGTCCTCACTTACCTTGCCCCAGAATGAATAAACTTTGTGAAACTGAGGAAGCTATCATAACATGAAATTTTCTATATTCCTCTATCTCTATGGTAGGAGTTCTACTAATTGCTTATTTTACAGAGCTAAAAATAAAGTACCAAGTATACTAAGAGAAACTGGCAATGTTTATAGTCACTGGTAAGAGGGAGTGGATAATGTCTCTACACTTAAAATTTAGCAGTACATTCAACTTAGAAATCTCCCCTTGAAATTTAATAAACTTTAACCCTAGGTAAACACAAATCATTCACACTTTAGTCAGAATTATCAAATGATAAAAATAAAGGACATCTTTTATCCATATCCATAATGCTATTCTAAAACTGATCTAGACTTACACAAATAATGATATCCTGACTGTTAAAGATCTATTTAAAATGCAATCTTTTAGAATGGCTTTAATTATTTTTAGTTAAGAGGCAAAGCATTATATCACATCTAATTATACTGCTTTTAGCTAAAAGTCATTGACAGCATGAGTTTTCTAATGAACAAAATGTTAGTAAATTAGATAACTGTTTTTTAAAATAAG
Source organism: Eptesicus fuscus (assembly GCF_027574615.1). NCBI lineage: Eukaryota > Metazoa > Chordata > Mammalia > Chiroptera > Vespertilionidae > Eptesicus > Eptesicus fuscus. Next base: position 68,242,890 of record NC_072482.1, read on the forward strand.
TTTGCCTGAGGAGCTATGGCAAAATAGAGATCAGGGAGAAATCTAAAATAGCACTGCTTGCCTGGCCAGAGTGGCTCAGTAGTTGAGCGTTGACCTATGAAGCAGAAAGTCATGGTTTAATTCCTGGTCAGGGCATATGCCTGGGCTGCAGGCTCAATCCCCACTGGAAGGCATTCTCTCTTATCTTTGATGTTTCTATCTCTCCTCTCCCTTCCTCTCTGAAATAAATAAAAACATATTAAAAATAAAATATAAAAATAAAATAGCATGGCAAGTTTTGGAAACCACACACACAAAAAAAAAAACACACACACACACAAAAAAAAACACATATAGTAGTCTCCTCTTATCTGCGGGGGATACATTCTAAGACCCCCCCCAGTGGTTGTCTGAAACCACATAGTACCACATCCTATAAATCCTATTTTTTCCCTCTACACTCATTCCTATGATAAATTTATAAACTAGGCACAGTAAGAGGTTAACAACAATAATAATAAAGTAGAACAATTATAACAATATACTGTAATAAAACTTATGTGAATGTGGTCTCTAAGTATTATACTCTACGTATAGTATGGATACGCTGGACAAAGGGATGATTCACATCCCGCGCAGGACAATGCTGGATGGTGCACGAGTTCATCATGCTACTAAAAATTAAGCAAAACTTAAAAATCATAAGTTGTTTCTTTCTGGAGATTTCTATTTAATATTTTCAGCCCACGGTTGACCGTGGGTGAGAAAAGTGAGAGCATAGATGAGGGGGCCTGCTGTACCTGATGACAAATAGGGATGTAGGTGTTGTCTTTCTTGACTCACTTTTATCTATAATTTCAACCCACTGAGCGAGTGTGGAACTAGAGGGAGAGGAAGGAAAGGCATCTACCCAGCTGCCCATACAGCTTTGATGCAATAGGCCTAAAGCATCAACGAAGACACACGAGATGCAGGCAAATCCTTCCACACTTGGCTTTTTTTCCCTATTAAATACCTTCACAAATCTTCTGAACTAACCAAAATAAGAATTTTGTCATAAAACTAAGAAGAGACAATGCTCATATGATCAACTAGAGTTCTACCTCCAGGCTAGAGACCATGATTCTGACCTTTTCTGTGGTTCAAACAATACTGGTATGTGTGTGATTTGATTATGGAAAGAAATGGAGGGAGTCTGAGAGCTGACCTTACAATATATATATCCCAACATTCAGGTCATGACAAAGAAAAGCTCCAGTGCCCTAGGATTTAATTCTTCAAGAATAGGAAAGTTTTCAATCTAAAAAAAAAAAAAAAAAAGAGTAGGGGAACTTAAGGGAATAAAAAACATAATTTACCTTTATGGGGTGTAAGTTATACACCATTGCATTTTATGTCTTCTTTAAAAACATATATTCAACCTTAACTACCTCTAAATAAAGGGGTCCCACACATGTAGATGAAAAATGATGTGTGCACTTTCTTCATCAGTGAATGTGAGAATCTGTTCAGAGACTCTGTGCCATCGTGGTCATATATTAAGCCTCCACACAGCTCTTTAGTGTCTGTGTGTGAACACACACACACACACACACACACACACACACACACACACACTAAGCCTTCTGTAGACATCAACCATCAATCCAGACCTACCGGGTGGAATCTCCTGCTCTACTTCTATTTTCACAGAGTGCTCAGAGGCAGCTGCTCTGATACCACAAAAGACCTGGGTTTTCAGCATGATTTTGAGATCAGCACTCATTCACTGTATGTGTGAATCAGAAGTCACCAAAATGGCATGTGTATACCACACAGAGAGAAAAAGACAGCGGATTGGGTTGCAAGGAGACATAAGTAGAAAGTAAGAACAAAATTGTGCTCTACTAATATTTGATTTTTACCACACATATTCTATAATTTCTAAATGGATAAAGATGATTAAAATATTTTACTGATAGTGCTACATGATCAAAAGAGTTTTGAGATGATTAAAACCATGTAAACTAAAGTAATTTCTATATACATGCATGCAAATAAAACATATTATTTAAATTAAAAATTTTAAATGCTTACATCATAAGAAATTCAATTTATAGCATGAATTTTATATTTTTCTCATTTTTGTAATGGTTTATATTTCAATCTACTCTACAAAAACTGCTTTTACCATCTCCCCGATGAATAAGTATTTTATGAAAATGGGCACTAGAGAAAAAAACCAGGACCTACAAAATTCCTTTCATATTCAACATAATTCAATCAACTTTTAATCCAAAGATTTAATGATAAAATATCCCCAAATAATCAGATGACAATAAAAACAAATGAATATTAATTTTTTAAATAAATCATTTACTGTGCTGTATTAGAAGAAAAAATACTTTTATAGTCAGTATTTTAAAGGCACCTAAGCAATGAAAACCAAATCTGGAAAAATTAGCATTCGGGATGAGGTAATTTTAGGTCATCGGGGCAATTTCAATGCTGCTAATTATATCTCCAAGAAAGCAGAAGCTTATGTTTCTGTTTCCTGACCAAATTTTATGGGATGTATAACCAAGAAGAAATATTTTTAAAAGCAAAAAAAATACAAGTGAATGTGTGACTTAGGTGAGAGAGGGGGAAGCATATTTTAACTCTGAGAGCTATGGATTCCAAGTACCTCTTTTCATTTCTCCCCTCTTTTCAAAACATACATGAGGGGATAAACACAAAATGAGAATATTATTAACACAAATTTTCAATTATGCAACACAAGCTATTTTCTGACACTTAGACAAGTATGAAAATAAGCCAAGGAAGACAAGGTACCGTGGCAGAAAATGTCTGGTAAAAGACAGAATTTCCCAATAAATTTAATTTTTAAAAAAGATAGAATTTCCATATGATATGTAAAAAGAAAGATCCAAAAAAGGACAAATAGGGGGAGATTAAAATGCCAATATAAATTTAAAATAGTCATGTCTCCCTTAGATTATACAACATTTTTTCTCATTCATGTCAGTCTGTGGTATATTTACAATAGACTGCCTCTATATTTTTCTGAAGAAACACTGAAACTTAGCGCATTTCTTTTCTCAGAAACTAAACTTAGAGAATGTAGGAGGTATAGGTAGAGATGAAGTCATTACAGCATTTATAATTTAAGAACAGAATTTGTGGTGTCTTGAAGCAAATAAATACCAAGCTTATTTAGACCTTCAGGTACTACAATTAACTATTTGTAGTTGGTACAGATATTTGTGTCAGTATTTGAGATGACAACTGTTAATATTTAATTCTGCAACTAAACTTTTATTTATATCATATGAGTTAACACAGTCAATAACTAAGATCAGTTTTTAAAATATAACCAAGCAAATAAATTATATCTGTTGCTAGCTGATTTATGTCATAGCAATTGTGCCACTTCCTATTCTGAATTTGCAGTTCTTTAGGCAAAATCTCATATATCATTGCCTTACATTGACACCTACTGGAAAGTACTGGAATTGTATATTTCTTATTTTATTATCTGGGCAGTTGTTAATTTTGCATCTGTGAAAAAAAATGTGGAAGATATAATTTTAACTGCAAATTTTAATTTTCTAAAAGGAAAAAAAGCACCATTTATTCTAAACATTTTAACTGTAATGGTTTCTTTAGGAAATTGTAAATCTCAAGAAGTCTGCTCAAAGAGTATTTCTGATGGGAATTAATTTACCCAATGACTTCAGTTACTGAACTTCTGTTTATTTTGGGTATGATTATGAAAGTAATTAAACAACTATGTCCAGTATTTGAACTTCCACTGCTTCATACCTCAGACTAAATACTTAGGGTCACAGGACTTGAGGAAAAATTACCTGATTTTGTGAAAGTATGCATACAAATGAATCAGAAAAATGACCCAACTAATAGAAAATGGATGCTTTACACATTCACATTTGAAGTTTAAAAGGGATAAAACAACATGCATTAAAGAATGAGCCTCATTTCTCTATTATCAAAACTACCTGTTCATATAATACACAAATGTTTTACCGGGATAAATTTATTCTCTGAAGTGGACCGAAAGACAACACAATGAAATCATTAATTTACACATTTTTACAATTAATTGATTATTAAGTTATATTAACTTTTAATTAACTTTTTATGCAAATGAAACACTTCTAAGAATTTATTAAAATACCCTTCTACCTTAATCTGTCTCCTAAAACTTTTCAAAGAAAATGTTTTCAGACAGAAATACATTTAATTGATCAAACTATAAGAAATAAAAATATGATGTGATAAATTTAATAGAATACCGCCTTCCTCTCCCACCCCCAGTCTGCTGCTACATAACATGCACAATTTAGGTGCTTGGACCTGTTATATTTTATATCATCACGAACATACTATTGTCCTAGAGACAGTTGTTCCAATTACAAATGAGTTTGGGCAGCTCAGGGGACAATAATCTACATTCTTGGAAATGGTACTAAGAACATGAGGTGAAGGCAGAGTATTACACAATTTACATTGTACTATATAAATTGCTTTTAACATTCCTGTTGTAATTCCTTCCTTTTATATGAAATCACTCCAATTTTTAACAAAAGTAATGAGATAGTGTGAACATAGTTTAAATAAACAAAACTATGATCAAAAATATAATAGCTAACTTTAAAAAATACAGGCACTCACTCAATGGTTTATGTTTAGGATGACGTGGTATTTGAAATTTGCAACTGTCAAACAAGTTGCCTCTTGCAAGTGTACTTAATCTACCTGTCCAAATAAAATTAAGTTCTTTAAGAGAAACTGTAATACAGGAAGACTCATAAATATGGGGGATACAGTATGATGAGAGTAAGTCTAATAGTTTTGAAGATGTGCTTTAATTCTTCAAATCGGAAAAAAACAACAATTAACTATAAAGAGATGCACAGTTTTTAAGTAACCTACTGAGAGATTATTCTAAACTCTTCTTTTAAATTTACCAAAATTTCATAAGGCTAATGTGCCACTCAATATTAAGACACTGCAAAGTATCACAGAGGTAACAGGTCTTGATAAATGTAGTTTGGCTGTATTTCCTTCAAACAGTTCACTAGCCCTCCTCAGAAGATTTTGTCAGCTGCAAAATAAAATAAGCACAAAACAGTACTGGTTCCTGATTCTTAAACAAAATGTAATTAGCAGTTCACTTAGCAGCTTTTTCCGTCCCTGGGGAAAGGAGCCTTTCCTGGGTGAGAACCCTGAAAGATTAGTTTGGAGAGCCTGAGAAACAGTAGAATTGTCAGAATTATTTTCAATCACCAGTTACCTTACAGAGCTTCTGATACCGAGGAGAAGAAACTGCCATCCTTTGTAACCGATGTAACAAAACCACAACTTTCTGCAGAGACGTTCTCACCACAGCCATCATTTTAAGTTTACCACACTTCTGGAGACACCTCAGAATTTGCATTATAAATGAAGAGCAATGATCATTTCCTCCTGGTCACTGGACAATGATTTGCCAGTTCTCTGAGCATGCTCGTTTCCAGGAATGCATTTGAAAGATAACAGGGGCTCAGGTTCTTGGCAAAAGGAGGCTGCTATGCCTTCAACTTCTTCTCAATTTAAAAAACGTATGCAGGCGGCACCCAGAAAGCCCCCCAGCAGATGCTCCCAGCCAGTACTTGCTCAGCCGGGCATGGCCAGGAAACGAAGCAAGTGGAGCAGCCAAACGCTGCCTGCTGCTGGAGAGGAGCGCGCTCAGTAGCCAAAAAGGATATTAAGTGAAACATTAAAGCTGCAGATACGAGGCAGACACCCCCTGGGAACAGAGATTCAACACATCACCGCCGCCGTGCATGCCTCCTAGCGGGTTTGTATTAAGAGATCAAGTAGCATTCACTCTCTGACTGTACAGAGGGATGCATTTACCAGCGGACTAAACGCAGCTCTGGCCGTGCTCTGTGCGATGAGTGAACAGACCCTGTTATAAATCTTGAGAAGAGCAGAAGGTACCTAACTCTAATGATATCAGCCTCTCCGTTAAGTGCTAATCAATCACCTGGCGACAGGTCTCAGAACAAGATCATCTAAAACAAAACAAAAGAAAAATACCTGCAGGGGGGTCTGTGGCTTTACCTAGGCACCCTAAAAGCAGGGTCACAGATGCTGCCTAGGACGAAAGCCATTTGAAATCCAATTCTAATGTCAGGTTAGGACTCCTCTAATTTAACAGTAAAGTTAATAAAACATAAAAGTCTGTAACTGACTACTGAACATTCCAAATGACCACATTTCCCCATAGACAGCATCTTCATGATCTCATTTCATGTCCTAGAGCTGTTTTAGTTTAATGAGTAAGAAATAGAAGACATGATTATATGATGTAAAAATCAAGTACAGAATTTTTGACTTTCATAGGCATGTGTACAACTTGAGATGCATTTTCTCAAATTGCAGCTTGAAGGCCACTCTAAGTATCCAGTGGGGGAAAGCACTTTTAGGAAAGCAGCAAAAATAACCCAGAATGATTAAATGACTGAGTCAAAGGGCACAGCCAAAAATAGGACCCAGACGTTTCTCATTATCAGTGTCCTGCTCAAACTAATAACCCAGGAAATGTTGCCTTTTCATCTTTCTCTACTATTATTGTGATTTTTTTTTTAAAAGAAGCACAATATTTAAAGTATGTTTTACTTCTTTTGCCTTCTCAGTCCTTGATGTTAGCCTGATTTAAGTCCCTTACTGGTCAGAGAGAGTTGTGTTTATCAAGCCGTGTTTTGGTAGGCTTCTGCTGGTATAGTGTGTTTTCCCGTGTCTGTCTATACTGAGAGCCTATACTGCCTCCTTCTGGATAGGCTAGCAATATCAAAATAGCTACACAAAGGCAAAATCGGAAGAGAAGCAGTTGATGATAGCAGTCAGTTAAAAATACTAAGTTACTAAGCAAATATATAGAAACAGAAATTAGGTGAGTGATTATTTAGGGCTGGGGATTAGGAAGCTGCAAATGGGAGATTGATAGCTAAGGGGTACAGGGTTCCTTTCAGAGGTGATGAAAATGTTCTAATTTGATTGCAATGATGATTGCATAATTGTGAGTACACTAAAAAACAATCAAATTGTACTTTTTAAATGGACAAATTGTATGGAATATAAATTACAGGTCAATAAAACTGTTATCAAAAAACATGAAGTTGTAATTCCTGCCCGTAAACCAACAGGGGAAGTTTCCAGGGTACAGGTATGTATCTCCCCCCGAAACACTATGCTGGGTATGGAGCTGGGTACAGGGGAAGATTTGATCAAAGTCTGAACCTATCGAACAAGAGGATGAAAATTAGGCTGAAAGAGAATACAGAGATGAAAAAATGTTAAGTCCAAACACATATTGTTAGAGAACAAGACCAGCCACCTGTTATAACACCACCCGGAAAAGGAGCAAGGCAGCATGATTTTACCCAGAAGAGAATCAGAACATCTAGGCTCATTGGTACTGGTAAAAGGTAAAGCTCACATTTTTAAAATAAAATAATTAAAATGATAATGTGTTAGAATGTGGGCGCGAAAATCATGAATAAATGCATCTGAATTAATAGATAAAGTGGGAAGTCAATAACAGACGTTCATTCAAAAACAACAACAAAAAGTTTCTCTGAGTCTTTGGCCAAAGTCTCTCATCTGAATACAGATCTATAGTGACAACTGCATACCAGGCATCTGCTCCTGGATATTCCACAAATGCCTCACTTCAACATAGTCGAAATGAAATGTCCCATCCCATCACCTGCACTGCTGCCCTGACATTTTATTTTCCTGTATTCCTAATCTCAGGCTCTAATACCACCTGGCAAGCTTCTGTGTCTCTACCTCTTCCCCTTCCCTTAGTGGACCCTTACTAGCAAGTCTTTAGGTGTATGCCCCCTGCTATTGCCTCATTCCTGGTCATTATCACCTCTGAGCAGTTGGCTACAAGATATCCTAACAGACTGCTCTGCTCAGTCTTGCCCAGTTCAGACTCATTCCTCATCAGCTAGATTCCTGTAAAATACAAATCCCATTGCATCACCCTATTGCTTAATATCCTCTAATGACTTCTCCTCATTGCCACCAGGTTAAAATATAAAATAGCAAGGAGATTTCTCCATCAAAGCAGATTTTAAAGCAAGTTCTAGGTGAGGTGGACTGTGATTGACAAGAATAAGTTATTCTACACAAAGAAAATGGGAGTTCAAGGACACTGACTCACCTGTATTTGAGGACAGAAAAGGGATGCAGATGTGCTTCATGAGATTCCTCATAAACTTTTTTAAAGGAAAGATTTTGTATTACCACATTTTGTGTAGAAGGAAAATTTGAACCTGAGACTGAATATATCATATTTATCAAGCCAAAGACATAAAAGTAATACCTTCAAGCCCAATGTTCTTAGTTGTAAACTAAGCCATAGAGTCTTTACAGCTTTTATATTAAGTATTTATAATAAATGGAGAATGAAACAACTTCATATTAGAGGAAATGTTCTTATAATGTAAGATTCAATAAGGCTAACTGTAATAGGGCTTAAAATGATAGAAAAACAGAATAGCTAGAAGTCTAGAAGTCTAAATAAACAATTATTACTTCCATAAAACAAAGTGTTTTCCCCAATTACTAAGTAAGTGTATTTTACAGATCTTATTTCCAAAAACCAATTATTCCCAGGAGAGCATGGATGCCATAACAGGATAAGGTGGTGACCTCACTTTTGAATGGTAATAAATCTTAATGGTAAACAAGCACTGGTTACATTTTTCTGGGCACTTGCCTGCATTTGCTGTGTGAGCTCCTTGGCCAAGACAGTGTCCTGAAGAGCATGCTCCCGCTGAGAGGCATCTGCAAGCACATTCACTGTAGTTTCTGCTTCTTGTAGCCACTTTAGGAAATTCTCCAGGTCCCTGCGAGAGGCCTGCACTGCCCTCAGTTCAGCCTCCAAGGAATTCTGTCTGTCAGCAATGCTGCAAGGAACAAGATGGGCAAGTCTCCATTACTTACAGTGTGACACACCTCATCATGACACACTAAAGAAAAAATCAGCAGACAGCCTCAAAGGACCTCAATTTCTTCAAGCACCTAACGGAATTGGGGGATTTTATTCATGTGTGTCTTGAATAATCCATAATGGAGGGATAATGTGAATTGTGAGAAGAAGAGGAGGAAGAGAGGCATAACTCAACAAAAATCACATCCATATTACAAAATAATTATGACTACATTTTTATAACTCATAATTGTATGTTATTCCCCATATGTTTTATTTCAATACCTTAGTATAATACATGACACAAAAGGCAATACCAATAAATACTTACACAATGAGTGACTAAATGAATTCTATAAGAAATAGCATCTGAAGAAACTTTTAAGATAAAATAAAAATAACTTAAAGAGCTAACTTTATATTATCAATACAAATTGGTTCTTTAAGTTGATTTAATAATATTATTCTTGGAAGACATTGGATATCAAGCTTTTATATGCCATTCATTTAATCTACAAAGAACTATTCTAGAGTCTCATTATTTAAGAGATACACACACTGTATCAACCTTTAAAACTTTATATAGACATCAAAGCTCCATAATAAGAAAACAAACAACCTAATTTTTAAATGGATACAAATGATTTTACTCCCAGGTACTTAAACTCAAGCGATCTGAAAACATATGTCCACTCAAAAACTTGTACACAAATATTTATAGCAGCATTATTTATAATAGCCAAATGGTACAATCAACCCAAATATCTATCAGTTGAGGGGTGAATTGATAAACAAAACATAATATATTCATACAGAAAATATTATTCAGCGATAAAAAGGAATGAAGTATCAATAAATTGCTACATCATGGATGAACCTTGAAAACATTATGCTAAGTGAAAGAAGACAGATACAAAATGCCCCATATTGTGCAATTTCATTTATATGAAATACTGCCAAAAAGATAAATCCTTAGAGAGAAAGCCAATTAGCTGTTGACTAGGACTGGGGGTGGAGGCAGTGGAGACTGGCTGCTAATAAGTGGTGGGTTTCATTTAGTGGTGATAAAATGTACAAAAATTAAGAGTATGGTGATGTTTTTACATCATGGTAAATATATTAAAGCCCACTTAATTGTATACTTTACCAGGGGTGGGGAACCTTTTTCTGCCAAGGGTCATTTGGATATTTATAACATCATTCACAGGCCACACAAAATTGTCAACTTAAAATTTAGCCTGCTATATTTGGTCAAACATTTAATTAATTCAACCCTAATTCTTTGCCAGGGCTAGACCAAAAGATTCTGTGGGCCTTACAAGGCCCATGAGCCAGATGTTCCCCACCCCTGCTTTAAATGGTGAATTGAATGGTATATAAACTATATCTTTTTTTTTTTTTTAAATTAGCACCTGTGGCAGACTTTGCTAAAATCTCTTAAGCCACAGCTAGAGAAGAGATTAAAAATGGCAGTGGAGTAAGTGGGAGCTACACTGACACTCTCCCAGGAAATACAACTAAAGTACAGAAGAACCACTCTGAAAAATCAACTGAAGACTAGCTGAGAGATAACCAAGATGGAAAGTGGAGACTGCATAGAGACTGCTAGGAAGTGCAGATGCACAAAAGGGCTGGCCTGGCTTCCAAAGACAGCAGCTGAAGTGCCAGAGGGATCTCTCAGCTGTGGGGGATTCCCACTGAAGACTCTGGGGTCTAAACCCCAAGCTGGGCTCCCAACCCAGAGCACCAGAACTGAGAATGGTGCCCACATAACATCTGGCTGAGCAAAGAAGGAGGGCTGCTATCTGTCAGGGAGAGACTACTGGAAATGCAGGCACCCTCTAAAAGGGCCAATACACAAAATTTCATGTGCAGTCACTCACCTTGGGCTCTGACAGAGGGAGGGCAGAGTGGACTGGAGCTGAGTGAGGAAATTCCAGGGTTGGGGGCTCTGGGTTTGGAGCTCAGAGGGCAGCCACCCCAGTTTCCTAGGCTGAGTCATTCCCTCATCCTGAGAAGACATCTTTCTCTGGCAGACCTTGCTATCCAGGTGGCTGTTGCCTGGGAGAAAGGCAATTGCCATACCCTCTTGGAAGATCTCTCACCCGACCCTGTGGTCAACAGCCTGACGCAAATCAAAGCTGATAACAATCAGACTACAGGCAGAGGAATATCTCTGGAGGTTTTGAGTCTTTGCCTTCTGGAGTTGGGGCTAGGAAAAGCAGACCTTGGTGCACAACTTGGTCCTTCCCAAAGGCACCTAGACCCAGCAGAGGGAGCACAAATTGTGGATTATTGATAGCTCCAAACAGGAGACTCAGGGCCAGTCAGAAATAGCATTTGACATTGTCCTGCACTACAGATTGGGAGTAACAGCAGATCTGCCTAATACATAGATAGAAATGCAAACAGGCAGCCACAATGGGGAGAAAAAACAAAACAAATAAAGGAACAAAAGAATTCTTCAGAAGAAGAGCTAAACAAAATGGAGATAAGAAATTTATCAGATGTAGAGTTTAGAATAATGATGTCAAAGAAGCTCAACAGCATGAGAAAGGATAGAGCAACTACAAAAGAACGGTTGGAAATAAAGAATGGCATAGCACTAATAAAGAACACATTGGAGGATTACACAACAGATTAGGGGAAGCTGAGGATTAGATCAGTGAATTAGAAGATAGGGTAGGAAAAAATCACTCATTCAGAGAACCAAAAAGAAAAACAAAAACAGGAGGAAAGCTTAACACATTTCGGACCAGTAGTTTTATTGCTAGCTTTATCCAGTGGCCAGATAAGTTTCTATTGAATGAGTACAAAAAACATGTTACATAAATGTTAAAGGCACACTTTACAATTAAATACCCATTGCATTTTGAAGTTATTTATTACATGTTCTTACAAGCTAATATCTTTTTAAAATATGATACTTTGTAAAACACTGTGTAATATGAAGTGAGGATTCTTGTGATCTGTCTGCAATGTGTTAAGGGAGCAGTGAGACAGCCTGAAACGTAACAAGATTCGCATTAACAATTGAGCCAGAAGGAGAAGAAAGCGAGCAAGGAATAGAGAACATGTTTGAAGAAATAATGGCAGAAAACTTCCCTAACCTGGTGAAAGAAAAGGTCACACAAGTCCAGAAGTCACAGAGAGTCCCAAGCAAGAAGAACCCATACAGGCCCATGCCCAGACACATCATCATTAAAATGCCAAAAATTAAAGACAGAGAGAATCTTAAAGGCAGCAAGAGAAAAGCAATTTGTTACCTACATAAGGAGCTCCCATAAGCCTGTAAGCTGATTTCTCATCAGAAACTCTACAAGCCAGAGGGAATGGCCTTTCAAGGTAATGAAAAACCAGGATCTAAAACCAATATTACTAAATCCAACAAGGCTACCATTCAAAATAGGTGGTGAGATAAAGGGCTTCCTATGACAAAAGAAAAAGGAAAAGGAGTTTATCACCATCAAACAAGCACTGCAAGAAATGCTAAAGGTATTGCTATAATGAGAAGAAAAAATAGAGAAATGTAAGTACACAGTATTAAAATGGCAATAAACAATAAAAACCTTAAATGTAAGTGGATTAAATACTCCAGTCAAAAGATATAGGGTAGCTGAATTAATACAAAAACATTACCCAATTATATGCTGTCTCCAAGAGACCCTCCTCAGAACAAGACACACAGGATGAAAGTGTGAGTGTGGAAAATATTTTCCATGCAAATGGAAATAAAAAAAAAAATCTGGGGTAGCAATACTCTTATCTGACAAAATAGACTTCAAAATGAAGGCCATCACAAGAGATAACAAAGGTCACCACATAATATTAAAGGGATTGATTCAACAAGAGTATATAGCCCTGGTAAACATATGTACACCCAATATAGGAGCACATAAATATATTTTTTAAAATCTTCTAGAGGACTTTAAGGGAGAGATCAACAACAATATAGTCATAGTAGGGGACTTTAACAACCTGCTGACTTCACTGGATAGATCTTCCAAAAACATTTAACAAGGAAAGAGTGACTCTAAAGGACACACTGGATCAGACGGATTTAACTGACATTTACAGAACATTTCAGCCCAATGCAGCAGAATATACATTCTTCTCAAGTGCACATGGGTCATTCACAATGATAAACCACATGTTAGGACACAAAACAAGTCTCCACAAGTCCAAGAAGACTGAAATCATTTCAAGCATCTCCTCAGATCACAATGGAATTAAATTAGAATTCAACTACCATAAAAACACTCAAACACATGGAGGCTAAATAGCATGTTATTGAACAATGAATGGGGTACCAATGAGATCAAGAAATAAATAAAAAACTTCCTGGAAACAAATGAAAATGAACACACAACAACCCCAAATCTTGGGACACAGGAAAAGTAGTCTTGAGAGGGAAATTCATAGCACTACAAGCCTGCCTCAATAAACAAGAAAAATTAATAATAAACTATTATAAATTGTATAATAACCCAACAACTTAAAGAATTAGAAAGAGAACAACAAAAAAAATCCGGAGTAAGTAGAAGGAAGGAAATAATAAAGATTAGAACAGAAATAAATGACATAGAGACCAAAAAAAATCAATGAAACCAAGAGATGGTTCTTTGAAAAGATAAACAAGATTGATAAACCATTAGTACACCCACCAAGAAACAAAGAGAGAGGACCCAAATTTAAAAAATCAGAAATGAAAGTGGTGAAATAACAACTGACACCAAAGAAATACAAAGGACTGTAAGAAAATACTATGAACAACTACACTGAGTGGCCAGATTATTATGATCTCTGAACACATAATAATCTGGCCACTCAGTGTATATCCTATATAATAAAAGGCTAACATGCAAACTGTCCCCTCGACCAGGAGTTTGACCAGCAGGCAGGCCAGCCAACCACACATGTCCCCTCCCCATGGCCAGGCTGGCTGGACCCCCTTCGTGCACAAATTCATGGACCGGGCCTCTAATATATATATACTGAGTGGCCAGCTTATTATGCGTTCAGAGATCATAATAATCTGGCCACTCGGTGTATATGCCAACAAGCTGGACAATGTGGGTGAAATGGACAAATTCCTAGAAAAATACAATTTCCCAAAACTGAATCAGGAAGAATCAGAAAACCTGAATAGGCTAGTAATAACTAGTGAAATAGAAGCAGTAATCAAAAAACTCCCAGCAAACAAAAGCCCAGGTATGGATGGCTGCACAGGGGAGCTTTATCAAACATTCAAAGAAGAACTAACACCTACATTCCTCAAACAATTCCAAAAAATCCAAGAGAAGGAATACTTCCAAGCTCTTTGTATAAGGCCAGCATTATCCTAATTCCAAAACCATATAAAGACACTACAAAGAAAGAGAATTACAGGCCAATATCCTTGATGATCATAGATGCTAAAATCCTCAACAAAATATTAGCAAATTGGATCCAGTAATATATTAAAACGATCATAAATCATGACCAAGTGCAATTTATTCCAGGGATTCAAGGTTGGTTCAATATTTGCAAATCAATAAACATGACATATCACATAAACAAATTGAAAGACAATCAAATGATAACATTAATAGACACAGAAAAAGCATTTGACAAAATCCAACAACCCATTTTTGATAAAAACTCTCAGCAAAGTGGGAATAGAGTGATCATATCTCAACATAATAAAGGGCATATATGACAAACTTATAGCCAACATTATACTCAATGGGCAAAAACTAAAAGCATTTCCCCTAAGAATAGGAATAAGACAGGTATGTCCACTTTCACCACTCTTATTCAACATAGTACTGGAAGTCTTAGCCACAGTGATCAGACAAGAAGAAGAAATACAAGACATCCTAATTGGAAAGGAGGAAGTAAATATCTCATTACTCAAAGATGACATAATATTGTACATAGAAAACTCTAAAGACTCCAGCAAAAATCTACTATTTTTAATACAGGAATTTGGCAATGTAGCAGGATACGAATTCTCAGAAACAGAAACAAACAATCCCATTTACCATTGCCACAAAATAATTAAGATACTTAAGAATAAACTTAACCAAGGAGGTTAAAGACTTGTACTCAGAAAACTACAGGACATTGAAATGAGAGATAGAGGAAGATATAAACAAGTGGAAGAATATACCATGTTCATGGATTGGTAGAATTACCATCATTAAAAAGTCCACACAACCAAATCAATCTACAGATTCAATGCAATCCCTATTAAAATACCAATAGCATAGTTCACAGATCTAGAACAAATATTCCAAAAATTTATATGGAATAAAAAAAGATCCTGAGTAGCTATAGCAATCTTGAGAAAGAAGAGCAAATTTGTAGGGATCACAATACCAGATATCAATTATACTACAAAGCCACTGTATTCAAAACAGCCTGGTACTGGCACAAGAACTGGCATATGGATCTATGGAACAGAACAGAGAACCCAGAAATTGACCCAAGCCATTATGCTCAATTAATATTTGACGAAGGAGGCAAGAGCATGCAATGGAATAAGGACAATCTCTTCAATAAGTGGTGCTGGGAAAATTGGACCGATGCATACAAAAAAAATGAAACTAGACCACCAACTTACACCATATGCAAGAATAAACTCAAAGTGGATAAAAGATTTAAATGGAAGTGTGAAACCATAAAAATCCTGGAAGAAACCATAGGCAGCAAAATCTGAGACATCTGTTGTAGCCATATGTTTGTGGATACATCGCCTAGGGCAAAGGAAACTAAGGAGAAAATAAACAAATGGGACTACATCAAAATAAAGAGCTTCTGCACAGCAAAAGAAACCATCATCAAAATGAAAAGGGAGCCCACTGTATGGGAGAACATATCTGGCAATGATACATCTGATAAAGGGTTAATATCCAAAATATATAAGGAACTCATACAACTTAATAAAAGGAAGACAAACAATCCAATTTAAAAGTGAGCAAAGGACATAAATAGACACTTCTCCAAAGCTGACATACAGATGGCCAAGAAACATGAAAAAATGCTCATTCACTGATCAGAGAGATGCAAATTAAAATGACAATGAGGCATCACCTCACACCTGTCAGAATGGCTACCATAAACAAATCAACCAATGACAAGTCCTAGAGAGGATGTTGAGAAAAGGAAACCCTAGTACACTGCTGGTGGGAATGCAGACTGGTACAACCATTATGGAAAACAGTATGGAGTTTACTCAAAAAACTAAATATGGATCTGCCATTTGACCCAGTGATCCCACTTCTAGGAATATATCCTAATAAACTGGAAACACCAATCAGAAAGGATATATGCACCCCTATGTTCATAGCAGCACAATTCACCATAGCTAAGATTTAGAAACAGCCCAAGTGCCCATCAGTAGATGAGGGGATTAGAAAACTGTGGTACATCTACACAATGGAATACTATGCAGCAGTGAAAAGGATATCTTACCCTTTGAGACAACATGGAGGGACCTAGAGAGTAATATGCTAAGCGAAATAAGCCAGTCAAAAAAAGACAAGTCTCACATGATCTCACTCATATGTGGAATCTAATGAACAAAATAAACTGATGAACAAAATGGATCTAGAGACATAGAAGCATGGAACAGGCCAGAATCTCAGAGGGGATGCGGGAGAGGGTGAGTTGGTGAAAAGAGATCAATCAAAGAACTTGTATGCATATATGCATAACCCATGGACACAGATAATAAGATGGTGAAGGCCTAGAGCAGAGGGTGGGGGCAAGGTAGACGGGGTCAATGGAAGTTTGGGGACATATATAATACTTTTAACAATAAAGACATCATTTTTTAAAAAAGCAGCAGATGACCCAGAGACAAGGAAGCATAGATCAGACTGTTGGACCTCAGAGGGAAGGTACAGGAGGGTGGGGATAAAGGGAAGAGATCAACCAAAGGACTTGTGTGCATCCATATGAGCCTAACCAGTGGTCACGGACAACAGAGGGGATGGGGGCATGCGTGGGGAGGGGTTTGGGATGGGAATGGGGGGATGAGAACAAATATGTGATACCTTAATCAATAAAGAAACTTAAAACAAATAAACAAAGTGCTATAAAAATTTAAAATAAATAAATAAACCAACAAAGTGCTAAAAAAATTTAAATTAAAAATTAAAAAAAAAAGAAAGTCAATTTAAAAAAAAAAGCAGCAGATGGAGTCAGTGTGTTCCTCCAAAAAAATTTAGCAACATGTGCTATCTCATTTATGTATGTTTTCTAATTGTCCATCCACACATCCATCCATTCATCACCATCCATCCATCTGTCCTTCTATTTGCATGTTAACTCAATATTAAAATGGTTATTTTAATATTCAATTTAAGGTGGTTTACTTTCTTATTTGTACTTTTCCACATTCTCTGAATTTAATGAACAGTTATCTTTTTACACATCAATAAACACATTCTTTTTAAAAATAGGTAAAAGATTTAAACAGACACATCATCATAGAAGATATATGGATGGCAAATAAGCACATAAAAAGATGCTAAGCATCATTAATCATCAGAGAAACATAAATTCAAACCACAATGAGATATCACTACTTATTAGAATGGATTTTAAAATGACTACATCAAATGCTGGTGAAAATGTAGAGTAACTGCAACTCTCACACAATGTAAGTAGGAGTAGAAAATGGTACAGCCATTTTAAAAATCAGTTTGGCAATTTTTAACATTAACCATGCACTTAAGATACAATCCAGCAATCATTTTACCAGAGAAAAAATGGAAATGTGTCCACACAAAACCCAAATGCAACTGTTTATAGCTGCTTTATTCATAATGCTCAAAAACTGATAATAACCCAAAAGTCATCCAATGGTAAATGCTGAACTGTGGTACATGCATACAATGGAAATAAACTACTGATAGATGAAACAACATGGATGAAATCCCCAGTGCATTCTGCTAAGTGAAAGAAGCCAGACACAAAAGCTGCATACCATGATCACATTTATATGACATTCTGGTATGTCAGCAGCCTCATCTCAGCACTTACTTACTAAAAACTTCGTAGTGTTTGGCTGCCTGCTGAACACATCCACATTGCTTCTCCTGGGACACGGTGCCCTCCACACTCTATCACTAATTCACTTTTCCAGCTTTCCCTAAATTCTCTCCAATACTCTGTTCAGGTCAAGGTGGGCTGTTCCATGTCCGCATAAAAATTTTATATCCATAGATAAATTCCGACCACCTCCACTTAACAAGATCCTACCAATCCTTTAAAGGTTAATAACTACCATCTCCTCCAAAATATCTCAGGCCAATTAGGTTTCCTTGTTCTGGGTTCATTAAAGGTCAGTATGCCTCTTTATACAGAAATTAATCACATGTATCCTGGGGAAATCCTTGGATTGGGACCTTATTTTTACTTAAATTTTATTTTAACTATATTATAGAGATTTCTTATCTGTCCATTTATTCTGTAACTCATAATGGGCAGAAGCAGTCTTTTATATCTCCACTAGAGACCCAGTGCACAAAAATTCGTGCACTCAGGGGGAGAGGGGGTCCTTCAGCCCGGCCTGCGCACCCTCTTGCTGTCTGGAACCCTCAGGGGATGTCCACCTGCCGGCTTAGGCCCACTCCCCAGGAAATCAGGCCTAAGCCGTCAGTCAGACATCCTTAATGCTGCCGAGGAGGCAGGAGAAGCTTGCAGCTATCAGCCCTGTGGGAGCACACTGACCACCAGAGGGCAGCTCCTGCATTGAGCGTCTGCCCCCTGGTGGTCAGTGCACATCATACCAACCGGTTGTTCCTGGTCATTCTGCCGTTAGGGTAAATTTGCATATTACCCTTTTATTATATAGGATGTTTCTCGGTCCTTATTACACTATTATAATAAGCATTTATAGAATAATGAAAATCTATAATATGCCTTTAAAATTACCTCCCAAATATCCATTTTCAAGAAGCTACTGAGACATCCTCCATAAAACTCAGTTTGTAAATCCAGAAAGAAGATATGAGAAGAATGAAAACAAGAGACCAGCACAGGGAGGAGCTCTCACGCAAACAGTGCGAGGTGAACTCAGAAAAGAGGGTGGTGAATCCAAACTGCAGGTGCAGGCTGCCATCACCATTCCAACTGCCATGTTTCGTTTTCACTTGACAAAGTTTACAAAGGAGACATCCTGACAAAGCGAAAAATAACACAAAACAGGACACCCCCCACCACCACCACCAAAAAAAGAAAAAAGAGGAAAGAAAGCAACAAAACAAAAACTCATGAGATCCAGGAAATAGGGATTCCAGACGAGCAGAAAGGCACAGACACTACCAAAATGATGGCTGTGCAGCAAATCTAGAAAGCTGGTCCCCAAGTAAACACATTAGAAGTGACAGACAACTTAATGCGATTGGCTTTGTGGGAAATTGTGCTGTCAGGCCATCGGAAAATGTGGGAAGAATGAGCAACAGGTGCAAAGAAAACTAAGCATGTAAAAACAAAGCCATCATTAATTTCAGGTAAACCAAACAGAGGAAGCAAGATTAAGTCAACTTACAGGGTTCAGCTGTTAATGATATTTAGACAGGCATAATGTCAACACAGTATCTGTTTATCTAAAAATTCATGATGAGATGGTACAGCCACTGTGGACAATAATATAGCAGTTCCTCAAAAAAAATAAAAAAAATAAATATATCACCTAGCAATTCCATTTCCGGGTATATGCCCAAAAGAATTGAAAGCAGGGTCTCAAAGAGATATCCGTATACCTATGTTCATAGCAGCACTATTCACAATAGCTAAAATGTGGAAGCAACTTTAATTTTTTGATAATCATGTGCCTATATCTCTTTAATTTTTAAAATTTAGAAGTTACCCACCAGAATTTGGGTGGCTGTTGTTAGTGGTGTTTTATCTTCCACCTAAGCCTGCCCATATTTGCAAAAATTAAAACATCAACAGTAAACACATTAGAAATAGCCAAGTAAAGGCTGCGCCAATAAGATACTAGAAAGAAAGAAACCAAAGGAGTACACACACGCAAGTAATCATCCATGAACAGATGATTCTTATTTTAAAAACACTCATATAAAATGTAGTAATTATAAAATTTTTCATTTTACATACTCAGTATCCTTTATTTTAAAGAATATTCATAATGGGTTATGTGGCAAACAGCCAATGTAAAAACAGATCATTATACATTAGTTCTATTAAACCTGAAAAATGGCCAGACTAGAGGAAAAGTGCAAATGTCCTAGACCCTATGGGTGAATTCAGAGGATTCCTTATAGACCAGAGACAATTATCTACCCAGCAAGCATAAAGACCCAGGCTGGCAGGGGAGGTAGAGAACCTAAAGTGACCCACAAAAGGACAAATTACCTACTGGACATCAGTGGAAAAAGTGATTCTGCTTTTAAGATATTCACTTTGTAGGAAACTGCAGAAAAACAACTGTTAGATGATGTAAGAAAACTCTACTTTGTTCGTTATGAAAGCCAAAGAATAAGCATTTGTATCAAGGAGACAAGGTTCCACCACGGACTAGTTCTCACAACCTGGGCAGCTGCCTGTCTCCTCCAGCATCATTTTCATCATCTCTGAAAACTCTGCTTGGCACATGAGGTTCTCCATGGTCTGAGTGTTTGCTTACCTCCTCAAGAATCATCTCATCACTCCAAGCCTCGTGCTTTATTTAACTACAAAAATGAATCAATTCCTAATCCTCAAAGTGGTCACTGTCTCTGTCATATCCAGAGCTTTCGTTTTTACTTCTTTTTCCTTAAATACCTCTTCCCTCCCTCCACTACACTTCCCCTCCCCACTGCATTCCTTTTTACTTACCCTGCAGAACGTGGTGCAGACACCTTCCTAACCTACATGGGACCTCATCCCTGAGCACCCATGATTTCCCTGCCACGGCCAATGCTGCTATAACAAGGCACTACAGACCTAGTGGCTGACAGCAACTATTATCTCACAGTGTATAAGTTAGTTTCTGAGAGGGGTCTCATTGGACTAAAATGAAGCTGTTGGCAGGCAGGACTGTTTTTTTCTAAAGGCGTATCCATTTCCTTGCTATTTCTAGCTTTGAGAAGTCACCCACATTCCTTGGCTCATGGTCCCTTCTTCCATCTTCAAAGCCAGCAGTATAGGGCTGAGTCCTCACGCCACATCTCTCTGACTCATTCTTCTGCCTTCTTTCTCCAATTATTAGGACCCATTAGTGATCCAAGACAGTCTCCCCATCTTTGGGGCCATTATCCTGCCTGTCTCATGATACTGTACCTCCGATCGCAACTGAAAGTGACTGCTTTCTTGTGTGTTTAAAGTTTCTGAATCATCAGTTCACCTGGTACCCCTAGGACCTATACAGAGTAGCATCTCAACAAGTATTTATTACAAATTAATACAAAAGTAGGACTAATATCTCCCTTCCTGCAATATTTTAATAAATGTATCAAAACATAGTAAACACTCAATAAATAGTAATTTACCTTACCTTATATATGAACTTGATGAAATACTGGGAAGTTAATTTTACTTATAGCATACAAATGAGCAATTTAATCACAAATGTCCCGAGGAATCTTTTTAAATTCACATATATCTGATGTCAGATTTTTTATTGTGAATGTAATCAACTATTAAAATAATGAACATAGTGACAACTAAACCCTATGTATAGCAGTCCAGATGATCTTCATATTATTATAATACACATTTTAATTTTTTATAATCATAATATATATACATATACATAACTTATAGTCTGGTTTTTTAAATTAATATAATTCTATGTGAAATTGCTAATAGAATATAGCTCAAAGGCAGTTCTCCACACCACCCATTTCAGTCTTCTTAAAAATTAGATCAAATGCTAGAGTGTGGTATAAAGGACACCACAACAATCTTTTATCCATTTTCAAGGAATTTCATATGATATATTATATGGCCAAAAATAATTGCTAAAATTAGAGGCTCAGGAGTGTGTATGCACACTTTATTAGACAGGCTAATAAATTACCATTTATGCTATTGGGCATTGCTCTCAGAAGAAAACAACCTAATTCTACACCTCTGCAGTTTACTAGCTATAAGGCTTGGGTGAATCATTTTAATTCTCCAATTGTGTGAGGGGTTTTTCATCCCTAAAATAAGTTGTTTGGACTAAAAGTAAAAGACCCATTTCAGACTGACCAAGGGTCCTTTTAAAACTACATAAGCCATCACATCACAGAGATAATGAAATCTGCTAGAAGAGGTCCTCCATTCTCACCCATCCCTAGCTTCAAATTTGGCTTCATTAAGTATCCCTGCTTGGAAATGAAAGGTTACTGATGGGAGTGGATGAGCAGTGAGCAGAAAGCAAAAAGGTCAGGAAGTACTGATGTGGAAGATTCCTGAGATCACACCCAGCACTGAGCTCCCGTTAGTCCATGGTTCACAACGCAGAGTTTGGATTTGGCAGCTCTGGTTGCTGCATCTCAAGAAAGACCAGAACAGAGCTAGAGGAGGTACTGAGAAATATAATGAGAGAACACAGGGGAAGGAGCACTATTCTAGAAAAAGAATCATCTTAACTTCAGGAAATTGTGGCTACCAGACAAAGGCAGAGAAGTTTCATAAAAATCTTTCTTAACCTACAAATCATAAAGAGCAAGGACAGGCTGACAACCTAGAGGATAAAACATTTGATGTAGAAGGCTAACTTTAGCAGAAACAAGATGTTTTACTTCAAACAGAAGTAACACACTATAGAATTCTTTTGTAGAAGAAATGGTACAGATGAAAAATATAAACTGCTTCTCATAAAAGATTAGAGGAATTCACTGGTGACAGATTTACTTACAATAGTTTACATTAAAGATAGCTGGGATTAAAAAAATGTAAACTCTTAGCTTTTAAGGAAATTTATATTATAAAAGCAACTGATATAGCTTAAAGTAATCCATCTAAATAGCTTATAGTTATTTTTTAGCACAAAAAACATGGCCACCCACATAACTGCCTTGTTTAAATATTATTTTAAAGATGTTAAATGATACTTGATATTTTAAACTACAAGATATACTGGTTAAGCAAGTGTGTATGTGCTTATAATTGGTCAAAAGAGGGTTTGAACATAAATACATATGACTTTTTAAAACTTAAATGGAAAAGAGCATCTCAGAAAACCCACAAATATGTGTTACTAAACTTTGGTATACTTAAAAGGTGACCTTTATTTACAGTTACATGAGACTGAAATATATGTATCTTTTTTAGAGCGGAAAAAAATGGTAGCATCAGTAGTTTGAGTGGCATGTAGAAAACTTACAATGAAATATTATTTAGGTTTTTCAATGGGTACTTTCACAAGGTAATTTTGTTCTTTGGTAAATAAAGTAGGATTTAGCTGGGAAATATATTAAAACACCCCGTGGGGAAATGCAGTAGATTTAATGAAGAATTAGTCACTGCAGATTTCTCTCTGTTACATAGAGATTGGGGTATCATGAAGCACTTTAAAAATTCACACCGTGGGATTTAAGAAGACTGCTGTAAGCTGCTAATACCACACGCTCAGGAAGCTCTAGAGAGAGCCCCAATCCCCTTGCCCACCCCATGATGCCTGCCCATGACTTTATATAACCCAAAGGAGCAGTTTTCTCTTCGGCTGCCAATGACAGCAAGTAAATATTTAAGACCACAGAGCTATCCTCGTGAGAGGATTCATCCCACCACATCCTATTTCCTTTTTAGCTAAATCACTACTCGACATTGGGCCTTTATTAGCCAACCAACATTAGACTGTAACTCAAATGCTACTCTGCACGTTTCCCAATTTGCCAAAATCCACCCTCAAAACCCATCTGTTATGCCCAGAACTCTATTCTGTGTTGGGCAGACTCCACAGATCAATCCCTTCACCTTATCTTAACGAAAATTGGTTTCCCTAGGGCCATCAATTCCCCTGAAAGCTTTAATGAAGTTTTTTTTCTTGTTTCTCTCAGACCCTATCTTCCTCAGGTTGAGGAGTTGGACTAAGGGTCCTCCTCTTTGCTTATCTTTACTAATTCTGGCCATTGTTTTCTCTTCTGGGCAAAAGTCTACTCTTTCAAAACATAAGATTTTTATCCATTATGTTCAAATCCTCACCTCTAGGTCTATGGTCACTGCATATGGTTATAAAGGTTGCTCACTGTCTCAACAGGTAAATGGTGTCTGAAATCCAACTCAAGGTCTTCTGAGCAAGCCACAGGCTCTAGTGAGGGACTGCATCACCAGGGAAAAGGACACCAGAGACGTCATTATGGAGTAGAGGTAATCCTGGTCTCTACTTCCTTATAAACACCTTCCTCTGCTCTGTCCCCTATCTTTCATCTACATTCTTTCTACTTGTCTCTGAGTAGATGAACACTGCTGAAGAACACTACAAAGGTCTATCTTCCCTATGCATTTATAATCATAAACCACAAGGAGGTACCGGCACTGCCCAGCAATGCTGTAAAGACCCCTAGGAAGCTCTCTGTCCCACACACCAGAATTCTGATTTTATATCTGATCTTCTTTCTTCAAATCTCTCAGTCCCACCTCCAGTCTCACTGACAGCATGCCTCACAGATCATAAAGAAAGCAGAAGCATTGCACAGAGAACCTTTCATCTTCCTACCAAGGCTCCAATCCACATGCATCCCTACTCTTCCCCTCATTGTCCTTCCTGTCCTACTGGAAAACACACCCCAGCTCTTACCAAACCCAACTGTCCAGATTTCGCCTTCTAGTCTACTCTAGGACTTTCTTTCCTCTTACTTTGTTCTCTCTGTCTGGAATCATCCGTCTCTCCTCTACTGGATCATTCCCAGGAGCATAAAACCATGCTTTACCATGTCCCATCCTAAAGAAAAATCAATGACCACACCAGGAAACAAGAAACCCTCCAGGTAGTACCCAATCTCTCTGTCCCTCTTCACAACAAGCATTTCTACTGTTCTTTCCACAAATTGGTTCTACTTCCTCACCTTCACCTCATTCTCAGAAACGATCATTTTAAGTATAGAGAAATCTCATCTTAGCTATGCTAAGTAACTTTAAACATGCCACTGAAACTTCTCTGAGCCTTATAGCATCCGATCAGACCAAGCATTCTTAATGGAGGCAGTAAGTGATTCTTTAGAAGGGTAAGGTGGAGGATGGGAATGGGAAAAAATTGACTCTCTGTGTAAAGCACAACTATAAAGTACAGAAACAGACACACAGTATACCCATGGTATTAAAATTTCATGAAGGAAGATACCTAAAAAAGACTTCTTAGGGGGTTAATAATATTTTTAAAGGTTAAGAAATACTGGTTTAAAAGAACTGTAAGTCTACGTACAACTCTTAAAGGTCCTTAATTCTATCTTCACAACAATGCCAAGAATTCAAAACATGCTTACAATAAGTTCACACACTTTGTTTAAGAAGGCCAGGACAGATTTTAAAATGTTAGAAAAAGACCTATTGTATATAGAATCGAAAATATCGGGAGCTAGTTGTGTTTCAGAATTTAAACTTTTTTGTACATTAGAAATCTATTATGAATGTATCTATATGACATATTACCTCTAAGTGGGATGTGAAGTGGCAAACGCATTAATATTTCCGCGCTTAGGAACAAGGGTATTCACACCAAGCAGGATAAATAAAGACTATAATAAATGGTCTCATGTCAGGCCACAGCTTTCTGATATCTCAGCATATTGGATTTTGGCACTGCAGATAAGGGACTATGGACCTGCCACTGTGAGTGGCCAAATTACTTAGGCCAATTGCAATTCACAGAAAACATTTCCTTTGAAAGCTGATATTAAACTTCACACATTATCCCACAATAACAATATTCCATTGGCAAGTATAATAACCTTTCACCCCTCCAGCACTTGGCTGCCAAGTGTGTATGTTCAGAATTCAGCTGGAATCTAATGAACAAAATATACTGACCAACAAAATAGGTCCAGAGGCATGGAAGCGTGGAACAAACTGAGGGGCAGGCAGGGGATGGGAAGAAATTAACCAAAGAACTTAAATATGTATGTATATACGCAGCCCATGGGCACAGGCAATAGTGTGGTGAAGGCCTGGGGCGTGGCAGGAGTTGGGTGGAGGGGGGCAAAGGAGGGGAAAACGGGGACATCTGTAATACTGTCAACAATAAAACATATTTTTATATTTATAAAACAACAAAAGAATACAGCTGGGAGGCAGGAGGTGAGCCATGGTGCAAGGCCTCCCAGCAGCCATTACAATGGCCACGTACTGGAGAGTGTTACATTATTCATAACAGAAGCCCCATATCTTTAATCAGATCTGGCTTCTAAACTCAACACAGGTAAATATTACACCTATGTCCTCATCCATAGGTGTAATATTTTTGTCCAATCTCTTCCCACACCCCTCATGCCCCCTTTCCCCCAAGAATTGTCAGTCCATTCCCCTGATTCTATTATATTCACCAGTTTATTCTTAAGGGAGGCAGTAAGTGATTCTTTAGCCAGGTAAGGTGGAGGACAAGAGTGGGGGGAGGGGGGGTAATTGACTCTTTTTACGTATAAAGCATAACTATAAAGTACAAAAACAGACACACAATATACACATGGTATTAAAATTTCATGAGGGAAGGTACCTAAAAAGGCTTCTTAGGGGATTAATAATAATTTTAAAAGGTTGAGAAATACTGGTTTAAATGAAACATAAGTTTACATATAGCTCTTAATGGTCCTTAATCCTATCTCTACAATAATGCCAAGAATTAAAAAAATGTTTACTACAAGTTCACACACTTTGTTTAAGAAGGTTAGGATAGATTTGTATATTTTAGAAAGTTCTCCAATTAAAACAGTTCAAAATTATAAATGTCACTGTATTTAAAAGAGAAAATCCTCTCAAATCAAAGAAACCCCAGCTGTCACTCATGAAGGGACCCTATGAGCCACAGTTGTGTTGGATTTTCCCTACTTTATAGATAACAGTTTACCCAAATTATGTCCAGATATGAATATATTTAGTTCTTTTCCCCCAAAATGGGGAAAGAAACTAGAATAAGGACAACTATTTGTAACCACCATGAAGTTGGAACACTGTGGCTGTCTTCGCTATGATAAATGAAAGATCACCTTGGAATATAATTCATTTTTAATTGCCTCTTCCATCTAATCTAACTACTGCTGGAGTCTGTCATAAAATATTTACAAAGTAAAAGCAAAAAAAAGAATTGGGGGTGCTAAATAAAGCAGGCCACATATTTCTACATGATCAATTTTTGGGGCATTGTTTACAAGAAGAACAAAGTCATAACTTATATGTGAATTTTGGGAAACAGATGAAGTATGATTAAGGACGTCTCTTAGTGTTACAGCTGTCTTTTTAAAACTGAAACATAATTGACATACAACCTTGTATTAGTTTTAGGTATACAACGTAATGATTTGATTTATGTATATATTGTAGAGTGATTAGCATCCATCACCACAGTTACAATTTTCTTGTGATGAGAACTTTTAAGATCTACCCTTTCAGCAACTTTCGAATATATAATACATTATTTATTGTTAAGTATAGTCACCATGATGCACATTACATTTATTTTATTTTATAACTAAATTTGTATCTTAAATCTGTTTTTTAATTCACCTTCTTCTCAGCCTTGGATTCGAATCCTTTCTACACCCAAATACCTTGTTACAAAACAGTTGTATAAGACGCTAGAAAGATCAATATTATAGCTATGTTCTGCTTTAACCACTTATGAAGTTTTGTATTTGCAACCCCAGTCTTATTTCCTCCAGAATCCTAGGTTTTTCATGCTCATATAACGCCCTCATAATTCTCTCTGAATTTTCCAAAACTCCACTTTAGAAATTATAACTAAAAATGGCATTCTAAAATTGTATAAAACACCTTTCATGTCAAACTGTTATTAAATGCTTGACCATACTTTATTACCAGTAATATATATATATCATAAAGTGTTCTAATATTATCCATTTTATTCACAGAAAAACAAACGCGTTAGGTTATCTTTGAAGCTTTCAGGCAGCTACATTTGCATATGTAAAGATGTGTGTGAAACTGAATTCCCTTAGGCAAGGTGCTCCCTGCAGGATGCTGAAGGTAAACACATCTTGACTGATGGTGAATATAAATATGCCATCTTAAACAGATGCTAACCACTGTTTATAGGTCCTCAAGTCCTAGGTCTTCAAGTGACAGGAAAATCTCTCTTATAAACCCATATGCTATTTTAAGACTGTTCCAAATATACTGACTAGACAGAGTAATAAAAAGAAAATATATATATATCAGGTAAGCCCTGAATACACACAGAATAGTTCAGGAGTCTAGAGTTGGATTCTTGTGTTCTCAGCCTCAACTGAGGCAATCGGCCAAACAGTCCACTATTTTAATGACCATTAGGATTACTATAACCCTAATGCAGCTGTGCATACCTGAGTGTTCCTTAGCATCATGGAGCTACAAGATTTACTCTAGGTAACACCAAGGAGACCAAAAAAGAAAAAAAAAAAATCAGAACACATAAATAATCACTGGCAAGGTTTAGACTTATTTAAGGGAAATCTCCATTGTACAAAGTCAAGTAGATATTGTATAAATATACATTCTGTATGATAACACTCAGAATAGCATAAAAAAAATTTTAATCACAATAAAATGTACTTCCAGTAGTCTCACATTTTGGCATGTTTCCATGAGAAAGCCAAAGCCATCAAATTCTCAACCTGACAACACACCGTTACCTGGCAGGGCCTTAGCATTTACCTTTGTTTGAGATTGATCCATGATGTTTTCAGATACTCTGTGGTTTCCTTCACGTTCCTTGTGTCATCGCTACCATATTCCCTCAGCATCTTCTGCAGGATGTTATCGAACGCCATCACGATCCCGTCTCCAGGACCCAGTTCTTGAAGCAGTATCTAAGGTGCAATTTCAGGCACCATTGTTAGACTTGGTCACTCAGTAACCAGTATTGCCAAAACATTGGTCCTCCCAGTAGGTTTTAACATGTTTTAGACACAGGTATCAAAAGGAGGAAACAAATTATTGGACAAACTCTTGCATGTAAGTTTAAACCAAAATAATTACAGACGTGAAAAGAAAAATGACTAAGAAAATCATCAGGTACATAGCAGATGACATTAAACAAATGCTTGTCTTTTCCTCTTTTAGATATTTTATTTCCTGAAAACAATGTCTTTTTGCATTCCTTCTGCTATACATCTGATCCTTATAGGAACATGCACTGTATAGGAATGAATTGACTATAGAGTTCCCTTATATGTACTTAGAGCAATGGAAAGGGCCAACAATACGGAAGTCTTCTGTCTCCTGCCCCTCGCGATCACTGTGTATGTTTATAGGTAACTGCTTGAGTGGATCAAGCAGCCACCCAAGGTTCACTGGGAGTTGTTGGAATAGCTACACCGAGGCTATGTCCATTGGCATATCAGTTCCTTGACACGCCTTTTCAATCTCTGAAGAGTCCCTGGGACCAAGATACTCCTCATGAAATCTAAAGGACAAATGAAAGTTCCTACAGTTTTTTGTAGCTATTGGAAAAAAAAAAAAAGTCAACCCTAAAGTTTCTGGAGAAAATGACCATACTGCTAATTAGAAAAGAATATACTACATATGATGATTGAAGCATTGATACCACTTTGAATTGTATTCCTTTACTGAAGGGTCAGGGGCTCTGCTGATATTACTTTTGATCCACTTGGTAAAAACAATTAGCAGATATCATAAACACAGGGAATGATCCAGGAAATCAGGACACCTGGCCACTTGTTTTTTATATTATAACCACAGATTTAGATTTAGATTCCCACATATTAGTTATTATATTCTTCACAAATGTACACTTTACTCTTAGGCTATCTGAAGGGCAAATAAATGTTACACTAAAATATAAACTGACAACCATAACCTCTAATTCAAGAATATTTTCTGTGATTACGGAGAAAATTTAAAATAGTGCCATACATGTTCAATATTATTAACCAAACTGATCACAGAAGGTCCCTGCTCTGATGACACTGATAAATCAGTTTGTTACAAAGGTACTAAAAAAAACTAAACTTACTTATTACCTGATTTGTTCCCTACAGTAGCCCTCAAATGTAAGTCCCAAGAAATTTCCTAAATAGAAATAACCTTCAGGGTAGGCATGAAGGGAACAAAAGAAGGTTCTTGGGATCCTGAAAATGTTCCCTTTCTAGTGGCTGGTTTGTGGGTGTGTTCCAAATTGCAAGGAGTCAGTGAGCTGTAAATCTAAGATATATGTACATTTCGATTTGTTATGCCTCCAGGAATTTTTCAGAATTCTTCCTGGTCAAATGCTTTATATTAATTTCAATGTGTATTCTAAGAACTTGGGAAAACATCACAAGAATCCTTAAAATTACAGAACCAAAAAAACCACACATCCAACAAATCAATATCGCCAAAATATATCTAATGAGTCTTACTTGATTATCAGAAATTTGTTTGATAAGTGGATCCCTTCGGGCTTGTTGAAGAATATAGAGTCGAGCCTCATATTTTCTCATAAGTTCTTCCGTCTCTTCCTTGTGGTCATCCCACTGCAGGCTGTCAATCACCATGTCCTCCAGCTGCTGCTGCCGCAACTCCACGCCATGCTGAGTGCTGTCCCACTGGTTCCTTACCTTCTCCACTAAAGGACGCATTACAAAAAAAGAATTCCTGAAAGTGACTCTCAGGAAAAAGTACCTGATCCCAAACTTATTACAAATGAAGCTAGCAATAAAAAAGAGAAAAGAGGCAAGTCAACACACAGTCACACTATACAATTGATATATTTTGGAAACCATTTTTCAGGAAAAATTCTATTAAACTCTATTAAATTTTATTTTTTTACTGTTCCAACTGCTGGCCTCTTTTATGTCTTTTCTTTTTTTATATATGAGCAGTTGTTTATATATTTTAATTT
Source organism: Eptesicus fuscus (assembly GCF_027574615.1). Taxonomy (NCBI): domain Eukaryota; kingdom Metazoa; phylum Chordata; class Mammalia; order Chiroptera; family Vespertilionidae; genus Eptesicus; species Eptesicus fuscus. Next base: position 68,273,834 of record NC_072482.1, read on the forward strand.
ATCTTTATTGTTGAGAGTATTAAAGATGTCCCCCATTTTTCCCCCCATTACCCCTCTCCACCAGGCTCCTGCCCCATCCCAGGTCTTTACCACACTATAGCTTGTGGCCATGGATTATGAATATATGCATACAAGTCATGCAAGTTCTTTGGTTAATATATATTTTAAATGCACTAAAATACCTTACAATAAAACCTACTACTGTGAACAGGTAAAGCAAAAAATTATAAGAAAAATCATTTTCTATCTTATTTTATATTTACAGGACTTGGTTAAAGAAAGGTATTAATAGCACTTTATGATAGAACTTTAAGACGCAGACATAGTTGCCGAGAACCAATTCCAGCATGTAACAATTACAAGAGTTTTACCAAAAGGTTGGTGAAGCTTGGGGAGCTCAACAGGGTTGAGTCACATGTAGTTTACCTGTTGGAAAGGGCTACAAAGCATTTCCCCCAAACCTGAATGGTATTGTTAACTGCCAGACAGTTCAGGGCATTTTATTGCCTCCTGTTGGCCAAACACCTGAACAGCTGTAGGCTATTCCCCAAACTGATAATGTTTCTGTATACCCTTTGATACCTTACCCTTTGAAGTATATATTTCCACCTTGCCTTGGGACAAATTGTGTTTAATAAAATCTCGGGGTCCTAGACAAGGAGAGTCTTCTAGCTCCTTCATCTGGAAGCTCCTCTGACCCCCAATGCCTATCAAAAATAACTTTCGTCCTTGGACTCCTTCTTAATCATCTATGGAGCAGCCCTTTCTCCAGAACGCTGAACCCTTTGTAAGGCTGGGGAAAAAGAACCCCGGCAATTGACCCCCGAACGAGGGGCTCCAACACATAGTCACTTGTCATCCTCAAAGGAGATGCTCTAAGGTAGTCTTGATTTGAAAAAACTTCTTAAGAATACTTTCACATTTGTCTTACTGTAGCATTAAATTTCTCTAAAAAGGAAGTATTTTTATATGTTGAAGTTCAAGAGACACTAAAAATAAAGTAAATTCAAGTTTTGTGTACCCAGCAGCCCTTCATTAAAAACAAAACAAAAAACAACAAAAAAAACCCCACAAATATTGGCTCTTTTCTGTTCTCTTTTATTGTTTCTTTCTCTTTCTCTTTCTTTCATTCTCAGTCTCTTTCTCTCCTCCCCTCCCTTCTTTCCTCATCTCATTTTTAAGATGAAGTTAAGAAAGAAATATCTAAGGAAACAAACTTCTGATTAATGACTTCAAGGGTGGTTCATGATCTTGAACTGAAGTACCCGTAAGCAATAGCTTTCAATATCTTCAACAACTCATGGATAATAGGTAGAAAGTTAAAAACAAAGTTCTAGAAGATATTGTGAATGTCATGGAAAATTGAAGGGCTATAGTTAAGTACCAGGCCAAGAAGAATTTAATTACAATATAACATTTCTTCTAGTAAAATTCTTGGGATAATACAGGCTATCATAAACCATTAAACTTATCACTCCAATATTGTTCAGAAACCTGCAAATTATACTTACATGTAATAATTCTAAAAAATTGTGTCAATGAGATGATTGGTTTTATACTGTCTGAATAAAAGCTTAAATAAATTGCTTAAGATTGTAACTTAAGGAGAAGACAAATCTATCATAATGTTCTACTTGTCAGTTAAGGAATTACATAGAGTAGTTTTGACCAATTCTACTACAAATAGAATCCTGAAAATTGAACAAATAAAACTAAAGACATCAAGTGCCTGCAAATATCACTGGTTTATCATAAAAAGAAGCAGATTATCCTACTCTTTGTGAATAAGAGCAAAAAGAGCAAAAAACTTCTACTACTTTTGATAGTAGAAGCTGAGGATGATTTCTCATATAATAAATTGTGACAAAGACTGTGCAGTCTCTACATAAGAAAACGAAGAGAAAACAAAGAGAGAGAGAGGTAAATTGGAAAGGGAAGATATTCGGGAGAAGGAAAGAAACTTTGGACAAATACAGAGGTGGTGGGAAGAAAACGTAAGATGGTAGAAAAGGCAAAATGGAGATGGATTTGCAAAGAGTTTGGTGTCACTAAACCAGAGAAACTCCCCTGCCAGTGATGGGAAATGGGGTCCCTCTGGATCTCCACAGACATAGCAATCCATCAGTTCAGGAAAGGAAGGACAAATGGCTGAATCAGTAAAAAATAAAGCAACACTTTGAGACAGTGAAAGCTCTTTGCTAACTCATCTCTTGCAACAACCTTGCTGCCGCACATTTATTTTGAAATCGAAGCACCTTTTTTATAGGAGAAATAGTCGAATTTCTCCCCTCGAGAAATAGTAAACAAGGTGATAAAATACATTCCAGTTTCTATTCTGTCACAGATTAAGTCCATCACTTGTATGGAGCGTGGTGGGAGGCCTCAGAAAGGGGGCTATTCACAATCTGCGGAGGAATGTCAGTAACTGTGAGGTTCACAATGAAGTTACGGGGGCAAAGATCATGGCAGGAACTAAAGATAGAAAACACCAGGGACCAGAACAGGGTGGGAAAGACTTTATAGAAGGGGTGACATTTTATTAGCTGAGGAGAAAAATATGCGAATAAAGGTAAGGAGAATAAGAACTGTCCGGAAGTTTTAAAGGACATCTACAGTACAGAACAGCTACAGATGAGGCCGAGGGCTGGAATGGAAGAGAGGGTGATAAAAGCAGACAGTGAGCGTCCCTAGAAGTCCCTAAAGCAGTGATGGCGAACCTATGACATGCGTGTCAGCACTGACACACGTAGCCATTTCTGATGACACGCGGCCGCATGCCGAGGATAAAACATTTGCTGCTCCTGAGGATGAAACATTTGCGAAATGTTTTTTCCTCAAAGTGACACACTACCCAAGTTATGCTCAGTTTTTTGGCAAAGTTTGACACACCAAGCTCAAAAGGTTGCTCATCACTGCCCTAAAGTATATTTTGATTTCAAAATAAATGTGGCAACAAGGTTTATTATACCAGAGGAATTAGTAGAGCACTTTTAGCGTCTCACAAAGTGGGGTTATTTTTCCTGAATTCGCCATTTTACTTCTTTCTCCCTCCTTTTATTATTAGATTGTTTTTGCCTTCCCATTCTTGAGAATTCAGACTTTGTTTTATATGACATACAGATGCTTTTAAGCCAGATATTAAACTCGAAACAAAAATCGTGGCTGTGGTTGCTTTGTTTGCTTATTTTTTATTTTGTTTTAGTTTGTCTTTAGCTAACGTGTTCCCAAATTACTGCCAGCTACAGAGGTACAGAGTAGTTTCTCAATAAATATCTTTGGACTGAATTTTGAGAAGATGAGTTAAAATACATGCTAAGATTTAGTTTTAGTGAATGAATTACAATGAAAGAATGGGTTTGCATTCCTGTGGGTTTCTCTAATTTTTCTTTTCTTGGTTCCTTCAAAAGGAATATTATCTTAACAGCAAATAATCCAATGAATCAGTAACTACTTAAATGTAATAATATTAATACTTTGAGGAATTCAAAAGGGAATTCTGACTGTTCACAAAAGATTAGAAAAAAATGGTATTTATTCATAGATAAAGAGTATCCAATATCAAATAATATTAATTTCTGGTTGAATAATCTTTGAAAAGGTGTATATGTGTGTAACCATTATCAGTGAAAGTAGATGATAACATATAATTATTTTGGACTTACATTTTTCTGTGATTGCTGTTCTCACATCTAAACTGGAAGCTTTATTTTTCAAATTCTGAGCCAGTGTAAAAACATAGTCAAGTTGAGGATGGCGCTGTTCCATGTCCGCCTTTGTGATCTGTTTAAGAAGAAATGATTTTTAAGATCTGTTAATAGGCTATTTTCCAAGAACACTAAGGAGCAAAACTGGTGTACTGACATCAAAGTTATTTGTCTCCTAAACAGGACAGTGAGGCATCTGCGATGTGGCACAGTCAGTCATAGGTTCAAATCTCAGCTCTGCCACTTATCATCTAGGTTACCAGGCACTTCACCTGTCTGTGTTTTTGTTTTCACAAAAAGAAATAGTAAGATACTGACAGCTCAGCTATTCAGGTCTGAGGAGATTAAATGAAGAAGTCCCTTTAAAAACTAAAAATTGCTCTGAAAACATTAGCAGTGATTTCTGCCGAAGATACCTTGCATATCAGGCCTACATCAGGTATGAACACAAACTAATGTCACCTACAGGGATGGCAGTGAGGTATTAGAAAAACGCTAATTGAATAATTGTAAATTAAATAATTTTAGACACCAAAAACTGTTGCTTTACAGGTATCTCTTGATAAGGATGGGAGAAAAGTTAATGTCAGGAAATGATGTGTTTCAACTATGGAACTAATAGCCATAAACACTATTTCCAATAAGTACAAATGGTATGGCAAAGATTCTCTCCCAGCTCTTCCTCTTTAGGAATTCACTAATTTTGCAGACTCCAATTACTCCTGCAGTGTCAAATGTTATTTCTAAATGGATTATTCACAACTTCCAATCCGGGGCCTGGAGAGACATTTCGATGAATGCTAATCATTTCTTTCTAAATGGCCTAAGAACCTCTCAACACAACATACTCGAAACTGAATCAATCAAACCCTCATCCACATTTCACTTCTGCTATTCCGAATCTCTGCTAATTGCGACAGCATGGTCTTAGCTGCCCAGAAAGGATCTTTTCTTTGTACTAAGCGTATCTTGCACTATTCCCATTGTTCCTGCTAAAACAAATCGTTGTTATCATCAGTCTCCAGTTACAATTTAAAAAAGAAAAGGAGTAAAAACACGTGCCCATTGCTTACAGATGAAAAGTCCAAAGGGCTCTGCTTGGCCTGCAAGCTCTGTCAGAGTGAACTCGAGCTGCCCTTGCTATCTCACTTCCTACTGCGCTTCTTGGCTGCACAAACGTTGACCCATGTCCCTCCCCCTCCCCATGCTCCCCCACCTCATGTGTTTATTCACTCTGCTCCCCAGACCAGCAATGCCATTTACTTGTTTCTAGATGTGAAAATCCCACATGGTCTGCCTTCCATCACTGTGGCAGTAACTCTCTCCTTCATCCGGGCTTCCCTATCCGGTTCGTGCACCTGCCTGTGCCTGTTATTACACTCTGCTCTGCGCAGAGACCGTTTACTTGCACACATTCAGTGCCTCCATCGTAATCGGGCATATTTGTAATCTGGGATACATTTGGTAACTATCTCAAAAGATAGTTAAGGAAGTAAACATGTAAATTACTTACAAAAGTTCCCAACACACATTAAGCACCTAATAACAGTTAGCAATCACTGTTATTATTTAATGGTTCATTCCCAATTTGTATTTAGTATATTCTTTTCCGTATCTCTATACAGCACACAAGCCCAGAAGCCAGCACACACTGAATATGGAAAAATAACTTTACAAATTGGCATGGCATGGTGTGTTTGTGTGTGTATATATATATATAATGATGGTCAGGCATTCTGACTTCTAATGTCAGCAATTAAACAAATTAGCTCATTATTTGTACTGATGGGACTAGATTTACAATCTCAGCTTCAGATGTTAAAATATACACTGAGTCTACAACTCAAGTGGTAAAGGTGATCTTACCAAAACAGCATAAATGCAAGAAAATCTGGACTCTTCCGAGCTAGTCTGAGATGGCTGTTTGGCAGATAAAGAAGTTCTTAAAGCTCACTCTCCCAGAGTTCAGGACAAACAAAAGGGAGACAAACAGATCGTGTCTACCCGTGTGCTGAGGTGTTGCCATGACAAACCTCTACCCTGTGCACCTACTTTCATTCTGGAAATCGTCTTATTGATCTCTTCCACATCCCCGACAGTGACAATGTTGGACTTCAGCATCTGGTCGATCAATATCAGCCAGTCAGCTAGTTCTGTTGTTGTTTTATCCAGATCATCAGGTATTGAAATTTCCGAAGTATGAGGAGCCTGAGCAGGAGGCTCTGATGCAGAGGATACTAGCACCACCTTTAGGGCACCAGGATGAGCTGAAATAAAAAATGTAGCAAAGTACTACCGAATCAACAGGATATTCTGACTGTGGTGGGGCAATGGTGACATGCGTCTGTGTGCTTATGTAAAATTTAGATTAGTTTAAAAAATGGTGAGAGTTTTTATTTCTTCATATGGAAGTGGCAATGGTATTTCCGACAGTTTCTATGTCTTTGGTAGCTGTAAAGCCAATTAAACACCCAGTTATACAATATTCTAGGGCAGCAATAACTCAGAAGTAACTAACACTGACACCAAGAGAAGTTATAGTAAGAAATACACCAACTGTGAGAAAATTAGCACTGCTATTTTATTTTGTCAAGAGGTTTGCCTTAATTATAAAGCCAATTTATTCATAGTTTTCTGTTGTTCAGAGAGCTTGCAAAGCACTTAACTTTATAATATGAGCACTAGCAATTCTTCATCCACATCATTGTAAATACCTAAGTGAGAATATCTATACTAATAAAAGGGTAATATGCTAATTAGACTGGACGTCTTCCAGACGTCCTTCTGGATAAAGCCACGGTGGCTGGGCTGAGGCAGAGGTGGTTAGGGGCAATCAGGCTGGCAGGGGAGAGTGGTTAGGGGCAATCAGGCAGGCAGGCAGAGGCAGTTAGGGGCGATTAGGCAGGTAAGCAGGTGAGCGGTTAGAAGCCAGCAGTCCCGGATTTCGAGAGGGATGTCTGACTGCCGGTTTAGGCTCAAACCCACAGGGACATCCTCTGAAGGGTCCCGGATTGGAGAGGGTGCAGGCTGGGCTGAGGGACAGCCCCCCATGCACTAATTTCATGCACCGGGCCTCTAATATGTATATATACTCACTACCTGTTACTTAACTCTTTCCCTATTACCCTTTTATTAGTATAGATATTCTTACTTAGGTATTCACAATGATGTGGATGAAGAATTGCTAATGCTCATATTATAAAGTTAAGTGCTTTTCTGGATATTTAGATGGCTCCTTACATTTCACTTTAAAAAAAAACTCGCAAGGCATGTCTTTTTTGTGTAGAGTACTTTGCATATTTCTGATGAACACTTTGGTATCGATTTGCTAAAGTAGAATGACTGGATCAGAAAACATAAAAATAAAAGTAATGTATTTAATACTTATTAGCAAATTTATTTTCCTTAAAAGTTGAAAATTGAGATTTGCAACAGCAACATGTGGACTCCGCATCCAGGACACACACCAATGATACTCTGTCTCAATGGATGAACACACAGTGCTCACCAGTGTGCTCATTTACTGGTTTTTTATTATCAGGGAGAGCAAACATTTTTTGTTTGTTAACCAAATATAGTATAATTTATAACTGTGGTCTTTATCTGCTTCCTTTTCAATTTGCAAGGACTCGTTTTTATAGGAACGATGAATCTTGCCATATTGCTGAAAACACTGTTTCTACTTTAGGATTTTTAATGTGTGTTTTCTTTTTAACATATAGATGTTATCAAATTTGGGTGATCATATCCATAAATCTGTCCTGGGAGATTGTTTTTCCAGAACTTTCAGTTAGAGATTCTTGTCTTTTTCAAAACTTGGATATATATTTTTCTCTCTCGGTTGTTTGTGCTTGTCTTCTGTTTTTAATGATGGAAGGTTTATTGTTTTTCTTTAGTTTTATACAAGGTAGCTGAATTATTAGACCCATCTGGAGCCCACTTTAGCATACGGTATATTAGATAAGGCTTAAATAATTTTCTAAAAGATATCGTCAATCCATAAATTCAGCACAATTTAAATTAAAAGCCCCAACAGGTTTGCATATATCTTGACAAAATCATCTATTGAAATGTCCAATTCCAAAATTAAAGGGCCAGGTAAGAGTCAAGAGAGAGAGCAGGGCACGGTGTTTCAGAGAGCTTGCAAGGCACGGTGTTATAGCTATGGTGCCGTAACCCGCACTCTGATCGGGACAAGGAAAGAAGGAAATAGTGAGAAAACTCCTTTCCTCCACACATAAGTGATCATCAGCATCTATCAGTAAATAGCTTCCCTGGGATGGAGAACTCTTCTAAAACCCCATCTCCCACCTGGTTCCAGGATACCTAATCCTTTGTTCTCAGTCATGATCTGTATGCAATTACACCCCTCCCAGGGCATGTTGCGTAATGGTTATAGCTGACTTTCTGAAAAACTGCATGTCCTCAGTTTCCCACCTTGTCTCCTCCCTTCCCTTCCCAGGCTCTCTTGGGGACCAGGTCCCGCTCTGGTTCCAGGAAAGGCAAAAAGTTTATCTCTCATGAGTGCCTTGCAGTCAAGTATGTGTTGGGTTTAAAGAAGACGTTCCTTTCATATAATTGAGAATAGAATAACAAATCACATCTGCGTTGTGTTTTTCAGTTTAAAGTTTTCTCTAATTCATATATGATGCTCATAGTCATAATGTTTTGCTATGTTTATAAAAAATGGTTAAGGAATAAACTATATCTTACCAGCAGTTCTTGACTGAGAAACAGAACAGGGCTCCTGGACGCGTTCCTTCAGTGCAGTGGGCACATCTCTGCATACCTATAGGATCCGGCCAAATGGAAAGAGAATAGTACCATATAAATAAAGGTGATCATGTAGAGAAAGTGTTACTCTACATGATAGCTTTGCTATCGACTGCAGTCTTGCTTAAGCCCCTACTCCACCAACATTACTATCAAGAATGCCATCCAGCCCAGCCATTGTGGCTCAGTGGTTGAGCATCTACCTATGAACCAGGAGATCATGGTTCTGTTCCCAGTCAGGGCACATGCCCTGGTCTCAGGCTCAATCCCCAGTAGGGGGCATGCAGGAGTCAGCCAATTAATGATTCTCTCTCATTATTGATGCTTCTATCTCTCTCTCCCTCTCCCATCGTCTTTGAAATCAATAAAATTAAAAAAAAAATTTTTTTTAAAGAACACCATCCAGTCCTTAGCTGCCCTGGCCCTTTGCAACATTTAATGCTGTCACGCCCCCTCCCTTGAACTCTGAACAGTTTGTATTCCTGACTTTCCTCCCACCTCTCTCTGACCTTCTAAGTGTCCTTCACCAGCTCATTCTCGTCTGCCCATCCATCAAATGCTAACATTCTAAAGGGTAGGATTTTTGGTCTTTCTACCATTGACTCAGGCTTCTCTCCCTGGGTCCTGGTTTCTAATGGTTACATCTACAATACAGAGTTTAAAGATGCTAAGGACTCCAAAAAATATATTTTCAGTTTGGCAACCGGATATTCAGACATGTCCAAATCTGAAGTCATCATCTGTCTCCCTGAAACCCCCTTGATAAAGCTAAGGTCTAATTGATCTTTCCAGATCACCTATCCTGATCTGATTGCTAAGAGGAGTTACTTGACTTCCTGATATCCTAACATCCATCCATCCTAAGATCACCCTATCATCTCTATAGTTCAGCTGTAGTGAGCTTTCAAAGGGTAACTTTCTCCTGCTTAACAACCTTCGACAGCTGCCCACTGCTCTCAAAGTGATGAACTGTTCTCAAGACACAGCTTAAATTCCTTGTGATGCATGGTGCGGCCTCCAGGATCTGATGTTTGCCAGCATCACTCATTCTTCACTTTATACTGAGCGACTTCCAGGACCCAAGTGCATTGTGCTCATTCTCTGTCTCTTCTAGACCATTTCACTTGCTGCTGTTCTCTCTGCAATGCCCTTTCCCCCATTGTTCATCTGTCCAATTCTTATTCATCCTTTACAAACTAGCTTGGAAATGATCTCCTCCAAAAAACCATCCAGTTACCCCCTAAGGCCAGAGATATGCCCTATTTTTATATCCCTATGGATCCCTCTATGTTATAATTGCTTAGCTACTTGTCTCCCCACAATAAACTCTTGGGATTAGAAGGAGTGACATACTCTTTGCTGTATTAAAATGGTGACTGGAATGAAGTGGAAGTTCGGTTAAAACCTATTCAGGGAGTGAATGACTGCATGAATGAATGAAATATCCCAGAATAGTATTTTCTAAAGTGTGTTTGTTGGACTTCTCTGCACAGTCAGCACTGCTTGTTCTTGGACATTCATAATTCGCCTACGTACAGTAAAATCAGTGAAATTCTACGATAAAGTTACTTAGAAAGGTGTCACAGTAATTCTTAATGCACACCTTATTCCACGTCGAATTTACAGTTCTTAAGTTTTCTGAAATCTTTTCTCTTTCATGTAAACTCAGACTTTTATCTGAAAGCATTTCCAATTCAGTTCTATTCAGCCATTTGAGTTTCTCGGCTTGTACGTCCATCTCCTGGTTTAAGTCCTAAAGGTGTCAGAAGAGAGGTATGATTAGAAGGTTGTTATACTAGAGAAAGTTCAACAACTATATTAGAAACTAACATACTTTGGGTGTTTTACAAATGTGAATGTTTAATTTCTTAAGCAGACAATAAACTTATAAGAAGCCTGAACATATGTTAACAAATTGTAATTGATATGGGAACGACCAACCTCCTGCAATGTGCACTCAGGTGCTCCCACCCACCACCCTGTCTCATAATAGGGTCATATCCTCTCATATCTACATTGATAATTTAACATTCTGTTCTTAGATGATGCAAATGATATCTGTTCCAATGAAAGGCCAAAACAAAATAGAAAGTCTTGTATGCATCTCTCTCTACCTCATCTCTACCGACCCTATTGTACTGTTCCGCCCTTTGCAACGGCCCCCAAATTGTTTACAGAAGGGATATTCCAAGAAAATGAATGAAATTTGTAGTTAAAACAGGAACAATTTTGTTAGCTATTTGATGTCACATTTTGAAAAGAAAACTTAATAATTGTTTCCCACATAATATTTTTTTGTTGTTACTAATAGTTTCCAAAATGCCTCAATCTTACTCCATTAGACAAAATCTCTTCAAATTAGTGGGCATCCTTTTAGGCATACTTTGATGCATGCCTTTGTGTTCATCCACATACACAGAGTGGCCAGATTATTATGATCTCTGAACACATAATAATCTGGCCACTCAGTGTATATCATATATAATAAAAGGCTAATATGCAAATTGTCTCCTTGACCAGGAGTTCGACCAGCAGGCAGGCCGGCCAACCACCCATGTCCCCTCCCCCTGGCCAGGCTGGTCAGACCCCACTCATGCACGAATTCATGCACCAGGCCTCTAATATATATATATTGAGTGGCCAGATTATTATGCATTCAGAGATCATAATAATCTGGCCACTCAGTGTACACATGCAATTTCTTCTTTTTTTAAATAAAAATATGAATGCAGTATGCTTATGTTCTGCAATAAGTCTTTCAATTCCTAACACAAAAAAATATAAAATTTATGGCTATTTGAGTATATTTATTTATATATCCTTATGTATTTTATATCTAGTATAAATAAACAATTATAAACAACCCTTGTAGGTTGTAGATAAACAGAAAAAATTGTATTAATAAAACCATGACACTGAGTCTAGAGTAACACCGTGAGTTACTCTCAAGTCACTTAAGAGTTTTCTTGTTTCTACAAAACTCAACTTTATAGCTAGTAATTAGCAATTATCTTCTAAATCCAAAAGCAAAAACTTTACTTCAAAGCAATAATTTATTCTACAATGATGATGTCTGTTTAAAATATCCTAAAAACCTTAGGTCTAATACTGAGACCACATGATTTATCATTTTTATGAGGGAAGCCTTACCTCTGCAAGAACAAAATACAGCTGCTCTTTAGAAGACCAAGATAGCCCTCTTTAAAGTTCACCACATATACCACAAAGTACCAAGTTTCTTACCTTTTTCTTCTTCTAATATTTTACCTTATTTTTAGTGTGACTGTGTGCATCAAAAAAGGATTGGCAAATGTAGAGACAAACCACTTACTGTTAATTCTTTGAAATTTTCTTCCAGCTCGGTGGTGGATCTCTTTTGCACAGCATTCTCGGCCTTTGTTAACCAACAGATAATCTCATCTAGTCTCCCTCTATATTCCATCACTTGCTTGCTTTCTCCTTGTAGCCTAAAAGAATATATTATTGAAAAATATTTGGAAAAATTATCCAATTAAGCAGAACAGCACACATTTACTTTGCATATCTGTACTAAATAAACCGCAAATGAAATGACTCCTGATAATTATTTCAATATGTTTTAATGTGTCAATAATAATGTATACATTCTGCAATACCAATTATTTGATAATGTAAGAATTCTTCCTTTATTAAATTCAAAAACATTGAAACTAAAGACTGTTATTTTCTCTCATCATGAAAATTATATTGAAATTTAATAAGAAGAATTTAAGCTAGATACCACTGTTCAACATAATGGACTTTTTAAAAACCATGAAAAGTGTTTTGATCTAAAAGTATAAGAAAAAGCACATAATTACTCCATAGAGAGAGAAAGACTTCATTATATGACATTTTATTAACATTAGGTGGCAACTATTATTCCACTTTATTCCAAGAAAAGAAAGAATAGATACTGAGAATGGAATTTCTTTTACAAGTATTAGAAAATGGAAATCTAGTTGGTTCATTAAAATAAAACTGATATTTAAATATAACCTAGTCATAAAAAGAGATCTAGAAAATAAAGTTTTAAAGGACATAAGGACACAAATAGTCATTATGAATATTAAAAAAAACTGCCTTAATTAGATCATTTAAATGTTATAAGAATAACATTTATAAGTATATAAACCATGTGTCAGAAGATGAGAATATGATTAGAACGCATATGACAAGATTATTTATTTTTAAGAAAGGGTTTGAAAGCTATTTAGAGCTTGGGGGTGGTACCATTAATTTTATAGCTGATAATTTAAAAATAGAATGCAATTTTTTAATAAATTACATTGTATCATTATATTTTTATGGCTATAATTTTGTCTTTTCAACCACAAAAAAAATACTTATATATTTAGTAGAAAATCAGTAATATTTAAAAGAGGGTATTTTAATATTTAAAAAACTAATGAAAATCGCAAGTTTTTAAATTTAAGTATCCATTAGGAGGGAATACTGCTTCAAAATTAAAAACAAAAAAACCAAGCAACAGTACTATTGTTAAGACTAAAAATACCAAAATAGGTAATTTACCCTCTGTATCAAAGAGTATTTCACTAAAATAACAACTTTGGAAACACCTAAAATACTATTATAGACTTGTATTTCAAAAAAATAAGTTGGCATTTAAATGTTTCATGTTTCATAATCATGACTAATTTAGTATTTTGAAAATATATCTATGAAGGAAAATAGCAAGTTATTTCAATACTGCATATTTGAGTCACAAAATTTTCATCTGCAAATTAGCTAAATATAATCTACATTTTAAATGTTATCCCTATGAATAAAAACAAGCTTTAAATTCATGTTCAAACAGTAGACAACAATTGCTCATTAAGAAATAACACTGTGAGCTGTTGACCTGTGCAATTATTTAACTACGGGCACTCAATACAAAACAGATTGAAGTGTGTGCTTTTTCGATGACTATGATAACAGTACACATCTAAGCTCTTAAAGTGCCAACGCGGCTCTGAGTTCAGATAAATGACTAACTGAAGTGAAGTTAAACCATGAATTTATAAAAACAAGCATTTTAGTTAAAATATCAGATGTTGGAGAAGAGGTGCATTATTCTTTTCTCTTCCAAAAAAAAAAAAAATGAGTAAAATAAGTAGTGGCTTCAACTTGTTAGTTCTGGAAGCAATAATTAGCACATCCCACAGAGATCCATTTGAAAAACTTTAGAATTTCTGTATTGTTGCTAATACCATGCCAGCAGGTACATCCTTTTCTTTTAGAAGACCTGGCAGATAGATAATTTTCAAGCTGGAGAGATTGCCCATGAAAACTCATGGGCATGGCATAGAAGATCCTAAGAACCTCAGCTTCCAATCCTGGCCCTGGTCCCTGAACCTTCCTCTCCATCTAACCTTGGCAGGTCTCTCACCTGCCATACTCTTTCATGCCTCCCTCCCACCTTTGCCTGTTCTACTTTTTTCCCCTAGAAAGCCCTCCCCAGGAGGAATTTATGGGAAATTGCTATAAATGCTTCAAAGCTCAGTTTCAGGATCCTTCCCCTGTGATGCCTAAATGCCATGGCCCATCACCCTACCTCTGCAACAACACTGCATCTTCATCAAAACATAGCATTTTTTCCTTAAAATCTTTTCTTCTTGCCCTAGTCGGTTTGGCTCAGTTGATAGAGCTTCAGCCTGCGGACTGATGGGTCCCAGGTTCGATTCCGATCAAGGGCACATGCCCAGGTTGCAGGCTCGATCCCCAGTAGGGGGCATGCAGGAGAGATACTTTTCATAAACACTTTTATTTAATCCTTATGACACTCCTCTAAGAAAATATCAGAGTTCTCATTTACAGAGAGAAAACTCAGCTAGAGGTCTGTGGCCTTCCCAAGTTTGTACAGCACTGTATTTGAGAGCATAAGTTGGCATCATCAGTAACTTTGTGTGAGACCTTGGACCTTACCTCTCTGAGCCTCAGTTTCTAAAGCTGTACAATGGGCCTACTGGTGCCCTAGAGCAGTCATGAGGAACTTCCAGCCCATGGGCGATATAAGGCCCAAGAAATCATTTGGTCTGGCCCTGCCAAGGCATTAGGGGTGAATTAATTAAATATTTGGCCAAATATAGCAGGCTAATTTTTAAGTTGATAATTTTGCATGGCCCGTAAATGATGGTATAAATATCCAAATGGCCCTAGGCAGAGAAAAGGTTCCCCACCCCTGTCCTAGTGGATAGTGGTGAGGATTAACTGGGGCCTGGTGTACAAGGTACCAAACGCTATCTCTGCTACGTGGCAAACTCTCAACCAAGACACACAAACTACTATTGCTTCTTACCAAAACACACAAAATGATAGATGTTGTTATTTTATAAAAAGCAGCCAAAGGCCAAAGAGTCATACTTGAATATTTTATGTTATAATATAGGCATACCTCACTTTATTGTGTTTCATTTTACTGTGTTTGACAGGAATTGCATTTTCTTACAAATTGAAGGTAAGTCCCTCAGCCAGCAAAACGATTATGACTCATTGAAGGCTCAGATGATGGTCAGCATTTTTTAGCAATAAAGTATTTTTTAATTAAGGTATATAATGGGTTGTTTAGACAAAATGCTACTACACACTTAATAGACTACAGTATAGTTTAAACATAGCTTTTATATGCAGTGGGAAAACAAAAAATATGTGTGGCTTGCTTTATTGTGATAATTGATTTATTATAGTGGTCTGGACCCGAACCCACAATATCTCCAAAGTATGCCTGTATTGGACATAAAAAGATATTAGGTTGGCCTTTAACAAAATATTACCGTTCTTCTAAAATAATACATCATCTACAGAGTTAAAATTAGCAGAAAAAAATATCTGGAAATTTTTAGCCTACGATTACCATTAACCCCCAAAAAAGGTCATTTATGACACAGAACGTATTAAGCAAAGTAGAAATTATCCATTAGTTATTAACCATCTCAGGAAAATAACTTCTTCAGGTAATTTTAAAGTAATATATAACACATGTATAATGTTGAACTTTATAGTCACTGGTAAAGTGTTTACAACCAGAAGGTACCCTAATAAAATCTGGGGCACTGTAACATAATTTGACATAAGAACAAACAACAATACATCATATGTATCCTGTTACCTGGAAGAGGAGCGGTATTATTTACCAAGCACTGACATATATATGAGCACAGCACACCCTGTGACTAAGAACGACCAAGTGAGAGGATTACTAATGAAGATCCCAAGGTCCAGTCAGGAAATGAGCAAGCAAGAAGCCTGACCCTGAACCCAGATCTTCAGACTGGAAGTACAGAGTGTTCTTTCAACTACTTCCAGTTCCTGCCACATGGTCACCGTATCACAATAAACAGTCAGAAATAAAAAGAACAAGGCAATTTTTATGTGTATCATACTGCATAGAAAAGTGGGACTTCATGGACAGCCCGAAAATTCAGTTAGGAGAGAGGTTCTAAAATGCAGAACATGGACAGTGCAGGTCTTAACTGTCAGTAATATCAGGCAACAGGAGAACTTTGAACTCCTCTGACTGTATCTTAAAAAGGCCCTGCCCAAAATGTCTACCCCTGTGCCCTTAACTTATCAAGGCTCAGTCACCTTGGCCGCCGATCCTTCACCTCTGCGATGATCGCAGCCCAACGTTGGTTTAAACCTGCCAGCTTGTCTTTTAAGAAGCTCCCATCTGTGGGGGAGAGTCTCTGGACAATCCCGTCCCCAGTTCTGTTTAGTGCTGCAAAACCAGGCTGGTGACTGCTGATCCCCTCTTCAAGTTCCTACAACAGAGGACAACCCAAGATGAAATCTGCCACTAAATTAAGATTTTCTGATGCAAGGAATCCCCCAGGTTCCCAGGCATTAATTTAAGTGTTAGAGGAACAAAGTCCTGGGATACATTATGTTCATGAAAAAGGTATTTAAAAAAACTTTCATTAAATTTCAATAAGCACACTAAACAAAATCCATCTTGAAATCTCACCCACGCTTGTGAATGTCATACAGTGAAACAGGGTAGATAAATAATATAAAGAAAATAGCAGCTGTTTACAACTGAAGCATAAGCATCAATCAGGTTTGATTAAATGGGATTGCTTATCTTTTTCCAAATATGTGCTTGAAAGCATCTCTCAAAAGGAAAAGTAAATCCATATGCCCTTATGTCCTACCACATATAGGTAAACCGCAATGTGCATTTTCTTGAGACATTGCTTCACTGGTCTCTAAATTTTTAAGCAACAGATTTAAAGAGAATATTTTAAAATTAAATTTAGGCACTCATCTATATCTTTAAAAATAAGGAAAATGCATTAACATGTATATGAGAAAAATAAATGTATTTGTTAATGCCTCATGAACCTTCTACATAAAATACATTTTTAAAATATAATAAAAGAGAAAATATTTTAACAATGGTAAATTGAAATTTTGCTTGCTTTTCGACCATTATGTTTAAAGACCTATTTTATTAGCAGAACTGATTTTGCTACTGTTATATTTTCCAAGACTGAATTAGACTTACATGAGCAGCTGCCCTGACATAGCTCATGAATAATTTACTTTTATAATAATTATCAATAATACAAAGTGGCAATAGTGCTAAGTACAGTAAACAGGGGTGAGGTATGCTGATATCTTTCTGCCTTAGTCTTGGGTACAAAATTTTATAAATGTTATTTTAAATATATATATTTTTAAATTTTTTAAATATATTTTTATTGATTTCAGAGAGGGAGGAAGAGGGAGAGAGAGAAAGAAGCACCAATGATGAGAGAGAATCATTGATTGGCTGCCTCCTGCAAGCCCCACACCGGAGACCCAGCCTGCAACCCAGGCATATGCCCTGACTGGGAATCGAACTGTGACCTCCTGGTTCATAGGTCAACCCTCAATCACTGAGCCACACTGGCCGGGCATAAATACAAATTTTTTAAATAAATTGTTCTCATATTAGCCACTAAAGAATATTTTTAATTAAATGTCACTAAAATTGTAATTTAAAATGTAAATAATGTTTCTTAAGCCTTTATGACTGAAAACTAGATTTGGAACAAAATTTACAGGTTGTAATGCATCTAAAAATTCATATATTGAGCCCTAACTTTTGAAATATATCTTAAATGCCACATACTAAAAGAATATGGCCCAGCCAGTGTGCCTCAGTGGTTCAGCATCGATCCATGAACCAGGAGGTCATGGTTCAATTCCTGAACAGGGCACATGCCATGGTTTCGGGCTCAAATCCCCAGTGGAGGGCATGGAGGAGGCAGCTGATCAATGATTTCTCTCTCATCATTGATGTTTCTATCTCTCTCTCCTTCTCCCTTCCTCTCTGAAATAAAAAAAAAAAAAAAAAAAGAAGGAAAAAAAAAAAAATATATGGCACTTACTTAGCAGATCTGCATCCTGTGATGGAGAGCACTCACCTGCTGGTGGACCCTGGCTTTCTCTAGGTCCATGCCACCATCTGGAGCCAAGGTGTCAGCCAGTAACTCCTCAGCTTCCGTTGTCCACTGGGTGAGGTCATTAAGGTCACAGTGGAACTGTCTCCATTCTTCCATAGTCCTGTCAAAATAACTAGAGGACAAAAGTTAACATAAAATAGGTTTCCAAACTTTCCAGGACTGCTTTGAAACAATTTTTCTAAATAAATTCAAATCTAATTTAAACTGAAAGCTCCAAAATCAGCGAATTCACAGCTCACTGCTCTAGGATCAGTTTTCGTAAAGGATTACAGTTAATGATTCCTTTTAGAGAAAGGTATCGTACCAAGAAATTGGCTCAAGCAACCATCCTACCCCCCTTTCTTTCACATACACGCCTGCACACATACACACACATACTAGGCAGCTTATTAACTGAAAAGACAGCCTTCTCCAGCTTGGAAAATCAAGATGGATTAGCTACAGGCAGTTAACCCACCCAATTTTAAACACTTAACATTTCAAATACCATGAAATGTCAAATATGATTATTCTTTTAGGAAAAAATTATGGTGTTTTACTTCTCAGGTAGAACAAAACCCAAAATGCCCAAACACTTCAAAATTTCCTTTCCCTCCCTTATTATTTGTGTGATGGACTGAATTGTGACCCCAAAACTCAGGTATTGAAGCCCTAACCCCTATAGTGACTATTTAGAGATAGGGCCTTCAGGGAGGTAATTTTTAAAATGAGGTCATAAGGGTGGGGCCCTAATCCCACACAACTGGTGTCCTAATATGAAGAGGAAGAGACACCAGAGATATCTTTCTCTGTGTCTGAGAAAGCAGAGAGAAAAGGCCATGAAGGACACAGGGAGAAGGTGGCCAACTGCAAGCCAGTAAGAGAGGCCTCAACACAAACTAACCCTGCTGGAACCTTGATCTTGGAATTACAGCCTCCAGAACTGAGAGACAATAAATGTATGTTGAGTAAGCCACCCAACCTGTGGTGTCTTATTAAGGTAGCTCTAGCAGACTAACACCCTCTATGCAATGACTAATTCACAGTACAGTATGGAAGTGCCTGCAAAGCCCAGGTTAGGCAATGAGACAAAGGACTACTGAGTTGCCCATTTAATCCTCTCTCCTTTAGAAATAAGATAAAAAAGTCCAGTGCTAGTCATATTTGGAACATATAAAATAAGTACAAAAAAGTATAAGTTTTACTGCAGTCAGATTCTAAACACTTTCCTTCTGCCTTTTCATTTCCGTAAGTGGTGCTGGGAAAGGCTTAGAAGATACCTCTGAGATTTTAATATTAATAAAATTTTTACTTTATATAATAAAAAGATATTACTATTTTAAAAAAATAATAAAACGATCCCTGACATCTCTAACTCTAAAATAATGTTTATTTTTCCTTCTCCCATGAACATCATTTTGAAAAGGTAGTTAATATTTGTTAAGTGCCCACAGGGAAGCAACATTCTATTGGGCATGACAAAATTAAGAGCACTTCAAACAGAATATTATGAAAAAATATTAAAACAATATTTATCGTCTTTGGTAAAAATGTGCAGTAACTAAATAACAACCACAAATTTCAACTTTGGGGATGCTGCAATAATAAAGGAAAATGTTGTTAGAAAGGCTGCTCCAAAGATCTAAAGACTGAGAATAAAAACAGTAAACCAAATAAATCTAAGCAGTACAGCCGTAGATTACATGAGAGAGAGAGAGAGAGAGAGAGAGAGAAAGAGAGAGAGAGAGAGAGAGAATGTTCAACTAGGAGTCACTATGTCATCACCTCCTTTCTGAACATGGTCAGTTCGTATGGGAGGCAGTATGGAATTGTGCAGGTCTATGGACTTCCAGAGAGTCAAAGGACTCAAGCCTTAATCTAGAAACATACAAGTTTGCTTTTTCTAATATTGCAACTGGCACGGATATCTTTCCCCAAAAACATTCACCACCTCAGTTCCTGGTCTCTGATGATGTTACCATTGCCTACCTGGGTCCCTAGGCTTGATACTGAACAGTCAGTATATAGAACCACCCACCTGGAGGCTTAACACAAAATATATTTAAAAATAAAATTCAGGTGGCTTAGTTATTAAATGTTAATTTTAAGTCAAACAAAATTGTTTTTAAAGGATACATAAATACTTAACTAATATCACACAAAAAGTAATTTGTATGCATATAAACAAACCAAAATCACAAAGGAAAAAGACTCATAAAATATAATAATATAAAATTAAACCCATACATCAAAAAAATACTGTTAACAAAATTAGACGGCATATGAAAAGCTGGGACTAAGCAATAAACAAGAAATATGAATAGGTAATATCCTTAATGTAGAAAAAAGCTCTTACAAATTAATCAGTAAATAGTAATACCATAATAGAAAAATGAGCAAAGACATGACCTAACAACTGACAGAAGAAATAACACTGGGGCCAATAAACATATGTAAGAATATTAAAATGTCGCTGATAAAGAAGTGAAAATCCATTGAGATGCAATCTTCACTATACAGTTAGCAAAGGTCTTAAAAAACAACAAACAACCTTTCATTATTAACAAGGGTTCGGTTAACTTTCACATATACTGTTGGCAAGAGTATAATAACCAATCTCATAATGCAATGCAGAGCCTTAAGATGTTATTACTTTCAACAATTTAGTCTTTATCTAATAAACAAGTCTAATTAAATAAAAGTATGCATAAATGTATACTTAAAACAATATTCTCTAAATATATACAGATGAATTTAAAAATCCATACAAACAAATATACCAAAAGGCCATTGAAAGTTACCTTTTCAAGGATTATATAATCACATAGAATATGTAGGCTAAAACAAAACAAAACAAAAAAGATGAAGATCAAAATGCCTAATTTTTGTGTATATGTCTCTAAAGTTTTCCAATGTACCTTTCTTTGTTAACTTTCTCTTACATGGTACTTTATATTGGGCTATTTCACATCTTATTTGCCTTATTTGCCTTTCTACTACATAACCAGTTACTGCCAAAAATCTTCTCAAAATCTAGAAAGAAGAGGGCTCAAAATCATTTTATTTAAGAGGTTATTTTTAAAGACTTTGTGATTATATATGGATTCCAATTATCTGTACCTGTCTCTCACTCACATTAATCATCAACATGTTGGGAAAGTGAACATTAATGAAAACCCTTAAGTTATTTTAAAGAGAATGGACACTATTTAGATATTAAAAATTAAAAGTGCTTCCTTTAATTATTAAGATATTATGTTGCAAATGATCGCCTGTATGTAATCTCTTTCCTCTTTCTTTAAGGAACTACACTCATCACAATTTATTAAACAGGGCCTCTTCCAAGGATGTGAAACATACTCTCGTTAACCTTAATGTACATGTGACCTTTGTCATGGCTCATGAGCTTATAGGTTTTTTTTTTTAATTAAATTTTAACTTAATTTACACATACCCTTTACGATCATTGTACATCCTATTAATTCTGTCCCATTTTGCATTCAATTGAGTTAGTGTATCCCGGATCTGAATGGCTTCAGGTCCAGAAGCTTCGAGGATAACATCTGGTTGTTTCTCATGAATGACTGCGATCTGCTCTCCAAGTTTGTCCAGTTGGTCTTTGATATTCTACAAATATATTGCCAAACATTAACAAAATCCAGTAAAAAGATAAAAAGAATGAAATCACAGATGAAAAATTTATATGGTATAATACTTATTTAATAGATAATGAGATATAATAATTTTTACTAATCAAAATTGAAAACTTAAAAAAAAAATAATACCCTGTATTGACCAAAGTGTGAGGAACACTACATGTTATCCCAATGGTGAGAAAAAAAATCCTAAAAGTTGTTCCATGTGGCATTTGTCCAGATATAAAAAAAATTCTATAACATTCTGTAAAGGTAATGAAGTGCTTGAAGCTAAAATCATTTATATTTTCATATATCCAAAATGCTAGTTTAAATGACAGAAATTAGCTGTCAATCAAAGCCATCAAATCTATCAGCAATTTTATTGTGACTTTATATCCTATATAATCAAAGGCTAATATGCAAATAGACTGAACAGTAGAATGACCAGTCACTATGATGTGCACTGACCACCAGGGGGCAGACGCTCAATGTAGGAGCTGCCCCCTGGTGGTCAGTGTGCTCCCACAGTGGGAGGGCGCCGCTAAGCCAGAAGCCCTGAGCCGGGCTCATGGCTGGCAAGTGCAGCAGCAGTGGCGGGAGAGGCAGCAGCACTAAGGATGTCCGAGGGCTCCCACACTGCGAGAGGGAGCAGGCCGGGCTGAGGTACCCCCTCTAAGTGCACGATTTCATGCATTGGGCCTCTAGTATAAGTATAATCAGATTATATGAACAAACCTTAATGATATTTAATAGTTTTGTGAGTTAACTGAAAACTTCTAGGTCCCTAATTAACTTACAATCAACATCCCATCCCATACCCCAACCATTGGCCAATGTTAAATCATGATAGGTGGCAAGATTAATGCTGACATTTCATATCCAACTGGCAGTCCAGTTTATAAGAAAGCAATATGTTTTGTGCAGGTGTTTGATTAAAAAATGTCTCTGAGAGGGAAAGAAGTAACTGCATATTAAAAATCCACATCTACTTTTAAAAATTAAATTTTTATAATATTTCCTTGGTGAATACAGAAAAGGTTTATTATTCATACACATTATTAATTCCTTGGCCCATGTTTTAAAAGCTATAGATCATCTAGGTAGGCACAATGACAAATTCCTTGCATTATTTCTACATTAACTGCAGCTATTCAAAGGCCCTGCCTGGAGATTTACCTTCAGAGCATCTTCCTGAAAAGAGAAGTCTTCATACACAGCAGTGCTTAGCTCTGGAGTATTAAGTGATAACTCAGCATCATCCATAGAAAGTAAAACCTTGTTAATTTCAACCAAATAATCTGCAGGGAGAAGTGATGATTTAATTCCGGAAGCTAGTTGGCCTGTTCTCCTCTGTTGAATAGGAATTGCCTGTAAAATCATTAAAAATAATAATGTACATCTCTTAAAATATCCCCACAATTAATTGAAAAAAAGCATAAGACTATTTTGCGGAGAAGTACAATACTTGAAACCAAATTTTTTAAAACTATGTTTTTATTTTTTTATATTTTTGCCCTGCTTTGCTATGTAAACCCTTAACAATCTCTATTCTAATTTTCATCCGCAGCCTGCTCTTAAACAGAAATGTTTCACTTTTATGACCAATGTCACCTAAACTCATTTAGCAAACAGGAAAGCATAGCAGGTTCTTTCCTGAGTTACTGAGGATGGGAGAATATGCTACAAATCATAAACTTCCATATGAAATGGAACATTTTAATATCATTATTATTTCACCCATTTTTAAAATCTCACAATTATATTTGAGACCTCGGGGCCTCACTGTTAAAAATGTAACTAAGTTAAATATGTATTTATAACATAACAAGAAATTTAATGGGGGTTCTGATTAAAATAACATACAGGTAATTCAATATGTAATCTTAACGCTGGAGAACAATATTATAGAACATGAATATCCTACATAAGACAATAAAAGGTCCTAACACACTAACTTCAGACAAAACTAAGCTAAACTGAGTGGACTACTTATCTGCCCTAATAATTCTATTTTCTGTGTCCTCTAATCAGAACTTTCAAAATAGCAAAGGGGATGGCCACGCACTAGTCCTTAAGGAGTTGAATTCTTTTACTTGTAGATGGCTACAATTTAATAAGTGCTGGCTACTACTTGCAAATAGCCACAGTTCATCTACTCATGAATTAAGGTAGCTTCTTTCACAGTTTCACTGTATCTCTATATTGAACTTCTGAAAAATGATATGCCTCTGTAAATTCAAAAGTATAGTAAAATGATCACAAATACATGTTCATTGAGTTAGTGACTCTGAAGATAGTTACAATTCCTAAATGAAACCAAAACTCATAACTAAAATCGAGTTAATAACAAGATGGTTAATCTAGAGTTCTGCGTTTATTTGTAACAAGAACAGACCTCTGGGGAACACCAGCACATTTATAATGTGGCTGGGAATATGGCCATTGAAAAGGGAGCTGGTAGTGAAGCTTTTCTAGAATATAAATCACAGTTTATCAACTTCACAAGTTTGGTTATTTGTAAACAAGACTTTTTTTTTGACATGGTCAGGCCTCTCCATATAAACTACAGATCTGAAGGAGGAATCCACTCTAAAAGAAAAAGGTCCCTTTTAAGATTTAGTACATTATCATAAATCCAACAGAGATGCCCAATAATAAGGTTTTACGTTCCCTATTTTCTTTGACTCTTGCCCCACCTAAAAGTATAAACATGTTTAGCAATGCACACCAGAAAGGAGGAGAGAGTATTCCAAATGGTGTGTTTTGAGGTGTCCGTGAATGCAACATCAAACATCTGAATGACAAGGGCTGAGTTATTTCAGTGGCCCAGACACTCCCCATGACAATACCTTAGTTTTGTTGTATCTTGTGTGCAAAAGTAATAACTGCAAACGGATCTCTTCTTTTTTATTATCCTCCATAGGTTGATGTAACATTTGTTCTCCTCTTTGTAGAACTTCCTCAATTTGGGCTCTTTCCTCATCCATCTGAATGTTTAGAAAGAAAAAAGATACTCAAAACAAAAATGCGTATAGGGTCACTTACCATCAGTTCCCAAGGAGGAAAACTAACCTACAAAATATAACTCAAGATATGTTCATCTAAATTATATACAACAAAAAAGTCATGTTTTTCTTAAAATATTTCATATTTGATGTTAAAACATAAAGAATGCTAGCTAGTTTAGCATTAAGATAACACTGTTTTTAGTCAGAAAGTGCAATGTCTATTTTTTAAGCATTACATAAATCAATTACATTGACACTCATCAGAAAATCATATTTGCACTGTTCTATCATGTTTGGCAGATATTTGGGTAAATAATATTGGTGTAAAACTATAACAGAGAATAAAAATAAGAACATCATAGTATGAAAAACTCTGAACCAACCTTTTCATCTTCATTACTGGATTCCAAATGCTTTCCCACAACTTTTAACATATAGTCTATGTCACTTTCTAATTTTTCCAAGTCAGAGAAAGGCACATCAGCTTCAAGTGCTTCCGTGGTGACCAGAGATTGGTATGATAATGGTTCCTGGCCAATCAGCAGCTATGGAAGGAAAATCATTCTTTAAAAAGATATTCTTAACTGGACCTTCTGTCATTAATCAGAGGGATGGAATGTCAGAAAGGAAATCAGCATTTATGTGAACTGACTTTAATTTCACTCATTTACAGCAATGATTTTACCAATTTGAGCTTCTCGGAATTACCCCATTTTCGCCAACCTCATAGCATTATTATCTCACCCATTTTTAGAATCTCACAATTACATTTAAGACCTCAGGGGTGTGAAATAGTGTGCAAATGGCTGTGGTTGCCTCGAATGCTGTTTGGAGGATTCTGAGACCACATATGAGCACAGCAGGAAACAGCGCCATGATCCAAAAGCCATCCCTGCACGGCCACCGACAAAGAGATAGGCCACCACCTAGTCCAGGTACGTCCCAAAGGAAGTCTCCCGTTACCTTTCGCCAGTCGGAGTGCCCTTGGAGTGGGACAGCCGACCTTCAGCAAAGTACCCATTTCTCAAGGACAAATGCTCCGTTCAAAAAAAACTTTACTTTTAAAAATTTACTTTTAAAATTATTTACTTATGTATACCACATAGTCATGTATAACTTAGATGCATACTTCTATGAAAAATAGCCTTATATAAAAATATAATTACTCACGTTGGCACTTTCGATGTGCTGAGACACCTTTTCAAAGTTTCTATTCAACTCAGCTAATTTGGGCTCTACAAGTTCCCTGCATGAGCCTCTGCGAGCATTCATCAAAACAACGGCTTGATCGCGAACATCCTCAACTTGCAGTCTGGCATTGTCCAGCTCAGAAAGTAAACGCTAATTGTAAGAAAACACAAATTACCACACCGGAAAAATCAAAATCAAACATGGGTGCAACACTAACTCAGAATTAAAGGCAGTTTAAATAAATGTCTGGGATTCCGAAGAAGAGATTTTAATACAATCAACTTGCGTCAGAGCTGTTCATATATTAAGACTCATTCAGGACTTCAGGTCCTCCCACCGAAATAAATGCTGATGAATGGGAGAAGGTGTGCACAGGTAACGTGGCACATTCCACAAGAGGAAGACTACAGCCAGACCTTCCACCCCCAGAAGTATGACTGCTCCTCTTCCGCTACCTTCACAATTTCTTCCTGTTTACTTGCTGGTTTTTTTTCAATCTCATCCAATAGAGCTTCAGCTTGATAAAGCCAGGTACTTATGTGAGCAACATTTCCATCAAATATGTCCAACTGGTTCTGATGGCTCTGGAAGGGAATTAATGACATGTTGATACAACCAGATGAAATATTTAACATGATAATCTTCAAAGAGATTTTAAAAAGCCTTTAAAGAGCTCATTATATGCTGAATTAAAAGGGTTTCAACCTTACTGAAAGTTTTTTTTCAATACCATTTTATTTGTCTCCCTTATTCTTCATTCTTACATTGCAAATAATCTAATTTGCCTCCTTGATCTTATTTGTTTAAAACGCATTTAAGAAAGTAATAACATAATAGAATGATTAAAATATGGGTTGAATAAGCGTCTGCTGTTCAGGAGACTAGCATCTCCGAGGGCAGGTCCTGTGTCTTTTCACCGCGGTGTCACCAGCACTTAATATCACATCTGGCACAGACCTCAGTACTATTTCCTGAAGCAGGATATAAAATGTGATTGAGAAAATAAATCCAAAAACAAAATCTAACTTTAGATTAAGCTGAATAAACTGGCAAAATTGCTGGCACTAAGGTGGCACTAAGGTGAGAATTTAGAACTTGATCAAAAAGGGGTGGAGACTTAGATAAAATTAACTTTTAGAAACTGTTTTATAGGATAAATGAAACTGTAACAAATTTATAAAAAGTGTTTAAAAGACAAGAAACAAATTATTTATCTATAATATGGAAAAAGAGTTGAAAAATAAAATGAGAACTAATAAATGACATGAGAAATGTTCTGACAGTGTTCTGCTTTTAAGTAAGAAGAATTGATAAGCACCAGACTTATTTGCCCCAATAAAGCAGGCAAATCAATATTCTAACAGGACTAGGAAGAGACTACTTGAAAAGAGAATTAGAAGGTACAGACTGAAAAATATAGAAGGGTTATAAAAATGTGGATAAAGTTATCTATACTGAGTGGCCAGATTATTATGATCTCTGAACACATAATAATCTGGCCACTCAGTATGTATATTAGAGGCCCGGTGCATGAAGTTGTGCATGGATGGGGTCTGGCCAGCCTGGCCAAGGGGGAGGGGACATGGGCAATTGGCCAGCCTGACTGCTGGTCGAACTCCTGGTCAAAGGGACAGTTTGCATATTAGCCTTTTATTATATAGGATATACACTGAGTGGCCAGATTATTATGCGTTCAGAGATCATAATAATCTGGCCACTCAGTATATATATCCATGAAGTAATTAATAGTGTAGTGCTATAACCAAAGACTAACAACATATAACACTTAACAATTATCATAATCATAATACTAAAATCTAAAATTGGTTCTTTTAGGCATAATTATATATAAGCACTACATGTTTTATGTCATATAATCATCAAAAAAACTGTATGAGGTAGAAATAATAATAATAATAATGCCCATTTTACATATGAGAAAACTAAGATTTAGAGAACATTCAAGTACCTTGACCAATGTCACCCAACTAGTCAAAATTATTAGAAATTAGAGGCCCTGTGCATGACATTCATGCACTGGTGGGGGAAGGGGATCTCAGCCTGGCCTGCGTCCTTTAGCAGTCCAGGAGCCCTCAGGGGATGTCTGACTGATAGCTTCTGCCTGCTCCCAGTGGGGAGTGGGCCTAAGCCATCAGTCGGACATCCTTAACACTGCCACGGAGACGGGAGAGGCTACCACCACTGCACTCACCAGCTGTCAGCCTGGCTTGTGACTGAGTGATGCTCCCCCTGTGGAAGCATAGTGACCACCAGGGGGCAGCTCCTGCATTGAGCATCTGCCCCCTGGTGGTCACTGTGCATCATAGTGACCGGTCGTTCCACCGTTCAGTC
Source organism: Eptesicus fuscus (assembly GCF_027574615.1). Lineage (NCBI taxonomy): Eukaryota > Metazoa > Chordata > Mammalia > Chiroptera > Vespertilionidae > Eptesicus > Eptesicus fuscus. The sequence goes on from NC_072482.1 coordinate 68,301,946, forward strand.
AATTTGCATTACCATTTTATTATATAGGATTATAAATAACATATAGCTTATGATAATTAAATATAATAATAAATCATTAAAATGCAACAAATAAGTACATTTATTAAGATATTAAAGTATATACTTCCATGTATATTACAAATGGTTATTACCTATTAGAGATATTTCAAACTCTTTCTAGCTATTGTCTTTTTAAAGAAAAAAATAAAATGTAATCTAATGAAATTAATTCACAAGCAAAACATTATTGTTAAACCGAGAAAATAGGATTTGGAATTCTAATCAAAGTTGTATTCATTTTTAAACAATTAAAGGAGAGAAGATTTCATCGTTCACTTTTCCCGAAACGTACCATTAAGGTATTGCACCAATCCTCAGTCCAGGTACGGACTCGGCTCCAGCCGGCGTTGAGGACACAGAGCCTCTCTTCTAAAACAGGCTCGCTGCCCTCGATCAAGTTCTGAAGGGCAGCACTACTCTCTGTGATGGTATTTAAATCAGCTTTTCTCTTTTCCAGATCCTTCAGAATAGTCTAGAAAATAAAAATACCAAAACCCATTTGATCTTTCAAAACGTGATAAAAGTTTATACAACCTTCCTTTAAAAAAAAAAAAAAACGGAAACTTTTCTTCCACATACTCCCTAGAAAGTTTACAACTGCCAAAGGTTTACAAAACTCCATAACTTACTAACATGCGAGAGTTCTTAAGATGCTAATAAAAATGGAAACATTTACTTATGCATATAACAGGAAATGTATTAAATTCAGGTATGAAAAAAAGGTTATTTATTTATTTTAAGTATACTAGTAAATTCCATATATCACACACAAGTACTAATTTATCTTCATCATAACACTGGGTGTAAACAATCAAGTTCACTTTCTGTAACTATAGCTGGCAAAGCAGAACTACCCCAGAACTCATAATTCTAAAATTCATAATGACTGTATCTCCTTGATTTCTACAGGAGACAATTGAGTACTATAGTTACTTGCAAGGACTGCATCCTATAACTAAATGGCCTAATGTAATTTATTGTAAAAGCATTACAAAAGTATTTCATCCTAAGTAAATCATTAAGAACTAGCACATCTAAGTTTTGGTCTTACAATTGTCATAATACTCTGGATAGTATAATGACAACTTAATTCTCATGTTCATAAGATTCAATAGGTAAGGTGTATAGTCAGAGAGTTATAGAGAGAATATTGGATTCCAAAATTAAAACTACAATCTTCTTTCAATCATAAAGTGTCATGTGCATATCTAACCTGCTGCTGGCACCTTTTTAAACCAATATTAAAACAAATTCTTTAAAGGAGCGTGAGTCTATATTTAACCTCACATCATTAAATCACATTTTGGAAAGCATAAAAATTGCAAATTCTCCAGTGAGTCAAGGTTTGAACATCTACTTGGCCATGTCAATTACTGATATTTTTAAAGGCACTGAAATGTTTCTCTCAAGTGTCCTTCTCCAGCAGGGAAGGGGGGAAAATAGAATACCCACAGCCATGCTTCCTGAAGTTAAGACTTTCTGCATTCCTTCAGTGGGAATGGACTGACTAGTGTAGTCTTTAAGAAAGATTTAACTATGAGTAATTAAATTGAAACAGTACACATGCTATCTATGCTAACAGATTTCACTGTAAAGAAAATGACCACATCTAAAATAATGACACTGAAGCCATGGAATAAAAACACTACGTTCGGGAATAAAAATGCTATTTAAATTTTGCATTGAAAATAACTTTACCTATTTTAAGTGCAAATACATTAAAATGTGGTGAAATATGCATGTTTCTTAAATCTGAAAATACAACTTTGAAAAAATGGATGATTATGTTACATATTGATGTTTCATTCGATTTACTCTAGTGAAGAGAATGTGCTGTGAATTCATGACTTGTATATACCATCTTCATTATTTCAAATCCAAAATAAGACTAAATGGGAATTTAAGAGTGAGTAGTTACAGAAAAGACAAGGTTATTTTTACAGTCTTAATCTGAAAAATTAATTGAATTTATATGTGTACAAAGATGAATGAATAAAAATTAAATATGCAAAAAGTTATATATGTACCAGCTATAAGCAATTAATAAAAAAGAGAAAAGGCATGTTTTTTAAAGCATGTAAAATAAATAAGTATAAATTAACTTCTTTGCACACACACACACATATATGTATGTGTGTGTGTGTTTATGAAGAAAATAACTAAAGCATTATATAGGGATTTTAAAAATTTGAGGGGAAATGAGACATGCCATGTGAAAATATAACAATGATGTCAAATCCTCTCAAAACAAATCTATAAATTTAAGGCAATTCAAATAAAAATTTCTAAGAAAATATTTTTTAAGATTTTGAGAATAATACTTCTAAAGTTTATATGAGTGTATACAAAAAAAAAGGAACATTAAAAACAAGGAATCTATTAAGCATATATTCAAACATATTTAAAGCCACATAGTTAAACACCTAAAAGACATTTCAGAGGGCAGGATCAGTGAATCAGACAAAGAAAATCAACAGCCAAAAATAATAGATGAAGTTAGCATGTCAAATCAATGGGGAAGAGATAATTACTCAGTAGATAGTGTTGAGATAACTGGTTAACTACTTGGAAAAAGGTTAGAGCCTTACCTCATTATATACACCAAAATAAATTCCAGAAGGATTAAAGCATTAAAGATAAAAAGATGAAACTATAAAAGAGCTAGAAGAAAATGTAAGTAAATAATTACATAACCTTGGAGCAGAGTTGAACTTTCTAAGCACTAATGGCATATATAATGAAGAAAAAGATGATTTTATTATTCAAAAATATATAACAGCATTTTTAAAATATATACAGAACAGAAAGGGAATTACAGTAGCAAAAAATATTTTTGCAATAATAGACAACATACAAAGCATTAATAAATAGGTAAAGAGCTCTAAATGAAAAGACCTAACAGGTGAAAGAAAAATGGTCAGAATTACAATAAAAGGCAATTTTTTAAAAAAGAACTTCAAATGCCCTATAAACTGATGGAAAATGTTCTAATTAACTAACCAAAACATGGTATCTGCCTACCATTTCAAAGTTGTGGTTAAAACAAGCAATAGGAATTCTCACATGGAGCTGGTAGGTACAATTTCTGAAGGATAATTTCATAATTTGTATAAGACTTTAAAATGAATATATCCCTAGACTCAGTATTTTTAGCTCGAAGAATTTATCCTCAGAAAATAATTATGAATACATGTTATGATTTAGCTACAAGTATATTCATCATAGCATTTTTTATTTTTTGTTAATCCTCACCAGAGGATTTTTTCCCCATTGCTTTTTGGAGAAAGTGGTAGGGAGGGAGAGGGAGAGGGAGAGGGAGAGGGAGAGGGAGAGGGAAAGGGAGAGGGAGAGGGAAGGAGAGGGAGAGGGAGAGGGAGAGGGAGAGGGAGAGGGAGAGGGAGAGGGAAAGGGAGAGGGAGAGGGAGAGGGAGAGGGAGAGACAGACAGACAGACAGACAGACAGACAGACATTGATTGGTTGCCTCCTGCCCCAACTGTAGTGGGAATCGAACCTCCAATCCAGGTATGTGTTTTTGTCTGGGTATCAAACCTGCGACCCTTCAGTGCAAGAGCTGATGCTCTAACCACTGAGATCACCAGGCAGGGCATAGCATTTTTCATAATAGTGAAAATTGGTAATAAATCAAATGAACATGAATAGATAAATGGAACAATCAAAAATAAAATATGCAATTAAATATTAGGCCTGTCTCCAATATGAGATACAACATATAGGTAAAGAAAAATGTTAAAGATATAAGATGGTTTTTTTTGTGTTTTTTTTTTTTTAAGAAAGTCATGAAACACTAAATAGAATTATTTTCAAATACATGCTGTGCCTGTGCATGTCTATATGTGCCTGTAAAAAACTGAAAAGATAACAGGGTGTTCTTTCATTATAGATGATTTTTGCTCCCCTCTTTTTTTTTACACCATAAAAATGTCATTCAATTAACTTATATAACTTATGTTACTAATGAGAAAACAAGGGCTTTCAAAATGTATTGTACAAAAAAGGTAATATTTCCTTGAAAAAGCTAAACTTAACAAAAATAAAGTTTGGTACCTGTGCTTCCCATTCACCCACAATACACCTATAAATGCCAACGTTCTTCATTGCCTGCATATATTTTTTTCCCTTCACAAGCCCAGGGCATAATTATGCTTTTCGTCAGCTATTTTCTAAACTGAGAACACTCTCTCTGGTGCCTAATATCTTGACTTTCATTCAACTGTTCTCTTCACAGAGCATTCAAATTAAAGAGTTGCACCACCCCCTATGATCTCAAATCCCCTCCTCTTCATTTCCCACAGGCCAGTACGAGTGTAGGATGCCAAAACAGATCTGGTGACTTTATAGAAATTTTTGTCACAGTATTGATCATTATTTTCAGTACTTATCTCTAGTATACATGCCTCTTTCTTAGAAAATAAATTTGGGAAAAGAACATGCCTTGGGGAAAAAAAAACTACTTTGTATTCCATTCCTCTATAATCTCTATAATATCAAAGTAACTAAAGAGCCAAAGAAAACTCTTCAATCTTTTGTTGATTCTTTTGAAAATTCTGTCTCTGTGCTCTTTACATCAGTTTGCAATAGAAAAGCTAGTAACTGGTACAAAAGTTACCGTAGAAGAATTAACAAATAAATTCAGCACATCACTGTGTGAGGAATGAATACTCAAAAAAAAAAAAAATCAACTTCGAAAGTGTAACTATCATATTTTCAAGTGCCACATAAGCAGAACGCCTCTGAAGGCCTGTTGATGACTGATCAGAGTTCAACACTTTTGGAGTCAAGACAAAAGTAGCTTCTTGAAATAGTTGTTTTAAAAATATTCTTACTGTTTTTCTTAGCACAGAGAAGTAGAAAAAAAATAACGGAAAAAAGAAAAGGCTATATTTAATACAAAATGGAGGAAAATGACATCCACCCAGATTGCCCTGAACAAAAATGCCACAGGTCACGCTGGCGTGATATTGGTGGTCCCCCTGAACTACAACTCACTTTAGCCCAGGAAATCTCTGTATCCAAGTCGCCGAGCAAACCTTCTGAGGTGGATTTCTGTACTAGTTCCGTTTCAGTCACTGAAAGCCACTCCGAGAGAGAAGCAGCCTCTTTCTTCATTTTCCGGGCCAACTGGGATGCTCTTTCCAGATCCTGTTTTCCATCTGTCACCTGAAAAGAAGGAACCGAGAGAGGACTAAACATGGATAATAGCTGAGGATCCAAACTGACTCGGATTGAACCCCAAGAGATATACAACCTTGATCTCTGCAAGGGGACACTATACAGTAGTGGTTAAGTGTCAGCAACCCTGGGTTTTCATCTTAGCTCTGCCACTTCTTTCCTAAGGGACCTTGGTAGAGGTATGACCCTCCAAAGGCTGTTCTGAGTTTTAAATGAGAAAAATACATACACAAAGGACTTGGCCCAATCCTTGCAACAGGGTTAAGGGATCGGTAAGTGTTATCTTTTACTATTTTGAACACAAGATGCTTAGAATCATCTCAATGAAGGACTCTGTTTAAAACACATTACATGTTCTAGCAATTTGAGGGGAAACAGCACGATTTTCACAATCATGTTTTACAATTAACCATTTAATGAAAAATACAGTAAATGACTATAATAAAACCCTTTATTATTATTATTTTGTACTTACTGTTGTTGACAGAAAGCAAAATGAGCTGAATTAACATTGATCAGACTCTGGATACATCCCCCAAATGGTGTTAAGGAATAGTACACATGTTATACAATAAAACCCACAATCACCTTTGTAATAGGCACTGCCCTTCCTAATTTACAGAACAGGACAGTGAAGCCTAAAGAGGGTAAGACCATGTCCCAGGTGACACAGCCATTGGATTGAGCCTGGTCTGAGCCAGCAGCCCAAATTAGAGAACAGGTGAAAAAAACCAGCAACACCATTCCCGTGCATAAATTGCCCAGTCAATAAATAAATATAACGTTTCAAAAAGAACTTCAGCTGTGTAATACCAAAATGATGTGCTGAGAAATGTGATCCAGTGGTACAGTGCATCAAAATGAATCAAAATCAACCACCCGATCTTGCAGAAGTGAAGTGAACGCCCAGGAAATGTATGGACTGCCCATGTTCACTGGTTTGAAAGTGATACGATTTTAGCTGGTTTTCTCTGGGCTCTTACAGAAACTCAGTTACTACTATTTAATAACTCGAGAAGGATCTAAAATATAATCTAACACAGCTTTCTAATATTGCCAAGTTTTCAGTTCCACACTTTTTTTTTTTTTTACTTCCCTAGTTTTAAGACTTAGATTCTCAGTAAGAGAAGATATCAGCCTATTGGATCCAGTCAGTAAATGACCCACCACTCCCCCACCGATTCACTAAAATGCCCAAATTATAGCTGTTTCCTGAAAGGATTTTAAATCCCGCTAGATCAATGTGACCTTCTTGTCACATAATATTTATTAGAACCTGATGTTTGAATACTCTCAGTAGCCTATTCAATTTAATTTCAATTTTTAAAATTATGATTTTAAAAGTCCTAAATGCTGTTATTGGTATAAACCAATAACTTGAGTTTAAACAGGGACTATTATTTTTAAAGTTTACTTTTGAAATGTCAATAGTCATTGGAAATACAAAGTAAATCTGGATTAAATATTAAAAATAAGTTTCAATACCATTTGTACTCATTGCAATATTAGCACAAACATTTAAAAATTAATAAAAATTATTGGAATCACTGAGAACATTATTAATACCATAAAATTTAAACACACATTCTCCCAGAAGTGAAATTTTAAAATGTACAAAAGAGAGAGAGACACACACAGAGAGAGAGAGAGAGAGAGAGAGAGAGAGAGAAGTGGTGGGTGTGGCTGTCCTCACCTGAGCACCCAGGTCGTTGTAAAGCACCTTCAGAGAAGTCAGCTGCTCGTCCAGCCCCTTGGGGTTGTCGGTTTGCTGCTTCTGAACAATGTGTCTGCCGGTTTTGATTACTGTTTCCACTTCAAGCTTGACTTCACTTAGAGTTTTATAGAGTTTCTTAAAAAGAAAACAAGACAAATCGCACACATCACAGTGAAAACCCAGTAACTGGAATCATTTCAGAACACGGCTTATCCAGATTGACAGCTATGATTTAACTACGGAGATCAAAGGGCTTTATCTTTCCCCAATGTGGATTCAAAGGATGAGTAAAATAGCATCAAGTTTGCAATAACTTTTTTAAATCAGAGAAGAAAATAAACAAATGGCATGTATACTTGTTTCAAAAAAACACTCAGATACATATTTTAAAAGTTTATGAACATTTTCCAAACATAAAATGTGAAAATATCAGGACTAAAAATTGGAATGTCTATCATTTTTTAAATTATAACTTTAAAAATCCTAAATGCTATTATTAGAAAAAAGCCAACTCTGGCTGTATTTCTGGCTATTGAAAATTGGAAGTGTATGCATTCTTATTTTTTTCTTACAATTCTGAAGTACCAAGGCTACCACATTGGTACATACAACTTATGTAATGAGAAGATATATGACAACTCAACACATAAAGATGAATATGACTTTAAGAAATTTTAGTCATCAAGTCAAATTCAGAGCTGTCTTCATCTTCGTTACCTTAAACTATTCTGTGCAGGTTCTCTTGCCTCCATTCATCGTGATCCTGACCTGAAGCATCTCAGGTGGCTCTGTCACATAACAGACCCCTGGGCCAAGTTACACACAGTCAAGAATGGTGCTTGCTTTGTTGACCTCTATATCTTGGTAAATATTTACATATATCAGTGTGTGTACACATGCACACGCACACACACACACACACACACACACACACAGAAATGTATCCTATTTATTCATTCTTCCATCCATTATAGCTTTTGAGTAATCAACCAACCTTTGGTATATAACAGACATGTGGAGATAACAGTTTTGATAAGCACAAAGAACTCTTCCCAATCTTTTATTGTCTTAACAGGTGTCATCTTCAGCTTCATGATTCTTCTCTAGCAGAACACTAATTCTAAGAATGTGTATGCTTAGCCACATTTTAAAATGTATAAGCAACTGAATTTTAAAATTCAAGACTGCAACAGCAATAAGGCCTTCTAAATAATTTTTTTACAGATCTTAGGTTTAAACTTTGATTTAAAATTAATTTTTCTAGAGAAAGATTTTTCTGTAATAATATTCCTGACATCTGTTCTAAGTATAATTTCTTCTTTCATATTTTGGATTTAGACTTTATAAAGTAAAATTTAAGTATCCTTAAGAATAATTTTTCGCCAAAGCCGGTTAGGCTCAGTGGATAGAGCGTCAGTCTGCGGACTGAAAGGTCCCAGGTTCGATTCCGGTCAAGGGCATGTACATTGGTTGCGGGCACATCCCCGGTAGGGGGTGTGCAGGAGGCAGCTGGTTGATGTTTCTCTCTCATCAATGTTTCTAGCTCTCTATCCCTCTCCCTTCCTCTCTGTAAAAAATCAATAAAATATATTTTTTTAAAAAAGAATAATTTTTTTACATGGTAATATTCCTAACATCCATTCTAAGTATGGTTCTTCTAGCTACCTCAAATTTATCCTTTGAAAGTTAGTTCATTAGTCAAAATCTGCCAAAGCCTTTCCTAATGTCATACTGTGATTATGAGTGTTTCCTTTGTTTTTAATCATACACACACACACACACACACACACACATATGTATGTATATTTAAGCCTTTTTTCTTTTTTATTTCATGACACTGTAATAATTGATTTTACTCCATCCTACCTATCTCCTCTATCTCTTCTAATGTCTTTGGAGGAAAAGACCACACTTCTTACTTTATAACCTGTTTTTCATCATTCACCCCTATTGTTAATATATATTTACAATATATATTAATATTGAACAAACCATGTACGTTATGCTAGATGAAGCCATATTTGCTGCCGGAAAACCTAGTGGACCCATTAACCACCAATGCCCTCACCATACACTTGTCCAGGTGGGTCTGGATGACATCAGGGTCCACATCCTTCACGTCCAGCACATGCAGTTCTGCTTTCACACCATCCAGCACACGCTTACAGTCGAGCATGCGCTGTTCGAAGTTCGCAGGCTTCTGGAAAAGCTGGAACTTGGTGGACACCTCTCGAAGTTTCCTCTGTTTGAAGAAATGATAATAATAAGCAATTCACATCAGAATGATAATCTCTCTCAACAGACGGTATTAGTATAACACCTGCTGCTAAAAAGCTGTAAAAATAAATCACAATAAAAGCATTCCATAAAGGAACTCAGCAAGGTTACCCAGAGTCATACATCACTTGACATTCAGTATGTCAGTCTTAGATATAATAAAAGGCTAAGCTGGCCTCGCTGAAATTAAAACTTCACTAATTTTCCCACCTATTTGAAAACTACAGTCAGGAACCTAGAACTCAAAGTGTTATTCATGAGCTCAGAGAGAAAATCAACCTTGCATCCACCGCAAAGGCCTGAGTGGTGCCCGGTGTATTAGCCGCAGAGAACTGACAGGGACTCTGCATTAGGGGAAAGAGTTACCAACCTAACTTCTAAACCTAGCTTTCTATCTCTTCTCAACTCAACTACAGAATCACATTTGATATTGTCCACGCATGCAACAATTTTTTTCTGCAGCTCTGCCTGGAATGCAATGCACCTGCAATGTGTCACTCGTCTCACTGTTCACATCAAAAAGAAAACCAGCCCTGGCCGGTTTGGCTCAGTGGATAGAGCGTCGGCCTGCGGACTCAAGAGTCCCAGGTTCGATTCCGGTCAAGGGCATGAGCTGTGGTTGTGGGCACATACCCGGTGGGGAGTGTGCAGGAGGCAGCTGATCGATGTGTTCTCTCTCATCGATGTTTCTAGCTCTCTCTCTCCCTCTCCCTTCCTCTCTGTAAAAAATTATTTTAAAAAAAGAAAAAAGAAAACCAAAGGCATCCAAGTAGTCATTGCCCACACATCGCTCCCCCTCGTCACCTGTAGGACATCCATCTGACTTCCTCTTCTCGCAGTCCTGCCTTCTGGGGAGGTTGGAGGCTGAGAGCGCATGTTTCTTCGCAACTCTTCCAGCCGTATCTCATGGGAAGAGATCTCTGCTTGAATTTTCTACAAAGAGATCAGAAGCAGGGAAGGATGTATTTTTTTTAAGTTCCATATAATCATATATTACATAAGAATATGCAGAGCCTTGTTCAAGTTTCAGTAAGTTTGCAGTATAATAGTAATAATAATAATAATAATAATAAATGCAGACTACTGTATGTTGTGCACAAACTATGGTCTTTGCATTTGTCATTTCTAATGTTCACTGCTTATTTATAAAAAGGAATTTTCCCAATTTCATAGCTAAGAAAGCTATCTTTTACCAGGATTTCACATAAAGGCCAAGAGAACTCCAAAACCCACATGCTGCCCCAAAAGCAAGGTCACCCTTTCTCACTGATTGCCGGTTTGGGGTGGCAGGAGGGGCTGGTGCTCTTGCAGGTAAGGAGGAGATTACTACACTTGCTCTTCTGACAACTCAAACACCTCAGATCCATGGCAGTACCTGAGCTTCCTGCGGAACTTGCAAGGCGTCTACCCTGTCCGTCAGGTAGGTTGTGAGCTGCTTGTCCAGATTCAGTAAGCTCTCCTGCAAATCTTCAAGCATCTGATCAGTTTTCCGTAGGTCGTGGAGTTGCTTTTCCAAAGAAATCTGCTTTCTCTCTGCCTACACAGGGGATAAAACGGAATCATTAGTCTTCACAAACATAAATAGCTGAATATAAGAAAACCCCATGATCTGGCCACCAAGAAAAGAAATACAGGCTCTAGTTCAAGACTTTGGCGAACAGTATGAATAACTAGCAATGATAAAAAGGCCCTTATGGTATCTTACATATCTTGCAGTGAATTACTCGTTTTTACTTCTTTCTACCTACAATGACAATCTGTAAAAATGTAAAGATTTCCTAAATAATATATTAAACAGAGAATTTCCCACTTACTATGAATTTAAGGTGTTTTTAGGAATCAGCAATAAGCCTGTCAACAAGGATATAAAATATAACAAACGTCTATCAGTAGAGTGAACATATAAAGCTTTTTTCCAAAGCCTAAAACAAGTTCCATGTACATGTGTGTATACCACTACTTGCTGCACTTTTGAATCAAGATTGATTTTTTTCCCAATCTCAGCATCAACAGTTATTATTTAATATGTGTTTGAAAGCACTAATATCCCTCTAACCCTCCTCGGGAAGAACAGTCTCCCTTCTCTACTTACTGATATGAGCATACACGTTGCAATTCATTCTGGATATGCATCTAAGACAGCTTGGCATTTTATCACAACAGCTTATGTCAAGTTCTGCCCGCCCTAGTATTTCTAGGACAATATGAGTTATTCTTATATACAGCTATAATATAACTCAAAGGAAATGAAATAGTTCATAAATAGAAACCATCTCAAAGATAGATTTTTTTTAATCATCACATTTTGCCTCCCTATAGAGCTGGGTTTACTCTTCCTCAGCTAGTATTTCAAAGCCCGCTACACCCCCGTTAACGTTGGTTACCAACTTTTTCCCTTGGTACAAGTTCTTGAAGTCAGCTCCGTCTCACAAACACCTAATCTACACTCATGCACGTCCCAGTTCTTACCAGACGACTCAGTTCTTCATATCGACTGTTGAAAGCCTCCAGTTTCTCACTGATTATGTCATCAAGGACCCCTCCATCAATGAGAGTCTGGCCAAGTTCCTGGATCTGGGTGCGATTATCCGCTGGATGTCGCAAAACAGATTCTAGAGACTGGACAGGGACAGGAGGGAAAAAATAATGCACTTACTGAGGCAAAGTGTATCAAGGATCCAAAAGTGTTCTTTTATGTTTTTAACAAGTAACTCTATTTTCTACCCAAGAAACAAGACGAGGAATAATTAATTTGCAAAAAATATCCATAATGGTATTAAAAAATACATAAAATTGAGAACTCAGCATAAAAGATGATACATGACAATACAACTTCATAAATAATTTTAGTAATTATTAATTACATGGGAAAATGTTCATGGTGTGATACAAAGTTTGAAATCAGAAAACAATACTATAAAGTAAAATTATTTCAAACTGTTGATTATATTATGAAAAATAGGTACTCAGTTTTCTATAACATATACAGAAAGCTAGGTACTATTTTGTATACACACTTTATATGTACATAAATCTAAGTAACCTTGGAGTTAAATATTATTTCGTATTACAGATGGAAAACTGAAGTTCAGAGAGTTTAGTACTTCGCCTACATACTGGTACATAGGGTAAAAAGAAGAGCTAAGATTCTAACTTGATTCCTTATGATTTCAAAGTCTTTGATCCAGATATTACAATGTACTACCTTGCAGTGCGTGTGTTAGAAATAACAATAATTAGGAAGAGCCCTGGCCAGTGCTTCTCAGTGGTTAGAGGTCAGTTTGGGCACCAAAGGGTTGCAGTTCAATTCCTGGTCAGGGCACCTAGTTGGGTTGCAGGTTCACTCCTCGCCCACCCCGCTTGGGGCTCGTGTAACAGGCAACTAGTCAGTGTGTCTCTCTCACAATGATGTTTCTTTCTCGCTCTTTCTTTCTTTCCCCTCCCCCCCCTCCTTCCTTCCATTTTCTCTGAAAAGCAATGAAAAAAATATCCTCAGGTGAGGATTAACAAAAATAATAATAATAAGTAGGAAGAAATTTGCCAAAATGTTTAAAAGTATTTATCTTAGAGTTTGTTTTCCGTATTTCTAGAATGCACATGTTTTAATTCTCATGTTAGGAAAATATTCATTTTTAAATTAAGCTTTTCATTGTTTTCATGCTCTTCACCTCTCACTCTGCTCCTTTATCTGAGAAGTGACATCTTTTCTCCAGCAGAGCATCCAGCTCCTGGGATTCAGGTACCACCTTTGACTTACTTCTGACCTTCAATCCAGTCAACCGCTTAATTACCATGTGTCCCTACTATTTCAAAAGCATATCTATCCTCTTCCTAGCCTCTCCCTCCTTTTTTTTTTTTTAAAGCAGCTCTATTGTCTTCATAATTTATTAATAATTTATTTAAGAAACAGGTATTAAGCCATCGTGAAAGAAAAATCAGGTGCATTTCTTGGCCTCAAGGAATTCAAGTGGGGCCTGGAGACAAGCTCCTCGGACAGGATCCCACACTTCTCACTCTTCCCTCCCCACCCTGTCCTCCAACTTGTCACATCTGAAAATAACACAGTAGGAGCCACTGTAAACACAGTCATTGCCGTGCCTTAGGAGCAAAATTAACTTTATGAAAAAACAAGAGAGCAATTGTCCTCATAACATAAGGCAGAGTTCCATCCAGGGACTGGTAAAAAGAAGCAGGAAAATCACTGCAGTGCTTTCCTGACGTCTACAATACGCTAATTAACAAGTATCCACCTCGGGGACTGAGTTAGTGGGTCACCATTAATCTAAACATAAAGGATGGTCCAAACACTTCAAGCAATGGAAGGCAACACTGAAAGCTGCTGAGGGAGAAAATGCCTTGCTGGCGTAAGGCAGAATGTTCCTCATTTTAATACTCATTTGGCTTCCCTACAACAAGAAATACCAGGGAGAACGCAGGCGCCCACCTCCAGGGCCTCGTTGATAGCGTCTTCCTTCTCCGGCAGGGCCTCTGTGCTCTTCATCCGCTCTTCCAGAGTGTTCAGCCAGCTGGTCTCAAGGTCCAAATAGTGAAGAAGCTCAAGCCAACAGGACCAGACCTCCTAGAGCAGGCAAGGAGGAAGGGGCATTAGACAAGCAGCCATTTAGAGATGCGTGCATCTCCAGCACTACATATTCTCTCCATTCAACAGCCACTGCATTTAGATAGGAGCATAGGTGGAGACCCAGAAACTGATGAAATTGGAATTTCAAATAAATGAAATAAAACCTCATTCTTTACTAAATCACATTGGACCAATTGGAGGGCGACGGGAGGCAAAGAGGAGCGAGCTGCCTCACTCTTTACAGGAAAATAAATTCCAAGGAACTGGTTAAAAGTCAAAAATAAATTATTTAACTAGTAGCCAAAAAACACACACACACACACAGGAGGAATGTTTTATTAGTTTGCTTTTAAACTAGAAAGGTAAAAGCACTCATAATCGCAACACTTTTTAACAATTATATAGAAAACTGGAATTCCGTGGGCCCATCCTATTCCAACTCAGAGCTAATGGATGTAACAATTTGCTGTATACTCTTTCCAACTCTTTTCTAATTTCATATGAACATGTCCATATATGCAAGGAACCATATTTTGCCCAAAATGGAGCTATACTAACTGTATTAATGGCAATCACTATTCCCCAGTTCCTATGAGGGGTTTCAGGGGGATACATTTATACCCCCCACTTCCTAGGAGAAACTTATGGGAGGAACAGCCCCTTCCTCACAGAGGAGGAGCCTATTTGACGGGTAAATGTAGGAAAAGGAGTTCCACGTGGAGCCTCCCGGTTGGTTTTCTTTGGGATCCACTGACTGAGAGAAGGCACGTTCCAGCCTGCACTACGAATGAGTTGTGTTTACCGGGTCAGGGGGCAGCAACTTTTTCCATTCAAGTCCAGACAGTAAATATTTTAAGTTTCACAAGCCACATCTGGTCCCTGCCACAGATTCTTCTGTTTATTTTGTGTGTGTGTTGGTTTGTTGTTAATAACCCCTTAAAAATGAAAAACAGCCGAAACCGGTTTGGCTCAGTGGATAGAGCATCGGCCTGCGGACTCAAGGGTCCCAGGTTCGATTCCGGTCAAGGGCATGTACCTTGGTTGCGGGCACATCCCCAGTGCAAGAGGCAGCTGATTGGTGTTTCTCTCTCATCAATGTTTCTAACTCTCTATCCCTCTCCCTCTCTGTAAAAAAATCAATAAAATATATTTAAAAAAAATGAAAAACATAGAAACCATTGTTAGCTCACAGGCCACAGTGGAAGAGACACAAACCAGATTTGACCCTTAAGGGTGCAATGTGCCAGCCCTTGAATAAAGACTAAAAGAGAAAAGGTGGGTCTGGTCCCCCAAATTTCTACAGGTGGAAAGCAGCAGAGACATCTACTCGGCTGCAACTGCAAGCAGAGCCCATTTTCTTATGGGAGAGGAAAAATGAGCAGCATTCCCAGGAAACAGAACTGGTCCCTAATCAAGTACTAGTCCCGCCCCTGGTGTAGGGGCCCTGGCCAGATTTCAGAAGGACTATTATTACAATTCAGAGTCACTATTAACAGTGACTGCGATTGTCCTTCCACTGCCCCCCGTTTTCTGAATGGGGTGCCGCTAAGGTTTTCCTCTGCCTAGCTCACCTTTGAATGTGAGTATAAGGGGTGTGATAACTTATCTTTCTAACGGGCAAGTCATCAGACTGAATGGTGCCACACCTGCACCTAAAGAAATTGTCCTGAGAGTCACATTTGTTTAGACCCGATGCAGGGTTTTGAGCTTGATGCTGTACTGGATAAGCCTTAGGGAGTCCCTGGGACAGTGTAAGTGCATTTTGCATGTGGGAGGACTGTCACTAATGTAAGACCAGAGGATGAACTCCGGTGGATTAACGATGGCCACGGTTTTTTTGCCTTTACTCCCATTAAGTGGTGAAATTCTTTTCTCCTGCCCTGGAACGTGGGTTGGCCTTGTGACTTACTTGCTTAGACCAAAAGAATGTTACAGATGTGACACTGTGTCAAATTGCAGACCAAGCCTTTAAGAGCTTCTGCTTTCTCCCTCTGAAAAGCCAGCTGCCATGTGGTAGAGAAGCTGTGAAACTGGGAGACCACGTGGAGAGAGGCCTGGGGGATGAGAGGCCATTGTGAATGTCCCCGCTGAGCCCCCCGTCGAATGCAGCCACCTGAGTGAGCTAGTCATGGACCACACGGAGCAGGAAGCCACCCCACTGAGACACCTCAAACACAGAACCATGAGAAATAATAAATGGCTGTTTTAAAAGTCACTACGTTTTGGGGAGATGGTTGCATAGAAATTGATAACTGAGACATAAGTGGGTGTATATATTACCAATATAAAAACATGGTTGGGAAGAATATACACCAACTTCTGGATGAAGATTACTTCAAGAGAGAGATGAGACGGGATGGAAAAGGAGAAAACAGATTCCACAATACTAATGTACTTTATTTTAAAAATGAGATCTGGGAAAATATGGCAAAAAGTTAACATTAGTTATAGTTAAAAGATGTATTAATAGTATTGCCTCTACTCTTCTGTAAGTCTGAACTAGTTCCTGATTTCCTATCTTTTTAAGGAGTCTAAAAATAATCAAGGTGATACATTTGGATTCCTCTAAGAAGGGCATTCTCACTCTAATTTAGAAATTTGGTCTATTTCTGCCCAATATTCCTTGGTAATCGCTGATATAATTTTAAAATCGTTTTTACTTTTAAACCCCTTTTTTCTTCTTTTTCATTTACCATTTTAAAAATGTCAAGGCCTTATCTTTTCTCTTTTACCTTTATTTATTTTTTTTTTGCATTTTTCCTTCTCTTCTCTCAAACTAATTTCAAAGTAACTGTAAAATTAATTCTCAAAGCAATTCCAAACCCTCATTCCTTATTTTAAAACTAGAGGCCCAGTGCATGAAATTCGTGCATGGGGTGGGGAGTGTCCCTCAGCCCAGCCTGCACCCTCTCCGATCTAGGACCCCTTGAAGGATGTCCGACCGCCCATTTAGGCCTGATCCCACTGGCGGGGGTGGTCGGACATGCCTCTCATAATCCAGGACTGCTGGCTCCCAACTGCCCTCCCCTGCAGGCCTAGTCTCCCACAACCACCCTCCCCTGCTGACCTGGTTCCCCCCACCCCAACTGTCCTCCCCTGCAGGCCTGGGTCCCCCCGAACTGCCCTCCCCTTCAGGCCTTGCCCCCCCAACTGCCCTCCCCTGCAGGTCTGGTCCCCCCCAACTGCCCTCCCCTGCAGGCCTGGTCCCCCCAAACTGCCCTCCACTGCAGGCCTGGGTCCTCCCCAACTGCTCTTCCCTGCAGACCTGGGTCCCCCGCAACTGCCCTCTCTTGCTGGCCTGGTCTCCCCCACTGCCCTCCTCTGCCAGCCTGGTCACCCCCAATGGCCCTCCTCTGCTGGCCTGGTCACCCCTAACTGCCCACAACTGCTCTCTCCTGCAGGCTATCTTGTGCTGGCCATCTTGTGGCGGCCATCTTGTGTCCACATGGGGGCAGCCATCTTTGACCACATGGGAGTGGCCATCTTGTGTCTTGGTGTGAGGGTCAATTTGCATATTACTCTTTTATTAGATAGGATTGTCACCTCTGGATCATAAAGACAGCTTGAAGAAATGACACAATACATGGTGGTCTTTTGTTAGCCTGGGATAATTTGGGACTCGATTCATTCTGTAGCCCAGGCGGCATGGCTCAGTGGTTGAGCATCATCCTATGAACCAGGAGGTTACCGTTCGATTCCAGGTAAGGGCATTGTGGGCTCAATCCCCAGTGTGAGGCATACAGGAGGCAGTGATTGATGATTCTCTCTCATCAATGATGTCTCTCTCTCTCTCTCTTTTTCTCTCTCTCTCTCCTGCTCTGAAGTCAATAAAAAAATTTTTAATTTAAAAATATATATAATGAGTTGTTATTTTGGCTAGAAATAAAAGAAAAAGAAAAAAGAGCAAAATCAAGGGTGGTTATGACAGAGAAGAAAGCACGCATAAAACTGTAGTAAAGTTCAATTCCAATATCATTCACTAGGACTTAAGGTTAGGCATGCATAACACTGTATGTTCTGTTTATAGAATTTTAATTTCTCAAATGAGTAACCTCCTGTATTTTACGTTACATAATATGTTACTATTAAAGAGTGAGGTTTTGAGTTGTAGCTTTCTTATTAACTAGTCTCAATTATCCATGTTTATCTTTACCACAAAATAGTTTCAGAACAAGCAAGTAATGGTAGAGTTCAGTTTAAATATTATAGTTGTGCTGTTTACCATTTTAGGATATATTTAGGATATACTTCAATATGATAATTTATTTGAGGTTGAGCTGAATTTAAATTGAAGTGCTCCTAAACTATTTTAATGACATAAAAGTCACACTAATATAGAAACAAATAAGAAAGGACTCAATTTTATCTTACCTTATAATAGACAAATATGCAAATTGACCGCACCTTCGCTACGCCAAGCCACGCCCACCAACCACGCCCACCAGGAAACCGTTGCAGGGACGCTGGGGTGCGGCGGAGCCCAAGGCCTAGAAAGCCGCCCAGGGCTTTCCCGGCCTTAGGCGCCAGCGGGGTGCCTGCTCCGATCACAGGAGCGAGCCGACCTGGGGGGTCGGCTCGCTCCTGCGATCGGGTCGCAGGACGCTGGGTGCAGCCGAGCCCAAGGCCACCGCCCAGGGCCAAGCCAGGACCCTGAAAGAAGGTAGAAGGCGGTGGCCACAGCCAAGGCCTGGGTCCCCAATGCCGGCAGAAAACTGGTGCAGGCAGCCAGGTGAATGAAGGTCTATTGCACGAATCTTCGTGCAAACGGGCTACTAGTTTTATATAAAAAAACAAAACTCATAGAGTCATCTGCATCTTAAACCCAATGCCCAGTCAATTACCAGCATATTCAAGTTCTACTTCCTCTACTTCCTTTCCGGTGATTCTAACTGTAGATGCCACTCTAAATAAAAAATTTTAAAAACCTCCATTTCTGTCTGTGCACTAACCAGGAAAAACAAAACAATAGAGGTGTTCACAGTACACTGTTCTAGAGGAGTTCACAGTACACTGCTCTAGAGGAGTTCACAGTACACTGTTC
The DNA here is from genome assembly GCF_027574615.1 of Eptesicus fuscus. Classification (NCBI taxonomy): domain Eukaryota; kingdom Metazoa; phylum Chordata; class Mammalia; order Chiroptera; family Vespertilionidae; genus Eptesicus; species Eptesicus fuscus. The sequence continues at coordinate 68,320,811 of NC_072482.1, forward strand.
TAGAGGAGTTCACAGTACACTGCTCTAGAGGAGTTCACAGTACACTGCTCTAGAGGAGTTCACAGTACACTGCTCTAGAGGTGTTCACAGTACACTGCTCTAGAGGTGTTCACAGTACACTGCTCTAGAGGTGTTCACAGTACACTGCTCTAGAGGTGTTCACAGTACACTGCTCTAGAGGAGTTCACAGTACACTGCTCTAGAGGAGTTCACAGTACACTGCTCTAGAGGTGTTCACAGTACACTGCTCTAGAGGTGTTCACAGTACACTGCTCTAGAGGTGTTCACAGTACACTGCTCTAGAGCGTGCCATGAGGAGTTCTAGAGGAGTTCAAAGTACACTGCTCTAGAGGTGAGTACACTGCTCTAGAGGTGTTCACAGTACACTGCTCTAGAGGTGTTCACAGTACACTGCTCTAGAGGTGTTCACAGTACACTGCTCTAGAGGAGTTCACAGTACACTGCTCTAGAGGAGTTCACAGTACACTGCTCTAGAGGAGTTCACAGTACACTGTTCTAGAATCTATAGAATCTGCCTATAGATCACCTGTGATATAAAAACTTGGATTTCAAATATAAAAAATGTAAAGTCTAAAGATGTTAAATGACTTTCCCATGAACCTTAATTGAGGGCAGATCTTGGTCTCCTATATTTTTTCATCCCTGCTTCGTTTTATTAACCTATTAACCAAGAACTATTTTCCTTTATGATCCAGTATTTGGGGAAATAAATCAAGTTTTTTTCCAAGAAATGGAAATGGTCAGTACATTACAAAGTTTTAATCTCAGAAACACATCACTGAAAAAAAATAGCATACCTCAAGAGTGTGGCACTTTCCTCGAATTCTGTTGCAAAGAAGTTGGTAATTCTCAAGCTCAACATTCAACTCAGATGTCAATTCCTGGCCACTAGAGGGCACCTTCTTAGCTATTAAGTTGATGTTGTCCTTCAGAATCTTCACTCGCACCTCCTTCTGCAGCACATCCTCTTTCGCCCTCTGTTCCAGGGAAGGATAGAAATGAAAATCGTCCCTCTTTCTCACTAACCAATGCCTTTCTTTTTCCTAAAATAACTAAACCAAAATTAAAACATCTATGTGATTTCAACTACCTAATTTAGAACACAGAGACTGCTTTTGAAAAAAATAAAATAATAAAATTAAATTAAATTAAATACTAACTATAAATTCTCACTCATTATATGCCCCAATGAAAATGGTCCCACATAAACATTTTTATTTAATAACAGGCAGGCAACGTTAACACCTAAGTCATCCTTAAGTTATGTTTACTGACATTAAATATTTTCAAAGTCTGGGCCCATGATAAAAATCTAAGTGAATTAATTTTAATTGGCCACTAGAGTTCTGAACATTAGACTGAAATAAAAAAATGGTCACAAAAGTTGAGATGCACCATGGTAGATGTGTCCTTTAAAAATTATGCAAATATATTTTTCTCTCTGTGACATCAGTATATCTAGCCTTCTGATACTGAACAGCATTTCCAAGATGATAAAGTTATACTAGGAAAATCTAATCTAGAAATATTTCTTTCCTGACTCCCACTCTGCACTTAGGATAGTCTCACTTTCAGGAAAATCAACCAAAAATAGCTTTATACTTTCTTGTTCAGCTTTCTTTACTTCTTAATGGTTTTAAACTTTAGTAGGTTGGATAAAATTATTAAGTGCAGTGGTTTTTAAAATTCAAATGGTTGTTTGGAAAAATAAAAATAAATAGAATGTTGCCCAATCGAGGGTGTTAAATCCCATTTTTCTAAACTCTCATCCCTAGAGACTTAAATAAACCACAGAACTACAATGGCAGTACTGTAAAGAGAATAAATGAAATAAGATGGTTCTTAACGTAGTAGGCTACCTTTAAAATACCTTATATACTGAATATTTTTAAAGCTTTAAAAAAAAAGCTACACTAGCCCAGCTGGCATGGCTCAGTGGTTCAGTGCTGACCAATGAACCAGGAGATCAAGGTTCGATTCTAAGTCAGGTCACATGCCTGGGTTGCGGGCTCAATCCTCAGTGTGGGGCATGCAGGAGGTAGCCGACCAATGGTTCTCTTTCATCACTGATGTTTCTTTCTCTCTTTCCCTCTCCCTTCCTCTCTGAAATCAATAAATATATATATGTATTTTTTTTAAAAGCTACACTAAAAATTATGCTTCTGTGAAAATACAAGTACAATAAAAGTCCTTTGTCATATATAGAAATGCATGGATTACATCTAATCCTTTTTTAAATATATTTTTATTGATTTCAGAGAGGGAGAGATAGAAATATCAATAATGAGAGAGAATTATTGATTCACTGCCTCCTGCAAGCCCCCTACGGGGGATCAAGCCTGCAACCTGGGGATGTGCCCTGACCTGGAACTGAAGAGTGACCTCCTAGTTCACAGGTTGACACTCAACCACTGAGTCACACAAGCTGGGCAAAATCTAATACTTTTTAAAGGACATCTGCACAGAGATTTTTGCTTTAGTTACACTTTTAGGCAAGTTAACTTTGGCCTAAAACATTCAATGTGTTGCTTAATCTTATTTTTTAAAATAGCCTTTAATCACTATCTTCTTTGGCTTGGACACTGAAGGAGACTTGAAGTGAGGTTAGAAATTTGGGAATGATGCCCAGTTCTTTTATCATATTAAAAAAAAAAAAGTGTTCAAGACTATTGACATAGGAATATAAGTTCACGGGAAGTATATCCTGTGGCCCCAACCAATATTAAATCCCTTGACAATGTTCCTACTGCAACTCTACCTGCTCTAACAAACCACTTATATACATGCGGCATGCCCCATGTAGTAACAGGAAGACCACATCTGATGAAATAAGGATAAACCCCAAGCAAACTGGAAAGCCTTTCTTGGTCCTAAGGAAAAAAAAAATTATTCCTGAAAATTTTTGGAAATAGTTGTGATGATTGCACAACATTGTGAATGTGATTGATGTCACTGAATTTTTTTAATTCGGTCTCTGTGGTTCCCCAGGTTCTAAAATAAGAAAATGTCTCAGGGCCCTACATGGATTCAACTCACAGGCCACGTTGAACTTCCTTCCTTACTAGAATCACAGCAGTTCCCCTTCCTTTTTTTTTTTAATTTGAAATCCTCCTATGAAGGATTATGTACCATTGACCTTTGAACAACACAATGGATCAAAATTCATGAATAGCTTTTGACTCCCCCAAAACTAACTACTAAGAGCCTACTATTGACCAATAACATAAACAGCCTTACGAATAACGTAAACAGTCAATGAACACATATTTTGTATGTTATATGTAAGCTAGAGGGGGGAAAAGTTATAAAAAAAACCATAAGAAAGAGAAAATACAATTACAGTATTTATTTTTAAAAATCTGTGTATAAATGGACCCTTAGAGTTCAAACCTGTATTGTTCAAGGGTCAATTGCACAATCATGATTTACAGACAGATGGATGATTGTTTGTGTGATCGATTGACTTTAAAGGGAGAGATAAAGCCTGCTGACACTGACTATCCCAGCCTCACCTTCATTTCTTCAACAGCACTCTCAAGTTCTTCTGGTGACTTGTATTCAAAATCCTTGTCCAGGTCTTCTTCTTCCACCTCAGTCATCCATTCTTGCATCTCTGCTAAGTCTTTTTTTAGGTTCAACACTTTTTCTTGACGTTCAGTCAATTTATTTTTATGAATAGAAAGCTAGAAAAGAAAAGCCATTTAGCCAAATAAACAAGTGTTAATACAGTAAATGTCAGGTTTCTAATAGATAATGATACAGTGGTAACTCCCCACAAAGACTCTTACGGTTAAAATTCAGATAAAAGCTTTTATACACTTTCTGCTGATGCTGTGAAAATATAAGTGATAATGAAAACAATAATGATAACTGTGATTCTAGTTCACATTTTGGATATTAATCTAATCTGGACATATCTATAATAATAAAAGCACAATATGCTAATTAGACCAGACATCCTTCCGGACAAAGCCAGGTTGTGAGAGAAACCTGGGTCCCAGGTGCTTGCTGCGGCCGGAGGGAAGCCTGGGTCCCGGGTGCCAGAGGGAAGCCAATGCCAGCAGCTGGGGGAAGGAAGGCCTACTCTTGCACAAATTTCGTGCATCGGGCCTCTAGTCTATTATAATTTTTAAAATGCGTAACTTCCCAAATTAAGGAATCTAACCTACAGCAATAAAAGCACATGTTATAAGGAATTTTACTGTAGCATTGTTTATTGTAGAAAAATAAATAAATGCAACCAAAATATCCATTTTCTCCTTTTCAACAGGATTCGCTGTAACAATTTTAATTTTAAAAGCATAGAAGAGGAAGCTGTTATTAACGATGTTCATAAAATACTGCTCTACAAAATTTTAATTTTGATAATTTGCTATACTTGTATATTCCACAGAGACAAAAAAATGTTACGAGAAAATAGGTGTTTTCCTCAACTTGGTTCAATAACTTAAAAATTTCAGAGAAACCTAAAATATTTCCCGAGAGCTCCTCCCTCTAACTGCAAACTCACTTTTACTAGGGGAGAGATACCAGCCACAGAGACCACGCTCACTCGCTATCCACCCCCCCCCGCCCCCCCGCCCCTCAAGTTCAATCTCACAGCAGCGTCACCTGCCAGGGCTGCTTGGCTGCGCAGCTGATAGTGACCAACGGCCAGGACAGGAATAGATGGCTCTCACGAGAGTAAGGGGCATGGCTTAGCGGCTTTCCTGTCCCCACTCTCCAACAGGATCACAGTCATAAAAATAGAATGGGGTCAAACAGGAGCTTTGATCTCATGCCAGTCTGGTACTCTAAGATCCTGCTGACTGCAATACACACAGCCCTGGCCCAGGCCTGGCTGATCAGCAGTTCAATCTGATCAGCTTCACACACACACACACACACACACACACACACACACATTTCTTGGGCCCCACTTCCAGAACATTCTCTTTGCTAGTTTCTGGACCCTAGTTAGTTATATAATTTTGCTAGTTTCTGGATCCTAGTTAGTTATATATATAACTAGAGGCCCGGTGCACGAAATTCATGCACGGAGGGGGGGGGGTGTCCCTCAGCCCAGCCTGTACCCTCTCCAATCTGGGACCCCTCAAGGGATGTCCGACTGCCCGTTTAGGCCCGATCCCGGTGGGCAGTTGGACATCCCTCTTACAATCCAGGACTGCTGGCTCCCAATCACTCACCTGCCTACCTTCCTGATTGCCCCTAACTGCTTCTGCCTGCCAGCCTGATCACCCCCTAACCACTCCGCTGCCAGCCTGATTGATGCTTAACTGCTCCCCTGCCAGCCTGTTTGCCCCCAACTTCCCTCCTCTGCCAGCCTGGTCACCCCTAACTGCCCTCCCCTTCAGGGTTGATCGCCTCCAACTGCCCTCCCTTGCAGGCCTGGTGCCTCCCAAATGCCCTCCCATGCTGGCCATCTTGTGGTGGCCATCTTGTGTCCACATGGGGGCAGCCATCTTTGACCACATGGGGGAAGCCATCTTGTGTGTTGGAGTGATGGTCAATCTGCATATTACTCTTTTATTAGATAGGATAGAGGTCTGGTGCACGGGTGGGGGCCAGCTGGTTTGCCCTGAAGGGTATCCCGGATCAGGGTGGGGGTTCCCTTGGGGCGTGGGGCGGCCTGTGGTGGTTTGCAGGCTAGCCACGCCCCCTGGGGACCCAAGTGGAGGCCCTGGTATCTGGAATTTATTTACCTTCTACAATTGAAACTTTGTAGCCTGGAGCAGAGCCAAGCCTTCTGCTCACTTCCTGGTGTGGCGGCAGCCATTTCTGTTGGGGTTAATTCACCTTCTATAATTGAAACTTTGTAGCCTGGAGTGGAGGCCTAGGCAGGCCAGGGCAGGTGGAAAGTTTGGCTTCCTCCATTGCCAGGGGCAACCCTAGCCTGCTCTCTCCAGCTCTGTGGCTGCTGCCATTTCTGTTTGGATTTGTTTACCTTCTATAATTGAAACTTTGTAGCCTTGAGTAGAGGCTTAGTTGCCTGGGAAACTCAAGCCTCTCTCCTGCTCTCTGTGGCTGTAGCCATCTTGGTTGGGTTTATTTGCATATTCACTCTGATTGGCTGGTGGGTGTGGCTGGTGGGCATGGCTTGTGAGTGTGCTGAAGGTACGGTCAATTTGCATATTACTCTTTTATTAGGTAGGATAAATAAAGACACTAGCAAACTTTTCAGAAAGAGCAAAGCTCAAAATTGTAATTAACTCCCTGAAATTATAAATTTTCTATTTTCTGGCATTATAGTGTTCTTCCTTTCATGAGTTCCTGGCTAGGTAGAATAGATGACATAGACTGATTTTTGCTTGTTGATTGATTTCATATGCCTGTCCCTTCTTAGCAAAATAAAAATTTGGCAGCATTATGTTTATCTCAAAGTTCTTCAATCTTTTTATGACTCAGTGAAATGCAATAGCCTGGAAGATTGCCTGCTGCTGAGGATACTTAAAAATGTCCCGTACATTCAGTTTCATGTTTTGAACCAGTAATAATTCACAACTAATTCTATATTGTCATGTGTGTGTATGTTTGTGTGTGTGTGTGTGTGTGGATAGGGAGATAGAGACAGACACAGATCTGAACATCTATGTCTATGTCTGTATGTATGTATCCATCACCTTCCTGGCTCCTCACTGCCACTTAAAAACCATTTTCCCTATTTACTTCCCCCAAAACCCCATTCAAGCATATAGCATCAGATTATAGCACATTTAGAGAAATCTGAATTTGGCTAAATTATTAGATGACTAATGACCCGTCGAGTGAAATCTCGGGAGACCCAGGACCCCGCCCACTCCATGGGATGGCCCCAAGTCCCGAAGTCCCACCCCGCAGGGCCAGCGTGCCATAGGATGGCTCTGAGTCCCAGAGTGTTGCCAGGCCCCGCCCCCAATGTGTGAGCAGCCATCTTGTGACAGTGTGAGGGCATCACTGCTGCCTGGTCACCCCTAACTGCCCAGGGGTCCTCAAACTTTTTAAACAGGGGGCCAGTTTACTGTCCCTCAGACCGTTGGAGGGCCGGACTATAGTTTAAAAAAAACCTATGAACAAATTCCTATGCACACTGCACATATCTTATTTTGAAGTAAAAAAACAAAACGGCAAAAACACCCACATGTGGCCCGCGGGCCGTAGTTTGAGGACCCCTGACCTAGCCTGTTATTAGTACTAGTGTCCTGGTGCATGAATTCATGCACATTGAAAGGGAATTAATTAGAAGAAATATTTTAGTATCACTATTTGCCAAGTCCTCGGTGGGGGTATCTGGCTCCCTCTCCGTCCTGTCAGAGTCTGTGACGGCACCCATGGGGTTGCCGTGTCAAAGCCATTGCCCCGTGGGGCTGTAGGACACCCCCAAGTTCCGGAGTCTCGCAGCCCTGCAGGGCCAGCTCTCCAGAAGACATGGGGCTGGTGAGGGGGTGAGAGTGGTGGCCTGGCTCTTAAGGAAACCAAACTGCCCTGGGCCTCCCTGGGTTATCTCTAAGCCAGTGCCCTGAGGGGCTGCGGGACACCCCCGAGTTCCAGAGTCCCGCAGCCCTGCAGGGCCAGCGCCCCAGCAGACATGGGGCTGGTGAGGAGGATGAGAGTGGTGGCCTACGGAAACCAAACCGCCCTGGGCCTCCCTGGGTTACCTCTAAGCCTAAGCCGGTGCCCCGTGGGGCTGCGGGACACCCCGGAGCTCCAGAGTCCCGCAGCCCTGCAGGGCCGGTGCTCCAGCGGACATGGGGCTGGTGAGGAGGATGAGAGTGGTGGCCTGGCTCTAAGGAAACCAAACCGCCCTGGGCCTCCCTGGGTTACCTTTAGGTTCCCCGGTGAAACTGGCCAGAGGCTCCGGGGCCAAGGGCGGAGCCAGCGGCAGTAGCGGTGGGAAGAGCTGCCAAGGCCGGCTTTCTGCCTATCAGAGCACTGGGACTGCCGAAAACAGCGCAACATGTCTCTATAGGGACATCTCCATCAAAGGCGTCTCCATCCAAGGAGCGGGGTAGGGGGTTGTGGTACCAATGCGGTTGCCTGGCTACCAGGTTTCCACTCTCTGTCATCAGGAAGTGAGGTCACTGCTCTCGTGTGGGGAGCAGCTCAGGGTGGGGGACCGGGCAGTGACCCGGGAGGTTTTGTGACATGTCCATACCCCAGGTCAAGGCTGGGGGGGTGGACTTGACGTGTGGGCAGCTCCCTACCCCAGGTTTATCCCTTCACTGGAGCTGAATCTCATTTCCCTGGGTGGAGGTGGAGGTGGAGTGGGGGGTGCCCTTTGCCCTGATGGTTAGCCCGCCGGCACCCCGTGGCCGGCGCCCCGCGTGACTGCCCGATGCACCTCCTGGTCAACTTCCCTCCAGCGCCCTCGCGCGCGCAGCGTCCAGCCCAGCCCCGCTCACCCGCGCGCCCGCTGTGCACGCGACCATCCTGTGACAGCGTGAGGACCACCTAGGCTTTTATTAGTAAGATATCATTAACTACTTTTTAAGTATGGTCATGGCGTGGCGGTTTTGTGTAATAGTGTCCTCATTGAGGGGTGAAGTGTTACGATAGTTTCAAATCCTTGTCAAAAGTACATTTTTAACCAAAAACAAAATAAATACAGATGTATGTATGTATCTAAAGACAGCAGGGGAGAAAATGAGAAAGCAAACATGGTAAAACATTAAAAACGGGCAAATTCAGAAATGGTGATGAGGGTCCTCCCTGTACCATTATTTCAACTTTCCTTTCAGTTTAAACATATGCAAATTAAGCAATTTGGGGGAAAACCATAAAAAAAATACTCAAGGATGCAATATAAAATTTTTATGTAAACATTAACCAAAAAACACTGTATTAAGAGATATACTATCCACAGGACTGTCTGTGAAATATTCCTGTATTTCACATTTTCTCTCTCATTTTTTACCCTCTCCTCACTCCACTGCTGTTTCACTAACAAAAGAGAAGCAATCAGTACAGTCACTTTCCCTTCCATTACCAGGGAGAAACCCTGCATCAGCGATTCTTTCGCTTAGAGAGTAAATTTCGTTCCTTCTCACACATAATCACAGACTTCACTTCAGAAATGATGTTCCCTCAATCTCTTCTGCATCATTATTTTCTCCTTCTAGGCGAGGTCCTTCTTTTCGGCATGCAAATATCCTGTAGTATCTCTTACTTTTAAAAATTACAAAAGCATCCCTTTGGATGCCCATGCACCTCACTCACCCCGTTTCTCTGGGTCTTTAAAAGCCTCCATTTGTCAAGTCTAGAGCTTGTTTTTCAGTTCCCATCGGCCTCAGCAACCCTCAGCACCAGGCTCTGTGGGACACTTGCTCCACCTGCCTCCAGGACCTCACACTCTCCTGGAGTTTCTCCTTTGGCTGACCTTCCCTTCTCAGCATCCTTGGCCTCTGCCCCTTCCTCTTTCCAGAGGTAAGTGCTAAGGAACTATACCTGCATGTCTAACACGGATCTCAACTTGAACCCTTCCAGATGGAAATCATCACGTCACCTGCTCCAACAAAAGCTTCTGCTCCTTGAGTCTTCACCATTTCAGTAAATGGCGCCACAATTCACACAAAGTGAACGTTTTTGCAAAGTTCCTAGCCTGTCCTTGACTGTTCACTTTTTTGCATATCACACTTCCAGGCCATTACCAGACTCTCATCTCTACTTACAAACCACAGTCCACACCTAACATTTGTCATGGCCTCTACCACCATCTCCCCAGTCCAGGAGCCATTCTCTCTTAAGGCTGCAATGACCTCTTGCCTTTCCAGATGAATCCAGAGTGATCTATCACATGTCACTTCCCTGTTCAAAACTCTACAAGTTGCCTTCTGTGTGACATTATCCTTGAAACAGAATCCCCCGCCTTGGTCTCCAAGGCCATAAACAGCCCTTCCCCAACTCCCTTCCCACCTCACAGCTCACCCTTCTCCAGCCCACTACCTCCCCGGCTCACTCAGTCCCAGCTGCAGTGCCTTTCTTGTTCTTTACTAAGCACGACAAGCTCATTCCCCCTGAGGAGCCAAACTGGACAATTAGTATGCTCTCTGGTTTTCAGACTGTATGGGCCATAACAATCAATGTTGTCAATGGCATCTACCTCTTAAAAACACAGACAGTAAAGCTGAAAAACTTACCTCCTTGCTACATTTCTCCAGTTGGGTTTGGTAGTCAACTAGTTTGGTCTGCACCCAGGTTTTGATTCCAGCAACTGGACAACTTTGAAGGTGTGTCTCTACTTCCTTCATGTCTTTCAGCGATGATTCAACTGTGTCTATTTCTTTAACAAAAGCCTGAACAACATAAATTAAGACCTTGTTGAGTTCATTTCCACAGAAGCGTATGCCATAATTATAGTTTGTTTTTATCGCTGCAAATAGTGTAAGAACAGAATGTTTGGGACTCAAAAGTTTAACTGCTTCAGAAATATTGTGCCTTAAGAAATTCATTTCACCTGGGTGCTTCAGATAGGCATCTGCCAAATTAGATTGGAAATACGTGACTCTCAGCAGGATATAGCACTTTTAATGAATTTAGAGAAGCCTAATGATTTCACCAAATAGAAGCTGTATGCAGTATTCCTGGGAAATTTCCACTATTAAGTATGTTTTTCTTAATGCTTCACCATGTGGCACAGTAAGAGCAATATGCAACTGGTAATTATGACACTAAGATTGTCATCATGGCATAAAACGACAGCTCTCGCTCTCTCTATCCACATTTCTATAATCATGGCCAAAAATAAAATATAAATAATCAGTCACTTTTTATTAACTCTAAAGCAAAGAAAGCTTTATAATGAAAGATATTTTATCTCAGTGTACTGGCATGTCATATTCTAACAATGTTAATAATAGCCGCAAATAATAAAGGAAAAGAACATGTTACTTATAAGGGCAGGTCCCCTAGGTCGGCAGGACTCACCGAGCATTGGTCAAGCTGCCTTTGTAGCCCTTCATCATCTCCTGGGACAGCCTGCTCTTCCATTAAGAAGTCTTTCGCACCCTCCATCCACTTCTCAATGACTTTCGAATCAGCCTAATGGAACACAATAACAAAGGGGATATTACTCAGTGACATCCAACCTACTGCATCTCAAAATTTATTGCTACTGGGAAAAAAAAGACAATTGTTCAAAACTTTGATAGCATCATTTTCATTTACTTATATCTTTTTTTAATATACCAATTTTGTAAATAATAATTTTTTCTTCATGAATAACTCGATTCCCCATGATTTGACAGTTTCCTGATCATTCTAAAAATTTCAAAACATTCCCCAGTGAACCAAGCTATTTTGCCTCAATGTCAGCAGTATCTATGATTAAAACCTCAAATTACAGGGGGGAAAAATGCTTTTCTCGGTATAAACAGCGAAATATCTTTTGTTCTTACACAATTTAGAACAAATTTTCTTCTATGGTTAGCTACTCAAAGCAGAAATAAATAAAGAGCATAGTGGAGGGAATGAAACAGAGGTTGTTCTTAGTTCTGCTGGACGCTATTATCTGAGGGCCCAGGGCTGTCCACTGCCCGGCTCCATGCTTTCATCCACAACGTACTAACACCCACAAGAGCCCAATGCTGTGTATGGTGCTGGGAGGTCTAAAACAAATAAGAAAGGAAATATTTTGCAGAGGGAAAGAGACTTCAGAGGCAGCAACATTGGGAGTGGCCAATGGTTCAACTTGATCTCTACCACTGGAGAAAAGTAATGGTCATTTCCTTCCAAGGCCTCCCATAACACCATCCATCAGTATGACTTCTTAATTTCCTTTGTATTAAACTGACTTTGTTTCCTTGCACTTTCTTTGATTCTTTGCTTCTTGTCCAACCCATGGAATAAATATAAATTTTCTATCCTGTTCAGAAAATACCTTCAGATTTAAAGACAACCATCATGGCTCCCCTTAGTCTTCCGTTGGTTAAACATCCCCAATCCCTTCCATGATGGCTCTAGGACGTGATATCCAAGTATTGCACTCCCCACTCGGATCAACATGTTCTGGAAACTACATCAACTTTTTAATGTCCTTACAGTAGGTATGCCACACAGAACAGAGTATTCTTATAATGTTGGGTTGAATGACAACAAAGGGAGCTAACTGGTATTTGACCGCAGATAATTACATTCATGAAATGCCATCTAAAATTCTTTAAGTTTTATTTTCCCTACTGTAGGGTTGTTTTGTTTCTTTTGTCTTTTATTTGATTGTTTATAGCTATATTCTTCACAAGAGTATGGTTAACTGAAACTCCAAAATTCCCATAACTTCCACAAAATTACATTTCCCCTATCTCGTATTGCTTACAATTAGGAGTTGATGTTTACAAACAATGAACTTTGCCTTGTTAGCTCACAAAATTATTTGAATTTTTAGTCTCTCTACTTTATTTTTTTAAAGATATTTTTATTGATTTCAGAGACGAAAGGAGAGGTAGAGAGAGAGAGAGAAACACCAATGATGAGAGAGAATCATTGATTGGCTGCCTCCTGCACGCCCCACACTGATTCATAGGTTCATAAGTCGAAGCTCAACTACTGAGCCACACCAGCCGGGCTAGCCTCTCTCCTTTCATACCAGCTAACCCTCCCAGCTCTCTCTTATTTGCAAATCTGAGAGTGAAGTATTCCTTTTCTGTTGACTTTTTGGGGGGTAGTTGGGTTTTCTCAGGTAAAAAATAAAGACAATGGCAGTGACTATCTGAGCATTCCCCCTGTGAGGACACCATGTCATTCATTATTCAACAAATTTCCAGCTTACTTTTCAAAATATAGGAGTCAATCTAATACTAGCATCCAATTAACTTTCCATCTCCCTCTCATAAGGTTATAAGAGATTTTCTCAAATACTTTACTGAAATCTAGGCTTGCCAAAAATGATGGTTTGTAGCATTACTTGATCTAAATGAGCAAACATGAAATGTGGCTCTATGAGTCTGTGATTCAAATAATCTAATATCCCTTTTCCAAAAAAAAAAATATATAAGTTTAAAAGAAAATCAGTCCTTAAAGGAAATGAGTCTGGACAAGGCTTATTAGTGGTGTCCATGTTGATTCCTGGCAACCACACAGCCTTTGCCAAGCACATATAAGACGTCTGGTTGGTCATTTATCTACAGCCAAGAACCAACATCCATCTTACTTCAGGTCTTTAACTTCTAAAAAAATGTTCCCCTTTAATTAGGACTTTCATCTATCTCCATTTTTCTGGTAATTTCTCACAAAATACATGATGTGACCTTAAGACCATGGGTAAAAATCCCAGGTGACTTGGGATGTAGATTTAGGCATCTGAAGGATCCGTGTAGTTTTTCCATCTAACTCAGAATTCAGGCTCAAATGCACTCTCAGTAATGACTATTCCACACTTTCTAGTTTGCAGGGCCATTCTCTGATGAAGATGGAAAGCAACACGTGCTGATATGCTGAGGCCTTTCTGGCTCTATTAATATTATACCACCCGCACAACCACCTCCTCCCTTTTCCATCCACAGCTTTGAAAGCCCTTTTCATCCCACTGTGCACCTTCCACAGTTCCCTGTCCCTCTGTTCTTTCGGTGGCCTGCCCCTGTCCCATAGGCCTATGCTACTCTTACTCTTGGCTTTGGTGATGTATCCCTTCTTTGTATTGGCTCCAGCATTTGAGGATCTTACCACAGAAGACTGCTTAGGAAGACATGGTCAGGACAAGTGGGGGTGGGGTGTGCAAGAAGACCAAAGTGCAAAAAGGGAGAGTCAAGCCAGTGTGGCTCAGTGGTTGAGTGTCAACCTATGAACCAGGAGGTCAGGGTTGGATTCCCGGTCAGGACATATGCCCGGGTTGTGGGCTCGATCCCCAGTGTGGGGTGTGCAGGAGGCAGCCGATCAATGATTCTCTCTCATCATTGATGTTTCTAACTCTCTCTTTCCCTTTCTCTCTGAAATAAATTTTTAAAAATCTAAAAAATATGAAGAGAGAAAAGTATGAAACTCCTATAGAGTACATGAAGAATTCAACCTGCCCACTTAAGTTGCTGCCACTTCTGGCACTGTCAATCTCCATTTCGAACTTTTTAAGAGTTAGCAGCAGCTCTACTGCCATATAACTGACAACTCAATAAATCAAGTTTTGAATAAGGAAACTGACAGTCTCCCGGGCCAAGGCTTTTTGACATTAGCATGGAAGCATTATGCTGCAAGGAAGTTTTAGTCACAGTCAGCCTTGACTGGAGCAAGTGGCCTCCACAATACCCATTGTTGGCATGAGGGAAGTTTTATGGCATTAACCCTCACCCTTCCTCCCTCTCTCTCACATACAGACCATGTGAAGGCACCCAATCACACACACCTGTCTTTGCTTACCCTTCACTATGAGGAAAAAGAAAGAGGGAAGCAACAGACACCAGCCAGGCAGACCAACTGATCACAGATAGGCATCTGAAAAGCTGTTTTCACAACCAAGAGCCCCACAAGTCCCCCGACCATGCTGAGTCCTAGGAGACAGCATGCCCCCAGGAAGAGGAAGACTAAGGTCTGAACGCCAAGCTCAGCAACTTTCTAATTTCTCTTCTTTGAGCCTCAGAAGCCTATAGAAAAAATAACAAATACCTTGCCTGAAAATTTCCTGGAAAACATAATGTTTGCACAGGTACAGAGCTGGGATGCAGTAAACGGTAGCTATTATTACTAAGATCTACAAAACTAAGTGCTTTAGGACCAAGATTAGCCCCGTAAGAGTTACCACTTCCAAACTCTGGTGTTGATTCCCAGTGGAGACTCCACAGGAATAAGCAAGGGTGAGTACATGTTTCCTTAAGGGTGTTTAATGTTTTTAACTTGCTGCCAACATTAATGCTTGTTCTGTCATATAACTGTTGAAAAGTAACTGTTTAAAAATAACAGTTTGAAGAACTGAATCCAGCTCAGCAGAAGGAAGCCAGATAAATGAGGAAAGGCCCAACTTTAAAAATGCCTGGAGCAGCGTCACATAACTGCCCCTGCCAGCCACACCAGTGGGAGGGTCACTAAGACAAGCTGCTAACACCAGAGAGGGAGCTCTGCTCCGCCCTCCAGCGGCTCCTCTTTCCTTGGAAGAAAAACATTGTCTCACTTGACTTGTAATAACATTCCCTGTGATTTATTTTTTTTAAAATATATTTTATTGACTTTTTACAGAGAGGAAGGGAGAGAGATAGAGAGAGTTAGAAACATCGATGAGAGAGAAACATGGATCAGCTGCCTCCTGCACACCCCCTACTGGGGATGTGCCCGCAACCAAGGTACATGCCCTTGACTGGACTCGAACCTGGGACCTTTCAGTCCGCAGGCTGACGCTCTATCCACTGAGCCAAACCGGTTTCGGCACGTTCCCTGTGATTTAAAAAATATCAAGCCCTGCCTGGTTTGGCTCAGTTGGTTGGGCATCATCCTGTTCACCAAAAGGTGGCTAGTTTGGTTCTGAGCCAGGGCACATGGCTGGATTGCAAGCTTCATCCCAGGTGGGGTTGAGCAGGAGGCAGCCGATCATAGATGTTCTGCTCTCACATCGATGTTTCTCTTTCTCCCTCTCCCTCTCCCTTCCTCCCTCTCTCTCTAAAAGTCAATAAAAATATTTTTTACAAATACCAAAAGTCAGCTCACCTTTCATTCAATCATTCAGCAAAGAGGTGACTGAGACAGTGAAAGCGCTCACATGCAGTTTCTCTGTCCAGTTAAAAATCACTGCGCTGATTGATGCACTGTGAGCTTCTAATACACCAGGAGCATTGAATGTTTCTCCACCTCCATCCACTTGCAGAATATGAACATATTGCCCTAACTGGTCTGGCTCAGTGGATAGAGCGTCGGCCTGTGGACTGAAAGGTCCCAGGTTCGATTCCGGTCAAGGGCATGTACCTTGGTTGCAGGCATATCCCCAGTGGGGGGTGTGCAGGAGGCAGCTGATCGATGTTTCTCTCCCATCGATGTTTCTAACTCTCTATCCCTCTCACTTCCTTGCTGTAAAAAATCAATAAAATATAAATATTTTTAAAAATACGAACATATTCATTGAACCAATGAATATATGAATATATATCTTAGATTAGGCAATTTCTAATGTTCTGTCTTCTTTGGAGGACCTCAGTTCTTTGAAAACTTATTAGTACATTTCTAAAATAAATGTCTGTCATTATTGCACATGCAGAAAACTGTAAACTGCATTGTTTACAATTGGCAAGATATGGAAGCAACCCAAAGTGCCCATCAATAGGTAAGTGGGTAAAAAAGTAGTGCCTGTGCATAATGGAATACTACTCAGTCATAAAACAACACCAACAATGAAATCTTACCTTTTGTGACAGCATGGGTATTATCTATGTGAAATAAGTCAGATAGAGAAAGACAAATACCTATGATTTCACTTATATGTGGAATCTAAAGAAAAAAAATAAACAAACAAACAAAATAGAACCAGACTCATAGATACAGAGAATAGACTGATGGTTGACAGAGGGGAGGGGGCTGGCAGATGAAAGGGGTGAAGGGATTAAGAAATACAAATTGGTAGTCACAGACTAGTCACAGGGACGTAAATTACAACATAGAGAATATAGTCAAATAATATTATAATAACTATGTATGGTGCCAGGTGGGTACTTGAAAAATCAGGGGGACTACTGTGTAAAGAATATGATTGTCTAACCACTGCTGTACACCTGAATCTAATACAGAATAATATGGAATATAAACAGTAATTGAATTTTTTTAAACTCTATAATAAAACATCTAAACTGTAAGCACTATCTAGAGCAGCCATTTTCCCAATCCTATTTATACTCACAAATTCTCAGATATAAAATGATTAATATGGTAGCTTTGAAAAGCAAAGCATCAAATATTCTAGTTTAAGATGGCCAAAATTCTACATTGACCATTACTGCTCAAAAGCACGGATCTGTAAGCACGTGGGTGGGTAACACCTGCTGTAGGTCATGGAAAAGCAATGTGAGGTCACTAAAACAATCCCTTTCCCCTGTCACGGCCTCTCCCAGCCCAGCCCCGGAGCCAAGGGCGGAGGAACTCTGAAGCTTGGCAACTCTGGATGGAAGACAGTGAGATTCCAAGGTACACAACCACCTCCCTGAGATTTTGTTTACAGCTAAATTCTTGGCATTTTCCTTTGCTCCTCCCCCATCTTTTGTAATATCCACAGCTTTTAAGCAGTCAATTTCTAAGCCAAGACATAGGCAAAAATAAAAAAAAAAAAAAATTGTGAAACCAGAATTAAAACAGTAATTTAAGGTAAGAAGACTTCTATTTTATTTGGTTTTATAATATTCATTAACCTCTAAAACACAAATGTCATGACCTCATTTCATGGGGAAGACTAGCCATGACATTGCTACATTTCTTATCTGAAACTAGTTCCTAAATCTAAGGTTTAGAATGCATCAGTAAAATGAAGTAAGATGTATTCAAAATGAGGGGGGAAAACCTGAAATAATTATTGCATTTATATATTATCTAGAAAGAGTTAAATCAGCCAGACTGCGCATTACCCTGAGGAAGTAGTTAGCATTGTGTTTTTACCCTAAAATACTGCCCAGAGCGATGTCAGAGCCTGCTTCCGCCTGTCTGAGCGCCAGCACGTCCCCTCCACACTCTGGGTCAGAGCACAGCACGTAGTCTGTTACCTGTGCCTGTTCAGCCACTGAGGAAATTGGGCGACTACACAGGTGTCCTGCCATTTAGGGCAACCAGGCATTTGGGTTTTATAGATCCAACCTCACTAGAGAGGAACAATGGCTAAGATGTCTGAAGGTGCCTTCAAAGTAGTTACATTCACACCTGCTTCCTTGCCGGAGGCCAGACAAGGTTGCTATCTATCCTCAAAAAAAGCATGCCTTGGGGGAGGACAGACTCACAGTTCTAGCCATAATAAAGGCTGTAATAAAGGCTGGCCTGAGATGGTGTAAGGTGTATTCTGAAGGTGTCAACAACAGAGAATCACTGGAGAAGGGAAGATCGCTGTGGGTGCTGTGGTAAGCAAGACTCAAGGCTGCTTGCAGAAGCAGCTTACTCTTAAAGGATGAGTATGAGCTGAGGAGGATGTCAATTCCCAGCAAGTAAGGGGCATTTCCAGAGAAAGGCCGTTGTCCATGTGGTCTCTGAAACCACCACACTGTCTCCTGACCCAGCTCAGCTCACAGAGGAGAATGCAGGCAGCGTTTGGGGGCAAGGAAGAGGCAGGCTCCACACGACATTTGGGAACACACTCTGTGTTACCATGGAAAGACAACCAGATCCTTCCCGGAAGTGCAACTCGGGCCCCAGTGTGAACAAGAATTCAAGAGGAAAGAGAGTGGAAGCAGCAGTCAGATTGGAAGGGTAATAAGACTGTCAGGGCAGGAGGTGACTTGAGAGTCTGCACATAGTTGGAAGGGGCTGGAGGTGGGACCCAAAGAGGCAGGAGGGGCGGGGAAATGAAGGCAGAGTTTTGTGTGGGCCTTGATGATGGTTTCATGATCCCACAGCTACACCACAATGCAGGAGATCTTCAAAAGCAAAAAGGAAATAACAAGAAGCATCTTTCAGCCCCTGAATCAAACATATTATTGCTGGGGATGAGCAGCCTCAGGATTTTATAATATTTAATTGCCATAACTCATAAGGAAATCTTGTCAGTAAAATCAGTAATAAAAAATTACCTTTTTCGTGTATTTTTTAAATGATTTGCTGCCAAGTAGGAGTGGGAGGACTTTCCATGAAGTCATTTTAAATGCACCAATTAACATTTTAACTCTTAATTACAGGAACTGAGGTCACTACTTTGGCATAGAATAGATGAAGAAGAAAAATTTAAGAATGTATTTGAGCATAACACTATACCTTAGAATAGCCATTTTCAACAGGTATGCCACAAGAATGTTTAAAACAAGCACTATCTGACTATTAAGTTCGGAGAACTGACCTCTTTTCCCTTAGATAGTCAAATTAAAAAATGACAACAGCACACACAACAATAGCCATCCAGTGTGAATGAATCAAAATTATACCTTTTTTTTTTTTTGTCAGATCAGCCAAAAATAGAATATATTGTTTGGTGTGCCACAGAATTTTAGTCATTAGTTTGTGTGCCATGAGATGAAAAAGGTTAAAAACGCTGACTTAAGAGTGTGCAGCCCCATTCTCTATCTGTGCAAAAGGAACCAGCCGTGTAGACAAAGGAAATGTAGGCACATAAGGAAACCACTATTGCCAACAAACAGAAAACTAAAATTTGCACATAAACAGATAATATGAATTCTTTACATGTATTGTAGGATGGCAGGAAAAAAGTAAGCAATAGCTGTGCGAATGCTGTTAACATTTCAACAAAATGCATTTCAATGAGAGGCTTTATTATTTTGAGTAACGAAAATTCATACTCCAAGCTCATGCATTTGAGTACTATCTTTTTCAATGCCCCTCATGAAGTTCAATATCAGTTGTTTCAATGAATGTGGAAAAAGAACAATTCGAATTAGTAATATTCATGAACTTTCCTTTTTTACTTTGAATATATTAACCTCCATCAAGAATTAATGCTAATGTTTGCTGCCTCCAGGAAAAGAAACGGTATTGGGCCAGAAAGGGAACTGTAAGTGCTAACTCTAAATACTTCTCTGTAATTCAGTTTCTTCAATGAGTGTTATTCATGTATTACTTATATAACTTAAAATGCATTTTCATAATAAACAAGTCATCCATTGTGTTACTAGGAAACCTTACCATAAATTGGAACTGAATAAAAAACCTACTGTGCTTCACTGCTTAAAGACAAATAGAACTAAAATGCCTAAAATATTATAAATCAGGTCATTAAAAGGGGGAAATGAAGACTAACCTCAAAATGAATATTTATTGTAATTATCTTTGGGAGGTGGAAATTAAGTTTCCCTAAGTGAATTCCCTAAGTAGTTAAGTAACAACCAATTCATCCAAAGCAAATAAAGGATTATAAGTGTTTTTTTAGAATTTAAAAATGTATATTTCGACAAGAAAGTTGTATAATTAGGTAATACAGACACTGTCAACAATCTTGTAGTTAGGACACAAAAAGTAAGCTAAAAATAACTAGACATTACAAATCTGCTACTGTAAAAATAAAAAATCTAATTATCAAGAGGCATGTGTTTGATGTGGGATATTTTCCACGGAAATAAATTTGGCATGCACTCCAACTGGTCACTTGAAGTGCCTAAATTTGCTACATTAGTAACAACACACCAAAGTCGAAAGCTGGATTACTATAACCACAGGACTCTCTTCTGTGTTTTGAAGAACATGTATTATCTTTAAATTCCACATTAAAATGTTGGCACACATCTAGCTAACCCTATAATGCAGGTTTTTTTTAATTTTATCTTTATTGTTGAAAACATTACATACGTCCCCCTTTTTTCCCATCGACCTCCTCCACCCCACTCTGCCCTGCCCCCAGGGCTTCACCACACTATTGTCTGTGTCCATGGTTTATGCATATAAATTCTTTGGTTAATCTCTCCCTACTCACCCTCCCCACACCCCAAACTTCCCTCTCCCTATAATACACTTTCAAAAAGAGATTAACGTTTGGGTTATTCTTCACCTATGAATTTCCTGAACTACATCTCAGATTAAAATTGGAAAACAAAGCAATGCTCTTTTGAAAATATGGGAAAGATTTAATCCAGCATTGCTCAACCCTGGCACTCCTGTCCTGGGCACTATAGGATGTTCACCTGCAGCCCCAGTCCCTACCACTAGCGCCAATAGCACCCTCCCTTCCCCCATGTTGCAGCAAACTGTCTGGAAGCAATGACAAATGCCCTCTAGGGAGCAAAATCACCCCTGGCTAAGAACCACTGATAATCCAATGCTTGGACACCATCCAAAAATTTTAGAATTGTGAATAAGGGTAATTCTGGTTTTTAAAGCTGGAAAGAATTATAACTGAAGACAGACGAGGGGAAGTGGATCCACTCACAATGTTAAATGAGTCAAAAATACTAAGCTACACATAACACACTCTTGTTCAAAATGAATGATTTAATCCAGCCATATCAACCTTTTTCATCTCATGGAACACATAAATTAATTACTAAACTTTGGTGGGACACCAAAAAATATACATTTTTTGCCAACCTGACAAAAAAAATAGGTGTAATTTTGATTTGTTCACACTGGACAGCTATTGCTATGTTGGCTATTATCTTTTTTTTTTTTTCTTTTACTTGACAATCTAAGGGAAAAGAGGTCAGTGCCCCTGACTGGTCAAGTAGTGCATGTTTTAAGAATTCTTGCAGCACACCAGTTGGCAACTACAGGTTTGTTCTAATGACATCTCAGTATAGAACTACAACTTACACTTAGAGAAAACCACTTCCTTCCACCACCACCACACACACACACACACACACACACACCTTGCCATTTTTACTCTCCTTCTTGTCATTCACTGGCCATCTTTACTCTCCTCCTCGTCATTCACTGGACCTATCCATTGGTTCTTGGGCCAAAGAGCTTCCCTCCAAGTTCAGTGGTCACCACAGTTGTCTCATCATTCTGGATCCTTTCACACTCATCTGTAAGCCTTCCCCACCCTCTTCTACTACATGTCCTCTGATTTTAATTTTTAAAACATAATTCTCAATAATTTTTTCTTCATTTTTAATCTTCTCACTTTTTTAACAACACCTTTAACACAAATTCTCTTGGGACCTAGGTACAAATATATAAATATACATAATCTCTTACATATGTTCTCTTGGGATCAATATATATATAATTTCCATAACTAAACCCTCTAGAACTGATCTCATTTCAGGCATTGGAAGTATTTATGGAGTACCTTCTCTGAGTCAGGTTCTGTTCTAGAAGTACATTTTGGGATACTTAAGTGCAAAAAAACATACACTGAAGAACCAGGTAAGGAGGTCTCGGGAGGACACAGAGCCTATGGGGGGTGAGTATGATGGGATCACTCTTCATGCAGATATTTTCTATTGCAAAACCAGGCGTTTTGGAAACTCTACTTCTCCATCTTCCTCACAGGCGAAGTGTTAATATTCTGACATTGACTTTTACCACTTTCTCCTATGTCCTCACATGTATCCTTTCCTCTGGGATTTTATCTTTGCTTCTTCTTCTGTAGACATTTTCATACGTAGCAAAGGATCCCATTTCTGAATTTTCGTGCACCTCAAGCTACCTGCTATTCTAATCTGACACTTTCTGTTGAGGGCCTAGTTCAGATTTTTCAACTCCAAATATCTAAAACCTTTAAAAAAAAAAAAAAAAACAGCCTCAAAGACTCAGGTATCTGCTGCTACCCAGGAAACTTCAACCACTCTGATAATCCCTGCAATCTAGTCACCAGTCTGTACATCATGTGAGCTCCTCATTCCTGAAACTTTATTTTGACCATTTTTAAGTAATTTTCTCTTATCTTTGTGTTCTCCAGCACAGTAAACATACAGCTTTGGTAGGCAAGTTATAAATCCCAACTTAAGTACATAATAAATGTGGCACTAGAAAGAATGCAAAATATTCAAATAATAGATATTTGAATCTTACATGGTAACTACTATTTTACCCTGGAATAAACGTAAACTCCTAATAGCCTCTAGATTTACCTCAAAAGCTCTCAGTTTGGGGATAATTTCTTCAAGCAAATGCAGATCTTTGGAAACCTTGACTTTCACTTTGTTCCACTTTCCTTGAACATCATTACATTCTTGATTATACATTTTTCCTACATCTGGAGAAACGTTTTTCTCCAAAGCCTTTGTTTCTTCTGCAAGTTTAAATAATGTAGGTTTTTTATTCTCAAGGATTTCATCAAGAGCCTGGAAGAAAATTTTAAAAGATTAACAATATGCACAGTGATTTGCCTGTACAGATGTAATAATATGAGCTATAAACAGTTCAAAGTCACCTTTTAAAAAGCATTGAATAAAAAAAAAACAAAAAAAAAAACTGAGGTCCAACTGGCAGGGCTCAGTGGTAGAGCATTGACCTATGAACCAGGAGGTCACAGTTCAATTCCCAGTCAGGGCACATGCCTGGTTACTGGTTTGATCCCCAATAAGGGGCATGCACGAGGCAGGTGGTTAATGATTCTCTCTCATCATTGATGTTTCTATCTCTTTACCCCTCTCCCTTCCTCTCTAAAATCAATAAAAATATATTTTTCAAAAACTGTGAAAAAAATCATCAAAAAAATAAGCACAATCGGAAAAAATTAAAGCTTTCCCTTCATGAGTTGTATGTGGGTGAGTGTACATGTAGTGTAGTGTACATTCTCTACACTAAAAACCTCTGTAACAACACACCCAGTGAGGGTCCAGGGTGTGGGGCTCACTCCGTGGCTACCTTATCTGATGAAATGGTTCGGAGCCATGTATCCTAAATGACTAGAGAAGCATTGTTCCTCAGCATAGAAAAAGTACAACACGTCAATTTAATTGATATTGTTCATTTTGTTAAATATACCTATTTTAGTAGATTACTAATAGGTTGAGAATTTTAAGCTAATTACAATAGAAGAAAAATATGGTTTAATTCTATTAAAATATTTAATATAATTATCTTTTCTTTTAGCTAAGGTGCTACATTATAGTACCAATTATGACCAAAATGTTTTTTAAACAGTTGAAAAATAGCCCTAACTGGTTTGGCTCAGTGGATAGAGCATGTCGGCTTGCAGACTGAAGGGTCCCAGGTTCGATTCTGGTCAAGGGAATGTACCTTGGTTGTGGGCACATCCCCAGTAGGGGGTGTGCAGGAGGCAGCTGATCAATGTTTCTCTCTCATCGATGTTTCTAACTCTCTGTCCCTCTCCCTCCCTCTCTGTAAAAAGTCAATAAAATATATTTTTAAAAGAAAATATAAGTAGTTGAAAAATGTATTTCAAAATATGTGACATATTAGAAGTGACTCTAGATTTCTAAGACCTAAAATATATATTACCTTTTTTTCCTGCAGGGCCTTCTCCACCTCTGCAGGTTCATTCACGACATCCAACGATGTCTGGGCCTTACTTTCTAAATCATTTAGCATATCTTTCAGAGTTTTCAACGTTTCCAAATACGCATGTCCAGGTTGGCTCTTCATTTCTATTCATTTAAAAATACTTTATTTGAGAAAACAATGCTAGAAGCCTAATATTACTAGAAACAATGCTAGAAGCCTAATATATAACATTAATCTTCTGTATATAATAAGGGAATTCTAGTACATAAGAAGTTAAACACTGTAATTAAAATTAAAAAGAGTCTCTGTTAGCTACTGGCATTCCACTGGCATCTCTGAGAGTCAGATAGTGACATCATTCCTACGGATGTTGATGTTTGAAATATTAACTAACCCACTATCATTTTTCCTTATTTTGTCATGATGAAATGTCTCTCTGAAGATGGTACTACAATGTTTCTTTGTCTCATATAATCTCTTTTTACCCAGTAGCTATACAAAGAACAAAAGAAAACAAAGATCCCTTCAGCCAGTCTTCCTCTAAACACAAGTGTGCAGATGGACTGCCATTGCAGAGTGGTGGACATTATATGGGACACCACAGCCAGGCTGCTGCAGGCACCCCGAGAAACAATTACTGCAAACGCCAACTGGCATGATGTCTACTGCACCCACAAATGTAAAAACCACAGTCAAGCAACACTTGTGTGGAAAGGAGTAAACTTATTTGAAGCACAAAGTGGTCAAACCAGCTAGCAGCTAAAGTAAAACTAGCAGCATTATTCAGAACAGGCCTTAAGGTGGAAACACCCAAATGCCCATCGACAAATAAGTGGATAAACAAAATGTAGTGTATACACACAATGGAATATTACTCAGCCTTTAAAAGGAAGGGAATTCTGACACATGCTACGGCATAGATGAACTTAGAGAAACTTACACTAAGCAAAATAAGCCAGTCACAAGAAAACAAAGACTACACAATTCTATTTATATGAGGAATCTAGAATAGTCAAACACTTTGAAACTGAAAGTAGAATGGTGGTTGCCAGGGGCTAGAGGGAGGGGGAAATGCAGAACTCTTGTTTAATGGATATAGTTTCAGTTTGAAATGAGCTCTGGAGATTGGTTGCATTACAATGTGAGTATATTTAATACTACTGAACTCTACACTTAAAAATGGTTAAAGTGGTCAAATTAATGTTACATGTATTTTACCACAATGAAAAACCCAAAAAAATAAAGACAAAAAATAAATTGAATTTTTAAGTACCTAAACATTTCAATTGCCTATGGGTCCTTGTCAAAAATGAAAGCATGTTTTGTAACAGTAAATTTAAAAAGAGGTAGCGTCAAACATTTCACACTCCAGGTTAACCGAATTCTACGAACGAAGAGTATGGTGTCCGAATGCCTTTCCGGAAGGAAGGGCATGTGACACAGTTGCTCACCAATACAGTCTACAATTGCTGCAGGTAAGGGTATGGTTAAATGTGCAGCTGTTTAACATGCACTGCCCATAACATTACCTAATACGACACAATTCCTGACTTAAACAATAGCTAAGGAGAAAAAAATATATAACATGAGGAATACGCTCTCAAAACTTTTAACGGTTAACTTGCCAAAACCAGGTTTATTCTAAAAGTAAAAACTCTTTCAGACTTCAAAACAGGAACACGATTTCTTTTAAAAAAGAAGATGGTACTGTTAAAACTTGAACCATCTTGAGCAAATGGAAGTAAACTTACCATTCTTTTTTGCCCTTAGTAATGATATTGACTGACCTCCTTAAAGGAAAGGGAGAAACAGCACCCTTTAATAAAAGCCTTAAAATCACTATACCCTATTACCACAAGATTTTAGAGCAGGTGAAAGCTGTTTGTATTTTCACAAACAATTGTGAATCCAGGAAATAGTCTGGATATGCTTTCTGACCTGGAACAGTATACTGCAGGCACAGAGGAAAACAGAGTGTGTGTCCTACAAAACAAGCAAACGTGCTAAATGTTCAAATACTGGGAGTAATTTTTAAATTAGGGTGAACAGGAAGGTGATGGAGGAGACAGCACGTTTACCGTTCTCTAGCTGTTGCTGACGATCCTCTAAATCCTGCTGCACAGATTGGTAGCGGCCCAGAAGGCGTTCAAAGCCCTGCTGGACAAAATCGGGGGCAGAAGGCCTAGACTTCAGGGCTGTGCAGCTGGCACGCACTGTTTCAATTCTGGGGTGGAGGCCAAGGAGATTCATCAGTTCCCGCTGTGGACGAGAAAATCGGGTCACATAACTCACTGGAGGATGAACGTCCGCACAGAAAGTTGATCAGAGCAGAATTAACCTAACAGTCATGAAACAAGGAGCATTCCTTTCAATACAGGACTGGGCACAGAATTCTTTCACATCCCGGATGGTGTCTCTTTACCTTCACACTCCGCAAGGCCTGCTGGGGGGATGCTGAAGAGGGGGCATGTTTTAGCCACTCCTCCTTTGTCTTTATGGTCTTGTCAAGCTCGTCGAGTTGCTTAAAGCAAGTGTTTATATCTTCCTGGAGCTGAATCTTTCTTGCCAGATCTTCCAAATGCTGAGATACATTCTTCCATTCTGATAATACCTTCTCCAGGATATGCTTTATATCTTCAGTCGGAAGACCTTCTACACAGACATGAAAAATAAGCACACACTTCATATATTATGACAAAACTGGTTTGGAATTTGTTATAAATATTCTAACATACTCAAAATAATGAGGTAATCTCACATAAAATGATCATTCCATAATCCCTTTTAACAAAACAAAAAATATATAGTCATGAAATAAAATAAATATATATAAAATCTAAATTATAATGATGCAATAATAATGCTGCTGCTGCTAAAAATAACTGTTCAATTCCTTGACAAAGTGAGAGAGGGGGAACTTGAAATGGTGTTTCAGGAGTGGTGTGACTATCACAAAAAGACCATCAGTAGAGCTTAGAACTTCAGCCACTGCCTTTCCTCTACAAGGTGTGTTTGCATCCTTGGCATTCTGGCATTCTGCTAGCTTCTAGCCTAAGCCAGGGAAATAAAACAGACTCTCTGGAGGTGTCTGGGGCTCTGACATCAGAAGGTAGATGCTCTGTTAACAGAAAAAGGGCAGCTGGCTACAAAAAACAGGAGGCAGCTTAAGTCTTTGGTGACCAAACCACAGTGTCATAGGAATTGCAAAATGAATAGCAAGAATTCCCAGTGCTGGGAGCAACCTGGGGAGTGTAGGGACAGTCATCCAGCAGCCAGACCCACGAGCATCAGCAAGCCTACCCGGCACACCACACACAGACCAGCAAATACCAAAACATCAATGCAGCAGTAATATTATCTACTTCAGAAATACATCAGAAAAAAATGCCATTATGTTTATTACAGGCACCTTACACTTATTTTTAAGTGGGAATATCCCAACAGTTTTACTTATTTATTTTGATACATTATATCCCCAGGACTTATATATAATTTTGCTTGTCTACTTTTTTTTTTTATTGATTTCAGGGAGGAAGAAGGAGAGAGAGATAGAAACATCAATGATTAGAATCATTGATCACTTGCCTCTTGCGTGCCCCCCATTGGAGATTGAGCGTACAACCCGGGCATATGACCTTGACCAGAATTGAACCTGAGACCCTTCAGTTAGCAGGCCAATGCTCAATCCACTGAGCCAAACCTGCTAGGATTTATCTCACATTTTTGAGAGTTAGGAGTGTTCATAGAAATAATCAAGTTATATGTAAAAATAGCTTTTGTCATATAAAATCCTGTATAAGTACTATGAAAAAGTATGAGAAATCTGCACAAGAGAGCATGTTTGTTGGGAAGATAGGAGGCTGATAAAGACAATTATACTTTATAAATATGTACCATCAAAATCCGGGGTAATGAGACCACTAAGGGAAAAAAGGCAAGTACAATGAAAGTTCACTTCTGACCCACAAACGATGCAATTTCAAAAATTCCTGTAACACCTGGTATCCATTGAAAATTAGAAATGCAAACGTGACATGATTTGAATACATCACCCATGTCAGTGGCTGAAGTTCACTGTCTGTCATGCAGGTAACAAAATATTAATTAGACCTAAGCAAAACATTCACACCATAGCCCAAGTTCAATTATCTCTGTTAATGGGGGTCATAAGCAAAATACATTAACATCTTCCTGATGAACTAACTGAGCAATGGAAACCCAGGCTGTGCTTCGCCAGGTCGTTTCTATTCTAAGTAGGCAAAAGAATAACATCAACCACCTCATTTTCATGTCAGCACTTGGTGCTAAACAAGAAAGAAAATCGAGCAGGTGAAACACAGTTTTGAGATGAAAAAATATTGCTGCTCATTTAGAAAACAGGCAATGGGTGCTCACATTAGGTACTAGGGAAGCCGAAGCAACTTCTCCAATTCCTTTGTTTATTCACTGACAGTACTTCATGATCCATTTATGTTGCCTCTTCAAACCAATTCTCAAAATGTAAATCTCCCTCCTCCAAGCTTGAGGTAATATAGGTCGGACCAATATCAAGTAATAACGAAAGCACAAGTTGCACCATAAAAAAAGAGGAAAACTACACACTGTTCTTTAAAATAATTGTTTTGCTCCCAGAGACCCAAAATAATGACTTTTCTACCTCTATACAACACCCAACTCTTAGAGGACTAATCAAAGCCACATTAATAGCTCCTCATTTTACTACTTACCTAGGAAGAATAAAATAGAACATATTCTTGCCATTTATTCTCATTTGACTTTATGCTTTTCAGTGACTGCACTGTTGTAATCAAGAAAAAGGTTTACAGAACATGGGACTATCATATACTTTGCCAGGCATAATGAGCGTCAATTCGTAAAGCCAAATGCCCAATGACTCTATTATATTTGTTGACAAACCCTAGGAACCTGATAAGCAAAACCAACACAACCAGGTATAGCAGAGTATTTCTGTTTTAAAACCTCATTATGCTATATGAGCTATCACAAAACTTAATTCAAATGCATTAGCCAGTAAAGTCCTATCAGACTTCATTATGGTAGGATTTTTGATGGAATAGTTTGAGGAAGCCAGTGACTTGATTATTTGAATATGCTTTTCTAATTGAACTGAATCATTTACCTGCCTCCTTACCTAGGTAGACTATGGCCGGATTACACCCTATAAAAAAATCCTCTTATTAATTATCGGTGTTCTAGGACTTACTTCAAATTTCTAGGGGAGGAGAAGGAGGAACAGAGAGGATCACCCAATTGTGCTTTCATTTCTGTTCAACATTTCTGGTTTTATAGCAGCAGCAGGATTATCAGCACTAACCACATGTGGAGAAATAATATGCAATGCTGTAAAATTATAATAATGGCTAACATGGAACGACAGTGGGGAACTTTTAAAAAATCATTTTCATTCTCTCACTAACAAAAAGCATACAAAAAATGATAAAATTAAACCCAGAACATATAAACCCTAGTCAGATCAATGTCCCCACTTCTCAGCTTCCCACCCCATCTTAAAAATTTTTTAATAACAGATATGATATTAAATAAATAGAATTAGGGTTCTGTAATGAATGCATTTCCAGTCCTACCAAAGCTCAAAAAAACGGTAATGCAAAATATAAAAGGTTTCTTATGAAATTAAAAAAGCAAATATTAGGTCACAAAATTCATACCTTAAAGTAACTTTATCTCTCTGATGTTGCCAAAGCAAAATTTTCTTTTACAACCCCCCCCCCGCCTCCCCCATACACACAAATTTCCCAACATATAATCCCAAAGGAGGAGATTTTTAAATCTATGCAGTAGAATGTAACTGTTTTGCTGAGGTATCAGAGTTTTAGGTTCCCTGATCCTGTCTAAAAGCAGAACGACTTTGCTTTTATCAGTTTGATAAATCAGCCTCAGCATAAGATTTCATTTGAAAAAAACGTTTTGCTGACAAAAAAGTTTCTGAAAACCACTCTTCTAGCAAAGAGGGTTAGAGTATCAAAACATATATATTTGATTTGTCAAACTGTAAATAGGATGCAATGCCACCATCTAAAAACACATTAAAAAAAGAAAATCGAGGGTCTCACCTTTTCCCATTTGCTCCAAAAGGATTTGTCCAGTTTTGTTTAAGTCATCTAGTCTGGGTCTTCTTTCTGTCTGTTCTCTTTCTATTCCCTGGAAATAAAGTCTCAATATAAGAATACTGTAAACTTTCTTCTCAGGATAATGTTGAAGCTCTTTTAAGTTTTAGTGTTTAAAGTCCCCCCCACATTCCCTTTAGGTGTCACACAGTTTACCTAAGAGGATACAACTATGCAACTGCAGGCCACCTTCCAGAGAACCAGAGATGTTTAATTTTAAAAGGTATATTCAAACAAACAATAAAAAACTTGGGTTTCTTTTTTTAAAAAAATGTTTACAGTTACGAGTTTCTATCAAGAGGAAACAAGTAAAATTAGTGGTTTAGATCCAGGATATCTATCTATTCACATATATAGCCTCCACATATGCCACACCATAAAAATAAGGGTTTGCATCCAGTGAACTGAATGTGCTCAGACAGAGATCACTGAACAAAAATTAATTAACAAGAAAAAGAAAAAGCCCTCGCTGGTTTGGCTCAGTGGATAGCATGTCGGCCTGTGGACTGAAGGGTCCCAGGTTCAATTGTGGTCAAGGGTACATGCCTGGGTTGCAGGCTCAGTCCCCAGTAGGGGGCATGCAGGAGGTAGCTGATCAATGATTCTCTCTCATCACTGATGTTTCCATCTCTCTCTCCCTCTCCCTTCCTCTCTGAAATCAATAAAAATTATTTTTAAAAAAATAAAGAAAAAGAGACCAAAATAATTTGAGTCACAGTATTTTTTGTTGGTATTACATTAAGTCTAAAGTGTATTGCAAACTTCAGTCATCAACATAAATTCATACATAATTTATAAATAATTCCAACATACTTTAGGATCCAAACTAAAGCATTTTGTTCTTTGTGTTTTAAAAATGGCTTAATTTTAATATTTATGTCTCTATGGTTTTATATTCTCAATGTGCCTATTAACAGGTTGTGAAGACAAATTCCACAACCTCTAAGAAAGGGCTGAACAAGAACTCGAGAATACATACACACACACATACACACATACATGCACACTCAGTATTTGAAATTTTTCCCTCTCCTCAATTCCCAATTGGTATTAATTA
Source organism: Eptesicus fuscus (assembly GCF_027574615.1). Lineage (NCBI taxonomy): Eukaryota > Metazoa > Chordata > Mammalia > Chiroptera > Vespertilionidae > Eptesicus > Eptesicus fuscus. The sequence goes on from NC_072482.1 coordinate 68,351,969, forward strand.
CTCAAATGGTGTCTAAAATAGAACAACAAAAACTTGTAGGAAACCCATATTATTACAACCAGACAATCCAAAGAAGGATGCCTCTTCTAACTTATGATACATGTAAGCACTGTCAAATAAATATAGCTTTCCTATTTTCATCCACATAAACTTTTTTTTCAATATATTTTATTGATTTTTTACAGAGAGGAATGGAGAGGGATAGAGAGCTAGAAACATCGATGCAAGAGAAACATCGATCAGTTGCCTCCTGCACACCCCCTACTGTGGATGTGCCTGCAACCAAGGGATTCCATGCCCTTGACCAGAATCAAACCTGGGACCCTTCAGTCCGTAGGCCGACACTCTATCCACTGAGCCAAACCAGCCAGGGCCAACCACATAAACTTTAATGTGACTAAATAACACAGCCATTTGTTTAATAAAAGGTCAAGAAATAATAAGAGAATCTAAGAAATACCATTTCTTTTTGTTAAGCTAAGTACTCATGCAAAAAGTCACCATCAAAGTGGAGGAAAATGATTACCCCCTTTATACAAACTGATTTTTGATACCTTTTATGGTGGTGGTGGATTGGACTAGGGATTCTCCACTTGGGGAGTTTTAAACATTCCCCCAAACTCCTTACCAACAAACTCCACTGCTGATGTACATAGAAATACAGGCTTGCTCTAGATGCCCAAATAGTTGATGAAAGGATGTGCAGAGGCTTAAGGACCACCAATGACATAAATCACTACAACCCTGTCACAATTTCAGTAACACACATATGGGTACAAAGCAGCCGAGCTAAGCTCCATTCATTTGATTAGCATTTATGTTTAAACAATGGTGTCTCTTCTCTGAAGAGAATATATTAAAGAAATTTGAAATATAGTAACCCCCTTATCCTCGGGGATACTTTCCAAGATCCCCATTAGATGTCGGAAACCACGAAGAATACCAAATCCAATATACGCTATATTTTTTCCTATTTATATACAACCATGATAAATGAGGCACAATAAGGAATTAACAAGATACTAATAATGAAATAGAACAATTATAACAATACATTGTAATAAAAATTATGTAAATGTGGTCTCCCTCTCCATCAAAATACCTTATTGCACTGTATCCACCTTTTCTTTTCACATATCTGAACTGCCAGCATCACTACTCTTGTGCTTTGGGGCCATTATTAAGTAAAATAATAGCCTTATTTGCACATAAGCACAGTGATACCTCAACAGTCGATCTGATAATGAAGACAGCAACTAAATGACTAACAGAAGGGTAGCCTATACAACGTGGATACACTGAACAAAGGTGGGATTCACGCCCCAGGTGGGGCGAAGCAGGACAGTGCGAGATGTCAACATGCTGCTCAGAATGGCGTGCAATTTAAAACTTCTGAACTGTTTATTTCTGGAATTCTCCATTTAATATTCTTGGATTGTGGTTGATTGCACATAACTGTGCGTAAGGAGGTACGACTATAGTTTGCTGCAGAAAGCAAAACGTCTTCTGCACACACAGTCACAAATTATTAGGTACCAGGTTAAGATCTAATCAAGAGGGGGGTGGGAGTGGCCGGGGAGAGGTCAATGGGGGAAAAAGGAGACTCATGTAATACTTTAAACAATAAAGAATTTAAATTTTTAAAAAATCTAATCAAGCTAAAAATAGAAATAATATTTAGATCACCTTAGGAAGTAAGTGTTCCTTCCTATACAACTCAGTGGTTAAGGAGGAAGGGAAAAAATTCCTCTTCCACACAGGGATCTGATGCCAGCCAGCTTGAATCGATTCAAAATTTACTACAATGTTCTGAAAGCTGCGTTATGGCTACATTTATTCTACAGGAAGCTTTTGGGTCCCCTCCCATCTTTCTGCCAAAGTAAATCTATCCTGATGAAATATTTTATTCACTAGTGTACTTCTGTTTTATGTTTTACCTTCAACTTCTTTTTCATTTCTGAAGTCTCTTGCATCTTCTTATATTCTTTTATCTCTGTGGCCTGAATGGCAGTCTTTGATTTCAAAATCCAGTCCAGCAGCTCTGCACTCAGGGCATCAAACCTGATTTGAGATTCAGATGTTAACACTTGTCATTCGTTTCCTTCTATTGTGTCACTTGGCTCAGGAAAGAGAGCAGCGGAGCACCATCCAGCCAGCGTTTTAAATACTCCTCAGAAAACAAAAGAGCCAGCCCAGAAATACAGAAACCACACAAAATAAGATCATGCACGCACAATTCAAAGTATGAACAGAGGAATAATAGTGTCGTGTTAATAAAGAAAGAAAATAAATATTAAACAGTGGAAACTTTAAAAGAAATTACTTGTATTTTTATAAACGCTCATAGATAATGAAAAACAGATCTGGTTAGATAGTGACAAAAAAGAACAAGTAGGGACAGGGCTAAAGTTCATGCCTTGTTTAATCCAGCATGTTTCTGAAGTGAGCCTATGGTATGCCAGGCACTGGTCTGGGCTTTGGCATGAGGGTAAATGAGACAATCCCAGCCATAGGGAGGGCCATGGAAGGTGAAGGGCAATCACAAAAGGAATTTGTGAGGTGCTAATTCCAGGAATTCACAGGCCACTCCTCATCCAGCCAGGGAGGGATGGCGTCCTGGAGTAGAACAGCACTGAGCCAGGAGTTTTCCTTGCAAAGGGAGAACAAAGAAAGGAAGGACTACACTTTGCAAACCGCAAGTATTTAGATGTGGCTGGAACGGTGAGTACTAGGCAGGGAGTACACCAACCAGTTAGTGGACAGGCCCTAGATGATACATGAAAGAGTTGGGGTTTCAACAAAGGGCAACTGAGAACCAGTGAAGGGTTTAAAGGGCAGTACTGACAAGACCCCATTTCCGTGCGGGTGCTCACAGAGAAGATCAGGAGAGGCAAAGACACGAGAAAGGGCTGGTGGGAACAGGAGCCAGAGAGCAGGTAATGACAGTGGGGAGGAAGGAAAGTGTGCAGACAGGAGGGGTGTTGGGAAGGGAAGTCACAACACAGTGAGGAGGAACAAGAGGGGAAACATTCAGGGATTGCTGGCCACACACCAAGCCCTTTTCTAAGCGTTCTGTGTGTATTCTTCACTCAAGGCCTCTTCGCAACAATCCTATGAAGAATACACTACCATTTCCCTTTGAATGACGAAGGAATTGAGCTTCTGGGGTGTTTAAATAACTGACCCAGGCCACAAAGTTAATAAATGATGGAGCTGGGAGTCCAACTGAGGCCATCTGTCCTCTGATCAGACTCTCCCGCCGGGGCTTCTCAAAACCACCCCTGGATACTTGCAGGCACTTTAAGGTGAGCATGGGTTGTCCTTGCTGATTCTTTTGGGAAACTTCGCTTGAAGTTTTTCTAGTGAAAACCACAGTGAGGAGGAGCAAGAGGAGAAACATAGGAATATTTGTTTTTTTCATCCAGGTAAATTTTCTTTGTAGCTTGTACAAGATTTTGTGACACTCCAGGTACATAACCAGGGGTCAGTGTGCCGCTCAAACCATGGTACACTCCTCCTGTCATCTTACCAGTTGATTTCTCTTTACTCTTTCAGCGAAGGGGAGCACCGCCCAAAGGTCACACATTTAAATGACCTTGGAGACAGTCCATTTCTGAGAAAGCTACGGGGTGTTCATGAGCTCAGGCCACTTTAGCCACGTCTACATTACAGCAAACGGCTGTCCCTCCGGTGGTAAGCAGCCACCAGCAGCACCAAGGGAAGAGCAGGGGAAATAAACCACCATTTCGGAAGCATGTACTAGTATTATTACATGAAGTTGTGCCGAGCAGTTCCTTAAGGCCCATATCCGCGTGGACAGCTCATTTTAAGACAAGTGCATAGTGGTTCTAAGGGTCTGGAAGCCATCTTACAATAGAAATGGTAAAGAATTCCCTGGACCTTAGGACAATGAATGGAAATTGGAATATGAAGCCTATCCTCAAATACTAAAGAGGGGCGGCATGGCTCTATCTTGCCCCAGAAAGACTGAGCTAGCTTGAATCAAAAAGTTGTGTTATGGCTACATTTATTTTCCAGGAAGCTTCTGGATCCCATCACATCACATATGGGTAGACTGAGAGGGGGCCAAGTTGGGGCTTAATTTCTAATACTGAGATTTCGCTGCCTTCTATTAGGATGAACTGAACATCCTCAAACTTCTATTTGTCCAGGAACCACCTAAAGGAATTTCTACCTCAATCAACCAGTAAAACAGAAAACTGTGGTCCTCACAGCTGGTTCCTTACCCAACAGACACCTCCCTCCCTACACTTCCTCCTTGCTGCCCGAGTCCCCAGAGCACAACTAAGAGCCTGGAGAGGGGGGCAGCTTCAACCTCCAAAGCACCCAGGACATGGACAAGCATCTGAGTCCTGACCAGTGAGACTGGGGGAACTTAGCTGATGTCTTCCAGGAAAGGTCTCCCTGATTTAAAAAAAAAAAAAAATAAAAAAAAATAATAAGAAACTGCCCTTCTGCCTATAAAGCAGGTTGTACAGGATGTCCATGCTTCAGTAGCCCCTTGGGGACCCGGAGAAGACAAGCCTGAGGGTGAAAGCCACCAGGCTGAGGAAGGCGGAGACGACGTGCAGGATGCTGCACGACCACCCCTACCTCCAGACTCCTTGTAACATGAAATGAGACCTCAGTAAGTCACAGGTACAGTATTGTGTTTCATGTAGCAGAATGCACCTTATACAACAGGCCGTGTTTAAGATTTTATAGTTACGCACTTGCAATATTGTGATTTATAGTAAGAAATATACACTGAGTGGCCAGATTATTATGATCTCTGAACACATAATAATCTGGCCACTCAGTATATTCACCCGATGCATGAATTCGTGCATGGGTGGGGTTCGGCCAGCCTGGTCAGGGGGAGGGGACGTGGGCAGTTGGCCGGCCTGCTGGTTGAACTCCTGGTCGAGGGGACAATTTGCATTAGCCTTTTATTAGGTAGGATACACACTGAGTGGCCAGATTATTATGCGTTCAGAGTTCATAATAATCTGGCCACTCAGTGTATATGTGGTCTTAGTCCCATTTCTGGCTCAGAGTTCCTAAAACCCTTGAAATTTCCTAAGTGATAACAACAGAGTTATCACTTCTTATGTTAATGAGCTGACTTTGGGACCTCGCCTAAAGATGGGGGCTGGTTGCCAAGAGACCCAACCATGTGATTAGGGGTTGGAACTTTCAGTCCCACCCCACCATCCTGACCTCTGGAGGGAAAAGGGGCTGGGATTTGAATCAATCACCAATGGCCAATGATTTATCAATCATGCCTACGTAATGAAGCCTCTGCAAAAACCCAAAAGGACGGGGTTCAGCGAGCTTCCGGGGGCGGTGAACAAGTGGAGGTGCTGGGAGAGTTGCCGCCGGGAGAGGGCATGGAAGCTCTGTGCTTTTTCTCTTATCCTATGTGTCTCTTCCATCTGGCGGTTCCTGGGTTATATCCTCTTACAATAAACCAGTGGTCTAGTAAGTAAAATGCTTCTCTGAGTTGGGTGAGCCACTCCCACAAATTAATCAAACCCACACAGAGGAGGTCTTAGGAGTATCCGATGTACAGCCAGTCGGTTAGAAGCACAGGTAACAACTCATTGGACTGAACCCTTCACCTGTGGAATCAGACGCTGTCTCCCAGTAGGAAGTGTCAGAATTGAGTTTAACTGTAGGACACCCAGCTAGTGTCCCATGAACTGCTTGTTGGGAGAATCCTCCCACTCCTACCTACACTGGAATTGGTACCAGAACCTACTGATGCACCCTAGTGTTTTAAAACCTTCTCAGCTTCCAAAAGCACAAAGTCAGCCCTGGAGAGACGCGTTGCTAGACATACTGGCAGAATACAAACACTCATGAAATGAAAGGTCTACGACAACATTAACACCAAAAGCACCTTCCTCATCTGCTGTCTTGGCTCCAAAAGTAACAGTTCTATGGAGGGACACTGGTCCTTCAAGGAGATGCTATTGGGGGATGCACAGCCCTGTCACCAAAATGAAAATCATCCGGTAAAACTGGAATCCTGCTTTGTCTGACAAAAGCTAAATTGGTGTAATCACATTGTTTTTATTCAGGCAAAACTAACTGCCCACTTACCCGAGCACTGGGACGCTACTGAAAAAGGGAGAATAATAGTTCTCCTCAAGGGTGTTTTGAGGACTAGCTGCTACAGCATGGCTTAACAGGGTAGCTGGCATTCATAAAAGCTCTATCTATGCCAGGGGTGATTAATCCTCTTATAAAAAACCCAAGTTGAAAAGATGAAAAGATAGCATATGCTAAAGATGAATCTTCAAGACAAACACAAAGAATCTGTTAATGAATCTAGAAAAACGAATTAACAAAGGAAGAAAGAAAACATGAAAAAAGAATGAGGGGGTGAGAAAAAAAAAAAGAAAAAGGGAGACTAATTACTTCCCTGAATTAAGTATTTTTTTACTTGAGAGAAGAGAAAGCAGATTCACAAACAATAAAGAGATGTAACTAAAGCAAGACTGTCAGAATCGTGATAGTGAAAGAAAGAAGAAATGCGGGATCATGGGCAATCATATCCTCCCAGGTAAACGATAGGAAAGGAAGAAGAAAGGGTTTCAGCACACAGTTCAGGATGAGCACAGGATAAATAAAACCATTTGAGAGAATACAGATACTTAGCCAGTGGGAAGTAGAATATTCAGAACACTCAGGGGTAGTGAGTGGTTCATAAAAATAATTATGTCTACATTTGCATATCATTAGTGATTAGTATGACATAAGTACTGAGTACAAAATACATAGTGTGGGGTCTTGGGTTTGGAAAATTTCTATCTGCTCTCACTTTTTCTTAGCTTCCATATCCACGGGGATCTGTCTCTTCTTTGGAGGAGGAGGAGGAGGCAGTTCTTGCTTAGACCTTTTGGTGGTTACTTGTTCTCTTATGTGAACAGTCTCCAAAAGGTCCTTCTGAGGAATTTGGGACATTCCCAGCTTTCCTACAGCCTGAGTCACCTGAAATAAAATCAGCCAAAGTTTTAAGGTTTTATTACAGCTTTATTGAGGTATAATTCCTATGCCAGAAAGTTATTTCTTTGACGATGTAAATCCAATGGTTATTAGTGTACAGACTTATGCAACCATGCCAACTTTCTATTCCCAGAATAATTTTATTATTTCATAAAGAAATCCAGTACCCATTAGCAGTCACTTCCCATCCTCTCTCCCCCTTGGCTCCTGGCAACCACTAATCTACTTTCTGTCTCTATGAGTTTGTCTATTCTACATAGTTCATATAGATAGAATCATGGTGCCTATAAACTTGGTACTGGCTCTTTTTACTTGTATGTTTTCAAGGTTCATCCATGTCATAGCATATATCAGTACTTCATTTTTTTATTGCCAAAAAATATTCAATTGTATGGCTATACCACATTTTGTTTATCAATCCACCTATTGCATATTTGAGTCATTTCACTTTTTGTCTATTATGAATAATGTTGCTATGAACATTCATGTAGATACCAAAGTTTTGGGTTTTTTTATCAATTCGCTAAAATATTTTTAAATGAATAAAGTTTAAAAATCATTTAATGGATTCATGTCTGTTATCAGTTAGCAAGCGTTAAATCACTGGATATTAATCTTTTTTTAAGATCCATTAAAATTTACTTTAGAAAACTAAAGAACATTTTCATGTCAATTTTTCAATTTTATAGTAAACCAGATATAAGGAACCAACTTTTTAGTTTAGCTACTACTACTCTTTTATTTCATAAAAACTAAAACTAACCTGAAATTTAATTTCTTCTTAATAGCACAACATACTACCTAGAGCAAACAGTACCTGGTTGGAGGAATCTTCTAGTCTCTGAACCAGAGAATCCCATCTCTGAGTCAGTTCCTCAGAATCACTGTTGATCTTCTTGGATGCCTTAGGGTTATCAAGTAGTTGACCCACATCCTGGCCAATCTCACTCAGCTGGTCCAATGCTTGACGCTTCATTTCCATGTCTTCCTTCAAAATCTAGTATTTCAGATATTTGTTAGATGACTCCCTTTTAACAGGACTTTATCTTCCTGTTCCCCAGTCAGGGCATGTAAACATGTATATATTTTATAGTAGAATGTACCCCTGTAATTATCTGATGCTAAAACATAAGACTCCTGGTTCTAGACCATTCCATGGCAGCATTCCAGTGTTAGGTAATGTGTCCTACTATGGATTTTCTAAATGGTTTTAACCATTTATGTAAAACACTAAAATATCACAAGCTTACAGGACAGATGCTGACATGACATCACTTACAGCTAGGCGCCGAACACTGATGCTTAGCTCCTTTTGGTCTCTGAAGTTCCTCGTCTGGACTTTATTTAACGCCTCTTCTTTTTCGGTTAGCCAAGCTTTCAGCAAGCACTATAAATAATAACAAAAGTTAGATATATATTTGGGGAATCATTTGGTAATTCGATTCAATCAAGTTCCCAAATCTCTAACATTTATATTCTTAGAAGCTTTATCCTTATCTTGAAAAAGAAGGACTTCAAAAACCTAAGCATGAGGCATGAGTGACACAGAAAAGATATTAACCTTCTTAGATTTGCAACAGATCAACCTGAAATTAGCCCCAAACCTGGATAAGTAAACCTAATTCTCAGGGAGGTTGGGGAATCTAAAAGGCTATTCTAGTCTCCAAAGAATCACACTGTAACACTCCGGAGACTTGGGGAATCTGGGATATTGCCTTGTCTCAGTCCCTTGTTTTAGGGAGGAGAGAGAGGAGAGCCAAGTTATACATCCAAGGTCCCTTGGCTAGTTCACAGAAGAGCCAGATCAAAGACCCACACTGCAAAGCTAATGGTTTTTCCAGAGCATCATGCCAGAAAACCGCACCAACCCTCCAGGTTCAACAGCAATTATGGTCAGAGGAAGAAGTCTGAGGATAGTCCAAAGTATAAAGACAGTTAAACTTCATTGGCCAACAATACATGTTGTTTTAGGCAGAAGTAGGAAGATCAATTTGAAGCAGGAGTGGAAAACAACATAGCTACATTGGGATAATTCTTCCCAAAATGTGGCATCTACCACACCAACCCTGTTCTATGGAACGGATGTGTGTGTGTGTGTGTGTGTGTGTGTGTGTGTGTGTGTGTGTGTGGCGGGGGGGTGTCTTGGTTCTATGTTTGCAACAGAATCAATTCCTTCTCTGACTGTATTTTTTTAATCAGTGGATTTGACAACTACTCCTTCCCTCTGTATTAGACAAACAAAAAGGTGAAGATGAAGGACATAAAGGACAAAAGTGGATCCCGCCCTCAGTAATAGGAAGGGTAATAAGATATGCGCAGGAGTAACTATGGCACAAGATACAAAGTGCAGACACCACATAAGAGACGGCTTCCAGTTTAGAGACAAGGAGAGCGGGGGGTTTATAGATGGCTTCACGGTTCCTGATGGCTGGAGAGAACTCACAAATGAGGAGATGGGTCTAAGGACATTCCATGGCCAATGCCAATCCTTAACCAAAAGCACAAAGGCTAGAAAACAAATGAAACACAGCCACTCTTTCAAAAAACAAAGACAACAAAACAACAACCCAAACCACGAGGCACCTACAGGGCCCCACGCATTGGAATAGACAGTAAAGAAGAACCAGCACTTTCCTATGGCATTGGCAGCCTCGCCATGGGCTAGGGACTGGGGATTCAGGGTTTGAGCACTGGGCACATGGAAGGACAGAGGGAACACTAAGGTTGGAAAGGGAGGTTGGAGTTCTTTACAGAATAGGCCCCCCTGCCACACTTCACACTGGCCCGTGCTTACAGAAGTTTGGAACCAATTTCTAAGAGCCCATTGCTGACGCTTGAGGCCTCGGCAGCTGAGTGCACAATAACCCCATGAAAGAGGTTCTAACTGGGATACGGCTGACTTGGGCTCATTCCTGCGATAGCAGATTTCTCTACATTAAGTACCCATGCTGGATTCAACTCTCCATTTTCAGATGATCCCTCCTTAAAGCCATTCAAAGGTGAGTTGTAAACCCAAAATACTGGCCAAAATACCAGCTACTCCTTACTTGTAAATATTTTTATTTGCCAAATTAAAATTCTTTCCAAATTTTAAATTATTTTACTTAGCAGAAAAGTAACACAATGGTTTTCTCTGGCAATCAATGTCTCCCTCCTACTGTCATTATTAAAGTAAACTTTTAACTACTCGATGTTACGCTTTGGAGTGAAAACAAGGGTCTAAGTAAATGTAAGTATTTCGTAAAGTGAACTGTAAATATTTCAGAAATCAGAATCTGGTCCATTACGGGATTCTTAACAGGAAGACTGTGACCAATGATTGGGGGTGGAGAGTAGTGATTAACAATTTATTCTGGGACAAACTTTGTACCTCACTTTTGAAGATGTTCTAGCTGCACCATATTTAGTAAACCACAAAGCATCACACACTTGTTTTTATTGCCTGAAAAGCATACAGTTGCGTTTTTGTAGATGGAAATGAGATGCGTTTAAAAGAATTGAAATGGACACTGAGATGAGGGAATAGAGTATCTGCTTATTTTCTAAACCACAACTGTTTGGTGTTTCCAGGCAAAGTTTTGCTTATTTGTATTCTGTTTTGATGGCTGCTTTTCTGGAAGGATGGAGGAGGCAAAGGGCCACCACTCCGACTGAAAACCTAAAGGGGCAGTTTTGCACCAAAGGTTCGTTTACTATGGTAATACTTAGTAGGAAAAAATATACTATTATCCAAATGTTAACTCAATGGTGTTGCTAAATAATGTTTCCTAGTTGATTTCAGTAGTTATTCTGTTTTAAAACCATTAAAAATTCTTGTGATTTAAAGGCCACAAAGTATTGAGTGGATTCCTTATTTATGTAGCACAAACTATATGCTAGGCACTATGTTGGTACAAGTTCAAACACATTACCCAGTACAAATGCAATGAAATGATAATGTCAAGCAAACCCTGAAACCAGCATGTCTAAGTACTAACATTCTTCAAAATAAACACAAATTGTTGTCACAATGGAGCAATACAGTACAATCTCTATGAATACTCTTCATGTAAAATGGATACAAATCTGACTTTAAAAATAACAAATAATTCCTTTAGAAGAAAAGTAAGACTTTATTCTAATGCCATAATTAAGGATGAGTTACCTTCCACCATCTATTTTGACCACTATGGATAACAGTTTCATACCTGTTCTTCCAATAATTCCTGCCACAAGATATTGATTTCGTGTAACCTATTCCAGCGTTCTTCCGTCCATCGGCACACTGCTGTCCAACGTTCACCAAGTTTCTAGTAAAGGGAGAAACCATCCTTTGTCAACACAGCTTTAAAGAGACAGTTATCACAATCCTCAAAGAAATTCTTGACATCAGTTGTTCTCTATTACAAAGTTTTAAATATATATATATGTATATATATATATATATATACATATACATACACACACACACACACACACACATATATAATAAAAGTTGCTTTAAAATAATACAGATGAATCCTATATATTTATAGATGAGAAAAACTAATTTCCATAATGTAACTAATTATTTTACCCTACATAGCTAAAAAGTAGCACAACTAGAACTCTATCCTGTAACTGTCTACTCCAAATTCCTGCCTTTTCCATTTTATTGTGGTTTTTATTTGAGAATTTAGCAATTCTATATATATCTTCAAAATAGAGAAAACATCTACTTTTTGTGCTGAAATTGTTTTCAGGCTGTAATTGTCTTTAAAACAAAATACAATACATCAGTAATTTTTTAACCACTTTTACATGCCAAGAAAATTTTCATCTGTAATACAAAAGTTAGGAAAAAACTTTTAACCTTATAAAAACTATGTGTTGAATGAGAGTATCCCTGTTAAATATACTGAATTGATTTTTTTCTGTTTACATCTCATGATCCATAGAAAATTCCACAAAATTTAGACACAGAATATGTACAAGTACTAGCAATCCTAAATAAATAATTTTGATAACTTTTTTTTAAAAAGTATGCTTCATAATAAGTTTCCCAATAAATTATTTTGTTACCATTATATAGATAACTAACAAATGTTCAATTTATTTCTACATTACTTAAATATAAGCAAGAGTTATTTAATTCATATTATCCTACTTTGATATGTAATACCAGAGAAAGCTTTGTACAGTGCAACAGGTCGAAGACAGAGCCAGAAGACAGGTCTCATCATGAAAACTCCCTGTCTAAACAGGCTAGACACGAATGCCTACCTCTCAGGTTACTGTAATAACTAAGTACTTCTGCACAGAGCCTCACAACCACTGGCCAACTTTAAATGAAGATACATGTCCGAAAGTTTCTGAAAATCATAAACTGGCAACATCATAGCAGATGATTCCAGTATTATTCAAATGAAATACCAATCAATCTCTTTGTAAAGACTTGACACCATAACCTTTGTGAGAAAAGAAGCAATTTGTTGGAGTTCCTAAAACTGCTATTGAAATTCACACATTGGTCCACCAAAGAAACAGGGATAGGAAATCCTCCATAGCTGAAATTCTCAAATTTTAATATACATGGACATTTTTTTTAAAGTGCAGATCCACTGAGCCCCAATCCCAGGAATTCAGGTCTGCCTGGAGCCCGGGAATGATTCTGAGCAAGAAGCCTGTGGGCCACTTGTTAAGATCAGTTCCTGTGCTTCCCAACCTAGTTACTACTGCACCCAAGACACCCCGCCCATTCACCCCAAGGGCGGATGTAAAGGAATGGTCCCGAGGTCCTCCTGTCACCATATGCTGTGGAACCCCAGCTGGGGAGGACAGTCTAAAGTAGGTTCTCCTACTCTTCTACAGTGTGATGAGACGTAACGAATAAGGGTACATGTAATGGGGTCTCAGACCACAGGCCCTTTGGGATCACCCTCCTTCTCAGGGTCCTTACCTGTAGCTGGTCTTCCAGGACAGCTGTGGCACTCTCACCGCTGTTTTCATCAACAATCACCACCATGTGAGTTAATGAATTTACCTTCACCTGTTCGGCCTCAAGATCATTTTGCAAGCTCTAGAGAAAAAAAAAAAAATTAAGGTATACCATTATCTCTACTCTCTCACATTTACCTATTTAAAATCCACTCGGTTGTCAATAGTAATTAAAGACATTTAATGAGGCATCCTGTTTAAATTTCCAATCATTACCCTAAGTGTTCTACTAATGAAACAAGCCCGTTATATATCTTTACATTTCAGTATGAACCAAAGCAGTTTGAAAATGCAATGTCATAACAGATGGCAAGTGGGATGTCATTACTTTCAGTCCAAATTGTGGCAAAAAAATAATGTAGCATAAATGAGTTGAATGTCTATACTAGGAATTAAGGTAAGAATGTAGAGTTGGTAAATCAAAAAAGTCCTGAATTTAACTATACAAAGATCATTTTCTCTAGTGCAGCATGACATAAAGTGAGAGATAAGTAGATAATATTTGATAGTCGGAAGCTATTCTGAATAGCTGTCCAGGAAAGCAGTTAAGGACACAGATGACTTCCATTCTCACCCCTTCCACAGGAAGAGCATGGCAGGTATACATGCTAAGATGTATGTATACAGGTAATTCATTTAAACACTACCAACAGTGTTGTCAAAGGCCTTTGAGTTGCATTTAAAATATCCCTAAAGCTTTATTTACCAGTTATCCAGATATTTCATTGAAAAATCGAATTATTCAAACAATTTGCAGAGGGGCTATTTGCTCTACCTTGCCTTGACTATGAAAAGTTTTCTCCTCAATTTGTGATCAAATTAAATTATCCACCGAATTTTGATTCTTCACCTAGTGCCGGATACTTTTCCAGATTGGAGAAGAAGCAATAGCTTTCCTTAAAGGGTAAGGTACAGATAAATCTGAGGGTTTGCTTCTTTGCACGGCATTGATGCTCACACACTAGGGTTCTTCACCACTTACAGGCCCAAAACAACCCTTGAGAATCTTAGGGAAGCTCTGTGCTTTCCTAAGAGCACTATACATACCCACGTGAAATGTTAGTAAAGTCACATCCCCACGGACTCCAGCCTCTAAGCTGCTGATGAGCAGAGGACACTGAAAAGTGTCCCACCTCTACACTAAGGACAGAAGCCCGTGAGAAGGCTAAGTGCTGCTGTTTCATATTTGATGAGGTAGAAAAGAAAAACGAGCCAGATTTACTTTATGATCTTCTAGCAGCTTTTGCAAGGATTGTAAATCGTCATCCAGGGGACAAGTCTCCATCTTCTGAATGCGTTCTTCCGTGAGCGTCAACCAGGCAGAGAGCTGCTGCAGCTGCTGCTTCTGCAACTCCATCAGCACATCGTGCAGCCTGTGGGGAGGGACACCGCATCAGTCCCACTAGCTTTTCCCCTTTGCAAAGGCAAATACACACAACACACACTCCTGGCAGCAAACAAACTGGGTGGGGTGGGGGTAGGGGTTGGGGGGCAAGGAAACTCACTCCTGTCTAACCATTTAAAGCAGCACTTAGTCTTTAAATATAGAAACAAGCAAACACACACACACACACACACACACACACACACACACACACACACACTTTCATTTTCCACCTAAATGGAATCAATTAAATGCAGTCCAAGAATGCAAATAACAGCACCCACCATTCCTATCAGAATCATTGTTTCTTCAATCAGGAATTCCTGCATATTAAATAGGTGGAAATTGCAATGGAATGTAGTTTGCTCCTTAATACACAATGCAGAGGGGGGAAAAGAACCATGGGAGCCTGGGGGAGGGGGAGGGGCAGTACTGCTTTAAAAAATGTAATAAATTGTAAATAAATACTACATAGTCCTGTCTTCACATTGAGTTAATGGTTAGCCAATTTTAATACTGCAAGTCAATATGTATCCATATAAAATGTCCTTTCCTTTTACCTAATTTCTGTACTCCAACTTCTACCTTTTAATTTGGTTATCACATCAAGATCATACAAAACTCCAGCAACATTTTACAAGGAAAGCTCTGTAATTATCTTGCATTCACAGACCTTTATTTCAACTAAACCGTACAACACATATTGTGGAATAAAGTGTTAATTTCTTTGCTTCCACTCACCGGGACTGTCTGTCCATACTCTCCACCCTAAGGGCCTCCCATCTAGCATTCAGCAGGGTCATCTGTTCCTGAATTTCAAACTCCTCTTCATCGGACAGAGTCCCTTGTGTTATCAGCTGGTTTCCTGCCTGCAGGACACTCCCCACACTGCTCTGGTGTGCAGTCAGCTCCATCATAAAAGCCTAGAAAAGTACATCACTATGATTTGTGAGCAGCTCATTGAAAAAAATGTAAATAAATTAATGTTGCAATATCAGGGCTGCAGAAAAAGGCAGCCGTGAAGAGTGTAAATATAAAGAAAACTTTGACCCAACTTTGAATATAGGAAAGAGGCACTGGCCTAACTAAAAAAGGGGAATCTATCAAAGAAAACAATATTACATCTGCATTTATTTTTAAGTAAATGCTGATTATGATACTGAGAGATCATGACATGGAATTATGAGAAAACAGAATAAAACACCATGCTCACCTAAGAGAAACTGCTTAAAGAATCTGACAAATTTCTATTATTTTCAAACCAAAACAGCACATAAGACCTGTCAATTAATATACTGGCACAAAAACAAACCTATTTAATCAAAAAGAAATCTCCATATAAGCTAATCACTACAGTGCAATATACTATATTCTCAAAATAGTAGGAAATTTTCATTGTATAAAAGTATACATGAACACTGGCTATGACATTTGCTTAATCATACAATAAATAAAAATAACCGCTTCCTGGGGAACATTCCAAGTCTAAAGACTGGGTGTATTGTATTAATTAGCCACTTTGTGTTTTAACTATAACCATACACTTCAGAAACTAGCAGTGCTGTGCACTGATTTGTGTCAGTGGCTCCACAGAAGTTACGAGTTACGATAAGATTAAAATCTGAAACCTAATTCCAATGCACAGTGAATCACCCGCGCCGACTTTAAAACAAAGCCCTATTTAAATATCACGAGTCCTAAAATGTGCCGTGAGCTTCCTGCGGAGCAGAATTCAGTAAGCACACACATCAGGGCAGAGCCCGAGAAGGCACAGGCACCGTGGCGGGCAGGGCCCACTCATGGGCCACAGATTATTTACTTCGTGGGTGGCAAACTGCTCTTTGACTTCCTCCACATCTTCCGAGATGTCATCCTGCTCCTGGAACGTGTCCTCGGCAGAAAGCAACCAGGTCAGCACGTCCTCCAGGGCTGTCTGATAGCTGTCCAGGTCCATGTCCACCTCGGTGACGGTGCTGGGGGTGTCAGCCCGGGGGCTCCCGTGCTCCTCCTCCGGCGCTGAGCTCTAGGAAAACAAAGCCAAGAGAAAACCCCCAAGCAGCGTGAAGATGAGAAGGTGTTCAACGGAGACACGCTGCATGGAGAGCCCTCCGGCAGGAAGAGCCCACTGTGTCTCAGACATTCAGCCAGTTCTCAGGCACTGGGGGAGCCAGGCCCGGAGCTACTCGGAAAGCGTGTATTAGTACCCGAGGATGGCCAAGAGCACAGAAGCAGCCTGCTCTCCTGGATCCTGTGCTCATGGGGATCCTCACATAGGTGGGAAGAGACAAATAACCCACGTGAATCACTCCTGAACAAAAATAAAATGGCTCTTAGTGAAGCTAGGAACTCCATGGTCCCAATGAGAGATGCTATTTGAGTTCAGCCAGGGCTAAAATAGGAAAGGTGCATGCAGGATTGTGTTGGGCCTTAAAGGATAAATCTCAGTTAAAGAAAAGGACGTAAAGATTAGAACTCTGCTCTGACCCTAGTGAAACTGCTTTTACTGAAATGCATGTTAGCATTTTATTTTTGACCTTGAAAGGCAGGCACACATACAGGCTGCTGATGGTAATTTTGGGAGGCTGCTACCCTCTACTTTACTTGCTGGTTTTGTTTTTGTTGTTATTGTTGCTGTTGTTGTTGTTTTTTAAGCCCATGGGAATAAATTCATCTCAAGCAATGGAATATTTTTATTTACTTTAGAATCTTATAACCAAATGAACTCTCTTTTGTTCATTTGTTCCCTTTTAGGGCAAAACTTCTTTAAAATTTGCTGACAACCCATCTTCACTTAATCACTTCCCATCCACAATGTTTATATATTTCAAACATACAACAATGTAGCGGGGGAAACAAAAGAAATTCTCATGGATTCGACAGCTACGATTTGTTAACAGTCCCTTTCAGATTTGGTATTGGTCCCCCACCACTCAACTGAAAAGGCTTTTGCCAATGTCACCAAACACCTTCCCACTGACAAATCCACTTTTCTAGCATCACCTTTAGGGTGACCTTGTTATGAACCAACAAACTAGAACATTTCTATAAAAACGATGCTAGGACAACCCGCATAAACCAGAACTGTCCCCAGCAAACCTAGAGATCGGGTCACCCTCTCTCTTACCTAAACGCTCAGCCTCACTGCATGGCTGACTTCCCACCCTCCTGAAGCCCTCCTTTCTCTGCCTCAGTAACACCACTGGTTTTCCTCCTGACTCCGCAGCCAATCTGTAAGTCATGAATCTCCTCAAAATTAAGTCTGGGCCCTGTTTTCTTCACTCAGTGTACTTGGTCTGAGTGGTTTATTCCCATGGGGTTTAAAGAACCATCTATATCCCACAGACATTTGCCTTTTTATTTCTGAACCCAAACTCCAGACTCCTCTGTCCAGCTACCCTAACATCTTCACGTCAATGTGAAAGGCACATCCGACCATGCCTATACTTAGCCTTTATTTTCTCCCCACACTTATTCTTCCTCAGACTTTCCCATTTTCCTAAATGGCTCCTTCATGCACTAAACTTCTCCAGCCAAGAACCAGGGAGCCAGCCTTGGATTCTCTCTCTCCCTTTCACCTCTCATGTTTAATATGTAAGCAATTCCTACCTTCAAAATGTGTCTCCAAGCCATCCAGACCTTTCCCTCTCCACAACCAGAATCGTCTGTCCTCAGGACTACAACAGCCTGCTCACCTGCTAACCAGTTTCTCACTTCCCATTGCCACCCACACTGCCAACCCTGTAACCCCCTTCTCCCTCAGCCTCCAGAATGATCTCTGACAATATAATCACATCACAAGACGTCCCGCCTTAAAAATCTGTCACTGCTTTCCCAGTGCTACAAGATACAATTTAAAATTCTTAACATAGTTGACAAAAATACTGTGACAGCAAGAAACTGAATGAGTGAGTGTGTAGGGCTGATTTCAATAAGTTAATAGGGGAAGACTTCCCTGAAAAGTTCCATTGAAACTGTGGACAGATTGGAAGCTTGCCATGCAAACAGTGGGTGGAGGAGCATTTCACAGAGAGAAACCCACGTGTAGAAGAAAGAGTCTTGGGGAAGGAGTGGAAACAGTCCACACGACAGCAGTGTGGTGGCCGGAGATGAATTGTGGAGGGAGGCTGGGTGTTGTAAAGGACAAGAGAAGATGAGTCTTCAATTAGCATGAAGGCTGGAACAGAAAGAAAACGTGCACCAGGCACATTTTGGAGAAAGAATCACACAGACCCAGTCAACTGTAGGCAGGAGTTAAAAAAATGAATAAATCCATGAGCACACAGATGAAACACAGGATACCAAAGACAGAGAAGGGAAAATGAGTTAAGTTCCGGACTTCATGTTCTGAAACTGTAGACCCGAAATAGCCCTGGGGAACCGTGAGTACCAAACCTCTATGCTCTAATGAGGCTATCTGAGACTAGGAAACTTAGTGAGTGACCAGCCAAAGGTCACTGAGATAAGCACTAGGGTCTAGGGAGGTGGGAGACAGATGGAAGGCACCGTCTGGATGCAAATGTCCAGAAGGTATTAATTAAAACACAAGAGGAGACTTTCAACTGAGACATTAAAGAGAAATGCAAGAACTATTTGCTGACCACCTAATGCTCCGCAGCACATTTGTAGAAAGACACAGCGAGAGAGGAAGGCTGGCTATTAGTGTTCATTGCAAAGTATCGGATGGCAAGCTCTGTCAAACAGTAAATGATTAAAAGTACACCACGTTTTATTTCGTTAATTAGCTTAATTCAATCTCTAAGGCACGAATGAAAGCATGCAAATGAAGAGGTTCGTGTTAATGCACCTGCTCTTAATCAAACAGGAAATAGGTTCTACAATTCTTATCGTGCCACCCTGAGCCCTACACAGACGCGATCATTTTTATCTACACTTCATGAAAGGCAAATGAAATCTTCCTTTTTAAGAGAGAATGGCCTTAACTATAAGAAGTAAGATACCCCAGCTTTCTAACAAAAGAAGCCAAATTCAATAAACAAATAACTCAAACCAAAAAGCAAGCTCAGCAGATTATCTGAGCCACTTAAAAGGGCACATCATTAATGCAGGATAATAACTTCACCCCTAGAGACTAATGCTTCTCAGCATTTTCAGTCAATTATAAAAATTACAGCTTTTCCTCAGCATCACTTGACTTTCAAAACTATAAAAAAAAAAAAAGCCCTAGGTTAACAATTTGGCCCCATCTCTTGCCTCTTTTCCTCAGTAAGTCTTTTCCTTTTTCTAGACATCATACTATTTTTGAATGAAGAAGTTAAAAGGATTGGTACCTACTACCCAAAAAAAAATCTGAAATAATAAGTTCTTTGAACCTTGGAAAAGGAAAAAGGAGATGACATGCCAATTCAAGACCATTATCATTATATGAGAATTAATGAACATTTTTACAAAGGAATTTGTTGAGTGAGAATGAACACCAAAACAAATTAAGAAGGAAAAATTATAATAATGGTAGCTGCTGCTTATGGAGTGCTTATTAATATTATTTTAGACACTTTGAGTTGCTTATTGTTATGAAGTGGGTCGTTTTATCCAGATTTTACAGGTAAAACTGTGGTTGAGAGGGGAAGTAACTAATCCACAACAAATAGGGACAGGAATATAATTTAAGCTTCAAACTCCATGCTTCTGCCTCTCTAAAATATATTTCTTATCATTTTGAAATTCAAGTGTATCTCTTGGTTGCTGAAATGTTGGACTGAACGACTTTTTAAGGTCTTACCCAACTATTAAGATTCTCTCATTTTATGAATTAAGAGGACCAGTTAGATTGAAAGAGAGTAAGTAAGATAAAATATGTATTAATTCAAGGCAGGATAATTCAGGAAGAAAAATTCATGACTTTATTTAAAAAAACAAATCTTTATCCTAATGAGTAAAAGCATTATAAATCTTTAGGTGAAAAACCCACCGAGTAACATATTGTCATTCCTTCTAAATGAAAGAGAAAATAAACCTTGTATTTTGATAGCCCTTGTGAAAATATAATGGTAAAAATCCTTTTGCTAAAGACAAAATGAAAAGAAAACTAGTACTTAGAACAAAGCTAGGCTGACATGAGAGAAACCATCTGTAACACAAAATGACACTGATGGAAGATGGTGACCAAATGATGGAAAAACACTGCTTCTTAAGCATATCATGCAGCAGCATGATCACAGCCCTGGGCCCCCTTATTGTGTGAAACAGAATATTTCCTTCTCAAGAAATCAGTTGAGTTATGGTTTTCCGTTACACACACGTGACACGTGACAGCATGCTAACTGATAAATTGAACTTCTAAGGTGTATGCAAATGGACAAGCCAAGATGTTCTCAGTCAAGAAAAAAAATTCCCTGCCCTGGCCAGTGTGGCTCAGTTGTTGGAGCGTAGGCCCTATGCACCAAGAGGTTGCCAGTTTGATTCTCGGTTAGGGCACATGCCCGGGTTTTGAGCTCACTCCCCAGTAGGAGGCAGCTGATCAATGTTTCTCTCTCTCTCCCCCTCCCTTCCTCTCTCTCTAAAATTAATAAAAACATTTTTTTAAAAGGAAAGAAAAAAAATCCCCTAAAAGTGTTTTTATCTGGTACCTAAGAGATAACAAATACAGCCAAACATTTCAACAAAAATTTACCTTTACCTGTATATTAATATCCCCTTCTTCACATTCTTTCTTGTATTTCCTTGGGAGAGTCTCTACTTCACGGATGGCATCTATGGTGACTTGCTGAGGTAGCACCTCAAACAAAGATGTTAAATACATAATTATGGATTTCTTGTCAGGAAGCTGAACAGCAACATCTAAAAGGGGAAGGAAATAAAGACCAGCTTAAATTAGATGTCCAAAATATGTGAACAGCTCAGTAGGAGATATAAAATAACTATCTTCAGCACCCATAAACAATACTATTATATATATTTTTGCAGTACCATAGCTCACTAAGTTTCTGTTTCATATAATGACAGAAGAAACAAGGCATAGACACTTTCTTAATTTTGTTCAGTATCCCATTTCTTAAAATTCTTCCCTAAAAGCTTCTCCCAAATGCTCAAAGATACACTGACATTTAAGATAATGCCAGATTTTATTAACATTATAAAAATAAGTCTAGAATTAAATTCCACAACATTTGTAACTCAAGTTTTCACATCATACACAAGAAGCATATCTTATATAAAAGCATAGGTGGCGTCGCGTGACATCGTTACAAGATGGCCACCCCTACATCGTCACAACGTGGCCACCACAAGATGGCTGCCCCCACATTGTCACAAGATGGCAGCCACAAGATTGCCACCCCCATGTCATCACAACATGGCCGCCACAAGATGGTCACCCCCACACTGTCACAAGATGGCTACCACAAGATTGCCACCCCCACGTCATCACAAGATGACCACCTCAAGATGGTCACCACAAGATGGCCAGGAGGGGAGGGCAGTTGGGGGCAAGATCAGGCCAGCAGAGGAGGGCAGTTGGAGGGGGCAGTTGGAGGCAATAAGGCCAGCAGGGGAGGGCAGTTGGGGGCGATCGGGCTGACAGGGTAGGGCAGTTGGGGGTGATCGGGCCAGCAGGGGAGCAGTTAGGCATCAATCAGGCCAGCAGGGGATCAGTTAGGGGGCGATCAGGCAGGCAGACATGTGAACGGTTAGGAGCCAGCAGTCCCAGATTGTGAGAGGGATGTCCAAATGCCAGTTTAGGCTCGATCCTGGCAGTCAGACATCCCCCAAGGGGTCCCAGATTGGAGAGGGTTCAGGCCGGGCTGAGGGACACTCTCTTCCCCCACCCCACCCCCCGTGCACGAATTTCTTGCACCGGGCCTCTAGACTAGTATAAAAATGCATTTCAGTAAAATTAAACCAAATACTGAATTGGTTATCCAATAATTATATTTTCTTAAAACTTTAACTCTTATGCTGGTATCAAATAACTATTTTCCAATGATGTAATTAAATTTCCTCCTAAAGGATCCTACAAATTGTTAAGTACAAAAGTCCGAATAACTGAGACAAAATGACTTGCACCATGTTTCAAACGAAAGAACACTGCTCAGGTCTCATAATTCCTCCTAAAAAAAACAAACAAAACAAAAAAACACAACAACAAAAAACACTGCTCTTCAAGTATCTAAAATTGTGCAGCAAAATCAAGATTAAAATTAAGCACTGAACAATACCTTCAGGATCTAACAGCTTTTCAATTCCCAAGTACATTTGAGCCTGGCTGAAGGCATGTTCAAGTCTCTCAGTGGGGGACATCTTGACAACTCTATCCCAGCTGAAGAGATCAGGTCTGAAAACACCATGCAAATAAAATGCAGTGAAGACAACACATGTGGAAACGAAGTGGTCATTGTTATAATCTAACACATTGCAGTTTTAGATTTTTTTTGTTTGTGAGTTTAAATTTAAAAGTTTAACTTTATATCCCAAAACTTTGTCAAATATATAGTATTTTAAAGTAACTTATAAAAATAAAAACAATGGATAAAATATTCTAATTTTCTTATATTGGCTAAACATACCTATTAAATTTTCTGGCGTAACCACTAGAAGATTAAAAATAGTATGTAATACTTCCCAAATAGTAAAAGAAAAATAAGGGGAGAATGAACCTATTAATATAAGATAAAAAAAGATACAGAAAGAGAAATAAAAAGCTCAAAATAAATTGGTAAAAAAAATGAAAAATTAACCTAAATACATCAATTACCACCATTAATGCTAATGAATTAATTCTCTTATTGAAAGATCAATATTAGCAGAGTGGAAAGTCCAGCTTTAATCTTCACAGGATATTCCTAAACCAAAGGTCTGAGAGAATTACCCTCCAGTCACCCTCTCCATATTACATTGCCTAGTATTTCATGTCTATCTAAATTTTCTTTTAATCCTAGGAACTGGACATTTTGTGTGTTGACTTATCCAAAAGTTGATCATTTTTGTGCACTCTATCTGTTATTGCATCCTACACTCACCTACCTTCTGGGATTGCCTCGCCCGCCCTGCACCCACTGGCCTCCCCTCTTGCCTGCTACATTTCTCTTCAGCATGTTTACCACTGCTTTATGCTACACAACTTACATTTCCTTTTCTTCTGCCTCCCTTTATTTGCACATAAACCCCAAGGAGATGGGGGTGTTGCACTTTTTTCTCTGTTATACAACCTGAGCCTAACACAGGGAAAGTGCTACAAACACACTTATTGAACCAATTAAGTAATCAATGGAAAAAAGTTTAGGCTAAAACTCAAGTTTTCTGACTACATGTCTTATCCAACTAGGAACAGAGGGTAACCTCTCTAAACTGATACAGTGAAAAAAGATTGGGTGTGGAGGTTCTCTAACCAGATATAATATATATATATGTGTGTGTATATATATATACATATATATATATACATATATACATATACATATATATATATATATATATAGCTACAGCAAATATCATTATTATTGTAAAACATTAAAAACATTCCCTTTATTTTCAAGTACACAATATTCTGCTCACTATTACCAATTCAAATCAATATTGTATTGAAAGACATTGCACAAATGAACAGGGGAAAAAGAGGAGGAGAGGGGAGGGGAGGGGAGGAGGGAGAAGAGGGAAGGGGAGGGGACTGAAGGGGAAGGGAGGGGACTATTATGATCTATGGATGGTCTACCAAAAATATGTTTTTAAGTCTTCAGAAACAAACTTAAATTTTGTAAAATTTTAACAAGTTTATAGATCTAAGATGTAGAGATGTCAATTATATTTTTATATATAAGCAGAGCATATATAGGAAACAAAACTTGAAACAATAAATTATTTAAAATTGCTATTTAAAACATATTTAAATTATTTAAATTATTTAAAACATATAAGAAATTTCACCTTTCACATTTAAATCCTTGATGCATCTGAAATTTATTTGTGGGTATAGTGAGGTAAAGATCCAATTCAGTTATTTACATATGGGTAACCAGTTGTCCCATACCATCTATTTTAATAGCAATCAGTTCAGTTGTATATCAGGATGGAGCTATTTCTGAGCCCTTTATTCTGTTAGGTTGAAGTATAGAAACTGCCATTGTTATATGTCAAAATAACAGCCAAATACTGGCAATTTCATATGGTTCAGCCTATAATTAAATTATTGTATTTATTTATAGCACTACAGTTTTAATTAATGTAGCTTTAAAATTAGTTTTGGTTTCTGTTTGAGAAGTACTTCAGCCTGGTTCTACTGTTTCACAACTGTACTGGCTCTTCATGGGCTTTTGGTCTTTCATATACTTAGAATCTGTTTACAAATTTCATGAAAAAAATAATTTTCTATAATAAATTGGAATTGCACTGAATTATAGAACTTTCCCTTTGGTATAAGAGTGAACACTAGCACAATTCTTTGCATATATTTCTGGTTAGTGCTGAATGAGTGGGACTGAACTATGTGAATCATTTTACATGTTTTAACTTATAAATATGTAGAAGCAACTGTGGCTGCACTGTGCCATTTAAGTCCTACAGAAAAAGACTTGGTGGGTAGTTTTTTCCATGATATCTCTTTTCCCAATATTTTGGTAGAATGTGTGCAGAGAGGATAGCAGGGGTAGTGGGGAGGGGCTTTAGGGAGGAGCAGTGAGGGAAGGAGAGAGAAGATACACATTTGGAAAGCCCACGTCTAAGGAGAGTCATGTCTCACTTATGTCGGTGGAGCAGGGCATTAAAGGCGAGTCCGTCTGTCCAGCTGGTGGTGAAGTTGAGGACATTGACCTGGCTGTATGGCCTGGTGGACTGGCGCACCCAGCTCAGTAGGATCTTCTCGCTGTTTGTCTGCTGCAAGGCTGACATGATGTCCTTCATGACATCTTTCACCTGGGAGAGAAACCATGTCTGCCTATGACGTAAAGCAGCTACTGGGGTCAAGTCCTTGAATGAGGGCTATTTCATTAATTAACCATATGGATCAGGTCACTGGTTATTCAATTTATTTCAAATTTTCCTTTAAACAGTGATTATTTTGAAGTACTAGGATTTAGAGGTGATTTTTACTTCACCATTATACATTACCGTAGTTTCTATACCTTAACAATACTCATATTAGATTTGGTTACAATAAACATTACTTTCATAGTCACTAAAAGAGTAATATTTTAATACAATACATTTACAAAGAACTTTTGATAGAAAGATAACTGTTTTGATTTTCTACAAAAGATGAGGATGCAAGGAAGACTTTTTGACTGAATGCAAAATCAAAGAATGAAGTAACTTTCCCAATTATAATCAAGAACTAATATTGCATATTATTATTCTAAAGAAATACATGTGTTTTAAGGAAGTGCTCAAAGAATAATGTGGACAT
The DNA here is from genome assembly GCF_027574615.1 of Eptesicus fuscus. Taxonomy (NCBI): domain Eukaryota; kingdom Metazoa; phylum Chordata; class Mammalia; order Chiroptera; family Vespertilionidae; genus Eptesicus; species Eptesicus fuscus. Next base: position 68,377,672 of record NC_072482.1, read on the forward strand.
GTCAAAAGGACACAAGAGCTGATTTAAGGGGGGGGTCAATCACATGGGCCAAATTTAGTATAATTTAAGCATCAAAATCTATACTAATAAGAGGGTAATATGCTAATTAGACTGGATAAACCAGACGTCTTCTGGATGTCCTTTCAGACATCCTTCTAGACAAAGCCAAGGCAGCTATGAGGGCCAAGGGCAGGTGGCTGCGGCGGCCGGCAGTGGCAGCAACAACGTGGTGATGGGGGCGGCGCCTTCCCCTGATCGGCCCAGTCACCTCCCACAGAGGGAGGCCAGACTGCAGCTTAGGCCCGTGGGAGCTGAGGGACCCCCCCCCACCAGTGCACGAATTTTCGTGCACCAGGCCTCTAGGAAACAATAATAGCAAAAAATTACAGCCTATTAAATACGTAAAAGTCCTTGAGTGTACACTGCGTGTACAATGAATGAATAAAAAAGTAGATGGACAGACAGATAAACAAGAGACAAGGGAAAGCTCTTCCTTACAATGTAGAAGGAACAATGACATTAGAAATTTACTATGTGCCAAGCATCATAATAATAACTGATCAGCTAAGAATTATGAATGGATCCTAAAACTAATGGGGAAGATTTGATAAGTAGCTGAATATTTACACAGTCTCAAAGTATATCTCACAAGATATTTTTTAATAACATAGGGCAGTCACGTTCAGTGGAGGCATAGGCAGATACCACATTATCCAAATGATGAACATTAACCCTGCCAGAACAAACCTAATGGACAGTGTGTACTTCCTGGTGAGGTGCACTAAGAACAAATCAACGTCACTTTTGCGGCATTCCTGCCCAAAATGAATAACCTGAATCTAATCATGAGAAAATATCAGCCAAACCCACATAAAGGGACATTCTACAAAATAACTGTCCAGCACTCTTCAAAAATGTCAATATCATAAAACACAAACACTCAGAAACTATTCCGGATTAAAGAAGATGAAAAAGACATGATAAATAAGTTAGAACTATTAGTGTTATAGTACACATTTTGTATTATGTTAATATATTATAGTTATGTAAGAGAATTCCTTGATTTTAGGAGAACAATTTGTTTTCAGAAAATATACACTGAAGTATTTAGGCAAAGAGAAAAAGAGAGAGAAAACACAAATATAGACAATTGTTAACCTTTGGGGAATCTGAGTAAAGGTACCTGGAAATTCTTTAAGCTATTTTAGCAACTTTTTGATGTCTGAAATTTTTAAATTCAGTATTTTAAAAAGACATTTTCTTTTTCCTAGGCCAGGAAAATAGAGCAGTTTGTCAGTTTCTTCCATTCCAAACTGTTAGGCGTTGAATTGTGTCCCCCGTAAAATTCTATGTTGAAGTCCTATCCCCAGTACCTCGTAATGTGACTGTATTTGGAGAAAGGGTCTTGAAAGAGGTAATTAAGGTAAATGGAGATTATATGGGGGGGAGGGGCCCCATCCAATATGACCAGTTTCTTGGCATCAGAAGCAAAGATTAGGATATGACATACACAGAAGGAAGACCATTTGGGGACAAAGGAAAAAGGACCCACAAGCCCAGGAAAGAGGCTGCAGAAAAAAACATCCTTGCTGACACGTTGATCTCAGATTTGTAGCCTCCAGAATTGGGAGAAAATAATTTCTGTTGTTGAAGCCACCCGGTTTGTGGTGCTCTGTGATGCAGAGCTAAGAAACGAATACACAAATGACACATTTTCAATGCCTAGTAATAAGTGATTGAAAATTCCCCACCTGCCAGTGCAAAATGATGCTCCACAGCAAGCCCAGCGTCAGCTTGTGATTTCCATCTACAATGTCAGTTCCTCCGATATTCACTAAATCCACCTGATACAATAAAAGAAAATAAAGGTTCAGACAAGTTCTCCACGGAAGCTGAGGGTTTTGGTTGAGCACATCTGGACAGCCGTACATGTGAATGATAAGAGAAATCAGGTAAACCTAAGTCTCAAAAAATGTGTTACTTATACACTAAATCATTAAAGTAATCAGAAAAAGAGTGACTATTCCTTCACTCATAGAAAAAGTTCAAAACTTATCATAAGGAAAATGTTTCCATAAAGGAGCTGATGCCCATGCACAGAGCAGGCGGCTGGTTTCCACAATAAATAATCCCGATGGCACCCAAGGGGCCCCAAATCACCTGACCAACTTACATTGTTCTGATGTAAAACCTGCAGCACTCTGTTGACATTATTTAAAGCATGCACCCTTGTGGAACCACGTTCCTTCGGCTGGAAAACAAAACACAACATCAAGTGAGACAGTCCCTCCACAGCCTGACAAAAAACGACACTGAGACGGACAGAGCACAGCAGCTCGGCATGGAGACCCCTCTGTGCCAGGAGCTCTGGCTGCTTCTCAGGCCACGTGGGGGCTGGTGTTGATGGTGAAAACTCCCCCACTCCAACACCTGAAGGCAGTAGTTCCCTAGCTTGCCTGGACACTGAACCCTCCCAGGGAGCTTCCAAAAATACCAATGCCTCTTTGACTTAGTGAGTCGGGTGCAGTCCAGCTTTGGAATTTTTAGAATTCCCTGGTGATTCTAAGGCACAGACAAATTTGGGGGACAAAGCTTCTTTTCTCTAAATTGGTCTGGATGAAGGGAAGTTTAGAAGTCGCATTACATCCATACTTCACTAGTGCAGACAGAGCAGTGGGGATTCGGGGGCACTATCCCAGGTTCCTGCTAGTATTGCAAGGGCCCACTGGGAAGGCAGGAATTGCCACCTGGGGAAAGGTGATCCGGGAGGCTTCTTCCTGCCTCACTGGCCAGGGAATCTTATCTGAGAGAGGGATCAGCCTCTCCAACAGGCCTACCCACCATCTGGAAGGCAAAAGGGAGAGTGTAGCACCCCACACTTCGGTAAGAAAGGAATTCATCTTGGGGGTGCATCTCTCTATACTGTTTATAGTAATTCTGCCTCTAGTGTCCAAGTCTGTATTCATAAAATTGCATCCTCTTCATTAGCAGAGCTATTTCTGTGTAAGTATACAGTGCCTTGCACATAAAGTAATAGAGTGGGATTTGATGGGGAAATAAAATACTGAAAATCTGAATAAAAATAAATCTCATAATTTGAACAGCCTTGTTTTAATATTTGTTAAATAACATTTAACCATGTCTCTATACCAGTGATGGCGAACCTATGACACGCGTGTCGGCACTGACACGCGTAGCCATTTCTGATGACACGCGGCCGCTGAGGCAGCCACATGCTGAGGATGAAACATTTGCTGCTCCCGAGGATGAAACATTTGCGAAATAATGTTTTTTTCCTCAAAGTGACACACTACCCGAGTTATGCTCAGTTTTTTGGCGAAGTTTGACACACCAAGCTCAAAAGGTTGCCCATCACTGCTCTATACACTCTGCTATTCAAAACATGATGCCCTCTTTACGTTTCCATTCTTCTTTATAATTCTCGATTGGGCTGTCAGAGAACAATAAACATTTGAGTCATTTTATCTTTGATAAACATATAGCACCCTCCCAGAAAGCCTGAATATTGCTCTATCAAAAAGTTCACTGAAACACTTCTTTTTTAACATTTGTATTTCAGCTTTTACATTTTGAGCAGCCCCAGTGGGTCCTCAAGTACCACTAATGCTGGGAGACAGGCAATGCCTTGGCCTGGTTCTCTAGGCTGACGCCTCTTACCAGCGATGCTCCCGTGAGGCCTTCCAGAAGATCCAACAGTTTCCTTCCATCTTTGAGGTCTGTGAACATATCACTGATGGGCGGTTTCCCACTCTGCATAAGAAACAGTAAAATACCACTTAATTCAGCAGCAAAAATTCCATACATGCCTGGCAGGCAAATGAATGGTTTATTTTTTTCTAATGATCAGCTGACTATTCAACTTTGCTTTGTATATAAAGAACAAATACAAACACAAAGAACGTTGAAATCTCATCACAAATGTTGTGAGCTGAAGGATTTAAAGTGCATTATTTCCTAGAAAGGGAGCAAATAAAGCTGTGGTTGATGTCAATATGCCTTGACGATGGTATATAGTCCTGAGAAGGAATAAGAAGATACAGTGAAAATATAAATGAGTCTCCAAACTGGCAGAGGCCAATGAAGAGTGTGCGGGTCCTTATTCCATCACTGCCCTTACGTTCGTGGTAGGAGAATGTCTGTTTGTATTTCCATTATGGGAGCATGAATTTCAGCTCTTGGGTGCTAGGTCTGTATTTCTAGCCATTTCAGTTCTGAATGATTAACATGCTTTGGGCTCTGTGTGAAAGTTCAGTATCGGTTCAGTGTTTTCCATAACAAAGCTTATAGAATTCTTAAACTCTCATCCTCTCATCCCTGATCAGCTTCCCCGATAAACAGGCTCTGGTGTTTGAAACCAGGTAATGCCACCCCCTCCAAGGCACATCCCATCCTGACTGTTGTGTGATCAGACAGGCTGTGTGCAGCGGGACCATCACCACACAGAAAATCAGGAAGTTCCACCTTAATCCCAGTTTGACCATTAGTTTGCTGGTGAAGCTAAATCAGCTACTGAACCTGTTTCTGAATCACAGATTATATATAGTAAAGATCAAATAATGTATACTACATGAAGATGTCCAGAAAAGTATAAAGTCCACTGTAGTTAATAGTGTATCATTCTGTCGCATCAAATTACTCCCTTCTAATAGAAAGTATTCAGAGATTAATAGTCCTAGATGCTTTCAGTGATAAAGATATTTTATAAGCAATAATTATTTTACTTTCTTCTCTTTTCACTTTAAAAAACATATGCATAAAGTCATATGAAGCAAAATTTTACTCTGAGCTTGAAATGGAGGAGGAAAAGGGGAGCCGTCTGAGGTTTCCAGAAACTTCACATTTATCCCCTTTTCCTCTCCTCCTCATTCATTACATTTTTTAATGAAGTGTAACAGTCAGTCAACAAACGATTTCTAACATGCGGCTTTTCCATATGCTCTAAATATTCTAAATGAGAAGTACGGCCAAGTTTTCATCATAGAATCAGTAAAGAATAAACTATGACTCATTTGTATGTGAAACAAAGCTGCTCTTCTCTTCCCAGTTCCCACTTTTGTGAGCAGAGATGGTGTCAGAGACACATAGATTATCTCCCCCGACTGCAATAACAAACAGATTTGCATGATACAGGAGACGAGGTCCAGAGGCAGAAGTATCTCAGGAGGCTGAGCAGGGGAAGTCTCCCGCACATTAAAGCCCTCCTGCTGCTCTCAGGGAAAGCCAAGGGCAGAAGTGGCCTGCTCACCTGCGGCCTCTGACCTTCCCCTTCCTCCACCAACCAAAGTGCACTTCAGCAACCTGCCACCAAATAATCAGATTCCATCTCACGGGGAGGTGAACAACCTTGGTCTTAGAGTGAAGAGACAAGAATAGAGGTCAAGTTCATGGGAGAAACAAATAGGGCAATCTAAGCACAGGAAGGATCGTAGGAAATAATGATGACAAGGGCAGTTAAATAACGTCCAGGCAGCATTGAACCCTTCTCAAATTCACTGTCCATGTATAAACAAGATAATATAAAACAGCGTAATATAAAATAAAATACATGTAAATATCTGTCCATGTTACAACTAATTATGAATGTTCATCAATGACCTCACGGTAGACAAGAAAAGCTTTTTACCCACTGTATAACTTTGGGCAAGTTACTTGGTTTTTCTGTGTTTATTTGCTCATCTTTAAAAAACAAAAATGACAGCCCCGGCCAGTGTGGCTCAGTTGGTTGGAGCACACACTGTGCAACTGAAAGGCTGCCGGTTCCATCCAGGTCAGGACACATAGCTAGGTTGCTGGTTCAATCCTCAATGGGGGTGCATACAGGAGGCAACTGATTGATGTTTCTCTCATACATCACTGTCTCTCTCTCTTCCTCCTTTCCCCCTCCCCTTCTCTCTAAAATCAGTAAAACATATCCTTGGGTGAGAATTTAAAAAACAAAAATACAACTAAGATGACAGATGTTCAATAAGTAGATATTGTCATTCTGTTGACACGAGAGCACACCTGTGCTTTAGGTATGCACCATGAGATGGTGTAATTCTGCAGAACACTCACTGGATTCCTCCTTAAGCTCCGCTGCTGTTCAGTGGTGAAGTGGGAGGCGTGAATTAAGAGGTAGCATTAATTTTTCTGAATGAGACACTCTTTTCATCTCTCTCGGATCCCATTCATTCATTCATTCATTCATTTACTGAGCAACAAATTTTGAGAAAGTTTCCCTGTGGAGCATTCTGTTGAAACAAAGACAACTGAGACTCAGTCCTGTCTTTCTAGAAGCCACTCACTCATACAAGGTCGGCCAATACCTTTATTTTCTTTAAAAACAAAAACCGTAACATAACAACAACTCTTTCTTTATTCTATTTCAAAATTTCAGACAAATATTGATGGCAATCAATAAGAAATATGTTTTGTGCTGTTGCCTTATCCTAGCACTTTCTTACCCCACCCCCAAGGATGGTACTATCAGTGTGTACTCACTCCCATCTATTACCTTCAGGAGGACTGCGTGCAGGACGGCCAAAGAGGACAAAATACAACCTGGAAATCTCCTCCCGGAAGGTACTGACACTCATACAAATCCAAAACTATGGTTCAAAATTACACAAAAGCACAGCCATGCTCACCGCACATATGGCCAACCAATACATAATACTACATATCCCCGACAAACACAATTTGTCCCAGATGTGGATTGGAAAAAAACAGCCCAAGCCTAACAGGAAGTTCTACCTACAACCCGGAGAGTAACCTCGGCAGGCGTGGTGATTCAGTGCTTTGTGCCCTATGGCAGGGATCAGAAAGTGTCTTTTGTAAAGGTCCAGTGAGTACCCAGGTTAGGTGCTGCTGGCCAGGGGGTTGGTCTCTACTGAAACCTCTCTTTCCAGTTGTAATGTGAAAACAGCCACTGTCATTACATAAACAAATAAGCTGGTCGGAATGATGACTGGGTTCCAATAAAACTTTATTTGTGGATTCTGAAATTTGAATGTCATATAATGTCCATGTGTCACAAAATATTTATTCTTCTTCTGATTTTTTACAACCACGTAAAAATGTAAAAACATTCTTAGCTCGTGGGCCATACCAAAACAGAGTGGAAGCATGCAATGTTCTTCAACGTAGTTAAAGCAATCGCTCAGACATGTTCTAAGAGATTTACAGAGATTTAGATGTATTATTTACTTGCAGTATTTGTTTCTTTTAACAGTATTTTAAGGTAAGGAAACTGAGACGTAGAGATGACAACTGAGAGTCAGACCTGGATGTGAAACCACAGAATTTGGTTCCGAACCCAGGTCCTCAAAGTCTGTGCTAAATTGCAACTAAAATTATGAGATCACAAAACTGCAACATACAGAGAAGGAAATATTGCATCAGTTGGGAGCAGAGAACAGAGGAAGTTACATGCCATGACTTCCCAAAGAGGGCAACAAGGTATATGTACATCACATTTGAATGAACTCAAGCTCATGGCTTTCAAGCAGAGCTGGTGCTTTCATAGGCTCTAACCGGGACCTGCCCTGAGAAACAGTTTGGGAATGTCAGAAGTCACCGTTTAATAAAAATAAAAGCATTCTTCTAGACAGTTAACCTCTTAATTTAGATTTTTGGTTCTTTACAAAGACGTATTTGCAGAGATTTCTCTGACAGAGAGAACAGTTTAATAATTCAATCAAATATTTGGCGAAACCTCCTTTGTGCCTGGCCTTGCAGAAATGCCAAGTTCAGGTCGCCCTCCCCATTCATATGACAGGGTTTCCATAGTTTTCCAATAAACACAAAGTAATAGAAACAATCTTGAACGTGGAGCACAGACAAGCCTTGAGTCACATTTAACCTTAAAAAATAAAAATAAAAAGGGCAACAACACTGTATGATTCCAGAGACAGAAGCTGCAAGTGCCCAGCTCTGGTCGCCCGCCCCTCGGGTCCCCTTTTTCCCTGTCCTTCTTTGCACTCTCTTTATGCCACATTAAGTAAACTGATGCAATTCAGGTTCGTCACAATTACAAAATGTGTAGCTTAACCAATGAAATGAAGACTGTATGATCTGGTGAAAGAATGAACACAGCATGGCTTTTGACTGAAAGCGGAATGAGTTCCATGAAATGCCTAAAGTCTTTAAACACCTTGACAAAGGAAAACTAGCAAGATGTGCTATAGTCGCTTAAAGAATTAGAGAGTACAGGGCTTAATTTTTAATTCACCCTTAAAAATTCATGGTGGTCACCACAAGATCTTAAGATTCCATTTAGAAGCTTGTTTGGAAGGAGAGAGGGAGAGAAGGAAAGGAAGGAGAAAGAGGGAAATAAGAGAAACAGATGGCTCAGTGATCACACTAATGCCACGTTACCTACAGAGCAATGATTTACACCGTGTTCACGGAGGAATCAAACCAATGAATGTGCATGTACCTTAAGAATGACAAGCTACACCACATATGTCTTTCAGAGCATCGGGAGTCACACAGCAAGTAACAGAACTGTTTCCTTGATTTTGGTAAGCAAAGTCACTGAGACAGTGCTCATAAAACTGGAATGGTAAGGACCCATATGTGGGGCTCACACACCTGGCAGCCAGAGGCAGGGCCACGTGAGGACTCCGTGGACAAAAAACCAGGCAAGGGCTGCTGGCTGAGTAAACCCCAGCTCCAAATGCACGTCAGGCAATGTCTGCAGGCAGACTAAATAGACAACACAGCTGATTCCACATATGCACACATGGCAAAGCAGTGGAGACATTTGAAGAATGTGGTTCCTAAAAAGATGGGCTTCCGTGGTACCAGGTGAAGCATTGGTTATGGCATTGACAACGATAGCGTAAAGGTAAATAAAGTGGCACTTCCTTTGTTTACTACAGGAAAGGCAGCTGCCCTGCCCCTTCATTTCCCTTAGAGCCGTGGTCGGCAAACTGCGGCTCGCGAGCCACATGCAGCTCTTTGGCCCCTTGAGTGTGGCTCTTCCACAAAATACCACGGCCTGGGTGAGTCTATTTTGAAGAAGTAGCGTTAGAAGAAGTTTAAGTTTAAAAACTTTGGCTCTCAAAAGAAATTTCAATCGTTGTACTGTTGATATTTGGCTCTGTTGACTAATGAGTTTGCCGACCACTGCCTTAGAGTGTTCGCTTCAAAACATAACAGGCCCTGCAATCCCTCTTCTGGGCACCCAAAATTTTGAAAATATTTATTTGGAAAATATATATGTATCCCTATGTTCATTGCAGCACTACACACAGTGGACAGGACATAGAAACAACTGAAGTGTCCTTTGATAGATGATTGGATAAATAAGATGTGGTACATATGTACAATGGAACACTACTCGGCCATAAGAAAGGATGAGACACTGCCATTTGCAACAACATGGATAGATCTTGAGAATATCATTCTAAGCAAAGTAAGTCATACGGAAAAAGCTAGGAACCATATGATTTCACTCACATGTGAGATATTAACCTGAAAGCAACAAACAAACACACAAGACGAACAAAAAAACTCAGAGACAAGTTTATGGTGGTTACAAGAGGGAAAGGGGGTGGGAGGGAGGCAGAAAAGGGTAAAGGGGGTCAAATAAATGTTGACAGAAGAACACGTGGCTTTGGATGGTGAACACACAATACAATACACAGGTGATGTATTACAGAATTGTCTACCTGAAACCTATATAATTTGTTAACCAATGTCACCCCAATAAATTTAATAACATTTTTAAATGGTAAAAAAAAAATAAAACATAATAGGCCCAATTTTTGATCAGGGATTAAATTGCCTCTAATTTTCCAATGCAAGACAACAAACACCTGAACACTTCCTCAGGAGTCTCTCAGGAGGGAGACAAGAGACCTCACAGGTGCATCCATTTGTCCCTCCAGGACATGAGTGCCCACTGTTCTTCCTTCTACTTGACCATATAGTCATGTGAAATTCTGTCCAGACTTTCTAGTCTTTTGCCACTGCCTGCATGCAACTAGTCTGAACTGCATATTCCATAATAAATTGTGTTTTCCCTGGATTCTATATTGAATAAAGACCTTTTTGTTAGCAGGTTTGTTTCTTAATGTCCCTAACAGGGAAAACAATAACAATGTCACCAGCACCCAGGAAGGCTCCCCTCATGGTTAGTGGCGGCTGGCTACCTGTAGCAGTTGCAGCTAAAAGCTTCTTAGGCCACGTACAACGGAAAATGGGTCCAGTGCCCCCTAGCTCTGTTAAACAGAAAAGGCTTCTTTCCCCCAAAACCACCCCTCTTCACCAGTTCTCTCTTTATAACTCACTGGCACATGCGGGCTTAGGCCTACCCATCCAGGCTTACACTTTAAGATGGCTCCAGCAACTCTGTAAAAGTGGAAGGAAGGGAATGGATAAGGTGAAGCACGGAAAGGAAGAATCAGATGGTAGGTTATTACAGTGATCCACATGTTCAGAAATAATTTTCCAAGAAAAAAATTATTTTTGTTTGCAGGAGGCAGATTATACATTTGGCCATTCTGGAACCTCCAGGCACACCTGAGAGGCAGTAGCAGAAGATGCAGGAAGAGGCCCAGGAGTCAGAAGACAGGGGGCTTTTCCCTCCCCAAGGGAGGCCTCCAGCAGAGAGGGGGTCCTTCCTCAGGCCCTGCCCCTGGTGCCCCACCCCCACCCCCCAGCCTAAAATGCCTGTATTGGATGTGACCAGCAGGAGGTCTGGAAGAGCTGGGGCAGGATGGATCTGAGAGATAAAGAACAAGGACCACTTAACCTGGCATTTACCCAAAGCTGGCCCTGGGTGGTGACTGAAAGGAGTATAGTGATCCTGGAAGGGAGGAGTGGGCGAAATTGGGGGAGGGGGTTCCCACAGGCTGAATAGAACACAAGTAGGTGGCTCTGCTCACTGCTTTCTAGGTGAAGGGTGAAAAGGCATTTCCTCTTAGCAGATTAATCCAAAACTTGATCATCAATTACAAAGATTCAGCCTATAATACCAAATGTATTGAACAACTACAAATACGAATAAGCTCAGTCAAAATCATTTATTAAGTACTCAATATGTACAAAATACAGTTTGTTAAATAATTTTTTATTTTTTTATTTAATTATTTACTTATGTATTTATTTTAGTTTCACCAGAGTAGCCAGTGAAAGTGATTTTTGCAAGTATAATGTTTGGAACCAACCAACCAACAAACAAATATCAAACAGAATGAAAACAAAACAAGCAAACTTACATAATATAGCCAAAACCTATCAGGAAGCTGTTTAGTAATATGGAATACATTTTATTGTTCGCTTTTGAGAGGTACTGGTGAACAGACATAAACTGAAACTTCCTAAGGGGCCACTTGAATGGTTATGGCCCCTAAGACACTTAGTTGAATGTTTTATATGCCACACACATATTCATGAAAATAAATCAATGGTAGACCCAGTGCGTAACCGTGGAGCTCAAATCTCTACTGGAAATGCTATTTATTGTCACACAAGGAAGCCTGGACAGTCTCCTTAACAAGACTTAAAAAAGGCTTAAACACCTGCAGGATGCTTTTGTTGCTCCCTCCTCTACAAACCTCCCTACACATCTTTTCCCACTTCTATTTTTGTGACTATCAACTTCTAAGATGAAAAAAGGAGAAAATGATAGGCCACTAACAGCAGCGTCCCACTGTTTCCAAAAAGAACACATTTGAATAGCTCTTCACATTGAAACCTATAAAAAATGCTCCAGATTTCCCCCTTTTCTGTTCTATCTATTTAAATGTCAAGTCTGGAATAGTAACTAAATGAAAACTTGGCTCACCTTTGTCTTCAAAAGGGGAAAAGCAGAAATATGCCCAAACTCAAGTTCAGCATTTTTAAGTTTGCACATTTCTACCTCTAACCTTTATGTGTTAAACTTTGGGGGCTTTTTTGGTTGTTGTTTTTTTTGTTGTTGTTGTTGTTTTTGATAATCACCTCACTAAACTGATAAAAGAGCTTCAGCAATTTGTACCTCTCAGCTCTGCCAGATGAGAAGCTCTGAAAGTCATCCAAAGAAAATGCAGGCTTAAAGTCAGAACACATTTCCCAACAGTGAAGCAACAAGGCTGGTCCCCCAGGAGACCAGCCACTAACAAATCAAAGGCTCTTCAAATTAGAGGGAACAAAACACTCACGCTTTACCCACCAGACAATGGAATCAAGTGGGCTTACTGAGCCAATGCTTTCTTCTTCCATTGCTGTTTTAAAATATATATAATAGCACAGGCCAGGGATAACACAAGTTTGGGGTACCTGATAGGGTTTTAATTTAGCATTTCTAACTATAATCTTCTATAATGTTTCACAATAATGCCTCTCTATTTCTTAGCAATATGAGGCAAGCAATTATGATCAAGGGTGTCTCATAGCTAGAGGAATAAAAACTAAGAGACCTGAAAAAATTGGCTAATAATCTGCCAAAGGTCAGAAATAAATGAGCCACATATCCAGCAAGAAGTGCTTAATTTCCTAACACTTAGCTCCTTTAGATAATCATTTCCTTCTGTGCTTTACATAACTTTTCAAAATCCAACAACCATAAGTTTTTCTATACTGTATGACTTCTCAGGATAACCAAACTCCAAAGCACTGTATACTCGGTGAGATATTAACAAGGACTTACAACAAATATATGTGTATATAGTGAATGCTGTCTTAGCGATCATATTTCTTGTATATAGTTAAAAACTGAAATATGGTTTTAGATCCATAGTATTCAGTATTCTCAAGCTCTTTTCCAAATCTCTTACCAAGGAATAAATTAAGCCAATTTTTAGTTTTAAAACTGATTTTCTTCACTCTAAATTTATAGATGGATCCTATTTGAAGAATCCTACCCACTAGACAAGGGAATGGTACCTATTAAATCCAAATGGTGATTTAATAAACTTTGCAGCACACCTCCAAGAAACCAGGTAACTATGAAACCTTTGCATAGTTGGATTTGTTGTTTTTGTGAATAAATGCAGCAAAATCCCTGATGCATTTAAATCCATGAACTAACAGAGTTTATGCCACTTTGCTCTCATTTCCACACTCCTATCTCTTTCCAATCAACCACTTCTAACTGCTTTATGGACATATAGTATTAGGCATTTCAATGTGTGTTTCAGTCACTGCCATTCATTTATTTTTTAAGTCTATAAATACCCACTGGGTGCTTGCTGGGTGCCTGAACTTGTTTCAGTGAACAAAACAGACAACCCCGCACCCATCGAACATACCACCCTCTAGGAGAGGAGAGACAAATACTTTCAGATACAATTATTTAAATTACACTTATGATGGGTGCTTTAAAGGGTAACACTTTCAGAGTATAGAGCATACCCACCCTACTCTGGGGGCTCAGAAAGTGTCCTGAGTAAGTGACATTTACGCTCAGGCAAGGAAGAGTAGCAGTTGGTCAGGAAATGATGGAGGAAGGAGTTGTGTACAAGCCATGGGAAGACCCTGGGTGGGGGCGGGGGTGGCTAACTATTTAGGGCCTTAAAAACCGAATACAAACAACGAGCAGCCATTGAAAGATTTTACTGAAAAGAAAGAGGTCATTAGGCTTACACTTTAAGATCACTCCAGCTACTCTGTAGAAAGTGGAAGGAAGGGGATGGATAAAGTGAAGCATGGAAAGGAAGAACCAGTTGGCAAAGTATTACAGTGGTCTGTGTGTTCAGGAATAATTTTTTTTAAAAAAACGGTAAAGCTGTGGATTTCATTCAAATGTAATATTAACATGTGTCAAAGACTTCAGCTCATTAATTAATGAGGGAACCAGTAAGGTGTTAAAACTGGTTCAAAGGAGAATTCAAAATGCCATATGTTTATATAAAGGAAAGGTGAAATAAATTGTTAATAGATGAAAAACAGGTCTTTCCATGGGGGCAATAATCAATTGCATTCCAAGCTACTTTACGTTTTTATGAATATGTATCATTTGCATGACTATCTACAAGTCAAAGAATTGCAGAGCAACTCAAAAATAATGGACGGTAGATAACCCAGATAGATTAGCTGGCAGGGCTCCCACTAATCTGTTCTGCCAATCTTAAAGTCTTTCACAGTTTTTCCTAACTCGGATAACAGTGACTTGGCAAAAGGTGTCAATAAAGATGGAGAGGAAGAGACAATGTTAAATATATAGGGTACTAGAATCAACAAGGACTTGACGTTCAAAACTTTGGCCGGGGAGGAAGCCACGAAGTTTTAAATGTTTGGAGGAGTTTAAAGTAAATTCCTAAATGGCAGAAGATGCCATGAGGGTCTGTTGGATTTCCTATCACATGGGACCAGCCCTATTTCTCCAGAGGGGCCCACACCACAGGAAAGCAGCGGACTTGATCAAGAATTCTATTTTAAAGTTCACCACGATATACCAAAGGGCATGGATAAAGTAGGAGTGACATACAATTCATCCCCTTCAACATGATTTTTTCCTTGTGCCAGCTTCTCGGTTAGCTAGTGACACCATGCTCAAATCCAACCTTACACCAGCTCTGCAGGAGTTAAGCCGAGCAATGAGTCTATGGGAATCTCCCAGTCTGTCTCTTTCCTGGTCACCAGTATGGAAGCAGTCAGACTAATGGACTTAAGACAGCCAGAAGAAAAAAATAAAAATAAACATAAAAATAAGTAAGTAAATATATATCCTATCTAATAAAGAGGTAATATGCAAATTGACCATCACTCCAACACACAAGATGGCCGCCCCCATGTGGTCAAAGATGGCCGCCACAAGATGGCCAACACGGGAGGGCAGTTGTGGGCAATCAGGCCAGCAGGGGAGGGCAGTTAGGGGGGGACCAGGCCTGCAGGGGAGGACAGTTAGGGGTGACCGGGCCAGCAGGGGAGGACAGTTGGGGGGGACCAGGCTGGCAGGGGAGGGCAGTTGGGAGGGACAAGGCCTGTAGGGGAGGACAGTTAGGGGTGACCAGCAGGGGAGGACAGTTGTGGGCGACCAGGCTGGCAAGGAAGGGCAGTTAGGGGTGACCAGGCCAGCAGGGGAGGGCAGTTAGGGGCAATCGTGCTGACCGAGGAGCAGTTAGGCATCGATCAGGCTGGCAGGGGAGTGGTTAGGGGGTGATCAGGCTGGCAGGCAGAAGCGGTTAGGGGCAATCAGGCAGGCAGGCAGGTGAGCGGTTGGAAGCCAGCAGTCCTGGATTGTGAGAGGGATCCCAGATTGCAGAGGGTGCAGGCTTGGGCTGAGAGACAACCCCCCTCCCCCATGCACGAATTTCATGCACCGAGCCTCTAGTGTATATATAGTATATGAAGTGTAACATATTCCTCTACTTCATTATATCCAAATATTCATAATTTCTTTGATATATTTGTTCTAGACTCATCCAAATTTCTTTTTTGACATCTATTTCTTATTAGAAGTAATCTCAAAGAAATAGTTTCCAGGATCAGCTCAACTTTAATACTGTTTCTCCAAATGAAACAAGCTTTTAGCTTCCGTGTCAGTTTACATAACTAGCTTTTACTGAGTGGTAACATTACTTGGGCTTTTCATTGTCTTGGCAATACTTACAACCCTCCTGGAGCAAATAACTTGCATGGAACCTAAAGCCCTGATTAATGTTACAAAATAATATATACATTATAAATGTAAAATTTTAAATATCAAGTTCATAAAATCATCTATCCTGGGACTACTGGCAATCAAAGGCACCGGAAGGTTACCTGTGCCTCTACAACAAAGCAAATTAAAATTTACCAAAAAAATAAATAAATAAATACCTCTGTCTGCTTTGGAATAATCCTACACAGAAAACTACCAATTGTGCAAGCACTTCTATATGCTTGACCTTTCTGTCAATGTCAGACAGTTTTCACACTCCTTACCTTCTCAGAGGCTAGATAAAATATCCCTCAACAAAAAAACTTGCAAAACCTAAAAATTCATTGCAATCAAATCATCAACTTTAAGTATTGGGATGTGGAGCAATTTTAAACTGCACTGCTACTCAAAGTAATCTTAAAACACTTTCATTTTGCTTCAAAAGAAATAGCAATGTTTATTTTCCTAACCTTTGCAACCTTCCCAAGTAGAAATTTTTAAAAAATAGCTCAATTAAAATAGCTTTCAGACTATTTTAAATACCATAATGGCATTTCTCTGAGAAAGTTTTTTTTTTTCATCTTGCTACAGTGTCATCCTACAATCCACTAACCTGAAAATTTTCCTCTCTTCTCAGACTCAGAGAACAAAATTTCCAGTAGCCTCTGGATTACCCAGAGGCCCCAGGAGGAAACCAGTTCAATAACCAATGGATAACTCTAATAGGACAAGTTTGAAAATAGTGTTGCAATTCCTCTCTTCAGCTTACTCTGCCCCTAAGCAAAATATCAACCAAAACCTTGATTATAATCCAAGTGGTAAGAAATACTGGGGAAGAGTACAACTTTGGGGAAAGAACTGAGGAAGTTCACAAGAAAAGAACAACATGGTAGGTAAGCATTATTAGCCGCAGCCAGTGTAAAAATCCCTAAACTTTTCTGCACAGGGTAGAACAGCTGACTGAATGATAACAACTTGATCTTAACCAGGCAAAATGAAATCACCTTTTTAGCTAAGGGAACACAAAATTTTCCCAGTGATATGCTCATTTCCTAAATGCACCCAGGATTCAGACAGGCAAAAGGAGCAAACTATTGGCTTAATGTCCAGAGACTGCCAGATGAGAATAAACAGCCATTTTCACCCTGAACTATTTATCCCAGAATTTCCATTTCAACCTATCTTAGAAGACAATAAAAGAAGAATAAACATAGCTCTATATTTTTGTTCGATCACATTTCTAAGCTCCATCAATCAGAATGAAGCATGTGAATCATCAGAGGGTTTTGGAAAGTCTTGGTTACCTTTGAAAAGCGAGCATTTATCCATTTGGTAAAGGTTTTCTTCTGCACGTCATTGTGTTCATCTGTGGGAGGGAAAAAGAGAGAGAAGGGAGAAGTATGAGACACTGTACATGACCATCTCTATCCCAGAGAGTTTTAAACGGTGCTACTGGCAGACTTCCTGAGGCACAGTGATCCCCAGCTAATGAAGAATGTCATGGCTGACGACTCCAGCATTTATGGAGCCCGCCAACACATTTATGCAGCACAGGGAGGCTCAGGCACCTTTCCCAAGCATCGGTATATTGCCAGCAGCCATAAATCCACATTTGTAGGACAGAACTATCATATGCAATACAGACTTGCATTTTAAGTAAAATTTCAGCATAATAAAAATGTCAGCATGTTCAAAACAAAAACAAAAAAAATCCATTAAAAACTAAGAAATTCATTATTTCCCTTCTTTTCATATGAGTTTTATGCCTTCCAGAACAAAAACTAGTTCAAGGTTTAGTATAAGGTTTACAGTCAATTCCATAACCTATTTCCTGTAGAAAGAATGACATGGCAAGATATGAAGGATCTTGTTCCATAAATATGATCTATATATTTTGCAAGTAGAGAAATCAGTATTTTTAAAAAATATTTACAAATTCATTTTTCAAGGCACAAATGAAAATTGACCTTAAAAAACTAAAGCATCCTGAACTTCTAGAAGATGGGCAGGGTTACTGAGTTGGCTATAAGGAGGCCTGGCAGTATAATGAAAAGATCAGAGGGCTTTAGAACCAAATAGACCACATCCCAATGTACTAGCCTGTGACCTTGGGTAAGTCATTATAAGGGCTCCTAGCCTCTAGGCTCCCATATGTAAAATGTGGATAAATAGCACCCGGCTCATAAGGGCACTGTGAGGATTAGTGACTATAAGTGGAAAATACTTGGCACAGAGCTGGTGTTCAATTCTTCTTTGTTCTTGTTATTGTTGTTAGTATAGTCTATGTATTAACAAATCAGATAAACATCTATTTTACCCTTTCTGTTACTTCTAATCATATCCTCTTCAATTGCTCACCAATACCCTAATACCGTGGTCGGCAAACTGCGGCTTGCGAGCCACATGCGGCTCTTTGGCCCCTTGAGTGCGGCTCTTCCACAAAACACCACGGCCTGGGCGAGTCTATTTTGAAGAAGTGGCATTAGAAGAAGTTTAAGTTTAAAAAATCTGGCTCTCAAAAGAAATTTTAGTCGTTGTACTGTTGATATTTGGCTCTGTTGACTAATGAGTTTGCCGACCACTGCCCTAATACAACCAGCAAGGGTTGTCGTTATTTAAGTCCTATAAAGCAGTCTGTTAACAACCTCTAAGTAGTTCTGAAAGCTGCCCAAGGAGCACCTGGAACAGTGCAGAAAGCTGCTATATACACACTGCTGGTTCCACTACCGTCCATACCACCAGGCTGCAGCACCCCCCTCGCCCCCGCCCACCCCCTGCGGCATGATAACAGCAAAATAATAACAGAGGAGGCCCCAGTGTGCCCTGCCCTCCATCCATCCATCTGAAAGGGCTTCCTCCCACCCAGACCTCCTCACTCAGCTCTAACAGCATAATTAGAAATTCACCCCGACACTTCCCCATGTCTGGTCCTTACTCTCTTCTGGAAGGAGAGTTTGTAATGAAAAGGTCATCCTGGAATAAATATAGCAGCAGCTTCAGGAAAGTGCACTCCTATAGATCCATAGGGGTAATTGGAGACTGACTCCAGGACACAGAGGGGACAACTGGATGAAAAACAAAGCTGCTGTCGAAGAAACTTCTTGATGTTAATTGTGCTAAGCAGAGGCCTTCCTTCCAGAGAGGACAATGCAGTCAGCATCAGCCCCGATTGCAGGCTTTCTACCATCTGATCAATGCCACCTATCAGCCATTTATTAACCTAGAGGACTTGCTTACATGCTGTGAATATCCCAGCCTTGAACATCACACCCCAGAGGGACAGAGCTCAGATTATACACAGAATATAAGGCAACCAGACACATCAACCGGTAGAGAGAGCGATACCAGCCCACCAATATAAATATATTAAAATCAGTGTTCAGAGCACTTGAAAAATCCAATTACTTGTCCTACTACTTTCAAAAGATTTTTGTAAATGATGCCGTATCTATTATTCTTTAATGCTATAAACAAATATATATATCATAAATATTAAATTCTGTTAATTTCATAACCTTCATACAATTTAAGAATGTTTGACCATAAAAATAAGAAAAATTCTAAGGGACAATATTACTACATTAGAGGCCCAGTGCACAAAATACGTGCATGGGGGGGGGTGTCCCTCAGCCCAGCCTGCACCCTCTCCAATCTGGGATCCCTCTCACAATCCAGGACTACTGGCTCCCAATTGCTTGCCTGCCTGCCTTCCTGATTGCCCCTAACCACTTCTGCCTGCCAGCCTGTTCACCCCTAACTGCCCTCCCCTGCAGGCCTGGTTCCTCCCAACTGCCCTCCCCTGCTGGCCTGATCGCCCACAACTGCTCTCCCTTGCAGACCTGGTCCCTCCCCTGCTGGCCATCTTGTGCCGGTCATCTTGTGTCCACATGGGGGCAGCCATCTTGTGTGTTGGAGTGATGGTCAATTTGCATATTACTATTTTATTATATACTAGAGGCCCGGTGCACGAAATTCGTGCACTGGGGGAGGGTGTCCCTCAGCCCAACCTGCACAGTCTCCAATCTGGGACCCCTCGGGGGATGTCTGACTGCCTCTTTAGGCCCGACAGGGATCGGGCCTAAAGAGGCAGTCAGACATCCCTTTCACAATCCGGGACTACTGGCTCCCAACTGCTCGCCTGCCTGCCTGATTGCCCCTAACCACTTCTGCCTGCCAGCCTGATCACCCCCTAACCCAGTGATGGGCAACCTTTAGAGCTTAGTGTGTCAAACTTCGCCAAAAAACTGAGCATAACTCGGGTAGCGTGTCACTTTGAGGAAAAAACTAACTCCAAGACTCTAGTCGCAAATGTTTCATCCTCAGGAGCAGCAAATGTTTCATCCTCGACATGCTGCCGCATGTCATCAGAAATGGCTACGTGTGTCAGTGCTGACACACGTGTCATTGGTTCGCCATCACTGCCCTAACCACTCCCCTGCCAGCCTGATCGACGCCTAACTGCTCCCCTGCCAGCCAGATCATCTCCAACTGTTTTCCCCTGACAGCCCGGTCACCCCCAAATGCCCTCCCCTGCATATTCTCTCTTTATTAGATAGGGTTTTTTCTTTAACATATTGGACTGCTCTAACTGGTTTGGCTCAGTGGATGGAGTGTCGGCCTGCAGACTCAGGGTCCCGGGTTCGATTCTGGTCAAGGGCATGTACCTTGGTTGGGGGCACATACTGCAGGAGGCAGCTGATCGATGTTTCTCTCTCATAGATGTTTCTAGTCTCTATCCTTTTCCCTTCCTCTCTGTAAAAAATCAATAAAATTTATTTTAAAAAAACATATTGGACAGTGTACCTGCTGTGGTCTTGACAAAACAGTAAAAATGTAAACCCAGACTAAAAGAATCATAAAATAAACTCCTTCAACAGGAATTTCATGAGACTTGGAAAGGTGATATCCTGTGGTTGTTTCTTCCTTTTTTTCTTCTCTTTCTTTTTCTTGATGTTTCATCTTTTGTCCTTTCTTACTTTTCTCCTTCTATTCCTTTTCTATCCTCTCTTTCTCTAAACTTTTCCTTTGGAAGAATCATCAGTACTTGACTCGCTCCCTGGGGGGCGCGGGTGCCTCCCAGCCAGATACCTAGGGCTGCCTCTGGGAGGGGTTGGCGGGGTGGGGTTGAGGGCGCCTCCCATCCAGACACCCCGGGCTGCCTCTGGAGGGGATGGCAGTGTGGGGTCCTGGGCGCCTCCTATCCAGACACCCTGTGCTGCCTCTGGGAGGGGATGGCAGTGTGGGATCATGGGCGCCTCCCATCCAGACACCCCGGGTTGCCTCCAGGAGGGGATGGCAGTGTGGGGTCCTGGGCGCCTCCTATCCAGACACCCCAGGCTGCCTCTGGGAGGCGTTGGTGGTGTGGGGTCGCGGACGCCTCCCAGCCAGACACCCTGTGCTGCCTCTGGGAGGGGATGGCAGTGTGGGATCCTGGGCGCCTCCCATCCAGACACCCCGTGCTGCCTCTGGGAGGGGATGGCAGCGTGGGGTCCTGGGCGCCTCCTATCAGGACACCCCAGGCTGCCTATGGGAGGCTTTGGAGGCGTGGGGTCGGGAAGCCTCCCAGCCGGACACCCCGGGCGGCCTCCGGGAGGGGTTGGCGGCTTGGGGGCGCGGACGCCTCCCATCCGGACACCCCGGGCGGCCTCCCGGAGGGGTTGGCGGCGTGGGGGCGCGGACGCCTCCCAGCCGGACACCCCGGGTGGTCTCCGGGCGGCCTCCCGGAGGGGTTGGCGGCGTGAGGGCGTGGACGCCTCCCATCCGAACACCCCGGGCGGCCTCCGGGCGGCGATGGCGGCTTGGGGCACGGACGCCTCCCATCCGGACACCCCGGGCGGCCTCCGGGCGGCGATGGCGGCTTGGGGCGCGGACGCCTCCCATCCGGACACCCCGGGCGGCCTCCGGGAGGGGTTGGCGGCGTGGGGGCGCGGACGCCTCCCATCCGGACACCCCGGGCGGCCTCCCGGAGGGGTTGGCGGCTTGGGGGCGCGGACGCCTCCCATCCGGACACCCCGGGCGGCCTCCAGGTGGCGATGGCGGCTTGGGGGCGCGGACGCCTCCCAGCCGGACACCCCGGGCGGTCTCCAGGCGGCCTCCCGGAGGGGTTGGCGGCTTGGGGGCGCGGACGCCTCCCATCCGGACACCCCGGGCGGCCTCCCGGAGGGGTTGGCGTGTGGGGGCGCGGACGCCTCCCATCCGGACACCCCGGGCGGCCTCCGGGCGGCGATGACGGCGTGGGGGCGCGGACGCCTCCCATCCGGACACCCCGGGCGGCCTCCCGGAGGGGTTAGCGGCTTGGGGGCGCGGACGCCTCCCATCCGGACACCCCGGGCAGCCTCCGGGCGGCGATGGCGGGATGGGGCCGCGATGGCCGGATGGGGCCGCGGACGCCTCCCAGCCGGACACCCCAGGTGGTCTCCAGGCGGCGATGGCAGCTTGGGGGCGCGGATGCCTCCCAGCCGGACACCCCGAGCTGCTCGGCTCTCAGCGGCAGTCCTCCCTGGAACTGGGGAACTCCGGCGGGATGAGCGTACTGGTCGCCGCCATCTTGTGGCTATGGGGGCCGCCATTTTTGTCGCGGAGGTACGGTTAATTTGCATACTACTCTTTTATTAGATATGATAGAGGCCTGGTGCACGGGTGGGGGCCGGCTGGTTTGCCCTGAAGGGTGTCCCGGATCAGGGTGAGGGTTCCCTTGGGGCATGGTTGGCCTGGGTGAGGGGCCTGTAGCAGTTTGCAGGCTGGCCACGCCCCCTGGCAACCCAAGTGGAGGACCTGGTATCTGGGATTTATTTATCTTCTATAATTGAAACTTTGTAGCCTTGAACAGAGGCTAGGGCAGGCCAGGGCAGGCAGAAAGCTTGGCTTCCTCCATTGCCAGGGAAACCCAAATCTTCTGCTCGCTCAGTGGCCGCAGCCATTTTTGTTGGGATTTATCTATCTTCTATAATTGAAACTTTGTAGCCTTGAGTGGAGGTCTGGGCTGGCCAGGATGTTTGGCTTCCTCCATCACCGGGGAAACCCAAGCCTCCTGCTCTCTCCAGCTCCGTGGCTGCTGTCATTTTTGTTGGGATTTATTTATCTTCTATAATTGAAACTTTGTAGCCTTGAGTGGAGTTCAGGGCCAGCCAGGGCAGGCGGGAAGCTTGGCTTCCTCCATTGCCAGGGAAACCCAAGCCTCCTGCTCACTCTGTGGCTGCAGCCATCTTGGTTGGGTTATTTTGCATACTCACTCCTGATTGGCCGGTGGGCGTGGCTTATGGGTGTAGTGTAGGTATGGTCAATTTGCATATTACTTTTTTATTAGATGGGATTGTATTTTTTCTTAACTTCTTTTCTAGGTATTAAGTCTTCTTATTTTCAAAAACATATTAAATTATCTAATACTATACAGGGTCCTCAACAGGTATAAAGTAGAATGAAGTACCCATCACCTTATCAAATGATAAATAAAATCTTTCAATTTTATCAAATATAGAATGAATCAAATTTTAAAGATAGATTCCCACCATACAGAGATGTTTATAAAAATCAAAGAGGTAATTTTTCTACAATAGTCTTTGATCTTTGAGTCCAATCAAAGTCTGAATACGAGTCTAAGTAACTGATATAAAATAAAATATTGGCTTATAAAAGATAATCAACCCCAAACATTTCAAAAACACTCCAAAATTCATCAAAATTCTTTTATATTAATATTTGTGGTATAGTTAAAGAGGAAAAAAGGATTCATATTTCAATAAGCCTTAAGTTCACATTTTACTCTTTTCATACACACACACACACACACACACACACACACACACACACCAGACAGGAATTCAGTAAAGTACAGGAATTAGCCTGCAGCTTTGTGATTATGAGATTAAAAATGTAACAGCTTTGGAACACTTGGTAGTATAGAACTGCCCTCCACACCACAACCATTAGGACCTTGGACCAGGTCTCTGTAACAGGGAGGTGAAAATATACTAGCAAAGCGGTAGCAGGACATCTCAAAATCTAAGTCATGCTATTCTGATCAACCATTTTGCCTTCCTAGAAATTTACACAGAACTCCGAAAGTCTTGAATTCTTTTAACTCTCCATTATTAAGCCAATATTAGTTAACTTACATATAACTATATTATTTATATATGAACTAGAGGCCCAGTGCACAAAAATTCGTGCACTTGGTGGGGGGGGGGTGGTCTTTCAGCCCAGCCTGCCCCCTCTCACAGTCTGGGAGCCGTCAGGGGCTCAAGGCTGCCTGAACCCAAGGCTGCCTGAGCCCCAGGCCTCGCAGCCACTGTGGCTTTGTTCGGATGGACGTCTGGATGGATGTCCGGAAGACTTCAGCCCCAATGAGCATATTACCCTTTTATTAGTATAGATTAAATGAGTGAGTATAATTTACAGCCTAAATATATTCTTTCTGGTTCCCAAACAAGTGTTTTCTTTAGATTTGAAGTTTAGAAACACATGTAGTTTCTGAAAGCCTTTCCTGACTCAGTAAATCTTACCCATTAATGACCTTTCTCCATTAGGAGGACAAACACGGGACTGAATTAGAAGAAAAAATGTGTTAAATCCCTTAAGGCTGATTTTCCAAATTCTTCCTCTAAATATTTTGCTCTTCTTAGAATGCTTCTGACATGCTCACGCAGATCCAGAGCCTTAGCTGCTGCCTAGCCTGGAATTTTATTTCTGTGATGGGTAAGAGAAATGAAGCAAGAAACATCAACAAAACTGCCTGATAAATCTTCAAAGAAACGAGTTAGAAATTTATTTCACTTCACCAGCTCAAATGCATATCAAAAATGCCTTTAGCAGAGCTTAGCAACAAATCTCGATGTAAACGTTCAACTGGAATTGGGGCAGAGAAACTAGGAGTTGCATCCCCTAGGGAAACACACCCATCTCAGGAGCACATACACCACCATTAAAACTCTACTATTAGACAGAAAGCATGACCCCTTGTACACTTTTCAAAGCAACTGAAGAGTGTCCAATTGGCTGGCAATAACTTGGGTTTCATAAGATGTAACTCTTCAGAAAAGAAGTCCTTACAATTTAGGCCAAAAAAGAATATCTTGTTGGATGATTTCAAACTTGGATTGACTTTATGGAAGCCTCTTTCAAGAAATTTAACACAACCTAGAAAGCAGTTTCTCATTAGCAAAAGGAGATGATTTCAGAAGCAGTGAAAGCATTTCAGACCACCCTCTTTTTCCGGGTATGTGAATCAACCCCAAAATAAATCCATTACTAAGGCTTAGTCATGTCATTCTCCTTTCCCGCTTTGTCATACCCAATTTGTTAGTCTCTGAAAAACACCAATTCATTTATTCAAATAATATGTATTAAAATGTTGTACAGAAACATAAATATTATGTAATAATCTGTAAAATACTATAAATATATAGACAAAGAAACAGAGACAAGAGGAGACAGACAGTTCAAAAGCAGAGTGCTTAAACTCCGATTTTGTTTCAGTATCTGACATCCTCAGAGGATCTGGGCGGGGAGGGGGGGGGGACTTAAAATTTAAAAATGTGCTTTTCGAAACTACTTAAGTGTATAAGAAATTGTGGTAACATTTCAAATTATATTTTTGTAAGTTTATTGCATTTATAATTTGAAGTTCTTAAAGCTAAAAACTGCATTTAAAACAGATTTTTGCTTCACTCTGTACAAAGCAAAAAAAAAAAAAAAACAGTTGATGGTCTCTTCAGGAGAAGTGAAGATGGATGGAGTGAGAAAGAAGATGAAAGCCATTCACTTTTCAAATGAGAAGCTGAAACCAGGGACAAAAGTTAAATGAATCTCACCCACATACCATGTCACAGAGTCACAAACAGAACCAGGTCTGACCACCTCCTGAGCCTGTGTTCAATGCACAACCAAGCAAGAGAAGGTCAAAGGGAGTTTCAAGGGGGGAACTGGTGTTTACAATATGTAATGAAGGACAGATGAAGTTTGGTTCATGCAAAGATGGGAAGAAAGACATTCTAGACAGATTAAGACATAATTGAATAACACCCTCTCCATTTCAGGCTCAGACTAAATACCAGACCCTATAAAGAAGAGCACATTTAATAAAAACATAATTATGTATCTATAAAAAAACACAGAGGACTCTAACATATAATGATGTCAAGACAATAATTCTAAAATAACCCAATCTTCAGAAAGTTTTCCATCCTGAAAACAGTTGAAACCCATAAAAAGGATCAAGCGTACGGAGTTAGAAATATATGCTCAAAAGAATGTTCGCTTTTTTTTCTCCAAATCATTTTTTTTAATTCTTTATTGTATAAAGTACTATATAAGTCTCCTTTTTCCCCCACTGACCTCTCCCCAGCCACTCCCATCCATCCCCCAGCACATGCCCTCACCTCCCTACTGTCTGGGTCCATTGGTTATGCTTATATGCATGCATACAAGTCCTTTGGTTGATCTCTCCCACCGCCCCCTCCCCTGCCTTCCCTCTTAGGTTGGACGGTCTGTTTGATGGCTCTATTTCTGTTCATCAGTTTATGTTGTTCATTATATTGCTCAAATGAGTGAGATCATGTGATATTTATCTTTCTCCGACTGGCTTATTTCACTTAGCATAATGCTCTTCAGTTCCATCCATGCTGTTGCAAATGGTAAGAATTCCTTCTTTTTTACAGCAGCGTAGTATTCCATTGTGTAGATGTACCACAGTTTTGGGTTTTTTTTAAATATATTTTATTGATTTTTTACAGAGAGGAAGGGAGAGGGATAGAGAGTCAGAAACATCAATGAGAGAGTAACATCGATCAGCTGCCTCCTGCACACCCCCTACTGGGGATGTGCCTGCAACCAAGGTACATGCCCTTGATCAGAATCGAACCTGGGACCTTTCAGTCCACAGGCCGACGCTCTACCCACTGAGCCAAACCGACCACGGCTGTACCACAGTTTTTTAATCCACTCATCTGCTGATGGGCACTTAGGCTATTTCCAAATCTTAGCTATGGTGAACTGTGCTGCTATGAACATAGGGATGCATATATCCTTTCTGATTGGTGTTTCTGATTTCTTGGAATATATTCCTAGAAGTGGGATTACTTTGCCAAATGGTCAAAAGAATGTCCTTGTAAGAAGATATAGATTCCTTGAAAATCAACCTGTTTAAGTAAACAGATGCTCTGTTAGCATGACCTCTGTCTGACCTATCCACTTGGCTCCCAAATTCATTACAATTATGGAGCACTTGGGTTCAAGAAAGTCTGCAGCCATACCTTGACTGGATAGACAGTTTCTATTCTCAGCATTGAAGGAAAATGTTTCAGCTGAGACCGAGCCTAACCCACCAGGCTGCTCACCTTACTATCACGGAATCACAGTGTAAGAGATAAAGAGGCACCTCATCAACCAGAGACCAGAAATGTCAGAAGCTTACCCAAAGCATGCAGTGAGTTGGTGTCACAAATAAGTCAGGATCCATGCCTCTTTATCTAATACTTCTCTAGCTCCCAAAACTGCTATTTTTTTTAAATATTGTTATTCAAATATAATTCACATATCATACAATTCAGCCATTTAAAGTTTGCAATTCAGTATTTGGTATTTTACATTATTAATTTTAAAACTGTGGTAAAATATATATTACATACAATTTGTCATTATAGCCATATTAAAGTGTATAATTCAGTGGCATTGATTAGATTTAGAGTGTTGTGCAACCATTGCCACTATCTGTTTCCAAAACTTTTTCATCCACCCAAACAGAAACTATATAACCACTGAGTAAGAACTCTCCCCTCCCCCTTTCCCCCAGGCCTGGTAGCCTCTAACCTTTCTGTTTCTATGTATTTGCCTCATCTAGATATCTCATATAAGTGGAATCATATATCTGTCTTCCTGTGTCTGGTTTCTTTCACTTAGCATAATGTGTTCAAGGCTTGTCCATATTGTAACATGTGTCAGAATTTCATTCCTTTTTATGGCTGAATAAATAGTCCATTGTACATACATGCCACATTTTATTTAGCCATTCATCTGTTGGTGGACCCTTGGGTTGTTCCTACCTTTGGGCTATTGTAAAAAAACGCTGCAATGAAAACTGGCATTGATACTAGTATCTATCTGTTCCAGTGCCTGCTTTCAGTTCCTTTGCACACACTGAACCTCCCAGTGGAACTGTTGGGTCATACGGCAATTCTATGTTTCGATTTTTGAGGAAATGCCAAACTGTTTATGTAGTGGCTACACCCTTTTACACTTTCACCAGCAATGTACACGGGTTTCAATTTCTCCATATCCTCACTAACACTTATTTTCCTTTTTTTAATTATTATTATTATAGCCATCTTAGTAGGTATAAAATGATATGTCGTGATTTGGATTTGCATTTCCCTTACCACGAATGATGCTGACCATAGACTGAGTTTTGAAAATGCAAAAACTACTAAGCAAAACCCCCCAACCTTTGAGATATCCTGAAGATGTTCTGAACTAGTCCAAGTTCAACAGCATGACACCCCTAGTAGCTAGGGTTCAGAGATGTTCTTTTTTATTTAGCCTACACAATGTTGCAAAATCATTAATCTAGTACCCAAATAATTACTTTCAGAATTAGATAGATCCATTAATTCCTGGCCATGTTCTAATTCTGGACTTTGCTTACCTCTTACCTATTTTCACCTTGATGAACTCCTCAAGTTGTTTAAATAAATGCATAGGAATACAAGAGGAAATGTATCCCTACTTTCACTTTCTAGAGCTTCTAAACTTAATCTGAAGACTATCTGTAAGATTTATAGGCATCTAGTAATGTTTGAAACCTCTCTGTAAATAGCTTTTAAGAAACTATTAATGTCTTAATTATTAACCTTAGTATATGTGATGCAAATGCAAAAGAACAAGGACTCAACTTATGGGGACAGAAATTGTAAACTTTACATATAAATACTTCACTTTGGACTCTTATCCTGGAGCAAAAGAGTTTTATTAAAATCAGTTGAAATGTCACAGAACAAGGAGAGGTTATTTAGGAGGAACTGAATGAGTCATAAGGATGATGAGTCACTGTCATGAAAAGCCAATAGAAAACTAATTTTTTTTAGTTATTGACAAAATTTAGACTTAGTAAATAAAACTGTGAAATCTAATTCTTCACTTTATTCCTATTAAATAAAAGTCTATCATGTTCTACAAATGCTACAGAAATCTCAAAAAAGAATAACTGCTTCATAAACAGATATCTCTAGATATATGAAAATTCATGCAAATGACTTTTCATGGGAATGGGGAACAATTTTTTGAATGTAAAAAACATTCCACTGATCTGACTTCAGACTTTGTCAAATCAAGTTCTACTTTCCAAAATAAGAAAAAAAAACATGTCTTTCAAGGCTGTTAAATATTCGGTGTGTTTTTTCTGAGTTTGCTTTATTTTTCTCCATATTATGAAGAATCTAAGAGATGTTTTTGATTCCTTATAAATCCATATGATAAAACAATAAAAATAAACAATAAATAGTCATTCTCAAACCAAAAAAAAATCTTATAGAAAAAAACATCAAAATAAAAAGAAAACACTTTCAGAACCCAAATAGTTCCCTGCACTCCTATATAGGAATGCTAGTATTATCTATAGACCTGATGTAGAAAACCTTTAACTGTGTACCATGTGTCTTCTATAATCACAACTTTGGGTCATCACACTCAGATACAAGTATATAGACTAAATGAATGAGCAATGTAGATGCCAGTGATAACCTTCCAAAGCAAACAACTCCAGTGAATTAAGAAGTGTGGCAATATACCAGTACTTCAACTTCGTTATCTGTGTGTCATCAGCTAAGCAGGAGAGTCCCCAGGTAGCCCCAAGAGCAATGTGACTTCAAGGAACTCAAGGATCAAAGAAAAAGCATTTCCAGGTCGTCCAGATTAGATGCTAGCAAAAGTTTAGACAACCTTAGAGGCCAGAACATTCCCACAAACAGAACTACGAGCTACCATGACCACACCCCAACATTTGCAGAATCTTTGGAGCCAGGACTCTTCCCTTCTTTCTTTGTGTTCAGCACCCATTTCCTTCTTCTGACTGCTTTAGTTTTTTGAACATCCAAAAGCTCCTCCATCCTACCTCCCTGAATTTTCTTCTTCAGCATCCCTCCCTGGACCATTCTAGAATTCTCAGCCATAAAGCCTGCCTCACAACACCAGTCCTGGTCACCCTACAGCAATCCAACAGCATTGGAGTCTCTTTCCATTATTTCTTTTCTTGAATGTCTTTTTGCATCTTTTCTTTCTCTTCTTGAAACTTCCTGTATGATGTCTATAATAAGACTTTTTAAAATTTCAACAGAGAATGAGTAATGCTATATTTATGTCAGTTTAAATCAGAGGCTTCAAACATTTTGTGTTCATGAACCTCTAAAAGAATTCCCATGTATGTTTTTAAGTTGACAGCTAATATTTATGGTAAATTTAAATAGGCAAGAAAACATAATTTCTAGCATATTGTTAAGGAGCTGCAAATTTAGCTCTTCAATTAATAGAAAATGTCTTCTCTATTACCTAACTGGCAAAAGCTAGTCCTCACTATCAAACTAGTCACCTAAATCAGACTTAATTTCTGACAAGGGAAGTCTGATTTTAGTTTTCTATCTAAATACCATGATAATATGTATCTCCAGAACAACAGCTCACTTCAGAATTCGCATTCTAAGATGGGTGGGTAGGTGGGTGGGTGGGTGGGTGGATGTGGGGATGGATGGATGGATGGATGGATAAAGATGGCAGGCACAAAGCCTCGTTCCTACATGTACTAGTAATAAGGCACAGATCATTTTAATAATTTTTAATGGAGTATTCTTTGTTTTGCATTCTTAAATTGTTCCCTGTCTTGGTGCCTAACAGCACTGTAATGCAGTGAAAGCTGAGGAGGGTGAGAGATGATTCTTTTTGTTGTTAAATGAAGAAGGGGAATCCTGAAAGGAAAGATGGGAAAGGAGGAGACAGGTACCTAAGATGCCTCCCCAGGTTCCTGAACCACAAGAAAAGCTGGCCATAGGGCAACACACAAATTCCAGCGTGAAAACCACGCTAGGGGCTCACAGTTGTCCCAACCCAGGACAATACTCCAGAGAAGGGGAACTATAATTTAATTAGAAAGGCTAAACGCCAGAGGTGGCCAATTACAAGGCATAAGCTATCTTTGTCACCATTAACACCAGAGACTTGGCTAATTAATTTAGTAAATGTGAGAAATGTGCTTTTACTGTGGCTTGAGAATTGGCACTGGTGAAGTTAGTGTTATTCAATGAATGTGAATTGGCTAAATATTTTATAGACATGCCCCACCATTGATTAAACAGAATAAAAATCTGGCGAGTGAGGAGACTAGATCCCTTAAGGCCCTGTGTTTAGCCATTGGCTAGAAGGATTTTAGTTACCTGATGCTGACTAATTTCTTTAACTAAATCCTCTCTCTAAAACAGCATTGTCCAATAGAAATACATGTGAGGCATATACATAATTTTCAAGTTTATAGTAGCTACATTAAAGAAGAGGTATAATTAATTTTAATAATATGTTATTTAACCAATATATTCAAAATATTATCATTTCAATACATGCTCAATATTTTGAAAACTACTGATATCTAACATTCTCTTTTTCTTACTTAGTCAGTATTTTAAATATATTTTAATATATTAAGGAATAAAAATTATGGTCATTAAAAAGTATATAGTGTATATTTATACACTGTGTACATAAATGACTAGAAAAAAAGCCAAAATATTAGTACTGTTTATTTCTAAGAAGACCCAGAGAATATTCTTATATCCTAATTTTATTAACTATATATTCTGATTTTTATAATAAATAAAATAGAATACTCTGTACCATTTTTTTCTTTAAAACAACCACCTACAAACAGTGTATTTTTCTCCACTTGGATGTGGACAAGTAGGAGAGGAAGAGAATGTAGCAGCCAAAAACCTAAATTGAGTGAGAAAGATCTCCTGTCTGCTTGCTTTTTGGGGGGGCGGGAGGGATAAGAATAAGGGAGACTTGCATTACCTGTCATTACATGCAGACAGGAAGATCTAGGAGGGAGAGAGAGATGGGATGCCACATTCAATACACAAGAAGGGCTCTCTGATGGAGCCAAACCCCACAGGATGGATGAGAGAAATACATTAGGAGCCATGTTTCTCAACCAGATCCTGTTAAGGTCACATGTTTCTAAAAATGAAACTGCAGGTTAAATTGCTTTTCTTGTATCTGTCTTTCCAGTGAGTTTTCCACTCCAGTCTGAAGAGATAATTAGCCAGATGAAAAGTAATAGTACCTATGGGGATCCATCTCTTCCCATCTTCTAGTCTATTCATTATGAGACACTGTTGAAGAGGGAAGTGCATCATTGAAAATACAACATTTGCAATAAATTCAAGCATTTCTAGGTAAAATTATCACGATAATAATTAGTTATTAAGATGGAAAGGCAAACATGGAAGATTAATACAAAACCAAATGTTACTGACGGATCACACAAAGCTACCAGACTGTCTCAAGGATAGAATATGTTACCCACTTTTAGAAAATGAACATAAACCAGGGGGGAGGAAGGGGATAAGAAATATCTGTTCTTTGTTCACATACTTTCATGAAATACCACCCACTATAAGTATAATTTTCAAAATAAAAAATAGAATATTTTAGAAGTACTTTTTAAATTTATTTTCTTTATTTTAATGTTAAAATGTTAAGCATGATACGTTAAAACAATTTTTTTAACAGGAAGAGTCACTGTAATAATTGAATTTTCAAAATTTCAAGTCCATTAAAATGCCATCCTTTGTCCAAGATAAATATTTATAATAAGCAGGGAAAACAAGCCAGAAAGGAACACTATGTTTCTCCTTAAAAACTCAGGGGTAAAGACTTTTTCCCATGGACTTCGCAGTTATGAAAATTGACTCATGAAGCACAGCATTCTTTACTTAAAAGGATTTACATTGGAAGCTAATAAGTAAAATAATTTAAATATTGAATCTCATGTTGAAAAAAATGTATACTGTTTCATTTTCAATTTACATAACTATGTAAAAATTCACATGAACTATTAATATTTTTCACTGAAAAGCTTATTCAGGTAGCAATGGACAGGGAGATAGAGAAAATCTACAATATGAACAAAAATGCAAGAAACCTCCTATTCCAGCCTTACCCCAACATGCTAATGTTATCCTCTATATCGTTCACTCTCTAAGAACCTCTGAAAATTAGGATCCTGCCTCAAATCAGCACCTTTAATAGTCTTCTGTGGATCTGACGTTTCTTTGCCTTTTTAGAAATGTGTAAACTCAGTCTCTGGGTATAGCAGACTTGGTAATTATCTTCGGCATAAAATAGTTCCTTTTTTAGTCTTAAATGTCCCTCTTTGAAACATCAAAAAGTCCATATTAATTTAACTTAGTTAACGATTAATTTAATTAATTTAGTTGAAGATTAGAAGAACAAGTTCATGTTTTCTCTTCTGAAATAAATGCTTTTATGGCCAGTAATTACATTTTCTCTTCACTTTTATCATTTTAGACCAAAGAGTCCTAATCATTTTAGCCCATTTTATAAAAACATCAAATGTATTCGCTCCAGGACTTAAGTTTCCTTCTCTCACTGTTCAATTAAGCAGGGGACCAGAGTCACGGAGAGTAATCCATGTGTACGGTCATCCTTAGCTTTGCAAAGGAAGGGTAATGTTCTGTATTCTTTCCTGTTTCCTTCCTAATCACACCCTAAAAACTAGTGTCTTTTTTTTTTTTCATTGCAGCAACTCCCAGGCCAGTGTCTTCTGAGAACACTACAATTACTTCCTCCCTTCCGTGATCCCAGATTATACAAAACATAACTCGTGAGGACAATTTTTTCTTAAAGTTAGCAAGACAGTGAGTCAAACAAAAAGATCTGAACAGATAATCTTCCTTTAAAGCTTTAGCACTTCTCTCAGGACAAGGGTAAGCCAGCAAACCTGGAAGCAGGATCCTGAAGAAACATAGGCACACCCATGTTCAAAGCAGCACTGTTCACCATAGCTAAGAGGTGGGAGCAACCCACGTGTCCATCAATGGCCGAATAAACAAAACGTGGTATATGCATACAATGGAATATTATTTAGCCTTTAAAAGGGAAGAAAATTCTGGCATATGCTACAACATTGATGGACCTTAAGGACCTTTTGCTAAGTGGGGGGAAAAAAAAAGCCAATCACAAAATAAAGACAAATACTGTACAATTCCACTTACACGAGGTACCTACAGTAGTCAAATTTATAGAGATAGAAAGTAGAATAGTGGTTGGCATAGTTTAGGCAGAGAAGAAAAATGAAAGTTACTGTTTAATAGGGACAGTTTACACTTTGAAAGATGAGAAGATATAGAGATGGATTATGGTGATGGTCGCACAGCAATGTAAATATACTCAATACCGCTGAACTGTTCACTTAAAAGTGGTTATCATAGTAAAATGTAGGTTATGTGTAATTCACCACCGGGGGGAAAAATAGGAGAGCATATGCAATAAATACTTTTCATTTCCATTTCAACTTGATTTTCAAAGAAGAGATATTTGGTATGTCTTAGTTCATGCACACCCCAGTAAGACAAAGGGGGAATCTTCACTATTTAGAACTCTTATTCTCAGCATATCATCCTTTTGGAATGTAAATCCAGGTAATCTGGATTTTAGAATCAGAATTGTTTTCATTAAGATGTCTCCAGACATCTTACTCAACAGGGAACTATCTGTTCAAACTTATTGTGGTAGATACTGCTGGTTACCTACACAATCCTTTCTCCCCCTCTTTTTTACTGGTCGAATCTTGTTTTCCTTGAAGCAAGGTGGCAGTTATAATACTCACCTTGCAACCATATGGCTCAGTTTTTGACCAATGGCATGCAAAGGGTGTTGTGTGAAACTTTCAGGAAATCTATTCTTTCCCTGTCAAAAAATTATCAAGTTCACTTGGCATAACATTTTGCCCTCTGCCTTGTACTTTTCTCCAAAAGGGCAGAGCAGCCAGTTTCCCTGAGCAGGTAACCAGTCCTGGATTGCCTAACTACAGACTAAAGGTTACTAGAGAAAAATGAATTCTTTCTTCATTAAGCCAGAGTAGAAGGCTTTCTCTTACTAGTAGGTAAACTCAATCTTAACTCATCTTGTCACCACTGAGATGACAAGGAAGAAATTGAAGGAAGAAATTCAGGAATATTTCTGGTCTAGAAGATGGAGTTACTAATAGACATTCTACCTCTGTAAAAGGGATATTGGTAAGACTGAATTGTAACAGTCCCCATGTCACCTCCCCCATCTAAGAGGTAAAAGACAAATGATTGAAGTAGTGAGATGAAGGCATGGAGGATGCTATCAGAACCTCAATCCACAAAAGGTATTTTTCTTAATGAAACTAACCTTCATTAAATGCTTACTGCACGCCAGCCATAAGGGTAATCACTTTGCATACATTTTCTCATTTCATCCCAACAACCTTACAAGGAAGAGCCTGTACTCCCAGCCACTTTATTGAACTGCTTTTTGATAGCTTTAGGCCTTCACTCATTCAAACTCTATGATTTTCCTCCTAAGTAAAGGGGGAGAAAAATGCAACAATTAAGTAATTGTAATAAGAATAAAAGATAGTATAATCAATGTAGCAAGGGGAATATGGTTCAACAAAAAGTGTCATTCATCAAGAAGAGCATACTGCCCAAATTCCCAAGAAAGAGCTAAACATCAGAATCCCCTCTTGAATTTCCTCAGTACAGATTCCTTGAGCCCAACCAGACTTATTGAAGCAGGAGGGTGCCCAGTCATAGAGCAAGCAGTGACTGGTGGAGAGGAGGAGGAGGGTTGGGGGTGGGGGAGGGCGGGGCGGGGACTCTGAACTGCAGAATGTACTCTCAAGATACCACTTTGTTGCACCAAATCATTAGAGAGCTTATATACCTAAGCCACACTCAGGAATCTGCCCTCTGCCCACACAACTGCCTTCACAGAACCTACATTTCAAAGGATGCTCTCTGATTTCACTAAGATTTAAGAGCATCTCTGTAGTTTATGTGAAATTGCTTTAGAGGGCAATGTGCATTGCCTCCTCTCACTTTGGGACCAGGAATAAGGCAGGCTGTGCTGATAAATCAGAGCTCTGCTTTCTCTCAGACACTGGTGCTATTTCATCCACTCACTGTATCACTTGGTCTTGGCTGCCAGGAAGTTCAGAGCAAAGTTTTGTACTACAGTTTTCCTCAATCACGTTGTAAGTATCATTGGGATAAGTATTATTTTAACTTTTTGCTTTGCTCTGGGAAGACATTTATCACAAAATCAGTCCAATGGATTAAGGAAGATTTAGTAAGCCAAAGCAAGAAAATTTAAACCACCTATTTTCCATCCATTCAGAGATAAACACTGTTAACATATTTGTGTCCATCTGCCTGGACATTTTGGTCTGCTTATTTTTTTGGGGAAAAAAAAAGGAATGAAAAAGAAAATACATGGCATTTTATGGTCTTAAAATACATTATGAGTATGCTTCCATCATAGTACATACTCTTCTATAATGTCATTTTTAAAGATACAGAGGTGTTTCATTGACTGAACATTCAATAACTTATGTACCATTACCACCCTCTTATACATTTTCAATGCTATTTCTGTTTTTAATTTTATAAGCATTTCTGTAATAAACATACTTGGAGTTACAATTCTGTACACATACATGATTCATTTATTTACTTATTCATTCATTCATTCATCCATTTAAAGGACAAATTCTTAAAAGTGTAAGTCAAATAGAGATCTCAGTAGCCTTCAACACAATAGATCACTCCCTGCCTTTCAAAACACTCTTTTCTTGTCTCCCCCAATTCAAATTCCTCCTTCTCCTCTATTCCTCCAGATCTAAATGTCAGATATTCTAAGAGATCAGTCCTGAACTTCACCTCAATATATTTGCTCTAAGTAGTCTTTAATCCACCCTTATAGTCTCAAATACCATCTATGTGCAAAAGTCCCAGTGTTGTATTTGCAACCCAAAGCTCTCTACTAAATTACCAAATTATATGTAACTAGAGACCTGATGCACGAAATTGTGCAAGGGGCCCGGCCCTCATGGCCCCAGCTGCCTTGTCCCTTGCCCACTGGTCGTTCCAGAAGGTCATTCCAGAAGGTCGTTCCTGGAGGTCTTTCTGCCGTCCAGTCTAATTAGCATATTAGCTCTTTATTATATAGGATGGTTTTAAAATAAATACATTTACAAATTACTTGGTCGTCCACCATTCAAGAGGTAGAGTTAATCCCCCTCCCCTTTCATGTAGGCTGGATTTGCTAACTCAAGTCTAATAGAGAATACGGCAGAAGTGATGATGCGGGACTTCTGAGACTGTGTAAAAGGCATTACAGATTCCTCCTTGTGCTCTCTCATATCACTTGCTCCAGGAAAAGCCAGCTGCCATGCTATGAAGACACTCAAGCAGCCCTATGGAGAGGTCCATGTGGTGAGGACCTAGGGTCTCCCACCACCAACAGTCAGCAAGGAACTGAGGCCTTCTGCCAAAGCCATGTGCATTGGCCATCAGGGAATCTGATCCTCCCACCCCGATCAAGCTTTCAATTGACTGCAGTCCTGGCCAACACCTAGACTGTAACCTTATGAGAGATGCTGGGCAAAGCACCTAGCAAAGCCACTCCCAAATTCCTGACCCAGGAGATTTCATACGATAATAAATATTTGTTGTTTTAAACTGCTAAATATTGGAGTAATGTATTATACACAATAGGTTACTAATATAGAGCTGCTGCTAAGTTTCAAGTAACTTGTTGTGCAGCAAGAGATCAATCATATAGCATGTATCCAACCACCTACCTGGTATCTCCACAAGATATCTCACAGACCATTTCAAACTTAACATGTCTAATACTGATCTGTTGGTCTTCTTTCAAATAAATTCTGTCTCCAGTCTTTCTTATCAGTACAAGCACCTAAATCCATTGACTTGTTCATGCCAGGAACCTAAGACCAATCCTTGGCATTCCACGATCTATCTCATACCATAATCTATCACCAACTTTTGTTAGTTCTAATTCCTAAATATACCATGAATCCATCCAAAACTCTTCACCTCCCAGTCATCCCCCAGTTCCAAACTACTGTCATCTCTTGCTTGGAATCCACTACCAGTGGTCGGCAAACTCATTAGTCAACAGAGCCAAATATCAACAGTACAACAATTGAAATTTCTTTTGAGAGCCAAATTTTTTAAACTTAAACTTCTTCTAACTCCACTTCTTCAAAATAGACTCACCCAGGCCGTGGTATTTTTGTGGAAGAGCCACACTCAAGGGGCCAAACAGCCGCATGTGGCTCGCAGGCCGCGATTTGCCAACCACTGCACTAACCTAAAACCAATAACCTGATATTAACCTCCTAGTTTCTTTTCAATCGACTTTTGAAATGGTAGCCAGCTTGACCATGAACTTTGAAACAAATGAATATGGTTTACAAAGCTCTGAATCATGTGAGCCCTGCCTACAGCAAGTCTTATTTTGCAATGCTCTGCCCTCCTCTCAATTGCTCCAGCCACACAGTTACTCAGATGCCCCAGGATATTTGCTCATGCTGCTATGTCTGCCTATAGTACTCTTCACCGCATTCTCTATCTGCTTAATTCCTATGTTTATTTAAGGCCTAGTTTTAAACATCTTTTCCTCAAAGCAGACTCTGGACTCCTCCAATCCCTCAAGGCATCCTGTTATCTTTTCCTTTGCCCCCTAGTACTTAATTTGATTACATATTGATTTGTATAAGTCCATGCGGGCAATCGATGTCTACTTTGCTCACCATAGTATATGCAGTTCCCAACAGAGTATCCATTAAAAAATTATTGAATGAGTGTATTTAATGTGTTCATTAAATCTAAACAAACTGCGTATTAACCATTATTCAATCTAGAATTCTAACTTGTCCACTTCAGTAAAAAGAACTTGATTCTGTTATATTATGGCCTTTTCTGTAAATTTTTAAAATCATAATTATCAAGATGACCCACTGACTTTCATTGTCATTTCCTCTTTTTCACATATTTCAAGATCTTTTTTTATTAGCAAAGAATAAAAATTGGCCTTCTAGGAACATTAAAAAGAATCACTGGTGCCCTGGCCAGTGTGGCTTAGTTGATTGGGCATCGTCCAGTGCACTGAAAAGTCACCAGTTCGATTCCCAGTCAGAGCACATGCCCAGGTTATGGGTGTGATCAGCCAATCAATGTTTCTCTCTCTCTCTCTCTCTCTCTCTCTCTCTCTCTCTCTCTCTCTCTCTCATATCAATAAAAATGTATTTATAAAAAAAAAAAAAACCACTGGTATAAAAATAATCCCTAAAGGCAGACTGAAAAAGCAATTCCAAAGCTCATTAGAAAACTAAATTGACCCCTAATTCATCTAAATAGGAACACTTTATCCTGATCTTTAGAGTTTTGATGAATAATAATTTCCCTTTCCACAGCTCAGTGGATTTATAAAGGCAGGAGGATCATGACACTGCACAGGATTCTGATGAAGCAATCAGAGACCTGCTGAAGGGAGAACCAAGAAATACTAGTAAGGGCAGCTAAAGCACAGAGTGAAGCAACACACCCAGCCATTTGCTTCCAATCAATACTGCTCTGGCTCCTGCCCAGAGACGCAGCAGGCCTGGGAGCAGACAGTGTGTAGGTTAGGAGGCAAAGCCACTTACAGGGAACAGCCTCACTGTAGAGTTGGCAGCAACTACCCAGGAAAGAAACTGTGCATGGCACCCACGGTGGAAATAACATAAAGCATGCAGCAGTCTTTCCACCCACATTCATACCCACGGACCTCAGCCCAGTACCAAGACTAAATTCCATGATCACACAGGTTTACGTATAAACACAAAATTGTGCCAAACTCTGGTGAACAGCACATATTTCATCTTAATAGATTTATGTGAATATGTAGTGACAGAACATGATAAACTCAATTATACTCATAAACACGTTATATAGTATATTATATACTTGCTCACTGAGGAATAAATGTTGCTTGGTATAGGGAAAGATAGAATACTCATTGAATCTGAAAAACTATAGCTTTGGTCATTCCACTCATTGTGACAAACAGGTACACATATTTGTTTTATTGTAGCTCAGAGTACATTATTAATATTAACTATAACTTATTTTCTCTATAAACCAAGTAATAAAGCTAGACCATTTTTACTGTGTTTAATTTTTCACTTCACTAAAACTGAAATTTTGATAAAGGAATTTAACCACCCATTCCCATGGCAATTGAATACATAATTCTTTAATGTATAAATTACCAGAACACACTGATGAAACTTTGTTTTCTGAACAATAGAGGTAAAGAAAATAAATAATATAAATGTTTAAGCTATAATAATTATTCTAGAAAAATCCAACTCAGAATGACACTAGGTATCAAAACAACAACCATATATAATTTATTCATATATAAATAAATAAAATGTTTATATTAATACTCATGTTAAATATACTATAACTTATAAAAAAGGCTGCTACCCTTTGTGAGGGGGGAAAAAGCCTACCATTAAACTGCCATGCAGAAGGCAGCAAGGGTCGGAAACCAGCCTGTGCACTAGAGCAAAAGAGGGGTGCCCCAAAGCAGCACCCAGACAAGAGCTAGGAAACAAGAATACCAACATTTAGGGCCATCGAGGGGCACACTCCAACCAGCAAGTGAGAGCAAAGCATCCCACTGGCTGGACAACCAGGTGGGACCCCGCTAGGAAAGAAAGAGTAGGTGTAGGGTTTATCAAAGGTCAAAGTGAAATAGCAAATGAGTAGCCAGGCTCGGCAGACAGGGGGTAGAGATCTATAACAATTAAACACAAGTCACACAAGGTCACACCAAACAAAGCGCTTGGCAAGAAAAAGAAAAATGTCACCATGACGCCCAGCTACAAGGAAACCAAAATGATCGTGTCTTGATATTCCATATCTACAAAAGGCTAAGTTGACTCGCGCATGCGCAATACATATAAAGCTCTCTCTGGCGCCAATCCCACGCGTGTGTTTCGATCTGTCATTGTCGATCGTGAATTTGGTTGGCACTTCTATTATACAGAAAGGGCGAAGAGCAATATTAAAATATTTCTTCTAATTAATTTCCTTTCAATGTGCACGAATCCATGAACCAGGACACTAGTTGATAATAATGAAACTAGAACACAGTGTAAGCCTGAGGGAATAAACCCAGAAATGAAAGTTACAGTTCTGATCAATTTCAGATC
Organism: Eptesicus fuscus; assembly: GCF_027574615.1. NCBI lineage: Eukaryota > Metazoa > Chordata > Mammalia > Chiroptera > Vespertilionidae > Eptesicus > Eptesicus fuscus. The sequence continues at coordinate 68,418,555 of NC_072482.1, forward strand.
CTATAATCCTCAGATAGTGTGCACTTCCCTAGCATGATCAAATATTCTAACCTGTTAACAACTATAATTTATTGAAGTTTACGCACATGCATAAATACCATGTAATCCTTAAAACCATGAAATGCCCCCAATCTCATCTATCAGTAGTTCTAAAAGGATCAGTTTTAGGATGTGTTGCACAATATTTAGCAAACACAGTCCAAATGTTATTCCAGATAAATGACTAAAGAAAACAGTCTATTTTACATGCATTTTATATAAAGTGGTTTTTTAAAAACATACAAGTGTGGTTACAGTAGCAGATTGCATGTACTACTATGTAGCTATTGCCCAGGAGAGAAAAAATGTGTTTAACTGCATGAGGGAAAACACTAAGAGGAAATTTCATCAAGAATGAGGAATTCCTCTAGATTTTCCTACTCTTGGTTTCTCTGCTTTCTCTCCATTAAAGCCGCTGAGTGTGTCTAATCAGAGAAATCCAATGCAAGAGAGTAAAAAAGAAAAAAAATCTATATGTGCCATAGGACATGTCAAGAAGTACTTTATTTTCTCTAAGAAGATGCAGTGCAAGCAAGTGGGAAAAACGCATACACTCACAGTAATTCGAAGGCTTTCCATCACAAAACTCGCTCACAAACACAGACCTCTAGAAACATTTTTCAAGCACTGAATTGCTAGTACTAGTGTAATTTGAAGGAAAGAACTAAAAATAATATAACCAAATTATAAGCACTTATCTTTTTTATAACAATGATGATGATAGCTGCGACAGACATAGCTAATACGTGCAGAGCTCTTGCCATGTGAAGGCTTGGTACCAATTCCCATGCATTATCCTATATTTTGTCAATTGAGATATAATTCACCTGCCATAAAACCTATCAACTGAAAGTGTACAATTCAGTGGTTTTTAGTATATTTGCAAAGTTGAGCAATGATCATCACTCTCCAATTCCAGAACACATTCATTACCCCCAAAACCCTGTACCCTTTAGCAATCATTCCCCAGTCCCTCCCTTCCTCCCAGGTCTAGGCAACCACTGATCTACTTTCTATGGATTTTCCTGTTCTCAACACTTCATATAAATAGTCATGTTATATGTGGCCATTGATACCAGACTTTTTTCCCTTAGCATTATATTTTCAAGGTTCATGTGCATTGTATCAATACTGCATTTCTTTTTATGGCTGAATAATGTTCCACTGTATAGAGAGACCACATTTTGTTAATCTATCCATCAACTTGGTTGTGTCCAATTTTTGCCTATTATGAATAATGCTCCTATGAACATCCCTGTACACATTTTTGTGTGGACATATGTCTTCAGTTCTCTTAGGCATATAACTTAGAGGGGAATATCAGGGGATACCACAACTTTCTGAGGAACTGCCAAACTGTTTTCTAAAGCTACTGTACCCATGTTACATGTCCACCAACAATGTCTGAGGGTTCTAATTTCTTCACCTCCTCGTCAACGTGTGTTCTTTTCCACATTTTTTATTATACCAATCCCTAGCGGGTGTGAAAGTGGGAACGCCATTCTGGTTTTGATTTACATTTCCCTGAAGACTAATGATGTTGAACATCTTTTCATGAGCTTCTTGGTCATTTGTGTATCTTTGGAGAAATGTCTATTCAAATCCTTGCCTATTTCTCCATTGGGCTACCTGTGTTTTTATTACGAGTTGCAAGAATTCTTTATATATTCTGGATTCTAGATCCTTTTATCAGATATATGTTTTGCAAATACTTTCTCCCAGTCTCTGGGTTGTCTATTCACTTGCATTATCTTATTTTAATCCTCTCAAGAGCCATGAGATAGTACGATGAGTATCCACCATTTCATAGATGAAAGAACAGTTAACAAACTTGCCTGGGGTTTCATAGCTAATAGGAGTGAAGCAGAGATCCCCACCCAGGCAAGCTGCCTCTGCTCATCAGTAAGAGACCCTGAGCTTGCTACGTGCTATAGCAATGGGCAATAAATAAGCAACCAGGATTTAAAATAGCTAACTTAAAAATAAATAGTTACTGATGCTTTGCATAGAAATGCCAGAGGCCCCTCCAGTTGTTTATACCAATCTTCTTGAGAAGAAAAAGTAGCTTAAAATAAAGCACATTCAGCCATAAAAGGCAAAACTTGGCCTCTGAACAGTGTCTGTTCTTTTCAATTGTAGGAAACTTTCTTTCTTACTGAGTTATGTAGTTAAAACAAAGGAATTCAGAATACAAGTGGTATTTTTGCTGAGATTCAAACATTGTAAGTCATCACAGTGGGTGTTCTGTTAGGTGGAGGCCTGTTTCTTGGCCAAAAACCCGCTTTGTTCAAAATGCATGCCTCCCCCAGCCCTGCACAACCATTCTCTGAGAAATGGACAAAGCAGAGCTTTAGCAACTAAGATGTCATTCCAGCCAGTCGCTTCTTATTTTCCTCTTATTTCTGCCATATACCACAGTGAGTATAAAAGGTAATCTGCAAATAATTTTAGTTCATCTATAGAATTATATTCATGCTAACTAAAGGGTGAACTAGTGGTTTAAAATAATACGCTAGATCTATCAATACTGGCATGGAAAGGAATTAAACATGTATAGTTAAGGGGGGGAAACCTGTAAAACAACATAAAAATGTGATCTTATATTTATTAAAAATAGGCAAAGTGAATATATAATACATATGCACACAAACAACAAAAAATGACATCTAATTGTGGATATTTTCCCCCTGGGAAGAAGGCATAATTTTTACATAATAAAATGTTTAAATTTATAAACATATATACAAATATTGTTTTTAAAAGAACAACCACCATTCTTTCAGATAACAAAAGTTCTTATTTTGTCCATATCTGCATGTTTTAGTGACTTTACAACAACCTTTAAGTCATGAAAAAAAAATTATGTACTTTCATATGTGATTTTGAGTGGGGCAGAAATTCCATAGTTTTTATCCATTTTTAAAATGATTCTCTGACTCCAAAAATATTTAAGAACATTATCTTAAAAGAATATGATAAGATCTCATTTTATGAAAGGTCAAGTTACAAATTAAAGGATCAAATAACAAAACAAAAGTCCTTAAGCCAAGCACAGTAAAGACACCTTCAAAATAATGAAAGAATAATCATTAGATCTCCATAAGCCCTCCTGGGTAATTCTTAGCATGACACTAAAGTAATCTGATTTTTAAGCTTCTGATGTATAGTTCTAAATGTTAAAGATATGTTTCTCTTTTCTTTAAATACACCACAAAAATTTTTCCTAGAGCAAAAGGAGAAAATCCATCCTATAAAAACTAACCTTAACTACATATACAAACAAGTTATCCCATTAATTTCTTTAACAGTTATTTATTGAGCATCTACTATAAGCCAGACTCATTGTTCTTTAATGTTATTATTATTTGTTCTATCCCAGGGTTGTGCTTCTTTCTTCTACATGCTGCAGAATAAAGAAACTGATGGAATGAATTTCAAACATTAGACCATCTTAAGAGTCTATGTAATAATTTCCAACTGCTCCTATGAGGTCTCTTACAGGAAATCTGAAGGAAGAGTAGGAACAAACTTATAAGACTTCGATCCTTAGATAACCAAGGATTATCAGCAATAAAAGAAACACAAACTTCACCTTATCTAGGGACTTAACACTCCTACACTTTTTCTCTTGGCCCTCCAAGAGAAATAACTTTTGGAAATACCCAATAAATAACTGTCTCCTTGAAGATAATTTTCTCCTTGAAAATAAAAGCTAATCCAATTTATCATAGGAAAACAAAAGATTCAGGCAGTTTCTAAGTGTGTGGGTTATTACACTGACATCTAAGACAAAAACCTTACTTCAAATCGAACAGTAACCCGAGTATTTCAGAAATGTATACCTTCTAAAAAGTATTCCAATTGTTATTACTCTAAAAATTCTAAACATTATTCAAATTCATGCTGATTTACCATAGCAGCAACAGGAAATGATCACACCCATTCACCTGCAACATTTCTCAATCATTCATCCCTGCCTGTGAGTCACAAACTGAAATACAAACTCAGAAGTAGCAGCCCACACCAGGGACAGCCCAGCTGTAGCTGTGCAAGCCTCTAGCCCTAACTGGGCAAATACACGGATCAGCCCCTGCAAACACACCAGCACAAGGGGCAATCCCACACACACTGACCCAAAGGAATGAAATCTGGCATGAGCGCCTTCTGTTACCAGTCCAGGGAAAAGAAGTTGGAAAAGCACAGAAGACACAGCAGGTCACACTCAAGAAGCAACTTCTGCAGGTGTCAGCTGAGCTCCTCAATTAGAAATGGGTGTTGTAAATACAACCCGAGGGAAGAGCCTTTCACACACGAGTTCTTTCCATCACAGTTACACCAAGAGAAGAGTGAGCTCAGCTTTTGGCAGCAGAATCTTAAAATATTAAAAACCATGAAGTGAGCTTTGCCATAACATTTCATTCTTCCACAGAACCAAGATATTCCCAAGCTACCAACCTCAATGCCCAGGTCCTCTATACCCTTCCTTTGACGTATTATAAAACCCTCCTATACCGCCCACCTCCTATTTGCATCCTGAACACCTTTGATAGATTAACTTAGGGTCCTGAAATTCCGCACATACAGATCCTCCCAAACATCACCCACTGCCCTCAAAACCAGGTACAGCTGTGCCTTATAGGCTCGTGGCATTCAGCATGCTTTCCTTTAGCCATCCCCACTCACCCGTGCCCTCTGCCTGCAACCTTGTCCTCCAGCCCCAGCTCGCCCATCGTTTCCACATCAAATTGTACCTTCTTTCATGAAGCTGTTAGAAAGCTTCCTCATCCCACCTATTAAATGCACAGGTTGTTCTTTACTTGTAACAAACTCTGTGGGGAGCTTGAAGATTTAATAATATTATATACATGCATGACCATATTATGTTGATCTCCCCTCTAACAAGATTCTTAACTCCCTCAAGGAAGAAACTGTTTTATTCCCTGGCTTCTGTTACTTAAGCACCATAGATATACAGGAATCCTTACCAAAGAAATAATCTGATGTATCCTTGGGCGGGGAGCGGGGAGCGGGATGGAGAGAGAGAAATCCTGATGGTTCAAAAAAAAACTTAAGAATTCGCCATGTAAGAAAACATCTTTAACAGGGATAATTCATCTCCAATAAAATTATAATGTTTTAGGGTTTTCTGTGTGTGCATGCTTTAAGCAAGGAAAATTTCCAGTGGGAACTGTTGAGTGAAGAGAGTGCATCCCCTTCCCATCGGCCGTTATTCCTACCCCACAACCAAATTCCTACCAGTTGACTTAGGACCTAAAAGCCGTCTTCCAGAGGAGATTTAAGACCCAGCTGGAAAGCAAACGAGTAAAAACACAGGAAGGAACAGGACCCAGCCAGGCCCAGTCATCCCTCAACCATTTCACATTGTACCAGTCCTGGGAAAACCACCCTTTCAGCGTGTCGCTTTCAAAATGAATCTACCCTTATGATTTAAAGTTATAGCTGATAGATCTTGTGGCATTTCGTCAAACAGACATATGTATATACGTATATAACTAAGTGGTGGGGTAGTTTCTTCTATAAGTGGGGAAAGTAAAGATGGACAGACTAGAAGCCAATCTTTTCCTAACTTCTGACTCAAAAGCCTAAAAAATACTTTAAAAGGGAAGATAAACATAAAATATAGTTCTGTAAGATACTACATTTCGTGTGTCTTGTTCTCTCTATTTTTTAAAAATATATTTTATTGATTTTCTACAGAGAGGAAGGGAGAGGAATAGAGAGTCAGAAACATCGATCAGTTGCCTCCTGCACACCCCTACTGGGGATGTGCCTGCAACCAAGGTACATGCCCTTGACTGAAATCGAACCTGGGACCTTTCAGTCCCCAGGCCAACGCTCTATCCACTGAGCCAAACCAGTTAGGGTTGTTCTCTCTATTTTTAAAGTACTATTGTATTTTTATCAGTTATCATGTAACTACTAAATTCTTTAGAAAGCCTAATAAAATTCAAAGTACTAAGAAACTTCATTCAAAATCTTATTTCAAACAGTGGGCCAATAAGATACCAAACTTAAAAATCAAGCTATTACCAAAGTAGGCTTACCTACAGCTAATTCTTTACCACATTTCTTGGCACAATAAATTCACCTGCACAACCTGGCACACAGCAGGTCCTCAATACACCTTTGTTGTAAAATGTTACTCATGGTGCAAACTCAGCCTAATAGGTAATCCTATCTTATGGATCCAACACATCAGTTGGTCTAGTTGAAATCAATGTTCATGTCATATAAAGAATGATGGTTCTTTTTTTTTTTTTTTTTCTGTCTTTTCTCTGCCTTGCTTCAAAAACTATCCAGGTGCTAATGCAGACCTTTTCAACCACGTATTGGCAAAGTTTCATTTGAACAGGCACTTTCTCATGACCTTCAAGTCTGTGTTCAACAATGAAATCATTTGGCTTTATATCCTGTTCAGTTATTAATCATGAACAACAAAGGAAGAACTTTCACATGGAAAATGTGAAACCTATGCTGGCCAGCATGCACTCTGGGTCTCTCGGGGTCATTTTCACTTCCAGCTAGGGTCGTTGAAGACTGGGGAATGACTTCAGCTTTTTAAAAACTACATTCACCATTTTGTTGGTGAGAAAACAAAACAGTGATGTGACTTTAGGACAAGTGCTCCTGGAGACTGCAGTCTGAAGAGGGAGCACTGAAGGACAGCAGCTGGGTGATGGACAGATGGGAGGGGGTGGGGGAGACAGGTGTCGGTGTACATGCTGACCACAGACCCTCCCTGGGAGGGCTCTTTCAGTAAGTGCCTGAGACGGAAATTTCTACCCTGGCATGAGACACCCATGTCAGGACCTCAGCATTCTGAGCTCCCCCACTTAAAGAAATTTAGCTATCATGTTCTCGCCAAATTTGACTTTTAGAAATCAACTCTGATACGTTCCTTTTATTTTTTTAATTAATAAAGCAAATATTTGCAACTCTCTTATTTTACTCATTTTCTTTGTTTCCGTAACTATTATTATTATTATTATTATTATTATTATTATTTGGGCCTTTGTTTTTTATTAAATGTATTGGGGTCATATTAGATTATCTAGGTTTCAAGTGTACAATTCTATGATACATCTGTGTATTACATCGTGTAATTGGCCTTGAGACGCCAGAGCGCTGGGGGGATTATACTACGGCAGTCCCTGGCTGTGGGCTGCTGGAACCTGGCACTTCCTGCCTAACCTGAGTAGGAGCTTTTCCAGCCCAGGAATACCCTCAGGCAAAGGAATGACGGTGCCTGCAGCTGGAAGTCCCCAGCACTTGAAACTGCTAAAAGCAGGAGTTACGGGTAGGGCCTCTGCTACAGCTAGGATTGGAATTTCCAAAAGGGTAACCCAGAGGCAACCATGTTTATCAGATGACCCATATCACAGGATACAAAGTTGAGTGCTTTTCACAAAATTATCCTTCAGAAAACAGAGACTGCAACCTTACATTTAAATCCTGAACCGTCTCATCTTTACTCATATTATGGGGCACTGTCAACTACTATTTCTTATTCTGAAAAAGCAAAGGTCTATTTGGGTGAAACACAATAATCTGAAAGGACCTCAACCATGTTCAACTTGGATGTTTTTAAGGTCAAGCAAAGAAATGTAATACAGGCTTGGTTACTGAGGGTATGACTTCAACTGCAAATGGTAGATAACAAAGCAGCTAAAAAACAAACAAAATTGGAAAAGGGTAACACAACAAAAGCAATTCCTGAATCTTCAGATATGACAACACAAATAAAGAATAATAGGAAATGCCTGTCTTGACTAATAATTACAGAAATTAAAAATAAAACAATATGTGGTACTCACAATTAAATACTGGCTAGATCTCCAAGATATTGACATATGTATATACAACTGATAGCATTAAGCTTACCACAGCCCTGGAGAGCATTTAGGAACACATGTCAGAAACCGGAAAATTAAACCTCTTGTTCCAAAAATTCTATTGCTAGGAACTTATCAGAAATGAATAACTACAATAAAGAATGATACCAACAGCAATAACAGTAATAGCAAATATTCATCTAGTGCTCACTAGAGTTGTACTGGGGCTTTAACTGTTTTATGTCAGAGGTTCTCAACTGGGAGCGATTTCAACTGGGATCCATTTTACCCCCTGGGAGACCCTTGGCAATCTCTGGAGACTTTTTTTTTTGTCAGAACCAATGGGTAGAGGCCAGGGATGTCAAACATCTATGATACAGAGGACAGTTCCCACAGCAAAGACTTACCTGGCCCCAACTGGCAACTGTGGCTGAGAAACCTTGCTTTTTATCCATTCACTCATACAATCCTCCCAATAACCCTACAGTAATTATTTTTATTATCTCCATTTTACAGATCAATAAAGACAATTTTTCACTGCACTATTACCCATAATGCTGAAATACTAGGAATGAACTAAATCCCCCAAAACAGGGAAAGAGTTCAATAAATGATAGTGTAATTACCTAATGGAAACATGGAAAGTACTTATAAAATAATATAAAACTAAAATAGCAGGACAAAAAAATAAAAGGATTATATAATTATAATTATTTTAAAATATGATTATAGACACTAAATGGAAAATAAGACAGAAAAGTTAGCATGGTGTTAAGATGGCAGAAATGGGAATGGATATTTTTTCTTTTCTAATATTCTTTGATATTAATATGATTTTTTAAAGGAAAAAACACTTACCAATAAAGATAAGAAATTTGAAATTTTCTTTAAAGAACACAATTTTAATGAAATAAGGAACATTTTATTTTAACAATGAAAGGGTAAACAGGCTAAGAAGATAGTTAATATTAAGAAATTCAAATACAGATTTCCAGGGAACAGCAACAAATGCTAGTGCTTTAAATTCTACAGTCATAGGACAGCTGTGCAGTGTACGAATAAATCACCTAGATTTTTTATCTGCCTTTCTTTCTACCTTTTAGTTTTTCATTGGCTCACTATCACCTAAAGAGAATGGGCAAAAGGAATCAAATTTCAATTCAGCCAAGTCTAATTCATTTTAGTAGCTCTATTCTACAAGATATTTAAACTATTGTTTTAAATTTGCTAATAATACTAGGAATATTATATATACACTATATACTATGGTTGCTATTCTTAGCAGTATATATTGAATGCTTCCTGCATGGATTAATATGTAATCTAATCCCCACAACATCCATTAGAGGTAAATGTTCTCATGGTCCCTATTGTTCAAAAGCGATCACAGACACTTAAAATTAAGTAACTTGCCTAGATTATACAGACCTAGTAATGGGAATACCTGAATTGAAATTTGGGTAGTGTGACTCCAAAGCCCCAGTGTGTGCTTGGGAACATGACGGGGGCAGGGAAGACAGGTTCTACCTTCCTCCTCTCCCTACACTGGAGTGGTACACGTCCAGCCCATGGGCCTTATAAGGCCTGAGAAATCATTTGGTCTGGCCACACCAAGGCATTAGGGGTGAGTTCATTAAACGTTTGACCAAATATAGCAGGCTAATTTTTAAGCTGATAATTTTGTATGGCCTTCGAATGATGTTACAAATATCCAAATGGCCCTTGGCAGAAATAAGGTTCCCCACCCTTGCCTACAGCAATTGACTGATCAATCTGCTATGTGGGATGTAAACACTGCCTTTGAAGTACATTTTCTACTTTGCCTGAGTAGACATAACAAAGACATAACCAACAAGATCTCATATTTTAAAGAAGTTTAAATTACTAAGTTTAATTCTTAAGCTTATATTAAAATATTTTCAATAATTATTTTTATAATCAATAGTGACAGACAAATGTTTGCCAAAAACACCTGAAGAAAAAAATAAATAAGGCTGCCAGTATTTCTGTAGGAAGTCCGTTGATCAATGATTCCAACATGAGGGATTTCATCTGATCCTCATATCCCACTGAATATTCTCTTCTCATGGATCTGAGGTTTAAAAAAATAAGCCTATATCCTGTTAATGATAAAATGGATACCCTCAGAATAAGTAACAGGGGATTGTCTGTTTAAACATTTTAAGCATCTGCTTCTAAAATGCTGCAGAGGAATGGATCGGAACGTTAAATATAAAACACTATTTGTAGATATTAAATTGTTGGGCTTAAAGGTCTTAGTCTAGTCTCACCTACCCAGAGCGTATATTACAAAATGAGGTCACTGACAACAAAATGCTGTGATCTTCTGAGATCCCTGAAGCAAAGATTAACTCGACAAATAACAGGGATCAGGAGACTAATAACATATCATCATGGGGACAGGAAGGGAATCTGGCATGAGTCAAAGTACAAGCCTGGCTGAGCTGCTATCACCTCAGAGCAGGTCGGTGCAGAGTCTAGGAACAACTGGCCTCCAAACCCACACCCACCAGCCATCTTCACAGCCTACTGGCAACAGGAAGGAAAGTGGCAGGTGAGGCGGGTGAGGAAAGTGGGCAAACCTCCTTTGTGGATAGAGCTAACGTTTTTTCCTACCATATGTCTGCGTCTCTGACAAACTGTGAGTAGAGTAGAGAATATAAACTTATTTGGAATACATGTGGTGATTTCACTATGTAAAGAAATACGGGGGCTGTATGTTTTTAACTTATTGGAAATAAACAACTGAAATGACGGGAGATAACAATAGTAAAAAGAATAGCAAACATTTATACAAGCGGGGGCAAAAGTAGGCTGACAGCTGTTCATGTGGAAAACAATACGATAATTAAGAAATAATACAAGAATAAACTGCGTTTCACATATTCACAGCTGTAAGCCTACGTTTGCCACACCCTGTATAGCAGGAGAGCAGCAGCAGGCTGTCCTAAACACTTTCTATCAGGACAGGTCCGCAACGAATCCCTGGAAAAGGTGCACCTGACCAACCTTAGGAGTGGATTGTTGGAGATCTAACAGCAGAATAAACCAAAGGACACACCCTGCATACAGGGGGGGTGGCTCACTGAGAACTCCAGCGGTGACTCCGAAAGGAACCAAACGCTGGCTGCAGAGTACCAACCCCAGCGCAGAGGGCTGGGCTCGGGCCACTCTGGAGCCAGAGAAAAGGGCTTTGTTTTCATTCACTTGGTTCCAACAAAATACACCAACAGGATTCTAAAGCCTGAATGTGCGCTGCAGCCCAGGCGCCCACGCAGCCGTCCCTCACTTGCTAGTCATTTCACTGGCAGAGGTTTGTCACCTGCTAATGTGTGTGTTTTCCCCAATTTTTGCTTACTGGAGTAGCAAAATATAATGCCATCTGACCCAGGTTGTTTGGGCTTGAGGCTTCTCTGGGCAGCTCTTTTTCCCCATCTCCTCCACAATCAGCACATCTCATTATTGTCATCGTGTCAATTCGTAGCAGCACTCACGCCTGCTACCCTTCTCATTTACTGCCCTAGACCCAGAAATTGAGTCCCTGGGTGTGAATTAAGAAAGCAGTCACTGAATGAGGCCCCCACACTGCACAGACCAAGGGACAAATGTCCATCCTAATCTATGTGCAGTCTGCAGGATAGGCGGTGGTCTGGGCTGCCAGTGAGCAGAATCATTAAGTTAAAAAGCAGATTTCAAACACTCAACAACCTTAACAGGAGCTAAAAAACAGCGGGTCTCAATAAGTGTTCTCTAAATCATTTGGGGCTCCTTCCCTCCCCCCGCCCCCAACTTACTTCTAATTCTTAGCCACGTGTGGCACAGTTGAGATTGACAGAAAACTAAGCACTACTCTTTTAGGAAACATGAAGATGAGAAATTTTCAAAATTACAGGGAAATCAATGCTTACTTTCTTCCTAATACAAACCCAATATGATAAGACTTGTACACCATAAAACACCAGGCAAATATTACCTACTGAATGACTTCCAGATTATGGGAAGTAAATATCAATTCTTTATTACAGTAATCAAGGGATAGATTTACCTTCAACACCTTTCATTTTCATTTAGATTTTATTACTCAGAGAAATTTTGCAGCATAAGGCTTAGCAACAAATTCAGAATACACAGAATGCAATCGCAAGGATTTTTTTAATAGGTCACAGTTCATTTAGCTACAAAATAAATTCTCATCATAAAACATAAGATTCTCTTTGTAACAGCAGAAGAAATTGGTAGGTAGATAAGAAGGGTCCAGTGGGGCCTGGCCAGCATGTCTCAGGGGTTGAGCATCGACCAGTAAACCAGGAGGTCATGATTCGATTCTGGTCAAGGGCACATGCCTGGGTTGTGGGCTCGATTCCCAGTGGGGGGCGTGCAGGAGGCAGCCAATCAATTATTCTCTCTCATCATTGATGTTTATATTTCTCTCTCCCTCTCCCTTCCTCTCTGAAATTAATAAAAATATATTTTTTTAAAAAAGAAGAATCCAGTGGGACATGGAGGAGGAAAATGAGAACTGTTTTCTCAACCCACTTGTAAAATATCCATAACCTCCCAGTTTAAAATCCATCACCGTAAAATACACTATGCTTTGTAAAAATGCTTATGAACAAAGATAGAATGTCATAGGTACTTTATAGAATTTGCATGCGCAGAGATAAAATATGGTATTTTCATCTCATGATGTTTTTTCTCCTTTATTTCCAAATGTTCCATACATCGCTGCCAGATACACATACACACAACTATACTTCTCTTCTTCCTCCTGTAACTCTAGTTACTCAGAGTTAGACTATAAATATTTATTAAAAACTAACTAAACAGCTCTCAGAGTACTGTCAGATACCAGATTGCATGGGATGGGTGAGTCAAAGTCATCTAGAGAGAAAGTGAATCTACCGGGGAAATACATTTCTTCTGTCAAACACAGCACAGGAACTACTAACACTAGAAAGGAAGCGATTGCCAAAGAGTGGAAACAGAAGCTAAAGGCACAGAATCCGGGAGGCGAACAAGAAAACAGGCCAGGTCAAAAGCCAGGAGACTCGCTCAGCTCGGGGCTGGCCAGGCCAGAAGAAAGGGGTCAGTGTTGGTGTGACTGGAGGAGCTCTTTCTCAGAGGGCCAAGGAGATCGCTATCTGATGAGGCATTTCCATTGATGATATGCAAGTGACCTGGAAGAATCTGTACAAGATGCCTATCCTACAACTGCAGCGTAGCCCAGCCTCTCACGCTATCTGGATCAGCGGCATTAAACCGAAATCTATCATGTTTCCAGACCATTATGACAGTTCTCCCTATTTGGAGAAATAGTCCTCTCCGCAGACTAAATAAGGCGTTTTATATAAGGCACTGGAAGGCAAATAGGTCGCACAGCACAGAGTCATATGGGAGGCTATGTGCCCTTTCCCTCTTCTTGCCTTGCTTGCTTGCAAACAATAAAAACCTTTCTGAACAAATGAAAGTGGACTTTGGAACCCACAAAACATGTCGGGCACCCTGCCACAAGGATATTCTCCAGACAACTGTGGGCCATTTGCTGTCCTGTTTAGCTCTGTATTTCTTGCCATGTAGTGGATCTGTGGTTGAATGAGCCTGGCATAGAATTACAGCCTCGATGCTTTGATGTGAAAAATCACTAACAGATCTAGACTGAGAGATGAGGACAAACGTACATTTTCGGCATCATGGTACACATGGGATGTCATTTAAACTAATATCTTTGTGTATTCTTTTTCCTGCAATAACTTGAAAGTCTCCACCAACAAAAACAGCCACCATTGGCTATAATCCTTTCTTGCCATTTGCCATGTGCTGTGCGAGGGATTTTATATGCATACATCTTTTAAGACTTACAGTAGCCCCATTATCTCCATTTTGCAAGTGAGGAAAGGGAGACTCAGGCTCCAGGTCTCTTCCTGCTAATTCTAACATCTTCCACAAATTACACGGAAAATGGGTTATTCTATAGTTAACTCTGGGATTTACTATCCCTATAAAAATAATTGATCAGAATATGAAAAGTTAATAAAGTAGTGAGGACACCTAAATAACTACCAGTTTCAGCACAATTTGGGATGATGATAGCTTTATACTTCCAAAAAGAGAACGAAAAAATAGAGAAGTTATTTCTAAAGATTCAAACCTCTGCCCCAGAGATCAGGAAATAAGTCTGTTTTTTCAGATGGAAGTTAATTGTCTTAGAACTCAAAAGAAATTCAAATACATAGTCATTCAAAAATCTGCCATTTTGTAGGAATTTCCTTCAGAATCAGTAAGACTTTAAAAGCCAAAGATCCAAACAATGGAAGAAAATAGGCAATGTATAAAAAGGCAATTCACTGAAGAAGCTTGTCAAAATAGCCAATAAACATATGCAGGGAAGTTCAACTTCACAGAAAAAGAAATACAACTTCAAACAATTATATTCTACTTTTCATCTCTCTACTCTTTACAGATAGCAATTTAACAGTAAAAGCCTATTAGCACTGAAATTACCCAAATGAACTAAGACACCTACATAGGTCATTATTTTTAATAATTTAAAAAATGGGATGCCACTACTACAGGGTGGTTTCAACTTTGGTTCAGAAAGAAAAATTAAGCTTGTGGGAACTTAGATGTAAAACTGTACATTTGCATATTCATAGAAAAAAAAAGTGTGGCGGGACAAACAAAGCTGGTAATAATTATGGAGGGAGGGAGGGAATGACGATTTTCCACTTTGTGTGTTTTTTATTCTGCGTTGAATTTTTTTAAGAAGGAGCTGGATTACTTAAGGTATTTTAAAAGACATTTTAAAGACATTATTAAAAGTTAGAATGAAGATCAAAAAATGTATTATAATGAAAGCTTCTGTAACTTGAAAGCAACCCTACAGAGGGGACCACACCAATTGCTGCCCAGCTCACAGTCCAAGTTTGAATACTCCGTGGTTTAGACAGAAAGTTTGACCCGTGTTCCTTTAGTCCTAGACTAAAATTTCACTTTGGCACAATATTAAGACTGGGCTATGACTCATCTTCCTCTGCAAAACAATGCACGTTCTAGTTCAGTGGGAAAAAACGAGTTAAGTTGCCAGTTCACCGAGCTGTTGGAATCAAGGTCAAAATATTGGGTGAGAGCACGGTGTCACGGCCCAGACCCTATCGCATTCTGGCATCAGTCCTTTCAATTGCCCTTCAACTGTTGTTGTCCTAACTAGTTAATATTAATAACAGGAAGAAATATTAACAATAGGAAGAGAGCAAAGGGAAGGCCAGACATTATAAGCATGGTCATCCGGGCAGCTTCACTAGGAAGCTGCAACTTCACACTCCCCGGGGAATCACTGGTCCATTCCCTGCAAATCACTGATCCATTCCCTGCAAATCACTGGGGAAGGGGATCGAGCAAAGGGGAACATGAGTGCCTGCACAGTAAAGTCAGGGTAATGTAGGGAAGGTGCTTTCCTGTCAGTCTAGCCTCAGGATAAAGATCATTGGCCAAACCTTATTTTACAGAACTTATTTTTCCTTTAACTATTTACTTGGAACTGCTACTTAATTCAAGTCTGAAAGTGTGGGAATCCATAATCCCGAGACAAAGGAGTCCTCTCTACCTTGCTCCTCTCTCCTCCCTCCTGCTTCCTTGTACCCACCCATGTTCCCTCCATAGCCATGTGGCTCTAGAAGCCCCATGCCCCACAGCCATGTGGATCCTATACAGTGGACTGCAGCTGGGAACACACAAGCTAACCTAGCCAGGTGCTGAACTGGTCTGTACAAATATGGAGAGAAACTCTGGGCAATGGCTTTGATCCTAGCTCTGCTGAAGACAAAATGGGGCTATTTCTTTGGTGGAAGAGAGGGAGATGGGACCTTGGAAAGTCAGGGGTTTTGTTCCACAGAAATAAAGTTCTCCATGATACCTCACCCTCCCGTTGGGGGCCTCAGGAAATTCCCATTCCCACAGCACCCCAAGAAGCCCACTTCCACCAGCAAGAGGTGAGGACACAGAGAGCACCCTACAGATAACCCAACCAAATCCTGAATTTGCAAACAGCTGGAATAGGAAGCACCTGGTACCCTCAAAAAAGAGGTCAGAGAACCCAAGTGAAACATAAAACCGACCCAGGATCCACGTCATGAGCATACCTTTCAAGTAATGCCAAGGAAAAACACAGCTAAAAAGATGATTATATATATTCAAATTTAATGTATTTAAGTACCATAATGAACAAAATATTTGATTTCCTATTTCTAGGCTCTAGGTCACAGGGAAAGCTCTTTATCGACTGACTAGATTTTTACAATTTTTACAGAACTTATTCCTTTTACTATTTACCTGGAGCTGTTACATATAGCTTTCAAGGTGCTTTAAAATGTGCTACATCACTAATCCTGACCAGGACCCACTGGGGGAATCCTGCTGGTAGGAAGACCCATCACAGAAGGTAAGTGCCTCCACAATCCATGGCAGGTGGGCCTGAGATCCAGGTCCACCCCTTGAACCACTGCTCAGTACTACGTTAATCACATTTCTCAGCTCCCCTCCCAATTCTTTGGTTTCAAACAAATCATTCTGTCCCTACCCTTCTTCTTCCAACTTAATAATTTTCTCTCAAGCCTCCACAAATTATATTCTACTTGCTCTTCCTAGCCATGAAATCATTTTTTATAAACATTAAGACTGGCTAAAAATTCACAAGCCCTGAGAAATTTTTTCAGGCAAACCTCAGCACACTCTGATCTGAATTCTGTGTTCCTTCAATCTTATATACCGTAGCCATCTGGTGGGTCAGGCAGCCCCTAAGACCTGCCAAAGATAATCACACTCCTCCCCTTGCCCAGATCACTTTAGGAGACCCTCCTGGTAGTGTCCCCAACCGGCCCCACCTCCACATTCACACCCATTTGCACCCAAGCCCCTGATGAAAGTCTGATTCCCAAGCTTTCCACCTGCCTTGCTTCATGAAGACGATGCCAACCTGGAGCCTGGTCTGTGCTGAGAGGTCTGCTCAGCATACCGAGGTTTGCCTGTCCCCCTGTCTCTCTCCTAAGAGCTTCCCAAATGACAGCCGATATTCAGACGGGCTACAGTGTCCTAGAACACTCCTCCACACCAACACAGACTGGAAATTAAGAGATCCTACCCTCGGCCAGCCCTCCTGCTGCTCAGAGAAATTTATTCACCCATTCCACAAGCCAATACTGAGCCTTCCTGCACGCCGGGCACACAGTGAGGGGCTGGGTACCACGGTGACAGAGCTTCCCTCTGGTCTTCGACCTCATGGAGCCTTCAGCCCTGTAAGGAACGAGCAGTCTGGGTCTGTGCGCCTCCTAGTTGAATCCATTAGAATCACTTGGATATTTTTGAAAAGCTTCACAGGTAAGGTGAGTCCAATTACATGAGGGCCCCAGCCCTTTAAGGATTCTGAGTGCCGCCAGGGTTGAGAAGAGCTTAATCTGCCCATCTGAAAAGGAAACAGCTGGCACAGAGTCCTGTCGGCCCACCAGCCAAGCAGGAAGGGTGGCGAGAAGAGCAGGGCCTCTCAGAGGTGGCTTCCTGAGCAGGCGATTTCCAGACATAAGTCATCTGTGCCACAGGACCTGCCTACAACTCCTGTACATTTTTATTTCACACTTTCAAGATGGGCTGTTGGTTTTTTAACTTTGGTCTCTCTCAACTACATTATTTTAAACATTTGGCCATTTGTACACAGACATCAAGAATCAGAAAATATTTCACAAAAGTTTAAATAAAAAGATTCTATACCAAAGACAGAGATGAATATGTCCACCTTATTCAGTTTCCTCCTGTTATATCTCAGTGGGTAAGCTGAGAGGCAAATTCATCAAATTAGCATTCCACATTCTAGATGACAACATAGAGCAAAAGAATGACAATTTCAACAAAATAAAACAAACAAACAAAAACACTGAAAGGCTAATTTTGAGCAAATATGTCTTTTAAATCCACTCTATTTAATTTTTTTTTATTATCCCACTTAGATTCTGCAACAGTCCTTTGACATATCAACTTCTGCACTGTCAAAAATGTAATACAAAACACGTATGGTTTCACTTTCTGCCTTACTTGAGGTCTGTAAATAAAGGATTCATCCCAAACTTTAAGCTATAATGGAGACAGCTTTAACAAAAAAGGCCATGTGTTGCAATGAAATACACTATCCATAAGAAAGTATTTTTATATCTCTATTTCTATCAGGATCACTAAAGAGATCTACCTGTAGGTATAAGGAAGTACTCAATTCAATAATAGCAACGTGCAGGGAGCTTAGGCCCTTGTGGAATTTGAAATCATGGACTTATTGGTTTTCTATTTTTGTTAAAAATAACATGTTCTGAAGTATCTTTTTTTAAATGCTTTGTATTTTCCTAAAGCCTTTGGACTGGTCAGAGGGCAGGAAAGAAATCTTGTCTAATTGGATGGGAATTCCTGTTTAAAGCTGCAGTCTACTTGCTTTCAAGTTTGCTCACTATTTAAAGGTTTATTGGTATTTTTTTCTTTTAATTATCTTCTGATTTTGAGCACCAGAGTTACCCGAGACCCTTTGTAGCAAGACAATAAAATGCAAACAAGCAAACTACAGAGATTATTAATGCCAGGGAAAGACAGAGGATTAAGTGAGAGTTAAGAAGTATCCTCGAAAAACCACAATGCTGTAATTGCTACTCCCAAGCACGGGGTTTTAATTCAGTGCCTGAAAGCTATTTTAATTTTTTGTTGAGACCACATGGTTCTTTAAATAAGAGAGAAAAGTCAATAGCCCAAGGAGAGAATTATAAGCACACTGCTCTCCTATTACATGTGGCATAGAAAGTAAATTTACAAGGAAAATATGGGCCACTCCAATCATTTCCCTTTAAATGCCCTCCATAGAGACACTGCCTACAAGCATTTACCACCTCATTTACTGGACTTATACGGAATAAAACATTAAGAGGGACAAAATAATTCCAAAAGAAAGAAAGAAAGAAAACTTTTTAATACTAACTAGCCTAAAAGTTTTCCCATAGTGACAATGTTCAAACATGATATATGAGATCAAATAAAAGACATCACTTGCTTTGTTTTGTTTTTCTCAGAAAGTTTCTATGACCATACATGAATATGAACTGGTCCAGAAAGGTCACTTGGAAGTGGGGTCCAGTGATGGAAACGGGCATGAGCACATCCAATGTCAAGCTCTGCGTTGGCGGGTCTCCAGTAAAACAAAACCCCCTCATCTCCATTTCCCCCCAAAAGTACAAACCTCCAGCTCTCCCCTTTGTCAGCTCTGAACTGTACATTTTCAAAAGTGAAATATCCTTTGCACCAGCACAGTAAATCAAATACAGCACGGCTTGAGCTCTACCACAGTTCAACAGCAGAGGAAACTGCTCTCTATATAACTGTAAACAGTCCACACATCAGAAGCTGCTTCAAAAATACAGGGAAATCAAGTGAAACACACTTGTCACAATCAAGGTATGGTTCCTTGAGTGTTTTTCCCAAAGAAGCTAATATGTGGCAAATCATCACACACTGAATGAAGAGAAGGATGAAGCAGACAGCACTGGTCTCCACTATTCCGAGTCCACAACAGAGGTGGCATCAGGAGGAACAGGGCTGTCTGTCACCAGCACAACCCTGCCTTCAGTGGCTCTGTTACAAACAGACTCGGGTAAGTGACTGAGGGAGCCTTGTCCTTGCTGACGCCCCCCTTTCAAAACCTCTCGGGTGGGGAGTCCGGCAAGCTGACAAACTTACCTGGCACTCGCTGGTAAACCCGGCGAGCTCCTGGCCCCGGCAAGTCAAATCTGCACTTTTTCCAACGAAATGCGGTGGCTGCCGGGCTGCTCATCACCTACATTTGCTTGAAAGGCGAGGAAAAGGATGCAGAGGAAGCGGACAACAAAGCAGCCTGCGAACTGCACACTGGGATGTCCTGTGTTGGGGTGGCTTTTCTTTTCCCATGAGAGGATCTGACTAAACCTAGCCCAATCTCCTCTCAAGACAGACAGGAAGTTACACTTAGCAGTCAGTGAAACGCCTTAGGTCATTTGGGGCTGGGGTTGATTTCTTTTTTGTTTTCTGTTTTGTTTTGTCTTTTAATTGTCACAAGTAAGAGCCTTTGAATACTTCTGATCAACTACAAAGAGATTATAACTTTGTTTCCTGTTTTGACAGCATGGGCCTCAGCTAGAAAGGGACATCTCCACCCACCTCTCTACCCACAAGGTATATAAATAGAGGCTTTTGCCCTGGGTATACAACTAGGTGAAGAGTTTGGTTACAAATTAACTATACTTCAAAGAATAAATTGGACTTGTTATTTCACTTTAATGGGCATGTATATATCTATATCTTGAGGAAATAAAACTCAAAATGATCTCTTCTTAATTCCTTAGAAAACTGCTATTATGGAAAAAAAAATTAACCACATAGAATTCTAAGATAAGAGGTAACAATGTTGACTCACATTTCCAGGCTATTCTATTTTCTATATTTGCCTTGCCCGCTTGGCTATCACTTCTGCATGTTTTCCACAGACCTATAATAAGCAAGATAAATCATCACCATATCACCTCACCTGTTTTCCTGTTCCTATTCTCTTTTTCTCTCTTGCTTATAGAAACTTCCTACTCTTAAGCCAAGATTTTCATAGAATATGTACCCTTACCAGGAAACACACGGATTTAAATTAAAAGCCGTGTTCTTCCTTACTACTGCTGGCTGAGGCATAGAAAAGAGAGCCAGCCAATACCTACCCCACTCTCCTCCTCTTTACCTGTGTATTTTGCCTAGACTGGATGCAGTATGATTATGGCAAAATACTCACTCTAAGCCTCAATCTCCAAACCTGTAAAATGGGAGTAGAGACCTCACCTGCCTCCTAAGAGTCTGGGAGGAGAGAAGCACAGTGATACAGATTATGTCACACTAGAGGCCTGGTGCACGAAATTCGTGCACGGGGCGGGCGGGTGTCCCTCAGCCCAGCCTGCATCCTCTCCAATCTGGGACCCCTTGAGGGATGTCCAACCGCCTGTTTAGGCCCGATCCCAGTGACTGCTGGCTCCCAACTGCCCTTCCCTGTAGGCCTGGTCCCCCACAACTGCCCTCCCCTGCTGACCTGGTCCCCCCAACTGCCCTCCCCTGCAGGCCTGGGTTCCCCCCAACTGTCCTCCCCTGCAGGCCTTATCCCCCCCACAACTGCCCTCCCTTGCAGGCCTTGCCCCCCCCAAACTGCCCTCCCCTGCAGGCCTTGTCCCCCCCCCCCAACTGCCCTCCCCTGCTGACCTGGTCCCCCGAACTGCCCTCCCCTGCAGGCCTGGTCCCCCCCAACTGCCCTTCCTTTCTGGCCTGGTCTCCCCCAACTGCCCTCCTCTGCTGGCCTGGTCACCCCTAACTTCCCACAACTGCCCTCCCCTGCAGGCCATCTTGTGGCAGCCATCTTGTGGTAGCCATCTTGTGTCCACATGGGGGCAGCCATCTTTAACCACATGGGGGCGACCATCTTGTGTCCTGGTGTGATGGTCAATTTGCATATTACTCTTTTATTAGATAGGATAATCAAAGCCCAATTTTTTTTGGGGGGGTGGGGTGGGAGGGTTACAGCTTTATTGATTTAGAATTCCCTTTGTATGCAATTAACCCATGTAGAGTGTATAATTTAATGATTATTCATATATTCACAGAGCTGTGCATCCATCACCACAATCAATTTTAGAATGTTTTCATCACCCCAAAAAGCTGTCATGCTCCACTTCCTCCTCCACCCTCCAGCCCCAGGCAACCACAAAAATCTACATTTACTCTATTGATTTGCCTCTTCTGGGCATTTCATATAAATGAAATCATTGAATATGTACAGGGTCTTTTTTTTTCACTTCGCACACAATGTTTTCAAGGTTCTTCCGTGTTGTGTCAGTACTTCATTCCTTTTTTTGGATGAATAATATCCCATTGTAATAACACTCCCCATTTTATTTATCCATTCATCAGTTGATGGATATTTGGGTTGTTTCTACCTTTTGGTTATGAATAATGCTGCTTTGAGCATTCATGTACAAGTCTGAATGTTGCCATATGTTTTCATTTCTCTTGGGAATATATACCCTGGGGTAGAATTGCTGGGTCACATAGTACCCTATGGTGAACCGTTAGAAAAACTGCCAAAGAGTTTTCTCAAAGTATTTCCACTACCAGTGTATAAAGGTTCCAATTCCTTCACATCCTCAGCCACACTTACTACTTCTCTTTTTATTATAGTAGCCATCCTAGTGGGTAGAAGTGACATCCCATGGTGGTGTGATTTGCAGTTCCCTGATGGTTATTAAAGCCCAGCTTCTACCAGTAGCCCAAAAATACTTCCATATTTAAAGGCAGGGCTACATATTCAAACTACAGAGCAAGCAGCAAGACACGGGGACCACTTGATCAGAATAGATACTGGCTACTGTGCTTACGCAAGACCTTGAAGTACCCAGCTTTAATAGTGGGTATTTTCAAACAGTTATGAAAGAATTTCAACATTTTCAACTGGTATCGTTGTATGGATTTGTACCAGCTAAATAGTGCTGGCCTTCTTATCTCTGGTAAGAAGCTGCTAAAGTAGTTGATCATGCTTGCTCTCCCAAAGGGCTGCTTAAGAAAACGTATTAGAAGATGAAATTCTCAATGGAAATATGATATTTCAATCACTTACAAACCAGCTCTTTCTGTCTTTCTGCTTTATTTTCTTCTTAAATAGAAACAGGCCCAATTAAAAGGCAGCTTTTTGTAAGTGAATACTCATAATTGTTTATGGGAAAAATTTTTAATTTTATTTTTCAATTACAGTTTACATTCAGTTTCACTTCATATTAGTTTCAGGTGTACAACATAGTAGTTAGACAGTCATATACTTTACAAAGCATTCCCCTGATATTTCCAGTACCCACCTGGCACCATTTTTTAACATGTCTTTACTAATTTTAGAGGAAGGGAGAGGGGAAGAGAGATAGAAACATCAATGATGAGAATCATCGATCGGCTGCCTCCTGCACACAGAGATCAGTTGTGTTGTGATTTAAGATTAAAAATCTCAAAAATTTTGAAGGTAGCCAAGGAGGACAACAAATCAGGATTCCCCCTTCCCTCTTAAAAATATGATATTGTAAGAAGGGTGGTAATTATTCTAAATCAAAGGGATTATCCAAACTAATTCAGAGAGATTATCTAATTCAAAAAATTCAAACCATCTAAAATAATCTAATTTGAAGGGATTATTACTTTTTTTTAATTCTAAGGGACTATCAAATCTGCTTCAATCTAATTCAGAGGAATTATCTTTTTTTTTTTTTCAGACCTTGTGGTGTTTGAACAAACTCATAGACAATGTTAATTATCTCTTTCCTAAGACATCCTATTTTGGATTTTAATCTGCCCCCCCAAGAAAAACTAAACAGAATATGATTAACATAAAGCAAGCACACACACACACAAAAAAAAATACAAAAAGGCTATAAACTTTAAAAAGTAACCTTTTTTTTCTTTATTTTCCAATATAAGGCCTCAGGCCTTGCAGCATGTACTAATAATATGATTCATCCATCTTCTAAGAAATTTTCCACATCCCAAGCCTGCACCATGTAATCCATTGTTTTTGTTATTTCTTGGCATACGGCTGACTATGAGGCTGACCCCTGCACTTTCCTATGTCAAATAGAACTTTCCATTGTGGGAAATGTCTAAAACATGCACATTAAGCTAAGTGGGAATGTCATCACAGCTCAGGAGCAAACGTGGTCTGTGTCAACCAGCACAACTCCTGCCTGGGTTCTGCACAGGAAGGCCAGCCACTGAACAAGCACCAGCGCAAAGCCTTCCCTGGAGTCTCTGTAAACACTTGACCGTGAAGAAAATCAGAAGCAGCGATCAGCTTAGCAACGTTATCTGAAGGTCCTTCTAAAAAGCTCTAACAGGGGGGCACTTTTTAAAACTGCTCTGTGACGTCAGAACCCACTCTCAATCCACAGACCCCTTCTTCTTCTGTGTTACACGGTGGCCTCATTTCTAGTTCTTGTGAAATCAATAGGCCATTTATGCTGCAAGGATCTGTCTAGGGTATGCACTTTCTTATTCAATCTGGTGTTGACAGCAGTAATCAAATTTTGCACATACCACTAGCTCTATTATAGCTCAACAGTCACTGGCTGCCAGCCTAGGTCTACTCTCACCAGAAAGGAAAAAAAGACTGGACTGGAGAGAGAGTTACAGGACGAATGAGCTGAAACGACAGGAGGTGGTGTAGAAGAGAGAGAGAGAAGAAAAGTCATTTCGAGACTAATCCCCTCTCCACTGGGAAGACACAGGCCCAGCAACATCAGCACAGCCAAGACCAGCTGAGCTGACCTTGGCTATTAAAGGCACATACTTTACCCTTCTTTCTGTTATCTGCAAACCCTCTTGGCTTTGAGCATCTAATTATAACCGCCAGTCCTGACTAATGAACCTACTACATCTAACCCTGCAGAGCAGCAGACAAAAGCTAGAGACAAACCACACCCACCGACACCAGGGAGCCCAGGTGCAAGGGAACCTGGAGTTACAGGACCTCCGGTGAACGCTCCAGACACTGTGGCTTCACTTTGTAACTCTTCTGCCTGCACTTCAGGTGGAATCAAGAAAATGTTAAATTAATCTTATGATAAAAACAAGGTCAGCCTTAAAAAAAAAAAAAAATAGGGAGGGGGTGGGAACCTAACTTTGGCATTCTACTGGACTTATATTTCTTTCTTGAGTTTGAATTCTCTAAAAAAAAAACACACTCCTGCTAACAGATATTCTCTTCTTAAAAACAACATAGATGATGCTATTTCCTGTTATAACAAGCAATTTTTTTCTCATTTTTTAAAAATTGAAATAATTTTAGATTTACCAAAAAAGTTGTAAAGCCCTAGCCAGTTTGGTTCAGTGGATAGAGCGTCGGCCTGGGACTGAAGGATCCCGGGGTTCGATTCCGGTCAAGGGCACATGCCCGGGTTGCGGGCTCAATCCCCAATAGGGGGCGTGCAGGAGACAGCCAATCAATGATTATCTCTTATCATTGATGTTTCTATCTCTCCCACTCCCTTCCTCTCTGCAATCAATAAAAACCTTATTTTTTTTAAGTTGTAAAAATAGTAAAGTTCTTATTCCCAGCTTCCCCAAATGTCACCATCTTTCATAATCAAAATACAATTATCAAAACCAGAGATTTAGTACTGATGCAATACTTTACAGATCTTATTCAAATTTCTAATAATTTCCCCTTCTTCTGGATCATGATTCAATCCAAGAGCCTACATTCAAGCAAATCCTTAAAAATCCAAGATACATCCTTTCCAATAATTCATGCAATATCTAATGAACATTCCTGAGCCCCCCCAATAGTTGTTTTCCATGTTAATGAGGTAGTGTCATTATTGACCATAGAGTTTTCCCAGTTAGAAATGTTCTTTTCCTTCAAAATTCTTTCCATATATAATCTGTTCGTCTTATCAAACTTCTCTCATAGCACAGCTCATACAGCTTCACAATCCCTTGTCCAAAATCCTTGGGCTAGGTGTCTTCCCAAATCAGAACTTTCCCCAATTGAGAAAGTCAGACAGCACACAAGCCATCTATTACGTTGAAACATAAACCAGTGAGACCCAGAGAAATTTCCCCTAATTAAACACATTGAGATACATCTGCAGCAAATATGTGTATTTTATTAATGGTGAGTGAGATAAATAAAGATTGGAAAAACATCCCAGCAGTGCAGGTCAAATGTTGCCACCAAATGAGTTCAGGCCAAACTCAGGTTTTACTGTCAAATGAATTACAAAGAAAATACCTTTTGGTCTCCAGAGCTCTGTAACTGCAAATGAGGCCACTTGGATCTGTACATATGAAATCCATGGCCTCACCCATCTCCTGCCCTTCTTCGCTGCATCCTCTGTCACTCCCTCTCCTGGCAAAATAACCTGCAAGGTTATGTCTGCCTCTAAGCTCGCTCCATTCCAATCCCCACCTTCCACGGAGCCCCCAGGGTGATCTTTGTAAAACACCTACAGCTCCCTCGCTTCCAAATTCATAGGAGGATGGAGGTGGGAGTCTAATCTTCATGAGGTTTACAAAACTCTCCACCACCTGAGCCAACTCCTCCGACTGCACAGACCATCTACACAGCATCACACCCAAGGAGAACCCCCCAAAAAAGGGCACAAGCCCTATCATCAAGATTCTCACAATCTAATTCATTCTCTTTAATATTTTCATCAAACTAATTACATTCAGAATACAATTTCCCCAATATTCAAAGAGCATGTCAGGAGCTTTAACTCATTTTTTTCTAGCTAGAAAACTCTACCTTAGTTCTTGACCACATTAACTAACATTACTATCACACGACTAACAAAATCCCACATGTTGACATAAAAGGAATTTTTCACATGATTTTAACAACACATTTCTAAAAATACTCACTACGTTACTGTTGGTATGGTTAAAACAATTACAGAAAGCAAAAGCCAGGAAAACTTTTCTAAAAACAAGCAAACCCAAAAAAGTAACGCCAAGGATGGCACTTAACGGGCTGAGTGCTTTCTCATGGGGATTGTTTTTCCAAGGAACCAAGATATAAATAAAATCTGAAATCATGCCTTTGTTTCCATATTAGTATATGCATGCAACCAAATGACATTATGATCAACAGAATTATGTTAGAGAGAATTAAACAAAAATCCCCAACATCAAAGAGTTTAGAATTTATCCAAAATCACCCAGAGGCTGACATCAGATGCAGACTTTAAGGAATATGCCAATGAAAGAAGAAAGAAATCATATTTTAAGTATTATTGCTTTTACTTTCTAATGTGCAAACAGTCAAAGATACCTACTTCGAATTAAAAGAAAAATTCCTAGAAGTTGTATTTCAAGATAAAATTATAACCTTTCTTACAATTCTCCCAGGAAAATTGCACAGTAGTAGTAATCCCTTAATGAGGGGGGTAGGGAGAGGTTGTAGGAGCCGACATCCTCTCCCTACACTGAGTGAGGCGAGGAGGGCTCTGAGCAGGGAACCGAGTTCCCTGCCAGGGAGGCCTTCCTCTTACAATAGAGTGTGTGTGTGTGTGTGTGTGTGTGTGTGTGTGTACACACACACGTACATGTGTATGTCTGGCCGAATTGCTTCCAAACAGACCAGCAACTGCCTGGAACCCACTGGTATGGCATCCGGTGGAACAAGCAGACACCATATGGCTGCCAGGTGGTGCCACCACTTTGTAGATGCCAGGATCCGATCTGCCAGGGCCCCGGGAGGAGCCCTGCGGTGTAGTCTGCTAGGACAAGGGTCCCTGGGACAGCCCCTCCGGCTGCAAACCTCTCCCTCCAGCAGTAAAAAGGAAGCTCGCTGCTGGGCTCCTCCGGGAACAGGCAGAGTAGTTACAGGGATATTAAGAGATGAATAAGACACAAATGCTTTAAAAAAGCAAGAGGAATTTTAAAACATTGTTTTTTTAAAGGAGGGGTGATTTTTCTGGATTTTCTACTTTGTTCTGTTTTTATCAATCAGGAGGGAAAAACATTGTCTTTTCTCGTTTGCCTTCGTATTGCCATCCCTTGGCACAGTGCCTGGCACGGGATATGGACTTAATAAATGAACAGTTACTGAAAGGAGAGAGATGCGATGACGTGGCAGACACCAGTGCAGAAGGGAGGGTGTGCCAGGGCAGTGAGAGGAGCCTGGCCAGCACCCACCCCCCCACCTCCAAGAGCACAGAGCATGCGACATGCCCACCTGAGGCAGAAGGGAGGTGGCAGGGTCTAGGGCAGGAGCAAAATCAAAACAGCAGCTCTGAGGCAAACTCAGCAATCCCAACACTGCAGAAAGACTCCGCCGGGACTAGAGAGCTGTGGCCGGGCGAGAAAGGCACTTTCAGGAATATAAAGAGTAATTTGGAAATAAAAGTGCTGTAACAGTAGAGGCAATAACACTGTCTCCCAGCGGGGCTATGGAGCCAAAGTCAGCAAGCGAGTTTTCCTGAAGTGCAACTGCTGGCCTTGTGAGGAAAACGCTAGTTTCTAGAGGGTTCTAGAACCTCAAGCTTCATGGGAAGGTGTGAAGAGGGAAGCACAGGGTTGTTCTTTGTTGTTAACAATAAAACCATCTAGTGGAAGAAGGGATCTAAGTGTCCCGTTGGGCACACAGCCTGTGAATCCTAATGGGACTCCTAAAATTCTGTCCCTTCGTCACCTGCAGCAATGATCTCAATTTATTGCCTATGGACCCTTCTGCCCTTAAGCAAACCTGAGGATGCTGGACGTGGGAAGATAGGTGTGTAACATGTGTGAGTCATCTGTAAGGGGTAGCACACAAAGATTGTCCCGTCTGAGGGCACACCCACCCACACTCCCATGTGCCATCTCTCTCAACTTGGGAACAAGGCATCATCACCTACTTGTGACAACTGAGGGCTGAGCGTGGGGAGAAAAGGAAGGAGCCAGGTAATGATTAGGCAGAACCGATGCCAAGGAACTGACAGGGAGTATTGTACATCAGTTCCAGGTTTCCAAGGGGTAAGCCGGTGAGGAGCAGAGTCTGAAAACAATGCTAATCACTCGAGAATCGGAGGCACGACACTCAGCGACAAGCTCTCAGGGGTCCAGAAAGGAGTACTCAGGAGAGCCAGGCAGCTAACGATCTGTTTGCTGAGCACCTACTGGGTTCCACGCGGAGCAGGGAGCAGAGCCAGTTCCCAGGCCAGGCAAACCACCTCACACCCAGTGCTGTCACGGCCTCAGGGACCAGGCCGGAGCCCTGAGACAGGTCTGAGCCTGCGAAATATTCAAGGAGGAAACAAGGTGGGAGTGAACACCACAGAAGCAAGAAGCACACGCCTACTATTCACGTGTTCTAAGGAGTCACAGAGAAGGTACGAAAGAGAAACGGGTGACCCGGAAAGAAGGGAAGAGCAACGCCAGGCCCTCGGGCTCCAGGGCGGCCCCTGGGGGAGGATGACCGTCCTGGGGTTGGCAGGTTGGGGCCATGTATGTCCCATTTCCCACAAAACTCCACTTTCTACAAAACATTCTCCTCCGGAGAAGTTCCATGAGGAAACCTGTCTATCTATAAACGTATAAATACAGCCAATATAATGAACTGGGTTTGAAATTCGGAATGTTGGACGAAAAGAACTGCTTCCTGGAGGCTGCCAATTCGGTGGCGTGCGGGAACTACCACCGTTCCCATTGGAACAGCAGTATGTAATTTGGTCGGTAACAACTGACCAACTTTCGGGACCTCTGAACTTGAAAGTTCCTTCACATCGCTTTCCATTGATGCCTGCAAAATGCTTACAACTTAAGCTCTGTCAATACCTCAACGCTCATTTGAAAAATGAGGTAACTGAGGTCTGTGAACACGGAGTGAAACCCCAAACCCAGGCTGTGGGTGTTCTCAGCCTCAGGAGCAGCTCTCGCGGGCCTCCTGCAGCAGCCCTGGCTCTCAGCAGCATGGCCTGGACCAACAGGAAGCCCAGACACTGCAAATTTGTTTTCCTGAAAGTAAAGGACACCATACAATACTTCCTCTCTTCCTCAGTCACAGCCAAAAACCAGGTGACACCAGGAGGAAATGCACGTTCCTCAAGAGCAGGAGGGTCCAGGTATCAGGGAGCAGCAGCTGCTGCAGAGAGCGGTCCCACCCCCACCACCTCCACCATCCACACTCCCACCCCCACCTCCACGCCCAGCCCCACCGCAGTCCTGAACTCAGCACCAACACAAGCCTCGGAACCTTGAGGCCACTCAGAAGGGAGTCTTTCAGCAACAGAATGAAAAGAACACCAACACACTTCCACTCCCCAGGGCACTGAAATCATAGCCCCAAAGGAACAAGGTGGTTACTCAACACAGGAGTTACTAACTCGACCCCTGCACACCGGAAAGAGGGAGAGGAAAGGGAAACGAAAGCAAATGACTCTAGGTTCTAATTTCATATGCAAGAACACCCAGCAACAGGTGCTGCGTTCCGGTGCAATAATGACTCTCAAAACATCTGTCGCCTCCGCAGCAAAGAAACCCAGTATTAGCAACAATGTCAGAGGCGCAAAGCGTCATGTCCTTGCCATAGCAATTTTGTTTTAAAAAAAAAAAAATTAGCAAACAGATCAAATAATATTTCTCTGCTGACACGACATTTTTGACATAGTCCCCTCCTAAAACAGTTTACTGGAAAATAATTTAAATGTTGGTTCCGACAAAAACATTTTTTAATGTCAGTGACTAGTATAGTGCCTGGCACAAAGGAGGCAGGCAATAAATATGTACTGAATGAATGAATGAAACCAACAAGCAGGTAAACAAAAAGTTGTCTTGATAAATAAAGGTAACCAAAATCTCACTTTCAGGGTAGTATATAAGTGTTTTTCCCAATTTCTCCAAGAAGAGAACAAAAGGTTGTAGTTGGAAGCCAAGAACAAGAGCTATCACCAATGAACATCTATGTCAGGGGGTGCCAACCCCTGAACCCCCTGGCTGAAGCCCTTTGGGACTAAGGGATCTATGCAGGGAATTCTCATGTGGAGAAAACCAAATGGGAAAAGCAATCATAATCATTTGAGCAATCCACCTTTGGGTTTTCCTTTCTTTCAGAACACCGTTTCATATAACACTGTCCACCTGCCATTACTACAGAGTTTATAAAATAAATTCTGTTGTGCAGTCTTTTCAACATGATAAAAATAATCCACTGATTATATCTCATGGAAAATGTCTTGTGCTATATGTGACAGGTATAAGAAAAATGTGTGTGGATAAGGTGGAGTAGAAGTGGAGCCATTTTATGAGGTATAAAAACTGACAGAAAGAATGGAGGAAAATGGCAATGAAATTGAGCCCACTGATGAAGGATGTCTGTCATAGAAATGCTGTACCAAATAAAAAGAATATCAGTGTGACAACATCACTGATTTACATCAGATGAAGACTTACATAGTGATACTAATTATAAAAATAAGGGTTTGGAGCACAGATAAAAATAAATCATCAAAATTCCCAGGAGATGTCAGAGAACTGAGAAATACAAATAAAAATATAGAGAGGTGCCCGGTGTGGCTCAGTGGTTGAGCATTGACCTATGAACCAGAAGGTCACGGTTCAAATCCCAGTCAGGGCACATGCCTGGGTTGCGGGCTCGATTCCCAGTGTGGGGCATGCAGGAGGCAGCCGATCAATGATTCTCTCTTATCACTGATGCTTCTATCTCTCTCTCCCTCTCCCTTCCTCACTGAAATAAATAAAAATATTTTTTTAAAAAATAGAGTAGTAAATAGTTTTATAAAATTACTATAAATAACTCAATTTAATAATATTCTATTTAATTTTCTTTAAATTCATGAATTTTTCTTTTGTTTATAACAGTATTTAGTATTCCCAATGGAATTTCTCTCATCCTATGTATTCAATTTAAGGAATCCTTTTGTTTTTCAACTCATTCCTTCCAAGATCCAAAAGAACTCCTACTTTCTTTTACCTCCAAGTAATACCCAAAGGTTTTGAGTAAAATTCTTAGCTAAGATCCTAGGTGCCTAGTTAAGAATTACTAACTTCAAGCAATAAACTGGAATAGCAAATCTCTTAAGAGTGCTTTCGTGTGTTTTTTAATGACATATTTTCATTCATTCATTCATTCACAAGATCCATCATCCCTACAGGCCAGGGGCTATGCCAGGCACTACAGACAGCAGTGAACTAGAAAATCTTGCTCCCTGCCCTTACAGAGAGCACAGTCTAGGGTATCAACAACCAAGTTAAAGTAAACAGCACTGTGATATTTGTGCTGAAGCAACAACAGGGCAGGTGGCAGGGGATAGGAGGAAATTCACTTTAGGTGGGTAGTCAGGACAGGCATCGCTGATGAGGTGCAATTTATTCCCATGCCCAACCCCAGAGAGAGTGGAAGGGGCTAGCCAAGTGCTGGGGGTCAGATATTCCAGGCAGAGAAAAGAGCCTGTAAAAATGTTGCTCCTGGAGCTACAAGCCAGCCACAGACGGGGTGACGGATGGACGGAGAGAGAGGAGGCTCATTATAAATATGCCAACGGCATCTCGCCATGTGACTCACCCAACACGCCTTTGCATTTACACACACTTTCCCCTCTGCCTGGAACCCCTCCCTTCTACTCACTCTCTGCCACCTCAAAGGTTCCCTCCTCTGGGAGACATTCCCTGACCCTCCAGAGAAGAATAAAACTCCAGGAGTCAATCCCTCCTTACCTGTGTTCCCACAGCACCTAGTACGTGCCACTGTCATACCTCTTACCACACTGCACAGCATCGCTGTGGTCAAGGGCCTAGAAGCAGGGATCTTGCCTTATTTGTCTGTTTCCCAGCAGTCTGTTCTGGAACGTGACTCCAGCAGACATGCAGTAAATGACAAGTGAGTGAGCGACCACACCAAGAGAGGAATGGACAAGTTCAACGAAGGCATTTAGAATAGCGCTATGGCTACAACTCATTAACCCATTTGTAGTTTTGAAGACAGGATGTTTTCTCTCCCCATATGATTTTCAAACCCTTTGGGGCAAATCATCTTGCATCACAGAGAAGTGACAGGATAATTTTCAGAGCGTTTCATTAGACACCAGCCCCGCTCCATTCACATTGGACAAGCACGCATTCCATTCCCTGACAGGCCCACACTAGGCTCTGAGGCTGACAGTCACCCTGCCCTAGAATGTCTTCAAGACCAGTAAGCAAAGCAAGTCACATTTCCAAAATGTTGTTAATGACTGACCTTGTAAAATTTTTTTACATGTAATTTATTTTTTTCATAATGTTAAGAAAAACTGTTTTTAAAAAAATTCCAAGGTCACCCAGAGGACAAAATCATTGAAAATCTGTCACTCGGAACTGTCCACACCAATTTGGAGCTCACTGAGTCCTGCTGAGGTTTCCTTTCTACAACCGATGGACAAAAGGTTAAGCAGCCACCACGTTCTCGGCGAGTCTTCTTTACCTGCCTGCGACTCCCTGCCATCTCCAAGCGTGAAATCGGACGCCACTTCCAGTTCTCCTTGGCTCAGCATGTCCTCCAAAGGCAGTTAAGATTCACCAACCAACCACACATGTTTTCTAAAGTCGCTGGAGAATGTGCTTTTATGGAGTCAAATTGAAAAACAAGGCCGAACTGTATGGGAACCACGGAGAGAGGAGTCCCTCCCAACTGCCCCGACCAGAATGGTGACATTCCTGCCTGAGCACAGCCCAATCCTGGTCTATTCCGTCTGAGCCTGAGCCTCTGCCAGGCTGGGGAGCCTGTCACTTTAAAATCCGGATGTGTGACAGCACTTATCCGCCTAGGAACATGGGAGGTGTGCATTTTGGCTGTTCAAATTGCTTAGAATATAGAGAAGCCAAGCACTTGCTCGCTTTTTCTTGGGTTTTCCTTCCACTGGAGCCAAATGAAAATGTGGGTGGGCAAAATGTTTAGGAATTAAACAACTTTTTAAAATGTTCCTAAGTGTCCAGCTCTCGCAAGAGAGCTTGTTCTCATAACGTTTACAATAAAATTTTCAGCCTATATATTCCAGATGAATCGCTAAAGCTTTTAGGAGCCATCCATTAATACCCTAAATAATGCATGTGGTCAAGCTGAAAGGTAAACTGTGCCTCTTCAACCAGGATTAAAAATACTATCGAGTGAAATACAAACTGCACCTTTCTGCCAACCTCAACGCACAGCCTGCTGCTCACTTCACCCCCAATCACTGTCCTCCTTCACGTTGGCCGTAGGCCAAGGTCTGCCCTACTCAGGGCCTGCACACCAGCTCTGCCCTCAGCCAACGCCCTCTACCCTCTTCACGTGTCTACTGCAATATGGCCCTCCCTCCCTACTAGTGCCCAACTCAGGCAGGTAAAGGCCCATCAGGATACACTACCACAGCACGGCAGCACACTTAGCCCCTAGGCAATCAGACAACTGTTAGTATATTCTGCCCTTTGATAACTGTTTCTTCTATTAGTCTACACATCCCAGAGGCCGGACATCATGTCTGTAGTGATCATCCATTTTCCTGACCGTGCCCAGTGCAGTGGTATATGAGGCACGCAATAAATAGTTACTTCCATTTCAGATTGTTGTCGCTATAAAACTACATGGCACGCTGCTATCACTTCCAAGCTCTAAGGAAACCAATGTTCATTGTAAACCATCAACTTTGTCAGGGGTTATTACAAACCAGGGGGTCCATGAACTCAGAAAGGGGAAAAGTAGATATTTTTCACTAACCTTTAACAGAAATTTGCATCACGTATTACAAAGGTAGGTCATAAAGCGCACTATTAGTAATACCTTTGACTATATCACCAACAAAAATCATAGCCATTTTCATAAGACATTACAGATAAAAAAATTGGCTGATTATCACCTCAGAACAGTATGGGAGCTACTGGGCCCACTGTTAGATCTTGTCACTGAATGCACTAATAAAAAACAAATATTACTCTATCACAGGCTTCTTAAGTATTCTGTAACTGAATTTTTATATAATTGGTTTTCCATTATAATGCCCTGCATTTTATTTTATGCATTTTAAAACATTTCTCTGAATTCACCAAACTGTGAAAAAGGTCCATGGGGAAAAAAAACAGGGAGGGAGGTGATGAGAATAAAAAATGAAAACTCTGATCTACATCATCATCAAGAAATGTAAACACTGATGTACCAAGAAACACAATCTGTTTTCAATGGATTGAACATAATTTTATTCACTGGGAAAGGGAGTAAAAATAAAAACATAATCCAAAAAAAGACAATGCAATACAAAATTATTAAGAAGTCATTTTTTCAATATAAACCTCTATTTTTTGTACAAAACAACTATAAAAGAGGAAGTTCTGGAGGGGCATTTACAAGGTTAATAGTTACTGTACAGTTCAACTATTCTACATCCATGATCTATTCTTGATAATGACAAAACTTCTACTTTTTCCAGAAAGACTCATCTTTGATCCAGAGAGCCCCTTGGGTTGGTAAAGTGAGAAACAAGGCAGGTAGGGTTATAAAATATACCACAGCTTATCATCTTACTTCTGGATCAGCTCTGGGAATATACGCACATACCCACCAGGAGGAGTAACAGAGTAATCATTAACACCTCACTGTGAGTTGCTTTAATAGCGGTAACACCCACCGCCCTCCAATAAAAAAGGAGGCAGACCAGAGAAGGGAGGAGCCAGGCCTCCATGAAGGTAGCAGGCCAATGAACAACATCTAGAGGCTGGGTCAGCAGAAAAAAGCTCAGAGAAGGAACGTAAGTCAAATTTTGCAGACCCTCGATGGCAGCCAGAGGTCCCGCTCTCCTTATTAGGAATGCTCTGGAAGACTGAATACACAGTTTTTCTCACACAAATTAAGACAGTTTCTGGCCAGTTCTGTTCAGCAGCTCCAGTTACATTCAATGTCATTCTCATGCTTTCCCACCAAAAGGAAAACAACAGAGGGGAAACCGGTCCTTGCACCCCTGCTCTGTCCTTCCCACTTGCCCTCTCCCTCATCCTCCCTGTTTACCCTAAAACTCGGGACTCCAAGCCCAAGGCCTGCCGGCTGGAATCCACAGGCAGGTATCACATCTCTTTCGGAATATTAGCACAGTTAACATAAAACTGAAATCTTTCAAGAAATTCACACACCCCAACTCCCAGCAGAATATTTCCCGGAAATCTGTGAACGCCCGTTTATTCCGAGGCACAAAACCACAAGACAGCTATCAACAAAAGGGAGTGAGCCGTTGCCCTGAAGTCCGGGAATCCCAGAGCAGCAGAAAGAACACTAAGTTTGGGGCCACTGTTTAATCTTGGAAAGCCATGTCCTCCCTCTTTGACTGAGATTCCTCAAGTATCAGGCAAAGGGAGTAGACTTAGATGGTCCCGTAAAGCATCTTCTAGCTCTAACGTCCTGTGAGGCTCCACGTTGTTACAACAGCCATCCATGGTTATTATAAGTGAGTGGGAAGGACACGAGGCCACTTACCTCTAAAATGGTGCAGAAGTCAGGAAATGCTGGAAAGAGATCATTTCAGCTTCAAGGTCTCATTCGGAATTCTATTATTTAATTTGTACTGCATTACCAGTAAACTAAAGATACACAGCATACGAAATGTCTAACAGAAAATAGTCCATAATCACTAGCAATACAAAAAGTATGTGACTGTAATGTGAGGAGAAACTTGCTCAAATTAATTTGGATATTTACAGTTCACATGCACATTAAATGATTTCTAAGGCCATGAAGCCTGGCAAAAGATAGAGGAAGTGGTGGGATAACCATGCCTGACAGTGGTAAGAAATCGGTGCTGAGAAAAGACAGCTATTGAAAAAAACGTAGACCACATTATTCCCAGAGGTTTATGTGACTGCCAAGACAGTAATATTGTGCGCATTTTCTATACCTTCAATACATTTTCCAACAGAATTATTTCCAAAGTAAATCTCCCATTACCTCTTTCTCAATCTGTATCAAAGTCATAAATGCTCATAGTTTTGTGGGGGTTTTTAATCAAATAGAACTACAATAAAATTCAGCAATCCTGCCCAGCCCTCCTTTTCAGCAGGCCAGCCACTTCTGTTCCTTATCTGTTTGTTCTGACACTCATTTATGCATTTCTAAATGCTGCACTTATACTACGGTTTCCAGATTATAAATCAGACATTATTCACAGAATTTTATTATAGTAATTAAGGATTTATTTCCCTTATATCCACTCTTCCATTCTCTATCCAGTGGTGATTTTGTTTGTTTGTTTGTTTGTTTAAGGAAAATCAGTATTCACACATTTGGGGAGGGTGTTTTTTAAATATGTTTTTTTTATTTATTTAAGAGAGAAAGAGAGAGAAAGAAAGAGGGAGGGAAGGAGAGAGAGAGAGAGAGAGAGAGAGAGAGAGAGAGAGAGAGAGAGAGAGACATCAATCAGTTGCCTCCCATATACACCCAGTAGAGGACCAAACCCACAACCCAGGCATGTGCCCTGACCAGGAATCAAACTGGCGACCCTTCAGTGCACGGAACGATGCTCAACCAACTGAGCCAGATAAGACTCTATCCAGTCTTTTGTTTCTTATATCATCCTTTAAATTTCCAATACCTTTCTCATTCCCCAAATCTGATTTTCTATAGCATCCTGTTCTTGTTTCGAAGATGCAATTAGTTTCCCACTTCTCTGAGGGTATTTATTATATATCTTTGTCCTGTTTCCCATAAATTCCTTTTTCCTGCTGCTTGTTTGGGGTCGGCATCAATCCTCAAATCCCTGGCTCCTGGCAGCCCCTCACATATTAAAATGAGGCCATCAAATGCTCAAGTTCCAGGAGGTTGGGTGTCACTTGACGACTGGGGAGCTCAAAGCAGGTAAGCAGTTTCCATGCTGTAACTGCACTGGACTCCCAATAAAAGCATCCTCCGATTTGGAGCTGGTGTAGCTTTAGGAATTCTGGGACAGGTGTGCCAGAGTTTCACCCTCCTGGTAACCCTTAATCTTCCTGATGTCAAACCAGAGCCCCAGCATCTTCTCTAGGTCAGGGATCCCAAGCCAGGGTTCAGTTTCCCCAGGGAATACCCAGGGTATATAAATCTCTGTTCTCCTGTGCAAATGGGGAAGAAGGGAGGCAAAGTGTGCTGTTCACAGATCTCAACCAAACTCCCAGTTTTTAGCTCCCCGCCCCGCGCCCGCCCACTTCTCCCCCTTCCTGCTGATCCAACTACAGACAGTACTGGTGACTCCAAGTCAGGGGGCTTGTAAATGCTGAGAGATACATCCAGAAGCCTCTCGCCATCGGCCCCTGCTCTGGAGCCTCAGTAGTAACCACTCTGCCACCATCTCCCAACATGGGACGCCTTGCCCAGCCATAGCTACCTTGTCTCCACTTCCCTCTGGACACACGAGTTTATTCCTTTTTGTTCTTCTCCCATAATTACAGTGATATCATGGCAGCAAGCAGTGATAAATATATACACTCCACCGCTTTCAGCTGTAAGATCTGCTCTCTTCAACACCCTTAGGAAGACACCCCCCCGCCCCAATGTGGTCTCATTACCCTGAGCCGGGCACTGATTTCCATGGTGCCATATGCAGGCAAAGACTTGGTCCTCACAGCCTCGAATTCTAAAAGCAATTCTGCTGAATATTTTATGGCCAAAGCCAGACTTTGTGCAGTAATATTCATAATATCAGATGGATTTGTCAGTTATTTATTCTCTTCATGATTAGGTCCGATTTGGAATTTGAATTCAACATTTACAATATGACACAAAGCGCTTTCATATGTAGCAAAATTTTACAGTTATAGCATATTACATTTCTTTGCTTGACCTTCAAATGTGAAATTTTACTTTGCATTTAGTAATTCAGTATGGCCCAATTTTAAGTGCTATTTGGGGACTTTAATGCACATTCACTTTATAAACTAATAATACTAAATTGCATTATAACTTTATTAAAAATTCCAATAAATTTTATCTCTGAAAGTGTACACTAAAATATAGAAGTCCAAAGTTCATCCATATTTATTTAAAAAAAACTATAGGTGTATTAAGCATATTAATAATGAAAGAAAAAGTACCCAGTGTAGATGGCCCTATAACCCGACAGCTCAGTGCCTCACAACAATAAACAGGGTGCCTGTAAGTTTTAAAAACACAGAGAGCCACTCCCCTCTTGGCTGAAAGGGAACACATATGTTTCTGATAGTAACATGCTGAAATACAGAAATCATTTTTCAAGACCTTCTTTTGGATCAGAAAGAACCTCACAGCTGGATGCCAATATTCCCCACAAAACCCAGCGAAATGGACTGTGGCTACCTATAAAGAGAGTGGAAACTTCTCAAGCTAATAAAAGTAAGGTTTTCCAGCATATTCATAAAATTGCAAACTTTAGCATAAATTATGTGGTTGGGTAGCTCACATACAGCCAGTTTAATTGAGCCATTGGAAGTCATGGAAGCTCATAAAATATATTTGCCCAAGTCATGATATATCTTTAATGTGTCACAAAAAGATGGTAAGGAAGCAAGAAATTTAATAATACGTTCTTTATTTTCTTTAAATCTTCCTATTTCTGCAATAGCTAAAGTAAGTAAAGGTAATGACTACTAAGTGATTTCAACCTTAAGGCAAAATCAGTATTAATGTTGCGCTCCTTGGATTCTGACCCAGGCATGTTTAATAGCCCCTAGCATTCAAAACAGAGGCTCTCCAACCTTTATTTCCTTGCTCCCTTCCACCACATCACTAAATGGAGCAGGAGGATTTCTCCACTCTCATTCAAATGATAATAGTTTTATCATTTATAGTAACCAATTAGTGCTGATAAAGGAATATAGATGAATGATGTTCACCATTTTACAAATAATATTTATAATCCACAATTTGCCTAGTAGTCATGACAATTTAATAGCCCTCTGAAGGAAGTGTAATTGATTCAATTACCAAAGTAAGAATTACCAAGTTTCGTGCATAATTAGAAATGTCTTCATTACTTAAATGTGGGAAATAGACCTTAAAATCCTAGGGCAGCCAAAATAGTTCCACTCCCTACATTTGGACAGGATTTACCTTCTAAAAAGATCAAAATCAAATACTCCATGCACATTTTCCTATGTCTTTAGCCTAAAGTATTCTATTCGTTAATCCTTTATACACATATCCAGCCCCTATGTGCCAAGTGTTGTTCAAGGCAGTGATGTAAAATGGTCTATGAAATCCTTTTACTTTGTATCCCACACTCTGCCCATCAGTCTCATCTAGCGGGTCCCCATGTTGAAAATGCTTCTGAGTCAGTGTCTTTCATTTCCGGTGCCTACTAAGGAAAGACAGAAACCCCAGGTGATGCATCACAACCCTGAGTTTTGTGGGAGAAAGGAATTCCTGGCCCACAAAGTGACCTTCAGGACAGCTGTTGAAAGGGCTCTCACACACTTTGGGGGATTAGCGGGTACAGGTTTCCAGATGCAAGACAGTAAATCCAGTAGACACACTGGATGGGTGCTCACTGAGACAGGACGGTAAACCCAGTAGACACACCGGCTGGGTGCTCACTGAGACAGGACGGTAAACCCAGCAGACACACCGGCTGGGTGCTCACTGAGACAGGACGGTAAACCCAGTAGACACACCGGCTGGGTGCTCACTGAGACAGGACGGTAAACCCAGCAGACACACCGGCTGGGTGCTCACTGAGACAGGACGGTAAACCCAGCAGACACACCGGCTGGGTGCTCACTGAGACAGGACGGTAAACCCAGCAGACACACCGGCTGGGTGCTCACTGAGACAGGACGGTAAATCCAGTAAGACACACCGGCTGGGTGCTCACTGAGACAGGACAGTAAACCCAGCAGACACACTGGATGGGTGCTCACTGAGACAGGACGGTAAACCCAGCAGACACACTGGATGGGTGCTCACTGAGACAGGACGGTAAACCCAGCAGACACACTGGATGGGTGCTCACTGAGACAGGACGGTAAACCCAATAGACACACCGGCTGGGTGCTCACTGAGACAGGACGGTAAACCCAGTAGACACACTGGATGGGTGCTCAC
This sequence comes from Eptesicus fuscus, assembly GCF_027574615.1. Lineage (NCBI taxonomy): Eukaryota > Metazoa > Chordata > Mammalia > Chiroptera > Vespertilionidae > Eptesicus > Eptesicus fuscus. Next base: position 68,459,067 of record NC_072482.1, read on the forward strand.
TGAGACAGGACGGTAAACCCAGTACACACACTGGATGGGTGCTCACTGAGACAGGACGGTAAACCCAGCAGACACACTGGATGGGTGCTCACTGAGACAGGACGGTAAACCCAGTACACACACTGGATGGGTGCTCACTGAGACAGGACGGTAAACCCAGTAGACACACTGGATGGGTGCTCACTGAGACAGGACGGTAAACCCAGTACACACACCGGCTGGGTGCTCACTGAGACAGGACGGTAAACCCAGCAGACACACTGGATGGGTGCTCACTGAGACAGGACGGTAAACCCAGCAGACACACCGGCTGGGTGCTCACTGAGACAGGACGGTAAACCCAGTACACACACTGGATGGGTGCTCACTGAGACAGGACACATCACAGGGAATCGCAGAGAGCACTTGTTGCACAAACATCCAGACAGCTAAAGCCTCCATGTAATAAACAGAAACAGCCAGATCCCAAGCAGAGGCCACATGTGCCAAGCAACCGACGCCGGGCTCCATTTTGATAACTATAGAGTTCCTTAGGTTTTCTTGTAATCAGATGACTTCAAACATATTTCTCTCATTATTATTTTCTAAGCACTAAATCCTACAGGTAGCAATTGAGAGTGTGGCCCAGCTACCTGGGTTTAACTCTGCCACTCGCGATCTGTGCTGTGGGGGGTAGGTTACTTCACCACTCGGCGTTTTGGTTTCCTGATTGTAAAATGCGGATGATAATAGAAGTGCCCTTTCACAGGGGCTGTTGTGAGAATTAAATGATTTCATATGTGTGTGTGTGTGTGTCTGTATGTATATATTCCTATATACACATATATGAAAGTGTGTGTGTGTGTGTCTGTATGTATATATTCCTATATACACATATATGAAAATGTGTGTGTGTCTGTATGTATATATTCCTATATACACATATATGAAAGTGTGTGTGTGTGTATGTGTGTGTGTAAATAAGAGTAAAACAGCTTAATAGTGACTGGCCTAGGAAGCATGCAAAAACCATTAAGCTACTCTTCCTGTTACTGCAATGCTTCTTTTTTTAAATTTCTTTATTGATTAAGGTATTACACATGTGTCCTTATCCCCCCATTATGCAATGCTTCTTATACACCAAATTATTCCATGTGATGTCTCAGGTTAAAGTTAAGGAAACACTAAACATGTACAACTGTGTTTAATATGATGAGCTAGAGATGATTTAAGTTTTCCGGCTGATTCCAAACACCTGTGCCATACAGGCACTGACACACAGTAAGCTTATCCAGGTGCTTCAGCCAGCACCTCCCTCCTCCCCATCCCCATCGGCAGGAAGAGGCTATAAGAGAATCTGGCAAATAACACACAAGTGGAATCTCGGTTGCTGGGAAAGTACTTAAGAGAATTTAAGAAGGTGACTGGGGTGAGTGGCCCCTGTATTAAAGGAGGCTTCTGCGAGTCCTTCACCAGCCTGAATCCTAACATTTCACACCACGGCTGACAAAGGAAGGGGTGAAAAACAGCGTGAATTTTATTGCTTTTACACTAACTTGTTTTAATGTTTTACCTCTGTAATCCTACCTATGAGAAACTGCCCTTTGCTCCTGAATGCTCCTCTCACCTTAGTCTATACACTTCCTCTCTCTCCTGCTGCTTCCCCTAGTCCCTACACTGTGAGGTCCAACCAGAATGTCAAAGTGTGTACGTCTGAGTATTTGTCAACCAATGTAGTGGCTGGAAACATGGGTCAGAGACTATTCTGCCAGACCTGGTAACCCTCTGTCTCCCTCAATAAGCCTGCAGGGAGTCAAGAGCAAGTGATGCAAAGAGAGGAAGAGAGCACAGGAATGAAGGAAGGAAGTAACAATAAAACAACAGCAAGAAAAGCGAGAGCCTCTAACAATATTAGGCGAACACTCTTAACTCCTTCCATCTTCACAGCAACTCTACAGAGCCAGTAAAATACACAGAATCATTATGTTTCTTCCACCGAGTGCCCAGTATTGACATTTTTAAAAATTTACCTTAAGTAACTTGGGACCAAAAATTGAAGGTAGAGACACACATCTCAAATAAATCTTATGCTGTAGAAGATTCCATAGGGGAGCCTGCTAGGTTCCCTTATTTGCAAAAATGAGAAGAAGACAAGAAGCAGAAGGATGTTGGTGAATCAAGTTACTCTTAAAGAATTATCATCCAAATCCTTAGTCCCAAGTATCATAAAATGTCTCATAGAACAAATAATTTAAAGCATTTTGTCAACAAATCTTTAAGTGCCAAAGTCTCTGGCAAAGGCTCCATGCAGGGACAGAAAGTCTGACATACCCAAAAGCAGCTCTCCCAGGCAGCCCCAGACCCTCCACTTAGTAGCCGGATGGGCAGACAAATACCTTTGGGCCAGGACAATAGAAGAGGGAAATGCATGTGGCTTAATTGAGACAATTACAAAAGAGTAATAATAATAATAATAATAATAACCTAATAAAATATGAATTTACTTTAATCTAAAATCATTTAAAATTTGTCTTTTTTTTATTTTTCAATGGATAGTATAAAGAATAAACTAAGCATCACCTTATTTCTTGCTATCTTCTAAGTACTCCTAGAGGAGTAAGAAAGAAGAGATATACTGAAGGAAGATGTTTCTTTAAAGAACTGCATGCGACAGAGAAGTCCAGGCCACTGCATCATGACCAGAGTATTTTGCAGCCTCTTAACAGTTGCCAAGTACTTTCCGTATATATTACAAAGTATTAAGAAAAATCCTAAAAGCAGAGTACCTAAGCCAAAAATGAAACTCAGAAAACAGATAATAGGTCAAGAAATAAGAAAACATAAGGACTTGAGGTTTGTAAAAAGAAAAATCCCATCTGGAAGCTATTTCCAGGAAAGGAGGAGAGGAAAGAACAGACGCAGAAAGAATGCTCATGTTAGGAATTACTGACGGTGAGAGTAGACGTCCATGCACCACTATGGAAAAAGTACCATGACAAATGACCAAATCGCAAAGGGTTTCTTGACAGGAAAGTCTGAGAACCACTTTTTAAAGATTAACTTGTGAAAAGAAAGATAAGGGCAGGTACTATCCTCGTATGACGAAAATTTGATAACTTACCGAGATACCAGAATCGTTTAAAATGGCTGTTGATTTAAGGCAAAACACCAGAAAACTTCCTCCCATCTGTACTGGAAAAAGTGATTTTATAAATGTGTACCTGCACTGCCACAAGTGAGAGTTCTCTTAGTCCAGGGATCACATACAGCTGAAGAGGTATCGTTCTCCACATTATTCACTGCCCCATTATGAAGTTACAGGGAAAAGGTTTTGGAACCCCAGGGCCAGGTGGGGAAAGGAAAACTGTGCTTCACATCAGCAAATGTCTTTTTGAAAAGTGATGGATAATGTCAGCCTAATAACTAATCACTTTCCTCTTTGCATTGCCTAATATAACACTTGGAGATAAATGTGCATCTGAAGTTTAACAAGAGGACTGGGCACCTCATCTAAAGCAAGCAGAATTTCTGTGAACTGACTCCTCTTGTCCTTATCTTACTTATCAACTCTTTTCTTCCTCTCTCTGCATTTTTGTTGTATTTTTTTCTTCAAATTCTTCTTCTTATGTGACTTTTGGTAGCAAACTGGAATAAAACAGGGAATAAGTCTTTTAAGTATTACAAAAAAACTTACTGTAAGACCTGGCTGATAATTCAGATGTATCCTCGTCTGAAACAGAAAGTTACGTTTTTCCCATAGAATTATTGTAGGGAGTAAATGAAATAATGTATTTTAAATGTCCCAGCACATAAGCTTATCTCTCTGCCTCCTTCTACTCTTTTAGGAAGTACTTTTTCAATCTCAAATTAATTTTCCTCATGTGCTGTGGATTTAGCAAGCAATCAATTAGTTCACACATTGCTAACTTTTATGGTGCAACTAAACTGGTTACAATTATAAAAGGTTAATGTATATCCAGATACTTCCATAAAAAACATTGACTCTGGCTAAGATTCCTGGACCTCTATATTACATGAAGTAAAAGTTTAACAAATCATGTTTAATTTTAAATGAGGGTCACGTACATGAAGATACTGCTAACAAAGGGACTAATGTACTACTTTTTACTCAGACCTTCTCATTCCTGATGTTTTCTTTGAACCTAACTGCATTTCCCAATCCAATGGCACCCCAAGGAGCCCACTGTAACACAAACGGCATGAAGGACAGCCATGGGGTCACTAAGAGCCACCAGTGGTCACTTGGGTGCAAATATGAGTCACTATCAGTCTGTAGGCTTTTTAATATCATAATGAAAGAAGAGAAGGAGTGGAGGATGAACCACTTGGGGGATATAGATACTGAAATCTCTCCACTCGCTGTCTCTTCCATTTCGGAGGCAGGTGTGTAGGGAACAGACCAAGATAGCAAGGGAGCCACGAGCCACGGACTCCTGCCCAAGCAGCTCACAATGTCATGACATTCCCAGCTGTCCAACTGTAGCCACAGCCACTCCACAGGGTCATCATAGACCAATTCCCAGGATTCTAGATGGATGAAGGGCTTTCCTACAGATCTCTACTCATCCCAAGCTGCCACACTGCAGGAGGAAGTCTGCCCACCGCAGGGGCACCAGGCCATGGTGCTAAAGGGGCTGATATCCAGCCAGCACAGTAACCCCGAGAAAACAGTCACCATCACACTTCTCTGCACAGAGGCACAGCCCACTAAGTAAGTGTGTCCCTCAGATTCTCTCTCTCCTGAGGGACCACCTTCATCCAACTGTCCTCTGAGAAGGGCTGTTTTGACCTACTATTCATAAAGGCAAAATATCACCCATCCAGTCCTGACGGACCTACCCACTAACCTCACCACCTCTACGAGAATTCCTTTTCCTGGAGCACCAAGGCCAGTGCTGTGAGAACAGGAACCAGCGCCGGGAACTGGGCCCTGCCCAACGAGTGTCAGACCTCAGCCAATTCCCCCACCCCTGACCTCTGCTGCTATCACGCCAAACACCCCAAACTTCCTCTCCCTACCCTCCATTTCACCCATGCCCTGCCCACACCCCCGTGGTCCTGGCCCAGGGCCCTGGGCCACTGCCCTGCCAAGCTGAAAGGAGCCACACAGCTCTAGGAAAGAGGATCAGCTGCAGACCATCAGGGTGACCCCTGTTCCAGACCCTGCTGGTGAGCTTCAGAGGCACTGGCTCAAGAAATAGTGTTACAGAGGCGACCACCTCCAATGGCACTCGCACTGCCCCAGGGTCTTTCAGCAACCATGAAATGTGAAAGAGGATTTGCATGCTGGCTTATATTCCAAAGCTTCAAACAGCAAATTAGAAATGAGAGAGAGAGAGAGAGAGAAGAGAGAGAGAGAGAGAGAGAGAAGGATAACAGAATACCTTCCCCCTCGGCCTACTGTGAGCACTAAAAAATGCAATGCATGAACGTGCCTGGCACAGAGTCAACACCGAGAAAACAGTCACCATCACACAAGGTGCACAACCCTCCACCCGCGACGCCAGTGTCCAAAGAGCCCCGAAAACCCAAGGTTTTGTTCATGACCCACTTGGCAGCAAAACATGACCTGAACTGACTTCAGACTACTTACAACCTTGTTTGTGTCCCATTTAGTGGCAATAGTCATATATTTTACCGCAGAAATAGTAATATTTTTCATTGCAGGTGCTGTCCCAAACTCTCCCACAGACATTACATCTATTATGGGATAGGTACCATAAGCTCCCTGAAACAAACAAAATCATTCATTATGAAAACGCATCTGGTTCTCGGGGCTCTGGATTCGGGATTGAAAGAGAAAAAGGAACCCTCATGCACTGCTGGTGAGAATGCAGACTGGTGCAGCCACTGTGGAAAACAGTATGGAGTTTCCTCAAAAAATTAAAAATGGAACTTCCATTTGACCCAGTGATCCCACTTCTAGGAATATGTCCCAAGAAATCAGAAACACCAATCAGAAAGAATATATGCACCCCTATGTTCATAGCAGCACAATTTACCATAACTAAGATTTGGAAACAGCCTAAGTGCCCATCAGCAGATGGGTGGATTAGAAAACTGTGGTATATCTGCACAATGGAATACTATCCTATCTAATAATAGAGTAACATGTAAATTACCATCACTCTGCTACGCCCACGATTGGGCGGCGGGAGGCTGGGGGGCGGGACTCGGGGTGGCCTATCCGGCCATTGAGAGGCACGGATCCACTGCCACTGAGGGGGGCTACCCTGCTGTTGAGAGGCGCAGGGGGCAGGACTCCCGCCCCCTGTCCCTCTCAACGGCCAGATCCGCGGCCGCTGAGGGGGCCTGCCGCGGACACCCAGCTGCGCCTCTCAACAGCAGGGTAGCCAGGTGTCCGCGGCAGCCCCCCTCAGCGGCCGTTGAGAGGCGCAGGGGGCGGGAGTCCCGCCCCCTGCGCCTCTCAACAGCAGGATAGCCCCCCTCAGTGGCGGTGGACCATCAAAAGCGTGGGAGCTGGGTGCCTGTCTGCTCTGGCACGGCGGAGGCTTCTGAAAGGCCTGGTGCACCAGCGGACTGGCACCCAGGTCCACCGCGAAAAGCGAAAGCATGTAGGGGACCCTACACGTGCATGATTCAATCATGCACTGGGCCTCTAGTGCTGCTATAAAAAAGAAAGAACTCTTACCATTTGCAGCAGCATGGATGGACCTGGAGAGCATTATGCTAAGCGAAATAAGCCAGTCAGAGAAAGATAAATATTATATGATCTCACTCATTTATGGAATACAATGAACAACATAAACTGAGAAACAAAAATAGAGCCAGAGGGGGAAAATTTTTTAGAATATAATAGAAGCAATCCTGTTATTTGCAGATTTTTAATATTTCCTACAACTTTTGTGATATTATACTATGTTAGTACAGTTTGGTAATATGTTTAAAATCTTTTCTTCTTGAAATATTAATGTTTATTGCATGTAATATTATATTTAAAATAATTTTTCTTGAAATATTAATGTTTATTGTATGTAAATGGCCAATTATTTTGTATCTACATCTGATAATAGATTTATTTTGTATATTGGAAAAATAATAATAAAATAATTTTATTGCTGAAAAAAAAAAGTGTATCATTACCCATCCCTAACCTGAAGGAGGTGGGGGGTTGCTGGGTCAACCCAAGAGCAGTCTTCGAAGGCCAGTTGTGGCTCAGCCCAGAAGCAGGTTAGAATCAGTCTCCTGGTGAAGCTGGCACTTGGGTGGGAGAGGAAAGAGCTAACAGGCTGAGCGGATGGGGACATGGAAGCCAAGGCCGCCCCAGTACTTCACTGGCTCTCAGAGGACCCAAGCCATCAAGTACATTCTTATAACTGTTGAGTCATTTTTTTCCTAGATTTTCAAGTGAATCTAGTTTTCAGTCCCAACACTGGCTCCCTTGAGTCTGGGCAAACTGCCACTGAATCACAAGGGCCACTCAAAGGTTTTTTTTCAGGCTGTTGAAAACATTAAACTAAATAAGAGAATATTCTCCAGCCTCTCTCACTGCACCCTTCCCCACCCTTACCATCCATTAAAACAACACTCCATTCATTCCAAAGATATTCTACATGTCGTGGATTAAATACATAACGTGTATGCTATAAATAATAAATATGAGTATCAATGAAGCAGCAGCATGGGGAAAGTGGAAAACTTTAAGAGCTAAATCAAGTGAATGAGCTCTATTTATAGCACTATCCTTAGACCTAGACAAGAGAGCCCCGGCCTTCAACGCCGCCTCTTCAAGGGCCCTATCTGGCCCTCCTCCCATGGGACAGAGAGCTCAGGGCCAAGGGCAACTGTGTACTCAGAGCCCATGCAGCCTCTTCTAAAGCATCCTCCAGGGACCCAGGAGCCCCGTAATCCTGTCCATGGGAGCTCACTTCCCAAGGTGTGCCACACCTCTGTTTGCAAGTAGAAAAGGGAAGCAGACTGGCCAGGTGACCACCCACTTGTGTGTAAGGCCCTTCTCGGGGCAGAATGGAGCCTGCACAAACTCTGAGGAGTTGGATAATCCTCAATTGAAACCTGACTCACCAAGTTGTCATAAAAGTACATTTGGCATTATCCATTCTCACCTTCTTCTCTTTGGTATCAGAAATCTAGCCCTTTCCTTGCTTCCTCTCAGTTTCAGCAGGTGGCCATCTTACCACAAACCACATTTCTCCACCTCCCTTGCAGCTAGATGGGGCATGTGACTAAGCTGTAGCCCATGGGACAGCAAAAGGCATCATGAGTGAAGCTTCTGGGTCACATCCTTTAAAAATGAAATGGCTTGTGTTTTACTCCCTCTTTTTCCCCTTTGCTTGGACTAGCACTTGGACACCATGCTTCGGGGCCAGACTTCACCAAGATGAGACAACACTGAGGAATGACAGAACAAGAAAGAAGGAGCCAGGATCCCTGAGAGACCTTACGGATTAGAGTCTCCAAAGCCACCCACCAACTCTGAACCGTAACATGAGAGAAAAATAAACTTCAATCCTATTAGTGCCATGGAATTCTGAGTTACACCAGTTTAGCCTCTCTCTAATGTATTTTGCAATTTTGCAAATGACCTAAATAAACTGATTGCAAATAAGATTTCTGGGGGTATGCTAAAGCATACAATATGAGTCAACAATAGTAATCCCAGACCAAAACTCATAATACCAAGCCTTAGCAACATTAAAAAAAAAAAAAAAAAGAGGAAAAGAGAGGAGGAATTTTGTATGGATACAGAGTCATTTTTTTCCAAAAAAAATCTTACCAGAAAAATATATCAAAAATATAGTTAGTCACACAAGAAAAAAATAGGTAAAAGAATTCCATGGGAGATTTAATCATAGCACCTAAAGGTCTATAAAATGTTCAGTCTAATTTAAAATGCCTTCTTTTCAAATAGAAAAGAGCAAACAATTAAAAAGGAAAATTCTAGATATATTTAAGAAATAAAGACACAAAGCTTGCTTGTGTGATATATCTAAAACTATTCTTACATGCTCATTTTAGAAGACTGGGAAGAATACATCAGCTCATAATAGGCATGTGTGTGGCAGTAGTGGCTAACATTTATTGAATGCTGCTGTGCCCAAGTGCTTTACATATAGTAATGTACTTAATTTGTATGACAACATGAGGAAGTAGGCACTAGTACTATCCCTGCTTTATTGAAAAGGAAACTGAGGCACAGATCAGCTTAGCAATTTGCCCAATATCACACAGCCAATAGGTGGCCACATTTACATTTAAAACCACATCATCTGATATGGTATCAACCAGTCCCTAATATGGTATCACCCCTAGAGAGTGCTGATAAAAATTTTAAATCCTTAGGCATTTCTTATTCTGCTTTTCAAATATTGTGTGCCCTAACCGGTTTGGCTCAGTGGATAGAGCGTCGGCCTGCGAACTGAAGGGTCCCAGGTTCAATTCTGGTCAAGGGCATGTACCTTGGTTGCGGGCACATCCCTGGTAGGGGGTGTGCAGGAGGCAGCTGATTGATGTTTCTCTCTCATTGATGTTTCTAACTCTATCCCTCTCCCTTCCTCTCTGTAAAAAATCAATATATAAATATATTATATATAAAATATATATATATAGTGTAAAATATATCATGGTATACCTGATACCTAACCCACTTTAGAGATAAAAGGCTTATCCCAGAGACATAGAAACATCGAACAGACCCTCATACCTCAAAGGGAAGGCAGGGGAGGGGCTTCGGGGAAGAGATCAACCAATGAATGCATATGCGTACATGCATAACCCATAGACACAGACAATAGGGTGGTGAAGGCCTGGGGGTACCGAGGGGGGTGGGAGAAGTAAATGGGGGGAAAAGGGGGACACACCTAATACTTTCAACAATAAAGATTTTTTTAAAAAGATAATTCACAAAGGAAGAAACAAAATGGCCAATAAGTAAGTGAAGAAATGTTTACCTTCATTACCAATTAAACAGATACAAATGAAATCTATCTATCATACAAATTAAAATAAATTCATAATATACTTACGTTGATTTTTTTAAAAAAGGCTTATCCCAAATGCCATTTTGCAATCCTTTCTTTTTGATGTTGTTTTGTTTTGTTAACATATTTTTATTGATTTCAGAAAGAAAGGGAGAGGGAGGGAGAGATAGAAACATCAATGATGAGAGAGAACCGTTGATTGATTGCCTCTTGCACATCCCCTACTGGGGATCGAGCCAGCAACCGGGATATGTGCCTTGACCAAGAATTAAACGGTGACCTACTGGTTCATAGGTCAATGATCAACCACTGAAGCACACCAGCTGGATGTAATACTTTCTATAATCTCAATAAGCTTGCTTTAAGAATCCCAGTGTGGAGGACACTTGGGAAGATCACCAGATCACTGCAGACAAAACTGAAATTCCAGCAATGAGGAAGAAGGTAATAGAGCACAACCTTCACCAGCACAGCTATGACAAGTCAGCAACAATTTGGTTCTCTGGAGCTTATACATCGATCAGTGTGAGGTCATCCAGTCCATACTTCTTACCTTACAAACAAATCAATTAACTGTACAAAGAAAGAGATTGATTTATTCAAGGTCACAAAGCTGGTTATATGCAGAACCAAGACTAGAACCTAACTCTTATCTGAGACTAAGGCATTTAGGTTTTCTAGAATTTATCAACTAAATTATGTTCCAAAAACCATGAAGGACCCTCAGGGGTCTGGTGGGGGGGGTGGGGGGCAACCTGCCACCCCCCACAAAAACTTGCTTTATAGAAAGCTCCCCCTGCCTGTCAGCTCTGCATTAAAGAGGGCAGTAATGCATCCTCACATTCCTAAAATGCACCTCCATCTAAGCTATTTTCAGAAAGACTTTCAAGGCAAAAGGAAAGAAGGAAGGAAGGAAGGAAGGAAGGAAGGAAGGAAGGAAGGAAGGAAGGAAGGAAGGAAGGGAGGGAGGGAGGGAGGGAGGGAGGGAGGGAGGGAGGGAGGGAGGGAGGGAGGGAGGGAGGGAGGGAGGGAGGGAGGGAGGGAGGGAGGGAAGTGAAGGGGGGAGGGGAGGGGGAGGAGGGAGAGGGAAGGGAAGGAGGAGAGGTAGGCAGCCTCCAAATCAGAAACAAAACCAAGTATTAGCATGCTTTCAAGAACCCTTTACTTGGGCCCTTTTGGAATGCTTAATCTGAGGAAAGCTTCCTACTGCCAGAATCCATCTCACAGAAAAACGATCACCATCATTCCCTTAAATGGACATTTTTGTGCCAAACAGAAATTAACATGTTCTCTAAATAAAGGACAAGCTTGGAGAAGAAAAGGCAGTTGACAACCTAACAGTGACATATATCTACATGACATTGGCCCTAGTCTTCTTATTTCATGTCTGACTGTTGAAAAAATCAAGTACTGCCAGCCAGCTTTGGGGAAATACAGTAGTAGACTAATTTAGAGCTACCCAATCAATGCAAAAAGATGCACTAGTGATTAAGCTGTTATTTGTCTTGGGGATTACATATTTGTTGAAAGCAACAAAAGACACAATTTTTTTATTCACTCAACATGCATTTACTGAACATTTACTCTGTGCCAGGCACTGTTCTGGCTACTAGCCATCCAACCCAAACAAAAGACCTGCCCGCAAAGAGTGATGGCAATTGACTATAAATCTCAATGAAGAGCCAAGAGAGGACATGAAGGGATGGGGATAGCATAATGGTCATAGGATCAATGGACTATAGACCCCTCTGAGGTCAGAAATTGCTAGAATCAGGATACACGAGGGAGTGGACTAGCCATGTAAGATGTGGTGAGCAGAAAGTGCGACACTTAAAATTTAGATTATGGAGGGGCTGCAGGCATAAATGATGACATGGTTGGCCAAGAGAGGTTCGAGAACTGAGAGAGTAGAGTGTTAGAAGGATGAACTTTATGCTTACATTGAACTAACTAAAAGAAAAGTAACTTCTACAAAGGGTGATAGTGAACCAGGAGCTAAAACCAAGGAAAAATGAGAGTGATGAGGAAGCGGGGGACAGAAGGGCATCTCAACAATGAGGTTTAGTTGGTGACACAACTTGATGACATAGAGGGGGTCTGATCCAGATGTGAGCTGAGGAGCAAGAGGATCAAACATCGCCAATCTCTCTGGGAGGAAGAGAGGGGTGGGAACCACTACTATAATTACTCCATGAGTAAAAGAGAGATTGACTGGCCTATTTTCAAGTGACAAACACATCAACATTTTTGAAAAGTAAATTACCTTTGACGTTAGGAAAAATAAAGCATGTGATACCCACTCCACCAGAGCTGGATGAAGCACAGGTTCCATTAATTTAAAAAAAAAAATCTGAACCAGAGTGTTAATTATTTGCCACTTTTGGCAACAAAAGGGAAAGATTCATCAACAAATAAAAATTCATTATATACAAAACTGGGTCAAACATGATTGGAAATTATGTCCTTCAAACCTGTGTCTACCCACCCTAATTCCAGCAATCAGGTATTTTGCTTGAATGGGTCTGAGACAACGGAAGCAACAAAAGGTTCAGAATTTGGGTTGTGGCAAGAGTGTGGGACCCTAAACTCATGCCAGAGTATCAGACTGTCAATTTCATTTCCATCAGAAAAGACGGAAACACTACAAGAAACGCAACCCTAATAAGGATCAATGTTTGGTGGATCATAGACCTCCTTTGAAAATGCAATGAAAACTGTGAACACTTTTTCCCAGAAAATGTGCAGAGGCACATGTGCAAAAAAATTCTGTACACACTGCATGCACTTATCAACAACCCCTCCCCTCTTCCCCAGGCCAACCAGGTGAGCTAGCATAACATCTGCAAGTCAGCTTCCTGTGACTCTCAGAGATCAAAATATTAAAAACCAAAATCCACTTTGTTCCTCATCCCCCACTGCCAAAATCTACCATTTTATATTCTCCTTCCTCTGGACGCTCATTCTAAGGGCAGTCAAAACTCTCAGAAAATACAGAGAAATTAAACAGTTCTTGATGAAATTTTGAGAAATGTTAAGAATATATTTAAAAGAGAGCCAAGGATTACTGAGGAAAATAGTCAAAACTCCAGCTGCCAATTTTCAAGGATGTGATCCCAGACCATGCCATCTATTCTCCTGGATATATATTCCACTTCCCGCCCTCCCAAAACCTTAATAGAAAGGCTTCACTTGCCAGGTGTTGAAGCCAGAAAGTAGACTTCTTCCCTACCACTATGTCCCATCACATCTATCTCCTGCCTAAAGCTTTCCAACTCCCCTCTCCTTCATCCCAGCCACAACTCCTTAATTCAGGTGAACAATGTCACTTACCCTCGGACTGTAGCCCTCCAGGCCCCAGACTTGCCTTATCCACCACCCCAACCCAAGTCATCTCTTCTCCTGAAGAGCATATCTGACCAGACCAACCTTCTGCTTAAAGCCTCTTAAAGGCAGCAAGGCCTTCCAAAACCAGGGCATCTCCAGTTGCCGGTGGTGGGAGGGGGTGGGGGGTAGGTCCTTGGGTTATGTTGGAGATCCATAGACAGTAAATATGTGACCTGCTATTAGAACTGGAGTTGATGTTGTAGGGGTGTGTGTGTGTGAGAGTGTGTGTTGGAGTAGTGTGGGGATTACTTAGAAATTAGAAAGTTTTTTTTTTAATGCTGAGGTTTGAAAAATACGAAATATTTCAAGCATGCAAATAGACAACAGTAAGAAGACACAAAGTGCATCATTGTAGGGATGCTGTGGTGCACTGCATAGACCTGCCTTGTAGGACAGAGGCAATGCATGCGTATATTCCCCCTGGCGGCTGGTAGTGCTGACAGCTGAGCACGTTTGTATTTTAGGATGCATTTATGAATACATAAACATTACATAGTAATTTCTGTAGGTATTTGAACTTTATAGATGGTTCCAGTCAATAAATTCTGCAGCTTGATTTTTGTTTATACTGAAAATTGTTTTTAAGGTTTATCTTTGCTGATATAATTAGCTCTTTAAAATATGGTCTAAAACAATATGTCACAATATTAATAACTGATAAATTTCATATAAGGACACACATATCTGGTATATCACTTCCTGTAAATTTGTTTACGTTAACTGCTTCATTATTTTTTTAATAATATTAAAATTAGCATTTTAAATTTAAAAAAAAAAAACACTTTCAGTTACCTTTAGGGTACAATCAAAACACCTAACTGTGATTTACTACACTCTTCATTAACTGGTGTAAGCTAAACTTCCCAGTCTTTATCTTTACTTCACACTTCCCTCTTCAGGCACACAGAGTCCCAGTTCTCACCTCCAAACCTCTGACATGCACTGATTCCTCAATCTTAACAGCCCTCCCCCCCTGCAGCTCCCCACCCTTTCTCTAACTTCCATTCATGCTTCTGATATTATGGTACATATCTCTTCTTCAAAGATGCCTTTCCTGAGACCTCTCCGACATCAGCTACCCTCCCATGAGCTCACACAGCTTTCTGTGCTATTGTACTTTTTACAACTGTGTAACTGCTTATTTAATTGACTTACTTAAAAATGTGTGCCATTGCCCTCTCTAGATGAAAGACTGACAACTGGAACCGTCTTAGTCACCCTGTGCCAACCCCACAGACAAATGAAGTCCTTCCCTAATGATCTCCACTGCTTAGGATAGAGCTGAATCTTAAAGATAGCTAGATTCACAGGCAAGACAGCCAATTACACTGGCCACATAAAAAAGTTGGTGTTTTTGAACACCCCAACAATGCAGAGATTCCAAATGACACCTTCTGTTTTCTTAAAGGCCTAGAGAACCACCATTCTGGAATACTTGTCTTATGTACATGAATTTAAAGTTAGCCTACTGGATGTAAGGATTTCAAATATAAAATAAAAAAAAAAAAAAACACTATATGACAATAACAGCCTCTTCTTTCTTCTATTCCCCAAACCTCCACAGCAGAGCCTCACATTACAAAAAGCATCTGTTACCCAAATAATTATGATTTCTTAACATCCAGCTTTATTAACTGAACTCTGACCTTTCTACCACTTCATTGTTCCCTAAATGAAGAGGTACTTCTCAACATCTGTTCTTAATTTATTTTTAATCTGCATTTTCTCATCCTATCTGAATCTGAAATTAAAATATAGGCTGACATTATATTCACATCATTACATGAAACATTCTATACAATTGAGGTCCCTCTGAAATAGTTTTCCAGGCTCTGTTTGCATATAGATTTTCTGTTGGCTGCCTAAGACTATTATCTTCACTTTAAGATGAAATGAATATTACCTTTCTTTGCTACCTTTTCAAAGAACTTTTATATTGTATGGAATAAACATATTTTTTCTCTCATTTTAACTAATTCAATTTTTTCTGACCTTTCTTTCAGAATATATATGTAGAAAAAATATGAAGGCTAATGAAATTTAATTCAATGTAAATTTTCCTAAATATACTGACCCAGAGGCAATGTAAGAAAAACAGCAGTAATCAACTTCAATAAAAAGTAAAAAAACAAAAACAAAAACAAAAAAAACACACCTATCTTTAAAATGTTAAACCTAGCTGATTTGGCTCAGTGAATAGAATATCTGGCCTGTGGACTGAAGGGTCCCAGGTTCCATTCAGGTCAAGGGTACATGCCTGGGTTGCGGGCCTGATCCCCAGTAGGGGGCATGCAGGAGGCAGCTGATCAATGATTCTCTTTCATCATTGATGTTTCTAGCTCTCTCTCTCCCTCTCCTTCCTCTCTGAAATCAATAAAAATATATTTTTTTAATGTTAAGAAACTAATCAAGTTAAGACAATTATTTCTGGAGGAAGAGCTAATAACTGACAGTGTTGAAAACTTGAATTACAACATGATTTGAAAAACTATACTTGTGATTAAAAATGCAAAACAAATCCCATGAAGGTAAAGTGTACAATGAGGCTTTAGCTGTGTTGTGACTAACGGCTAACCATCTTTCAAAGCCTTTCTCCTCCTCTATCTCCACCCATGCCACTCTGGTCCAAGCCCCTAGCATCTCTAACCTCAATTATTTTCTCAACTCTTACCTGCTCCCTGCCTCCCTCCAACTCTCCTCCCTTCTAAAGGGATCTTTCATACTGCCAACCAAGTCATCTTTCTGAAGAACAGTATGGAGCCAGTCATTAACCCACTTCAAATCTCACAGTGACTCCCTCCAGAGAAAAGATCACACCTCTTAGCCTACTTCAAAAGAGCTTTCAAAATCTGGCCCCAATCTCGCCCATCCTCTGCAAAGCCCCAGCCATACTCCAGCTACAGACTCAAAATGCATTGTTCTTCTGCAATGCTCTTCCTTTGCTGTCCACATGGCTGTCTCCTATGCATCCTTCACAGCATAGTTCCAATTCCCTCTTCTTACAGCCCTCTCATTCCTACCAGGGCAAGAATCTGTGCTTCCTTTTCCTATGTTCCCGTGGCCTTGTGTGCACCAAGGATGTCTATTTGTGCCTCTCTTCCCAAGCAGCCTGAGAGCACCTTAAGAATAGACACATGTCTTACTCACTGCGGAACCCATGATTTAGTAAAAAAAAAAAAAAAAAAAAAAAAAAACTGAACAACAACCATTATATAGAAGCACATCTGATATTTTTTTTAATCCTGAAGGTACACAGTAAACCTTTATAGTGCAGTTACTGTTTGTAGCAACTAATCTACCTACTGGCATCAGAAAGTCAAATCAGAAAAGCATATACCCATACACAAACAAAAAGAGCCAAAAACAGAAATAAACAGTGAACAGGAGGCAGAGATGAATTCTGGCTCGGTGATCAGGTGGTAGAATGTTTTGCTGAAGTTTGAAGGATGGAGGTTTCAAATTTGGGGGGTGGGAGAATAGACACAGGGTGGGGAGGGGAAGTGGGGATGAAGAGAACAATCAATTGAGCACAGAAAACAAAGCAAGCCATCTTTGACAGGAGCTCAGTGAAGGAATACTTTGGTGCTGAATATTTTGGTATGATCTTCTGGTTCAATGGGCCACAGTAAGAAATGCACCAACAATGCCATCACTCTCCTGACCCACTTCCACAGTTTTACCTTGGCTCAGCACAACCCAAGCTCTCCAAAATACAAATCAAAAGGGGGGAAAATGCCCAATACCAACATATCTACTGACTTTTGAAATTGTTTAAAGGGCAGTGTTTACAAGGAGAAATAATCTTCACTCTTTGACTAACACTCTCCTTGCTTCTCTAAAATGCACAGACCACATTCTCTTTCATTCCGGCAGTCTTAAACCTGCCTCCTTTGTCCATAAATCAATGGCACTAAACATAGCTTATTAAAATTCCAGATGCCGGGAACCTACTCACGTGACTGAGTCAGAATCCCAAAGGGTGGTTGTGACATGCAGCCTGGGTTAGAAACCCCACATGGAAAGAGCCTAAAGCCTGACTTTCAAAATAAAAGCATATGCATACATGTATGTAATTACTGAATTAATATTGACATGATTCACACACAGCCTGTGAGGAGCAAGAGAACCAACCAATTAGTATCAACCTCAAAATGTTATGCCCCGCCCCACCCCCAAACAAACAGTCTCCTCAAGTAAAGATCACACTGAAGAACAATACCAAAATCTTAAAAAGAAAAAGGAATGGGGGATTTGAAGATGGTGGCATAGGTAAACGCCTGTACTCGCCGCCTCCCACAACCCCATCAAAATTACAACTAAAATACAGAACAACCATCATCCAAAACCGCTGGAAAGCTGGCTGAATGGAAGTCCTACAACTAGAGAAGTAAGGAAGAAAGCACACTGAGACTGGTAGGAGGTGCGGAGACCCAGAATGGGCTGGTCCAGCACCCACGTGGGCCGCTTTGTTAATAGGGAGGGAGATCGTCTCTATGGAGGCCGCCTGAAGGAACAAGGGGTCCCAGCCCCACACCAGATCCCCAGCCCAGGGTCCCAGAGCTGGGGAAAGAAGTCCCTACAGGCAGTAAGAATGACGGGCTATAAAACCAGTGTGAATTGGGGCTCAGTGACACAGAAGTTGTTGGAGACCCAGCTGTTCCTCTTAAAACACCAGCATCATGAACTGAACTTACACCATCCTGCTTCCTCTAAGCTCCAGAACCAGGACGAGGCTCTGGGAATCACAGACACATACGAGGAGGAACTGGATTGTCCGGTATCAGAGCAGGAACTTGGGGGTGGCTTTCTCCCAGACGGAGGTGCTCACAGGGATCATAGTTCCTATGTTAGGACCTCCCCGTTGCAGGGCTGACTGGCAGCCATTTCTATTTGCTCTGCCCTGGTGATTCCCTAAGACCCTGCCTCATCCAATTTACAACCTCACCCAAGCTGTGTGCAGAAGCTTTTGCATATGAATGGCCTGTCCTTGCTCAGGCTAAAATATCTCAAACAAGCTTTAGCTGGGTCAAGGAGCCCCAAACCTGCCAATAAAAGGCCCAAGACCCCGTGCCAGCACCAGCCTGCCTTGCTTCAGAGCTGGGCCTCATCTGGGCACTTTCAAACCTGAGAGAGAAATCTGAAGATCTCTCTGTAGCTCCTGCTGGATGGCCCCAGGCAGTGGCTGACTTTGCACCTCCCTGGAGACCCAAGAGTCAGTGTACCCAGTGGTCAGTGTCAGACCACACCAGATTACGGCTCTACACATCCATAAGCAACACACTCAAGGGGCAGACTCAGTGAGCACCAAAGCCCCACTGAAGCAAGTCCTGCTCCATAGGGGTGTCTCCTGCACAGCAGCTCTCCCACTGTAGTCACAGCTGGTCCTCACAGCCAAAGGGCCTGGAGGTCTATTCCTCCCAGTGACACCAACAGCAAGCAAGTCTCAACTACAACAAGACTGTGCTCACAGCCCACAAAGGGGTGCACCCAGAGCTCCCAGTTCAGGTGACTGGGGAGGCTGAGCCACTGGGCCTTATGGGACACCTACTACACAAGGACATTCTACCAACCCAAGGAGATACAAACACAGGGAAGCTGCCAAAATGCGGAGACAAAGAAACATGTCACAAATGAAAGAAATGTAAAAAAGCAAACTACTGGATATAGAGTTCAAAACCACGGTTATAAAGTTACTCAAGAATCTTCCAGAAAGCTCCAGAAAGAAAAAAAAAAAAAAATGGAAAAGGACCAGTCAGAAATTAATCATACAGTGACTGAAATAAAGAATAATAATAGGGATTCAACAGTAGAGTAGAGGATTCTAAGAATCAAATCAACAGTTTGAAATACGAGGAAGCAAAAAACACCCAACGAGAAGAGCAAAAAGAAAAAAGAATCCCAAAATATGAAGATAGTGTGAGCACCAATCAGCACTGGTTTTTACAGCCCATAGTTCTTACTGCCCATAGGGACTTCTTTTCCCAGCTCTGGAACCCTGGGCTGGGGGTCAGGTGTGGGGTTGGGACCCCTTGTTCCTCCTGGCAGGACAACTTCAAGCATACCAACATTCACATTATGGGGGTGCCAGAAGAAGAGAGAGCAAGATATTGAAACCTATTTGAAGAAATAATTACAGAAAACTTCCCCTACCTGGTGAAAGAAATAGACTTACAAATCCAGGAAGCACAGAGAGTTCCAAACAAGAGGAATCCAAAGAGGACCACACCAACACACATCATAATTAAAATGCCAAGGGCTGCTCTGGTCTGGTAGCTCAGTTGATTAGAGCATCATCCCAATATACCAAGGTTGTGGGTTGGATCTCTCTCTCTCTCTCTCTCTCATCTCTCTCTCTCTCTCTCTCTCTCTCTCTCTTTAAAATAAATAAAAAATAAATAAATAAATAAATAAATAAATAAATAAAATGCCAAGGGCTAAAGACAAAGAGAGAATCATAACAGCAGCAAGAGAAAAGCTGTTAGTTACCTACCAGGGAATGACCATGTGACTGTCAGCTGATTTCTCAACAGAAACTATGCAGGCCAGAAGGGAGTAGCAAGAAATATTTAAAGTGATGAATTGCAAGGACCTACAAACAAGATTACTCTACCCAGCAAAGCTATCATTTAGAATGCAGGTCAGATAAAGAGCTTTACAGACTATAAAAAGCTAAAGGAGTTCATCACCACCAAATCAGTATTATATGAAATGTTGAAGGGTATTCTTTAAGAAGGGGAAGAAGAAGAAAAAGAAAAAGATCAAAAATATGAACAACAAAATGGCAACAAATACATACCTATCAACAACTGAATCTAAAAATCAAAATAAATGAATAAGAAACCTAATGAACAGAATAAACTGGTGAATAAAATAGAATCAGAGGCATGGAAATGGAGCAGACTGAGGATTCTCAGAGCGAAGGGGGTTGGGGGTGGGAAGAGATTAAACAAAGATCTTATATGCATATATGCATTACCTATGGACACAATAGGGTGGCAAAGGCCTGGGGCAGGGTAGGAACCAGCTGGAGGGGGACATGGGGAGGGGATATCTGTAATAATCTCAACAATAAAGGTTTTTTGAAAAAGAAAAAGGAATGGAAGAAATTTGCAAGTATTAACACCATGGAATTAGAAAAGATCTAAACAGATAATACATTTTCAATTACAGCACCGTATTTATTGCACAGTTGCACCACTTTAGAGACACAAAGTGATATTTTCTAATGGATTCCGCTGCTACATCAGAAATGTGATTATGTGTTCTCTTCTTCCCTTTCACAACAATTTGCTTCATAACTAAATGTAAGAGTTATTGAACTAGACAGAAATCGTAACAACTAACCGGCCACCCACCCACCAAGAAAAGTTCACTTGAAAATATTCACCTATGAGATGTTATTCTCACACTTTACACTTTGAGCTCGATGGCTATGATGGACAGGATTGATTTTTCTTAAAGAAACTGAATTCTCTAAACTGATGTGAGGTTTTACCACCCCCAACCTTAAGCATAGCTGCCAAGTGAGCACATACAAACAATTCCCCCATCCCTAGGCCAGGAGCACAGGCTTCTGACAGAGAGCCCCACCAGCTGCAATCAACCTCGGTATTTGGCTGTGCAAAAGGTGCGTGCAAGCCTCCGGCAGCTGGCATGTGCACACCCAGGGGCAGAAGAAGCAAAAGTGAAAAGGCTGGGTCTGAACTAGATTTCTCAGCTCACAAACCAGCATTTTGAGAGTAAATACATATGTATTTAAAAACTCACATTCTGAATACCGAATTGAGTGTTTATTATTATACAGTTATGGTATACAAAAATAATAATATAGCAAACACCTCTGCCTCCACACACAGCTGCGGCGGGGAATGAGAGGGGTCGTTTAGTCAATACATCTGAAACCACCTGAGTATCCTTTCACGATTAAATTTTAACTAATATTTACAACTGCTTCAATGACCTTACATGTTCCCTTGTTCCCTGAAAACCATCATATCAGCATGTAGTTCAAATGTCTGGCCTCAACGAAGGTTCAATAAAATTGAGTTTTCCATTCTGTCTATATAATTAATGTACTTTCACTAGAACATTCTCAGCAATTCACATTTTCCGATCACCTACCAACCTTTCACAACCATAGTCACAAGTCAGGGGAATCACATGTAAATAGAAAACTTTTCTATGATTGCACTATTTCAGCACAATGAGGAAACAACACGGAGAAGATGTTACAGGCATTACGAGAATAGCTGCTCAACTCTGTCAGAGTTGAATTTCCATCAGGGTTACTTGTCCCTCACCACAAATCCCCAGGGCTCATGGAAAAAACCAAACCTGTTCAAAGACCTTCCTTCAGAGCACAGGTATTCCAGCCATGCAAAGTTTCAGAAAAAAAGCAACAAAAAAAAAGAACCTAATTTTTACAGTCCCTTAAGCTCTTTAGAAAAATCCCCACAATGATATTTTTTTAAATGAGAGAGAAAAGCAGACCAGTGACTCCCTAAATACAACTTAACCACTGTCCTTCGTAAAGAAAGGCTTCTGAAAGATAAACAAACACGATAATCTTCCTCCTAATTTTCATAAAACTGAATCTTGCTAAGCAAGCTTACTTTATCGCAAATATAGCATCTTTTTAGAAGGCTTGCAGTAAATGTGACCAGGTATAATATTCCATCTTAAATAATTCACTTTCTTTTTATGTCCCTGGCCTCTCTTTTCTCCCTTCTCCCTCCCCCCACCTCTTACCAACTCTTTCAACCCACAGATACCCATCTGGGCATCAGACCAGGACTTAAACTGTGCCAAATCGCAGTGCATCTGAAATCCTCTACCTTTTTTCACCAGCCAGTGAAAAGCCTTGAGCAGCAGTCGGAAGAAAAGAGAAGGGAGAATTCACGTCAGAAACAGATGATCAGTTTCTCTGCCTTCCACCCAGAGGACTGCCTGTCCTCTGGTACTTTCCCCTTTGCTAACTCTTGACAGGGAATGACAAAGACCAGAGCCAGGGAAGGCCAGGGCAGGTCTGGGAGCAGCAGGTCGTGTCTCCTACAATTCGGCCCTCCCTTGGCAGCTCTACGATGACAACTGGGGGCCCAGGAAGGCTCTCCCTCACAGCCTGGAGTCCCGACCTTGGTCACCATAAAGGAAGAGGCAGAGGCATGTATAAGTCCAACTCATACTGTGAAAACTTTGTAAGCAACAGATTTAGGCTCCCAACGAAGAAGAATTCCACAAGCAACAAAATAAACGACCTTGTAAACTAGAAGACTCAGCACTATGTGGAGGTCAAATGCAAGGTTTCTGGAGTCAGATCTCCTGAGCTCTAATCCCAGATCTGGCACTTTCTAGCTTTGTAAGCCTTTTTTCATTGAATAAACATTCATCGCTCACCTACTATGAGCTAGCAGTTTGGTCTCTGCACCTCTGGAATTAAATTCTAGTGGGACGTACATTAATAAATACACAAAACAAGAAGAGTGCCAGATAGAGATAAGAACAAAGAGAGAATTTCAATATACTGATGCAGTCAAGAGGGACCAGGAGAGCTACTTTCTTTTTCTTTTAATCCTCGCCAGAGGACATGCTTTAAAGAGAGAGAGAGAGAGAGAGAGAGAGAGAGAGAGAGAGAGAGAGAGAGACATCAATGTGAGAAAAAAATATAGATCGATTGCCTTCTTCAAACCCTCAATCCAAGTATGTGCCCTGACCGGGAATCTAACCAGCAGCCATTCAATGCACAGAGCGATACTCAACCAACTGAGCCACTCTAGCTGGGCAAGGGAGACCTACTTTCTAAAGATCTATCTAGGAAGATCTCTCAAACATTGCATTTACGTCTAAATCTAGATGCTAACAAGGAGCCCATCAGACAAAGACAGGTGTAAAGGGATGTGCAAAGGCCCTGAGATCAGCACAACTGGGCCTTTGGAGAACTAGAAGGAAGGTCAGTGCAGTCGATTACTTCTGTGTGGCTCACATTTGTCATCTGTAAAACAGTAGTTCTGAGGATGAAACTCTTGACACCACATCTGCACACAGTATGTGTTCAATAAATGTAAATTGCTAGAATCATCATCCTTATCATCATCACCAATGAGATACCACCATTGGAGGTGTGCAAGCAGAGGCTGGGTAACCACCTTGCAGGCATGGCCGAGTTAGATGGCCTCTAAAACTCTCTCAGCAATTAGATCCCAAAAGGTGGAAAAAGAAAGGGTAAGATTGTTATACGCAGGCTTCCTACCCAAGGTACTTAAAGAATGAATTGAATCATGCAACAATGTGGCGCTTACCTAACTAACTCATTCAACAAATGGCCCCTTCCCATCTGAGCGTCTATGATTCGAATCCCCGGATTGTCAAAATCCCCACAGGTAGCCAGCTGACACACTGTCTTTAGCCCTGAAAGCTACCCTGGTTAGGAGGGTCTCGGTTAAAACTTAACCACAACAGAACTGAGAACAACAGAAAAGCATGCCTTGTCTATATTACCTTGTCTATATAGCTTTAACATGTGTTAGCTATTGATAGGATGAAGTAGCAATGGGCATATTCTTTGACTTGACATGCATCCCAAACCATTGTATTATTTCATGTTTAAAATGTTCCAAACAGAAATGTACACATCACAGACTCCATTGGCTATATGTTTCCATTAAAAACAAACAAACAACTCTATATCTTGGCCTACTTTCTCACAATATTTACTAACTTGGTAAGCTTTCTGAAGCCCACTAATCCAGGCTGTCAAAGATGGTTACTGATGACAAACGACGTAGGTGTGTTTAAGTTAGGAAAAAACAAGTCTCCATTTACCCCACCCCAAGCTCTTAATAATTAAAGGTCATATTATTTCAAGTTCTTTTCTAATGTTCCTTCAAATCCAAGGCAAATGTGGTACATCCATAAAGAAATATATGGGGCCATACACTGAGTGGCCAGATTATTATGATCTCTGAACGCATAATAATCTGGCCACTCAGAGTGTGTGTGTGTGTGTGTGTGTGTGTGTGTGTGTGTGTGTACATATATATGTATATATGTGTATGTATGTGTGTGTGTATATATATATATATATATATATATATATGTTTTAGAGGCCCGGTGCATGAATTCGTGCATGGGTGGGGTCCAGCCAGCCTGGCCACGGGGAGGGGACATGGGCAGTTGGCCGGCTTGCCTGCTGGTCAAACTCCTGGTCGAGGGAACAATTTGCATGTTAGCCTTTTATTATATAGGTTATACACTGATTGGCCAGATTATTATGCATTCAGAGATCATAATAATCTGGCCAATCAGTGTATATGCCCCATATAGAGTTAATGGGCTAATTGGTATACACATTTTCATCATCTAGCCTTGATAACTTCATATGTTTGTTTAGAAGGTGGAAATAACATAAAAAATGTAAAACCTCATATACCTCATAAAGCCAAATAATAATGAATGAGGGCAATATAAATAATCCCCATAACTGAATGTAAAATGCACAAATATTTTTGTTATACCAGGCTTTTAGCTTTCCAAACTAAAGTATTTGGGAAGGAGTGAGAAAGGAAGAATCTTTGATAAACCAAGAGATTAAATTAATCAATTTACTCTCTACTTTAGTTTTTCCCACCCTAATCTTTTCTCCCTCCCCCATATCCAATCTCCAAAAGGAAGAAATCTAGAGAAGCAGATTAGATTCAAAATTCTTCCATCGGAAAACATCCCTTTAAAACAATGAGAAAGCAACAACTTAAGCATAGAATATGTCCAAGAAGAATCTTTTTTTTAAAATGCATTATATGTGGATGATTCCTTTGAATTAATCTGAACTAAAAATACCTATTCAATATGTACATTTTGGTATACCAAAAGACATTACTACCGTATACTAATATTTACCTAAAAAGAATCAAAACTGTGCCTTCCAGAAAGCAGAATTGGGACTAACAGGCCCATTCAAATCCAAATTTATCTACTGGCTCTTGCAACTTAATACAGCCAAAAGAATGTGATTCATATCTCAGCTATGCAACAGCTAACTTTTCAATGTGTTTTGAAGTAGGTGCCACCAAGCAAAAAAAATGTAACAGTCAGAGCCTTGGCATTGAAACACTCTAAGCAATTTGAGACTCTTTAAAAATAAGAACTAAGTAATACAGGCTCATTGAAGAACTTTAGAAAATACATACGAGCAAAAAGAGAAAAATAATAATCCCAAAATGCCAAGGTTAACACTATTAACATTGTAGTGTACAATCTGCTAAATTGTTTTAAAAAATAATTTTCACATAACTGAATTCATATTTTTACTTGACAATGTCAAGAACACATTTCTATGCTTATATATGTATATACATATCAATAACATATTATGAATGTAATTGCTTTATGAATATACCTAATCTAATTAACTCCACTGAGATTCTCTACAATCAGTTCAGAGGCCCTACACTAAATGAACAGAGTAGGCTGACCACTATTTCCTAAAATTATTTGTCCATGGCATCCTTTTTTAATTAGAACTTATGCTCTTTTCAAAATACTTTGGGAAATTATGACTTAACCAGTCCTCAATACTGTATTTTTATGGTGTTTCCAATTTTTTCCTATTATAAAAATGTTGTGATCAACTTCTTGCTTGTGCATTTCTGTGTATTTTAGGAAATAACTCTAAAAATAGAGTTAAAGGGCTAATTGGTATACACATGTTAAAAACATGTGATAATTTCTGCCCAACTGTCCCCCAACAGTGTATGAGAATTGTAAGTCTTTCTAAATGATAATTTTTAATTTAAAAAACAGTTTGGAAGCTATGTGGATTCATCATATATACTTAGCATTTCGAAACTTATTCAATTACTTTTTATGGGCATGGTTAAAGCACATAGTTATAAATATCAAAGGTCTTACTGTAATAGAGGTTGACTCAGACAACTATTTAAGAATATATCTCCTCACAATTTATAGAATATGACCATCATGGATATGTTAAATTGTCTCACTTTCACATTCCTCTGTGTTACATTTACATAGTCTGGATACACATTCTATACTCTTAAGAAAATATTAATAATCCCTTATATCTACATAATATTTTATATTACTAAAATATTTAAAACAAAAAGAATTTTAGAGGAAAAGGCATCCTCAGATGTTTAAAACAGGATAATAAACTGTAATGTACCTAAAGATCCTTCAAGCTCCACAGAAGTCACTACAAATTTAGAGCCAGGACTGTTATAATCAAAATCTTTACCAATCAACCAATACCAGTACCACAGAAAGAAATGTGTGTCTTAAGTATGTATGTCTATTAAGTTAGAGCTGACTTTCAGTGCATATTTCTGCAGTTTCATGTACTGAGAAATAAGCTCCTAATATAATATAAACATGATACATGGAGCAAAACAGGCTGTATATTACTTTTTTTATCTTAAAGTGACACTGGTTGTAATTTTATGCCTGAGACTAACTCTCAAGGTTACTTAAGTATAGTGCTCACACCCAGGGTAGAGTTCTGTGTAATTTTCAAAGCTCAAACAAGCCCAGCCTACTCAAAAATATCTCCCCTTAGAGCCTGTCTCAAAATCATATTTGAAGCTTTTTTAAAATACAGAATTTATTATTCAGTAAGTATGGAGAGAAGCCAGAGCATCTGCATTAAAAAAAAAAAAAAAAATCTCCCCAGTTGATTCATTTGAACAGTGAGAGCAGAAAAGCACTTGGTTACATTAAAAGACTGGGGGGGAGAGCGGCATCTTAGGTCCCCAATTTAAATGTTCAGATGAAAACCATTAATCTGTCTTAGTCCGGTTTATTAGGTTACCTAGGTGAAAACTGTACCTTGAGAAGGTTCATAAGAAGTTTCAAAGATGGAAGCAGAGGTAAGAAACCTGTAGGCCTAGCCCTGACCACCAAAAGGAATCGGGGTATGGTCATATGTGATTGAAGCAAAACTACAGAAGATCCATCCTGCCAGAAACAACGGTACTTCCTACTTTAAGTATATAATCCTTTCAACTTCATAAAATAGGCTGAAAAGGGAAAACATGCTCAGCTATATTTTTGTGTTGAAAGGGGTGAGTCTGGTAAATGAACAGCATTCAACTGCTGGTCGCAGTGTAACTAAACAATGCCAGTCAGCACAGGATGAGATCAAACTGGGTTGAGAAATTCAGATAGGACAGTCAGAGACACTATGTTACCTTTTATAATATAATACTCCTTTGTCAGAATTATATTTCTCAAAAGAAATTTATCTCACAAGAACAGTGCAACACAAGCCAAAAAAAAATTTTTTTTAAACCTATGTCTTTTAAGTAGTTTATGCATATACACCTGGGATTTTCTTAGGCTCCCATTACTTACCAGATCGGGACTTAATGATGTCACTGAACTCATTCTGCCCATCATCAGGCCTGGCCTCATGTTCTCCATACTTGGCCATCTTCGCTGAGTTTCAGTAAAATCCAAACACTTTACTAAATCCTCCTTTTTTTCTTCTTTTTTTTAAGGCATCAATACCTAAAGAGAAAAGGGAAAGTATGGACTTGAAAAAATAGATATATACACATTTAATACATATAGTCATATACAGTTATATATCGTCACCATTTATTCAGAAAATATTTATTCAGTGCCTCCTATGTATAAGGCACTGATCTGGGAATGGGGATATGACTATCAAAAAGAGACACAGCCTCTGCCATCATGAAGTTTATAGATACTAAATGGTTAATTATATAATTAATTATTCTGATATGTACAAACATACAAAGGAGATGCACAGAGTAACACCATCACAGAGCAGGGCAATCTAACCTGCCCTGGGCAATTTTCCTTGAAGAAGTGACATTTGAGCTAAGTTTTCAAAAGATGAGAAGAATTTAATTAGGTAATCCTTGATTGAATTCAGAATTTTTCAAAATATACATTTTGGGATAACGTGGAAAAATCTGAATTCAGGTGTTATATTAGACAATATTATTGTATCAGTGTTAAACTTCTTTAATATTGGTTAATGGCTGTGTCCTTATGCAAGGAAATGTCTGACTGTAGAAGACACATGATGAAATAGCAATGAAGAATGATAATATCTTCAACTTAAGTTCAAGAAGGACAGCATATATCTGTCTGTATATGTCTATCTATAAAAATGTACACAAATATACACATGCATACAGAGAGAGAGAGACATATGAAATATTGGAAAGTGATAAGTGGGGAATGTAGTTAAAGAATACCTGAGTGTTTAGTCTTATATTTTTTCTCGTGTAATATTACAGACAGAAAATTATTGTGGCCTAAGCCAGGGTATATGGAAAGAAACGGGTGGATATGTGGGATGTTTAAAGACTAAGTAAGAAGGTGCACAGGATTTGGGAACTGGTTGGATATGAGGCTCAGGATACTAAGGGACAAAATGACTGCCCAATTTGGCTTGCGCAATTGAGTAGAGGGCGAGTCATTCACTGAGCTGGGGAGTTCTGGAGGATAAGCCTCTGCAGGAAGGAATAATGAAGGTAGTTTGGATTTGCTGAATTTGAGGTGCCTCTGAAATATATACGTGGAAATAACGAAAAGCAGTTGGGTATGCAGGTTTGATCTCAGGTATAGTTTGAATTATATATAAATCTGAATAGTTATATGTTATGTCATTTTAGAAGGTACATCATTAATTCTGCTGGGTACAGATATCACTCAACAAAATAATTTTAATCTTTAGTAACTAATTAGTCATGAGCTTCTTTAGAATTTAAAGAACTAAAGATTCTGTCTTACAATGCCACCTTTTCTTTAAGAATATCAGATTGCTGCATTGCCCTAATACCTTCTGGAACACACTGCCCCCCAAAACCCAGACAGATTCAGAATTCAATCAGCAACTGGCTCTATCCTAAGAGTCCCTTAAGCAGACCCCAAATGCAAATTAAATAGATTAATCATTTCATTAGGAATATAACAGGCAACACATCCAAATATTAATCTGTGAAAAATGGATGATAATTCACATACTAGTATTACAACATATATCAGAGCCAGAGTTTACTGCTAGCTAGGATTAGACACCTCTTTAACTCAATTCTTTAACTCAAGGATGCATCATATAGAACTGTTATTTTATAATGTATTTCATTTTTTAAATTTACGTACTATTGTTTTATATATTACTAGAGACCCAGTGAACAAATTCGTGCAAGGGTGGAGTCCCTTGGCCTGGGCAGCGATCAGGACCGATCAGGGCCATCTCGCCCAGTCCCAATAAGGGCCCATCGGGGCCAGCCAGGGGCAGGGACCACGGGAGGTTGGCTGTGAGAGCGCAATGACCACCAGGGGGCAGCTCCTGAGTTGAGTGTTTTGCCCCCTGGTGGTCAGTGCGCATCATAGTGACCAGTCAACCAGTCATTCTATCAGTCATAAGGGTTGCTTAGGCTTTTATATATATAGAAGATTTTTATGATATGTAATATTCAAGGAAACATCATGTTATTTCATAATAATATAAATATGTAATATGTAATAATTGTTAGAGTTTTATCCTTATCAGTCAGAAAAAGGGTGTGTTATAATAATAAAGAGATCAAAATTACCTTAGAAAAAAGTTTTGTGTTAAAGAGTTGAAGCAGATGAAAACTGTGGTAGATTCTTAAAGTTGTAGGAACAATTTACTCTCCAGTAGGGAGGAAAATGTGGATTGTGGGTCATCAGTCTCCCAAAGTTTATGAGTACAAAAAAGTTTTACATTTTTTTATATTGCTCTACTACTGTTAAGACTTTAGGTATTATTATGTGGTTACATTTCCTTTTGGGGGTACATGCCTGTAAAGATTTGCTGAATTCTTAAGTGTATTTTATTATATTCAAAAACCAAAAACTTTGTTCAGAGGAATGCATATAAAATTTTATTACAGAAAATCAAGTTTGCCCAACAAAATTCTCTTAACCGGAAAGTAACTATTCCCTTTGAGAAATATTTCTAATGCTCTCCATAACTGGTCTTAGCCAAAGGTCTTCACTTCAAAGCTTCCCAGAGACCTATCCTACTCCATTAAAAAAGTGAACTGTTTACACAGGACTTTAATTCTTTTTCACATTAATATTTGCTCATTGTAACATTTTATTTTGCCACTCTCCTTAAGATAATTTCTCAAATTTGCCCTGCTTGATCATCAAAATCCCTTACATACTACAAAGATACAGAAGAAAGGGGGATCGATCAGAGGACAAGGGAAGAACGGGAAGAAGGAAGAAACAGGTCTAGCCAGTACCTTCCACTTGTTGCCATGAATGGCAGGGGACTCCAGGTTGAGTACCATGGCAAAAAAAGATACCTCCTTCTAAATCGATAAATGCTGCATTGGGGTATAATTGGTGGTCAGGAGACAGAATGAAAGTTTCATCACTAACAATGTGCCTTAAGGTGGCCCTCCATTTTCACATCCATGACACGGAGGGAAGGCCATCTTCCACACACAGCTAGTTGAGGAAAAGAAGAAATGAATGGGATGTTGCTTTAGAAGTTTTAAGCCCTTTCCCTGTATTGTTACCATTTACTGTTATTTATATGTAATGTATTGTTACCATTGCTCTATGTTTCTGTGCCCTGAAAAGGATGTGCGCAAAGGTTAGCCAGATCTTCTCGCTGAAACCAATACACTCAGCTCAAGGTTCACCAACATTTTCCTGGGAGCATGGCTGGCTGTCCTATGGACCTGAAACCATGAGTGTGTGGGGTGAAAGGATAGGGGATGGCCTTCAAGGGAAGGTTTTAATTTCGAAATAATATGGGAATTACACAATGTAAGGATACAAATGTGTTCAACAATGTACAGTTTTGATGGAAATGTGATGCTGATGCTTGGGCAAAAAAGTATTCATTCATTTACGCTGGGCACCAAAACCCTAGCCAGAGTTGCCGCGAAGGGAAGCCCGGGGGGAAGGAGGTTGCCGCCCGGCTGGATGCACAGTAAAAGGCACCACCCAGCGCCCAGAACCGCCATTCACTCTCGGAAGTGCTCCAAGGGAAGGTGAATACTACCGTGATTAATACTGTTTACAGGGCCATAAATTGTATGTAAACACCCCAAGGAAAGTTAAAGAGCTGTCTCCTCGGGCCCATAAATAAAGGGAATGACAGCGTAAACCTGGGCCCTCGCCGCCGCCGGGAGCTCTGGAGGCTGAAGCCCCCACGAGCCCCGCATTCCT
Organism: Eptesicus fuscus; assembly: GCF_027574615.1. NCBI lineage: Eukaryota > Metazoa > Chordata > Mammalia > Chiroptera > Vespertilionidae > Eptesicus > Eptesicus fuscus. Next base: position 68,490,608 of record NC_072482.1, read on the forward strand.
CCAGCTCCGCCCGGCCCGCAGCGCCGCCCGCCCGCCGACGGCGTCCCCCACGCCCGCCAGCAACCAGCCGGACCGGCCAACCCGACTTCCTGAGGCCCGTGCAACTTAACTAAGCTGTGGATGCGGCAGCTGTCGCCAGTCCGAGAGGCGGGAGCTCCAGTCCGGTCCCGGGGACCTGGGACTCCCTCAAACGCGTGCCCTCGGGGCCGCAGCTACCGTTCCACCGACACCCCCGAGCGCCGCATGGGAAACTGACCCGCGAGGCCCTGGTGACCCAGGCGACCCGATGGCTGGGGAAGGGGAGGCTCGGGCCCGGGACGTCCCAGAAAGGGGAGCCCTTCGAGCCAGGCTGGACCCCGGGCTCTCGTTCAATGCGAAACAAATTGCGGGTCCGCGGGGTCTAGGAGGTCGGGCACGTTTTCTCTCTCCCTAGAACAAGTCCCTTTCCGGGTCTGGGGAGGGCGCGGGGGGGGGGGGTTCCTTTAACAGCGTGCCTTCTAAAAGTTGCACAGCCTAAAATCGGTGCTTTTTTGGGGGGAGGAGGGGGGGTTGTAAGTGGCCTTGGACAACCAGAGCCTCGGATCCGGGGCCAAAGGTAGGGCATGAATGACCTTACCAGCTGCAGAAAGAGATGCCAAGAGTCGGGGACCGCGCACCGCCCCCTCTCCGGAGCCCCACCCTCGCGAGCAGCGACGGCCCGGAGGTCCAACACGTTTCCTGTCAGGCAGACGGCTGGGAACTGCTCCCCAGCCCGCCGACCACGCCACCCTCTCCTAGCGGACACCTCCGGCCCCGCCTTCCCCGGCTGGGGCGTGTGTGACAGGCCACGTCCCCTCCTGGAGATCACTGGCCCTGCGCCCCTGACGGCGCGAGGCACGGATGCGGGACTCTCACCCCGGCAGGGGGAGGCTGGGGAGGGGGGGGGGGACCCCAGCGGCAGCCCGGAACCTGTCGGGGGAGTGCGGATCTTTCCCTACTAAACGGATCCCCGGGACCTCCTCCTTGCTCCAAGTTTCAGTCATTCTCTGCTCCGCCGCGGGGTAGCAGAACTCGGGTCCCCAGGAAAGTGTACGCAAAAGTTGGTTGCATCTCAGCCCTCGGGGTGGAGAAGGAGCTCGGGACGCGGAGCCTGGGCGCGCAGGAGCCTCAGGGAAGCCCGCCCGCCCCGCAGCCCACGCCCCGTTTCCCCGGGGCTTGGGTCACATTACCCGGCGCGGCGCTTCAATAATGCATGCACTTACCTGCTCCCGGGACCCACGCGCCCGCCTCGCCTGCCAGCCGCCGCCGCCGCGTCCCCGGCGGCCAAGGGCTCGTTTGGATGTGTTTCGAGTCGTAGTAATCGCGGGGGGGGGGGGGGGGATGTGTGCAAGCGTGAGTTCTGTGGCGCAATTTAAAAATAAAAAGAAAATAAAAGAAAAAGAAATGTAGAGACCTAAACGAGGTCCGAAAGGGAAAAAGAATTTTGACACCCGATTCACACTGCCCCTGGCTTGTGCAATCTTCCTGCCTAGTAGTTCCGCCAAAAAAACAAAACAGTCCTAGTGCAAACCTGGGACGGGCGCGGAGGCACCAAGTTTGCCAAACACCAGAGAGTTTTCTTTCCGCAGAAATGACCCCAAAGCAGGGGGGCGCCGCTCCCGGGGATTCCCCAATCGGCTGCGGGAGCCCCAGGCTCCTCCTCGCCCGCGGCGGGAGAAAGCCCGCGGCAGGCTGCGGCCGCCCGCTCTCCGCCGCCCAGGCCGGGCGACTCCCCAACTTCGGGCGAGCGGCTCGCTCCTCCCGCTCCTCCTCCTCCCGCTCCCCGCCCGCAGGCCTGCCCCTTTGTTGGAGCGGAGCGCCGGAGGCTGAGGAGGAAGGGTGGGGCGCGGGATCGCTCCGTGGCGCCCCCCTGGGAACCGGCTCGCGGCCGGGCACCCCGGGGCGCGGTCTCCCTAGGAGGAGGAGGAGGAGGAGGAGGCCGAGCAGGTCCAGTCCGCCGGCCGCCGCCGCTCCAGCTCCCCGTCTCCTCCCGCGCCCCGCCGCCACCAGCCCAGCAACTTTGTTTCGGGAGATCAGCCCCTCTCGCCTCCCAGATCGGCCCTGGCCCCAGCCCGGCCCAAGCGGCCACCGCCGGCTGGGCCCCGGGGAACGTGGCGCCCGGAGTCACCTGACCGCGCGCCCGGTCGTTCAGCGCCCGCCCCGCGCGCCCTCCCGGCCGGTGGCGGCCGGCCCTGCGCTCAGCTGGCCTGGGCTGCGCGCCCCCGCGGCTCCCGAAGTCAGGAGCCAGCCTCACACACACACAATCCCCTACACTCACATTATCTGAAAATGTGAGGCACGCCCCCTCCTCAGCCAGACTGGGGAGTTCTGGGGATATTTTTCCCCTGCAGAGATAAATTCCCATTTGCTCCTCCACTCACTCCGTCTCAGTTGGCTGTCGTTCCTGATTTGTTGGCCCTACTTTCAAGGGTATACTAGTATTTATTTTATGTAGTTTTCTTAGTGTCGTTTAAATATTAAGACAGACTTGAAATTTCGTTTTATATTTATTCATGCCTACAAATAGTGTTTGTGCTGACCTTATTTTCCTATTTGTCCAATGTACACACACACAAACATACAAACATCTACTGTAGAGCCCGTCTCTAGGCTGAGGGATTGGCTAAAAAATATCTGGGGGAAAAGGAGTTTGTGCTGTGTGTGCCTTTTTCTTATTCACATATTTCATTCCCCGTGTGTTTCTGTGATTCTTTTTTACTTGATCATCATGCTTTGGAGGGAAAGAAAAAAAAAAAAACAATCTAAGTTGCTAATTGGTATAAACAAAGAGGAAAGGTTGGTGGATAAGCAAGCTCTGGGCTCTTGCTGGTTTAGTATTTACGAGTTAGTAAAAATAAACCCCTTGGAGCCTTAAACAAATTTTTTCAGAAAGAATTCACTAGCCTCTTATTAGTTATAAAGTGAAAGTTTCCCCAGTCCCTAAATGCTGCGGAGTTGTAGGAGGTCCTGAAAGATAGTCTTTCTTCACGTCTCTAGTTTAGCTTTCTTCCGTGCGGGTTTTTCTTCATATAATCCAAATAAAATCCAGAAGATTAACTTGAAATGGTTATAATTCATTCACTTTCTTTCATTCATTCATTCATTCATTCAACAAGTGCCAATTTGGGGCCTGTGGGGTCTCCTGGCACTGTGAATGGTGCAAGTAAAAATCCCATCGAGATCTTACCTTATAGGACTCCAAATCTAGTGAGATAAGGCATGTAAACAAGTTAGGCTATGAAAGATCAGCAATAAGTATCAAAAGAAAATGACAGATCAAGTGTTACTTGAGTCTGGCTGTATTAAGGGAGACTGTTGTTTCTTTGAACTGATCATTCTACAGACCCTTCAAAGCTCTCATTGGGCACTGCTATCTTGCTTGTTGAGTTGATGGAAACTCAGATTTCCTCCTTTAAAATAAAAGCCCATTGGAGTGTTTGAGGATTTTGTTACTTAAAATTATGTAAGTGAAAAGCACTTTGTAAATTGTGAAGTGCTACACAAATATTTAACTCAAAGGTTTTGAAAAACACAATCGTTTGGGGGACCTAGAATTTCTGAGTTTTTAAGTTCCGAGGGAATGTTTAGTTATGTTTCCCGAAAGGCTGTAAGGAAAGGGTTATAAGGGACAACAGCCACCACCTGTCGGGAGTGACTCCACCCCACACTACAGCTTCAGTGGCCTATGGTGTGTTACCTGCGCTCTATCTGTTTCTAGCCTGGCCCCCCTCGCGCACAGACTGATCTTCTCTGTGGGCCCTGGACGAGAGAGAACAGAGAACTTCCTATTGATGAGATGACCAGGAGGACCGAAGCAGGTCCTGCTCCCTGTTTCCTGTGTCAGTGGGGAAATCACATTTAATGGCAGATTCTGACCACAGAGGGCTACATTTCCATAGCAGACAGTATCATCTTCCTCCGAAGCCTGAGAATGGAGTTGGGGAGTGAGAGATAACCTGCAACCAACATTCCACCTGCAGTTCACACGGCAGGGACGTGGGCCTGCAATGGCCGTGCTCAGTGGGGCTGTGTCTGCCCACTTCAAGATCGATGTAGAGCCTTCAGAGAAAGTGATAGGAACGTGGCCCAGGGTCTACCATTAACCCAACAGTCAACACAGAACAGTGACATTTTAAGAAAATTGAACTTCTGTCATTGGGCTAAAGCCCTTGACATAGGAGAAAATCTTATGATATGAGTCGTGTATAAGTAGATTCGTATATAAAGATATATGCATATGTATGTATATATAATATGTAGAGAGACATAATTCCACATAGATATTGTTCATATACAAGGAACAGCATCCTAATACAAGAGCCAAAAAGGAAACTTTCTCTACTAAACTTTGTGCAGGAGTACATAAATGCAGTTTCTCTATAAACATCAGAAACACAATGTATAAAAAGCAAGACACTCCTTCAGTTTTACACTTGGTGTTGATTATGAATAAAGCCCTACATGGAAGCGTTTAAGAGAGGGACAAAGGTTAGGGAATTTACCTTTTCTTATCTTTTTCAGGTCAAGGAAGTATAGATCTGTAGCTTACATATAATAGATACTGGAATATTTGCTGAAATTGTTGCTGAATTCTTCAGTCCAACATCTAATACATATCATGCAATTTGAAGATAGATATAAATGAAATTCTTTGTGATACAATTAAGGGGAAGAAGACAATGATGATGACGATGATGAATGAAACATTTAAGAATAATTAGCATGAAGGAAGAGTTTCTTACAGTGTGGTGAGCTAAAGAATCACCAGGGCCTGGACTTCCAGTCAAGATGGTGGCTTAGGTAAACTCTGTGCTCCCCTCCTCCCACAACCACATCAGAATTACAAGTAAATTATAGAACAACTGCCCTTGAGAAACACCTGAAGACTAGCTGAACAGAACTCTTATAATTAAGGATATAAAAAAAGAAGCCACATGGAGACTGATAAGAAAGGTAGAGGCTTGGACCGGGCTGGTCCCCCACCACATGTGGTAGTTAAGAATCAGAAGGCATATCTTGGGTGTGGAGATCCCCCTCAGGGCTCCCAGCCTAGAGCACAGGTAGCAGGAACAGGCGTCCCTACAATAGCTGTCTGTAAAAATCAGCAGGGATTCCATCCAGTTGAGGTGGAGGGCTACTGGGGATTCAGACATTTCTCTTAAAGGGCCTGAGCACAGACTCACTTGCCCACAAATGCTCGCAGCTTGAACAGCTACAGGGACATGTGGGGTGGGACTGAATTGTCTGGCTTCAGGGGGAGGTCTGGAAAGGCAGCTCTCTCTGACATGGAAGTGCTGGCAGGTGACATTATTGCTTGGTTGATCCCTCCCCCAACACAGCCAGCAGGCACAGATGGCACCATATCTGAGTCTCCATTAGCCTGGTTAATACCACTCTAGCCCCACCCTGGTGATTTTCTGAGACCCCACCCCACCCAACTCAAGCTCCTGGCTTAAACCTCTGTTAGCAGTTGTTCCTCACAAACTGCCTACCTCAGCCCACACTGCGGACTTTCCTAAAATCTCTCAAAGGTCCGCAAATCCAAACAAGCAGTGGCTGGCTTCGGAGAGCCCTGCTCCTCCTGCTACGTGGCCCCCAACACTAGTGGCAGCCAGCCTTAGTTCATAGCACAGTGTCTCCCAGGCACCTCCAAGTCCAGCACAGGCAGCTACCAACCGTAGATCACTTTGCAGTTCCTACCAGATAACTCCTGGCTGAGCACAGGCAGTGGCTGACCTGGGCCTGACTGGAGCTTCTCCTAAGAGGTCCCAAAACCAACACACCTAATGGCTGGCTTCAGACCACACCAGAGCACCCCCCAATCAGCTCCACAAATGACACACCCAAAAGGTAAACTCGGCAGGCACCAGCGCCCACGTAAAGTGAATGCCATTCTGTGGGGTCAGCCCCGGGAAGAATAGCTCATCCATAGTAAAAGCCAGTTCTCACTGTCAGGCAGCCTGAGGGTTAATCCCACTGACGTGCCAGCAGCAATCAAGGCTCAACTACAATATGAGGGCACACACAACCCACACAAGGGACACCCCTGGAGCTCTTAACTCAGGTGACCAAGGAGTCTGCAGGAGACCCCACAAGACCCCTACTACATAAGGCCACCCTACAAGCCTGGGAGATGTAGCAGATCTACCTAATACATGGAAACAAACTCAGGGAGACAGCCAAACTGAGGGAATAAAGAAACAAGTCCCAAATAAAGAACAGGACAAAACTCCAAGAAGAGTTAAACAAAATGAGGCAAACAATCTACCAGATACACATTTCAGAACACTGGTTATAAGGATACTCAATTAATTTAGGGGAAATAGATGAAATCAGTGTGAACTTAAACAAAGAGATAGAAATCATAAAAAGAACAAGTCAGAAATGAAGAATACAATAACTGAATGAAGAATACATTAGATAACATCAACAATAGATTAGATGAAGCAGAGAATCAAATTAGTGATTTGGAAGACAGGTAGAGGAAATATTGGAATATGAAAAAGAAACAAGAATTTTAAAATGAGGATAGTTTAGCCCTAGCCAATTTGGCTCAGTGGATCGTTTCGGCTGCATACTGAAGGGTCCCAGGTTCAATTCTGGTCAAGGGTAATGCCCAGGTTATGGGCTCAATCCCCAGTGGGGAATGTGCAGGAGGCAGCCAATCAATTATTCTCTCATCATTGATGTTTCTCTCTTTCTCTCTCTCTTTTTCTCTCTCTCTCTTTCCCTTCCTCTCTGAAATCAATAAAAATGTATTTTAAAAAATAAATAAAATGAGGATATTTTAAGAGATCTCTGAGACGGTACAAGCATAACAAGATTCTGCTATCATAGGGGTACCAGAAGGATAAAAGAAAGAACAAAAATTGAGAACCTACTTGAAGAAATAATGACTGAAAACTTCCCTAACCTAGCAGAGGAAATAGACAAGTTCAGGAAGTTCAGAGATTTTCAAATAAGATGAGCCCAAAGAGGCCCTGACCAAGACACATCATAATTAAAATGCCAATGGTTAAAGACAAAGGGAGAATCTTAAAAGTAGCAAGAGAAAAGCAGTTAGTCATGTACAAGGGAGCTACCACACAACTCTCAGCAGATTTCTCCATAGAAATTTAGTAGGCCAGACGGGATTAGCACAAAAAATATTCAAAGTGATAAAAAGCAAAGAACTGCGTCCCCGGGTCCAGGTGAGGCCATGTGTCCCTGGATCCGGGTGAGGCCTCGCGCCCCTAGGTCCGGGTGAGGCCACGCGCCCCTGGGTCTGGGAGAGGCCACACGCCCCTGGGTCCGGGTGAGGCCATGTGTCCCCGGATCCGGGTGAGGCCTCGCGCACCTAGGCCCAGGTGAGGCCACGCGCCCCTGCGTCTGTGAGAGGCCACGCGCCCCTGGGTCCGGGTGAGGCCATGTGTCCCTGGATCCGGGTGAGGCTGGGTCCCGGGTCCGGGTGAGGCCACGCGCCCCTGGGTCTGGGAGAGGCCACATGCCCCTGGGTCCGGGTGAGGCCATGTGTCCCCGGATCCGGGTGAGGCCTCGTGCACCTAGGCCCGGGTGAGGCCACGCGCCCCTGGGTCTGTGAGAGGCCACGCACCCCTGGGTCCAGGTGAGGCCATGTGTCCCTGGATCCAGGTGAGGCTGGGTCCCGGGTCCGGGTGAGGCCATGCGCCCCTGGGTCTGGGAGAGGCCACGCGCCCCTGGGTCCGGGTGAGGCCATGTGTCCCTGGATCCGGGTGAGGCCTCGCGCACCTAGGTCCGGGTGAGGCCACGCGCCCCTGGGTCTGGGTGAGGCCACGTGCCCCTGAGTCCGGGTGAAGCTGTGCCCCTGGGTCAGGCCGAGACCAAACCAGAGGGAGTTGGACCTACGTTACCACCATTTGTCCACCATCCAGAGCTGAGGGGTCAGTGCTGACATGTACACATAAGGAACTGGTGGACATTGAAATTGGGTCTCTAAAGAACTGTTGGTCCAGAAAGAAACTCACTACAGACTGATTCATTTGCCTGTCAGCATAACTATTATTGCTCGTCTAACATTCAGTTCTTATAAGTATATCTCTAGGGACACATGATCTCGCTCATCTAGGGGAAATGATGAACAACATAGACTGAGGAACAAGAACAGAACCAGAAACAAGGAGGCATCGATCGGACTAGCGGGCCTCAGAGGGCGGATAGGGGAGGTTGGGGGGAGGGGGGAGAGATCAACCAAAGGACTTGTGTGCATGCATATGAGCCTATCCAATGGTTAAGTTCAACTGGGGGTTGGGGCATCCGTGGGGTGGGGTGTGGGATGGGAATGGGGGGATGAGGACAAATATGTGACACCTTAATCAATAAAGAAATTAAAAAAAAAAAAAAAGCAAAGAACTACACCCAAGGTTACTCTACCCAGCAAGGCTGTCATGTACAATCAAAGGAGAAATAAAAAGCTTCCCAGGTAAGAAAATGTTAGATTGAAAGACACAGACAGACTGAAAGTAAAGGGATAGAAAAAGGTATTTAATGCAAATGAAAATAAGAAAAAAGCTGTTGTGGCAATATTATATCAAACAAAACAGACTTTAAAACAAAGGCTATAATCAGTGATAAAAGAAAGGACATTTCATATACAATAGTCAAGGTACAGAAGCAACCTAAGTGTCCATCGGTAGATGATTAAATAAAGATGTGGTACATATATGCAATGGAATATTACTCAGCTATAAAAAGTATAAAATCTTGTCATTTATAACAATATGGATGGACCTAGAGGGTATTATGATAAGTGAAAAAAGTCAGACAGAGAATGACAAATACCATGTGATTTGCCTTATGTGTAGAATCTGAAAAACAAAATAAACTGTCAAAATAGAAACAAACTCATAGATTCAGAGAACAAACTGATGGTTCCCAGATGGGAGGGGGTGAGGGGGTGAGGATGTTGGGTGAAAAAGGTGAAGAAATTAAGAAGTACAAATTGGCAGCTGCAAAATAATCCCGGGGACGTAAAGTACAGCATAGGGAATACAGTCAATAGTGTTATGTATGGTGCCAGGTGGGTACTAGACTCATCAGGGGGTCACTTCATTACTTGTATAATGTCTAATATAACATTGGATGTCAGCTATAATTTAAAAAACATAAATTTTTTTTAAAATAATCACCAGGGAGTATATTTTAAATTCAGGTTGCCTGCCAGCTCCCAGCAATTCTGATTTACTAGGTCTGGTGGGGCCCAGGAAGCTACAGTTTTAACAAGCAACCCAGGAAGTTAAATCACAATGGTTGGGGAAGTGAATTTTGAGCCACAATTCCCTAGGGGCCTCAAATAGACCACTCTCGATGAGTGGAGAGGGGTCTAAAAATTGCCTTTTTCACAGAAAAAAACAAACAAAACTCAAACTGGATCAATCATAGTTTCAAAATACCCACCATTAGCCTTATCTTCTTTAATTCAAGTGTTTCATTCTGTTGTGATCACCCTTGATGTTCATTAACACCCCAGAAGCATTCTGGGCAATTCAACATGCACTGAGGTAGAAAGTCTGGCCTGGTCCTGGCCAGATGCTTTTAAGAAACATCTGGTGGCAGAGGGCAGGTAAGAGAGGCCAGTCGAGGCTGAAGGAACTCAAATGCAGGGTCCAAAAAAGCCTAGTACAGAACAAAAGCTGTTGGGGATAAAAGAGCAACTGAGAGATCAAAATGAGAGAATATTAGAGGCTCTGAAAGAGAAAGAGAAGAGGAGGGAGGAGTGGAGGGGGTCTGCCCACTGAGAACTAGAGATCCTTCTTGAACCACCCAGGTGCCTTGTGTTGGGGTTATCATACTTGTTACTTTTACTTGGTTTCATTTCCTTTGTATAATTTTATAATGTTGGTACTGGAAGGGATTTTGCAAGAGTCCTTCAACCCTCTAATTTTGTGTATAAAGAAACACATGAAAGATGCAAAATAGGCTAGAGAGTTCATTTAGGTAAAATAAAGCAATCTACTGGGGGGAAATGTTCAAATTATGAAGAAGTAAAAAGAGAGCATTTCTATTATATTAGTTTATTGTTAACCTTGAGGAAGAAGAGGAGGTGGAGGGAAAGGAGGAGGAAGGGAAAGGAGGAGGAAGGGTGGGAGAAGAAGGAGGAAAAAGAGGAGGAGGAGGGATAGGAGGATGAGAAGGGAAAGGGGGTGGAGGAAGAAGGGAAGGAAGAAGAGGGAGAGGAAAAGGGGGAGGAGGAAGAGGAGGGGAAGGAGAAGTGCAGAGAGTGTAGCTGAGAGAGATCAAGGCTGGATTTAAGCTACATAAGTGCTAATTATTATACTGATAGTTATTAGCTGTATGATCTTGTGGAACTTACCCTTTAGCTTTCTGTCTGTAAAACAGAATGCCTTCCTGAAGTGTTGTTGTGAGAAGTAAATGAGTTACTTAATATAAAGCATTTATCACAGTGTCTGGTTCTGTTGTACTTTTATTATGTTCCTTCCCCTTTCTCTTAACTCAATGATCTGCTGAAATTTCATTGTTAGTATATAGGAATGCAGTGGATTTTTGTACATTGAATTTGTATCATGTAACTTTACTATATTCGTTTATTGTTCCTAATAGTTTTTTGGTGGAGTCTTCAGGGTTTTCTGTATATAGAATCATGTCATCTACAAAAAGTGACACTTTTACTTCTTATTCCCAATTTAGAAGCCTTTTATTTCCTTCTCTTGCCTTATTACTCTGGCTAGGACTTCCAGCACTATGTTGAATAAGAGTGGTAAGAGTGGACATCCTTGTCTTATTTCTGATTTTAGAGGAAAAGCTTTCAGTTTTTCACCATTGAGTATGATATTAGCTGAGAAGTTGTCATATATGGCTTTTATTATGTTGAGATACTTTCCTTCTATACCCATTTTATTGAGTGTTTTAATCATAAATGGACATTGTATCTTATCAAATATTGTATCTTTCTGCATCTATTGATAAGATCATATGATCTTTATCCTTTGTTTTATTAAGGCACTGTATTGCATTGATTGATTTGCATATGTTGAACCATCCTTGTGCCCCTGGAATGAATCCCACTTGATCTGATGTATTATTTTTTTAGTGTATTATGGGTTTTTTCCCCCTAGCATTTTGTTTAAGATTTTTTTTAAATATATTTTTTTATTGATTTCAGAGAGGGAGGGTGAGGGAGAGGGAGAGGGAAACATCAATGATGAGAGGGCATCATTGATTGGCTGCCTCCTGCTCTCCAAAGACTGGAAATCGAACCAGTGACCTCTTGGCTCCTAGGTAGACTCTCAACCACTGAGCCGCACCCAGCTGGGCTGTTTAGGATTTTTTGCATCCATATTCATCAGAGATATTGGTCTGCAGTTTTCTTTTTTTGTGTTATCCTCGCTGGGTTCCTATATACTAACAATGAAATTTCAGGAAAAGAAATAAGAAAAACAATTCCTATTGTAATTGCAACAACAACAAAAAAAATAAGATACCTAGGAATAAACTTAACAAAGGATGTGAATGACCTATATAATGAAAACTACAAAGCATTATTAAAGATTGAAAAAGGTAAAAAAAAATGGAAAGTTATTTCGTGTTCATGGATTGGAAGAATCAACATAGTTAAAAATGTCCATATTACCCAAATGAGTATACAGATTGAATGCAATCCCATCAAAATTCCAATGGCATTATTTAAAGGAAACACATGAAAAATAGAAGGAAAAACATGAGCAAGTTAAAAGGCTGATCCAGAAAAAGTTTCTCCAACACAGACTAGAGAAAACAATTAATTCACCAACAAAACAATTTAAGATTTCTGAAAATTACAGGATATATAGTTCCAGTGGGAAAAGGCTCACCAAGCCTTCAACAATGAAACTAGATCCTCACCAAGATACATCGTGGAGATATTTCAGAACATAGGGGACAAAAAGAAGATTCTATAAGTTTTCAGAGAGGTGTGGGAAAAAAAGATCACATACAAACTAACAGGAATCAAAATGGCTCTGGCCTTTTTAATAGCAATACAGGAAGTTAGAGGAAAATGGAGCAATGCATTCAAAATTCTGAGGGGAAATAATTTTTAACTAATATTAATTATCTAGTCAACTTTTTCCCTAAGTGTGAGGGTAAACATCTTTCAGTGAAAAACTTTACCCCTCCTCCACACACGCACACAACCTTCTCATAGATACTGAAGGATATGTACAACCAATACAGTGAATTAAGTCAAGAGAAAGGAAGATGTGATTCCTGGGATAAAAGAGAGCCAACACAGGAGAAATACAAAAGTAATTTTCGCACCCAGGACAATGCAGCAAGCATGGGGGCTACCCATCCAGCCTCACACAGACCCAAATGCTTCAGAAGAGACTGAAGAAGATAAAACTAATATAATCCCCAATGCAAATAAATGTATCAAAAATATTTAAACATCTGCTGGACATGTGTACATAGAAATAATTGTGTTCACTGAAAACTAGGCAAAAAATAAGAGTTCCTAACTGAAGGAAAACTACAAGTAATCATAGTTTACTAGATGGTTCAACAATGAATAGCCTACAGAGTCATAATAACGTTAACCTTGAACATGAAGTCAATCAAAATTACAATAAGTTTGTCGGGAGCATGAACAGCTGAGAAGTGCTTACGAGTGGGTTTTGTAATAGTGGAGGAGACAAGATATCTAATCCTTATCATGATAGGAAGTCAATGGATAATATCTTAAACCTAAAACACACACACACACACACACACACACACACACAATAAATAACATTACAGGCTTGTTTCTTAGAGATATTGAGGAAATAGTTGAAGAAGTAGCTTTAAAAGTCCAAAGTAGATGTTCTGGGAAAGGGATTATGAAGGAAAGAGGTTGGGAACTGATATTTGTCTTTACAAACTCTGTAGAATTAGCCGGTTCTTAAAAGTATGTATACATTTAACTTTAATAAAAGTAACAAAATAGGCTTATAGAATTCATGAATTACGCAGAATAATACAAAAAACAATGGTTTATGGTTGGAACCAGAGACCCAAACCTAAGTACAGAATGAAGACCACGTTATGACTTTCATGGGCCCTAGGCACTTTTGACTTTGAGGGCAACTACCACAACAATATCAATATACTAGTAGCCTGGTGCACAAAATTCGTGCACAGGGGGAAAGGGGTGTCCCTCAGTCCAGCCTGAACCCTCTCCAATCTGGGACTCCTCGGGGGATATCTGACTGCAGGTTTAGGTCTGATCCCTGTGTGGCTCACCTGCCTGCCTGCCTGATCACCCCTAACCACTCTGCCTGCCAGCCTGCTCATCCCAACTGCTCACCCTTGCCAGCCTGATCGCCCCCAACTACCCCCATAACCAGCCTGCTCACCCCCAACTGCCCCCCCTTGCCAGCCTGATCACCCCCAACTGCTGCCCCCTGCTGGCCTGCTCGCCCCCAACTGCCCCTACCCCCCCCCCCCCCCGCCAGCCTGCTTGCCTTCAATGGGCCCCTCCTGCCTGTCTGCTTGCCCCAACTGCCGTGGCCTGATTGCCCCTAACCACCTCTGCCTCAGTCCCACCACCATGGCTTTGTCCAGAAGGACGTCCAGAAGGTCTCCTGGTCTAATTAGCATATTACCCTTTTATTAGTATAGATAAAAACATTTGTGATGTAATTTTACTTTTCACCTACATCTTTAGAAACAAAGTGTTGATTGCCTCAACCAACTGAAATGGGAATTATTAAACTAATCACAACATATGACATACTCTTCATGCAGAAGTATGAAGATTGTAACTCGAAGGCCAATGTCAGGTTCATTTTACAATAATGGAGAAAGAATTGGAGACATAAAAGCTTTTTAATGTTGTATTCAGTTGAGAATAAGCCTATGGAAAATTGACAATACATCTAACAATTTTAATATCAGTTTACATTAAGTTGCTGGGTTCAAGCATTTCAACATATTATTGCTATGAAATAAATTTAGAAAATATTGCATAAAACAGTTTTGTACTAACAGTGCTGGGACCAGAGCTAATAAAGGTTTATTATTTATAAGTGTTTTAAATAATAATACTTTGCACTTCTGCAACTTTATACATTTCTCTAAGTACTTTCTCTTTTTGCTTAGATGTGTTTCTATCCATTTCATATGAGCATATCTAAAACTGAACTTCCCTTTAATATTATCTCCCTCTCTTGAGTTACCCAATCCAGTTGGTACCACAATTCTGATCACTCTAGCTTGAATCTAGGATTCTTGCCTTGCCTTCTCCCCACTCTCAATATCTAATTGGTTAATAAGCTCTATTGATTCTTCCCATCCCTAACTCCCTTTCTCATCTCTGTACTTGAGCTTTTGTAATGACTTCCTAATTGGCCTCACTCGTCCAACTCTCTCGATTTCAATCCATCCTACACTTGGCCATCACATTAGCTTGTTAATATGACAATCATGTTGTTCAAGAGTCTTCAACAGTTCCCAGTTGCCTTCAGATAAAATCAGCCATTCCAGTCTAGTAGCAAACTACATTTTTGCTACTATCAGACTTTTTTATCCCTTTTTTGTTAGTAAGTCTTTTATAGCCCGTCTCCATGCTTTGGCCACTCTGTTCTTTCTTTAGAAGTGTCCTCTTGTGACTTTTCCCCTTTTATTAATGGAGTTCAAGTCCACCTTCGCTTTTCTTGAGTAGTTGTTTCATAACTATTGTGTCCTTTGGATTCTTAACACTTATTGTCAGTCTATTCATTTTAAAATATGTCATATTCTGCCTTTTATGGTTAGTTATAGCCTCCTATTCATGTATCTTGTCGCCTGAATGAATTATAAGTTACTTGGGGCCCAGAGGGTGTCTGATCCTAACATGGTGTTGGTTGCATAGTATGTTTCCAATAGTTGATTGATAAGGAAAAAATATTTTTAGCGGATCTTTTCCATTTTCATGTAGATACAGGGCATTATAAAAATATATATAGTAATATGGATATACTTAATACCATGGAACTATACACTTAAAAATTATTAAGATATAAATTTTATGTTACATACTAGAGGCCTGGTGCATGAAAATTCATGCACTGGAGGGGGGGGATCCCTCAGCCCGGCCTGCCCCTTCTCACAGTCTGGGAGCCCTCATGAGAAGGAGGCGACTTGGCAATCAGGGGAAGGCGATGCCCCATCACACCTCTGCTGCTGCCACTGCCGGCAGCACAAGCCTTGGCGGGCCCTGGTTACCTGAGCCTCGGGTGGCTCTGGGCGGCTGGGCAGCTGCCATCTGAGGCTTGCCTGCACCTTGAGCATCAGCTGGGCAGCCACCATCCGAGGCTTGTCTGTGCCTTGGGCCGGCCCTGGGCAGCTGGGGGGCTGAGGGTGGGTCCGGCCACACCATGCACCTGCCAATCCCCACCCCCAGCAGGACTGAGGGGACTGGGTGCTGCCATCTTGTGATGGTGTGATGGTCAATTTGCATATTCCCTCTTTATTAGATAGTTTTACTACAATTAAAATTATATGTCTCAAAGTCCATGTTTTTTATATTGGAAAAGTTTAATGTACTATACAAATGGTTTATCAAAAATGAATGAGTTGAAAGAAAATACTGGATTCTAGTCCTAATTCTATCAGAGACTAACTGTGTGACGAGTTGCTTAACCTTTTGAGCCTCCATGGCCTGGTCTGCAAAGTGAGTGGATAGATTCACCACATGACCTCCAAAGGCACAGTCTGTGAGTCTGTAAC